>NW_026844264.1:25039033-26498701 GCF_029955315.1 Cylas formicarius
GCACGAAGACGATTCCGCATCTTCCGTATCATTCGAGCAACGACGGCACATCATATTTTACCACATTTCTTTTTTTGCTTGGTTTTCCCCCGTTTCGAACCAATTCGCACTCGCGCACTGAAACGATCCCCAAATGGTTTGAGGGGGTGGCGGGGAATACACAACAAGGGAGGGCGGTACCGACGAGCGGTGCGCGGTACTGCACTGGCGAGGGCGAGTGCTCTTAACGGCTGAAAAGTTACTGGCAGACTGAAGCCGGTTCCCTATAGCGGTCCATCTGTCGGCAGACGCTCGAACGATGAGACGAGCGTCGCGACGCGGCGAGCGGTGTCGCTTTCGGAGGACGGGACGCGTCTCGTCTGCCAGTTTGTTGACTTTTAAAGTAGGTCGCGGAACTCGTCAGGCGATTTCCACGATTAGATCAAAGTTTTCCGACGTCCGTCGCGTCGCTACCTTTCCGTTCGCGGTACGACGCGTCGGTTTTACTCCCCCTGACTCGGAAATCGAGTTCGGTTGCGGCTTCGCGCGGCCTCGTATATACAGGGTGATTCGCGCGGTCAGTGACGCGTTAGACGTTAATGGAAAACGAGAGATCTTTCTGAAAGTTTGGTTTTTGCACTTTACTACGAAGGCGTAGAAGATGCGTCTCAAAAATAAATCTTAAAATTTCATGTTTAACCTACAAATTACGTGTTTTAACTCTAAATTTTACCTTAAGATTTAATGTTTTATCTCTATATTTTTGACTCTAAAGTTTATGGTAAAATTTCCTGCTTTCTTTGTTAATTTAAAAATTTCGTTTTTTATGTCTAAATTTTAAAATTTAGTGTTTTGTCGAGAAATTTCATAATAAATTTTCGTCTTTTATTTAAAAATTTTAGAGTTTCTTGTCCTAACTCAGAATTTTAGCATAAGATTTCGTGTTCTCTCTTTATATTTTAAAAATCGTGTTCTGACTCTAAATTTTATGGTAAAATTTCCTGCTTGATTCCTAAATTTAAAAATTTCGTGTTTTATCTCTAAATTTTAGATTTTTAGATTTTTAGATTTTTTATTTACAAAATTTTAAGTTTCGCATTTTAACTCGAAACTTTACCTCTCGTGTTTTCTCTAAATATTAAGGAATTTCGTGCTTCATCTGTAAATATTAAGAAATTTCGTGCTTCATCTCTAAATTTTAAAAATTTCGTGATTAATCCCAAAATTGTTTAATCTTTTAATTCAAAATTTAAAAATTTTATGTTTCGAAATTTGACCTTAAGATTTCTTATTTTATCACGATATTTTAAAATTTCGTGTTCGTAGTTTGAATACATAGTTGAGATAAAACAAAAAATCTTAAGGTAAAATGGTCTCATTCTAACTCGAAACTTTAGGCTAAAATTCTGCGCTTTATCTCTAACTTCTAAAATTTCATATTTTATCGTATTTATCGTATTTGTATTCAAAAATTTTAAAATTTTGTGTTCCAATTCAAAATTTTACATTGAAATTGCGTGATTTCACTCGATATTTAGAAAAATTATAATTATAAAAAAATTTATAAATTTATTTTTATTTCTAAATATATGTATATTTATCAATTTGTTTATGTATTTCAGATTTTGTCCCGAAATTGCCTGTTTTGTCTAGATATTTTAAATTTTAAATTCCAATAATATAGCATATACTCCAAAAATATGTTTACAATTAATGGAAGAATCCATAAGAATAAACGTAACCTTATGTCAGAAATCTCCTCATTCCTTTTGTCAGAGAAATTAGGTAGCACCCTGTATAAATTAACAAGCTCGGCTATGATATACACATCTGCTAGGTATTCAAATTGCGTATTCGACGAGCGGGAAATATTTAATTTTGACTGAAATCATTCAAATTTTGTGTTTAATAAACGAGTGACTTACTATACTTTTTCTACGACCGTTACTTTTTGGTTATATTTTCGCAAAACAACACGAATACATTCACTGACATGACCGTTAGAATTGACAAACGTCAAAATTCAAGGCGTGGGAAATATCTCCGAAAACATCCGATTGCTTCCAATCCCGCTCGATAAAATCCCGGAAATGTCCGAAGTGGCTCAGATCCGTGGGAAACGACACTGACGTGGTAAAGTGACGCTTCTCGCACGCTAGATCGGTGTGTAATTAGGTATTTTACAGACAGGAGTAGAAAAAATAGTTTTCAATATTTGGAAGGAATGTTTAAAGGAAGTCAAAAAATCTCCTAATAATGTTTTATTCTTTGCAAGAAAAGCTGTCAATAATATTAGTTGGCAACGAAGCAAGTACTTAACCAACAGAAATCAATATTACTCACGTAATTGTTTTTAAATGTTAACGGGCTTAGCATTACAATTCGAAGGCCTAGACCAAATAACGCTTGAAAATTTTAATAATAATCCCCATTCAAGTCTGAAAGAGTTTTCGTAGGTGTAAAGGTTTGATAAAAGTAGTAAGAAATCATAAAGTCACAATTTCTCTGTACACTTAGTTGAAACCGGGAATAACGAGACAAAAAATATATATTTTGTGCAGGCACTAAGGCATTTCTTAAGATATTAGATTTCGATAATAAAGAGCAAGAGACGCGACTCCTTAAAAGCTAACAATTTAAAAAGGCGAGATTATTGCGCCGCATTTTTTTAAATAGAAATTTGCTCAGATTTTTTGATAATTTGTTTGCTAGTTTTGATGGAGCACCTATCCCTCATGGTGACAATTGTGATATACCTATATTCCTAACCATTCATATGAAATAGTTCTCTCATTGATTAGAAACCGACATTGATTTCTTGCTTTGGGGTACAACAAGGCATCAAACTCAGAAAAGATCTTGATGTCTCTGGAGGTTTTTTAAAGACAAAAAAAGTAAAACAATTACTTTTTTAAATTTTGATCTGATTTTCGCATTTTCCAGCTAAAAGCATACATTTTTATTCCTGGAAATAATTTCTTCATTTGCCGCGTTTTAGTGCGAATTATATAAAAAATTAAGCAAACTCTCTTTCCAAGAATTAACTTGATACAATGTGAAATTATATATTTCCATGTTCATATTGGGTCATACGCGTTTCAGCCTAATTAGAAGGAAATTAAAACGATAGTAAAAATTAAATTAAACAATTTAAATATCAAACAGAATTGCAATATTTGTAAAACACTATTTAGAAGAACTAACCAAATCAAACAATTTTCGGACAAAGTATAAAAAAATGTAAAAATCAAAGCTACCTAAAACCCCAAATTATCACGTTTCTATTTTTTATGGAAAAATCCAAAAATTAATAAATAAAAGGGAAAGTCGCGTCAAAGACGGAATAAAATAAAAATGGCAAGCAAAACAAGAAAAACAAAATTTACATTAAAAATTAGTGTTTTGGATACTAATTCGACATCTTAAAAATTATAGAAAATCCTCCTCAACAAGTGTACTAATTATTCAGCTTTAAAATAAGTCGATGAGGATTTGTAATTGAGACAGATGGTTTACTCTATGTTTTTCTGGATTGTTCATTTTCTTACCCTTGATCTGAATATGTAGTGGCTTAAAATTTTTTTCAACCTTGAAATTGTGGTTTTCTGTTTTAACGGTGCCAAAAGCTTATTTTGTAGGATGTTTATTTTTCAACGTTAAGTGTTCTTATACCAGTTTCATAACATAACATGTCGGTCCAATTAATTTATAGACCTCACTTACTAATGTAATTGAGAAAGGAGGAAAAATTTTGATATTGTTTATCCATTTGTTTTTCCAGTTTGAATATGTTTTTTTTACAAATCCTGTTTACCCATTTCTTTTATAATGAAAATGACAGAAAAAGCTAAAGATAGCTTACGGAAACTTTAGTTTGTCATTTTTCTAAATATTCCTTTTAGTGCATATTTAAATTACGTTTAGTATTTTGTTTTTTTTTGTTTTTTAACAAAATTAATAAGCACTAAATTTTTTTGATAATAGTTCCAAAAATGTCACCCACAGATGCAAATCTTATCTACCTGACTGGCCAACAGAAACTTAAGCCTGCTTTGAGAGACAGGGGTTTTAAAATGGGTGGTTATCAATCTAATTAAGTAAAAACAAGGAACCATCTAGAGTACCTTTTCAATAAATAATCATCATACGACGAAAATCTGGTTCTTTCATCGAGAGTGCGATATATACCCAGCCACCGAATTTTCCGTTTGAGAAAAAAGTAAATATCGTATTACGATATAAGAAGTCAAAAACTTGAACGTCGCGTCGTCGTGCCGACGCCGCCGTTTATTTTTAAACGGACCAGCATAACAGCTGTCAAATTAGAAGTAGGTACTCCGTTTCGAGAATAGGTAATACGTTTTCTATCAATAAAATTGTTTGTGCTTGACATCCATTTAGATTTTGTATATATAATTTTTTTGTTGTATATATAAATTTAAAAACAAAGCAATAAAAAAGATAAATCACAACAAATCGGTAGGTAGATGCTCATCTTAATATAAAAAATGTTGAGAATATTCATTCAATATGTTGCCAGGTTCAACAATCAATATGGCCGCTGATATTTTATCTATTCGCCTTTTTTTAGTCTGGTCGTGCCATTTTTGTTGTAGTATTTTTATCCAGATCCCATTAAATTTTCAGAAGGAAAACGAGTTATGTATCTGAGATCCCTGTTTAGAAAAGAATGGTGCGAAATATAGGTTAGCGTGAAAACCCTAAGGCAAATCAATTTTACGGCATTTATAATAATTTATCTTTTTTAAATAGTCATTCATGCCGGTCTTGCTGTCATCTCCAAAAATATTGTAGGTAGACAGAGCCACATCCGTTAAGTAAATGAATGTTATTTCAGACTGATCCTGTTTTCCTTCTCCATGAACGCCTGCTCTTCCTATTACCATCAATCGTCCTGTATACGGCATGTCCTGCTTATTAGTGTTCACAGCAATCTTAACCCATGAAACACGTTCTTTAAGAAAAAGATGTCCCCTCAAAGATTTAATTTTTTCAGTCATTAGAAAAACATAAAATATGTTGGTCAGATCTCGTATCATTAAGCAAGGAAGAATGGTTGAAACGGAATAATGTTGATTATAAACCAAACCAAAACAACATTGCACATATCATTCAAGCTCCAACACAAACGTAGTAGCGCTGGCGTAGATTTTAGAAAAAATCACGGCAACAAAAGAATATACCTAGTAAACAAATTGTGTGGCATAGATATTGATTATTATTATATTATTGTTAGTTCGCAACGGTAAAAATATTAACATTAAGCACCACCTAATATTCAGTTTTGCATATTATGTATTATCCGAAGACGGTAATAATCGTTAAATTTGAAGAAGAATCCAAGAAAATTTAACTCCTTGTCAAGTTATTGCAAAATAAACTTTCATTTATATGACAAGTTTACTAATACTTTCCAGCTTTTGGTTAAAATTACGTATTTTTTATTATTTATTCATTACATTGCACTGTTGCTCTCTAATAAAAGTATTTCTCATTCATTATAAACTGTTTTAAATAAAAAGTACAAGCGAATTTACATAAACAAAACTCTTGAATAAACATATTATACAATGCTTTTTAACTTTCACTTCACTTTCAATACCCAGAAATTACTCCTGCATCTTAAAAATATTTTCCCAAACTTCAAGGACTTATTTTTAAGATATTTATTAAAAATATTATTTTGGTGTTGGCGACTACTTCCTTATTTTAATTTCTAGAGAGCGTCTTCTAGAAAAAAAATTCAAGTTTTCGTCCAGAGGGTAAATATTAGTCTGTTTACACAAATATTGTAACTAAAAATGAACAACCATGAAATAATATTATTTCCAGTTGCTTCCTGAATTGTTTCCTGCAACAGCGCCATCTTAATGTCGATATGTCAATTAGTGGACTTCCTACGCTAGGCTAGTGTTTAATAATCTTTTAATTTTATAATGCACCTCTGTTATGAAAGAGAAATTCTAAGTGCTTTACTAGAGTTCAAACGCAAAAAAGTGGACACAACTTTAATCGGAAACTTACAAACCTCTTAATTAAACATATTCAAAACTAAAATTACAAAGTTGGAGTTCGCCTATACCAAAACCTCGCCCGGAAATCGTCGGAACATGTCAAAAAAGCTGCTTGCGTGGGACTATGGGCAATCAAACGTACCGCCCCATTGTGGCCTAAAGACATCAACTGTTTTCGGGACGCATTTCTGGAGTTCCATGCGCACAAAGATGTGGTAGCCTCATCTGGGAACAACACGTAGTCCTCCGTATGATTAAATACCGCCTGAGCCTCATATTCCTGTTTGCCGGTGGTGCCGGCACCTGTGTAGGCAATAAGGCATCTGCTAGCAGTCAGTTCCCATAGTTTGCATATAGAATTCTTGCCGGCTGATAAAATATACTTTCCGTTCCTCGAGAACATAACAGAGCATACTTCAAATCCGTCGTGAGCCTTTGTGAAGGTATTTATACACCTTTAATAAATGCAAAAATGTATATAGTTAGTGTAGTTCTCACTAGAGGAATGTATATTTACAAAAAATGTGGAGACTTTGGGAAACAAAGAAAGGAGGAGAGAAATGCTTGTATTTCAATTTATTCTAATTTGCATATTCGATTTTTTTTTTTTTTTGGATAAGGTATATGAAATTTTCAAATATAAACTCAGAAGTTACCTATTCGATACTCCATCCCACAATTTAATTGAACCATCTTTGCTACAGCTGGCAAAGAGTTTTGCATCCAAGGACCACTTCAAACATGTTACCGTTTGCGAATGCTGCTGATTGGGAAAAGGGCACACATTGCATTGCAGGGTATTGACGTCATACATGCGGATTACGGGATGACTTGTGGCAACTATCAAATGATCACCAGTAGGATGAAATGAAAAATATTTGACTGGCTCAGCCTCCTATAACAGAATATCTTATTCTATCACTAAGCCACAAGTTAACTGATTTAACCTCTAAAAACAAGAAAAAATATCTAGGTATAAAAGATTTATTTTGGTACTTACGGAAATTGTTTTAAATGCCTTTTTAACGCTAGCTTTAGAAATATCAAAAAGCTTTATACTATGATCCTTCGACCCTGAGCACAAAATCGGCTCTTTCGGATGAAACTCTAGACAAGTCACTTCCTCCATATGATCATACAATGTTCTAATAACAGGATGTCCTTGCTGTTCACCCCTAGATGGATCTAATTCATCTGGAGCAGACTTAGCCAGCATTCTGTCTACATCCAGAATTTTTATACTGGCATCAACACTACCAGTAGCAATGAGCTGGCCATCTGCTGAAAAGCAACCTGCTCTACAATTCCCTTTGTGGGATGTAACATAAGCTGTTTCATACAAAGCTGGTTCTGGTGCGGGTAAGGTAGAATCTGTTTCAAACTCCAAATCTATAAATGAAAAACAAATTAATACGTTTTCTCTTTATAGTTTTTTAAGTACCCAATCCCGGTCCAACTGTATTGTTGCCAATGCCGATACTCGGAGGACGTTCCTTTCGATCAGGCTCATGTTCAAGACCTACCAAAGTAATGCGGAACAGTCTGTCACTGGGTGCACATGCTGGTTCAGCTTGAACAGCTTGTGCCAGTGTTTGTCCCAGAGCCTGATGTCCATCGTAAAATAACTGGCTAGAATAACATAAATAATAAATAATGAAGAAACTAGGACATAAATGTTGAAAGGACCTTATGATAAGTCGGTACATAAACTCCCTGCTTTTTATAAGATCCCTAGGATCAGGATCGTCTTCACTTGGGCGGCCTGGGTTACTGCCATTTTGTAGATTGGTCATAACGCTATTATAAATTATTGATATTGTGGTAAATAGGCAGAAATCAAGTCCAACACCGGAAAATTCAAAACGTAAACAAGATACCACCACAGAATGTGCATAGAATAAGCACAGAACTTCTCTTCGCTTTCTCTTTACAAACAGTTGGGCAAGCAACTATGACCATTCACCCATTGCCAACGTCTGTCGAGGAATTTCGCTTTTGGTAATTGATCAATACGTACAAAGAAGAATATAACCAATATTTGCTCAGCTAACAAAAAACACTTTTGACCGAACCAAAAAACCGACATCCCCCCGCTACCGCAATCTGGGCCCATCCGGCCTCCACAACGGCGTGAACGGTCAACACAGCGGGGCCGGCAGAACTTAAAACCCTTAAAAACGATCACCAAACACTTCCGAATCAGTCGCACGAAAGGATGGAGCGAGCGAAGGGTAAACCGCCGCGTGCGATGCTCCACCACAGAATCCAGCACAGAACAAAACAATACTATTTTTGACTACGGTCGCAGAATACATATTAGAATATTTCTATTTTTTGCGTACTTTTTGTTGTCCAAGTCTTTCCCCAAGCAGCTCCCAGTTTTTTCCACAATGGTTAGCCAAATTGATAATGCCGCAATATATATGGTTTTCAGTGGAATGGAGTTTCTAACTGATCTCCAAATGAACACAGCTGAGAACTGTAATATCTCTGTGATTTAACCATGAAATTGTATTAAAAATTAAAGTTGAAGTTATAAAACCCTACCTTTTATTAATGCAAGTTACTAGTGAATAGAGATAAGTTGAATTGGGCTTAAGGCAACTCTATGACGTTTAGTTTCATTCCCAACTCACAAATTGTCTTGTACGCCGATGAAGACCGAAGAAGAAACCTGCAGATGCCGTACATTGAGCGGATTATCTTAGGCGTTTATGAATGTTTCAAAGTGTTTCAAGCCAGCCACACTGTTTTTGCCATTGTCGGTTGAAGGCCAGATGTTTCCAGACGTGGTGGAAGTGGGGTGGGGAGCTTTTTGATATTGGTCAAAGTCCTTTCTTGCAACAAATATTGGTTAAATATAGTTCTTTTAAGTGTTGGTAATCAAAAGAAAAATTCCTCACGGACGTCGGTAATGGACGAATGGTCATAGTCTAATTATTTGTGAAAAGCAAAGAAGAAGTAGAAGAACAGCTGTGGGGGTACCGAGGATGGCTCGGTTGGTAAGGCGTTATTAACCTGCCGGAGGTTGTGAGTTCTATTCTCCTCGGGAAGCCTTGTTATGTGCGTCCAAAAATTGTTATCAGTAAATTTTGGTTCGCGGATGCCGGAAAATGGGTGGGTTAATATCCTAATATGAGATGAGCCCAATTAAGCGTATATAAAAAAACAGCTACGGGTTGACATATAATAACAGTGCTTTTAGAAAATTTGAAACTCTGTTGGTGTTTCTCTTTGTACAACGTAACAAAATTCTCGCAGTCTGACACAAAACTGAAGGAATTTTATCGGAAAAAATAAAATAAGCCCAAGAACCGCACTAACATGCGACAACTGTTAACATTAGAGAAAAGCGACGACGAAGTTAATCCAATTTCCTTTTTTTAAACATGGAAGAATACCATAAGTAAACAGAAAATGTCATTCAGCCTGAATATGAACTGGGTAGATTAAATGGTTTGCTGGGATAAAGTTATCTGGATCACTTAGAATATAAGGTGCTATAAAAGTATTTAAAGTTAAAATAAAAACTATAATAACTAATCCTAGTAGGTAAATAACGGTGAGGGTGAAATAGAATTTTATCCTGATTGTTAGAGAAAGCTTACTAGTCTTAGAATAATAAAGGGAAGAATAAAGTGAAAAGTAAAAAATCGATTTAATATAATATTATCAACAGCTGACTGCGTGTACTTAACGTACAAGCATAAAATGTAGATTTTTTCATTTTTTTGCTATAAACTTGGGAACTTTTTATTCAGTGGAAATATGACCAGAAATATTGAGATAACCCTTAAAAATTTTTTAGAATCCACGAAATCCTCAAAAAAATTCACAACACAATTTTCCAACTTTTAATTTTTTCAAACTGGAAAAAATGAAAGAGCTGCAAAGCTTGGGAAAACGACGTAATAGTGTTGGTGTTGTTGGTCTTGCTCTGGGAACGAAAGTGTTTACAGAAGAAGTAGCAGGCCATAAGTGCACTTCATAAATTTCTAGCGCCTTCTGAAACCACCCATTTTTTTGTCCTGTCCAAGTTAGTTTTTTTTTACTAAATGGACGTAGCGCAAAGCACTATTGCTGGGTATAGGTAATGGTTGGGGTTGGGAATGTTCTTCGTTGACGCGCCATTTGTCGTTTCCGTTTTTACACGTATAGAGGTATTTTGATTTTGTAATTCAGATTCTTTCAAATGTGTTTTTATTTATCTAATCTGTGAGTGTTAATAAAGTTTTAGCATCTATGTTTAGTTTTTTTAAACATAGGTTATTTATCATTTAAATTCATTATCTTCAAAAGCAAATTTGCTGTTCAAGAAACTAACACTATTGGTATTGGTATTGGTATTAAAGGGGGGCGCCCTCGCGGGCGTCCAAGCACTTAGGCCACCAGATGGGCCCGTTGTGCCCCCAGGCCGCTCTAGAGGGCGTCCAGAATGCCGCCCCTCCTGTAGAAGGTCAGCAAATCCTTTAGCCCAATACCATCCTAAACTAACACTATCTAACACAAAATAAAACCGCTTCCAGGAATGACATTCACTCCACAACATATTGAGTTTGCATATAGTACCCGACGTTTCCGCTACGGTTTTGCCATAGGTGCAATGCGACCAATAATTTTTTTGCAAGAATGATTAATTTCCGCCTCTCCAGTTCCCTTTTTTTTTTCTTCGACAAAGTGGGTTGCTTCTGTCCACAATTTGCTATATCTTAGACTGTAACCACTAACAAAGGTGCACCAGTTGTCAGTTATAGCTTGTTTTTTTTTTCTATTCTCAGTAAATGGATGAAGGGGATTAATTTTCTCCATCATTCTGCTATGAAGGTGAATCTCTGGTTTTTATCAATTTTAGCTCTGGTTTTTTCTTCCACTAAGAATGGTGGAGACACCAGGCGCTGCAATATTATGCATCAACCAGTTCGTTCCAATATTATGTTATTGTGGACCATGCAAGCGTTGACCATGGGCAAGGTCAAACAAGTGGGCTTTGGATACGACACAATTTTCCTGTAACGTCTCATTTTATAGAGAGAATTTTTTTGTTTTCACCCAAATCTTGCTGTTAAATTATTTGATTTTTTTTTAAGATATAGGAATATCAAAAATCTTTAAAGCGAACCTTGTCGCCTCTGCATGGCGTTACAGTTAACGTGGGGCACTCCATGGTCGCCAAAGAAAGGATCAAAGTGGAGGCAGAAAAACCCAAAACAAAGACCGAAAAAGCGAACAGTGAAGTTCAAAAAACAATCTTGTAAGTAGTGAAGGAGAAGGCGCTTATTTTCTAGTCGGAAATGCAGCCCGTTTCAAAATATGTTTTAGTTACGCATTTCGTTAGCTCGTAATCCAGTCTGTACTCTATGTATTGCAAAACCAAACTTGGAACTTACGTACAAAATTTCTCGATTATATTGTCAGCCTAATTGTAAGACCACCACTTATTCGCATCTATGGTGTGTGCCGCATATTGTCACTCCACTTTGCTTTATTTTTCAGACAATATCACCTCTGGTTAATTAAAAAAAAAATGCTGTTTAGATCGCTGTGGGTTTTTATAACCACCTGCAAGTTTTACAATTACCATAGCGATATACTATTGTGGTGAATTTGCAGTTTTGATCAGTTTCTGCGTTTGTAGAACTTTGTTTTTAGAGTTTTGAGATTTTATTTGCTTTTTGCATTGGCTGCGTTCACCCTCACCTACTTAAACTCCGACTTATTTGTTTATTAAAGGATAACACAGAACCCAAAACATACCCTACTAAACTAATCTTTAAATTTTAGTTGCCTCCAACTAAAAAGGCTCTTAAATGCGCCTTTGAAGGAAAGTAGTTCACTTTTCATTTTTGAAATTTTCGGTTTCTCTATACTGCGGGGTTTTCTTGCATTCTTAGGGTAGCATTGTAAGAAAAATGAAAGTCGCATTTCCAAAATGTGGGACCACATATTCTCCTGCATGGTGAAGTGCAAAGCATTCCTAGGGTAATATACAACAACCACACCACACAGGAGCTGAAAGTTGCTATTCCGTAGGAGTACCAGATAAACTTTTACGACAGGCAACGACCACGAACACGAAGAATGCCGCCATTGAAATGTGCACAATTATTGCTTCATTTAGATGTATTTAAGACAAATCTCAAAAATGCTGGTCGCTTTAATTAATGAATTCGAACACCTAGCTAGAGATGGCAACACCGCAGTATGCGCGCCATCTATCGGTGCCTGCCTCAATTTATTAGTTTTAGTGCCTAATGAGAGATGGCACCACTGGCGTTTGTGCGACAATCCCTTGCTTGATTGCCTCCTCCAATTAGTTGCAGCGTCAAACGGCAGCCAGGAACCTTTGCAGTGCGCGCTCCATCGATTAGTGCTTCATCAACTAATTAGTTCCTTGACTTAGCGAAAGATGGCACCACTATCGCCGTGTGGTGCAACTTGTTAGCAAAGGTAGATGGTACTACTGCAGCATTAGTTCCAGCCCCGCAGCAGGAGATGTCATCATTGCGGTATACGCGCCGTATATTGGTGCTTGCTTTAACTAAATAATTCCATGATTTAATGCAAGATGGCGCAGTTACCGCTTTAGCGCTTGGTTCAGTGAATTCGTTACGATCCATAAAAAAAACAACCAGAAGATTTTAATGTATAATGTAATTTTGCGTCGTGTTTGAGGCGAACGGAGTTTGCCCCTCATTTCTCTGTCTCGCTTCCGCCCTCCATCTTTTTTTGGTCCAAGTTGATGCTTAAAATGGAGTCAAATAAAACCTTTTATGACAAAACCAAACAACTTATGAGGAGGTATGACAGTAGAAGCCTGCATACCACCTGCCGGTGGGGGAAGGACCTACCATGACTAAGGCGCATAATAACCGCAGATTTTGCCGCTGAGCTCTCTTTTTCAGTTCATTAACTGACTGAAATCAGCATCATTCCATGTTTCTGGTCATTTGTTCCCTCTTGTGAATTAAGTTGTTCCTGATCAACTAACCCACAGTTGGGTTGTCATCCTGATAAGCATGAAGCAATAAAAAAAATTCAATTCCTAAACAATTTAAATGGTTGTCACGAATTGTTTCATATATTTATAATGTTTTAAAGCATAAAATCTCACCCAACAGAAATGACCCGAAACTCAGTTATCAACTACTAACTTTATTTTAACTAAATTTATTTATTTGAACATTAATTTTGTTTTCATTTCCGATTCTAACTTCACCCACATTTCAACACGTGACACTGTTTAAACAAGCTGTCTTTTCAAAGTGACACTTTATGCACGCCTGATCAGTTCATATTTGAGAGTAGAAAGTGCAAACTAACCAATAATTTTCGTATCCTAATTTGGTTCGTTATGTATTATGTAGATTTTATATACTATTTAGATGAATGCAATTACTGATCAGAGCACCTCTTCACCCTTACTGTTACACCCTGTACATATAAATATATAGAGTGTCTATTTTTAACTATGTACAAATACGTTTTTTACATTACATTTTTCATTTTTTATTGCAAAGGGCTCATAGTCCAAAACTGTTTCTTATTATTCTTAAAGTGCTCTTAAAAAGCGAATCCAGAGCACGTAACGAGCTTTTCATAACCCTTAGTTTTCATAAAACATTGGAAGATGACAAGATAGAGTTAATCAAGATCTTTCGAAACCCTCACTTGCAAAACTTTCCCCTTACAGTAAAGCCATGTTTAAGTTAGATTTTGCTTCTAAATGTTTTTGAATTAGGTATTGATTTGATTACTATTTCCGGGCGATTTTAAAATTCAATTTTTTCCATTGGACATGATCGATACGCTAGAATGTTTTCTTTAGAACGATATTACTTAATTTAATTTTTTGTAAGAGTTTTACAGTATTTTGTTTATTTATGACTATGACGCTTTAAGAATGTGGCGCCAGCAACACATCAATAAACAATTTAATATAACTGAAATTCGCCAGCGACCAAAATGTTGTACTCGTTGCTGGGGTGGTTTGCAAAATCCCCCCACTCAGCAACTGCGCGCCCCGACTTCGCGAAGACTCCCCTGTGACCAGAGCTTCGACTCCCGCAACAATAAACCGACAATTCAGCCGCTGGCTACTAGTAAAGCGCTTGTTCCTCGCATCGCAGTTGCAAGTGTACTGTTATGGCGCGATGACTAAATTTACGACCAGATAAAACCTTGAAAATGATTATTACACCTGTAGTCGTATGTGCATTGCTGCTTAATCGCGTGACGGCGTCTGAGGATCAGCTGGCTAAGTGCTGCTCTGCCGAAGATAACTTGGTGAAAGTCAAAGCAGGATTTACTTGTCAGCCGGATAGCAGACGCAGATTACAAATACTAACCGAAGAAAACAATTTTCTAAACGGTTCTGTTAGTGGTGAATGCGTAGAGGTTACCGGCGACAATTTTCTCCTCTACGAAGTGAAGAACGAAGAACTGAACGCCATCGCCGTCATCAACGAGACATTATTTCCGAAATGCTGCCCTTTGGGGTTCGTATACGACCACGACCGCCGTTCTTGTGCTATCGACAATAACATTTCCCACGACTTCATCAAGGGAAACTACCTAAGCGTTGGTTTACCTACATGCAAAATTATTTTGGACAAGTTCTATAAGAGCGTCGTTCATATAGAAACCATTTTGGATTTGGATGTCGTGAGCGAGGGGTCTTTTTGCCTGGACCAGAATAGTAAGGGTGGTTTCGTGGTACGAGAGTGCCAGGACAACTTGTCAATATGCCAGCGAAAGAGATGTATCAGAAAATGCTGTCCGGACGGCCAAAGTTACGTAGGGGGAGCGAATTGCAAGGACACGCACGTCTACGGGGTGCAGATTGCTTCCCAGCATTTTTCGGATGGCATAGAGGATCCTGAAGGTAAAATATTTTAGGGCTACTTTGAAGTGACACTAAATCTTTAATTGTTTGCTTAATTTACAAAAAGACTCTCTGTTCTTTACTTCGCGCAAAATTACCTGCTTGTCTAATTCTTTTATGGAACTAATGCGACACGACGTCAAAAAATTCCACTTTAAATTAATATTTGCGATTTACTAGAATATTAAATTGACATAATATTTGTTCTTGTTCATTATATGAAATATAATAGTTAAGGTGGATACTGGACGCAGATACTCGCAAAGACCTAAACTAAAAAAGAAAAAACAATTTTTAACTTACATTTCGGAGATACCTTTAGCTTTAGAGAATATTACTATTTTTTCCCGTCCATACGAAAACGAATTTGGAAATAAATGTGAACTAGATTCTCAAAATTTCGTATAAGAAATTTTTCCCTCTTTTAAGCAACCACACTTCCAATGTTTAGAATAGTTGTAAATTAACTTTTGTCTTTTCAAACAAGCTTTTAACTAATATATACCCTTCTTGGTTAAAACTTCAATTAACCATTAGACAACAAAAGTGCAAGTGATTAAAATTAAATGACTAAATTTATATTTTTATATAAATTGTGATAAAGAGTCAAATTTTTTTTCCTAGTTTTTGACAGAACAAATCCAAAGTATTAAATTAAAAATTGAGTGGTTTATTTAGAAACCACAGAACCAAGTGAAACATTAATGAAATTTAGATTGTTTTCAATATTTATGTATGTTCGCATATTATTTTGTTTCTTTGTATTGCCCCATTCGCAATATGCTTGAGAATTTGAATCGTCTGGTATTGACAAACAGTAAAAACTATGGAGCAGCTTTTGAAAAAAATATTACCCGCGTATGGTTTCCTTTAAATCAAAAAAACTGTCCAACATTACAACTCATTCGGCAACTACTCAACAAAACATGTTTATTGCTCTTAATATTTAAAATATTAAAAGCATACTGATATATTCAATTTACTTATACACTAGTACAAGTTGTACGAAAATGAAAAATATCATTCAATCTTAATTTTTTGCACAAATGAACATCTTTTCACAGTACGGCATGAAAAGAATAATAAACAGATAGATTTAAAATAAACCTAGCAATACGCAAATACATACATATTTCAGAAAAATATTTTGGATAATGGTTATTCGTTAATTATGACGTTAATTCTAACACGGCGCGTCTGTGTAAATAGTGTCTGGATTAAATATTATGGGATTTTACTTATGTTAAAATACATCATATTTCCATTAAGCAACGCAAGTTACGTATTGTTAATATGATAAACATTGCGGGATTATAATTTTGGTAATATAATCCAAATTAGAATAGCGTTTCAGAATATTAAATTTTATCTGAATTTTTTATTACTTAACAATGTTGAGGCCACAGTTTGGAGTCTATAAAATTTGAGACAGCCACAAACAGGCCATAAATTTCTCGATTTTTATCAAATACAGAATGGAAAAGTCGTTTTATATAATTTAAGTGAATAATTCAAATCGAGTGTTAATTTAGTTTTATGTAAAATGTGTTAGAGAAAAACTCGAAAAAAAAAGATTTGCTACAATTATACGGATTGGGTAAATATTGCTTGTTCTTCTATTGGCAAAATCTATCGGTACGGCAAGATGTACCACACGTGCTACCTAACAAGCACGGTTTGGATAGGAATATGTCCATATAATATTCGGCAGTCTATTGATGTAATGCATAGAAATGCCCAGGAATATTATAATTCTGGATATGCCGCTGTTTCCAGCGAAATAATGTAAAACTATTTTCTTAAATTGCTATTTAATAAATTTAAAGGTATAAATCACTACATAGTAGCACTTGTCTACGTCTTTATTGATCGAAAGAGAATAGCACGGTGAGTTGCTGAGTTACCCAAAACTAACTAATGTTAATCCCAAAACCATTCATTCATCTCTTAGAACTGGTTAAGATTTGTAGAGGTGCTTTATAAAACTACATTTTGCATTTTAATATTCTTTAATATCATTTGCTCCCACGATTATAACCAAATAGAAATAAATTTGCGACCAACGCAAAGCACTCAGTCCGCATGTAATCCAATAACAGTTTAATCAGTAAAATGGTATTTGTTCCAGTTAATTCTAATAATGTAGATGACTAGGGATATACAGTGTAGTGCATTAGTTTGCGACACGAGTTTGTTTAGCACATGCACAACCAGTGACTAAAGTACCGAAAACGCTAGCGACAGTGTTTAATGAAGTACTTAGACGTTTTGAGATGAGGTCTGGTGCACGCTTGATCAGGCCATTATCTATTTTAGAATAGGGAATGGATAATACTATATTATGAAACAATTTTGATAAATGACACTTTTATCACGAATTTCTACGACCAAGTACGTAATTATACGAGAGTTAGTCCGTTTTTTAACTTTTTTTTCCTTCTCACTCTTTTTGGGGATACTTTACTTTTCACTAGATTTTACATTTTTTCTTCCACCTCGTATAATGTTCAACTTGAAATATATCTAAGTGCACCAAGCCGTTACAAAAATATATTTATAAAATTGCGTCTCTTGCAAACTGATTTTGGACGTTACACTACTAAAATAATATTTTAACATTGGACTAAATAAACTACCTATTTTTGTTTTGTATTTTCTCCATATGAAAGGAAAAATAAAGCATAATTACGACAGTTAATATTTTAATTACCTAGACACACCTATGTGGGCGAACATTGCCGACGAGTATTAGTTAATAGAAAAATGAGATGGTTTTAGCCATTTTCACGATTTAATTTAATAATGTTAAGCGATAAAAAACAAAAGGGGCAAAAATATTTTGAGAAAGAAAATAGAAAGGAAATGTGCAAAACTACTCCGTCTCGATTTGAAAAATATTGATTAGAGATAATTAAAATGATATTTCAGATAACTTCGAAGTTATATATGACACGCGATGCCCCAGGGTCACTCTCCTTGCCAACAACACCATATCCTACACTATCGACAAGGATGGAGTATTCAAATATTACCACAACTACAGTGGCACGTTCATCGAAAAAACCTACGACCATCCCCAATCGTACTGCATCGAACATGCGGTCAAAAAAGAAAAGAATATTGCCGGATACCATATATTCAACTGTCACAGCCAAACTGAGGTGATTGCAAAGTTCGAGTTCACGCTCTGGGCGAAAATTGCATCGGTGATATTTCTGGTTATCACCATCGTGTGTTATATCGCCATGGGCGAGACCAGAAACACATTCGGTAAAATTCTCATAAATTACTGCGTAGCCATGATGTTGCTGATGTTGATACTGACCATTGCGCATCGCTACCTTATCGTTTCCAGAATCGAGTGTAAAATCAGAGGTAGGTAGCTAATTATATTTAAGCAATTAATTTAGGAAAAAACACGAACAACTATTGGATATGCCTGAATTTGACTGAGTTATGGACATTTACATGCCAATTTAAATGGAACCAACCCATTCACATTTTATATAAATAGTGTAGAAGTCTGGAATCTTTATTGATATACGACATACATCATAGGGAAACTTTAGTTTAAAAATCTGAAAAATGTTTGGGATAAAATTTTTTGCCGCTAAAATATTAATAATAAAATAATAATCATAATAATGATAATAATAATAATAATAATAATAACAGTTTTTATATAAATAGCACATTCAAAAGAAGAAAAGCACACGAAATATTAGCAAATGAATATTTGTTTGTGAGATGAACAACATATATAAATTTTAAGTTTTAAGTGTGTGGTGTATAATCGACTTGCAAAAATCAGAACAAACTATATGGATCTTAACTAAAAACTTAACGAGTTCTAATAATAGAATAAATGTTATAATTGTAATTGTAATAACTAACTAAATGTACATTTTGAGTTTTTTTGTCTGGATAAGGTACACTTTTTTGCAAGCACCAAGGAATATGATTTATTTCAGGTTATTCTATCATCCTCTTCAACTCGGCGCTATTCGCTTGGTTGAATATCATGTCTTTGGATATCTGGTTTACATTTGGGTAAGCGCTTGTATGAGTAATTTTTAATAATATCTAAAAATATCACAAAATGCTAATAAGTAAAGCTTAATGATTAAGTAATTATTGTTTTTGGACGGCTACAGAAGGTGTAATTGTCACGACCTAGACAGCATTATGTTTCATTTCTGCTTATTCTGTTTCTTTGGTTTTATTTTATTTTATTTCTATGTTTCCATTTCTTCCATTTTCAACAGGACCCTTACAGTATTAGTAACAGACCTTTTACTAAGAAACAGCATTCTCTGGAAACATCATCAAGTAATATTGACAATATTGATGATCTAAATTTTTAATAAACGATATTTTAACAGACCAGATATATCCTACTTATAAATTTACTAATTACCAGTTTTTAAAATACTGACTGATTTTACTGCGAGATCAATTGATTCGTAAGAAAACATTTTCTACATTATTAACAGAATTTTCAAACATTCGATTACCGCGAAGGTAAATAAAAAAAGTAATTAATTATTTACGTAGTTTATTGCACGCATTAGCGTTGCACGGGAGAGATGAGTTAAGATACGGATTCCAACAGCGCATATTCTAAACAATTACCAACTAAAGTAATAAAAACCTCTAATGTACCATGTCTCCTTTCAATTATATAAGTAAGTCGCTATTTTGATAACGAATGGCGGCGGCGAACATATGAAATTTAGGTTTTCTTGTTGTGAATATGCAAATTTTCTGTCATACGCTACCATGAACTTTGTAATTTTGTCTCATTTCGACTTGCTTAATCAGAATTACAGGCCAGCCTATCACAAAGTTGCCTGCACACATGGAATGATAATTTAAAAGGCACAGAGAGAAACAACTTGTCTTTGATGTCGAAAAAGGGCAGAAATAATATAATTAATAATAAGCAAAATTGTAATTAATTTCCAGTACGTTACATATAATAAAATTTTAATAATTGATGCCCGCAAATTGTGCCACATTGGATAGAATAAATCTTAATTAGGAATCACAAACACAAATCTTAAAGCATTTATTATTTTCTACGTGATAAAACAACTTACTGTATTTTTTTGTGATTTCCATTTTTGAAGAATAGTGCTTGAATTTTTTTTTTATTGATGTAAGTTTTTCATTAAGGGTGGTCATATCTATTTGACTTAGAGTTTCAGAAAAAATGTTGTCTTAAATTGGCATCGGCGCATAGAGTGAATCATAAAATTCAAGATTTTTTCGAAAATTTTAAATGAAGTCATAATTCTATTAACATTGTAAGAAAGCCTGAATAAGTTCGCAAATTTTTCTTGTAGTTCATTAACGAACTTAAAAGGGTGGAGAGAGGAGGCTCCTAAATATTATAAATATAAGGTTAAATATACATAAAATTATTTCTACTACTATTACTACCGGTGCGAGTAACAAGTCTACACAACATAAAATTAGATAAAAAATTCCCCTGAATACTATACTACAATAAATCAAAAACTTAAAAAATTAGGCATTCATAATAAAACAGCCTCTAAGTATATTAGCATAAAATTTGAAGTCATACTTTCTTTTTCCATTTGTTCATTTAAATTCTAGAAATATTCATATCGTGCCAACTTAACTCGCGCTATTGAAATTTGCTGTGTGAACCGCATATTATGCGCAATTGAAAATAATGCCAGTGAAATAATGGTCATTTTTTATTTAACTTAGAAGAATGGGCAAATTACTGCTATTAATGTGTGCTACATGGCAGATACAATGGCGCCGCTTTAAACAAGTGTTTGTTTTTGATACTGCGTTTAAGTGCTCGATAAACATAATTATACTAGGTACACTTTCAACGATAGTTACGCCAGCAAAATGTAAATTAAAAGCTCTGGAAAACATTAATCACTTTTTGGTTCATTTGTTTAGGCCTTCACACACTTAAGGTAAGAGGAAAATTGAGCGTACCTTATTTTAGTTGTGTTAGATTTTTAAAGGAATCAAAACAGTAACTTATATTGATAAACAAGATCGACTAATAACTAATAACAACCACATGGATGCCCTGTCCGGTTTTAATTAACAAAATTTTAATCATTCGACTTTTCATGTGTGGTAAAAATACCTATATGATTAAACAACAATGAACGGTAAGAACACATATTTAAGCGTGCAACACATTGGGAAATTTTTTAATTGTTCTTTTTTCACAAAAATCCAATTATTGTTGAAAGCCGGTGAATATTCGACAACCAAAATACTATTCCGAAAAGATATTTAGAATCAAACAGACATGTTTAGAAATTAATCAAAATCAAATCAAACCGGAACACATTTGCGTGAGTTCGCCATTTTTATTTTAAAAATTAAAATTAAATGATTTTTAATTTCGCAACTCTAAAACTTCGAAACAAATCTTCTTATCAAGGTAACACAACAGCCATAATTAAAAAAATAAAATTCAAAGTGCAAAATCTTTATTTTAAATGTTTATTATACGGTACGCTACTCTTTTGCAATTTTTATATTTAATGACCTACCCTGCATAAACTTTGACTTGGAACTATTCTAAGTGCATCTAAAATGGTTGACGAACATGCACTAATTTTCGGTAATAATTGTATGGGTGTAGCAGTTAATACAAAATTTCCCGTATATTGTGCACTTATGTGACCACATTGTTTTCCGCCTTTTCATTGCACAATAAACAACTATTAATTATTTTTTAACAAAAATATAAAAAAATAATATTTACGGTTATCAATAAATTAGTTCCTTACTGGTTGACAAAGTAACCGAGACAGCAATAATTCTTCTATTAATAAGTTTCGCTATCGCCTCGAAGTACGTTTGCCGATACCCTAATAATCTTGATTGTGTGCTTATAGCTAACTTACTTATTGACACGCAAACATAATGACGTAAGTCTAATAGGGCCAATACATCATCCGAGGCAGTCTATATGATACTGCAACGGAAGGGTCTAGTAATTTGACTTTTCTTTTTAATCGCCGGAAACTAAAGGAAAAAAACACAATTACTCTAATTGACAGCTGTCTTAACACCTCAAAGATTTCCATCAATAAAAATTAAAATTGATTTGAAAATAAAAACTGCACAAAAAATCCGTTTCATTTCACTTATCTACTGCCTCATTTAATACCTACGCTTTTGAAATTAAAATTTACTCTTCTTTATTTATTTTTGCCTTAAATTCATGTAATATAAACGTCCATTTCTATTAGTTTACTTTGAATTTACACGCATGTACTATACGCTTCTAAGTTAATTGTCAATTTTCAGAACACCGAAAAGGAGTATTGGAAGGGATCAACGGAAAAAGGACTTAAAAAAGATACTCTTGTATTGCCTGTATGGATGGGGAATGCCAATTTTTCACACTCTTTTGATCCTGACTCTCGAGACATTCAAAATTTTACCAGAATCCATTCAACCATACGTGGGGATATTTTTTTGCATCCTCGAGAAACGTATGTAACTTAAGTCACTTAAAAAAATGAAATTAGGTTTAATATTTTTGACCCGTTTTAGGTAATTACGCACATATAGTGTTTCTTTTGGTACCTCAACTAATACTTCAGATAATCAACACTATCCTTTTCATCAAAACCATCACTTATTGCATAAATGTAAAAAATGAAATAAGCAAAATGAATGACACCAAAGGAAGAAAGGAGAAGACCAAATTCGCAATTGATAAAGACAGGTATGTTAGGCTAGCGTACATATTAAAATATCAAGTAAACTTTCTAAGACATGTAGTAATTAATAAAAAATTGGAATTTACAATTTTACTTCTTTAATTCCCTAAATTGATTGTTTCAGGTTGAGCCTTATTATAAAACTGGCCGTGATCATGGGCGTAATTTTTGTCTTCGAAGTTATTTCAGCATTTTTCGATATGAATAAAATCAGTAGCTTCACGAAGAATTTTGAAATTGTAATGGATACCATTACCTGCTTGCAAGGTAAGATGTGTAAAAATTAAATTTTGATATTAATTTGGTGGACTATTTTATCGCAGCCATGGTAGCCAAACGCGGCATATTACAATAACAGATGTGAAGAAGCACAATTTAATAGCCTAGAAATATAAACATTGCCTGTCTGAGCGTGAGAATAATTGTTCTTATACAACATTGTTAAATGAAATCAAAACAAATCACATCCAATTTGTGTGGAACAATAATTTGCACGGTTTTAATCAATTGTCACTTATAATCTCTCCAGAACTTTCAAAAATTTGGGTGTTCATTTCGTATATTTTTCTAGGATTATTTAAAATATCACGTGTGTCTATTACAACCCTTTCTTGTAATGAACAAACTTTCATGAGTCCATAAAATGTTTTTGAAAAAATTTGTTATTCTCATTATGTCTTTTTAAAAAATCCAAACAAAACTGTATCCTCCTTTGACATTGTTCTGCACTTAGTTTTTGAGTTTTACGAAATATAAATGCTTTATCTTCATATTCCTTCAAAACTGAGTGGATTGATTTCCGAAAAATACCTGTCTCTTCAAATCCTCTAGTAATACAATCCTAATATGCCTTATTTTCTTCATGTAAAACATTGGGATTAGAATTTAATTCGTTATCGTTTTCTGCAAATTTCTTCACCAGCCTTGGAAATATCTGCTTTGAAGGAGCTCGGCGCTCTGGATAAAGTCTAATATACTGACGACAAGTTGCGGTTGCACTTTTATTATTCAGAAAGGGTACTTGAAGCATATCACTTCTTTCAAGGTTGCTAAATTCGCGAAAAATCATTTTAACAATAATGACTTGGACAATAGTTCAACCATCAACGTTGTTTATTAATATGTCAAACATAAACATATTTTTATTTCCTATTTTTGCCAAAAACGAGTGAACTAAAATATAAAGAGTGTTACATCATTTTAATCGAAATAAGATATATTATTAAACACATATATGATATACAGGATGTTCCATTTAAAGAAGTATGATGTGAGCTTATATGTCAGAAAATAGATAATGTTTTGTCTCACACGTCAGTTGGAAAAAACTTAGCTATTAACCCTACATTTTGCTTTTTTGTTTACCTTGATATCTCTAAAACAAAAAGGTAACAGCCAATAAACATGTTATCAAGATAAATTGAACGCACAATACAAGATTTTTAAAGTACTGTTTTCAGTTTAAGCAAGAACAATTTCAATAAACTTATTACATTAACGCAATTTCAGGTGTCTTCATATTTGTGATATTCATCTTCAAGAAGAAAACGCTGCATCACGTGAAACTAAAGCTAGGCTTGAGCGAGAGAAGAACGTCTTACTCCACCTCTCTAACAAGTCACTTGCCACCAAATGGGGTTCAGATGGACGTAGTCGGTAAAGGCAGCGTAAACAGTACATGAGCTTTTTTCTGCTGGTTTTGCGATTGTTTGGAAACAAGTTATACGAATTAAAGGCTGATTTTTTTTGTTGCAGTGGAATGCTGACTACCGCATTTTTTTGTAAAGACTGGATTTAAGTAACTGTCACGAATTTTAATTAGTTTAATATCTGTATAGATCAGAATAAAGTATATAATTATTTCGTCTTTAATGTTTTCCAAAACAATTAAAATAATGAACGTGTTCAGAATATTTCGTCATTAATCAATCAATCAATCAATCTGCATTCTGTTCATTTTTCATAATACATAATCCTACATCCACTGTTTAAATAAAACTGTCATTTTACGATGATAATATGAGATCTGATATTCAAATTTTACATTTGGCGTATATAGTAGAAAATTTCAATGATATGCCCGTCAATGCAAGATAATTTTAAGTAATATTCTTGATGTGGATCTGTAAAAAATATAACCAAGGGATTTGAACTCGATATAAAAATATAAAGGGCTAGAACAAAATTCGATGAAACTCAAATGTGCGAAATGCCGGTCGAATTTAAAATTGCTTATTCAATTTAACGAGCTTTTCGTTTGGAATTTTGACAGGCGGGGAAAACGTTATACATTTTGTTTATCCTTGATCTTCAACACAACTTAAAATGCTTATACAATTTCTCAGTTTGATCAACAATGCCGGGATGTGCCCCTTACACTTTAAGTTCTTTTATTTTCCGTGTTTATGTTATTTAATCGAACGTTCTTAACCTGTCATCTCTACAATGAATATTTTGTTTATGTTAGCGTTAATGTTGAAGGAAAAGTTTTCATTTTGGTTAGTAATCTTGTAAATATTCAGTTGAAAGGGAACATCAGATTGTTTCCTAGCCCCGGATCCTAAATTATCGGAATTTTTGAGAAATCCTCAAATCTCTTACTAGTGGAATTTGATCTCCGCCATCGCTGCCCTTAATTTTCAAATATCTTAGAAGGTAAAAAGCGAATTTTGTATAATTAAATATTCGTTATAAAAATTTTTCTATTATTGCCTGACGTTTTAAGAAGACAATGTTTTTAAATGAATCAGAGTTAAAAATGTATTGTGAATTATTCTTATTCTTATTCATTGGCGTTTTAATTCAATTATTGAGTTTATAATTTTTTCTTTAATTAGTTGTTTTACAGCTGTCTAATTTTGAACCGAATGTTTCCTTATTCGGTTCTTTATGTATACTTAAAAATAGAATTAAATTAACAATTAAAAAATTAAATAGACATGCAAAATAGAGTCAGTATTTTCGTGTATCTATGAGTCGAGTAGTACCATTTTTAAATTATTGTTGTTAAAAATGAAACAAAATATTTGTATAAACTGACCTATTAAAGTAAAGTTCTAAAAACCGTGAATGTTTATATATTTTTGTGCCAACTTAGTTTAAATTTTTTATCTGTATCTACTTGCATTCTCAGAATGTTAATCACATAATAAAAGGATAATTTTTTTCATTTCCTAGTAACTGAAAAGTTACGGAAAACAAAAAAAAAAGCAGGTGCAGGATCTCAATCCAGTTGAACTTTCATCTTTGTATATATTCGTCTGAGATTAAATAAACATTGTGGAAGCCATTCTGTGGGAAACAAATTTGTCATCTTAGAAAATAGTTTATGTAACGTAGAGCAATAAATATCCGCACAAAACCATTCGAATTCAAATAAATTATTTCACGTCATTTTGCTTTGGTGTGACTTTCAAACTAGGCAGATGATTATTTTGTTTAATAAAAATTTTCATTTCTGGCTAAAGCGAAGTGGATCAAATAATTCAAAATGTGCAGTAATAACGCCGGACTTTCAAACTGGGCAAATGATTATTTTGTTTAACAAAAAATTTCGTGTCTGGCTAAAACGCAATGGATAAATGTCCATATTTTAAATGTTAATTTCATTAACATGACCCCTATTTGTACATTTGTCTATATTCCTGATGAAAGCACAGGCTACAATGTTGTATTCTGTGACGAAAGTAAATCAATAATCACACCAAATTCAATTTTAAGAAGCTATCTGCTACGATGGTAGTTGCGCTATACTACAGACAGAGAGCTCTGCATAATATACATGTTAAAGACAATTTATTCTCTGATGGTGGCACTGGTAATCGTAAACAAATATCCATGGCGGTTAATAAGTTTTTCTTTTAATATTGAATACTCTGATGGTTCTATAACAGCAATGAATCCAGTTCAAATTGGAAAAAGAAGGAAATATTTTTTATATTAATATTGCCAGGATCTTTGTGGTTAACTGTGATAACATGCTAATTTATTTAAAACGGTAATGACTATTTCTCACAATAAATGCAAATTATAGTAAACAGTAAACAGTATAGTAAACAGTACGAGCATTTACATCATTGTGTTGTTATAGAAGAATTCTTCAACACTGTAAAAAGCAATTTTTAAGAACAGGATGACGCTTAACGATTTTTTAAATTTGTTAATTTTTGCTTCCTATACCCTGGTTGGGAGTTTGTGTTATAAATTTAAATTCAATGAATTAGCCTTTGATTTGGAAAGTATATGATATAATTACTCGGTCTGATCTGGTGTTAAAATCATGATGGTTTTGTTAAAGAAGATAAACTCCCTTTTATAGTATTATTCTGTGTGGCACAAATAGTGACCTAAAATGAACAAGCTCGACATCAAACTCGATTAACTCTTAAGATACTTTTAAGTGAAATAAAGCGAAACAGCTCCATTTTAATATAAAGGAATTATAAAAAATTATTTACTTGAGAATTTAAAAAATTAACCTGAATAACTCCCTTGACAAATTTTAGGAGTCTGGTAACCTACAAGTTTGTCATCAATCATAAGAAGTTTTATTGTATAAACTACAGCCAATATAGAATCCATGGATATTATTGGGTTGGAGTCTCTTATTTGTTTAAAAGCATTTTATGAGCATTCTACCATTCCATATATTTCTGGTCTAGTTACTGAGCGATCTGATAAAATTAAAAAAGTATTGGCATCGTAATCAGTAAAAATTTATTATACACAATAAATAGGTGAGGGCCAAACTATTAACGCTGTGGTATGTTATATTTGGTACTACCAATATCTAGCAAGGAGGTATGTTTATGTTATATAGGTATAGATAAGATATGTAAATAGCGATTTACACACACTTAAATCGTGTTCTCACAACGAGATCAAGGCATAATTTTAGAAAATGGGGCCGTAAGAATGCAGCATCCAAACTTATTGACTATCTGGTAAAAATCTCAAAATTCTCAATTTTTTTTTATAGTTGTTTGACAAGTTTCTGTATAGGAGGGCGTCTATATCTCTAATAGTTATGTGGCTTATATTAAATTGTTATGTTTGAAGTGTGGACCGAAATGATACCCTTCAATTATCGCTATGTATTACAATATGGCAGAAATGTCATTCTAATATTAAATGTCCCTAGAACCTTATAAATTTCGCTTGATCTATTATTTTACAATATCGTGTCCGGCAATAACAAACTAAAAACGACCGCTAAACTCCGCCCCTTTATGATATCGACTCCCGGTTAACCAGAACGTCCAGAAAAGATTTCGTATATAAATAGTTACTTCTTTGTCTCCCGATCTCAAAGTCACATCGCCGAACAAAAAAATGTTTATTTGTCTAGTTTCGTTGTTTTTAATGATATTGAACAGCGTCAATGCGAAATCGTCTGATTATCCGAAATGTTGCTGCGAAACTTGTGCGATGACATCTGCAAACGTGTCATACACATGCGACCGTAATTCTAGATCCGATTTAGTGGTAGTGAATCAACGGACCGACCATAGTAAAACAAGTTTTTGCATCGATCTATTGAGCAATGAATTGTATCTATTCGAAAAAGTACATGAACGTTTTGAAATTGTGGATCAAGTTCATGCTGAAATTTATTCAAAGTGCTGTCCGGTGGGGTTCGTCTATAATGAATATTTACACTCGTGCGTTCTCACCCAAGTGGAGCAGACAACAAATTTTAGGTATGCTTTTTTTCCAAAAATGTGAACCTGGAATTTTGCTACTTCGGCCCTTAACTAATATTTTTTTCATTTATCTAACGACGTTTAAAACCCTGAAAGATAATGAATAAAATTTGGTACACTTTATTTGTTAATTTTTGGCCATTGTTATCAAAAAATAAAAAAATCAGCTCAGTTAATAGTCAATAGTTTAACCACATTTATAAAGCCCTTTAAATTTGGTATAGGTACTTATTTGAGAAAATTATGCTCCATTTTTTTATTTGTAAGTTTTTAGTTAACCAAAAAATTAAAAAATCAACTCAAAAAATGCTATTTTTTATATTCCTAACACTAATTATTTACACCTCGACTTGCATATTGAACTAAAAAAACCAATAAGCCGAAAAGGGAAAAAGTAACGCTTATGTAAAAAACATCAATAATGCAAATTAGTCAATATGACTGAAAATCTAAAATTGGAACAAATATTATAGCATCTGGTAGCAGTTTTTTTAATTTGCGTATTTATAGAAAAACCATAATCAAATCTTTTTCAACACTCCATATTTTATTCTCTAAATGATGAAGAACGTAAAACCCCAAAAAGATACAGGGTGGCATAATCAAAGAGTATAAGATAGAGGGGAAGGCTCTCATTAGTGGGAATGTTAAAAAGCGAGTTTCAACGCCTCTAGTGATTGTGTCATGAAAACGGAAAACGCGCGGAACGTACGGTTCAATTCAATTTAAAGTTTGAAAGTTAAAATCTGAAAAAAATAATTTATATCGAAATGGTTTTAATTTTTTTTTATTAAAATATACAATATACAAAATTACAAGCTACTGTAGTATTTTCAGTGTGACGCATTACTTTAAAAACTAAATGTTAGATGGCATTCGTAACAGTATATGCGACCTTTCCATATATCTTATACTCTTAGCTCTTAATATAAAATGCCATGTGCTCCTTAGTTGAAAAAATTACTGAAAAAATAATAATTTTTACTTATTAAGTGCTTAAAATCCAAGAGCAAACGTTTTTGAAAATATTGTCAATTATACAGGGTGTTTCATAATAGCGTGGTAACATAAAAACATTTTTTAACTGCAACGCCCTATATATTTTTACTTACTTCCCCAATATTTTAAAAATCAAGCATTCCTATGATCTTCACTGTCTTTCCTGCCTAACTGCTGTGGTTAAGTAACTATTTCATGCAGGCGTTTTTTTAAAGTCTTCCCAACTTTACATTATACCTGACTACTTTATCGTGTTGAAAAAATTTGCGTCTTTTTGGTTGTGGATTTTTAATTAGTTGGACTACAATTTTTGAAAAATGACTTAATCTTGGAGGAAAATTTTTGCCATTTTCCGTCCCTTGTTACTACTTCCCCATTCAATAAAGCAAAAACAGTATATTCATTGTCTCTTACAAAAACCAAAAAGTGGCGGACCCTAATATACAGGGTGTTTTCTTATTGAATATCAATAATTAAGGGAGCTATTTGAGGGTCCATTTTAAAAAGGAAACTTCATATGAACATATGTCCTAAACCTCTTAACCTTTGAGATACAGGGTAGTAAAGTTTTCAAAAATAAAAATAATTTTAATATCTGCAATACCATTTTAGCAATTTTATTGGAATTTGGCACACATGTACTATGTATTTACATTTACATTTTTTAAAAATAAGCCAAAGGCGGGCGTAGGGAATTTCACCTCTCTATTTTGGCAGACATTCATGGTACGCCACTGTTTTTTCTTAAAATTAAAATTGTTCTTACAATCTCCAATCATTTTTACAGAAATTTAATTTCTTATTTTTTTTCAATCGGCTGAATGGCTTTCGTTTAAAAAAAATTAAATATCTTCTCTGCATGGTAATAAGAATATAGTTAATATGACAGCACACAGAGAATTATTGTCATTATTATTTCTTATTTAAGTAATTGTCTATCTGTTTTATTAATATACTTCAAAAAATCGAAGTACGAATACGAAGAACATAAACTCTGAGGTGTATTTGTGAAATCTTTATAAAATGTGTATCGGTCAACAACCTATTTAGTTTCTTACTTTTTTTCAAAAAGGTTGTTATTAATTTATTAACAATTTTGTTAAAAAATGTTAATAGTAGGTAGTTTTTTTTTAATAAGAATCAAAATAAAAAAATCATATATAGTACATGTGTGCCAAATTTCATTAAAATATCGATAGTGATATTACAGATATTAAAAAAACATATTTTATTTTTAAAAACTTTACCACCCCTGTAAGTTTTTTTTATAAAATGAACTCAACAATCGCCCCCTTCTATTAAATAGCGTAAAATACGTTGTTATAATGTTATGGTTATCTTCAGAAATTTACTAAATATACAATACAATAATATAGTTGCAAATCTTTCGATTGGGGCCATAGAACTTTGTTTGATGTATCAAATTTAGATACAATAGCGGACATTCAACATGTAAGTTAAATATTTACTTAACAAAGATTCGACCAATCTAAAAGGCAGATGCTCTCTCATTTTTTTGGTTTGTCGATTATGGCCGCCCTTTCAGGTATTCGAACTGAAATAAATGTTTTTTTAGACAAATGAAAGATCAATCTAAAAAATTCAAACGATAAATCGGAACTTTTTGTTTGTTAAAGGCAATTACTAATAGTACTACTAGTATCATTTCAAAGTGGGAATTTGTGAAATTGTTTTTTTCTTAAATATATTATAATTTCAAAACATATAGAAAACAAATTTGCTTCCGAACTAGACTCCTATACTTAAAATAAATTAATTCACTTTACCCGGTTACTATTTCATAGTCGTATTTTTAGTACTGATTGGTGTAAGCTAAATTTGACCTTGAGCAAACAATGAATCCTCCGAAAATCTTACTTAATGTAAAAAAATTCGCGCGTTCTTCAAACGTTTATTTTTGCTAGTCGCTATAAAGATATATTGCATATACACAGAGGCCGGAGGTTGGATTTTGGATATTATAAATCAAAACCACCTAAAAACTATTTCTCAAAAATTTTCGCTGCCTGGTCAGAAACAAATCAGTTTCATTATCCGCTACAAATTCCACTAAATTTCGAACGTACTAACAATGAGTATAGTCACTCATTTTTTTCTATAATTGGATAATACCAAAACTAAATTATATTGGCTAACCAAACATAACTATTAACCAATAATAAAGAATTACCTAAAGCGTTCGGTCAAATTTTGTCGACTATTTCTCATTTTCCTGTTGGCTATTCTGCAATTGTGCAATAGACAGTTGTTTGTCTAATTGGTACCTACGGCATCGCATTTTATTCTATTGCTTTGCTAGAAATCTATTAATGTATAGTATTAGTTCAGTTTCCAATATTACGGTTTTTACAATTACAACGTCCAGATAATAGCTAAGAAATTTGAATTGAAAAAGTTGAACATGCAGAATAAAAGAGATTTGCATTCTCTAATGAAATTTCAAATGTACTTTCACGGCAATAAATAAATAAATAGGCAAAATTGATTCTATGGTTGTAAGTGGGTATTTTTTTTTTCATTTGCGTATCATCCCGTAATTATATGCTTATAAAATATGTCTACATAGCTTTCATCTTCATGTCTCTAACTGTAATATAAGTTATTATAGTTTTTTACTTATATTTTTTACTTTGATTGTAAGTTATTAAACATGTAGAAGAATTGTAAAAGTTACCGTACCAGCTATACAAAACGAAAATGGAACAAAAATGTAACCTGAAAGTGTTTTCTGCCTTTTGCAAATCAAATTATTTTGCATTTATGGTCAATAATATCTTCGACATTCTGTAACTGAAAGGCCTAACATAAAAAAGATATGAAATGTATATAAAATGAGTGTGAATATGGGGAATGAGGAAATGTGGAAATTCTATTTTCACATTTAGTGCCACGTGTATGATCAGTATGATCCACCCACGTTCGGTTATGCCACCAATAATGATCGAAATGTATCGAGCGTTTGTATAAAAATAGGGAGGTCGATTTATAAAGCATCTTTATCAAATTGAGAGAATGGGCGCTTGTGTTGTGCCGTGTTGTGGAGTTGTGTGTGGAACAGTCACAATGTTTTTCATTTGTCTTCCATTTAATTTGTTGGTTCCTTCCAACACTTACTGTAGGTACTACTTTACTGAAGGTATTAAAGTCAGAAATGGAGTTTCTTATAAACCTGGACCAACAACTTTTTCGTTTGTAAGAAACAAAGTTCAAAGGTAACATTGTTCATGAAAGTTTCGGATTCCTCTTTGTTGAGTCAAACTTACTAACGTTTCGCCAATCATCTTGTTGGCTTCTTCATTTAGCTTCGCCCCCCTCAAACAATATATAAGCAGGTACCGAGTAAAATGCGAGTCAGTTTCAGTTTAGCTCCGCAGAAGGCAAGATATGATTGGAAACGTTAGTAGGTTTGACTCAACAAAAACCGACGCAGGAGGAATCCAGAAATTTTGTCCAAAATATTGCAGTAGCCTGTGGAAGTTTCTTTGAAAAATTAATGTACGTAGGTAATTTAATGAAATTTAGTAGATATTTGCAATTGTAAGATATTTGCTTTAAAATTTAGAAATCTGTCATAGTATGTTACAAAAATGTTATCAGGAATTGATTTTCCTGATTAGAATTTATACTAATTTATTGTTATTAAATTAGCTAATATCTGCAATAATAAGAAATAAACGTTACCATGGGATTCTGTCATCATTGCTAGAATCTTCCCGTTAAATTCGACGACTATCGAATAGTCATCTATTTTGGTTTGTTGAATTATTTGATTGTTATTCTATTAAGGATATGGGAGTTTTAATTTGCAATTTGCAGGTTTTTACGGGTAGGATTATTTAGATGCCTAGTAATCCTTGACTACACTTATAAAATAGAAGATTTTCCTGCCGATTTTGTGTTGTCAACAGACTACTGCATAGATGATACTCTAAATAACAAGAAGGTGATAAGAATATGCTGGAACGACTTGAAATTGTGCGAGTCGAAACGATGTGTCCACAAATGTTGCCCTGACAATCAGAGCTTTGTTAACGGCTCAAATTGTTCGTTTACTTACACTTACGGCGTCGATCTGAACTTCAGCGACTCTATTAAGGAGCCAACCGGTAAGGAATTAAGTGATAACTGCTTTTTTCAACTTTACGATATAGCAGGTTATTGGAATTTTCTGTCCAGAGCGGGTCACGCGTATTAAACACTCGCTCCGCTCGTGCCAATAAACCCGTGACCGTGACAACTTTACAAAACCTATTGGAGACTATACCTTTTCTAAGACCGTTAGTTTTTGGGTACATTTTTGCAAAACAACACGAATACATTCTCTAACATTCCTATCAGAATTGACAAACGTCAAAATTCAACCCGTGGGATAATATCCCAGAAATGTCCGAAGTGGCTCGGATCACTGAGACAAGAAATTCACGTGGTAAAGTGACGCTTCCCGCACACTAGATCCATGTAAAACATAAAATAAAATACCACCACTAAATTGTTTTTTTACTCCCTTCTGTTTTTACCACAGAAATTAAAAGATTCAGTTTTTCTTAATTTGAGTGGCCATTTTTGATGTGATCCATGTTAATCAATTTTCATTAAAAAAAAAAGTTAATTCATATTGAGTGTTTTAAAGACTTTATTGAATGATAACTTACATTTTTTGAGCAAGCAATATTATAATAATATATATCATAAGTATAACATTAATATTAATTACTTAGGTGAAAAAATATTCAGCAATTTTATGTTTTATTATGTTTAGGCGACTTTATAGTGGTACATGGATACAGTGGCAACATCTACCTACAACCAGCCGATTGGTCATTCGAGCTGGACACCAAGGGAGTTTTCACTTTGTATGACGAAGAATTTGGCAATGCCGTTTATTACCCAACCGAGGAAACCTACTGTATAGAGTATGCTACGAAACATGGGTCCCATTTAGGGTACAAATTATTCAGGTATGCAGAAAATTGTAAACTATCCGCAGAAAGCTACTTTATTACTGACCTTTCTTTTATAGAATATTGCCGGAAAAGTGCGAAATGTTGGAACCGAAGTATGTGGTGAACGGATACGTCATGATAGTATCAGACGTTTTTCTAATGATGACTATTTTTTTGTATTTCATCACAAAGCAAACGAAAAAAAGGTTCGGGAAGACGTTGGTGAGTTTTTGCGGAACTCTTGGATGTACTTTGGGTATTTTGATTTTGAGCACTTTTCAATTGGACGCAATCAAATCGGAACTTCAACTTTGTCAATTAGCAGGTAAGATAAGTTGATTGATGATAATAGTCAATCAGAGAAATTGCAAAGCCAAGAATATTTCAATTATTATTCAATTATAAAGCCAATTTAGCTAATTTTGTTAGTAACGTCAATAAGTCAATAAGTCCTACTAAATCAAGTTGATCCAAAAATAGAATTAAAGTCATATTAAAAAACTGGCTAAAATATTTTTCAAATATAAACGTCGCATATTTATAGGAATTATATCGAAATTACTAACAAAAAGCATAATTTTTTAACACCTTGTACGATAAGATCCTAAACAAATATATTTGGGTAGCTTGAGCCTGTAATTGAAGAAAATGTTTTATATTGATAAAATAACCTATTTTTGAGAAAAAAATAATCCAATTAATAATAAGTAATTATAAATTTGAACAAGAAAAAGTCGTTTTAATAATAAATTGGTTTGAATTGAACACATAAATTATTTAATTCTGCCACTGTCTGTCACTTTAAATAGAATATATTTTTTATTTTGTCAATATTGAGCTAATGTTTTATGGAGCAAGTTCCTTATGAGGTATACAATTTTATCCTGGCGGTAATTTTTAAGTCATTAAGCGAAATTCTTAAAAGACTTGCGACTAATGGAGAATTACGCCTCCCATTATAGCAAACAAACAAAATAAATATGTAAAAAAAATGTAATCTATTCTGTATCAAATCAAATGTAAGAAAGACTTCTAACGACCTGTGCCGCTCTAAAAGCAATAAACCGAATTACGGTAAAAAACTGGATACGAAATGTGACTCGGGCCTATATATTTCCAGGATTTCTGTTGCTATACGGAGAATTCAGTACGTTCCTATGGTTAGAGTTGCTCTGTTTCGATATATACTATACATTTGGGTAAGAGGTATAGGAACCCTTACATTGCTTAGAACTGCAAGGTGTTAATTTGCAGATCTGGAAAAATTAGAAATAAAAACATAACCAAACAGGACACGACGCGATTTATGTGTTACTGCTTATATGGATGGGGGGTGTCCTTGTTCCTGACACTTATACCATTAGTATTTTATTTCCTAAAAATAATGCCCTCCAGCCTTGAAATTAAAATGGGTGTAACGAGATGCTTTATTGAAAGATGTAAGTATATTTGTTAATAAAAAAGAGGTAAAAGAAAAGGTTTGGTTTTCCAATCAGATGAAGGCAACTATGCTGAAGTATTGTTTCGGACGATACCGATCACCTTTATCAACCTAGTGAATTTGGTGCTGTTTGCAAAAACAGTTAAATGCTGTATGGACGTTAAAAAAGAAATCGCCAAAATGAACAACAGTCACTGCTCGAAAAAAAAGAAGTTTCTCGCGAATAAGCAAAAGTACACTCACTTAATATATTGGACAATCGAAGTTACAGTAAAGTTTTTTAGGTTTACTTTAATTATAAAGCTGACCGTGGTGATGGGAATGTCCTATTTGTTCGAAGTGGTTTCTTCGTTTTATGATTTCAGCCAAAATAATTTTACCAAGTATGTCGAATTGGTTTGGGATATTTTCAATTGCATGCAGGGTACGTAACGATGTATCCTGTTGTTTGTTATTGTAAGGCAGTTTTCAGGTATTTTCATATTTTTTATATTCGCTTGGAAGGGAAGCGTTTGGCAGAAAATTAAAAGCAACTTGAAATTGAAGAAACTTGGACAAATATCTTTATCACTTAGAAGCACACGCACTTCCTCGGGGAAGAAGAAAGATATTTCAGGCGATGCCTGACATGTGTCGTTTTCTTACATTCGCAGCCTTCGGTTTGCAATATGAGACAAACGGAAAGGGCGAGAAGGGTATCGAAAAGTAGAAGAACGACACGTTATAGACAAATTTTAGAAATAAATGCAATTTCTTTTCTTCGTAGGAGTTTTTTTGCACATAGATTTGTCGCCTGATCACCTATAGTAACTGGTAAAAAAAAAACAATACAATACAATACAATACAATCGGAATTTTGATAAATTTTTATAGTGCATATATTTCTTATTGCAATTACGATTTTATTTTAATTTTGTCGACCATATAACAAATGGTTGAAATTTTATGGGAAATTTAACCCTTCTTTATATATGATTTGTTTCAAAATCTTTAATTTGGAGCAGTTGAAATAAATAGCCCAATCGCATTAATTTCTTACATTACATTTATAATTTGTAGCTCAGGTAAACAATTGGAAAGACACATAATATATATAACATAAAATTAAAAGATAGATTCAATTTTTGAAAATTCATGAAAAAGAACTATAAAATTTACTTTATAGGTACTTAACTTTTTTTTGTAAATCGATTTTTTTTAATAAGAAATGCGAGAAAACTTTGTGGAGTATCTCGGATATAGCAACTGCACATTGAGAGTTCCTATAAAGGATACGAATTTTATGCCATCCGACTTTTCCAGTATTTTATAACGTTATGCACTAATCGATATGACACGATGTTTCGTATTGACGACAGAAAATTTCTCCATATCTAGTAACAAATTAATTAAATTAGTTAAATTAAACCGAAATTTTCGTCAAAAATCGCACAGGCAAAAGGGACTGAAATTACAGAACTCTTGCAAAATGCAAGCTAAATCTTCAAAGACGGTATTCAGTATGTTGAATGCAGATTATATATACACTTTCGTTCTATTCTGAAAATCCTTTTTCATCCTCTTGTGTAAAAAAAAACAGGCGAAGAAAATATAAAACCTTCTATAAATATTTACAGCTGATTAAAAACGTGAAAGACCACAGTAGAGCCTCAATTAGAAATATTAAAAAGAAATTTTAATGGGGGTTTTAACGGAGAAAATTATAGCCCTTTTATACAGATAAAAGCCTGCAGACTCTTTTTCTTATAGCGAATGGGTTTTTTCACAGGCTATATTTACCTTATTTCCTGCACGTGTTTGTTTCGGGGTCACACGAACTTCAGATGATCCAACGGCATATAAGTTTCAAAGTGATTATTTTTGGTGAAAAGCATACATTCCTGGAGTGTCACATCGTATTTTCGACAAGAAAGACACTTTGTGAAAGAAGATTTTCAAAGAGAGTAACTTTTTATTTCATAATTAGGTATTGTCGCTGACAATACATTTGCTAGTGAAAATATTAATATTTCCGATATGGTATTTGATGAACATCTCTGTCACATGGAGTAGGGCGCAACGCTTCTTTACCTATTATCAAAGCAACTTCGCATATGACAAATTTAGGCTATAGGGCAACTCATATTAGGTAATGCAAACACATCAGAAATAAAAAAGAATAATCTTCACTAAATTTCACATACTAACCTTTTTTTTTTCGCTAAAAATTTAATGTGATCTCGGCGGAATTTCAGATAATCGAGAGGTGTTAGTTGTTTATAGTTGAATTTCTAAAACTACAAAAACTAAATAAAACTATTTACTAAATTTATCTATATGTGGTTTCGTAATGAAGTATTCTACACGAGATCTTTTGTTCTATTGTTGTAAAATGGAAAATGTAAATTTTTGAAAAACCACCATATTTCCTTAATGTTCAGATTTTCAGGATATGGGTAAAGAGATGCTAAAAAAGGCGTAAAAAAATAGGCCCACTATGTTGCGTACGACCGGAGTCAACTTTTTTTTTATAGGCGCTATATTAAACTTCCATATTTTCAAAATGCTCTTTAAAAATGCTTTTCAAACATTTTTATTTGATAAGATAAATCCGGAAAAATAACAAAAATATTATTTAAGGCCTTGATATTGCTGCGTGTCCCAGGAGATTCCAGGTGAAGTTAATATCCGGAAAGATGTCAATCGGGTAGAGCTATGTTTAGGCGTCTGAAAAACAACCTTGTCACCTACGGGAATTTTGCTAAGGGAAAAAGGAAGCAACCTCCAGATGAAAATAAAGAAAATTTGCTCTTGCAAAGTGTGGTTGAGAGACATCTTTGCAACAGGTGTTGCTCGTTTAACAGCGAATAGTATTTGAAAGGGTCATCCTTATCGTGAACGGCCTTGCCAGAGACTTCTGGATGGCGATAGTGTTAGAAGCTTGATTATTTTTTGGCATACTCTATTTTTCTTTAATTTAAGAGACGTTGTATCTCTTACAGTTTTGAATATCCCTATGTACATCATAGTGGACACCCTGTATAGAAGTATACGAATTTTACTATTTACACATCATTGTTTGCATTGGTACTAACCCATTTTAATTGTAGGTAAATAAACAAAAGTTGATTTTGTTCATTTCTGTTTTATGTTTAATGGCAAGAAATGGAACTACAGCACATTTATGTATTTCTTGTTTCTCATTAGTGTAATATAATTATTAATTGGTTTAAATATTGAAACTTGAACGTAATGCGTTTTTAAAAAAACAAGGAATTCCGAACAATTCCCAGGAATTACTATTTTATTCTAATCCTCTAGACAGTTAGATTTTTATTTAAAAAGTCATTCCTTCTTCTTATTTTCAAAACCATTTCTGTGAAATTTATAAAAAATATCAATTTTTTTAGTATTGGAATATATGAGAGCTATGGAAACTTAATATCTAGGCCACCTCGCAGCCTAAAACATGTGGACTATTCTACCTAGCTTTAAGCTCCCAGGCAAGGGTTCCTTTTGAAGACGGCGTCAGCTGCATCTCTTTTAGTCCGTCACTGTCCAGAATTGGAGAAGTCGTTCGCGCGGAGAGCTACGGCGACGATATCGATCGATAGAGACCGCATGCGTTGGGAATAAGGGATGTTGGAGTTCTCAGCGTCCTGGTCCAGCCCGGGCTATGCGGCAGTCACGGTTTGGACGTCCGGAACGCGAAAAGTGCCTCTTTCCCGCTACCAATCAGAAGTGGGGACAGCGGTGTTGATTTGAACTTCCACTTTTCTATGGGGCTCAGCTAAGTAATCAGTTTTTGGGCAGAGTTAAACGATTGGGTCGAAAAATTAACTGGTAAGTTGAAAATTCGGTAGAAATAATTTGGAGGTTACTCTAGATTAAAAGTTTCGTGCTGCTCAGGGATGTCCGGCCGCCAGTGATATAAGGTTAAGTTGAAAAACTTTCTAAACATGCACTCTTTGGATGTTGGAAGGGTCCATTTCTTAAATATTGCTACCGGCAGCGATTTTCTGAAGAAATGATGGTCCTTGATGGGTGGTGCGATGAGATCATATGCCAAAAATTCGATTAAAGCGCAATGGGTTAGAAAGTATTCCGGCAGCGCGAAAAGTGCGCAAGAAATTGACACGGTGAGATAAATTATTCCCGTGGAAGTATGTCTTTTGTGGTAGATTCGGCGCATTAAGATCTCATTCTTGCTTTAGGGTTTTGGCATCCAAACGAGTCACCGCTCTTTAGCAGGGTGATTTTTAATTTTCAAATTTTGAACGTATAGCTTTGCTAAAATTCTTTCAATCTCTAGACTATTGAAGCCATGGTGTTTGCTTTTGCAGGAAAATGCAAAGTTGGCTGTTTGTTTTTCACTTTCGCTAGATTAAAAGGTACATGAGTTCATCTACTGACAACAATAACATCGAATGAAAAACCCTTTGACTAAGTTGTAACTGATCATAACTTCACCAAATAACTCTGAGAGAAGCCATGTGATACGAGTTTTGCTAAAATTCATTACTGAAAAACGGATTAGCAAATAAAGTTCCTAGATGAAATGAACACCTTCTCGAATAATTTCCTAATGTAAACTTTACCTGCACGTTTAATGCATGCCTAGGCGCTAGGTGGCCAAAACCTTTGTGTGGAATAAGATCAGATCAGAGTGGATTAGGCTTGTAAAGGCTAGGCTAGATTAATACGATAAGTGTTCCCAACTAAACTGATCTGCTTGGACCCATGATATCGAACTCGACCAGACTGAACTGAACCACTCTTACCCATTCTCATCATTGTCATTGTAAATATTTGATCATGCTAGTGACAAAATATTTTTTTATTTAGGATTTTATTTCAAAACCGACTTACTTACTTACTGACTTACTTGGTTTTATGGATGGCGAATATAAATCAATGAATAGGTGCGATACGTGGAACTTTTTAAACACTTTTGGAGCAGGTTAAAACAACAACAATTATTTTCACAGGTCACAAATAATAACACACAGAACAGAACAGCTAGACGCAAATAAGTTTTGATCTCAAAATAAAATCGCCCTGCCTGAAAAGATGCTCCAATATTGTGTAGGTATATGTCGCCAAAGTCATTAGTAATGTGGTAACTAGTTTGTTCGTAAAAAATATTTGAAACTGACACTAAACACTAAAATTATTGATAATGGTTCTGAGACTAGGAGAAAAGATGCCTTTCATTTGACCGTACCTATATGAACCAGTCGGTCCTAGCTGAGAGTATATTTGTTCTTCTTTGCAGAACTTCCTAGAGTGCGGAAAAGCAGAAAATCTAACGATACTTTATAGGCAGATTTTACAGACATGAAACTAACCAAAACTAAAATCAATTGAAAAGGAAAATAAGTAAAACCTGCCAACCATCTATGAAACCAATTTCAATTTAATCTAGAACTAGTATTAACCATAACTGCAAAAGTTACTCTATATAAATTTTATGATGGTACATTCAGCATATTTTTACAGAGGTAAGCGTGTCACCCAAAGCAAGCTTATGGAAATGTGTGAAAATTTCTCTATAAAAAGGTAACAAACATAAATTATGAACAGGATTTTATAATTTAACGACCTTTATAACCCCAAAACATGAAAAAGTCAACGAAAAAAAAATTTACGTTCTGTTTGTTTGTTTGATCTGTATATTTTAATATTGGTGACAGCTCTGTTCTCGTTTCTATCCTCTCATTTATTCAAACAACATCCTTTTATGGTAGGGGTGATTAAAATAAATATATTTAACTTTACTGTTAATTATTATAACTTTTGGGTTATTCTGTTTAAGAATCGAACCCTTCATTACTGATTACACAAAACGTATTTGACGAACAAGGTCAAGATAAAATATTTGTGATAACTGGTCAGAAATCTAGCTAAATTTTTTAGATAATTCTAGGTAACAATTTCAATAAATGTGGAAATATAAAAATCCACGAAAAGGATGAAACAGATTGTGACCGAGCATTTCAACATTTGGATGAGTGTGCCGAGAATCAGGTTTTTTGCAGTAATGGTAGTTATAGTTACCATCTAGTTATACATGAGCACCTTAACGCTTAAAAATATTTTTTGGTAACGGTAATTTTTTGGTAGGCTACGTACCGAAAATAAAATATAGATCATAAGTAAGTATTAAACAATTATTAAAAGTTTGTGGTATTTAGTTTAATGGTTTCAAAATTGTTATATTTTGGTACCCAATAAAAATATCGGTTCCCATTTTTCCGCGAGTGCTTTGGCATGTGCCTAGTTTTATTCATAGAGGCGACCATCATTATGGATAAGCATTTCTGTATTTTGTTTAAATTAAAAAGATCACTCACCCAGAGTGCCGACTTGCGAAAAAATAAATTAGAACTCGTAGCAAACGTTTTACTTTACGAGCAAATATCCCGGATATTTAATCTCGACATCATCCCATGAAAATCCTATTACGAAGACTAGCGTCATGAAATGTGAAATGGCTTATATAGGAAAACCGTCAGCCTGTCTCTGTAACGTTGATGGAGATGGACATTGAGAATTTACAGAAAGAATTAAAAAATCGCTATTCTATTAATTTGAAATCGTAATATAGATATAAAAACATAACGGAAATAGGTCATCTGAGTAGGGCCTTATTTTTCGGTTCTATTTTTATTATTTTTTTTGTAATCTATAGAACTCAAAAATGTAAGAAAAACATTTGAACAAAAAACAAAAAAAAATGTATTAAAAAATAATGAAACCAATTCTAATGTTTTATCGCTTCTATTTTCTTAGATTTTGTAATTTACGATGAACAGGTATTAACAGGAATTTATTTGAAAGCAGCAAATTACTCAGTTATACTAAGCGGAACTTAAAGCACTTTTATTTATTTCAATTTTTTAACTTTTGCAATATTTTATGTTTTAACCATTGGGAAAACAGTAAGGAGTGTAAGGAATAATAAAATGTTAATCGTGGGTATAATTTATAATGTATTTGAGCTACAACTTAATGGTACACGTTTTCTGTCATTATTTCTGGCAGCTGGGATAGTAGGTAGAAAGAAGACATAATCACTATGAGTAATCACATTCGCGATTGAAAAAAACCTGAAAACGGCACTATGGGTAGTGAAATTAGCGATTGACGCCGAAAAAAATGGCCAAACTACATTTACTTTTTTAAAATATTTTTATTTTTAATATTTTTTCAATTTGCAATAAAATGTCCGTTTCATCATTTTATTTTATATTGGTTGTTTTTATATGTTTGTGAATTTCATCGTTTCAGCTTGGGCAGTTTTGGCGATCTCTAACCGTTACAGTACTTTTTACTGAAAGAGTGGTGTTGCCGTAGCTCAATAATAAATAGAAACAAAATTTTGAAATTATGAGACCTGACTAAATTCGACATGCGCACTTCATTGCAGCATAGGGCATTTATATATTTAATTCGCTATTTGTTTTGTTTTAATTTTTTTATGTATCTTTATTAAATTTGAAATAAAGGGAGATGAATTAGCAAGCACTGCATTTTTATTACTTTTATCTATAATTTGAAGATAGATTTTTATTCAATTTTTACGCTACCTAACGCCAGAAAATTAATTAGGGCTTTTGCTTGCGGTGGCATTGGCAAATACGGTTCGATATTTATTTTCCGCAAAATACTTTAAAAAATATGCACTGCAGTTATTCCTGAATCAAATGTTTATTACGTTATTGAATGTACAAATAAATCGACAGATTTGGATTGTTTCAAAAAAGTGTAGTAGGAGTAATAGGATTGTGGAATTTCCTGTCGACTCACATTTCGAAGACGAATTTTTTTATACACATGCCATAAAGTATTGTTATCATTAAAATCACACCAAGTTCACAACCTCTCTCATAAAATAGAACCGGTTTCATTGTCTTCTCTTTCGCGTACGAAGTCCTTTTCGAATCTCCTATAAATATTCGTAACATTTAATTTGGCCTGTGAGGATTTTATTTATTTGCGCTACAGGGGTTTTAAGTTTTGGAATTTAGTAGCCTAGACCCAGATTGCGCGGGTACACCCTTGTGAGATTTGTTCTCATGGGGCTACTTAATACCCCGCGTCCCGAAGAAGATCTAATATAAGAAGTCTGTTGTCTAGAGAAGTTAAGACGTTTTTCCAGGATTGTGCCGGTATAATATTAATAATTAACCGGATTTTTCAGATCCAGCTAAGTGTTTTCGAATGAGAAACCTTGATCTTTTTGGTAATAGTGCATTATAGGTCGGAAGTCACACAAGTGTTATTTTTAGCAGGAGTATTCAGTTAGACCTGACATTTGTTATGGAGCAGTAAACAAATCAATAACGTGTCGAAATCATCAAAATTTATTACCAAAACGAATGCTTCGTTCGGAAAGCGTTTGGCGCTTCTAATTTGTCCTGTATGATTGATGCAATCTGGAAACGTATAAATGAGGGTCCACGTGCTCAAGAACTAGGAGTTTTGCGAATGTCAACCTGGCATCACATAAGATGTAATTGACTTAGGAAGCAAATCCTAATCGGTGATAGGCTTTGCTCTAGAACAGTTGAATGACGATCCCGGTTCTGGAACAAAAAAAAATTTGGTGATGAGGCTTATTTCTGTTAAGGTGGCTTTGTCGAATTTGAAGCTACAAAACACCCTCACATTCAGAAAAAGTAACAGCATGAACTTACGGCCAACTATGAGAGACATAGAGTTAAGGTTCTGTCATCACAATAAATATTAATTATCATTGTCAAAACAATATAAATGCAAAACAATTAAATAGAAACACATACCTATATGAATGCAGAATTATTAAAATAAATATTAGCAATTATTTTTGATGAGAACAAAATTACTCTCAAGGTATTCCTGAATCGAATAGAAGCAATGAGTAAATTTTTTGTTAGAGAGGATTTTAACAGATGTCGACAGTGTACAGTGTGTAATTCAAAGAATTAGAAACATACTTTGACATCGTATGCAGTGGGATAGTAATTAAATCATTCCTTAAATTATAAGAGTGATTTTTGGTTGTGGATGATGTGACCACAACAATTTGATGAGACCCATCAGCTTAATATTGTTACCTACCTCTCGAGTGTCAGCCGGTATTTTCAAAATTTGCGTTTTATCTTTATTTAAGAGAAGATTTTTGACACCGAACCATCGTTTCACTAGATCCAACGCAGCATTTGAGGTGTCAAAGTTTTAATACTCCCGCTGAAGGTAACAAATGTCTTGTCATCCGCAAAGTGGAAATATTTGATGGAAATCATATTATTACTCAAATCATTCACATATACGATAAAAAAATAACGGACCCATATTTTAATTCCTGGGCGTTTGTAAGTTCGTTGGTAAAGAAAACCAGTTCAGATAACTTTCAAGAAATTTCAAAGGCTATTCCATAGTGTTCTAATTTTTTTAATAAAATATCATGAGGCACGCCGTCAAAGGCCTTGGACAAATCGCATAGTGTTATGACACTGTGAAACCATACTCTATATACCACAGTGACTTTTCAGTTCGAGACGTCGTCCAACTAGTCAACCAGGTCGTGGGATTCTGTGTTCACTGTTTTTGTTCTCCTTGGTTCCCTTAAATGTAGACATCATAAACCACAAACTATTGACTCCTTATAGCAAAAATCAAGGGTGAAATTACTGCTATTGTGCAATCACACACAAAGAACATTTGGGACCAAATTTTGCAAACAGCATTCTTAATAGGAAACAATTTATATGGCTTTCAAAAACTTGAAATTTTGTGCTTATAATATAAATGTATTATAAAGAGTTAAAACAGCAAAACAGTAGTAAAGATAAAAACTTAAAGTTTAACAAAAAGGCCAGTTCATTGATATCAAAAACCAAATTCTCAAATCAAACATATGCGTAGATTTTTTATATGCGGTAATTGAAATGAGAATGTTATAAATTGATGTATATGTTGGCCAATAAATATTAAGGGTTTGCCAGATCTCCTTTAACTATATTATCCTTTTTTATCTTCATTCTTAGGCTAAACACGTATATAGTCTATTTGCATGCAACTTGTAATCAACAGCCACATAGACCAAACCCAGACAGACAGACTAGATAACCCCATAGACCAAAAACACCAGTATTACAGCGTGTACGATTTTGTTACTGCCATAGGAACTTAGTAACATGACGCTACATTCTGGATGAGCCGTAAAACATTGCAAAATCCGGAAAATCATTGGCCCAACTAATTAGTTTTGGGTGAACAGACAAATTTATAAAACCCTTTCTCTCCTTTTGTGATCTGATGATTTTTCAGATTGGGAGCGTCAAAGTTCAAGATCATTGTTATCTACGCATTTTTTTGCAAATAATAAAGCAAAGATGAAAATAACAGTGAGAAGAAATTTATTTACTCATTTCCTTTATAAATGTGGTATATTAAGAGATGTTTCAATTTTTATTTAATCAACAAATTGTTTATATCTTTTTAGTTTTAATTGCTGTACTAGCAAATTGCCACCATGTCTACTTTTGTATTACAATGGTCATAGTTTTTCTTATTTTTTTTATAATGGGTGTTTTTTTCGATGTATAGAACTTTAAGTTGGCATTACTATTCAAGATGGCGACCGATTTAACAGCTGTCAAGTGATTTATTCTCAGTTTGGTTTGGCAATTCATCATGAATAGACTCACGCCTGAACAACGCTTGCAAGTAGTGCAATTTTATTTCGAAAATAATGGTTCTGTGCGGAATACGTATCGCGCACTACGTCCATTTTATCGTCGACCAAATCGTCTATCAGAGCAGTTAATTCGATTAACCATGGAACTCGCATCCCCAGAGACGCCGTACGGTGCGTACAGAAGAAGCTATTGCTGCTGTAGAGCGTAGCATTGAGGAAGACCCGAATTCCGAATGAGTCCATCCGCCATCGAGCACAGGAATTGGATCTGTGTCCATCCACTTTATGGACGATTTTGCGGAAGGGTCTTGGTTTACGTGCTTACAAAATCCAATTCGCGCAAGAAAAAGGAAGCCAACCGATAATCAAATAAGGCGTAGATTCGTCGAATGGACCCAGAACGAGATTGCCGTTTTTCCCGATTTTCATAAAAGAATTTTGTTTAGCGATGAAGCGCACTTCTGGTTGAATGGCTACGTCAACAAATGAAACTGCCGCATTTACATCCAGAAAAACTGACTGTTTGGTGCGCTTTATGGGCTCGCGGAATCATTGGTCCATACTTCTTCAAAAACGATGATGACCAGAACGTTACAGTCAATGGTGATCGGTATAGAGCTATGATTACTAACTCTTTCATTCCTGAATTGAATAATCATGATGTCCAGGAGATGTGGTTTCAACAAGACGGCGCAACATGTCACACAACTCGTGCCATAATCGATATATTGAAAGACACGTTTGGTGACCGCCTAATTTCACGTTTTGGACCTGTGAATTGGCCTCCAAGATCTTGTGAATTAACACCGCTAGATTACTTTCTGTGGGGCTATGTAAAGTCATTGGTCTATGCGGATAAGCCACAAACGCTTGACCATTTGGAAGACAACATTCGCCGTGTTATTGCCGATATACGGCCACAAATGTTGGAAAAAGTCATCGAAAATTGGACGTCCAGATTGGACTACATCCGAGCCAGCCGTGGCGGTCATATGCCAGAAATCATAATTAAAATGTAATGCCACAAGATTATCTTTCGGATAAATAAAATTCATGTCAATCGAATAATCCATCGTTGTTTTATTGCAACTTAAAGTTCTATACATCGAAAAAACCATTGCTGTTGTTCGGTTCAACTCTGTGACGTGCAATCAATCTTGAATGCAGTTTTTTCGGACACATATAAAGCACTAGCTTAACTAAAATCGCTTATGTAAATTATAAATAATAGGGTACTTAAAACCGATTTTTATAATACCACAAAACTTAACTGACTAATAGAAGAAACTTAACACACATAAACTTATATGGTGAGAACGCACTAAAACTAAATCTGATTACTTGAGATACGACCTTTATGATTGATTTTATAGCTAGAGCTTGCCTATGGCATTAAAATAAGCCATGTGTCTATTGAACAATCCTCTAAATAACCTAAAAACCAGCAAACGTCACCTATATTTCCAAAATGACTGAAAAACTGCACTTAGCTGCATTTTCATTCCACACACGCCATATTAAAAGGATAAATTCATATTTCTTCGAATCCCACCCTATCGGGGTACCGCTTTATTGTTCGCGTCTCGTTTAAGCTTCGACTTGTCTTGCTATAAACCGCGATCATAATTCAAAAGGAATTTAGTTACGGTCGGCCGTGCTGCATAACAACAAACTTCGGCATGACGTGCTCGGTATCTCACTCGATTCTTGGACGTGACTTTGAGGATATCCACGTCGCGTTGGAGGAACAGGCTATTGTTATTCAACCGAATGACCGACATGGACCCTGCTATCCAGACACGAGACGGTCTCGTCTCGTAAACCCCCCATTTATGCTAATAGCTTATACGTAAATTATGGATTATGTAATCATAAGTTTTAAGTTATTAAAGCTATTTAGTTTAGCATAAATTTGAGGATTTGTTTCTAATTATCAATATATTTGTTTCACAAAAATACAATTCAAGAATGAAACAAACAAAAGCTATACAGTATCGAGAAAGACATGCTTAACTAAACAAATACACGATAACACCTAAACCAACCTTAAAATAAACGACTACTTTAAGTGAAATCAAAAATTCAACATGAAAAAAGCACCTTTTTCCAATTGTTGCTTTAAAAATTTTAATTAAATTTAGAAGAGCTCAAAAAATTACAAGAGATTAAAAGGTTTGCATTTTCGAATCTGCAAAAAATATAAGAGGTGCATTCTAACAGCCATTCTTGTTCTTCGCAAGTGTAAAATACACGGGATAATGATTTTTCAGACATATTAATAAATAAATAATAAATAAATAAAATAAATAAATAAATAAACGAACGACAGATGCATCGTTTATTAATTTATGTTTACGTCTAATATCATGCTGTTGCTATAAATTGAACTTTTCCAACTGTTTGATACCAGTTATAGTTTTAATAGCAAGTGAAATTTTATGATTCTAAATTTGGAAGAGTACCTCTGACGGCCAGCCAAAGGATATATTGTAACTCTCTCTATAGCTATGGAGCTTTATCTAGGTTCGCTTCTTTGATTAGACTCCAGCAGCTTCGATAGTCGTTCCTTGATGTAGCTCGTTTGGTTATGGCTGACAGATGCAGCCAGGTGGTAGGCTTTTTCATTAGCATAGCATGTGTTGTACCTCTGAACGCATGTATCTCTGGACAAAGTATGTTTACAGTTATCTAATTACCCTTGTGCTAAAATGAAAAACAAAATTTCAATAAAGTTTCATGCCCATCTATTAGATAGCGACGTAATTCAATTGGCGTTGGAACGTCTGATCAGGCTCCCCATTTTAGATTTGTCGGTCGCCAAGTTAATTCAAGTGGTCCGTGTTTTTTTTTTGTGTAATTTTGGTGTCAGTGAGTTTTCGAGATGTAGTTTTTACGCAGAGTAGGTACTTGAAGGGTTATTGTTACATGTGGATAAAAAGAAAATTGAAATATTTTTTGATATAAAAAATAAGCCTTGCTTTGACGACAAATTGCATATAGGCATGTCCAGAGGTACATGTACACGAGTTTTGAACTTGTAAGATTTTTTAAATAGCTCTCTTCTTTAGGAGAATGCCTCGTAGCAAAGTAGGCAAGAAACGATCTCCCGTGGATCGAAAACAATTAAAAATAGCGGTTAATGCGGTCGCTAAAGAAAACATGAAAATAAGACTCGCAGAAACTTGTCAAGAAACATAAAGACTCAGGGAATGACGATTGGAGATATATTTGAAACAGGCAGCTAAGATGCAATACGGACTCACAATGTTTTTGGCATATTCTCATGCAAAATCCAATAATAAAAACATTCCTGACCAATGGGAATCATCAAAATGTACAGGTAGAGAATGGCTTAGAAATTTTCTGAAACGACAGCCTTAAATAACTTTGCGGAAACCAGAATCAACTAGCCTGGCCAAGATCCACCAGTTTCAACACTTCAATGTTGAAGCGTTTTTTACAAATCTTCCGATACTCCAAGTTTGGATCAAGCCAGATATACAATATTAATAAGACTGCCTGACTGACCAAGGATCTTAGCACCGAAAGGAATAAAGCAGTTGGGCAGTATGACATCAGGAGAAAAAAGATGATATAAAGTTGATATTTCCTCGTGTCCAATTTAAGGATTTTATGCTAAATGGTGCCCCTACTGGGACAGTCGGTGCAGCTAGATGGTCAAATAAAAAAAATTTTTTGGATTATGTGAAACATTTTTTGAAAGAGGTCAAGGCATCTAAGGAAAAGTCAGTTTTGGTCATTTTTGATAACCACGAAATCCATATAAGCATAGTACTCATAAACTTAGCTAAAGACAATGGTGTGGAATTATTGACGTTTCCACCACACACGTCTCATAAATTACAACCATTAGAAAGAACGGTTTTTGGTCAGAGAAAAGGAAAAGAATAGGAGAACGGAACCAGGGAAAAACACGCATTTTGATATGGACACAAAAAAAAAATTGATAGAAGCAGAGAAAATGAAAAATAACTAAGGTTACAAGGAAAGTATTGGATGACAGCTCATCAGATGTCACTGATAGTTTCAACCTAGATTTTGGAACTTTGGAACGTTCGTGTTTCGCAAATAAATATTTTTTTGAAAGTTGGTTTCAATTATTTAATGTATAATTTCCAATTAAAAGAGTGTATCTTTTTCATTTAGTCCCTGTTTAATTTTTGTCCAGAGGTACAGACATACTCTCAAGAGGTACACTGCATAGTTGTACCTATGGACATATTACAGCACTTGAAAAAATATGTAATTTTTCATTAGTATAATGTAGGTAAATCTCAACAACGTAAAAATTAAACCGAAAAGGGTCAACAGTTTGAGCACTCTACAAGTTGTGTCCTTAAGATAGTTTTTTGAATTTTATTTAACAATGTATACATTTTATCCAAGGGTACAACAGCTCTTGACAGAATCTACATACTACTTTTGCAGCTTAGCAAGTCTGCTGTAAATTTGACCGATGTACCTCTGTGCTCTCCAGCATTTTCAAGATTTTCTTCGATCCATTTTTTATTGGCTGATTTTGCAGTAAGCTTAGCCACCCCAAAAAAGGTGTTTTGGTCCAACCACGATTCTTCACGAATCTTCATGGGCTACTTCGTGGGCACTTTCATTTCCTTTATGACTTTCGTGCCCTGGTACCCCTGACAGCGTCACTTTATTGTTATATGTTATATGTACGCTTTTATGCAGCTTACCTACAGGGCTACCCACAAAGTTTAGGAAAAAAGTATAAATATTTTTAAAAATTATGGTCAGCAAATCTCAAAAAATTTTGTGTAATTTCAAATTTTGGCAGACGATGCATATATTTCAAGATCCCTTTTTCTATACTTGAGCGGTATAGTATGTCTCAAGGGTGATGCAAATTAGTTTGGAATACCCAGATGCAGAAATTATTTGAAATTTTGGTTGCTGAGGTTACTGGCTCCAACAACAACTTTTTAACTTTACCATCATCCTGTGCATATTTAAAAATAGTAAGTCGCAATCTACAGTGTTGTCTGTTTTACTCAAATCGAAATATAAACGCGAAACTAAATAATGTGTGTGCTTTTGTGAACGAGTAGACTGCAATTATATTTGGAGAATTTAAAATTTGCCGTAAGAAATAATATTAAAAAATTACAAAATTAAAACGGAATTTCTATTTTCAATAGATGTGCCATAGAAAAAAGATATTGTTCTTCAATAAAATAACCAATAGATATAATTGAACTGAACTTGAACTAACCCTCTAAGTGTCAGTAGAACTGCTAAGTACAATGGAATTACGCGAATGATGAATAACGCCAGACACTATGATGTTAGTTTTGGTGAAGACTATTGACGCATATTATTGGGAAACCGAACCAAAACAATTTACTTAAAGTATATTATGTATTTTAATTATTGATTATTAATACTTTACCCCAAATAAATTGAACCAATCAAGCCTGAATTATCACGTGCAAATTTAAGTTCGGTATGTTTTATGCTATTAAAAAAATATATTCTTTATTTAATTTGCTAATTTATTTTATTTCCTGTTTCTCCTAATGTCAAAAATTGTTTTTCAGTAATTTATATTGTATTTCGTTGATTAAAAAATAATTTCTAAAAGAACAAACAAAACATTCGCGTACATTTGAAGCAACACTTGATAAAATCTACGGCGCTGTTCCAACGACCTTGCTATTTTTCTACTTAACTCGTCTTTCCTTGTTTCAGATGTTGCATCCAGGAGACGAAATAATAACTGTGGAATGAAAAATGTTTATTTTTCCCGTTACGAAGTTTCCGGTCAAGTTTCCAGCCGAGAGGGACGGATTGCATCGTCCGGTTTAAATTGCGACAAAATCTGAACCTGGCGTCCGACATCGCCGATGATTAAAACAAAATGGATTTGAGTTTTGTGCAACGGAAACAAGAGCATCGATTAATATCGGCTCTTGTTCGTTGTCGTTTCGGATGGTTATCAGTCTTCCATTAGATTATTTTATCGACAGAATGTTCGAATAAGCCCGTCCACATTGCTGACGTGCTATTACTTAGAATGTTTAAGGTGAGGTTTAACTATCGATTGTAGGAACCCTTTTAGGAATTTGTTTTACACTAAATCGATTAGGATGACAAGTATTGCAAAACAAAAACAGGACCCAAATCACTAACAGCTGTTTCTTACCAACTGATATATTTTCGTCTTGGCCTGCTAATTACCAGCTCCAGTTCTTTAAGATCTCCGATTTATCGCTGACACCATGACCATATAGTAAGCTTGACACCCTAACTTCCAGTAGTTATTTTTCCTTTTTTCAAGTTCTAGTTATAGCAGAAAGCATTCCGTAATTGCCAAATAAGTTATTAATTATTTTATTGCTATGAAAAATACAAACGGTGAATTACAAATTGACGTATTCAAACTTTTTCATTATGGTTTCAAAATAACTGTTAAATAGAACCATAAGCGTCCAATTTGGATATAAGTGGTGGCGTACCTTTACATTATTTTCTTACTATGTTCTTTTGTAAATAGGTAGCTAAAATAAAGATTTTTGTGTTATTATTTAAGGGAGAGCTTGGAAAGGAGATTTAAATTAAAATATTTTAAAACACAAAATTTGGATGTGTGATCATTCTATATAAATTGCAACTACACACCATAATTTTGGTAGTGGTCCTTCAGTTGTTCTACTATTATAATTTTCACAGTCTTTCCGTCATTTTAAATTTGACGTTTTGAGGAATTACTTGCCATTTCCTATTCGCCGACCGAAGAAAAAGGGTCCCGGTCCAATTACATATGTGCCTTGAGAAGCCTACTCGGCCTATTTCGTCAGCGCTTTTGTTATATTAGCGTAATGGCCATATTAGGGCATCCTGTTCTGACACCCTATTTAGATCAGGGCACTGCGAAAAAACAAATTTTGCTGGATCACATCCTATTGATTTTATAACATTTGTGACATGGTGAATTGTGGTCTTAGGATTTTTGGCTTTATTACGAAAAATATCGTACTTTCTCCAATCTGCACAATTTGATTGAATTTAATAATTGGATCTAAATTAGGGTATGCGTCGACAATACATTATCCAATTGCACATTGCTCTGATAGAGAAAGTAAATCTTATAGTTATTGGAGAAATTGGGAATGTGCAATTGCATATTAAATTCAAAGAAGAGTCACTGGAACAGCGAATATTCACATCGAGTATTATTTTATTATATACAATAGGCGTTTTATTTAGTAAGTACAAGGTACACTAAAGATAGTTTTGGTTAGTTCAATGTATTAGTAAGTCAGATTAACCCAACTTATGATATGTATTTTTAATGCCTCCAGAGTGTAGGCTAAGAAAAAATTATTATATCCGTTGTGGGTTGAGGTATACTAAGTGAATTTCTACCATTATTTGTTCTCCAATTGATAACCTCTTGTTTCTAATTTGAATATAAACCCGAATTCCTACGACTTTGACCTGTAAATTTTTCCGACATTGGTTGGAATTTGTGGTCTTTAGTGTTTGATAAAATTATTCCGCGTAGACAGTTGCAGAATATTGTCTCTCTCAATTTAGCTTGTCACGTTCATGGCCAATCCACCCATTATCAGTGAGTAGCGTTGCTTGCGACAAGTCTAAGAAGTGTTCGAGCTACTTTAATAGCCCATTTTAAACGTAGGTTCACACAAAATGGTGGACGCTTTGTTAAATTAATTGATTTCATTTGTGGTACAAATCCAATTATCGAGTATTTTGATCTGTCAATTATTTTCTTTTTTTCCAGTGCGCGGATTTGAATGAAAATTAGTCGAAGGCAGTGCGCGATGGCGTCGCCTCCCGGGCACCGTCGCAAATTCACCATCCCGTGACGTCATGAAAGCGTCACGTATCCCAAGCCTCGCGACGTTTCCTCCTCACGTGAAACCATTGAATAAAAATTCGACCAGCGTCCGCGTCTTGTACGCTAGCTGTCTCGTGGTGGTCGCTTTCCTTGTGACGGAGAGCGGGGCTGGATCGCTTCTGGTCCACAAGTACAGCACGAGGGTGGTCAAGACCAAATACGGCATGCTGAGGGGGGTCATGATCCACATTCATCCCCCCGTTGAAGCTTTCTTAGGAGTACCTTACGCCACTCCCCCAATTGGTAGCCTTCGGTAAGACTGATGTCTTTTCCGTTTATAATAGAAATTTTATTTTACTTCATTCAAAAAAAATACAGAATGCTGAATTGGTTAGTTGGAACTGTGAACGACCCTGTAGGAAGCTAGGTCTTAGAGGTTGAAAACGAGATTTGAAATGACCGCGCATTTTTTCATGAGGCTTAAAAAGTGCCAGTATTACAGGATTTTACCTAAACCGCAGCTTACCACTAAAAACTGCTATTTAAACTACATGTTTAAAAAAAATCAAATCAAATCAAAATGGTTTATGCTGGTAAGGATATATAGATAATGATCAATATCATAGCACATATAACGATTTTTTGGAAAATTGAGGAATCCTTATGATTAATTTTAATTTAAGAATAAGTAAAAATACAGCGATAACGTCAAAAATATTAATTATATATATATATATATATATATATATATATATATATATATATATATATATATATATATATATATATATATATATATATATATATATATATATATATATATATATATATATATATATATATATAAATTGTAAAATTGCTGTTATACAAAATTTGTTGAACAATATATAAAAGTGAATATATAGTGTAGGAAACTAAAAAAAAATTCTAAGCGACCTCTGGATTAAATTTAAGAAAATAAATAATTATAATTATAACTGATCTAGTATTATCTCGCCATTTCTAACACTTTACTGCCACACATCATCACTTCAGTTATTGGCAGAAGATAATGCATTGCATTTCTTATTTTTTCCAAACTTTCTTAGAATTTTTTGTCTTTATGATATTATTTCATATTTCTTCAGACTCTCTAATTCGTTTCTAGTGAAATTATTACATTTAATGACCAAGATATTTTTCTTAATTTACATTTACAAAACCTGCGTTGCTTGGTAAATCCTGCCAGATGTTTAGTGCTAATTTCAATAGCTGTTTCAGTTGATCGCTAATATTGTAATTGCAATGCGACTACACCGATCGCATTTATAGTGGATTGCCGATATTGCTATAGCAGTAACATTATTGCGAATGTTTCCAAAGAAGTTGCGGTGTCGCGAGTCAGATGCCATTACTATTATTCTATAAGTTTTGGAATTTGTTTTGAAATTGTCGTGAACAGCAAAATCTTTTTGTTGATTCATATTTAAATTAATGATAACGATAAATGATGATTGATATTTAGGACATATTTGATATATAAGGACAGTACAATAAAGAACAGTTTGTATAAGAAAACAATATCCCTTAAAAACCACACTTATTTTAATTTTTTTGAATTTTTCGAAAATTCTCTAGTTGAACGCTTATATGAGAAGAAGGGGTACATAAAATGTTAATAATTTTTAAAACGTATATAAAATAAAACATTTTATTTTACTGACTATTATTGATCGTCGGTTGGAATTACTTCCTAACGTTTCGCTAGCACGAGGGGCGAGCTTCTTCAGAGGTCCTTCCATCTCCGATGTTGGACGTAGACAGTCTACGCCTTAACCAATTTATCATTTTATTTCACTATTTAATAAATTTTGTAAGAATGTCCATGTTTAATTTTTTGCATACTACAAATATTTTCTTACTAGCGTCTTAAATGTGGAATTTTGTTGCTTATTTAGTCCCTAATATCTAATCATTTACTACTGGGTACGCAATGTCGCGAAGGTATAATCCAAGCAAGTACGTTGATAAGTTACTTAATTAAGGAGAATGTCCGAGAATTTGCCGGCAAGCGACTCACACCCTTATATAAGCCTTTTTTAAGAATGGAAGAAAAATTGTAGAACGGAGTTTTCAAAAATTTGAAATATTTCCGTCACCAAAAAATGATGATTGCGACTTGCTCTAGAGAAATTTCAGAAGCTCGAAGCTTGTGTACCAACCTAATTTGAGCAATTCAATTAATTTTAGAAAGTCGTTATGTAGGTATTTTATATACCAAATATGATAAGGAAAATAGATCTTTTCACCTATGGTTTGCACCTCCCCTAGATCGCTGTGTTTTACATAAGATTTCATATCTGTGAACGTTATTTAGACCAGCCTTTTCCAGGTGTATATTACATTTGTCAGGTAATCGACCACGAAAGTTCACTATTGGACCTGTATTAATAGATGATATTAACTCTGACGTAATTACAAAGTTTGACGGAGGCATATAACCGGGGGCCCTTAATGGAGAACCGTTCCATTACATGGTTATATGAATGCATTTGACGTTTTGCATTGGGTTGTTATTGCGATCCGTTTCACTCTGGACGTTCAAGTTGAATTACTCGCCACGTTTAAATGGCGATTTTTGACCCATTAATTTCTTCGCATGTCGGGAGACATTTCGTTATTGGATTTAAAAAATGTTGGAAATTAAAAATGGAATACGCCGGAATCTCTCATAAGCGAACACGTTGCTCGAATGAACCCTCTTATCGACTCCCAGCGGCTTTCCATAAGAAACGCATTATCGCGATTCTCTCTTAAACGAACACTCTCCCTAACGGACGCGGACAATGTTTTTAACATACTTTACGACAAAAATCTCACCTGACACAAAAAAGTGATTAATAATTCAATTCCGTGCATAGTTCCGTTGACAAGAGGGTGTTAAAATAGCTAGATAAGAAAGATTGTTAAATCAAGTTCTAGAAATATCAGATAATTCTGATATTGAATTACTCGTAGCAAAGGTAGACAACAATATTCTAACCTATAGCGGAACTATGTTTAAAGTCCAATCCCTAAAGTTGTATTCTGAAGATCAAGGAGGTGGTAAAAGAAACATCCTGCAATTGTAAATTCAAATTTTTACTTTATAGAGAACACGGAATTTTTCACTAGTGTTCTTTTGTTGTTTTGCCTTCATATATGAATCTCGAGTTTGTTTCGTTAACCAAGTTAGTATCAGTCGGAAATATCAAAATTTTAATAATGGAGAAATTAAGTCTCCTCAAAAATACATCAGAATCTATTGCCGTAATCGCGTTTTTATTATTTATTAGTCAAACTTTAGTTATATTTTTTTATCACAGCTATTACCCATCACTTATTGCGTGTTAATTACAATTAAGCGAAACCAATTTGTAGCAATAGACGGACACACGGATTATGCACCTACAATAAACCTAATTGCTCTTATGAGGAGGTTTCGATTAGCCCATAATAGATGCGCACAGTATGGAAGACGCAAGGTAAGCGAAGGCGGGGACAGTTATCAGAAATAATCTTGATTAAGACGCTATGTCAAAAGTTATGTGTTTCACTGAATTATTTGAACATTACGCCGTTATGATGCATTTTTGTGGTGTCATGGACGCGAAAAACAGAAGTTTTGTTGGAGAAAATTTTCACTGAAACTTAGCAGCAGGTGTAATTCCTACACCTTGTGTTTTTTTAGGAAATTCAATATTATTTTTCGTTTCAGGGTAAAAATTCTTCACGGAAATGAATAATTGGCAAATAATGACAGTGACAAAAATCAGAATTCGTGTTTTTCTGTTGCACCCGTTCAAACTACGATCAACTTTTCCAAATAAATATTTTTTGGCTTGCACCCCATGTCTAAACATTTCTTACATTTTCCCAACTCCAAAGATATAAGGTGTTCTTTGAAAATTAGAAAACCATTGTTGTCAAACTGTTTCTTAAATAACTTTTTCACAAAAATTGGTGCCTATTTAACAATAGGCATAGGAGAAGTTAATAGTCACGAAATTATATATATTTTATTCAAAATGAGACATTTTCAAAATTATGTAGTTTTATACAGCTCAAACAATCCCAAAATTTACTATATACAATAATTTACAATATTACCCCATCCATGGCTACAATAAAATGGCTCTTCAGTATCAACAAATAACATTATTCAATCTTAGATACATTGAAGAGGTTCTTTGTTTGTTTGTTATTATGTGAAAGAAAAGTTTGAGAGTGCAGTCGAATTTTGTGATTAATGGTCGTAGACAAACTTGACACTAGCCGCTGCATAACCTGACCTAGTATTCGCGAATCTCATTTATACTATGTTTGGCAACGAATGAATGAAAAAGTTTTAATATAATCCGCCCCTTTTAAAATTCTTGATGTTGGTAGAACGTCACATTGCCAACAGTTCATTTTATTTTAGAACGATGAGTAAAAATTTAAACTTTGCGGAAATAGCAAATGCATTGATTGATAAATTCACTGGATTCGAATAAATCAAACAGTCGAAGTTGAAAACAAACTTGAATGAAAAAGGACTTGTGAACCGGGACCTAGTTCGACCGATACGGTCCGGAATTGGTTAAGGGTGGGTTTATTTTCCTTCACGGTTATTCGTGCTGATGCCGACCCTTTCCAATATTTACCCTTTGTTATCAATGACTTGTATCTTTCTGTTCGGAAGACCCAACACCCTTCACATTGTTAATAAACCCTCGAATTGCTTTTATGGCAGTTTCAATAATAATTTATTCTAATCTTCCATCCCACTTAAAATTAATAGACAACGGCGTTTCGTGTACCATTATTTTCGGGGATGTTTTGCTATAAATTCACTGGTCGGTCTATGGTCATCTTTAATTCCTGAGCCAATTGTACCTTATATGGATGAAGCGATAATTCATGATGCATTTTTTACCATTGCCATATATCAAAACTCAAAACCCAATATTTAAGTTGTAAAAAACAATTCAAGTTTTGACACCCGGCTATTCCCTTTAAACGGCACTAAATGCGCAGGAATGATCGTGACGTCATCCCGCTGCTTTTCGATGTTATAGCGTTATTCTCAGGTTATAGGCCGAGAATATTATTTACGTTTACTTTTGGCTCATCTAAAGGTGTGTTTGTATTTAATCTACGCCAGTTTGTATTTGTGATTAGTGTGCTTTACACGATAATAATGACAGCAACACAAAAGCAATATCACAAATCGTACCATCGTGTTTGAGTACAACCCGTAGAACGCCAGAAAAACTTTTTATTCATCTACCAAAAAATAAAAGCCGTCGTTTTTTGTTAACATTATGTTCAGGTGTGCAAACATTTTTAACTCTTCGAACTTGCACTCATCCTAGTACAGTCTTCATAGGAATGGCTTCCTGATCTATAGAAAATAAAGAAAAGTTATCAATACCAATATACTTTAAAATCAGTGTTTAGATTTCCACTAGTTCTTAAAAAAATCCTTTTTGCTTTTTTTTTGTTGAATAAATTACTTTTTATTTGATATACCATTTGAATTTTAAAAACTAGAAAACTTTAAGCTCATTACAATATTACATTGGTTTAAAGCTAGTGGCTAAATTTGCTTTAAAGATGCTTGGTCGCTTTAACACCGCGAACCTCAGCAAAAAAAAAACTTTCGGTGTTTTGTATGTAAGATGTCACCATAAACATATTCACTAAAGGTAAATTATCAGACTGAGTTTTAAAAAATCGGCTTAGGTCATTTTCAAAATTTTCTTTTTGGTGGTAAACACAAGATAATAAAAGCAAGCGAAAGGATCAAGTCGAAAATTAAAATTAAATCCACGAAGACGAACGCGTTCTCTAATGGCTTCTCTATGCGGCCGTCCGGCTGGCTCGTAATCTAAAGGGCGAATTGACGTCACAACCGGTCACAGCTAATGACAGCGCGCTTCAAAGAGGATTTAAATTTGAAAATTTTTAATTGCTTATATTTGTTACATAGAACTTGAACCTGTGTTTCTTTAATAGTCTAAACTTACTTGTATAAGCAATGTTTTGCAAATTAAAATTTGGTTCACTTTCCCTATCACCAGGTGGCATATCCGCCACTGTCAAAGTTTCCATTAACACTTTCTCGGATGCCAGCAATATTCCCAATGGATCTCATTTTTGCGCTGACATACATGCGCTGTTCGACCTGCCTCTAAACCAGTTTCTTCAAATTTTCTTCATTAAATGGAAAATTCCAGATCCAAAATTTGGTCGAAGTAAACGTTTACCGAACAGAACAATGATACTGCTTTATACTAAATATCAAGACAACCTGAATAGATCTGGCAGGTGTAGCCTTGTATATTACTTTTATGTGCGTCCAGCTTTTTTTCTGGATTTACTGAGAGTTAGTTTAACTGCGCTCTCCTAACTGTATGGTTTAGTCTTACGTTCTACGCACCTTTGTATTTTGCACAATTCGCCTTTAGTGATCTCATCCATCCAATTAAAAAAATACCACGGATTTGTTTAAATAAGGAGAACCTCACTGTAACGCCAGCTGAAGTCATCTCAAACGATCCCGTCGGATGCCTAATTCTCAACAATGTTCGTGGCGCCTAATATCGTATACCACCTAGGCGGGTAAAGCCGCGAGCTTTTTGTCTCGTCCCGAATTCAAACGAATGCGGATGCCATCGATTTTGTAAGTTTCATTGCTGCCGAGCTTGGAGATAGATGGCGCGACCTCAAGTTAATTAAAGACCCGGAACTCGCGACGAGAACTCCAGGCGGCGTTTTTTTCAAACAGCTGCAAGCCCGATAAGCATTCTATTCCATTCGCGCGCGATTTCTTTGAACAATGAATGGGACCCGATAAATTTCGAATCCAATAGGAACCCTCCCCTTCGACCGGCTAAGCATACAAACTTCTTAGGCAGAGATGCTTGATGAATTGCTCAAGCTATTTTTCGTCATACCAAAATTGAGTTCTTCTCACTCTATGACATTCTGTAAGGGAAATATCGATGCTTCAATATAAGAAATCATGGATAAATATATAACTCAAAAAATAGAGAAAGTAAACGAGAATCAGTATAATATAAGGCCACCAAGCAACTTAACTCCTCTTAGATAAGAGATTTAATCACATCAAATTTAATCACTAAAACCTGTTTTTTTTCATTAAACAGATTGTAGAACTTCAATTGTCTTTACTTTTTTTTTGTTTACGCAAAGTTTCGAGCAGATTTATCATTTTAGCTAGCCACTTCGAGCATTTTCGCTAGTCACGTGCCGCTCCATAAACAAATTACATATTTACAAATTATATATTCTTTTAGTGCTATGGTACAGATCGATTCACCGCCGAAAAAAAAACTTTTTTTGTCTGTTTCTCCGTTCTGTTTTCTGTCGATGCTCCATAAAAATGCGAATAACTTCCAAACGAGGCACATATATGAAACCGCCGCAATCAGAAATTTGCGACCATCTTAATATAATAAGTGTCCGAAATTTGCAGCTGTCGAGTTTAAATTTGGCACAAATTTAGAGCTTAGCTCGCTAAAATTTAAAATCCGCATTTCCTTTATAAAGATAATTGACAATAACTAAAAGGCTGTGATTCAATTATTCTTTTATATGACTATATAGCCCGTATGGCTAAAGCTTTTCTATTTAATATTTTCACATATTGTACAGAGTGTGCAGGACATTTCGTGCTATATTAAAAAAATATAATAGGTACCTCAAATGTGCAGTTATCGACTTCAAATTCATAGAAATAGTAAAACTATCACCCACATCTAAACTGTAAAACTTCAACGCAATCAAATATGGCTTAATATTTTTTTTAAATAGATTTGTTTTAAGTTATTTTGGCTTCCAGAAAAAAAGCATTTTCTAGAAAACTATTTACCCGATTGGCCAACTATTTAACCAGGAGATACGGAAGATCTGAAGCTATAACTTTTATTTCAGCCAGTTTTTCGATTATTGGCAGGGTTTTTCAATTATAGACAAAAATCTAATAGACTCTGAATATTATTCTTTGTGCCATTAAATTATTAGCCGTAAATCAAAATTCGTGTAAAATATGGCTATTTAGGTTTCACACTAATGTAGGTCGCATCGAGACTTACAATTTTTGTATTTACGGTTTTTGCCTAACGTACACGCTTGTCGAGATATTTTAAAAAGTTCATATGACAGTCACCGTATCTCGTATTTGATAGACGCGATGACGTCATTTCATGGTTTCAGAAAACAAGTAGTTTCTCGAAAACCATTTACTCTATTGCAAAAATTCATATACCAGGAAACGAGGCAGATCCAGGGCTTTTACCTACGGCATTTTTTGAATTATTTATAAAGATCCTGAAAATTGCCGATTTCTTGGGTAAATTATTAGGCGTAAATGAAAAATTATAAAACATGAGACAATTTCGTTCAAACTGTATAAGTAAATTGTGTCGAGAGAGAATTTCAGGTTTCGTCTATCATACAGGATGCGCGAGATATTTGGAAAAAGGACTCTTTATGCAGGGTGTGTCCACAATAAAATTACATCGATTTTGCGAAAGTGGTCAGCAGGAGAACGATAGAAAAACAATGCGTTCCTATAAGACAAAATAAAAAACACAAAGCTGCGTAGTCACTTTGTAGACTATGAAGTGCATAGTACAGAGCAGACGCTTCGTACAGCCACAATTTTGTTATTAAAGCTCCAGTTAGTATAGAAAGCGTAGATTTTACAACTTGTTTATATGCCTCCGGAGCGACAGTCTACCTTCATCATGATTCCACAAACAGAAACGGAACTCACTAAATACGGTCCATTCCATCCCTGCATACATATACGCAAATTGCAAATCAAATTTCCTATATTTGCGAATAGTGCCGGCAGATTGGGAGATTTATGAGTTGCGACTACGAATTTTCCAAGTAAATATAAGCAGTGCGGAGGCGACATTCGCACAATAATCGCCCTAATTACTAGTTGCCATTTTCTCAAAAGTAGTGTGATGAATCTCACACATTATCCCCAATGTCATTCGAAAATTGTCGATTTGACTATATACAAATGTTCGAATGGATTCCGATAAAGACCGTTTATTATGTGCTCCCCTGACACATTGACAAATAAAATAATAGCTAATGACCCTTAGTTGGAACCGTGCGGTTGTAGTACATATGCCGTAGTAACCATAACTAAGGCTGTGACTATTATTCGGTTGTCTGGCTTGAACTTAAACAGATAAGTATTCCTTCTTAACTACGTTTCTGATCTTACAGCCGTGTTGGGAATATCATACATATCATACATCACTTAATATAAATGGCGAAAAACGAAAGAACGATAGGATAAAGAAAAAAAAACATTTCTGTAAGTTACGTCTAGAAAAAACGAAAAATATGTTAAATAATTTTGGCTTATTCTGCATGATATCATTTTTTTCACATGGTGTAACATGGGTCAGTGTAACTGACATCTTATCAAAAAGTTACTTACTTCACTTGACGGTTCGTCAGATTCCCCTTTTTGGGGGAAAATTTGAAATGTCGATCCCGCACACACCCTCATTCATAGAACGGATATATGGTACATGTTCAGCAGTTAACAGATTTTAAAATGCACAGTAGTAAATATAATAATTTAGTTGACGAAAAATTAAGTTGCTGGTAGACGTAGTCCACCCTAAAGCTGGACAAATAGCTAATTGTAAGCAGAGCTTTTTGCTTTATTATAAAATTATTCGTCTATCGATAGATAACGATTCAAACATAATATTTACAATCATTGATAAGGTATGATGCGCTAACCAAAACTAAGCGCCTACGAAAAATTTGTATTAAATTATCAAATTTGAATTTTGTAAATTTGTGCCAATGCTCATTTTACTTATCGATTGAAAATTAATGATTGTACTTTGCTGCATCTATACATTCCTGTTTAAAATGTCAGCCTTCTTTTTCCGCCTTGGGTGTCTAATTGTCTAGTTTTTTCATTTATCCCAGTTGCTTCGTATCTGTCTAATCAAGCCGTTCTACATACCGATTACATTACATTTTTCGATTAACAGGTACATGCCACCGGTAACGCCCTCTTTATGGAAGAACACGAGACTGGCCGATAGATTCGGAGCTGTGTGCCCTCAACGACCTCCGGATATAGGTAATCGATCAGAAGCCTTGCTCGAATTTCCACGAGGTCGTCTCTACTACCTGGAGAAACTCCTGCCCTTTTTAGTCAACCAGAGTGAAGATTGCCTCTACCTTAATGTCTACGTACCAAGAACCGGTCAGTATAATCGCCGCATTTAATTAAAACCCTAAGTTTGCACTCCTGTTTAATCAGACCTTTGATAATTGTTATGGTTTTCCAACAAACCATTTCGGCGTAAATTTTCTTTAGGGGAGCTGAAAATTGTACCGCTCTAATTCGAGCACTAACCATTAAATATGATGTTGCGGCGGTTGTGCGCCTATTAGAGTTTCCATAATTAAAATGATCCGTTGAAATTAGAGTCTGACGCTATTGGAGCGAAGGTACCGTTAGTTTTATCCCCAGCTAGGGGATTTTAATGCAACACGCGAAAGCAGGGTTTAAGAGACAAGCTGAAATGCGAAGTCGTTCGAATATTAATTTATTAATCCCAGCTTCGGAGTTGTTAACATTAAAAAGCAGAGAGCTGTAGCCCAATACGATAGCAATGGTGGATGCAGAAACGTATAATGCAAAGTATAAGGTTTAAAGGAGGCTACAAAACAAAAGTAAAATTTCTAAAAAAAAAAATATCCGTTAAAGTTAAAGAAAAAAGTTTTAAAACGATTTTAGAAATGAAATGTTAGAAACATATAACGTATACATATTATATGAAATAACATACAGGGTATTCTATTTAAAAATTTATATTAATAAATTGACATTTTTAAACATATACTTTCACAAATAACTTCCTAACATAAGCAAAAGTTGTATTTCTTTAAACATCTCCCATAATATAACTAATTCCCCTTAATAAAAAAAAATGTTTTACAGACATACAGAACAGCATAGTACATTTACTTGGACTTGTTTCATTTATTTCTGATAAAAAGCTACTAACGTTAGCATTGGCCGCACAAAAATTGTCAAATAGTATATTATGCAACAAATTTGAAACACGGGAATTTAATTACGAGTTTGGTGTGGGGATAAGCATTAACTAAAAAAGTTTACCCACTAGTTTTACCAGAAAATGATACAACTTCAAAATAATCAATATTTTGAATGTAAATATTGTATGTAATGTAATATATTTTTAAATGCGAATTTAGTTATTTTTGTTTTAAGTAGTACAACTTATAAGTCTTGATTCTTTAAAGAAACATTATAGACAAACGGTTTTTTCACTGGATTATGTTATCAAGACTGTTTAGTTTCCTTATATAATCAAATACTCTGGATCAGAATGATAAAAAATTATGCTCTTTTATTTCAAGCGAGCTTTTGATGTACTTGATATTAATTTGTTGTTGAATAGGCTAAATAATTGTGGTATACGGGGAATAGTTACGCCTGGATTGAGTCATTTTTGAAGGGTCGTGACAAAAGAGTTGTGCTTAGAAGTGATACTTCTGTGATTAGATGCTCATCTAAAGAACTTACCAGCGGTGTCCCACAGGGAAGCATACTGGCACATTTATTATTTAAAATATTTATTAATGATAGATCTGATTCTTTCCCATACAATTATGTTTCCTTATATGCAGATGATACTGCTGTGGCAATGTCATCTATGATTGTGGAAAATCTCACGTCCTTGGCCACTAGGGCAGTAAGTGGTACGACCCGATATTGTGAGGGTAACGGTATTGAGCTTATTGGTTAGAATAAAGGATAAATCTATTAATCAGACTAACATTGTCAAGTCTTGTTCATGGACAGTAATTTGTCCTGGACAGGCCAAATTGACTACGTATTAAACAAAATGGCTATGCATACTTTTGTTATTTGGCGACTGCGGTCGAGTGTGGATCTTCAGCTTTTACATATTTCAATCTTGCTTATCTTACGCTATTATATGCTGGGAAAACTCCTCCAGAGCTAGTGAAGTTTTTGTCAAACAAAAACGTATTGTTCGAACAATGTTGGGGAAGTCTCGTGGTCACCCCTTCTCCCAAAATTAAATATTTTAACGTTTCATTGCATTGCATTGCATGACCAAAATTAATTTTAATCTTAATCTTAATTTTGCAGGTGACAAGTCATAAGTTAGCCAAAGTAGCTGACAGCCCTGTGATTTTACCAATAAAACTATGTAATAAGTTGTCTTTGTCCGTCAAACAGATATTGCCTGTATATTTATTTAAGCAAAAATTAAAGCTCATTTTGAATAAGAATGTTTTTATTCTATCGATGAATACTTTGATTGTCGTAATGCCGATCTCTCAGTGTGATATACTTTTTGTGTTTTTTTTTCTTTTGTTGATGTATGTTTGTACGTATCTGTTTTTAAAGTTTGTATTTTAGTGTTCTAATGTATTTTTTTTACTTGCTGACATTATCCCATACTTTTGTTGAAAGTCAATGGAAATAAACATTATCGCATCTTGTCAAAGGTAAAAGTGATACATGTTTTTCAACAAGCAATTTCATATCTAGCTTAATTTGATGGTCGTACGATCAAAATCAATGGAAATTACAATGGTTGTTTTATCCCACAAAAATAAATATGTCAAAATAAATGAAAAATGAATGTTACTACAAATGTAAAAGGCGCTGTTTTAAATTTTAGTGCAAAAATTATTAATTTAATACATTTATATTATTGACATAAAACTACAAGCATAGGTGAGCTGGTGAGATTAATTAATTTGTCGGTGAGTATAACAAGTTCCTCCAATGTACGAAATGCGGATTAGCATTTTCTCAATCAATCATTTCCCGACGAAAAGTAGCCGTGCATAAAATGTGTAGACATCCTCGAGTAATATATTAAACTAAATCCTTCAAGGATTTTCAAGCAAATCCAAAGTGTGAACCGGAGAAAATAAATTCGTTTTCTCTCGATCGTCGTCGCAGTCAGCTCATACAAACAAGGCGGGAGGAGCTCTCTTATATGTGTGAGATCAATGAATGCCCAAGGCAGGATTAAGTGACGGAGTGTGTGCCTTCAATTCCGTAGTGCATTGCAGTGTTTAAAGAATTTAACTGCAAGCAGTGCGGGAATGAGGGTAACGCTCGTCGAAAACCACCGCTGCGAGTAGGAGAGAAATGCCAGGGTTTTTTGTTCGATACGTGTCCCGTCTAATATTGGATCGCCTTCGTTGTTTACGATACATAATATGGAGTTTCTCAGTCGTCTCAATGGCTATGCCATTATTCGAGTTAAATATTAATCGTTCATTGTAAATTTCTGCTAAGGACAAGTTATGTGTACAGGAATGCTAAATTATAGTGAAGGTTTCACTAATTAAATATATACATTGTACCGGCTATTTCAGAATATGATTGACTACTGATTGACATTTATTTTGGTATTCGGAAGATATTTGGTAGGCATTGGGAACAAAAAATCAGTCCGCTTATTATTAACTTTTAAACACAATCTGTAAGCTTTCCACAACAGAAACTGAACTAAAATTGTCATCTTTTATTTAGATTCTTTTTTCATGATATTGTTTTATATCTAAGTGAGTTTTATTTTTCCGTTTATATGTTTTTTGAACACCTACTAAATTCATTTACTATTTACAACCACCAGTATATATCTGGGATGAGTTGGATAAGAGCAACGATGTTGGATGTGCCCTCATTGAATAAAATTCTGTTTGAACATTGTGTTCAATTGAATAAAGGCTATTTATTATTGTTCACTAAAATTAGGGTACTCTGATTTCTAAAAATATGAAAACAAGTTTCTGGAGTTCCATTTATTTGTAGGAAGCTTGCAGATCAGCAAGAATGCGCATGTCTTTCTCGCTTGATGATGATAAAAGGTTTGAATGTATTAAATATTTCATTATATTAGAATTGTGGTAAATAAAAGCCAGTGGCTTAGATAGAGGGCGGTTTAATTTTGGGGCTTTTTCCTAGCAAATCCGATATAATTTAAGCACACTTCTAAAAATTGATACTTGTAATTGATTGTATTTAACTGTAAACCAGTTTTGAGGCATTTTTAAAATGCATGGAAACGTCAAACGAATATGCTGTAAATTACCGCATTCCATTTTAAGATCTTTACTAATTTGGGTTCATATATGTGTTAAGTACAAGACTCTTCTGAAGAAAACTGGGTGCAATTTTTTTTAACCTATCACAATTTTCAACTGTATCGATACGGAGAACCAAAAGTTTTAGTTAGTTAGCTTAAAAAATACAAGGGTGCTAAAGTTCTCAAAAAATTATAGATTTGTATACTTAATGAATCAATATCAAAAAAATATCAAAATTAGAATTAAACACAAGTAATTATAATCTTATGAGTTGGAATCTTCAATAGGTTAAGCTTTTTACTTAGCGAAGATATTTTAACCATTTTAAGTTTAATTTTCAGCAAGTGGCGACGAAGAACCAAACCTGTTGCCTTGCGTGGTTTACGTGCATGGAGAGAGTTTCGAATGGAATTCTGGCAATCCTTACGATGGAACAGTGCTTGCATCCTCAGGGAAAGTCATCGTAGTGACTATTAATTTCAGATTAGGCGTTTTAGGTAAGTTGTAAAAATGATTTTATTTTAATTATCAGATTCGGAACTTTTTAAAAATCCCGCTAGAGGTAGAATGTATATTGTATAATTCCAACAATTTCATTATATTTCATTTTCATTATATTCACGTTAAGCGTAATGGTTAAGTTTGTCAAACTTAAAACACCAAAACCGATTGCCACTCCACTGAACATTGTAAACTGAAACTACTATGAAAGCAGGGACAAAAATTTTGACACACGACATTATCGATGTATCTCGTTCTTCTTAGCCCTCCGTAGTTAATCCACAAGTTGACGTATCATCAATAATTTTTATTTATGATTCTGAAATATCGTTCAGCCCCTTGGCTTTAAAAATATTGATTAATTATCCTGAATGAAATTTAGGATTTGGAAAGCAAACTATAATACCTCTTGCAATCAAGAAGTATTTCAAAAATGATCGTTGCTTTCTATAAATTAAGGCGAAACAGAACTAATAAGTGGCTACGCCGTTCTATTTATGGTTCAATGTTTAATAGTGAATCTATTATAAGAAACATTGTTTTATTATACCTAAATGCATGTCATTTTTTGCCGAATTACCCTTTATTTCCCCCTTCAATACTTTTAGCAATGTTAATCTTCGCTTTTTTGATTCGGTGGCCATATGACTTAGAGAAATATAAATTTTTCATTAAATAAAAGTTCTTCGCAGTTTCCGTGGCACCGAGCAAAAATTATGATTTCGATTATTACAAAACTTCTGGATTCCTCCTGCATCGGTTTTTGCTGAGTCGAACTTGCTGACGTTTCTCCAATCATCCTGTTGGCTTCTTCAGAGCTTGACTGACTTGACTGATTTGTTCCCTTAAAATTGTATATTGCAAAATTGTGGGTATATCTCAGTTAGAAAGATGCTTTTTCTGTATGATTTCCCAGATATGCGATTTATAATCATCAGCTCTAAAGGATGAAAATTCACATAACCTTAAGCAAAAATTTTGTAGCAATAAGGATTCTCAATACTAGGATTTTTGTATTAGACTTAATCTACTTTTTAATTGAGTGCTGATCCAAGTTTTGGGCCCTTTGTTGGTCTTCGTGTTTCTCCTAGATCTAGATTTCTCACAAGCCGTTTCATATCAGGAATTATGAATTTCACTCTTTTCACTCTTTTCTTTCACGTTATGCCATTCTTTCGAATAAACTTGGTGTTCTTGATGTCTTTGTGTCACTTGGTTATTTTCTCGAGCAGCTGGGTGCACTAAGTATTAAGTAGCATCCGGATTTCAATCGTTGGTTGGTTAACTGTGCTTAAATCTTAATTACTTGTGTTCGATTTTTCTAAGCTTGATAGTTCGATGAAAAAAAGTGAAATCGAAAAAATATAAACACTGGGAAAGTAATTTTCACCGCAGTATTCTGCAAACAGTTGTACAGAAGTAGCCAATATCTATGTATATGGTTCTACCACTAACCTCTTTTAGAATAATTTTATTGCCACTATTTTTCTGACGAACTTTACACAGCTTGTTTGAAAACATCGCATAGTAAAACCACGTGTTAAGGTCATATTGCTATTTAGGTTTCCTTAAAACGGGGGCGAAGGGTAGCGCGCAGGGAAACTTCGGATTGATGGATCTCGTCGCGGGGTTGCATTGGCTCAGGGAAAACTTACCGGCCTTCGGGGGAGACCCCGAGCGAATTACTCTCATGGGACATAGTTCCGGTGCTGCCTTAGTCAACTTCATTGCTGTCTCTCCAGTGGCAAAAGGTAAGTCCATGAAATCAAATAATTACAAAATAAGCTCGATCTTTGTCCCCTTTTCTCAATGACCTCTTCTCTGCCATAGGGAATTATTTTCATATTATACACACTGTCGAGCTTTTGACTCATCTGTAGGTTATGCCAGTTATTATTTCATGGGTAGCTTTATTTAGTGAATTTGCTAAAGACTGTGTTTTATAAATCACATCGCCAGGTAGATATTTCCCTAATATGTTCAACCAATAATTATATCACTGGGATGAAACTGGTCGTGGTCTTCAATTTTTGTTTTTACCTTATTAATAAATATTTATTATAATTGGACCAGTTATACGTATCTCTGTTTCTGCTCAATCCTTTTATTGTTGCAGATCTCCTACATCGGGTGATATTGTTTAGTGGATCCGCTCTAAGTCCGTGGGCAATTCAGAAAGACCCGCTTTGGATCAAACGAAACGTCGCGAAGCATACAGGTTGCCACGGCGATTTGTATGAGGATGATATGGCCCCTTGTCTAAGACTGAAATCTCTCAATCACTTGCTTAACGTTAAAGTGGACACCCCCAGGTTTCTAGCAGGTATGACATTTGCATTTGATTTTGCGATAGTATAAACTCTAAAATATTTTTAAAAAAGTATATGTGCATAATATTTAGGTGATACCGATTGTCTTGATTTTTTATGAAAGTGTCCTTTAAATCCCCAGTTTTAGTTTTTATTTTGTATCATAGCAACTGTGTCCATTTTTTTCTTCTTTTTATCGGAGAACACTATTTGTAACAAACATTTTGTTATACTGTTCATCAAGATTGGGTTGATTGCCATTCCAGAGAGAAAGTTCAAAAAATAAACTTAGATAAACTTAGATTGAACGGACAAGATTTTAATTTAAAATTAATTAAATATAAATCAATAAAATTTATCAGGTGATCAAAACAAGCAATATAGGCGATATGAAAGTATTATGTCAAAATAACGAACATCAACAAAGAATAGACGAGACACTGTTTTCTCACCGTAGCAGTGAATTAAAACGGAGACGATGCGTGGGTCGTAAAATTCAATCGCAGTTTTTTACCCACGAATGTAGCAAACTGAGGATAGAAGTGGGCAATGTTTCGCTCAGATAAAAAAACGAATCTTTATTTCCAAATTTATTTTTAAATTGACAAAACGTTAAAAGCTTTTTTTTAATTTATTATAAGAATCGTATTGGTCGCTATTCTTGAATTTTAGGAAATAAGAATGTTCTGAGCAAAAAGCCAACAGATGGTGTGTTTCCCAAAAAGTTAAATGCAGTATTTAGGAGAAAAAGGAAAGATTGTAACCTAGAAATTTGTTTTTTTTCTTTTGTGTCAAATTCACAGTATTTTTACAACTGAATTAATATTTTGTTCAAATATCGAAATAATAATAGAATACGTTAACTTTTGATTTTGAGGAGGAGTAACAAAATCATAATATATTGTGGAGGGTGTGATAATATTACCGACGTTCGTTGGTGGAAATACTGATGAGAAATTTGTCAACATAGAACTCTTTATCACTGTTCCCATTTCTATTTCGCCATTTCAAAAATAGAGGTTTTTGGTTTCCAGAGAAATCCAAAAAATCTCCCTAGAGGGTAAAATATTTACTTTTATCAGTGATACTGGCTGGAACATGAGTTTATTTCATCCGTATGCTCTTGCCAACGACCGAGCTATTGCTAGTACTCTTGTTCATCTAACCATTTTCCTTGTTTCCGATAAAGGTTTCGCACCGTTCGTCGATGGCACAATCCTCGTGAACCCCACTTATGCCCCACCGGGTGGATCGTCAGCGACGATAGCAACATCTCCAGGTTACGAGTGGGCAGATTTTTCCGAACGCGGCCTAATGTTCGGCCTTACGAGCACGGAATCGTATTTGGACTTGAACGCCCAGGACTTAGAGTTCGGTTTCAACGAATCGAAACGTGATCGTGTTTTGAGAACGTACGTGCGAAATTCGTATTATTTTCATCTGAACGAGATCTTTTCGACGCTAAAAAACGAATACACGGACTGGGAGAAACCGAGTCAGAACCCTTTGAGTGTGCGTGACGCGACTCTGGACGTGTTGAGTGACGGTCACACTGTCGCGCCCCTGATGCGAGTAGGGTACTTGCACGCGTTGGGAGGAGGCAAAACTTTTTTTCTCCACTTCCAACATCATTCGGGGGAGAGAGATCTACCGATGGTAAGTGTTGGGTATTTCCAGTGCGTAATACCTGTGGAATACCTTCATACTGTACACAATAATTCCTCTGCGGTACCCCTCGACTTGTAACAGTTAAAATACGATCGCAAAGGTACTTCAGCGCTTTCAATATTAAAAGATAATCGATTCGTTAGCTTTTTTTGTTTAATCCGGTGTTTCCCAACGTGGGGCCCAAACCCCACAAGGGGCAATTTGAAAATTAAGGGGGGCTATTTAAATGTTAGATGCATGCTAGATATCGCTGATAACAAAAAAGCAAAATCATAAAAAAATACTGCAAATAATTATTAGGTATAATTTCGTTTGACGCGACTAACATGCTAACTGGGGGATTAGAGTCCTCGGGGATTCACTGCAGAGTCCGCACAAGAGTGAAAACAAATTATTTGTCACAAAAAGAGGGATTTCAAGTATATATCTGCATTTGTAAGTTAGATTTAGGCGCAAGAAGAGGCGAAAAAGCAGATTCTGACTGGAATCTTATCGAAATCAGCAACTATTTGACTCAGAAGGGAGGTTTTACACCGATATCTAATGGTTTATAAAGGTTTTCGTTACTATAATACTTAAAGACTTGCCCTGGGGAACCCCAGATATTTGAAAACTCGCTAAACAACGCTGTTGTCCGCACCTGATCGACCCAACTCAACTTCTGTAGTGTTTCACACAGTTGTTGTTAATTTGAATGAGTGTCCATCAGTTAATCGTTGATTTAATAAATATATTTATATATGTTGTTTAGATATAATTGGTAAGTATTTGATTTTATTTATATTTATTTTAATTTTAGGATCATTTGGATTTCCAGAAAATTGTATCAACTGGAAAAAATATAGTTAACGTTTTATAGATATAACACATATTTTACCAGATTTTTTTTTAAATTTGGTTTCATACCCGCTGTTCACTATGAGCGGATGCCTTTTTATCCTTTTTGCCAGCAATGCTTGACCAACGAATCAATGAAACGAGGTCGTCTTTAAACGCATTTGAAGATTTGAGTTACTCTAAAACTTTAAAGAAACATTTCTAAGAAAGAACAACATTAAAGTTTCTATTTACTGCTCGTTCTTCAACTAGTAATTGTCTTACTGATGCTAATTATAAAATTTCTTTATTAATTGCTAAAACTGGAAAAAATCACACTATAGGAGAGAATTTCTTAAAACGGTTTTGGAAAAAGATAACAGAGATGTAAAAGTTCAACAACATTCAGTAACAATACTGTTACTAAAAAAGTAGACGAAATGAGCGAAGAAGCTGAAAACAAGAAAATTCTCAGTGCAAATGGATGAATCAACATTGAGAAACAGCGAGGCTATATAAGATATATTGATGATTCTGCTGAAGCAATATTGCAGATGGCGCCCCTAATATGATGAGCAAGAAAAATGGCATATGAGACTTTTACTTTACACTGAAGTAAGATGGAAACTGCTTGAAAAGATTTATGGAACTGTTTGATACTCTTAGTGATTTTATAAGCGACAAACCTGAAATGAAATACTTGTTATCAATCAATGGTAAAGCATTTGTAAGTTATTTAGCTGATATCTTAAAAAAAACTAAATGTATTAAATAAGCAACTTTAAAGAACAAATAAAACACTTGCCGGCGCCAATAGAGTTAGTTATATCAGAAACATATTAACAACAAAAACTTTGAACAGTTTCTAACTAAATTGGAACTTGATATTAAATCTCTATGCGGCAAGCATCCAGCGCAAGGATCGCACTAAATTAGTATAGAAAATATGTATTAAAATTATTTTGAATTTGACCTTCACTTTTTCATTATATCATTATATGTTTTAAAATATTATTTACTGTTTTTTGATAGTAATTTCATTTTTATTTCTTAAGTGAACAAATTATTTTTTTAATGTCAAAAACGATGTATTGGGGGCATACAAATTTTAGAAAATAGTTGGGAAACACTGCAAGCAGTATCGAAAATGCGCTTATGAAAAGTTTTCAAATCATGTCGTTTTACATCGTGTTCTTTAACCTCATGTTTCATAACCATCGTGTTCTTAAATCTCTGATAAAACTGGTGGAATCAAAACAGTACGTTTTTTACCAAAATCCTCAGCAACTTCTGTACGCCATATTTAAGAAACAAGATACATGATGACCCTATCTGAATAACTCAGAACATTTTTTACACAATTCTTAAAATGGAAATTCCAATTGAAACCAATTTTTAAGACTATAAAAAAAACACAAATTTTGAAGGCGTACCAAATTGCTAATATGTGTCGCTGATTCGATGCTTTTTAGAGCAGAAAAAAATGGTCAATCAATAATCTTTAAAAAAAGTGTTATAGCGTAGCACTCTGCATATTTAACGCTCCAAATTCATCAGTTGGTGACGTATCCCTTTAACAGATTCGCGTCGTGTTAAACTCCAGCGCATGTGATTGCTCTTTCCCGAAATTGTTGAAATCCACAATTGTGAGAACATGAACTTTAGCAGACGCGAGTCTTTTTTCTCACGTGTTCGATCGGTACAAGCGTGTTATTACAAACATCTTTTATTCTTTATATAAGTTGCTTTTTCGCTAATTGTGCGATTTGTATAGAGAGCTAGCAGCGTGCGCGGAGAAGATTTGCCTTATATACTGGGATTGCCTTTGATAGGCGGCGGTCCTTTTTTTCCGCACAATTACAGCCACGGCGACGTCGGAGTCTCCAAAACGCTTATACAATACATCAGCAATTTTATCAAAAGTGGGTGAGTAACAAATTCAAGTAGACGCATTCTGATACAGTATATTGCTTACTTTTTAATTATTCATTGGCTGATGTACCTTGCAATTTATCTTGATAACATTTTAATCCGCTGTAACTTTTTTGTTTTTAAAGATGTCAAGCTAAACAGAAAAACGAAATGTAGGGTTAATAGCCAAGTTTTTTCCAAGTGACGTATAAAACAAAACACCATCAATCATATAAGCTTACATCATATTGTTTTAAATGGAACACCAGATATATGATATATGTGTTTAATAGAATATCTTATTCCGATTACAATGATGTAACACATTTTATACAACGTTGATTGTTGAATTATTGTTCAAGTCATTAATGCATCAAGTATAATTTCTAAATAATAAAAGTACAACCGCAGCTCGTTATCAGCATATAAGACATTATTATCCAGAGCGCGGAACTCCTTGAAACCAGATATTTTCAAGGCTGGCAAAGAACCGTACTAAATGCTAAAAAGGTATGCCGGAATCATAATGTTTTAAATGAACAAAATAAGGCAAACATATTAAGATTAAGAAACAGGTATTTCTCGGGGATCAATCCACTCAGGTTTTGAAAGAATATTAATATAATTTTGTAAAATTTCGTAAAACTCAAAAACTAAGTGAAGAACAATGCTTGGATTTTTTAAATAGACATAATGAAAATAATAATTTTCTGAAAAATATTTTATGGACTGATGAAAGTTCATTCAATACAAGAAAGGGTTTTAATAGACAAAATACGCGATAATGGTCTTTAAGTAATCCAAGACAAATACACGAAATAAAAACCCAGGGGTACCAATCGACTAAAGTATGGTGTGGTGTCATAGATGGGCATATTTTGGGTCCGATACTTATGGATCAAAAGTTAACTGGAGTTCAGGAGATCTTTATTTGCAACTCTTAGAATACCAAATAGAACAATACATAGGAGATTTACCCCTAAATATATCAGCGCTGATTATATGGCAGCAAGACGGTGCCCCACCTCACAATGTTGTGCAAGTTAAAAATTTTCTTAACATAGAATATCCCAGGGGTTGGATAGGGAACGGCGGAACTATGGATTGGCCAGTCAACAGCCCCGACTTAACGTTAATGGATTTTTTCTTTTGAGGACACATAAAAAATCACGTGCACAGAACTCGTCGTGGAACTTCGGCAAATAATTTCAAAGGCAATCAATCAGTTACGAGACAATCCGGAAACGTTACTAAATGCAAGACATCATACAATTAGAGTGTATGAGAAATGTGTTCATGAAAATGGTGGTCACATGCAGCAGTATTTAGAATAGTTAAAGAATTTTTTACTTTAGTATGTCTTTTTATTTTTAGTGTTTTTCTTCTTCTTTAATTTGCAAATGATTATTGTTGTTGCAGTCAGTCACGGCACTCTTTGAATTGATATAAAAATGTATTATTTACTTTATTTATTAAATAAATTATAATCGGAATAGGATATTCCATTAAATACATGTATAATATACAGGGTGTTCCATTTGAAAAAATATGATGTAGGCTTATATGTCAAAAAATTGATGGTGTTTTGTTTTATACGTCACTTGGAAAAAAAATTGGCTACTAATCCTACATTTCGTTTCATTGTTTACCTTGGTATCTCTATAAACAAAAAGTTACAACCAATTAAAATGTTATCAAGATAAATTGAACGCATGGTACGTTTCTCTCGATTTATATTTATAAGGTTCAAAATGTTGCAACTGAATAACAAGGTTTGATTTATGATAAACTTTATTAATTTCTTGTAAGCTCTATATTAGGTTAAGACGACTCTTGAAAATCAGGAAACACTTTACAAGAAACTGAAAAAATATCTATGACATATTTGCTCTAATGTTTTCCGGCAATAAAATATGGCGGTATCATCAGCGTCGTTTGGTATCTATCCACCGCTCTCTTGCAGAATATCTTTTTGCTGGATCCACACTACTCTCGTGACTACTATTAATCTTACTCTGCACATTGAACTAAAGCATTTCATACTCTATTACAAAGAATAAGTCCAATTTGCAATGTAATGGTTAGCGAGTATTATGTTTTGAGCATTATTGTAAATATTATCACGCTCGGTCCGCATTTTAACAGTTTCAATTAATTATAGAGGGAAAAAGCCAATCAGGAAACAAAATTTATTTATGTTTTATTTCATTATTTTGTATATCATGTTCGAGTTCTAGAAGACTCCACGAAGTTTCGCTACATAAGTTTGTAAGAACAATTGAACTAAATATCGGGATTTTTGCTCATTCAATCAGCTTCCCGTACAATCTGGAAATCTTATATTAGCAGAGGTTTAAGTATTTCGTTATTCTGTACTGTAACTGAGAAGTGGCTCTTTAGATGATTGTTTTGTACGTTTCCATTAGATTATGCGATACTTTTTTGCGGACGTTATTTATACATAGTATTTATGTTTATTTGCTTCTTATAGCAGTCTCGTTATCGTATTCGCCCCCCGATTTTCAGTAAACGCTTTTCCGTTTCAATATTTACCTCAGGCCTTTTAAGTAAAACGCTCCACCGCAGGTTTCTTGCGAACGCTCCGTAGAGTCACTTAAACTTACACGAAATTCGGGTACCGCGAATGATCAAATTAGTTATTCAATTAAGCGGGGTAAACCGGCGGAGTATATATTACCGGCAAATTGTCCGGGAGGGTGTTACCCGCCCGACCCTGAACGCTGTGGCAGGGCTTAATTAAGGCTTCCGGATCGAGAATAAATTTTGGCCCCGGGGAAAATTCGACTCTCGCTTTTCAGGTGCGAAATTTATTGTACGAGTTTCCAGACTTTGTCGTCATCAAATCTATCTCGCGCCGTTTAACGAGGCCGCTTCATACAGGCACTGCTACGAATAGAGAGAACAAGGGGAATTCTCGATATTTCTACCAAACGTCTACACTACTTACAATAAACCATGAAATTTAGCCATTTTCCTGTAATCTAGATTAAGGCATGCAGAATTAGTATCAACATACTTACATGGAACGGCACAATATGAAAGATCAATTACTTATCAACTCTGCCGCAGCTACAAGAAAGTACCAAAGGAGATTTCTACTATCGTCCCATCGCTCTTATAGAATTTACTTTATTTTGAATTCTATTATACGTTATTATTGATTTATCTCAAATATTTTGGCAAATACGATTATCAAATCTAGTCGAAACCATTTTGAAATTCGCCTGTATGATATTACATATTCGGATCGAACCTAAAATTATAAACAACTTTTGTTTTGAGACTATATCTATAAATAATATAATTTAAGACTATTGTTTGAAAATTGGACGTCAATTCAATTTAATGTCTACTCCCTCAAACGAGTCTATGCTTTAGATAATGAGCTTTTCGCAATTTCCAAAATTCAAAATTCGCATTTTTATAGTACCACATTTTCAAATATGCCAATGACTTCCGTTATTGTATGCTCTTATATCAATTTTTTTTTCTAATATTTTAAGTTTTTTAAGGTTCATTAGTTCTCGAAGTATATTCCCTGATTCGATTATTTGTGACACAGTGTATGGAGTGCACATGAAATGTATTTCTCAAAATACACTTGAATCTGTTGGAAGTATTAGGTATTGGAATAACTAATCGATCCAACTCATACGGAATAAGAGAGAAATAAAATTTTGCATGGTTTTAAAGACCAATTCAACAGAGTAAGATTAATTTGCTTGGCAATTCAGTTTTCTTTTTTCCACACAATTAAATAATCTCTTTTTTATTGCGAGATAGTTAAAAAATATTATTGAACTGCAAAACTTAGTGGTCTTAGCCGTATTCCGTTGTACCTATGATGATGTTAAAGGTTCCGAGACGCACTTACCTGAGCAAATTTACTTTCCGGTAGTTGTTGGTAAAATTGCGGTTTCTAAAAATGACAAAACTAAATACTCTTAATGTGTTTAATGCTCTTCGCCAAAAAAACTCAACATTCGAAATGGCAAAAATAGTTGAAATGTGGTTGAATGGAAATAAAGAATGTGGAACCTGATAACATGTCGGAGAACACTCTAAAGTCCCTTATTATTTTTCTGACTGCCCGGAACATGATGACTAAAATTTAAAAATGAATTTGTATTGTATATAGTAGATTTTTTTTAAATAATAACAATATTTATTACTATTGATCAATTTTCATTTTATTTTTTTATTCTGTTTTTAATTACCTGACGTTACCATAAATATTATTATTATATTTATTGTTTTAATAAACTACATGTACTAACGCTCTCGTCACATTACTTAGGAACACGTTAATTTAGGAACGAGGTGTGTAGGTCCTCACAAGTGAAATACAGAAAACTATCATTGCAATTCAACTGTACTTTGCGATAAGTACATCGTACGTTGCGTGCGTAAGTTGTCCACCCTGTTTAATACTCCCTATCATTGCAAAGTTACATTTTACTACTCTCTCGCGTTAAGAAACCAATAGTACAATAAAAGAAAAATATTTTTTAAATTTCAATTTTTGTCTAATTTTCTGTGAAAATTTTTTGATATTTGATAAAACTACCTTTATTAAACTGGTAAACACTGCCACATTTTGATGGAGATATTCTGTAACCGATATTTCATCTTGGTAAAATGTTCAGAAATCTTCGAAAGTATTGTTTTAAACAGTATTTTTTAGTGTTACTCTTTGATTTGATATAAAAATATACTGTTTAAGTTACCGAGTCAACTAAAATTTATCTCAGACTTTTTAAGATTAGATAATGGTTTTTCTCTTTTCTTCAGTCAGTGTTTTTTACGCAACTTTCAAGGTAGCGTGAAGAAGTTGCATTTTAGAACTTGTTTTTAAGGTATCTCAAAAATACTTAATCAAAATCTCTGAATTGAACTTTAAAACACCTTATGTGGAAAATTCAAGTTCAGTTCATGGTGTTGCTTCATATTGATAGTTATCAGTTTGTGAGCTGCTGTACATAATGAATAAAATCTTTTGGTAAAATCGCCATAGGGACCCCAACGGTGGCGTCCCCAATGCGCCAGCGTCGAAATCGCACAACTCACAACTCGTTAATGGTGACAGCAATAATGTGGATGACCATCCACCTTATTGGGATGCGTACGATACCATCAACCAATTTTATTTGGAATTGGGTAGGGGCGCACATCCACATAAGTGATCTCGAAAACTCAATGACAAATTTTCAGGTAATCGCCCGGAGATGAAAAATCACTATCGTGGTCATAAGATGTCACTGTGGCTGAACTTAATACCACAGCTTCATCAGCCGGGCGACGCAGATGAAGTGTCCATGAGACACCACCATTTTCAAGAAGAAGACGACCAATATTATGACGGTAAATATACAGAGTGTTTTAGATGTAACGTTAGTTATCTTGGAAATGGAAAATATTACCTCACAGGTTGAATTTTGACGTTTGTCAATTTTAATAGGAATGTTAGAGAATGTATTCGTGTTAGTTTGCAATACTGTACCCAAAAACTAACGGACATAGAAAAACTGTAGGTTAACTGCCGTTTACCACACTTGTTGCATTATATACTATTTCCATAAAAACATTTCGCAAACATTTGTTTATTAAATGTGATATCAAATGTCAAAGAGACAGAGTGTTGAAAGTGAATATGATTTTTTTTCTTATTTTATAAAAAAAAATCATTAAATTTTGCCTAGAATTTTAAGGTAATATTTTTAAAGCTAATAGTTTATTAGCTATATGTTTTTTTAAATATGTGATCCCCTGAATATTTTTGAATCCTTGAAAAGAACTAACATTACCGTTCCAATAATATGATACTGATATTTTTCTCGAGTCCTATCCTAAATAGTGAATAATTTAATAAGTAGACTTTCGACGGCGTCGTCATTATAAAGAATAATAATATAGATTTTGGCTCTTCATGCGTTCAGTTATAGACTGACCCGTGAAATACATTGAATTAGATATTTTATTTTATAAAAGCCTGAAAGAATTCAGAGGCAATGTATACCACAATCAATATAACTTCAAGATATTTTCGGAAGATTGCGACACAACTAATTAAGAATAAAAGGTAAATAAATTAAATACTTAATTAAATAAAGTAAATAAATTTAATACTTACAGAACACGAACACAGTGGTTCCTCTCAAAATGTAACCGAATATGCCATTTCCCGTTAATTTTAATTGGAAGGTTTATCTAAAACCTACCTTCTAAACAGCTAAAGCGTAATTTAACAACCAGCAGTAGGTATGTGTTTGTTTTCGATACTAGGGTTGCAGAGTCCAAAGCCTACGTGTTCAAACAATAAAACTTTTATTAATAACTATGAAAACTATAAGCCTTAGAATTATTATTATTACACCATAAAAATAAAAAGAAGAGAAGATTAGAAAATATTTTCTGGAAAACACAAAATTATCTATAGCAAAAAAAGTTAAAGCGATTTTTAAAAAATGGTACATTTTAACCTTATAACTATCCTTTGAGTTGGTACTATGCAAATATTACCTTTTCAATAGTGTGCACAAATTGACTTTAAGTTTTCAAAATGGCTCTCTCAAATTAAACCCGGGCGCATTATATAATTTATATAGCAGCAATTAGCAAATTTTTGTTTATGTTTTAGTATATACAAACATGAACAGTGAAAGTTTGACTTTAAGTATATGTTATAAATGATATTTATAATTGTTATTTCTAGGTTTCGTTAGACCTCAGACCAAAGAGAGACCACCGTTGTTCCACTTCAGTCCGTTTCCATCACCCTCGGTGGTCGTCGCACGCTCCTCGATGGCCACCGCAGCACCAACACCATCTCCCCCCAAATCCGACACGGCTCTCCAAGCGACCACCACCGAGTGTCCCCCCAACACGACAATACTCTTCCAAAACAAGAACTCCAATAATTTACTCAGAAAACTGGCTTCCAGTCACTATCAATCATACACCACTGCCTTAACGGTCACAATAGCAGTGGGCTGTTTTCTGCTTCTGCTAAATATACTGATTTTCGTGGGTATTTACCATCAGAGAGATCAGGGGAAGAGTAAACAGAAACTTAAAGAAGATTCCACCGAAGCAGGTAAGTAATAAAAAATAAATTAGCGAGTGCTTTGAAAATAATTAAATTGTCAAAAAAGTTATAAAATCAGGTTGAAAATTTTGCAGTGGTATTTCTACCTCAAATGGATCATCCTGAATTACCGCAACTCTAAACCCTTCTAGAAACACAGCTGAACATTACTAATTTAAAACTAGAATACAGTCTTAGCTTTAATCTACAATTTTATAATGTTTGTACAATAACCAATTAGTAATTACAAATTACATTGCATTATTTATTCAATAAAAAGTTTCAAAATTTGTTAAATAGGGAATTGCATTTCAAGTAAAGTTTGAATCTAGTTGGGTTAGATAAAATATTTTCCAAATAAGCGCCACCAACCTTTTTCTATGGGGCAACTTATAAATAAATACAATAAAATATTGTATGGTAACAGGAAGTTGCAGTAGTTCGTCGGCCGAGGCGTACGAGAAGGCGATGGAACAGAGACAGATGCAGTACAACTGCAAGAAAGGCTCTTACCACGATGTTTCTGCCGATTTGGACAAAAATGCCTTCCAGTCTTATCCGGGAGACTGCGTCATGAGAAAAAGCTCCATGAGTGACATCCAGCTCACCGAATTGTCCCTGCAAGATTTCAGCTCTTCACCGTCACCCATCAAGCGTCCAGAAGGTAGAGCAGGTATGTGTATACAACAGCTGTTCTCTTAAATTTCTTTCTTTACGCAAATTGTAACATTATGTTTACAGGTAATGCGTCTCCATTTCCTCCAGATGTAACAGCGACCACCGCCTGTCACCAGAAGGAAGAACAAGTGAGTCCGTCGATTCCAGAACCGCCCCCGCCCCCAAAGGGTCAACCGCCCCTCTCCTTCAACCAGACCGGGATACTAAGGAACCACGGGCTGCCGAACACTCCCGGAACGATGAAAAAACGCGTCCAAATTCAAGAGATTTCCGTATGATGAGCGTCAAAGTTCGTACTATTACGTTATATGTTTTGTATTTTATAAGAAATGTTTTAAATAAATATATATAAATAATACTAAATCATATCTGACTGACCGACTTTAAGCCAGTAGATATTATTACAAAATAAATAAATCAAAATTATTTTAGATAAATGTGTAAATAATGTCTAAGGGTGATTAATGATTATCGTATGTAATTTGACTTTATTGTTCCGTTTTGTTCGCAAAACCGTGACCACTATTAAAGTATTCGCATTTAACAAAACCGAAATCGGTTATTTTCAGAATATATAGTTTTTAGTAACGAAATATGTTTTAATGTTCGAAGAATAATCATAAATAATCATAACCACATCCACGTTTGCTATGGACAATGATTTACTTAGCAGTCGGGATTGAGAGGTTCTAATGTACCAAAATTCAACACATTTAACATTCTCAGAACGTATTTTGATATTTTAACGTTATGTTTTGAAACTGACTTGTTGGTTTCACGATTCACAATCAATCCCGGAAAAACGAATTGTGATTGAGTTGATTAAACAGACATTTTTAAAACCACAAGAACAGTTTAGTTTGGAGAATAAAATCTGGATCCATCTCTATCATCGTACCATCTACTATCATCAAAGGAGTGGGGAGAATAATATTTTAGCCGACTGAAAACAAAATCCACCTTATAGTATTTTTCTTCCACAAAGTAAACTTATCACATGCACAGCTTATTAGCGACAGGATTTTTATATTAACGAAACCAATAAATCTTGAAAGAACAGACCCAATGTTAATGAAAGCTTATTTGAATTTCATGAGAAGCTTCGAGTTGAGTCACAAATTAATTAAAGAAGACCAAGGATGGCAATATAATCAAAATGCAGCTAAAACGATGCATAGAAACAACAACAAAACACGAAATTACATTGCAAAAAATCAAAACTTGGACGAATCTTCAAGGTCAGTTCAGTAACAAGTAATGAAACCAAGGATGGATTTCAAAATTAATTTTTTCCAAAAATCTCTAGGACGTATTATAAATATTTCGCGAAATCTCAAAAAAATGTTTGAAATATTACATTTAATGGAACGATTGATTATTATTATTTTAATAATTTATTATTTTTTTAATAATATTTAACTATTATGTAAAAAAATAAATCTTTCACGAAACATTTATAATAATAAATTCTAGTATACTTGGAACACTAATTATTATACATGATTCTTGTAAATATTCATTGCAATCGATATCGAACAGAAAAATATATGCGATATAGGGGAAAATAGAAATATTATAAGTTATCGTTTAAAAAATTGTCCTGAATCAAATTATCTAATAAACAGAGAACAAATTCAACATTTTTGAATAGCGAGACGGGAGCCTCTCTAGTCCTCTTTTTCGAATTTACATAATGTACCGAAAACTTGTAGTGGTAACAGTTTTGCCTATACATTTAAAAATACATATTTGAAATATCGTTTCTGTGTCATCAATCAAAAAGAATAAGATCTGGTACTAGATGGAGCAAATAAACAAAAAAAATCGTGGAAGCGATATGAGCTAATAAATTTTTTTAATATTTTCATGAAATGTTTTTTATTCCATCAGAACATATGAACATATCTACAACTACAATATATTTCCTTCATAATTTTATGAGACTGAGAAATACGTAAATTTAAGATGTGCGCATTTTAAAGTCGAAGATGACAGTTTTAATATACTTTGAAACGCTTATAGATTTTTTTAAAATTCACTTGATTTATAGGACCACAACCACAACAAACAAACCAAACACAGGCAAGTCTCAAAAATTTCGAATAAAAACATATAATTTTTTGAAACAATATTATTAGTCGTTATAAAAAGAAACACTAGCTTTTCTCTATACCGTTATTTTGTTTTTTTTTTTATTTCTTAATTTAAGCAAGCTCTTAAGTAAATTTAAAGTATAAATCAGAAATAATTTGCTTTCTTTTTTTTTAATTGTCAATATATATACTGTGGCGGATCACCTTATATATGCAATAAATACTCTATTCCGTTGTCGGTATTATCTACGTTCTCCATAGACTCCCAAAATCATTAAAATATCTGTTGGCATGACGCTTACTTTCACGTTTGTGTACTCAAGCTTGTATGCCGCTTAAGTTTCCTATTCCAAACAACTGTAAAACGTGTCAAAGCCCTTTCATAATAATATCTCGAGACTGCCAAAATTTCAGAGAAAAATTATATAAACTTTTTTTTCTATAATATTAATGAAGTTGATGGGGGTTTGCTCTTTGATGTGGAGCCGAGGAAACTTTTATACGAACCATTTGCAAACACTGATACCACGAAGGTACATTTTTACTTCACTAAATAGTATTCACGAAAAATAGTTAAGACGCAAACATCGATTTAAACATTGTTTCCAATTCATTGGTTTAAAATTCTCTGCAGAAATTCGTAGTCGTATTGCTTAAAATAAACTAAATATTATATCTTAATTTTATACGCCAAAGAATATCTATATTATATTCTGGCTTACTTATACAATAATATTAGAATATTTTTTCTAATAGCCTGTAGCATCTCACCCTTAAACTGTTCGCAATACAGTCGTTAATACGGTGTTACTGGATCCGTTGTCGTATAAATAAGTTGTATCGCAAATAGGAACAATATCACAAACTTTGTATCTTCAGAAGTGTTTTGCACTGTAAATCTAACGATTCAATTTTCTTTTTTATAATTTCGCCGGAATTAGGATTATATTGATGTGGGATTTGCTTATCTAATGATAGTATATTGACTCTTTCTAATAAGAGCTTTTCATTATTCATCGAAATGTATCATATTCACATCGACGCATAAAAAAAATTCTATTAAAATAATCACACTTTGGTATTGGCATCAATAGTGACTATTGAGTCTTGGTTTTGTTCATCCTCTTCAATAGTTATGTCCCTGAGAGAGCGTCTGGATGATCTACGCAGTTCTTCTGCATTTATCGGTTTCGTTCTCGTCAACATTTTTGGTCCCAAAAATGTCATTAATATGGCAGACGTTGGGGCAGTTAGTATAATTGCCAAAATGCTAATCATCAAGAACTTTTCTGCGTAACTGTGTTCTTCGGATTTTTCCGGTACCAGACTGAGTAACGCTGGAGCTAACGCCGCCTAAAACATATACAGGGCGTGTAGTAAACTCTTAGATAAAAGCTTTCTACTGTCACCAAAAATTATTTTATACTGAAGTTACAGTTAAAGAATAAACAACATTTCTAGGGTATTTTTAATAGTAATTCGAATCCATTTTTATCTTTTTTTTAGCCTGGTTTGTACCCATTTTTATAAACTGAGTAAACCAACAAAATATGTTAAACGTAGTGACATCTTACTTGGACGGTTGCCTTGGACATCAGCGCTATGGCGGAAAACAGCTTCTCCTTTAAGTTTAGTCCGCTCTTAATTCCGAATAATACTGTACTCAAAATTCTAATAATACTGGAGGCTATTAAGATTCCCACCCCTGAAAGAAAATTTACATTCTCAGGCACGACTTAATCATAGCTAAGGGTTGTATTTATAATCATTCCTTGAGGCGTTCTTATGTACTCGACACCTCTAGTATATATTATTATAAAATGGGGGGAAGAGGGCTGAAGGATTTATTGGATTTAACCAACTACTTGAATTACGACCCTAAGAGGTAATGGTAAACATTTTAAATTGTGCGCTAACATCGGGTATCTGTTTTTGAAAACGACGAGGTAAGTAATTTTGTGCTTCTACCGAGTCGTCTAGCATATACTTTACTTCATTGTAATTGTTTCTGTGCATCTTAGTTTCATGAATGTTGCTCTGCCTACAGTGGTATGTGCATTCTTCATATGTTTTAATTCACTGCCCTGAAAGTGGGCTGGATGAATTATTATATTACACCTTCAAAAGATAAAAACCAAAATGATGCACCAGAAAGCGTTTTTAAAAACAGCAGTCGTGTTAAATGCACCTGTGCAAGGCGGCAAAAGAAACTTCTCTGATTCTAGATGTATGTGCGTCTACAGAATTAAATTATCTTCAATGATACTTGATACCCTACTTACCTATAAGTACAATCTGACCATCTAACTCGTTCAGTCTAATTTGAGCACCCGTAATGCCAAAAAGGATAGGTTCGAAAAACATCCAAATAATTTCAAAACTGACGGCCACAGGATTCTCCTCATTGTTCCAACCCTGTTTCATCCATCCTATGATTGATGTGAATGCAGCGACGACGCACGCCAATGGCCCTGCCCCACCGTAACCTACCGCTGTGCTGCCGAAAACGGACAACATGCACCCCGCAAACAGCAAAAATACCCTCATAGGAACCTAAAAGGATTATACAGACTTGTTGTCCATTCCTAGGAAAGAAATCACGAACTAAATCAATGAACTCCATATATCGGACTGAAAGGACTCTGGTAATGCAGCCAATTTTGTAAGACTGGTAACAAATATGGAAATTGTAAAATTGATTTTATCACATCTGTGAAATTAATATATTTGGTATTTCGGTATTCTTTACCTCTCGATTTAGACGTTTTAAAGGTCAATTGCTGATAAGAAAAATTAAAATTTTCCCTTTTTCAAGAAATTAAATTAAAATTAAAAAAATTCATTAAATAATAATGAGAAATAATTTTAGCAAAAATACATCGACAAATAAAGTAAAAAAAAAGAGAACAGAAGGTACGAGGCAGGATGAAGACAACAATCCCGATTACTAGCCTACTGTAAAATTTGCCTCACTTTTCTATTGCGCAGCCAGTGCCACTCAAGTTTATATCGAGTCCACTGAACTAACTACTTCAACGTGTACTTGCCACGTAAGGATCGCCTTTTTCGGGGAAGAAATAAGCGAGTATTCCCCAAAAGATGCCGAATCCAATCCCGCCAATTACCGACACAGGACCCTGTACGATAATGTTAGTTAGGGAACTCGCCGAAAACATAACACTTTGCATTATTCGAAATACAGCCACAGACGCCGCGTCATCTATGCCCGCGATCGCGATGATCAGGGTAGGTATTCCTTTGGAAACACCATAGCCTTTTGATCTCAGTCTGCAAGTAGAATTAATAGTTCACTTTAAATTTACAACATTAATATAAGAATATCTAAAAGTTCAGATAGCAATTGTAAATAAAGATTTGGGAATAAAGAATTTGCCATTGATTGTGATTATCAAACTGTGAATGTGTGTCAAAATAAGTTACACAGTAAAATTAAATTCTAAACAGATAAAACGAATTAAATAAATTAAATTAATTAAATTAATAAGGGGCAGTTAAACGCCATACTAATTTGACGCTCTTTTTCTGTGACTATGTCAGAAAGCCCAATGTATATATTTAGTTGAAGATATTCCTACTCAAAGCTGTGAAATATCATTGATGCAGAAAATTGTTCTCACTTTTAGCATGCCTTAAGCATGCAGATCTATCCGGAGTACCCGATTTTCCGCAATACATTACTTCAGCAACAAAGACACGAAATGGAAAGAAATAGAAAACAGAAGCAGCTCAAAATATACAGAATCGCAATATATCAAAACTTCCAGGTTTTATGCATAAACCTATGCAAACAGCAAAAACCATTTTCTAAATTTAGATTTCGTAAAATTTTTGTTTACACGTTTTTTTTGTCACCTTATAATACAGAAAATTCCACAAATGCATGTTACAATTGTGTTGTTTCAATATATATATATATATATATATATATATATATATATATATATATATATATATATATATATATATATATATATATATATATATATATATATATATATATATATATATATATATATATATATATATATATTATATATATATAAATTATTGTTACCAACATTTACCTTAACAAACAAGGTACAGTCACAGCAGGTGATACTGCCGCCACAACGGACCCCAAAGCAAACCCATAATCCCACGGAAGATGAAGGAATAAATGAGTAGCTGCGCATATGACACCTGCTTCGACCAGCCAGGGCAGCAAACCCACCAATAAAATACTAAACTTCAGTCTGCGAATTGCTGTCGGATCCAAGTCCAACCCTGCTCTTATAAGAATTATCACCAGGGCTGTACTCCTGCAGCAAAAACAATACATAATTATTGGTATTAACATAAGTTTCTCAATTTAAACCGTCTTGTCTCCTGAATAGTTTAAAATTACAAAAATTTAACATTGAAAAAACTTAAATTTTCGACCTCCTAGTACGATGTTTTCTATGCAATCTATACATAAACTACGATCCAGCAATTTTACGATACAGATGCGGGTGTACAAACGCGATTTAATGACGATTTTTATATATTTTGAAAATTTGAAATAAATCATTCAAATCAAAAGCACTTTTCTCACGCACTCTGCCAAGATACGCTAAGAGTACGCTAAATGTGAAAAAATAAAACTAAAATTCTCAAATTTTGGAGACAAAATTACGGAAAAAAAAAACAATTGACATATTTTTTCAAGCCTTAGAGCACCAAATTTTATGGAATCACCTCTTAAAAGTATCATCACTGATTCATTATTATCCTAGCCATTTTTGGCATAAAATATTAAATATCTGGAAGACGTATAAAGGCTATTAAAATGCTTAGAAGTAAATTTTGTCTCCAAATTTTAAACACTCTGGCGGTGTGAATAAAGCTTGTGCTTTTTTATTTATCCGTTAATTGTCAACATATAAAATCTTTCATAATATTTTCGATATTCGTTAACACATTTTAAAGGAAAATTACAATTTTGATTGATTTTCATTGTAGAAACGAGTTTAAATAAAGTAATTTTTTACATTGCAAGGTAATTTTCTGGTTTCCTCAACTTCACCTTCAACTTGATGATATTGAATTAGATGGAGAATTAGATAAGATATATATTTTTTAATTGATATATTAAACTACCTACCTCAAATTTTTGGTTAACGTGGATAGCGACGAATCCAAGTTCACCACACCGACATTTTGCAGCAGTAGTCCCGTGAACAGCATACCAATTAATCCAGGTAGATTAGCAAGGCTTATCACCCATCCTCCCAATTTGGATATGATCACGAGAATGATCAGCTGAAATATGGGTCCCTGGGGTGCCACAGGGTCCCCCACGATGGTGTAAAAGACGTACCAGCTCACGATTCCGAGGATTATCAGGGTGACAACTCTCGAAAATCGCCGAAAGGTCGGACAGAAGGGATACGGGCATAAGTAGGACCAGTATGGTGGTTCCCATGAAGATGTTGACTCTTTCGATCGACATTTTAGGCAAAATGCATACCACCAAGACCTAGGGAAAGATAGCACAACCGCTTAATGGATGCTAAATTAATAGTTTTCCAATTTTTAACATTGTTCAGGAAGGTGTTAAATTTATTTTTACCTCTTAGAATACTAACAGATTAATTAGGTTAATTCTTGAAAAGGGGAGTTGGTATTGAACATGAATTTATTGTAGTAAAAAACAACATTCAATTTTTTGTATAAAAAAGTAATTTTGAAAATTTATCAATACAATCAAAATGGGGTAAATTCTAGGGATTTCGGAAATAATTTAGTATGTTGACTGCCAACTGAGAAATAACTAGTCCTAGATTTAATGTTACTACAATAAAAGAACAAAAAATCAATGTTGGCTTTGGACAAAAAATTTCTTAAAAACGATTCAAAAAGACGCCATCTGTGGGAATTTTTTATGATTCTTGATGATACCTATGGACTGGACTTAGTTTTTAATAAGACAATATGCTAAAATCTAAGTGTCATTTTTCGCCAGATTCCTAAAAATTACCATGGCAGTCAAAGTGTAAGCTACTAGAGGTCAATGGAATTTATGTGCAATTATTGACTATTTAATTGAATCTGAAGAGATTTGTAAATTATCTATTTGTGAACATTTTAATTTGCACCCCTATTAAGAGGCTGTGAATAAGAAATTGTTATTTTGCGACTCTATTTTTTTTGTGTCGGCGCTTTTTAAAGTAATTCAAAAATTAGAACACCATGTGACTCATTGGAAATATAGCAGAAAATACCATGAACACGGAACAAAACTGTCACTAGAATTTGGTTAAGAGAGGAATTTCAACGTCCACAAAAATTTTAGAAAAACCTAGCTAACAAAATAAAGATGATTTTTTAAAATCATTTATATTTGACGTCCAGACACCGTTTTATAGGATAAAAATACTGCTGTAATTCGCCCTAAAATATAAATAAAAGACCCAATAGCTAGGATCCACGATATTTTGACAAAATTTGCAACATATGCTAAGCCTGTTCAACAAACAGGTTCTTATTATAAGATTATATTCGTGGGTGGGCAGTTTTTACATTTGTAGTTGATGGTTTTTAGTAATTTTGAGTATAAAATGTGAAAATTTGATGTCCTAACGAGATACCAGTAGGAGTACCTTATCTGTGTACAAAACGTGATATTTTCAAATTCTTTAGTCAAATCAAAACGACTAGAACATTGGGGACAACCATTACCTGCCCATGAAGATAATTCAATACTAACTTATTTTATTCAACAGAGCTCAAAAAGTTTAGCAAATGTATGTTTTAGTCAAATATCTTTCAAAAATATTTAAAAAAAGAATCTCAAAAAGAAATAGGTTATGTCCTTTGTTAATAGAAACATTTATTTCTATTTAAGGGAGGAGAGTAAGTGGTTAAAAAGTTGAATGTAATTAAAAAAATACCATGCATATTAAAACTAAAGCTTTCTCGGTCCAATCTTATTAGCATTTGAGCCTATTTGAGGATCACTAATAGCTTTAAATGTGCATATCGCGCTATTTACCTAGGATTGTCATCCCCGTTATCCGAAAATCGTGTTTTGGAAAAACGAGATGCTGTCGATTGGCTCGATAATTTTCTAGTCCTTGGTTCATGGATTTCTCGGTCTAAAACTGAAATTAACCGCAATCAGATGAAGGCGTGGGAACATACTATCACAAAACCGCTGCTACTTAGTTTTATTTTTATCACAAATTATTGCTGAAGACGCTACACAAATATATTGACTGTTACTTTTTTTTCCGTTTAATTTTTTTTATATTTGAAGCACTGCATGGAAGCCAGTAACGGCTGAATTGAGTTAGTGACTCTGGAAAATGTTCACAGTATTTTAGACTAACGGAGACCTACTGAATATAAAGTTTGGTGACTTAAATAATTTTTAAATAGTAACACAAGACGGTACGGTTCTAAAACTAAAAAAAGGCCTACCCTTAGCTATCGCCGGAGAACGGAATCCAATTATTGGTGAAGACACCATATCGACAAAAACACAAACAAATGGAAGGACAATAATATTTCGTCCTACTTTCGTGCAGTGCTATTTTACTATAACATTGCCTTTTAATTTTACTACGGTTGCTTGTAAAATGGGCATCAACAGGTAGATTTCTTTAACGAATCATGGCCAGGTCGGACCCCCCCTGGATATTACTTAGGGGCATACCGTTAGATGAATACGTCGAAGCAACGTTGCCATCGCGGCATTTAGGGAACATCAACGAGAGTTTAAAAGGGATAACGGAAAAATAGTCATGTGCGACGAATTCTCATGCTCATATTTGTTATGCTTACTATCAACAAAGTTAGGATACCGACAAAAGAAAATGTATTTATTTAATATTGGGAAATATAAACTGAAATGAACTGTGAGCGACTAAGAAGTTGCTAAATACCGTAAATATCCCTAAGCAAGCAATAAAAGGGTAACTTGTGAATAACATGAACTAAAATTTATTAATATGGGTACTGGGAGGTAATAAAAAGTTAAATAAATCAATCAATTAAATCAACAGGATCGACAAATTAAAAACAGAAAATCAACGCACTATAAATAATTTATCCAAAGGGTTTGGCAAAATATTAAAAATTAATATAATGAAAAATAACTATAATTTTAAAAATCATTTGCTACCACTCACAGATATATTTTATTTTATTTTACTGTGTGTTCAATTACTGCCTCAGTATTCTCCATCCCCAAAAATTCCCGAAGCAAGTTTTCATACCAATATGTCTAAAAAAAACTTTATTGCCCTAAATGAATGCCAATCACGATTTTTTACAAAGATATATTCTGCTCAATATTATTAATTTCACGCATTTAATATTAGATTGCTTTTTCCTAATGCTCAAGTTTCTTTTTTTTTGTGAAAGTAAAACTAAATATGTTTTATTTCCAAAATAGATTCATTGCTTACCCAGGGCCGGATTATCAAGTCCACTTAATCCATTCCTATTGTTCTTCATAATTTCAGGATTGCAATCGCCATCTTTTAAGTCGTATTTGGTCATGTTGATCAACCGATGTATCCACTAAAACTAAAAATAAAATGTATTACATATATTGAAGCCACGGGGGCTGTATAGTACCGGTATTATTTTTGGGCTTAAACTTAAACGATCGAGACCCCAGCTTAGCTCCGCGACTAACACTTTTTGTGTAGTCGATTTAATTAACATTCAATAAGAAAAAACACGTGAAAAATAACATAAAAGGTTGTGTTAACTTAATTTATAGTATAAGCGCTTCATAGATTTTAATTCATTAGCGGATATATCAGGTAAACAAGTTCGTATGACTTTGACAGAGGCGTATGAAAACTAGATATATTCAAACAAAAAGCGTCTATTAACACAAAATAAGTATAAGGGTTTACAATATTAATAATAATAAATGAAATCAAATAAATTATATTATTCTTACAATTTTCAACTTCACCGTTCTAGATTATCTTGAACCCTAAAATTGTCCTTCCGATATCTGGTTAGAAATACGATAAAAGTTTCGCTCCTAAAAAAGTCGTGCAATCTGGAGAAACACTTAATTCGCATACAGGATGAAATGGAGTTGCTTGCGAAAAACATTTCAATGCCCTTCCTTCAAAAATTATTCAATACTTTCAACCATGATATATGATATAGCACAAACGCAAAACTTTACACCAGGCAAATTAGGGGTCAAATCGGACCACCATTACGCTTGGAAATAACACTAGCTCTTACCTACAAATTGAATCTGTTGAAGCACAGACTAACAAAGACAATACTAAATTGCGGCACAAGTCTCCACAATGCTAACGAGAAGTTTTCGACGCGTTCCCGCAATAATAAATTAAAGTTAACGAATCTCGTTTAATCAAATCAGAATTTAAATACCGGGTGTTACAACTTACTAGCGTTTACCCTTCTATCGGACTGTTCTCTATTTTAAACATCTACAGGTATAACTAACCAAAACTAACCAAATATAATCTTTTAAGATCAAAAAGTTATTGGACCCTGCTTATTTTTTTTCAAAATGGAATAGGAATATTGAAGAAATAAAACAAACGCGCCATACCTATAACCACGAACAACCGTATTTAAAAAAAAATGCCTTAACGTATTCTTCAAATATTATCGCGTAATAATAATATTCACTCCAAACTTTAAAAAAATGAAATATAAATCAAATACGTCATTGAAATATGTTTCTATGACTATTAGTTTTTGGGTACATTTTTGCAAAACAGCAGGAATACATTCACTGAGTGACAGGTCACGCGACCATCAGAAATGAATGGCTAAAATGCACTGAAAACAGTCGATCACTATCAAATCCATCACGCAAGAACCGGAAGGGCACATCTAATCAAAACATAATTGAGTATTTTATAGTAGTATCTATGACTACAAACTAACATACAATTCTTTTATAACTTTAAATTGACCACACAAATGTAGGTTTCTTTCTCACAAAAATTATATGAGAGGGATAACACACATTCCATTTTCTAGTGGGGATTGTAGTGTATATTTGAGTGTGTATCAAATTAGTAATATTTATGCAGTGTGCACTTATTATAACATTACATTGAACCAGTCTTTAATCACTAGTTACATAATTCTGTATTCTGTCGCATAAATATTATTATTTTCACAATTATACTCTTTATTTAAAATTGGGGCATTGGTAATTGAAAATTTAATTTTGATCTAATACAAAAATTCGCGACCGCTCAACTGCCAAGAGCAAAAGAAAATATCACACTCGGTATCGCTAGCCATATTTTATAATACCACTTTAATGGAGTAAACTGATAAATGTATATTTGTTTTATTGAGTGGAGACAACAAAACCATAGTTACATGATCAATTTAGGTTTCCCATATCGACGCTTGATATCAGTTATAAGTAAATGTAAATAAATAAAAAATAAATGTAAATAACCTAGAAGTAGGCACGTCCAATTTTGCTGCCATTTTTGAGCAATGGCGGACTGATAGCTTTTATGACGACACCAATAATGAAACCCATAACCTATAACAAAACTAATATAACACGCATAAAACACAAAATAATTAACGAGGATAAAATCACTTCATTTACAGGTTGTCATTATTTTTAAACTTCATTCAAACAACTTGTTTGAATAGTTGCTATAACTATGGGTTCGTTTTAATCCATAGCATACCATAGTTTCATTAAAACTGACCACGGGGCATACTACAAAAACAACTGCACCTAGAGCTCATGAAAAACAGTACTAAAATGGGCACGAGAAAAATCTGAAAACTATTATTTAACTTCTCATTTCACCGAAGAGCGCTCAATTGATATGATGATTGATTGAAAATTCAAGATTAAAATTCTCAAATAAAAAGGTGAGGCAAGGTCCCGATCATCTAAACCACTTATCCGATTTCTGCAAACTCTGGACTGCTTAAAAGAAAAATCTAAGTGTATTCAAATACTTTTTTTTTACGGTATAATTTTGACATCATAATCGGAAGATGTAATTAGATATCTTCATCCATTTCAGAGTTATTATCAAATAATCTTTTTTAACGCTTTAATCTGAAAACATATTCATTGTTTTTCAGCTTTGTCCTAGGGGTTTCTTAACAATTGGCTTTGACTTACATCTCCCTGCATTTTTTTAAACCTAGGACTAGTCCAAATCGTATAAAAGATAATATTCGTTTAAATATTTAAAAGCGCAATCCTTAACAAAACAATAGGAACAGCAGTGTTCTTAAGCCTTCGGCACGCCCAAAACGAAAATGCATGTTTCGCGCTATACCATCCCCACCAACTTACTTAAGTACATACGCAAACACCTTCGACGATTTTTGGAATGTAATAAAACTATCAATTCTTCTAAAAAAGGTTTTTACTAAGACTAGTTTCCCTAGACCCCCCACCCCCCTCGCATTACTATCGTTGATATTATGTCGTAGCATTAATTGGAATTTCGATACAAGTAACCAAAACGCGCCATGGACCCGGAGGGCGCTGTCAACCAAAAGACTTCAAGCCGGACCAAAGGGCCCCAACACTCGCCCGAACACGGCCGGACGACGCGGGTGTCACGCCAGCGTCGTTGACGACAATCTATAGTTTATTTACGATATTATGTTGTATATGTTTATTGTATATGATGTAAATATGGCTTTGACGATGTAGTAGACTGTAAATAAATAAAGACTGTTTGAAATGAATGAGTGTTCTTAAGAAAACAATGAACAGGCGTCAGAAAAAGACTTTTTTATTCAATATGTATGTCATTTTGTAAAATGAAAAGTTCTCGATATTTGTATTAAATGTTCAACATCAAGAGCAGTTTCATAAACTAGCTATTTAGATTTGGATGACAGAGTTTCATGGTAATATAGATTTACTTTTTGGTTAGTTAATATTGCCTCAGTAGTAATTTATTTTGGTGAGTGAGAGAGAGAATGACAAATACAACGCAATGATTTACCACTTGGCCAGGAAAGCAACCAATTTTTGACAATAAAAAAAGTCTGAAACCAGCTGGAATTTTCCAGAATTTCCAATAACGTTATTAAAATTATAAAACATTATTTTTTTGTGTTGAAATCAGTAAGGTACAATTATTGTTTTATGAAATGGGTTTTAGGTAGAAACAATTTATCAATTTTCGTACATACTTTAGATACTAGTATTGATAATAATAACTTTAGTATAAGACATTAACCTAGATCACTGTCTTATCTTTGTAATCCTACATTTTGTGATCACCATCAGCTTTATTTTATAAAATTTTATTCATGTCTCTCGCTTCGCTCATCAGTTACTAGTGCACGTTCTTAATCGAGTAATCATTAAAATTTTGATTGCATGATGTGTTTCTATTCCCCAAGTTTTCTAACCAACCACGTAAAATCTCCAAATTTGTTTTGTTTGAAACCATTCGACATTTCACCGACCCATTCACAATATTAATTTATTTAATTGACATTTGTGGTGAGTGTTTATCAAACAATTAACGTTATAGGCAGCACATGATCTTTACGGCAATTTAAAGCGCCGGTCACATGATTTTCGTTCCAAGACCGACTGGCACCGTCCTTATTACACTGTTAAATATAACCATGAGTTACTAATGAATCTAACTAAATACGATAAAGCCCGGACTTTAATGAAACTCGATAAACAACGTGTTATTGCATTTTAATAGAATTTGTTTACACTGGTTCCTAGAGACGCCTTTTTTAATTAAAATTTTCTTTGATTTGAAATATAACGAAATGTATTGCCAAATAGGAGACGAAGAAATTAATGTTAAAAAAATAAAAATATGTAATTGAACTTGGTGGCAAGTTGCGATTTTTGTTAAAAAGTTTTACCTATATTCTCCTACTTAAACATTCAATTTTTCCGCTTTGAATAGCCTCTTCTATTTAGAATTCAAATAACTGAGTGTGAAATGTGACAATTTAATATAAATGCAAGATCTGGATATTAATACTATATTTCTGTAAGAAAGTGTATGAAGAAGCTCTTCAAAGTGTTGCATGTTATACTTTTCCCAGTTTTGTGGTATATTTTTGCAAAACAGTACGTATAGAAATTAAATGCTGTGTGACGTGACTATCCGAATTGACAAATGTCAAAGTGCCATCAGTGTTAAAAATCTACAGAAAACATCCATCGCTCTTAAACTCGTGACTAAAGTAACGCTCGTAGCAGCATTTAATGAAGCTGATGTCTTAAAGAGACACTTTACCATATATTGGGTATTTTGGGGTAGGGAGTAGAAAAATTATAATTTATTAGGTACGCAATCAAAAATTATATATGAAATGACGCTATGACTATGACTTGATCACTTATCACCGGTTCTTTTCTTAGTAATCGTACCTTTCGTTGACTGATAGCATACTAGGCTTCGACTGCATGAATTGTCGATTAATACAGGTAAACTAATTAACCAAAAACTTGAGGAGAATATATATAACAAAAATAATTGCTATTTTATTACATGTTCAATTTCTAATCAATTTGTCAAAAAGTGAATCCGAAGCAACCCAGTTTGTTCAATAAGATGCTTTGATGAATTATTTCAAACACTTTGGAGATGAATGCTGGTACTGTTCAAAAGATTTTCGATAATTTTGTTAAAAACACTAATGACGAAAAGTTCGCATTTAAAGAGTTATGATTGATCTGACGAGAACAAAAGAGCAGGTTTTCTTCAAAAATGGAGAAATATCCAGATCTCTTATACCCACTGAAGTCAGTATCAATGTCCGAAATAGAGATAAATGCCTGAAACATGCTGATGATTTTTGAGTTCCTTAAGGTCACTCAAGTCAAGTTCTTTTCAACTTGTAAAAAAATAATACCCATATCCTAATAATTACCTGATATATAGCCTGCAAGATTATAATCTAAATCGACCTAAAACAAAAATTAGGTTTAAATAATAGCGAAATATAATAATGATCCATTTTCCTTTAATGTTTCCTTGTAAATAAAAAGACAGACGAATAATCAGAAAAATCTGGAACATGTACGCCATTTCCTCTATTGGCATTTAAATTGCATTAATATAAATTTCCCGTCTAGTATAATCGTATTATAAACGGGCATTTTAATAGGTAATTTTGCTGTTGTAGAATAATATAGGGTGTAGGACGATGTTCAAACAGCGTTGGGCAATTCGCGATCTCAAATTGGCGTCTTCCATTTAGAACGCGGCGTTTCTAATGCCAATGCGGCACCGCTCAATTCGATTGACCCTCCGAGCGCTGTCGCGTTTTTTCGTCGGTATCCATCATGGAACAACCAGTGCCTCAAATTAAAATTCTACCAGATTGGTCGGACATGGGTAAGTCTCAATTTAACACACTTTTTACTGGAAACTTATAATTTCACCCACCATTTGACGGTAAAGTGTTCGCACGGCCAATAATATACCGCGTTCGGTGAAAATTTTATTTCAAAAAAGTTTTTTTATATCAACTATTCTGAAAGTGTTTCAAGAAATTGAGTTAATGACAGTTACACGTTAAATAAAATTTAAGTGATGTAAATAAAGTCTATGAGTAACTGAAACTTCAAATTTCAATTTGATATCCTCCCTTCTCTCGAAATAGCGCGTTAGCCAGCGACGTCCCATCTGCATTAACTCATACATTGAAGAAACAAAGCAGCGTATATGAACATTAGGGTATTAACTTCCATTGCAGTTTGTTGTTTCTAATGAGAATGAGATTCAAACCTACTTTTCACAAAAGTCTGACTGTAAATTAATCTGTAATTAAATTCCCTGAAAATGTCAATTTAATACCTAATACATAATCTTTAGCAAAAATAGGTTTTAAACAGATGGAAATTGCAAAAAATGATTTACCACCAAATAATACAGTTTAAAAACCTCTGCAGAAATGCAGCTATTGCCCATCATTTGCAATCCTCAATATTCTCTTTCCACTGTCTACCAGTATAGTTAGCAATATTTGCCGATTCAAAGTGGTTGATAAAATGGCAAGTAGGTCAATATTGCTTACTATATTTAGATAAGCACGTACAATGTATGTTGATTGCAATATATGGGTATACAGCGTATAAAATAAATGTTTTGTTTACGTCATTTTAAAGAACTGAATTTTAAAGAATTCTTTAAGAATGCAAACCATATAACCCCCACCGATAAACAATTTTCAAAAATTATGACTATTGTCGCGGCGGTAACATGTCATTAATGTTTATGACTTTGATTTTCCTTTGATTTACAGTGTACGCGCGATGTTCTCTGCAAAATTAACGGTAATCCCCGCTTCTGATTATTAGGTCAAGATTTACAAATATCAATTGAAAATAAAATCAATGACAACGCAACCGGCTTAAGAGCAAGTGATTTGATCACCCTATGGACGTCTGAAGGTTATCATCAAATCTAAAGTTTTAAGATTCGATAAGAAAAAGGCTTTCTCTTTTTTAAACTTTTTGTTAGTTTATATATTAAAGTTACTCACAACTAACAACTTCTTGCAACGGAAAGTGAGCCTAGGAATTTTTTTTATTGCTGTGAATGATATATTAGGGTGTCGGTTATTAGCAAAAATCTGTAAGCTAAGCGGATTGATGGTTTTTAGAGCATACTCTATAGCTGACCTCACAAATGCCTAATGTCATTTGAAATTAGCTACAGTTGCGGAAAGTTTTAGTTACCAAGCTAAAAAGCTCACTCAAAAGGCGTTTTGTTTAGTATACGGGTTAATCTGATAAAATACAGTGAAAAGATAATATTTTATTTAATTATACTTAAGGAATTATAAATTCAGAAGTCAGTTGAAAAGACACTTAAAAAAAGTTCTGTCTGCAATATATCAAAAATTTTGTATACATTATTTATTTTTGGGTTTTTGAATTTATATTAAACTGACTACAAGTGCAAACTCTCTAATCTTTATTAGGTTATTTGTTGTTTTAGCTTTTCAAATTCCATTACTACCATTACAATTCCGCACTGACTTAAACAAATTTAATCATTACAACATTATTTCTTCGGTAAATAAATATTGTCAACTAGTTGCCGCACCCCAAAAAAGGTAAATAAGAAAAACACCAATAAAAATTATTAAAAAACTTTTTAAACCTGCGACGTTGTCTTTATGAAAAAGTATGACATTTTCAAGAGCCTATTGCTACATCACAGTAAAATTTTGTCCTCGTCCTTATAAAATGACGAGCATTATGTATTCCAACATCGTAAGGCAATTCTAAAGAAGGCAGCAAAACCAAATAAATAATATTCAGTTATACGTAGGCTATCACATTCAGTAAAAAGAAGTAAGTGAAGTTCGAATGTTACCTTTGTTACAAGAAATATTGGACATTTTAAAATGATCCACAAGCAAACATTTCAAGAAGGTAAGACATTCAAAGTTATTTGCTGTGGATATATGTATGATTTATTTATTAAATTCCACATAAATTTTAGGATAGTTGGAAAATATCTGTAGTTAATTGTTGCTTTGTTATGCTTTCTCCGTAAAACAAAGAAAATAAAAAAAAATAAGCACCACATGTTCAAAATTAGTGAATTACTAATTATTAGTTTGAACCAGTTGCAGTTGCGTGAGTCATTAGATATTTGTCTTGGTTTAAACCCATACTCGAATGACTTGTTATGTTTCCTAAGATTTAGACTTGAGCAAAACTCATTTCAATTTTTTTAATAAATAAAAAGTTTAATTGCATCAAGTGAAAAGTAACAAATTTATCTAAAGTGTTCTCTCATTAAAACCGTTTTTCTATATCATTCTATACTCTAATTGTTTTGAGTAGGTATACTTTCCTAATTAGCAGCTAATGCTGTAAAGATAAAAATGGTAACTTAAATAATTTTCTACCAATTTTGACGAACATAAAAAGTGGCATTTTTCTCAATCTGTTTTAGTATAAAAATAAATTAATTGAAAATAGATATATCTATACATATTTTTATTTCTCTATGATTGCGTCTCCTTTCAAAGGTCATACGGACGATTATTATTTTATACCGGGTGATGCATTGCCGAACGGAACATAGGAAATCCAATAGAAATTTTTAAGTGGCTAAATATTGGTTCTCCTGTACATTTTATAGCAAATATGTAATATAACATTTTGAAGGAGTCAGTATGATTAACTTATGTGCCGAGTTTGAATAAATTTTAATAAGCCAGTTATTGAATTAAATATGGTGGCAAAATTAAAACATTGTTATAGTTTAGGTAATAAATCAAACACCACAGTTTGATAATGACAACACGAAAATTCGTGACAGTAACAATATTTTTATTTGTGATTGTTATACGTTATTAAACGCGCTATAAATAATATGCTTTATTTAATTGAAGAAAAAGTAAGCATAATTAAGTGGTATTATGCAGTAACCAGTATTAGAGCAGTGTCTGAAATATTTTAATTATCCAATTGGAGTCTAAAGGCTCCGTAATAAATAACTGCAAATGTTCTGCTGAAAATCTCGATAATATAGCAGAAGAAGGAGCCAATAGAAATTTGAACATTTTATTGCATGTTGAAGAAAACAAAATTATTAATACGAGGATTCTTGGACAAGTTGTATATAAACATCACAACACAGTATTGCGCACATTAAAAAACACAAACATTTTTCCTATAAATACGAAAAGCATCAAGAGTTCCGGGAAGGCGATGAAGAAAGCAGAGTAGCATTTTGTTTTGAAATTATGGAAAACGCAAGTATCGAAAGGTATTTTTAAAAAGAAGAAGATATTGTTCGAGAAGATCAGGAGTTCTGGTACCGGATAGTTAGGGAGTACTTGCGAAATATTTTTAACCGTAATATTATTTGCCCAAGGTGTCGAATCTTTTGGTCACCCAGGTCACCTGACCTCGCGCCAAACGACTTCTTTCTGTGGAGTCACTTGAAAAGTGTTATCTATAAAAATGTTAAATTTGAAAGTCTTAACCATTTACATATTTCCTTATAATGTGGCAGAATTTCACAATAGCTAAGCAACTAAGCAATGTTAGAAATGAATTTTATGATCGTTTATTTAACTGTTAATTGAGGGTTGTTTGAACATTTATATTATAATTATTAATTATTTTTAATAAAAAAACTTGAGGATTGAGATTTATAGTCGTTCCTTGAAGCTTCTTTGTTTCTTAAATCGTTCTTTAAATGAAATTCAAATTCAAATTTAAATGAATCCAAATGTGCATGTCTTTATTTGAAACCAACCTTAATTTGATTATGTCATTGTCATCAAGTTTTGGAAATAGCGTCATGAAAAATACTCGCTGGTGTTTATTGTATTGACCTTTTGCAATTTTCCCATCATATTTAATTCAATAACTGAAGATTGGCTTATTAAAATTTATTCAAACTCGGTACATGAGTTAATCATACCGAACCCTTCAAAAAGTTATATTACATCTTTGCTATAAAATGTACAGTGGACCAACATTTGGGCACCTAAAAATGTATATGGATTTCCTATGTTCCATCCCGGTCTAATAATAACATTTATTTAAAACATTTCGCTTTATATCAAATGTCATTAGCAAGTAAGCATTGAAAAAAAAAACGCGTTGCCATGTTCACAAAATCATACCTTTTTTTCGTTAAATAGCGACAATTTAAGAAGTTCCAATATTGGTTTACAGGTGCAATGGAGAACTGCATGGGACATCTAACTCATTTAGGTTACTAAAAACTTGCCTATCTCTTTCTAATATCAAAGGTTGATTTTTATGTATAAATTGTTTAAATTTCTTTATTTTTCAAGTGAATGACTTTTGGCCAAACGTTTTTGAAGATATTGTCGCAATTTTCTGTTTCTATTTAAGTATGCCTGACATTTTAAGATGTCAAAGGAGTATAGCTGCCTTACACCGAATAGCCCACTAACTTCATAAAGGCCATCTGTTGCATAAGTTTTGTGCTTGTGCTTGTTGTAAATTTAGTTCTTTTTAGTAGTCTTTAAGATGCTAATGATATTTCTGAATTCAATAAATCGTATAAATAAAAATATCACCAGAAACATTGATTAAAAAAATGCATCAAAAATAATTTTTTTCCAACTGCTCAACATATGAAGCATTTAAAAAAAATATTGATAAATTTATTGGTAATAAAGTAATAATAAAAAGGAATTTACGTGCCATGCATACTTTGCCAAAGACGTTTTACATTTTGTGCCAATGAAAAGAGTGTAAAAGGGCATTTTTTTATGGGACACTCTGTTTAGTTCGTTGTTACAGGAAATCATTTTGTGATATAAATAAACAGCCGCGCCGCGCCGTAATAGAGTTCATTAAAAAAAACTGTTTCCCCCAACACAATTGCTCAATTGTGTGATCTCTACCTTGAAATTTTAATGAAGTCGTCAATTCGGGGTCAAGCTTTTTTAATTCGCAATTTAGGAAATCATTTTCGATACAGATGCCGCTGCTGAACCGAAAGCCGGCGACAAGATTCAGAGATGCGGCCCTCAAAAGCCCCCACCTTATAGAAGGATGAGTATATTGATGTTAGAAGATAGGACCGACAATTTTGAAAACGTATTCGCCACATCCGATAATATGGACAAAAGGAAAATGGCATACGAGAATCAGAACGGTAAGGCGTATTTTGGGCGATTTTTTGTTATTTTACACAAACACACCTTCAACTGTAGAAATGAATTCAATATGTACCAGGTTATTTGAAATTAAAAATTGAACAATTACCCAGAACCCCTTATAGATTGACACTTGGAGATTTTAGCTATTCCACAAACACCTTTTGAGAATTAATCCTTCTAAATCGGAAAGGATGCTATTTTGTACTATCTGTCACTATGACACCTTGGAAACTTCCAACATTCCGCACAAAAATTTGCATACAAAATTGAATTTTACTAACATATTACTGTTTTGAAAACTGCTTATTGTATTTTAAAATCCCTTTACCCACTTAAACATTAATTCAATATTCAGACTAAAATGTTTTCTGATCTTTTCATATTTTAATTATTGCAACCAAATATATGACCCATTTTTGATTTTTTTTAATATAGAAAAAATTATTGCTTTTTGACCTCACTGGCTGCAATGCCTAAACAAATTCAAGAGGAGCATTTATTAAGCTTTATTTATAAAATAATTAGAACTAAAACGCTATTATTCGATTCTTCAATTCTTACATTTAAGAAAACATATAATTTTCAATAAATTTTGTCCACAGCGTTCTCGTCCCCCTCCCTTAACCTCAACAGTTTGTTAAACATTTTGTACCAGATGCTGTAATAGGCTAGAATTAGGTCCTGTGTTTTTCTCAAAATAATGCGTCATCTAACAACAACACAATTGGCCCTACAGAACTATATACATTGTGAAACCTTGACGCTTTATTCTTTAAATCGTTGCTTTTTATCTTATTCATGCATTATTTGGATGTTTTATTGTTATTATAACATAAGATACGCAGGTACACACTCTCTGTTACTCTATTATCAGCTTCATCTTTTCACCTTTTTCTGAATCTAAAATTGCAGATTGGGGAGGTAGCCCCTGAACTCAGTTGTTTCCTTAATATGTAATTATCTTTTAATATACCTACTAATTACAGATATGTATTTGTATGTTCGACTCTCATCAATTCTCATTTAAACTAATGTTTCAAACAAAATAACATCATGAAACAGACGAAGAGTAAGAAAATCTATATGGTAATTGCATTTTAAATTCCCATTAAAAGAAAACAAGCAGAATCACTACATAATTATAGAAAAGCAAAAATTAATCTAAAATGTTGGGAATAACAATACAACTTTAAGAAAGCACCAAGAATATTTGATTCTGACACAAAACAAGTATTTTATGTAAACTTCACTACCACCATCATTTAATTAACCATTTAAATATTTAATTAAACTTTGTTATGCTCTACATGGAATTAATTTAATTAATTAATCATGTTTCAGGTATAAGAAACGAACCCGATATGATATCCAATAAATCGAGTGTCATCGGGAAGCGCCATGTAAATAACGAGGACTGTCAAGACAGGTTCGTATAAGTTTAAGAAAAATTATTGAATTTATAACAATTTAATATGGAATCAAGCATTAAGTATTTAGTTGATAAATTCCTAATGAATAAATAAATAATATTTTGTTAACATGTAAGGTTAAGATGGAGGTTAAAATGATAGAGGATCACGGTCTACAAACGGCCAATCCTAAGTACTGTTAGCGCCTCTTACGTTGCATTGCTTTATTTTTTAGGTCATGGTGGTACGTATTTTGCATAAAATGCCGCTCGCGAGAGTCTCATCCTTCGTGGCAACCGATGTGTTGGCGAAAATTTTGCCCTTATCCGTTTTGTCCGACCTACAGACAATTCTCCAGAGTTATATCATTAATTATAATAGGATTTTTATCCTGGTGCGTGATTTATTCTTTGGTCGGAGACACGGCGACCCCGCCAAACGGAAAACTATTTCAGCTGATACTGATTAGTATATCGTCCTATTTGGTGGGATGGGTTCTCAGTCTGACGACCCTTCCTGCACTCATAGGGATGCTATTTACGGGTCTGTTTTTGCAGAACGTCGGCATCGTCAATCTGGACGAGTCTTTTTTCGAAGTGGCTAATCGAATTCGGTAAGCAGCTCACCACAAAACATTAATTCAACTAATATTTTCTAATCTTTACTTAGCCACGGCGCTTTAGTTATTATTCTGATACGTGCGGGGCTAGATTTAGACCCGAAGGCCCTTTGGCGTTTAAAGTTCATAGTAGTAAGACTGAGTCTAATTCCTTGGCTGATTGAAGCTGTGGTATGTGCCTTGGCCACGAGATACCTCCTGGGAATGGCGTGGAGATACACCATTCTGCTTGGTACTATCATAGCCGCTGTAGCTCCTGCAGTGGTCGTACCTTGCCTTTTTAGGTATTACCCTCCTATCGAATTGATATCGATATGGTTAAGCCAATCGTCGCTTTTCAGATTAAGAAGTAAAGGTTATGGTGTGACTAAAGGAATACCCACGCTAATCATAGCAGTCGCTGGTATAGACGATGCGTTATCGGTCGCTGGCTTCGGTATAATCAAAAGCGTAACCTTTTCAAACAGTTCTCTTACTTCTTTGGTCCTCCAAGGACCCGTGTCTATTTTAGGCGGATTTTGTTTTGGTATTGCTTTCGGTTTGTTATTGAAATATGTACCAGAAAGGAACGATAAATTTTTGGTAAGTTTGAACAGTATGTAATTAAATGGCTAGACATTGATAGAAATATCGTCTATTGATTAAAAAGGAAAACGGCAAATGCCTGGTTCCGCTGAATATCCGAAAAGGATTAATAAAAATTAATGGCTATAAAAGTGCATATTTTTTTCAAAATATTCAAATATATAGAGTGTTTTATAAAAATCTAAATTTATTTTTAATTCTATTATAAATCGTACTTATGCATTACTGCATACATCTAACGACTTTTGAAATATTTTAAATTTAAGTAAGTTAACTATCAATTTTTCCTAAAAAGAAATTTTTGTTAATTTTCTCAGTTAAGACGGATATAATCAAAAAATAAAATGCAATGAAGCTTGAAACTGCCAAAAGCAAATGGAGACTAATCATGTGTTACAATTGTATCTCTTTTAGCTTAAAAAATAAAGTAAAGAAAGTAAAATTTGAATAAGAGTATATTTTTTAATAAAATGTAGTTTTCAAAATATGATCTTATACATTGCTTGTAAAAATGATTTGATCTGCTAAATGCTCTTGAGTTTAATTTTTTGCTAGACATGAAGACGCTTGACAACAATCCATTAGGTACTGTCCCTATATTTGTTATCCTTTGGTATCCTATCATATAACTGATTATTTTTTATGTTATCGAATTTTGTTTATAGATATATTTTTTGTATTTCATTATGTAGTTTCGATATGGCAAAGAATTCAACAGTACATCATAGAACTGTTTCTAATTTATACTTCTATATATAACTAACTATCATAATAATATCCTCTACGACAAACATTTCTACGCAAATCATTAATTTATTAATAAATAACAATCAAACACGATATATGAAAACTTCTGTTTTAGTAATGATAAATGCTGCAATTTCTTCATAGCTCAATTGTTTTTTCCTAGTTGTAGGAATATGTACTTACTTCTACAACAGTTCACAATTTATTCATACCCTTTAGAGGTTTTCAGCGGTTTATAAATATCCGCAGCTGACTTTCATAAAACAAAACAACACTTAGCAATAGAGAGTCGAAATACCTTTCAAACGAAGTATCATTTCTCATTACAACCTTGTTAACCATTGTCAAGTGGTCAACTATCACTTTGATTTGAAAAAGTAAGGCATTTTCATAGTTAACTTAAATTAAAGTGTCCCATATAGCAGCAGGTGAAACTATGAATCAAAATATTTAATTCGTTTTCAACACATTGAATATTTGCAACGGTCGATATGTACGATATACATTTATTGGACAAATCTTATTATTTTGTTATATGTATATGTATATACATACAGAAATGTATAAAATCATAGTTCAACTGTAATAGCCACTTGACTAATCAACCAAAAGCATGAAGTTTGCTCTGAACGGAAAACAGAGTAGAAATTAAACAAAATTTTAAATTAACCATAATTTTGCCACACAACGTCGCCGCCGTATTGCAAAAATTTTTAGGTGCCGTTTAGAGTAATAATGCTCTTAGCAGCCGGCATGGCCGCGATCTATTTCAGCGACCATTTGGGATATGGCGGCGCAGGTCCTCTGGGGGCCGTGGTGGCAGCATTCGTCGCTTTGAAATTCTGGACTGTACAAGGTTGGAGTATCGAGGAGAATCCAGTCTCTACGGCCTTCGAGATATTCTGGATGATAGTCGAACCTGTTCTATTTGGGATCACTGGCGCGCAAATGAGACTTAATGAACTGAAGGGGTCTGTGGTTATGATCGGTTTCGGAATAGTGGTCTTGGGTGTAGCGGTACGGATTGTGGGCACGATGATTATTGGAATTGGCTGCAATCTCAACTTGAAGGAGAAGATATTTTGCGCTCTAGCTTGGATGCCCAAAGCTACTGTCCAGGTAACTTTACAATATTTTTTCAAACATTTGAGGTAAAGGGTTTTTCTACAAGTTTTCGCACTCCACCTCCACAGTAAGCCGTAAGTCATAGAAAAGAGTCACAAAGTCACAAAGTTAGTGAATTTTGACTGGTCAATGTTTTTTTAGACATCAATATTTTAACTACGAATTTCATGTTCTAAATTAGAGGTTAAAGTTCTTAACTTAGCACAAGAACTAATCACATCAAGTTGATTTTTTTGGTGGCCAATAATACCGCCCGGTTAACGCATTTCTGTTAACATTTTCGAAAATTATATCAAATTTTCCATATGGTTTATGTGTACATGCCATTAATAATATTATTTTTCTAGTCCCCACCCAATATACCCAATTAAGCACCGATCAGACCTGTTCAAAGTATAAGCTTTGTTAAACAGTTTCACTAACTACGTTTCCGATGATGGTATTTTAACGATTATCCGTTGTTATGATCATATCGCGCGTCCCTCAGGAAATGTGTTCGTGATATTTTGCAAAAACTAATATTTCTTATGTGGAGGTATTAAACTATATTTTCATAACACTAACGCTGAAATAAATAATTGTTGGGGCTCCAGTTCTTTATAGCGTTATGAGATAAAACAACAAATCCATTGAAACAGCCGCCCTTGAGATTAATTCATTATTACTAACAGGGTACTAAAATGGAAATGGATGGGCAGAAAGTCTAGGTCAAAGGCATCGGAATTCCTTAAAAATCCATATGCTAAATTTGCATCCCAGGCTACACTGCTACGCTCCGTTTGAGACGAAATTTTCCCAAGCCTACACTGCACCATCCATGAAAATGATACAATAAGTTTTAGTTCATTAAAAATTGTACCAAAATTTGAGCCATATTCACTTTTCACACCCTGTATCGTATCGTTTGATAAAAGCAACTTTACCTATCGAATTTGTTTTATTACTTAGTTATCGGATTTTTCAAATTTATGACCATTGTATTCACACCGTATGTTAAAAACGAAGAAATTTGATCGCTCCCTTAGAAAGAAGATTAAGTACTTAAAATAATGACTTCTAACTTTGAAACCACTCTGTATAGATTAGTTGGAGAAAATATCAACCAAACCAATAGGAAAAACCATAAAAGATCTATAAACTTAAAACAAAATATATAACGTTCATACGTTATATATTATCACTTACGAGTACCCTGTAGGTAGGGTGCAAAAGTATACTGGAACATTTTCATTTTCGATAGCTGATTTACTTTTAGTTAGTTAAAGTCGTGGGTCTTCTTTGGATATGTCATTTTAATTGTCTCATAAAATAATTTTTTATTGAAGGTCATTGCTAAAACCTTTTTTAATTTCATACATCAATTAGATTGGATCAATGTATTAGCAATAATTTATCAAATTAAAGTTGAATATCCAAAAAGAATGCTTGTTTTAAAGGAGACTGAGAAACAGTGCCATTTCTTTTCGCCAATGTAACAAAACATAGAGATCTTTATAAATTAAAAGAAGAGACCAGCATGTGCTTCGTGAATATATTGCTAATGATGTGGTGTACTGAATCATATGAATTTTTAATAAATATGGGTAGTGTAGTTGACATGTGATTTTAGGCAGCTCTCGCACCGATTGTACTCTCCGAGATCACGGACACGACCTCGGAGGAATATAAGTGGGCCAAGAAGATTATCGTGATTTGTATCTTGTCCATCATGTTCACAACAACCACCGGGGCCACCCTGGTGTCTCTTTTGGGAACTAAACTGCTGAGAAAAACGAAATTCGCTGTCGAACCCGATCTATGGAGGAGGTCGCATCGACCTTCCGTTAGGGACATCAGCATATTCGATGAAGACGAGGAGGAAAAAGAAGCAGACGACGCTGAAAACAACTCGGTGATTACGTTACCCGAGAATACCACGTCGACAGTTCAAATAAACAAAATAGAATGAATTGCTGATTATATGTGATGAAATGGTGAATTAGCTAAGCTGTAATTTATTTTGATATTATTGTTATAGTTAGTCTATAAAAGATCCTTCAGGATCTGTAAATAAATGTGGACTCGCACAATATCAATTGAACGTAGTAATTGAACTTAAACTTAACTTCTAGTGTGATCCGTATTTCGGAATCTACTACACTCCGGCTGCAAATTTAGCCTATTGATTTTTCAGGAATTCCTCGCGCCTTTGTCCTAGACTTTCTACTCATCTATTTCGATTTTGGTACTCTGTTACTGTTAGTAATAATGAATTAATCTCAAGGTCGGCAACAAATGGCAAAAATACCCATTATAATGGTCCCAGCCTAATATTCTAGAAAGATTGATCCAAAAACCTTGAAGAAAATAAGATTTCCCATGGTGCCGGTTGCCCAAATCTTGCAACCTCGCATTTATTAAATTAAAATAAGAAAAAAAACTGTTTCAATGGATTCGTTATTTTATCTATTAACACTACAAAGAATTGGAACCTCAACAATTATTTAATTCAGTATTAGTATTGTGAAAATTTAGTTTAATACCTCCAGATATGAAATGTGAAGTATTATTTGTCTGCTAAAACGACAAAAGCCTCCTGATTAATTTTTGGAACAAACACTGTTAATTTCAACGCCAATTGATCACCAATAGTTTAATTAATCCAAATTACAAAACAAGGTAACTCACCAGTGCAACCTACTTCTTCAAGCAACGCAAAACAAAATGGCTAACTTGTTCGAAAGTTCATCATTTTCTATGTTCATAATCTACACGCGTTTTTCAATAAATCACAGTTTTATTTTTTATTCATTCGGCAGTAGTAGCGAACAGCATCTCCAGTTTAACCTTAAGTAGTAATTGTCTTTACCAAACCAGCTACAAAAACTTCCAGTTTATGATTTTACATTGACTGCACTCACATTACATTGTATGAAATTTCGAAAAAAGCAGTAGTACAGTGTCGGTGATAATTCAAAATAAACTATGATTTACAAAAAAATTGTTTATTTCGTCGAAAGAAAAAATTCTTCTCCAAAACTTTTACTCCCACAAAATAACTATAGTCTCAATCTCGGCATGTTCATAGGGTTATTGCAATGCTCTCATATGACGGTGTTTCGCTCTTTAGAAAATAAGTGGCGCGGCGAGTATCGTTTCAGAAATCATAAAAATAAATTGTACATCTTCACTCGCCCTTAACAAAGAGTGTTAGTTTTAATTTTATATTTGTAATCCAAGATTGTTTACTTTTATTTGTTAGACAGAGTTAACCTAACCAAAAGTCATGACTGTTCCGAGAGCTATGTAATTAGATCTAGTGTGTGTCCATGTCCATAAAAGGGTTTGTTTACTATTTTTTATTCTTGTAGTTTGGTGTGTCCCATATTGTTACTGAAATAAAATTACATTTGATGAGTAGTCATACTTAGAACTATAAAGGCTAATTTGTTTATCGTCCATCAAAGATTTTTATTTCTTGTTACCAAATAACTGAAACTACAGTTTTCAAAAAAACCCAACAACATAACACATAGACGTCAATTTTCGTTAGTTTTGTATCACAACCACGTACCAAATAAATAGCCAATTTAATTAATGTTCCGATCATTTGACAACGTAATCGACCGTTGTCAAATGATGGGACATTTCACAGCCAACGCGATTATCAATCTGACAAAGAGATGTCCGATTGAGGTCACAGTGATCCTGTTGGGCCGGATAGGCACTTTTTATCCGATTTCAACCGAACAAAATATCGATCCGGCGAGATCTGTATTCACTAATTAGATTATAGAATGTCAGTAAAATAACAAGCTAAGTTTTTCCTTTTACATTTTCTTGCATTACTTTTACATTACTTCTTGCATTTTAACGAGAGTTAAAGCAAATCTCCTCGTTTATGAGATGTCTGTGAGTTAGCGACAGAAAAATGCATCAAGCTTATCGGCAGGAGTACCTCTGCGTGGAAAATATTTCCGCTATAAAGAGTCATTGTCCATTCTGAAATTTAACTTCAATAAGTCCAATTTACCAATGTGCGAGGACTAATTGAGTAAAAAAAAACGGTTTTTGTAAATTCCTATTTATTATAAAAAAATACAAATATAATATATACAAGACGCATATAAAATATCTAATTAGCACCTTCCAAAAATTATTTGTTACTAATAATTATTTAAGCAAACATTACATAATCACATCACAAGGTGGTAAAATTAGGTGCCCTTAATAAAACATTTTTGTAGTACTTAAAATAATTTTCCAGATGTTCAATTAAGATTGATGTGAAAGGTCTATGATGATATATTCTATTGATTGTAAAGAAATGCTTAAAGACGTTGGATTGCTCCAAATGCCTAATACGACAACAAACACAAATATGGATGAATATAAAACGACAAAATAAACACTGGTTGGTGGAATAAAAAAAAACAATAAATAAAATTAATAAAACAACAACATAAAGGAGTATGTTTCTGTAACTATTGCTCAGACCTGTCGAAAAGTCTGACTCGGCCTGTGTAAGTAGCCAGCACGCGCCAATTTGGAAGTGTATTTTACTCGGGAAGTGAGTTCTGCCTCTGGAAACTATCTTTGGCGATCTTGCGAAGTTGTTCAGATAGCGTTTTGCCGGTACCGTTCACCATATTGGAGAATATACTCTCTGGATTTTGGAGAAGCACATGGGGGTGGTCGAATTCCGCCAGCGTTCCAGCATCCATAACCAGAACTTTGTCTGAATCCATGATGGTGTTCAGTCTGTGCGCTACAGTCATAACTGTGCAGTCGGCGAATTTCTTGCGTATAGTTTTCTGGATTAGGGCATCCGTTCTGTACAAACACAGCATTTATATTTACATATGTAAAAAAAAACATGAGATTAGATTAATCCTTATATTTGATACCAATAAACTCGACAAGAGTATTTTGATTTTTATTGCTGAAATGAAACATTGAAAACATTTTTATATTTAGAGTTATTACCCCCTTGATAAGCTAAATCTTGTTGCTCTGTAACGTCGTATTTCAGGCGTCCCAAAAAAAACATTAAACATTCAAGATGTCAATTAAAAAATGTATAAATCAAAAAAATAAAAGCATACGTAAATGACTCTTGTCTCTTTCAAACGAAAACCAGTAAATTATTGTGTCTATGTGACTCTACGAAAATATGTATAAAACTAAGTTATAATGACCAACCAAAATCTAAATTATACTTACTGAGGATCAACATTCGCCGTCGCCTCATCCAGCACCAAAATTTTGTTGTTCCTGAGGATGGCGCGTGCCAAACAGATCAACTGTCTCTGGCCCACGCTGTAATTTGTACCCTTATCCATGACCCTGTTCTCCAATCTATTAATGATATTTGAGGGATCTTTCAACTCCACCTCTTCTATAGCTCTGTACAATGCCTCATCCGTGTACTCTTCGAACGGATCCAAGTTGTATCTCAAGGTTCCCGAAAACAGCACCGGATCTTGAGGAATGATTGAGATTTTCGAACGCAGCGCTTCCAAACCCAATTCTTTGGTATCGATGCCGTCAATTTTAATTTGACCTTCGATGTTCGCTAACCGAAAGAGTGCGGATATTAGGGACGATTTGCCAGCACCCGTTCTGCCTACAATGCCGACCTAGAAAATTTTAACTCGCGTTAATCGCCGTCTACGACCAAACAATCCGAAGATATATCCAAAACAGACCAAAAAATTAAATGATAGAATCCCTATAATGTAAAGTGCATCAATTATTTCGCAAACTGAGAGGTCTAAAACAATTTTTGTGTGTATCAAACAGAAAGTAATCAAATAGGTAGTTTTCTAAAATACCAGAACAAGAATTAAAAAAAAACGCGTTGTCTGAAAGTAATTTTATCGCGAAGAGAGTGGATTTCAATTCATAATTTCTACAATGACCAAGTTAAGCCTCGGTTAATTTTGAGCTGTAGGTCAAATTATTAAGAATTTAACAAAGAAATTTTAAAATATTTATTGTTCTGATTCTTATTTAATTAATTCATATATGTGGTAAATCATTGTCTGCATATATATCGAAGTCGTTGAATAAAACGCCGAATACGAACCTTTTCCCTAGCAGCAATATCCAAATTCAGCATCTTGATCACCAAAGGACCATTCTCGTCGTACTTAAGTCCCATACTCGCAAACTCAATTTGGCCCCGGTCAGGCCATGATTTCGGTGGTATTTTTGGCACTTCCGGCTGTTTTTCACGAGGCAATTGTTTGTATTCCAGCACCCTCTCCACTGACATGAGCTGATTGGCTACTTCGGCTGATTGCCTCAGACCCCATTGCAACATACCTGTCAGAGCCATTGATTGGGTGATGGCCAGTCCGACTTCACCGCCACTTAAGCCCATACCTAATATGAATAACAAATAAACCAAAAATATAACCTATGCGGGTTAATTTTAAGAAATTATCGTTTTTCACTAATTATGAACAAAGTACAAGTTATCAAAACAAAAAATTGAGGATTAACGGTTTTTGTTAAATTCAATTGTTGCAATGCATTTCTTAAAAAATGAAAATTCTGCAAAAAAAATCTTCCAATTTTCAAGAAAAAAGTTAGATTACCCCCATCCATGTAAAAATTTAGGAGGTCCGTTTTTTTTATGCATATACCTTAGAAATACCAATTATCTCCAATAATTGCAGGCCCTGTTGAAAATTTTGTTCTCACCCGAATTTTAACATTGTTCATTGAAAATATTACATAATAAATGCATACCTTCTCCGAAAGTGAGGAAACTAAACGTGATGATAGTGACGAAACAGAAACAGAGAGCGTCCATGTAAAAGCCGAAAGCCGAGCTGGCAGCGATGTACATGAACCAAGCACTGGTATGTCCATCCTGGTGCTTGTCGAATTCGTCGCGAAGGATATCTTGGGCGCCGAATGCGCGGATGGTAGTTAGACCCTGGAGTGTGGCATTCAAGTGAGTGAATGCCGGACTTCGCACTGAAAACCACACCTCACCTTAACATCTACATTTTATTTAATGATTAATAATAGATCTTGTAAGGGTAAGATCGGTACTCGTTCTGAAACTGTCTCTACACTGTAAGCCTGTAGCTTTAGAAAAAAAAGTTCTTATTTAAGAGAGCTTCATCGGCAGTGATTATGTAAACTGCTGCTGTTGCAACGGCTTAAGTTTAAGCTTGGTTTAAGGAAATGCGCATCCACCGCTACAGGTTTCACTTCTAGGAAAACAAACAGTTCTATGCTAAATTATTTATTGAAATACTTACTGATTCCTTCAAGACGTTTAATGTTCTTTGAACTCTTCAGGAAAATGTGCCTCCATCCGAGGGATATGATTCCGACCACTAAAACTACTACTAAGAACATTGGATTGACCACGGTGATTAAGACGATTGACCCAGCACCCATGAGAATAATCTGGAAAAGGTAATATATATCTCAGGAGATTGGCTTCACGCAGAACTTTTTTTTGCTGAATGAAACAAAATATTTAGGAAATAAATAAGAAATTACAATTCGAAAAAAGTTCTAAAAAGGTGGCTACACTTTTATTAAAATTAGCCAGTTGAATAGGGTGTCCATGTTTGATATCTTATACGACCTCTTGAGCAGCTTTCAGTACTTCCTCCAGATTTATTGCGCAGTGCCAGGACAGAAATTTGTCAGATCTTATCATATTTTTTTAGATAGATAAAAACAGACACTTAGAAATTAGCACTTCTAAACTGTAAGACTTTAGTTTCTACGCCAAAAATGACTTAGACGTGATTATTGATACATCTAACCATGTGCTCACCTGCGCAGCATCTAAAACGGCTTTGGGGAGCAACTCGTCCACTGACCCGATATCCTTAGAAAACCTGTTCAAAATCCTGCCTCCTGGGTTCGTATCGAAAAATCTCATTGTCGCGCTGATCATACTCTCAAATATAGAGTCGTGCAACTTCTGAGAGCTCATCATCGACAGCTTGTAAAACAATAGTGATCTCAGTAATGCAATGATGAAAACAGAAATGATCAAACCACCGTAGATCATTAAAAACAACTCGCGATCCCAGTAGTAAGCATTAAATGGATTTGTCAAAGGTTCCACTGTGACATTAACCAATTTTTCTTCTTCTATTTTAGTCCAAAAGGTGACGAAGTAGTCCACACCGCTAGCGGCGGCCTGGGCCAGAAGGTAAAGCAAAAGGACGATCAAGATGAAGAACCCGTTGCTGCCCGCAAACATGTACTTAAGCAGGAGGTTTCCTTTGACTTTACCCTTTGACGACTCTTCTTGCATCTCCCTGGCGTTTGCTTGGTTCTGCTCCGCTTCGTCGTCGGTTTCATCCTCACCTTCGGCCAAAACTGCTTCTGGAATGCTGAGTTCACTCATCGCGCTAGCTAAGGATTTTATGCTTCTCGCAGACATTTTCCTGCTGCGCTGTTTCCCACTGTCCGTCAGTTGTTGCTTTTGTTTTTCCTCGTCCGTTTGCTGTTCTTGCTCAGCAGTTAGAAGTTTGGCATAGAGGTTGTCGCTCTGGGACAGTTTCTGGAAGTTTCCTTCGTTTTCGATCCGCCCCTGGAAAGCAAATTCTAAAAAATACCTACGGGAAATGAGTTTCACCAAGAAACTGGAATCCTTCCACCTCAAAATCGTTTAACATTCAGAGTGAAGTAAAAGTATACAAAAAGAAAAAATATGAACCCCAATGATCTTGCCTTAAAACGTGGTATATATTCTGACCCAAAATTTGAGATAATGTGCTATATTTCTTTATTTTTAATGATGATTAACGCCATTTACAGCCTTTCAGGAAAGGTACACTCACATTATTCAATATGATGATGTTGTCGGCATCTTTTAGATGATGGACCTGATGGGTAACAAGTATCCTGGTTTTGTTACTAAGATATCCGTTGATACAGAGGTCGTACAGGTGCTTTGAAACGTGAATATCGACTGCAGACAGAGGGTCGTCCAGCAAATAAATATCCGCCTGTCTGTAAATAGCGCGAGCTAGATTGATCCTAGCTTTCTGACCGCCGCTCAACGATGCACCTAAAAATTGCATAAAACAACGAGATTTGCGAAATATTTAACACCACGGATGTCAAATTTTACCTCTGTCCCCTACCAACGTTAGATCTCCGTGAGGGAATTGCTCGAAGTCTTTTTCCAGTGCGCATACTTTTACTACATCGTTATATCTCGTTTTGTCGTATTCCGAACCAAAGAGTATATTCTGACGGACAGTGGCCGCAAATACCCATGCCTCTTGAGATGCGTAAGATATGGTTCCGTTTACGTCGATTTTGCCTGATACTAACTCTAATTCACCTACAATTCTCCCTTTTAGACCCCGATCAAGCTTTTTAAATGAAAAAAATACCGAGAATGGTTTGTAGAAGTGAACTCTTGCCGCTTCCCACAGGCCCGATAACTCCCAGCAACTCTCCCCTAGGAACGTTTATGTTGATATTTTCCAACGCGTTTTCTGAAGAATTGGCGCTCCACTTTACCGTTAAGTCTTGGATACTCAAATGGTATTTTTCTTGTATGGCACGATAGACGTTTCCGTTATTATTCGACTGGGAATCTGTCAGCGAGCAGTACTCTTCGGATAACATTATGCCTTCTAGTCGTTTTACCGCTACTATGAGCTCGGCTATTTCGGATATCCCTCTGACAAACATTTGCGACATGGTTTGCGAAACTACGTTCAAGTACGACATAACGACGAATACCTGGAACCATAGAAATATTTACGTGACTAGAGGTGCTAAATATTCCATCAGAATTGAAAGCAAATTAGAATTAAAGCTGGTGGCACCGAGAATACCCTTCATTAAAATTATCCGTTCGATAGTTCTAAAATATTTAAACTAGCCTGTATATCAAGAAAAAGGGATCATAGTATCTAAAAGTTGTTGGTACCAATTGGTCGAGGTGCAAAAATGATTTTACTTGAATGATTAAGCTGCAACTCTAACCTTGAAAATCCATAATGTTTTTTCAAATTTTTACATACATTTTGGTAGAACAGTTCTGTAATTGCAACAGCTCAGATAATTATTGCTTCAATCCTAGATTTGGACTACACAAATCGGCGCGAAGAAGGCTCAGATTTGAAATACCTTAACCTTTTTTGCGAACAGGGTCCAAATTTAGAAAGCTACAGCATACTCCAATAATTGATGGCAATGAATGAAAAGGTAACTATTATTAATAAAAGGCTCATTAGAGAGCGTGAAATAGCAGAAATTACATTTTCTGCAACTATAACTGCAAAAGGTAATAAAGTTTACGCTGTCTATGCGCAAAACATTGATGGCACTCAAATAACTTGCCCAAATTCCCATCCTAGAAAAAACTTACCGTGGAAGCTGTGATAGGTTTATCAGTCAACGCTAATGTTAATAGCGTACAAAACAGCGACAACCTGGTTGTAAACAAATTGAAAGTCATGTATATTCCCCTGACGTAGGAGCTTTTGGTAATCACTTTTATTTCAGCCTTCCTGGCGAGCCTAATTAACTTAGCGAACGGTTTTTCCCAGGCGTACATCTTGATCACCTGAATACCAGATATTATTTCATCCATAAGACGCACTCTTTCGTCGGTTTTCAACGCTGTAGCTTTCCTATAAACGGCGGACAATTTCCCCGTATAACCTGGAATACATAATTTTGTTTTTCTGCATGATGGTTCGATGCCAACTCACCTTGAAGAGGCACGATTATGAACACTGCTGCGATCCCGATCACGCCAGCATAACCGGCTTCTATATACATGAAGTAGAGGATAATAAGGGTAAGCAGGGGTGCCACCCACATGTGATGAATGAATATGGTTACCATATCGAATCTGCTGACATCATTCGAAAGAAGATTCACCAGTTTTCCGGAAGCCGTGTCTCCCAAAGCTGTCTTGCTGAGTCTCAATGCCTGCAAGAACTTGATAATAGCAATAAGGCCTTACAGAGATAATAGTGGCTAACCTTTCTGTAGATCAGGGCACACGACGAAGCCCTAATCCTCATTCCATAATGAAAAGCGCACATTACATATTGGTTCATTAGTATGGCATTTAACAATGTAATCAATGCGATGGCGCCGGCATAAATTAAAGCTTCGTTCTTTTCTATTAACGGCACAGGTCTGTAAATTTGTAATAAGTTAAAACATAGCAACTAGTTTGGCGGCCTTTAAAAAGAAAACTGACCTGAAATATTTAAGCAGATTGCCCAGCATCATAGGCTGGACTAATGTGAACGCCTGCATAAGCACTAAAATAATACCTAGGATGGTGTATTCGGGCCAAAATGTCTTCAGAATGACTTTCAATAAACTGGCCTTTTTGTTTTTGCGTTTCGCCTTTTCATATGATCTGGTCCACTCCCTGAAAATGTTTTATTTGGTACTATTCATTTTACCGCAGCAGTCGTTCCTTTGCTTGCGCATGACTAAATATTGCACATATGTATAGCTACAATATGATTCTCACTATTTGGCGAATATAATATGAAAAACGAATAAAGGAATAAAATAGAAAACCCATTAAAGCATTTATCAAAATCAAAAAGGGGTAATAGCTTATAGTTGTATTTATTTGTCATCATTATATGCTGCGTTTCTCTCGTGATTTATTCTTTAACTTTAAATCTTTATAATTAATTTGTATTTATATATTTTGTTAAAAATTATTTTCGACTACAAATGAAATGGTGAATTTAGATTTTCTTGCATCTCCTTTCTGTTTGCTTGGGTTTTGTTAGTAAAAATTTGAAAGTGAAGTATCACAAATAACAATGATATTATAATTACCAAAATTGTGTTCTTCTACATTATAACACATTTAAATTTGAAAAAAATTATAATTATCAAGCCACAAAAAATGGATTAGGAATTCTTTTTCCAACAATTTTCGTACATCATCAGTCAATCCGCAATCGTTAAAGATAGGTGCAAAATTCACTAACATCTATCTTCTATCACCGAAACATCCTCATAGCTATGGAAAAATGCATTCAATCAGAATGAGGATTAGTCAAGTAGATTCTATATTAAAGTTAAGTTGGGAAATTCAAATATTCAATAATTAAGACGTTAAATTATTCAGCTTTATAATTGTAAATTGGACGGAAAGATTATATTAATATCCGTTATTTCCCATTAAATATATTATGCTATTTTGAATATTTCGCTCACTCAGTGATCCTTTGATACGTCGCAACTTCGATGTTAATAAATATTTACTTATGAAATTTTGTATATTTCTCAATGAAATAATTTTCAATTCAAAAGTGGAATAATAATTTTACAGAGTACATTTTTTGATGTTTATGTAACAAAAATCCTATTTCGAAATCAGCTGAAAAATACCCAACTCAGAGTATTTCAAATTCAAATGGGTTACACTGTACAAATAAGCGTAAAGCAATTAGCTTAAGGTTTGTGCATAATACGTTTAAAAATGGATCATTCAATTTGTCCTTCATATCGATTAGAGATTTTAACAAAGGGGAATTCGAACTAAGCAATCAAGCTCAAGTATTGAGGGTCGACGAAAATTTCTTATCTCGGCAATAACCAATTTGCCTCGAAACGTTTCGAGTAAAAGAGACGTACCTTTCCATTCGATCGCCCAGCAATTGACTTCTATCGCTATCGGTGGGGTTATATAAATCTTCAACGTCCAGTCTTTTGCTGTAGCCTTTTTTGAACATACCTATAGTGTACCTGCAACAACAATTTCCTGCTAAGCAAATACATTTTTCATTATTTTCCCAAAAATTCGCCAATTTTTTTTGAATTGTTGTTAATTTAATATAACACAATATAGCAATGTACCAAATAGCAACACAAAGTAACATTTTCGTTTATTATTCTATTTTCGATACTTAAAAGTATATAAAAGAAAATTAAATAAAATAGTAAATTGAAACACTTTGGAAAACTTTTGGAGATATAGACACAAACATGTTTGATAAGCCATACTTTAGTCACGAGTTTGTGTCAAGAAGTTTACGGTCGTCATAGTACCACTTAAGCGTCACCCAAACAATCAAAAAATTCAAATTTATACTAAAGTTATATTATGTAGGCCTTTTTCTTTATTACAATTCTGATATTTAAATTACGAAACACAGGCGATCTTTCCTCTACTACATTTCGCTTGTGGCTTTGGTGTGAGTAAAATTTTTCAAAACTTATCCTTATGCCAACAAAACCTGATCTATTGTAATAACTTTTACACTTTCTTCAATTTTTTTGGCATTTAATTACCAATAAAATAAAATTTTTTATGACCAACATGCCTTTGCGTTCTTTTAAGGAAATTGTGATATACATTTGGAATATTTTTAGATTGATTCTTTTGAGGTTTGAAATCCCATTTTTTGCTTAATTGAGCGTCCTGAATTTCGTAAACTAGTAATAATAATTGTTTAGAACAACTATGACTCAATTAGACTCAGTATGTCCAGTTCCATTTGGAATCGTTCAAAAATCTGTCAGATCAGCAATAAATCAAAAATTTTTTGGACAGTCCGTAGAACAGAGATAAAGTGAATACTGGTGCCTTGTTCGCCCCCCTCCCCTCCACCCATTTTGCAGCCACAAAGTTAACAACAATGATAATGCAATCATTTTAAAAATTAGAATAGGGTCACAAAAGCCAACAATTTTTGTGATTTATTGTTGTACGACTTTAATGGCTGTACCGCAGCAAATTGTCATGCCGATCACGCCCGGGGCTTTGTTATTGTCCGGGGTGCGGTACACATGTTGCAAAAAAAACAGCCTAACGCTTAAGTGCCAAAGCTATCGTAAATAATACCAGAGGAAATATCTGTTGTTTAGACCCTCACGGGTGGGCACTTCAAAAACTAATTTAAATTCCTTTCTGGGGTTGTTGTCGTCAACGAAAGACGATATTTGAGTGGACGGATGACAGTAAAATTACAAGTTGTCACGTGGTAAAAACCGAAAGGCAATAACATCAAATGACGTTTTGTTTTAGCCAGACCACACCCTGTTTTAAATTGAATAAAAATATTACTGTCACCTTTCTTGTTGTCGCAATGGCTGTCTAAGACAGTGCGCTCTGTAGATTAATATTTAATACAATTTTGCTTCTTTAATATCGCGCTTTTTTTAGTAAGGTCTCCTGTGGACTACATGGGACTCTGACTACTTTACATTGTGTTGCTTAATATTATCGCGTTTTCTTGGTGGTTTCTGAATTCTTCGAATCGTATATTAAGAGTACGTTTTGTCTCTTCAATATATGCATTGATACAACTACTCTGTCCCTTGATTCGATGTTTCGGTTATAGTTTTTCGGCAGTGCACTTTTAAAGTCAACTTGAAATCTTTTCTAATATAACTTTTAAACACGGGAGTGCGATGAGCGTGTCTTCGTCAGGTCTACTACTACTGAGTGTATTATACAAATGTTTATAATTCCATTAACAAATTTCTGAGTATAACCATGGTGGAGCAAATATTATTCAATGCAGCATCAACATAATCAATAAAATATTTCGACTATTCCAATTTTTATTGCTCCAAAATGATTAGACAGATAACTGGGATATTACGCTATATTACGATATTACGCAATGGTAAATGGTAAGTAATTACGTGAACTGAGATGATTAAGAAAGGAGTCTAGCTATCTGTCGATTTCAATGCAGGTTATGAAAGTGACGCTAACATATATAAGCCAGATTTGGTTTGACATTTCCAATATTTATGTCATGAGTTTCAAACAATTATATTATATATATTATCTTACCTCAAGCATCGACAATGTTTAAAAATTCTTTAACGGGGACATTGGTTAGTTTTGGTTAGTTTTTCTTTTAGTTTCAACTGCATTAATGCGTTAAAACTTTGCTTTCCTTCAAGAAGTGAAATCTAATATCAATGTGTATTTGCAATAAGTACCTTGTTCTCCGTTGCAATTGGAACGTATTTAACTGTTCACCCAAGATCATATTTTTTATTTTTACAAGATTTACAAATCATGCAGAGCTGTTTTTCTCGAATGGTGTTGTTAGTGTAAAACTAAGTGTAATTCACACACTTCTTCCATTGTACTGTATTTGTAACGTCATTATCTATTATTTCCGATTAGTTTCAACCCGATGAAAAACTTTCACGTTTTGACGTTGTACCAAAAAGTTGAAACACTAAGTTGTATTCATCAGACATATAGCAACATTGCAGTTAAAAAGCGGAGTAATATATCAAGTCGAAGAGGATGTCCGAAAACAGGTTGCTCCTACAAATCCGGTTTTCTGATAAAATTAGAACATCCTATTAAATAGAGATGCGATACTAAAAAGTGTTGTGTTCGTAACTTTTTAGTTTTTCAAAATTTTAGTTTTAGTAAATTAAGCCGATTCGCTAGAAAACGAAGTCATTTTGGCATGTTCACATCTCATCATTTTGGCTGTCAGAGGATCGGAACTTTAAATATTTTTCTATTTAACCTATTCTATAGAATAGAACATTTTGTTGAGGATCATTATAGTCTCGATTTCGCATTTAATAACTAAATAGTATAGCGCGATAGGGACAAACAAAGCCTAATTGTTTGCTTAATTAAAATTATGATTTTGCTTGTTTTGGACATTACACTAAAATGTTGTTGTTGATCCTAATTGAAAAACGCTATATATCTCCATCGGGTATAGAAGAATTTTTTTAATTTTAAAACACTACAATCATGACCACCCTGTATAATATAATTGACTATTTGAGTGACCCTTAAATGGATTTACCAATCTCAAATGAATAATATCGACAAACTAAAAGGAAGCCTTGATTTTTGAAATATATAGTTAAATTTTTGATAAGCGTTTCATTAAGTTGTTGGTTACGATAATACAATTATTAAAAATAATTTTCATATCTAAATGACATTAAGATTTCATTTCACAATACTAAATATTAATTAACCCGCACCATATAAATCATTCCGTGTTCATCTTGAGAATAGAGTAACCAGTGAGAAAGACAAAAATAAACCACATCGGTCCATAAATCAGTATAATTTTAGAACGGGATTCATTTTACCGCCTCTTAAATTTTATCTCCCCCACTTCCCGTTCTTGATTTCGAAAAGCGCACAAAGAAAAAATCTCGCGTGGTACAGGATAACCCCATCGCACTGGCGGCGTCCTTCTTAGGAGATGCCTCTTTTTTCCTTTCTTTTTCAACGCTATATCAACATGCTAGAAGATATAAGGCCGTGAACCTTGCCTACTGTGCTGGTTCGTTTTTAAGTTGGATAGAGCCTGTCTAAATCATTAAAACCGAAATGCATGTTTGATTTTTTTATCTTTAAACACACAACATCCTCCGGTCCCTCCCAATAGTCAATGTTCTAACAAAAATACTTCACTGGTCGACTAATACAACGCAAAAAAACAGAAGTAACTGTGAATTCTGGTTGTACTGCGAACCCAATTAAAAATTAAACTGAGCTAAACATTTTATAGAATAAAACGCCCAAATTGTGATTTCAAAATTCATTTTTAATAACTGGGCTTCCCAATTAAAGTTTGGAAATAATTTGTATAAATTTGGTGAGTTGTTTTAATTTTAATTAATTTTTTTCCAAGTTTTTTTAAATTTGCAGGAGAATTTTTTAATTCAATTCGGTAGCAAATATTTAAATTTTTAACGATCTCTGGTGTGAAAGACGAATAAAACGTCAATATTATCACAACAGGTTGAAAATAGACTTTTATAACATTTTGATTACAAAATTTTCAAAAGAAGGTATAAATTCTTTGATCTGATTCTTTGAAATTCTTTTCTCTCAAAACTTTTAGTTGGATTTAAAAAAAAATCAAGTTTTAACCTTTTCTCATTAATTTTACAAATAATTAGTAATTTATTATTATAAAAACAGATGGTGGAGTAATAAAACAAGAACCATATTTCCCCGAAGTTCACGGCGACTATCTGAAGCCGTAGAGAGAAAGCGATTTTGAACAAAACATATTCAATTGTCGCGGAAAAATACCCCACTACCATGTTTCGCATCAAGTTAGCAACATATGTCTTAGACTTATATCCGAAGTAAAGATTATCACGGATATCATAGCGACATAATGGTAAAGTTATAATTTTATACAAAATTTGATAGTATATCGGAAAAGTTTCGAAAATTTTATTTATTTCCTGAATTCAATAGAGATTTACGTTAACTTTTGCATCACTCTATATTGTTTTACTGTTAAAAATGCTCACTATGCTTTCTGAAATTGTGCCAACGATAAACGTAATATTATTAAGTAAAGCTGTATGAGAACTTACGTGAAGAATATAACACCCAACGGATTTGTTTTGTCCCTAGGATTAGGGTTCACATTTTCTTTGGTAAAATCCATGACGGCACTGACGGATCTCGGAGAACGCCTTCTTGCTTTTAATTTTAATAATCCTACGAATACTGCTTAAGAGATCACAGAAACTTTGAGTAAAGTGAAGACGCTATTGCACATCAGTCTTTTGGTGTCACTTCCGTTAAAGGTTGTTCGCTATTCGACAAACTTTGCTGGGTTTTCCCTGTAAAAAATTACTTCGATCAGTACAGCGACCAAGCTAAAAAATTAAAACAACAAAAAGATTAATAACGGCCTGAGTTAATGTCCTTGACAATTGATCGGCGGCACGCTCTTTTTCATATCCTACATGTATAGTACTATTGTAATTATTTATACAGCCGCTTAATTATTAACAATTAAATCGAGCCTTGGAGACGACAACTATGTTCAATCAGCCTAAAGACAACCTACATTCATTCCAGTGGTGTGCCTTCAATTTTATCTGGATAAGATCTATACTTTATATATAATATAAAAAGAATCCTACTACTACAATTTCACAAAAAATTGGTTAACACAAAATGAGTGAGTTATGAATATGATGTTTTTGATTATGTTCAAGAGGGAAAACCAATTATTGGTCCGAGAAAAAGCGGTTTTAAATTAATATCTGCATTTTTAAGGTAGATTTCGCTACAAGGCTAAAAAGCAAATACTGACTGCAAATCGGCAACTATTTGACCAAGAAAAGGCGGCTTTACGTCGATATCTGCTGGTTTCTTAACGTTTTCTTTACAATAAAGGTTGAAGATTGAAGCCGATTTTGACTAGTATTTGAACGATATTCACATGAAAAGGTAACTGGATCAAAAAATGATAGCTTAAGCTGATCTCTGCGGTTTTGATGCTGTTTTAGATACGATATGTGCCTGAAGAGCCGAATTTGACTGGATTCTGTTTGAAATGAATAATAAAAAAGTACTATCAATCCAAGAAAGTGGGGTTTTAAGTAGTTATCTGCAGCTTTAGCGTAGATTTCAGTCCGATAATTTATGAAAATGCTGTTTTTGACTATGATCTACTTGAAATCAAGAGGGAAACCAATTATTTTTCCCAGAAATAGGGGTTTTAAGTTCATATCTACATTTCGGTAAAATAAGAGGCGAAAATGCAGATTCTGACTGGAATCTAATCGAAATCGGCAACGATATCCGTCGATTTGTTAACGTTTTTGTTACAATAAAGGTTAAAGATGCCGATTTTGACTAGTATTTGAACGATATTGACATTAAAACTGCAGATAGCTACTTAAAAACCCACTTTCTTGAATTGATAGTAGTTTTTCTTATCCACTTCGAACAGGTTCCAGTCAAAATCAAAACTACAAGGATTTCACGTTCATATTAAAGTTCAAATTCAAAGGGTATGTAAAAAAAAGCACATTTATATTACCAGTGTTTAACCACAAGGTGACCATATGAAATTTTCAAGGTGTTATTCAAAATCATCACATTTGTTTTTCTTTCGAGTTCCAAATGTCTTTTTGAAATATTTAACTGTTTATTTAATTCAAAAGAGACATTTTTTTAGATAAACCGTATTTACTTCCTTGATTTAACTTACCAAGTACCTACTGATTAATGTAGTATTAATTATTTTTAGTTAATCTTATATATTCATTTAGTTATATTTTTTGTATAAGGGGGCAATTTACAATTAACAATTCACTTTGTCAGTCAAAAATCGCAGTTTGCTTTTATCACTACGATCTAAACCGCAATATTTAATTAAGCGACTTTGAGAAAAAGTTTTTTATGTTTCTAAAGATTTAAGATATTTCACCCCTTGGCACCCGATACTCACATCTGTTTTTCACTCAACGATAAAGATTTTTTAACTCTCTTTATAATGATAATAATAATTCATTCAGAAAATTACACATTTTTTTCTTGATGTAACCAAATGTAGAAAAGTTTAATGGAAAAATTATAAGATTATCGTATATAGAGAGAGTATTAATGGTTGGTTTTTTCGATTTTTTTTCGAATTTCTTAGGTAATAATGACTCCCTTTTCACGACACTTTAGGAAATAGAAAAAACTTTAGAAAAATATAAGATTTTCAGAATGTTTATTTAGTAGAATTGGCGTTTGACAAAAATTTTCTACTGACGCGTGTCTAATATAATTGGGTAATTCGTTTCTCACTTTGTGCCATCAGCATCAATTGAGATTAAAAAATGGAAGCCTTATCGCTTTTTAAGTTTTTAAAGAAAAAAGAAGGTGATTCAAAAGCATTACGTGAGCAATAAAATTGGTTGTAGCTAGCCCGGTACGTCGTTAAAGTTTAAGGTACACAAATGTCAAAAACTCGCCAATAATTACGCGAACGTGGAACCGTACTTGTAGCTAGAAAAATACCAATCATTCTGTATTAAAAAACGTCTAGTTTACTTCTGAATGAAGGGAATTATTGCTTGTCATCTAAAATGGTTCCGCTACTTAAATTGCCATCGACTCGATTCACGCAAAACAATTTATTTAATGAACTATTACGACAACAGTCAATTAATAAACGTACACCGGGTCTAAGCATATTTTGCTTTTAATGGAACTCTGTATGACGTTTTAAAAAAACAAAATACTTTTAAGAGCTTTCCCTACTATTAATATCTCCAAAAAAATATGGCTCTTTTTGATCTACTTTATTATGTATGGTGCCTTTGGCACCGAGACAGATGGGTGAAGATGGGCTGATACTTCGGAGGTGACGGCATAGTTTGGGATTTACCGGATATATTGGAACGTCCAGCACTTACACGTTTAACTCATTAATGCAACGTAATAATCATGTTTTTAATCCCATCAGAAACTGGTCTTAAAAATATATAGAGACAGTTTATTTCAAACAATGGTTTATACTTAACATTTGAAAAATCCTTAAAATTACACGTTGTAACATAAGCAGTTTTCAAAATATTTGAAATTTATAACTAGCATAAAATATTTACATCTATCGAGGAAGAGTTGAGTCAATGCAGTACAGGATGTCAAGGTTCCTAGTTAAATAATAATACATAAACACTAAAATTTGATACAGGAACGCACGGAGCATTAAAGCAAACAATGACTATTTAGATAACGTTGTGGAATTAAACAGTTTCTCAACCAAACAAGCAAAACATGCAGTCGGTAAATAATTAAACCAATATTTAGGTTCTTCTAATTATATCTTCTCGTCAAGGTTAATTTAAATGCCCCTTGGTGGCAGGTACAACTTATGAAATTTGGATAAACCTTGATCTGAAAAATATGATCGTTCGTAAAACAAACCGAAAATATTTATGCAAAGTCATTGCTGTTAACCTTGATACATTAAACACATCTGCGTAATTCATCTGTACAAGCGAATGATAAGAAATACTTCATCAAATAAAATGTGGAATACCTACCAATTTTACCTTACAATTTATACAAAATTACTACAAGCTACAATTGAATTAATAGTAAATAAAGGTTTTTGGTGTTAAAATCGGTAACTTAAAAAAAAACTCACGAATAAGCATTGAAGTGTCGTGATAAAAACTCGTATGGCGCGTAAATTCCGGAACCACTTGGATAATTTTGTAAAAAAGTGGTACGACTGAGCATACCACCTTCAGCTTTGAAACTGGCGAGCCCGGATCGGACAGTCACGTTGTTTCGAACACGCGGTATGAAGCGGCGTTGCCACATCTAAGATACTTAAGAACATTTGACTTAAGTTAAACGCATCGTCGCGGGCTAAAGAACAGTTTTATTATTTTATATTAATATATATAAAAAATATTTTCTCTCAACTTCCGAATATGTAATAGAATCGGATTAATCCGACAACGGAATGAACAAAATATTAAACTCGATATCTTATCAAATTATTAACTGAATAACATCTTGCAACTATTATTATGTTATAGTTATTTCAAAATTAATTTGAGCTTTTCAAATTCTTCAAAAAATATGTTAATGGTGGATTCACTAGAAAAATAATAGCAGGTAGGAAAATGCAGAGAATTCAAATTCGCCATACCATAGATGCCTACCATTTATGGTTCAAGCAAGCTATCTACAATATTGAAAAAAAAATGATGTAATATTACCCAACCGATCAAAAATCAGCCATGGCTTGCTATCTCAATTGATTAATTAGATTTGTAATTTGAGTATAACTTGGGTAGTCTGGACGGATCGAGTTTGACAAATTAAAATTCATTAATTAAAAAAATGTATCATCAAAGAATATATTACGTTAATATAAATATGTACCAAGAAAGAAAAAAAGCTAAAATTTATTTACGAAAAACTTTAACCGAAAAAGTCAGATTTTTTGAATGTCGTTTTTTGACTCTTTCTGGGTTATCCTAAAAACTCCCGTAAAAAATATTTTTCTGCTAACTGCATCATCTTGAACTATCTCACATTGTGCAAGATCTTCATCACTTGTTTTTGATGGCAGCCATGACGAATGTCAGCAAAAAATCGGATATTAATGTGTGGTATTCGTATTAAGAAAGTATATCATGTAGAGGGCAGTCGAAATATAGACCACGTTTTTTCTGAAATCTCTATTAAGGCAAATTGTTTTTTCCGTTAGCATTAAAGGAGCAAAAACTAAACATCACCAAGTCAACGAACATAATTAATTTTCTTGTAGCAGGAACTCTGGACTTGAAAAATTCTTGTTTTGCTTATTTTTTTCGCCGTTTTTTATTTTTTATTCATTTATTTATTTACTTATTTGAGGAACTAGGAGAAAAATGGAGTAGTCTAGATGGTACTACTTTGTAAATATTATACTATATACAATAAAAGATTTTACGGAATTATTTAAACAAACCGTTCATCAGAAGTTTACTAGCCAGTTCGTTAAGTTCGTTAAATGCGAACTTAAAATGCTTCTAAAATGAAAAGACAATAATGGAATTACAGAAAATATATATAAACTATACGGCAAGTTTTTGCAAAGTAGAGATGTGTGGTACATTAGTTGGGGTTCTCTCACTACAAAACGGAGATTTGTGAACCTCAGAACGCAAAATATTCATAAAAAATCAATATTCGGCAAAAGATTCACAGATATGAAATTTTTTAAGTGTTCTCTAGATTTGAAAATCGAATATGCAAACATTTAACCATATTTACCTAAAAGCACCGTTACAAAAAGATTTGTTAACAAATTTTAGATTTTATTAGTGGTAACTCTCAAAATAGATTCAATTGTAAATTGAAAACTTTATTGCAACGCTAACAATAGACAAGTGTGCTAACCAAGTACCCGCGACACATCGTTTATAAACCTAAGCACCGTATTTATAATATTTTCTAGATTTAATGCATCCTAACGAAAAGATCTGTCGCCGTTGCTTAAAAATACGTAAACACGTGCACATGAATAAAATAAACAAAACAGCGCGAAAGGCGATATTCACAACCCACCTACGGCGGCTTTGATCCACATCCGACACTCAAAAATCTGTACGGTCTCGCGCTTGGCGGTTTCAAATTGAACTGTCACCGTCGCCGCAAAAAACAGTATTAAATATCCTCTGGATCCGCGAATATGAACGATAAGATAAAGCTCGATGATGACTCGCTATATTTTATTTTAATTAATTTTTTGATTTGTCAACTGTATCAACATAGTCGATGTGCGCTATAATTTTATTGTGTCGCGGTAGTTAAATACTTCATGAAGTCGCGTCCCGAATTATGTTCACAGAATGCAAAGGTTATGGAATTATAGTCGTGCGAAATTTGTTTCCCTCACCGACTCGTTTTTCCGACTAGGGAAGATACAAGGAAACTAGAATTTTGCGTAGGTTTAATTTTGGATTTACCCCATCAATGGGTGGCGTTTTTGGTGCTTTTTGGGATTTTGAAATACAAAAGCAGTTTTCAAAACAGTTAGTACTAATATACTAATATATTATGCAACAAGTGCGGTAAACGGCATTTGACTCACGAGTTTATCTGACACGAGCAGAGCGAGTTTTTAATAAATGAGTGAGTTAAAAAGGTTTTCTACTCCCGTCTGTAAAATACCTAATTACTCACCGATCTAGCGTGCGGGAAGCGTCGCTTTACCACGTCAGTTTCGTTTCCCACGAATCCGAGCCACTTCGGACATTTTCGGGATTTTAGCGCACAGGTTTGGGAGCAATCGGATGTTTTCGGAGATATTTCCCATGCTTTGAATTTTGACGTTTGTCAATTCTGACAGTCATGGCAGTGAATGTATTCGTGTTTGGCGAAAATGTACGTAAAAACTAGCGGTCGTAGAAAGTATAGTATGCAACACGTTCGGTAAACTTTTTAAGTCACTCGTTTATTAAACACTCGCTCCGCTCGTGTCAAATAAACTCGTGAGTCAAATGCCGTTTACAGCACTTATTGCATAATATACTATTACCGAACGTGTTGCATACTATACTTTTTCTACGACCGTTAGTTTTTGGGTACATTTTCGCAAAACAACACGAATACATTCACTGTCGGAATTGACAAACGTCAAAATTCAAATCTGCGAGGTAAAATCCCGGAAATGTCCGAAGGGGCTGGGATTCATGGGAAACGAAACTGACGTAGTAAAGTGACGCTTCCCGCACGCTAGATCGGTGGGTAATTAGGCATTTTACAGACGGGAGTAGAAAAACATGTTTGCTCGTATTTAGGCCACACCACAAGCATGGTCACAAACTGAAATGTGTCCAAATCCTAAACCTTTATCAAAGAAACATGGATTAAACATAATTTTAATCAACAATACCTTGGCACTTCAAGAATATATAACGATCGTAAGATTATACCCAAAGGTATGAGCCGTCTATAATCAAATACACTTCAAATACATCATAGAATGCATGATCTGATGTTGTGAATTTAAAAACTTTATCATTTTATGCCAATTGAATGAGCTCTCTATAATATAGAATTATTATGCAGATATTGCGATATACATACTATGCAAATTAATTAAATTTGTCAAGGTCACATCGTTTTTTTAAGATTTTAAAAAAAATTTATTGAAGTAGTTGGTAACTTTTCATTAAGGCTCCATAGAGGCATTTATTATAAACAGAAGAAAATTATGATAAAGTATAGAGTTTAAATATAAAAATTTGTGCCGTGCGTTCAATTTATCTTGATAACATTTTAATTGATTGTAACTGTTTTATTTTTAGAGATATCAAGGTAAACAATTTTCTGACATGTAAACCTATATCACTTTTTTTTAATATAACACCCTGTATTATATGTACATGCTTAATAGAATATCTTGTAACACACTTTATATTTTAGTCCACTCGTTTTTAACAAATCAGCAAAAATAGGATATTTTTATATACTTTTAAGGAGTGCCCTGTCGCAGAAATAAAAATATGGATATGTTTGACATATTAGTAAACAACGTGGTTAAATTATCGTCGAAGGCATTATTGTTAAAATGGTTTTTCGCGAATTTAGTGTCAGTGAAAGGAGTGATATGCTTCAAGTATAGTTTGTGGATAATAAAAATGCAACCGCAGCTCGTCGTCAGTATATTAGATTTTATCCAGAGCGCCGTGCTCCTTCAAAACAGATATTTCCAAAGCTCGCAACGAAATTCGCAGAAAACAGTAACGTATTAAATGCTAAAAAGAAATGCCGAAATCATAATGTTTTAAATGAAGAAAATAAAGCAAACATATTAGGATTCTATGCAGCACATCCAGTTTTCTCTATTACTAGAGTGTATAAAGAGATAGGTATTTATCGAGGATCAATTCACTCCATTTTAAAAGAATATAAATAGAACGCATTTAAATTTTGCAAAACTCAAAAACTAAGTGCAGAACAATGTCAAAGGAGGGTGCAGTTTTGTTTGGATTTTTTAAATAGACATAATGAGAACAATAATAATAAAACTAATAAAATAATAATAATAATAGTAATAATAAAGGAAATATGCGATATTGCGCTTTAAACAATCCTAGACAAATACACTAAATAAAAACCCAATCCAACCCAACAAATCAATTAATGTATGGTGTGGAGTCATAGATGGACTTATTTTGGGACCGATATTTTTAGATCAAAAGTTAACTAAAGATCCTTAACTAACTAACTAACTCTTAGAGGACCAAATAGAACAATATATAGACGATTTACCCTTAAATATATTAGTGCTGAATATAGGACAGCAAGAAGGTGCCCCTACTCACAATGATGTGCATGTTAAAAATTTTCTTAACACGTAATATCCCAGGGGTTGGATAGGGATTGGCCAGCCAATAACCCCGACTTAACTTTCATGGATTGCTTCTTGTGGGGACACATAAAAAATTACGTGTATAGAACTCTTTGTCGTGGAACTTCGGCAAAGGATTTCAGAAGCAAAAAATCAGTTAAGAGACAATCCGGAAACGTTACTAAATGCAAGACATCATACGATTAAAGTGTATGAGAAATGTGTTCAGGAAAATGATGGTCACATACTTATTACATTACATATTTAGAATAGTTAAAGAATTTTAGTTTTATCTTAGTGTGTCATGTCATTTTTAGTGTTTTTGTTCTACTTTAATTTGTAAATAATTATTGTTGTTGCAGTCAGTCACGGCACTCTTTGAAATGATATAAAAATTTCCTATTTCTGCAGATTTGTCAAAAACTAGTGGACTAAAATATAAACTGTGTCACATCATTGTAATCTGAATAAAATATTCTATAAAACACATTTATGATATACAGAGTGATCCATTAAAAAAAAATTATGTATGCTTATATATCAGAAAATTGATAGTCTTTTGTTTTATACGTCACTTTTAAAAAAACTTGGCTACTAACCATTTTGTTTTTTTGTTTACTTTGATATCTCTAAAAACAAAAAATTTACAGCAAATTAAAATGTTGCCTTGATCAATTGAACGCACGGTACATAATAATGCAATAAGAAATATTTATAATAAAACACTGATCTTACCAGCGAACTAAATTTTTATCTCACACTCTTTGAAATTTGATGAATCTTTTTAATCTATTTGGTCTTTAAGACACGCAAAGATGCCTAAAAAAATACTGCAAATATATTGTCAAGCTTCTTTGAAAGAATGTTAACAACTAAATTAGAGATTTAAAAAAATTGCTACTAACGATTTTATTTTAATATATTTCCAATTTTGTAATTATCTTGAATATCAAAATAATTAAGACATCAACCCGGCTACAAATTAGAAAAAACGCGCGCACCAGGCAACCGGATAATTGAAACTAAGCCACTGCTAATATTTAGTTTATTAATTATTAATCATTTGTATTATGTAGGGTGTCCGACATATTTTAATTTTATTTTATTTAATATACAAGGTCCCCAATTTTACATAGGTGGAGACCAAATTTTTGAAGATTGAATTTAATTGCCTATATAATTGCTTTTCGATTCCTCATAAAAAAATGTATATCATAACCTATTTCGTTCGACTTACTATAATTTTGGCAATGGCATTTAATTTAACCAAACCAAAGAATTAAATGAATGGTGAAAATTTAATATCACGTTAATTAATGATATGCTTTGCTCATACTCATCAATCTTGAGATTGAAATCTTTCCTTCATATCAGAATTGAGAATTTTTCTATTTCATATAATTCTATATTTACATATTTACAAACATACATTCACAAATAAGCTTGTTTCTTTAGGATAAACTGTAATCTAATTTTTATTGTATTTGTTGGTTATTAATCTCCACCGAGATTCTGATCCACACACTGATGGTAACGGGGAAATAGGTTCATTTTAGTATGTGTATAATATTGTTGTTTCGTCGGAAAATTCGTAAACAATGAATCAGTTTATCTGAAATTACTGACGTAACAGCTCCATCCCAAGAAACAATTTGCATATGCCGTACGTGAGAAGACTCATACTGTGCATACTTTTCGGCAATTAATAAGTAATAGTGCTGAATGGCATATCAAACTGTACCCAACGACAGAATAAATTATTGTAGACACTTTATATAGCATCACGTATTCTTTTGTTTTTTACTAGGAACATTATTTAACTGATAGCAGGCAAATGTTAAAATATCAAGCAGACCCATAGGCAGATTTGCAATTATCTTTTAGATTTCTCTAAGATTTGTGTTAACGTTGCAATGAAAATAATATCATATAATAAATTAATCAGTTTATACCTTTTTTTAACAAGTGTTTGGTACTTGTTAACCCCCACCCCTCCCGCCAATATTTTGCAAAAATTTTTTAAAAAAATTGAAGTAATTAAAATTTTTACAAAATGGATGAGTTTCCACTTTTTATATTTAGAACAGAACTTTTATTTTTACCCCTTGACCACAGTTTATTTAAAAAAATAATTAACTAATAAAATGAACAAACTTAAAATCATAATTTTGACGGTCTTTTTCATCTTCTGATAGTCTTTTGACTGTTTGGTACTTGTTTCCCCCCCACCCCCCGTCACTATAATGTTTTGCAAAATTGTTTAAAAAAAAAGTAAGTAATTAAAATTTTTACAAAATGGATGAGTCTCCACTTTTTATATTTAGAACAGCATTTTTTTTATCAGTCACTTGAAAAAGTTGAAAAACAATTTTTTTACGATTTTCAACCCTCTGTATTTTTGTGTGTTTAGTAACGATTATTTAATTGATTGATATTTAATACATTTCTGATTATATTGCTGTATGGAATTTCCGTTCAAAATTAATAAATAATTAACTGTTTAAAAATCGTATGAACGTTTTCCGTGAATTTAATATATGTAGAACATCCTACTGTGAATGCTGTACTCATCACCGATTTGAAACATGTGCCACGCATCTCTTGTATTGATTTGCTCATGCACCTCAAATTTACTCTGGCATCTGGTAATCGGCTATATCGCAACACGTGTATAATATCCATACGCGTCAAATCTACGTGCCCATAATAATTAGAAATGCATGCGTAGGCATTCGGTCGGCATGTTATCTTAAATCCGCTCTGATGGGTGTGTATCACCTTTGATCTGCATACGAAATTGGAATATAATATGATATATTCGGAGCGGTCATTAAATCTGATGGCTTTTTGTTGAATGAATTCGGAAACATTAAAAAAGTAAATTAAAATGGGTCCATCAATCCCCAACGGAAATAACAACATATGCAACAAGCGCTCACAAATTTGATTATTATTATTATCATCTTATTTTGATTTTTTGTATCCCTTTACCCCAAGCAACCGGAGTAAATGAAAAGATAAAATTTTTATTACATCTTGAAATTTTCTGAGTACAACTGTTTGCTCAGGATATGAATTGGGAACTGAGATTTCAAAGTCGCTGGAAATAGTAACTCCTTTGAGATTAACAAAAAAAACATAAAATTGGAAAAATTAATTATCGGTAGCAAATATTATTTTCTTAAATAGATCCCCCTATACGTTACTGCCAACTAGACGAAAGAAAATAGCTCAAACTTTAACATAAAATTTAATAATATATGTGTACTATTCAAATTAAATAATAATTTTGCCGTTTTTTTTTTCATTTTCTGATAGTCTTGATTGTGGCTCAGAATACTGCAAATTTTCAGATAAAAATGTAAAATTTTTGTGGAAACGTTTTATCTCTGTTTACACATCGTGTTGGGAGCCATGTTTATATGTAATTCTTTTCTTATTTTAAGCGTTTTTTTTTATAACTTAACTTTTTTTTTGTTGAAATTTGGCAATGTCATTTATAATAATAGAGGGCTAATTTTGCTTCATCTAGATAAAAAATGTAAAGTCTGGTGCTCTCCCGGAAGGTATTTCAACGAATAGTATTGTCAAAGAGATGTACGCCACTTACTTTTTTGTAAATCTTGTTGTCTATTTTTATTTTGAATAAACCACTCAAAATAGAACTTTATTGCTTCTTGAGTTTTTTCGTACCTCGCCTCGTTTTCGTGGAAAAAAATAAAAATGAAAATTGACAAAACATATTTTTATTAACTTTTGTTTTGTACGCTTTGATCACAGTTTATTGTATGTTCTAAAGAAATAATTAATTAATAAACAAAAAAATAATTAATTAACAACTTTTTTTAAACATTGATCACCCCATATATTGCGTATAATCCGTAAGCATTTCCGGACCTATCATCCCATCATATTATAATATATATGATGGCGAATCACCAGCGGAGCGGTGTGGCATATATTTTGAACACCCTGCTTCATTTAAAAAATAATATTTTTTTATATTTTTTCCAGTTTCCAATAATCTTTTATTTTTCTGGTGTGCCAAATTATACGAAAAAGCCATTTGAGAAATCGTTTTTTATTTTAAGTTAAGGAACGCTGCCGCGTGTATTAATTGCGGGCGCCATATATAATAGGGTGCTTCTCAGCAGTTCATCGAGTTCGAGTCAAAGCGAAAAAAAAATGGACAAAAGACAAATATTTTTCCGGAGGACAGACGCACTCGCGATTCCGCATAAACAAACAGCCGGTCGATTGGCAATTATGTTTGTTTACACGGTCGTTTGGATTTATTATTCCGTTGATTGCGTCGGCGTACGGATAGGTCTCGTCGAAACGCAGTCGGCTGCGGTTTTCCGAAGTTCTTTTCCTTCAGTAGGGGTAAATAGCCTTTGCGGATTGTAGTTTACGATCGGACGCCTATTAAAAGAAGTAGTAAGTGGCAGCGAGTGAGCGAAGTACGACTTGCTTTCGGGTTTATTTCCTTAGTCGTAATTATTTTTAGAAACCATATTTTGCGGTGCGAAATAACCACGTATCCCATCTGCATTTGAGGAAAGAAAATAAATAAGCGATATGTGATATCATAAAGGCCATAACCATAATATAGCTATAAAAAGATTACGGTAGAAATTGATCGACAGCGCAATCGTCTGCTTTTCTTTATCGGGATTGCCAAGAGCATGTTCCAGGCAACACTACCTTTATATTTTTATCAGAAATCGCATTTTGCAGAAGAGCAGTAAAAACGAAGAAATTGGCTAGTAAAAAAATCGCTCATGGCTCTGTAACCATGTAAGAGTCATAGGATGTCTTTCGCGATTTCAAAATCGCTTTATGCCATGTAAAATTTTGTATTAAAATGAAAATATAACTAACTTAAACTAACCAAAGCATCTTTGTACCTGTGGCGTAATATTTAAAAAGCGAAGTTAAACTTTTAAAATGTTTAATTTGGTATACCCTGTACATATTCATATTGATTTTTTTATTTTAAAAATTATGTATATAATTTTGCTACCCCCAAGGTACAAACTCCGAAGCATACAGCGGCTTTTTATAATTTTATAACGAAATTGTATTAAACTCTACTAAAATACCTCTGCATATTACGTTAAATAAGGAATTTTTTAACAGATAGACGTCCTCGTTAATATGGACTGGTAGTTACACGTTTTCCTATAAAACGGATTATCATCGATCATTCTCCAAATAAATCCGAAAAGAGAACGGCTATCGGAAATCCAGCCAGACTGCAGTAATTAGCCCAAACCTTCTGCTAAGGGTGTTACAAATAAGTTTACAGCCCATTAACCAAAAGAGCGAGCGACAATAGATAACCGAAGATATTGAATATCACCTTAGTCGCATACAATAAAATACGGCGTCATTTATAAACAATTCACGGTGATGCTCATAAAATTTCACATCCAAGTAATTTTAACTATTTAAAGATTTAATTTTAATTTCCAAAGTTACAAAGTATTTGATTTATAAGTATATGTTTGTTTTCGCGAGAGTGCGATTTGAAAGAATTCGGATATCCGGTATAATAGAATATTATGCAACATTCACACGCTAATCTTAGACAAGAGTTTGATTTCGAATGAGCGGAGCGAATATTTAATAAACGAGTCATTACATAGTATTATTATGCAACAAGTGTGATAAACGGCGGAGCAAATGTTTAATAAACGAGTGACTTAAAAAGTTTGCCAAACGTAGTGCGTGTCATGAAGACGTGGGTATTCCCGGACAAAAGCCTAAATAATACCAGTGGTTAAAAACTACCCAAAAACATCCAATCTCTTCCAAACCCGCTCACACTTCATCGGTGCATTTTGTATTTTGAAGCAGGGAGTAGAAAAACTAATATTTATGATCATTGATTGAATTTTGTTTAGCTTTCTGGTCTTCGAGTTCATTATACTTATTTTACTAGAAATCCTGTAACAAAATTGTGTGCACAGACATGGCTGAGGGACTTTGTAATATGGACTCCGTGTGGTACGCCTAACATAAATATTTCGAAAATATCACTTCGTTGAGTTTCATAGGCGACGTGATAACAAGATTTTATTCATATCTATTACGTTGCACTACGTTGCAGGGATGGGCTTTTTTCGTGTACCGCTATATATTTGGATTGGTTGCTTTTAAGCCAGTTTTATTCCTATATTTTTGTATTGTCAAACAATTTTGTTAGTTCTGTTCTGTACTAAACTTATTTTTAGTATATCGGATTTTTGTTGGCACGTGCAGTTTATTACTCTAGAAGCCATGTTAAATAATAGATCGGAATTTATCTTATTTTAATCACTGTTAGCTTACGTCATTCCGAGCGTCGTGCCCGTGTGTTTAATAAACAAAAGCTTCAGTCGTAGTTGATATTATCTTCCGAAATTGTTAATGTTGCACTTTTTATATAAATTTTATATATATTTAATTCATCATAGTGTAGTTTAATTCAGATAGTGTGTCAGTGTGTAGTGTTATTATTTATAGTTTTTTGATAGCCTCAGTACGTCAGTAAAAAAATTGTGCTAATTGTGCAAATTCTATGCACGTATTGAATATTACACGCTGTTATTTATATGGCTGCCCACCGATGGATGATGTTCAATTCTTTAATGTTAACATTAACAATATTATTATTAACGGTGTTTCTCTTGCTGTTTCGGAGATCCTAATGGCGAAAGTTAAATTTGGAACGCTCTCTATACATACAAATTTAAAAAATGATAGCGACGAAATATTTAAATTTACAAGGCCAAGTTATATTTAGAAAAACAATTGTTCTCGTAATGCCGATTTGATATGCCGGGCATTTTCGAGATGTACAAATCTAAAATTATTTATCTATTCAAAATGGGTCTTCTCCGAATGAATCGAATCCGCAGGCTGGGGTATTTTTGTCTGGTGTAAAAGTAACAAAACAACAAACTGTGTGCGTCTATTTTGATTTTATAAAATGAGTGATACTAATTCGTATTTAAAACACCCAATAAAAAATTTTGCATTTCTAGTGCGGCCCTCAAATAATCTCCACACTTCCCAGCATTCCTGTAAAAGAAAAATTGGCTTTAAACTGATTATTTCAACAATAATCTTCTGACTAATTTAAAAACAAATTCAGTCGATTTGACATTTTCACTGGTTGAACTGATTACTTGATGAAAATCCATTTATCAAAATAAATAAAAACTAAAAGTTCAGATTTTCACTAAATTATATATTTTTAGATGACAATTGTTTCGACAACACCGTCTCTTTATCAAATCAAATCACATTTGATAAAGACACGGTGTTTTCGAAACAATTGTGATGTAAAAATATATAATTTCGTGAAAATCTAAACTTTTAGTTCTTATTTATTTTGATTTTCACTTGTTTATCCAAAAATGTAACTTTCTATTTTAATTGAAAATAACCACATCAAGAGGACATTTTTTAATTAGTGTAAAATATTCATTGCACAAATACAGGGTGCGCGTAACCTTAGTCAGATATTACATTGTTGAAAAATTGGCTTTAAACTGAATTCTTAACGACAATCTTCTAACTAAAGTTTAAACAAACCCAGTCGATTGGATCTGATATTTGTACTAGTTTATCAAACAATGTCACTCTCTATTTTAATTGCCAATAATCTCATCAGGAGGATATTTTTTAATTGATGTAAAATATCGATTGTCAAATAATATACACGATGCGCGTAACCTAAAAATCAGATTTAACTTTCTTTTAATTCTTTGGAACAATTTCACTCCCTGACTATTATAGAGTCATGTTAAGTAAATATCTCACTGATAAAGCGTAGGTTGTTTTTTTAATCAAAAATGCTGACTGTCCTCCACTTATTATTCTCCACGGACCCTTCCTTTCTTACATAAACATACTTAAGCATATCTTTCATCGTATTGCTTACAACGTTATCGGTTCGGCGTTAACGTGAGAATATCGTATACTAAAGTAACACTGGCGTCTCATTAGGTTACGCATATTTCTTTCATAGTTTTATATCTAAACCGCCTCCGTACACTATTGACAATATTTTTACAAAATTTGTGAAAGAAAATGCAATTACTGGGTTCACCAACATGCTAAAAATTATAAAAAAAAACATAACAGACAGTTCGGAAAACCTCTTGCGAATATCTACTTTTATGCCTCTTATCTTTTAAGCGTATCACTGTGTATCACTATTACTATAGGTTGAGCAAAAACATAACTTCATCCGCTTCTTTTGTGCAAAATGAATTTTGCCCACAGTGTATATTGTTCATGTAAGTTTACAAAAGATTTGCAGAATGGTGCTTCGAACACCAGTCACAAGCGACTGACGTAACATAACTATTTATCTGCAATGTTACGAAACACTGATGTCGCGCTTAGCAAACATGCGGAAACTGCCTTCCCATGAAGACTCGAAAATAACATGATCATTTCACGGATCATCAAATCTAATTATTCTTGTTGGATTACTGTGTTAGGTATTTACATAATGTCAATATCCCGAACGTTTTTCTTTTATTTGTTATCAATTTTTTTAAAAAAGTAATGTGACAGATAGAAGCCCATATGTGCCTGTAAAAAACAGTCACTTAATTCTGCGGCAGCTCTGAAATATCGTTACCTGAATGATATACCCCTTTCTTTTTCAGTGGTTGATATAGGAATGTTATTATATGAACTGGGACTACCGACAATCGAAAAAATTTATGATTTAAACCCAACATTAGTCCACATTTTTAATGTTCTAACATAGCGACATCTGCTAGTGTACTATCCAACCTGAAAAATTCTTTCACACCGAATTACAGGTTTTCAACTGGCCTTCGATTTTCAGCCCAAAGAAAGCTCCACAAACGCAGTCCAGAAAACTAACTTTGAATCAAGCATTTTATCAGAGATGGCGCCGTCATTACGTAGAGCAAAACCCGGCTCCAAAATCAGGCTCCATATCAAAAAATTGAATAAAATTTAATCGTTGTTTGATTTTATAAAATATATTTTTGCACTTGCAAATAATATCAAAAGGTTTTTTTTCTGAGGTTTGTATTATTTTCTTTGGCGTTTATTACAGAACGGCAGCTTTTGAATGAGACGTCTGGCAACAGTGTCACGCCTTCGTTTCGTTGGCCCAACAGCATTTGTTTTTCTCGCAGTGCGACAGTGCACGGCTGGGATTGTCGGTGAAAATCGAAATCTCAAATTTTTGAAAAATCTGACATTTATTCAAGGGACGTCCACATTACTATTTTCGCTATGATACGGTCGGTAGCAATCTTTAAAGCGTTCCTACACCTGTGATTCGGTTGTGTTTTATTATAGTTAAATAGGACACTATTATGGGAATTTCATCTTGGGAAAACGTAAGTTGTATGTTGTGTTGGAAATGTAATTTTCTCGGTAGTTCTATTTGGTGGCGGATCCATTTAAATTTGTGGTTCTAAGTGCTGATGTCGCGCCAATTTCTAATATAAGTTTGATGCAAAAATTTGTCAGTACTAACAAGAATATATGAAAATTCTTTTACTACTTTCAAACAACAATTTCAGTGATAGGGGTCAAAATTCTTAATCACTTCGATCAGGACGATCAGTCAGAAATTTAAAATCTTTCTGTGGGTTATTTTAATCTAATTCGAATCAAAGGTTTTGAAATTACCCAGTACCTTATAAGGAAATAGAAAACCGTCCAGAGACTACAGTTAAATCAAATCAGTATTAGAAATCCATGTTGCCCCGTCATATCTAAAATTGTTTTAGTGAAATTCAAATCGTAGAAATCAAAAGTTTTTAAACAATTTGAAATAACAGAACAGTGTTAGTGCACAATACCTATGTTTATGGTTCCTCAAACATATATAAACTAAAGATACGAATCAATAATTATCATTACCATCACCATTTAAAAATGCGATGTTTTCAACTCACAAAGTTTGTGTTGCCTTGCATACTTTTTGATATATTATAAAGTCGACAATAAAAAAATGAATTTTAATCAGTCAATCAACCTTCAAAGTGTGTATTGTTCGTATTATGGCAAAGCAACTTTACCTAAAAGTAATGCTTAAGTATGAGATCAGAATAGTACTCAAATTGATTAAATTCCGAGCCAAAGGGTTAGTTATTTCCCAAACAAGTCTGATCCAGGATAAACTCTCAATAAATTAAAAATCTATCTAATATTCTGATCGATTCTAATAGTACCGTTTGTATTCTTATTAAATAAAACAAATTAAGTTAATCCAAGAATTTCTTGTATCGTGGCAGACCAGAAAAATTCCGCTTTAAATTCCTGATTTCGGCCAAATAGTTAATAGAGTATCGAATTAAATTTGGTTTTTACTAAATGCAATCCAATGTTGAGTTTGAGTGAATAAAAGGATCTACAAAACAGAAAAGGTACTTAAATAGGAACAACAAAAGAAAATAATTTAGAACACTGGTAACCTGTAACCTGTCCTTACATTGAATTACGGTTTTTTATTCTTTAAATTATGACTGTAGGAACTTTGCTTTCGTCCTGTATGTACACGCTTTGTGAATTATTAAGACCATCCGAGTTCAAGTACAAAATTACGACGTCTGAATAAGGAATACTAAATTGATTCGTATGCAAAGGGTATGACGCCACAAATTCCGCTAGAAATACTAATAGTCGTTCTGATTATTTTAAGTGTTTATAGAACAACTAAGCTTGCAAACGTGCCTTAAAAGAAGTGAAACGGCATTTCGAGCCACCGATTTAATTTGGATCGGTAATAATTGGGACAGTATGTTTCACGTTTCAGTTTCTATATAATCCACAAAATATTACCTAATCAAATTTAGATTTAACCCTTATTAGAAGAATTCTTGTAGTTACAGCGCTTAAGAGTTTTTGTCCGATTGTTGATACATGTTCATGAATATAATATGTCTTTAGAATCGGTTTCTTTCTGTAAAAGGTTGAGTAATTGTTAACTATATTTTTCCCCCACTTTATAAGGTCTTGCAAGACAGATTCAGAAATGTATAACAATCACGACAATACACAATTTTACACTTTATTTTGACACAATTTAACCATTTGATCTTGACATTCGATTCGAAATATGATTTAAATAAACGTATTTCATAGAAACTAAAAACGTAAAAACTGTATCAGAAAAACTAAGAGAAATTGACAGTTTTTCCTATGTGTTAGTACAGTTAAATTACAGGTTAAATACTTAATTCGAAAACGAAATATTTTCTATGTTAAGGTTAGTTTTCCTTCTAGTTGCCTGCTAAAGATAACACGCCATTTGTTGATTTGGTTCCGCATCTGTGACGGCGAACTAACAGACCTGTTCATTAGTGATTAACTTCGTTTGTGGAGTGTGCTTACTATATAGTTATTAGGTTGACGATCTGTCAGCTGCCATGTTGTTTGTTGACTGCCGCAAGGTCATTGGTTGAAAACGAAATTTTAAAACTGACGCGTGCGCATATTGAATGAACATATGGTGGTTTCCAATCAGTCAGTAACTAATTACAATGACGACACTTTGTAGTTTGTCGACATGGGTGCAGAACCAAGTCATCAACTATTTTACTTTCAGAAGGTAGAATCATTAATGGAATTGTCATATTGCATCATTATGCTACATCTAGAAGACGAATAATAAACAGAAAGTTATTGGTCAAAACAGTAGCTCGTTTTAGAACATGAAATCCGAAAGTGCTTAGTGATTACTGTTTTTTTTTTCAAATCATAGGTGCAATTCTAATCAGCAGTAGTAATACACCTCGCTTAGCAGTTTCTTCTGGTCAGATCTGTGCGCAGACATCCTAAAAACCAATTCCGCAAAAATAATTACCGCTAGATATGATACTACTAGTATTACTACTATTTAATAACTATTTTGAATTATTTTCCCCACGTATAACCCATTGATATAGTTAATTTCATTTTAAGACCACGTGCATACAAAAAATTGCATAATTTAAATGGGCGTGGGTGTAATATTCGGCTCTACATAATCACGCTTATTTTTTAAGCGCTTTTACTTAGCAACATTTACGCCCATTACGAAAGTCTCGAGTGCCAATTATGAGATAATTACCACTGAGCGCATTCAACGGGTGTCATCTGCTTAATGTGCTGATATTTTTTAGAACTATTGCCCAACGTAATTTCGGGCATCCTACGCTTCCTATAATGATGTGAAGTGGAAGACCATTTTTAAAGGATTATTGTCAGAAATTAATTTAAACCTGCTCCCGAGCAGTAAACTGTAAAAGTCCCATGAAAAGTACCAAACCGAAATGAAGGTCACTTTGAACGAATGCTATATACAAAATGATGACCTGTTTTAGACTACCTGGAGTTCTACAACATATTAGTATTAAAATCGAAGCTGAAAAATTTAAAAATTGATTAGTATTAAAATCGAAGCTGAAAAATTTACGTTAACTGTTTGCATGGCGGCATGTTTCTTTTTTTGTAATTTTTTAAAATTAAGTAAATGTATTTGACGGTAAGGAAGTCGATAAGCAATGTCTGCTTCCCGTTAGGGCGCCACAAGGTTTAAAAATTAACAAATCTAACCAAACCTTGAAATGACTCTAAAATTTATTAAACCAGGAGTAAACTAAATGAAACTAATACGCGGCACGTTTATTAAAATAATTCCGAATGTCATTATAAAGTTGTCCAATGTTCACGAGATAGAAAACTTGTTCCGTTGTTGTAATTAATCGAAGGTATATATATATATATATATATATATATATATATATATATATATATATATATATATATATATATATATATATATATATATATATATATATATATATATATATATATATATATATATATATATATATACCGGGCGTCTCATCGAAAGCAGCATAGCAAAAAGGCTCTTGTTTGACGATGGCTTCTATCATTTTAAAAATATTTTTCTACTCCCGTCTGTAAAATACCTAATTACCCACCAGTCTGGTGTGCGGGAAGCGTCACTTTACCACGTCAGTTTCGTTTCCAATGAATCCAAGCCACTTCGTACATTTGGGAGCAATCGGATGTTTTCGGAGATATTTCCCACGCTTTGAATTTTGATGTTCGTCAATTCTGACGGTCATGCCAATGAATTTATTTGTGTTGTTTTTTCGAAAATGTACCAAAAAACTAACGGTAGTAGAAAAAGGTATAGTGTCCAACACGTTCGGTCATGTCAGTGAATATATTCGTATTTTTTTGCAAAAATGTATCTAAAAACTAATACACAGAAAAATGTTGTGCAATATATCAGACAATTTAAATACTACGTGCTATAAGCTAAATTGAAAATCTAGTGGACTAGTCGGTGAGTAAAGTGACATTTATAATTTAAGTTTCCCACGGAAACTTTACATACCGTTCTCATGAACTTTAGTGGTTTTTACAGTTTTTATATTAATATCTTGCCAAGACGATCAAATATCTATGTCTCAACAGTACAAACAAAATAAAATTAAAGGTTGGCTCCTGCTTTTTCTTGCTTATATGACCTTAAAAATGTAATCCTCTTAAATGCTTTTTGTTTTAGACTTCAGGAACTGCCATACTGCGACTGTTTTTGCAGCTTGTAAAAATGGAGTACCCTTTTCGTTACACATGGGATCAACGTCGAAATGTTTTGTGAATATCATTGCAATAACTTTAAGTCGACCCCAAATTGCCAGCCGGTGAAGAATTGCTTGGCCGTCATTTCCCCCCCCTCTTATTAAGGATGATTTTTCTTCAAATTACAGTCTTTTGCTTTAAATAAGCTACTCATTGATCAATTTTAACATTTAAATAGACAACATAACGTCTTAAAATTGTGTTTATTCCGTTGTTTATAAGAGATATCCAATATTACATCTCTCTCTGTCTAACACACACAGTTAAAAAGAGACAACAACAGCAGAACCGGTCGGAAGAATAAACGAATAGGTTTAATGGCAACTCGCAAATATTTTATTTGGATAGTACGAAATTTAGCAATCCGATAATCTGTTGTTATTTTTAATTTGCTAAATTGTGATTTTTTCGTGACGCTCGTGGAAAAAGTATAGTATGCGTCGCGCTCGTGCCAAATAAACTCGTGAGTCAAATGCCGTTTACCGCACTTGTTTCATAATATACATTCATGTTATTTTCCTTCGGAGGATTTTGTTTTGTTTTTGCAAAATTTTAATGTGCCTCGGGTAAATAAAAAAATAAAAGCAGTCTTATTCTTCTTCACACCTTAAAATGCATTTTACTTTCGAATTCATTTATCGTCAAGCTCTGGTTATAACTAACTAATTTATTTATTTTGATCAATTGCTTTAGGACAATTTGTATCGAGATTTATACTATCAGGCCAATCGGTTATAATAATAATTATCCGCTTTTCACTATAAGTTGCATTTTTGTAAAGAAGTTAATAAAATATTTTTTAGGAATGTTGAATTGTAATTAAGATGTAAATCGAAACGTGTTTGGTGGATTTTTTACTACAGAATATGTCGGAGCTATCTAGTACAAATTAATCGTCAGCTCGTCGTCGCACGCCTTGGTGCTGTGCCTTGTCCCAAAGCAAATGTCGAAACATATTACCGAAACAGTTATATTCGTGTAGCTTGAACTTAGAGTGGGAAAACACGTCCAATTAATTACATTCAAAGTCGCGTATGTCGTTACCCTTTTCTCACAGCATTTTTGGCACCAAAACGCGGCATTGAACAGACCGAAAATAAAGCAGCAGTGCGCACTTTGGTCCGGTGCGGTATTTTCGATTATTTATGTCACTTTCTGAAGAATAGGGAAAAGTAAATCAACATCATTATCTCCATCATCAATTTTATCGAAAGGAGTATTTTTTAAAGAAAACGCTATTATAAGTATTATTGGGTATACAAAGAGCTACGATTTCCAATTTCAGTGGGGTGAAAAGGTGCTTTCAAAGAACTTTAAGTATATACTTTTCACTGCCCCCCCAATACGCTTACCTACCATAAAATGCACGCGTATTATTGTTATTCTGATGTTCCATTTTGCTACTTCCGCCCTTCCTTCCTAGTTTGAGGTACCATATAATTTGGTCATAATGATCTTCTCACTTTACCCACATATTATACAGTGTGTTCGAAGTTAGTTCATTGAAAAAACTGACGGATTTTTTAAATTAAATAATCCTTTTTTTTCTGAACGAAAAAATGTTACCAAATGGAGAGCTGAATCTCTTTAGTTTTGAGTTATTCGATCCCACACATAATTTTTTGGTTGGTTAGTGAATCTTCAATGATTTGCAACACATAATTCTGTATGAATACTCCGCTAAGAAATCAGGTGAGTTTAATTTTTCTATCCATTGAAAGCAAAATGCACAGTTATGATATATTGTCTTCCAACTGCCTTTAGAGTACTACTGCTCTCACCTACTTGCAGCAAAAGTTATAACCGATAATTTAACTTAATAATAAAAAATTCAATTTGAAAAAATAAGTTGGTTTTAAATATAAATCCGTAAGCGTAAGGACTTTTGTTATATACGGTGTGTTACACGGTTGATGGTACCGTTTACGGCGAATGGTACATTTATTTGTTCCGAAAATTTGGTTAGTTCCATAAGTGGCGTTGCCGCTTCTTCGAAAAAGTAGCATCAACATTGAAATCTGCAATGGGATATTTACGTTATTGCATTTCCTGATCCGCTAATGCCTTATGATTGTTTTTGAATAAAACGCTCCTATACTTATATTCAGCGGTTTTCGAGAAAGTAATTATTTTCTTCATTTTTCTGATCAAAATATAGCTTCTATAAAATTTTTATTACGAACAGATATTAAAGTGCAGTAGGTGCACCAAATTTTAGATGGAATCACAATACACCAAAAATCTTAAAATTTTGAAAGCCTACTCCCAGAAACAAAGCTTCCACAAATATATATTTATATTGGGTTTTAATGTCAAACAATAGTCCTTCCAGTGATGTATTTTATCATGTCTTGAACAACCCCACCACCTTTGATCTTTTGTAAATTGGGATACCCAAATTTTCTTTAATGATGCAAGAAATTAAACAAAACACCTTCTATTCACGCCATAGAATATCTGCGCGATATCGATATCATTTCCCCACACTCAAGTAAGGGAGATTAATTAATTAATTTATTTTAAAGCTGTTTTATATGCTGAAACTGTCTTTTGCATGAAATTATGCAAGCACGTCACATTTCTTGTACTTACGCATGTTGCAACTGTCGTTTCGAAATATATAGAGATTTTAATTGGATATTTACTGTAGAAGAAACAAACTCAAAATCACTCGTCAAGAGTATTTCCATTATAATATCGAAAAGCCAAATGGCCACCTTTGCTTGACTGCTCTTCAATACTCCATCAGTATATTTTTAGCTTTTTAATTATTGTTGGTCATTATCCTGGCGGACTCGCTGGCGTTCTTTAATAATAGAAGTTATGCCGTGTAACAGTGTAAATGTTCAGTCGGATGAAGTTTATTTATTTCTTTGGATTCATAACTCGTAACTCAGATATGCATAGCACCCTGTATAAGTTTGAAGAAAATGGCTCTCAACCAAGGCAATGTATGTATAGGTTAGGTTGGGTTAGGTTAGCACAAAACGTTTTTAAATAATGATGAGAGTTGTATAATAACGCCCACGAATCATCAGATGGCTCAGAGAATAAAAGCTTGACTTGTCATACTTAAATCTTTAGAATTGATACCCGCATATCCATAATTATCCATATATCTATATTTGTGAAAAGTTATTTTAATTTATCACACATTCCTGCGCGCACACTTTAAACCCATGTGAATTGGTATTTGTAAAGCAATACTGGTAAGGAATAGTTGTGACTACGCCTAGCTTGTTCCGTTGTTGGTAGATATAATAAATATATGGATATAATAAATAAAGTAGCCTAGTAGTTTCCTGACCAAACAACGGTTTATAATGCACCCCAATTCCTCGATCGTAGTCGCTGCGACGTTGTTTCGTCTGGATCCAACTAAGAATAACGACGTTGTCGACTGAAGCCTCGCCGAGTACCCTGTGACATTCTAATGCCAGTTATGATTTGAAACTGATCTGTCCAGGGCCCGAACCGCCTGCCTGTGATCTCTAGTATGTCTCGTTGGGGAAATTTATTTTGTGGTAATCTGACAGCTTGGTCTGTAGCGTAAAAAAATATATAGCCAGCCTTGTACATGCGAAAAAGCGTATTTCAAAAAAGCCAAGTTTCAAGGGTGAGCAGTTTTGAAAATAAAACAGTTCATGTAAATGTCGTAAGCTTTTCGGGTCTACGGTATAACTTTTTAATAAATAGTAAATAAGTAAAATTCAGAAAGACCTTTCGCATGCAAAGCCTGCAAAACTTGGGCCTGTGAAATTTCTCCCTCAAGACCACCAGCCAGTACTTTCTTTGTTTTTTTATTGAGTGAATTAAGTCAATGAAAGCAATTCCAGTCACAAAGCCCTTAATACGAACATTCTACAGTTGAGGTGCTGCTGATGGTTATTGCTTTGTTTTAAAAAATACAAATATACAGCTGTACCTAAATCGAAGGTTTACTTCAAAATACGACGAAAATTGATGCACTGATAAGATGTGTTAAGATACATCATGTTTTGCAGAATTTACTACCGGTCATTAACCTTGATGAAGCTCATGTTTTTAGTGAACTACGAAAATGTGACAATTGGGGTCAAAAACGGAGGCGACTGGGTAAAATTTTATGTGGACCTGTTTCGTTGTAAGGCGACACACAACTTCCTCGTTCATACGTCTAATTGTAGAAACTTATAAATAGATACAAAATGTGCAGCGATTTATGTTTAAATGCGCAACAAGACAACGTTGGACGATCGCGCACTTGTTAAATCGTCGAAATAGGCCAGTCATTGATACTACCTAACGATCCTGGAAACCTTCCATCATTTCCCGTCCATCCAACTCCAATTTTTTTTCTTTTGGACGCCACTCAGTTTTTTCAGTTGTTTAGAAATAATAGTAAACTTCCTATAATTCAAACATGCACTAGTCGGAACAGAAAATAATTATTATTATAGTGGCTCTATTCAGGATGTGCTAAAATTGAGACTACATATTTTCAGGAGCGATTCTACGGCTAAAATAAGAAAAAGAATTGCAGATCCATCTCAGTTTTCTATTAATTCGTGAAACTTTATTGCCCAAGAAAAGCTATTTTCCACATCGAGTATATTGAAATCTGAACAGCACCTATAAAAAGGGCTGGAAAAATTTAAATTCCGTCACTTTGAATTCAACAGCGGCTATACACTCAGTAGAAAAGTGCAAAAAAACTGTCGAGCTTTTCTTTATCGCTAAATGTGACTAAATGCAAAGGGTAGTTGTGCCTATGTGGGTGTGCTACAAATTTTACAACGCACTTTCATACAACTGTGTTGCAATTCAATACAATATAGAGATGAATTGTTGAATTTTGTTGACCGAAGGGTTGACGTTGCCTCTACCAGAGAGTTTATTTAGTGTTTAAACCTTGATTTGAAACAAAATGTTGTCAAGTGTCAATTTTTTTTGTGTCAATTGACCAGTCAATTGATTGAAATAATTAAAAAAATACAACGAAATTTATATTTATTTATTAATACTTATTTATATTGTGCGTTAGGTCGCCGTCGCGTCGTTCTGAGAACTAAATGGAATGGATATTTTTATTGGGATTCCCGGAATCTCCTAAGTATCGTATTCGGGTATTCCTTGAAGAGGGTTATAGGTAAATTTGATGTCACAAACGCATAATAATTTATTGTAAAATACATATTAATATTAAATAATGATAGATAAAACTCTACAATTGCAAGATGTTATTTAACACATTTTGATCGAATTTTACTAGTCAATGAAGAAGACCAGCCCCAACACTATGTGGAAGCATTATTGTAATGATTTCGGTAACTTCCAATTTGAGTTTTTGGTTTCTTGTGATCCAAGTTTTATATGTTTTCGTTTACAGAATTTCCCTGTTTTGATATCATTTTCTAATTAGTGTGAATTTTTACCGCTTGCTATGTTTATTGTTAAGAACAAACATATGTTTCAGTATCTGACAAAAATCACAAAAATATGTTTAAGTTTAAAAAAATTCGCGATTGACGCTAACTCTAACGCTATCCTTCGCTGTCATGTTATCATATCGTGCAAAAGCTCTTTCAAAAAGTGCGCAACTAAAACGTTTAAATTGAAAAGCAGTACATTTTTATCAAAGGACTCCACCAATTGCGTCCCCGAACGGACATTTTTTGGTTCTTCGAGCCGGATATTTCATTTTTGCTCCTTCGAGCTGGTTAATGGATAATCCATTCAGTTCATTCGCTAATTGTGTCGGTAGTATTTGCAAATGCAATTAAACATCGCCACGCAACAAGTTCGTCACTCTTTGCGTCAAAGTGAAGTAAGTCGCGATTCAAAATTGGCTCGGACAAAAGCAGACAGCTTTTCAATCCCCCCAGAAAGAAGACAGCCGGCTTTCAAAAAACCTCCCGAATTAAGACAAATAATTTGTTCGCATTTGTACAAGTGCGCAAATAAAACGTTTAAATTGAAAAGCAGTTCATTTTTTTTGCTTACGCACAAAATACAAAATATTGAAAAAAGAAAACCGTTAGTATAGTAAAGGCATGACCAATCGATGTAGAATTAAATTATGCGTAGCACCATACAATAATACACAGTATTTGAAAGAAACGAAGTTCAGAAATGATGCAATTCGTTACTAATTTCGAAAGCAAAAGGAAAGAAGTGTATTTCGCTTACCACACACCTCAGACATGAGTAAAAATTGTTTGGCAGTGTTTAACATTTTTACAATAATCAAAATATCCAAGATTGACATTAAGTGTAGGGAAACACAATGGAACCCACCATAAAAATTTCTCTTTAGCGTTCCATTTAATTAGGAAGTTAGGTTGCGAGATTTAGGAGATACCATGTATAATGTTAACTATTTTCATTGCATTCTTATATGGACATATAACAGAATACCGCATTAATGAGCTACCGTGTATAACTTCGATTGCTACGAACCACTAGTTGAATGGAAGGAGGTATCGTTGAGATTTTAATGCCGTTTACATCTATCGATTCCCTGCTACAGACAAAATTAAAGTTAAAACATAGCGTGATGTCATCGCCACTCTGGGCAATAATCTCCCTTCCGAAATCAAGGCGAGGTAGAACGCGTGCATCATTATGTTTTTCACGTTACAATGCTTTCAATTTGTCGCAACGCATACCATTATAACTAAGTTGCCTCATTCCGAGGCTGAATCGCCGATTATGAAAACAGTTTGTTTCGATGTTTATATTTGCAACGCCCACGCGAGATATACGGACTACATCATCCGTGGCGAAAAAATAATGCTGACTGCCGGAAGAACTTCAATAACGTAGCATTTTGGAAAAAGGTAGAAAATAAAAAAAGGCAAACAGGCTGTACCACCCCGCAAATTCTAGTGTTGGGGCTGGTCAATTGTCCACTTCTTATTTGACTAGTTAAATTTAATCAAAATGTTTTAAATAACAATTGTAGAGTGTTATCTATCATCTACCCGAATACGATAGTTAGCAATTTAGGGAATCCCAATAAAAATATCCGCTCCATTTAGTTCTCAGAATAATACCCTACGTAATTCAGAACAATTTGCATATTTGTGACTATGAAGGTGGACTGATAACTGGAAGATCTTGAAAAACGCGCAGTTATAAAATACTTTCATTTAACGGGTTTAATGGCTTCTCAAATAAAAGAGGAGAAAGATAACACACTGAAAGACTCCTTGCCATTATATTCAGTGGCTAAAAATAGGTCGTTAATTAACACTGCTAAAAATCAAAAACAGTGGAGAGTAACCGGTGAACCAGCTGCAATAATTCTTACTGATTACCTTAAGCGTCTAACCGTCAATGGCGAGTACTATGCATATTCGTTTTATCCATTGAGCCAACAAATAAAGAATAAACGACATTTGGCGACCATGGCAGTGGACCAGCACATTCGTCAATCGTTGCATCAGCTCAAATTCACGAATTAAAGTTGGAATTGCGTCCTCGTCCACCTTACTTGTCTCCAGCAACTACGCTCTTTTCCCTAAGCTCAAAAATTGGTTTGGTGAAAGACTTAAGATCAACGGAGAAGGTATAAGACCACCGATATGAAAAGATGTATTACTCTTTTTTGGGGCGATGTTGAAAACTAAAGCAAAAATTAAATAACAACGTTGTTTTTATTGTCATTCTCGGGACATATCAGCTCACCATATGTAGGTAAATCATTGTCTGTATGTTCTGCGTTCTAGCTATTTCTTGGTTTATTAGAAAATGACATTTTGCATGGGTCTGATAAATATCTATGCTAACAGTCAACCCTCCTTCTATGGAGATATCTATACATTACCTAGGAGAAGCATCACGATCTTTGATTTATTAAAAACAAATCTATGGAAGTAAAATTTTAAAAATTTGATTTTTCAGATGTGAAAACTGTGGCAAACAGCGATCGCCAACGAAGTATGACGTTCTGGTACTGCAAAGGCGGTCGTGTCCATTTACCGAATTTCGACTTCCACTTCTGAACGTCAACCCGCCAAGATGGCGGCGACGGTGCGTCGCCACGCGGGAGCTAACGATTCCGCTGAAGACGACATCGCTGCGATCGCAAAACAAATTTCCGACACCGCGGAGGTGATCTACCAGAACTGGAAGTCAAGGAATTTGGCACCTGCCGATTTGATCACGTGCCACGGTGCTGGTGACACGTCCAAGTTGGGGTACGTTTCCGTAAATTCTTATTTAAGAGAAAGTATGACCAGTCCAGTCCTTACTTTTTTATTTACCTTACTATTATTATTTGCTAATATATTTTGTGAGGCCAGTATACTAGTTTGCAGATTGCTAGCTAGCATTGCGTCCCGCACCGTAAGACTTTTATGTTCGGGTCGATGACGTGATGATATTTTTTAGTCGACCTCAGGAAACATCTCGAGGGTCTGTTATCTGAAATCCATGCTTTTCATTGGTGTATATTTCTTTTACTTTGTGTACTTGAATTGATGATTATTGAAAAATAATTAATGTAAGATGTTTATAAACAGTGGCTATATATACCGGGTATACCAAATTAAGATCGCACTATTGCCTGTACACTTGTACACGCACGAGCACTAAGAATGAACACCATAAAACGCAGACACACGAGCATTAAGAATGGCAAGCATATTTGAATCTGCGTAAAGAAAAAAAGAAGTCGGTAGAAAAGATATGTCCACCAATGTTCTTGCAATATCGAAAATTCATATTAAAGTAGAAGAATGATGTTTTTGAAAACCTATATCAGTGATTTTAAAACGTTTCAATTTCAAACAACACAGGAAAATATTAACTTGATATTTGGGTCACTGGTTTATTTGGAAAACTTGCATTGCACGCTCAGAGTAATTGTACCTTTGCCCAGCGATTACTTCCGCTTTTTTTCTAATGGTTTTACCGAAATATCCGAACATTTTTCTTCATATTTTCACGTTTTAATGGCTCGATTTCTGGCCTATCCAAATGTAGTCGCCTATCTAAATCTGCGATTTGATTAATCGAAACATCAACCGCATAAACTCCTGTCGGACAACATCCTGGACGTGAGTTTATTTTAAGACACGGCACCACCGCGTTCTATATCCAGAGTCTAGTCTTTGGGTTGCCGACATCACGCGTGATCTTTATCCGCGAACCTTCCTCTTCTTCTCGATAATCACTCGGCCATTTCGCGTTTGTTTGGCTATTTGAAAAATAGAGATTCCTGGCCGTTAAAATCGCGTACAGGGAAGCCGTTATAATAGTGTTTCGTGTAAGAATTTGTGAAACGCGTGTACCGCAAAAGTGCTAAAAATAAACTGAACGCGTGCGTTAAGGACCGCGTATAAAAATAAAACCGAATGAGGATGGAGACGGAGGTGAGAGGGAAATGTCGATCCGTTTTCAATTTTCGGACACAATCCGTTTATCGATACGCTGATTGCAGTATGCAAGGAGATGAGGGCTCTGCAGAGTTTGAGATTTGAAGGTTTAGTTAATTTTTTTGCGATACAATTGTTCTTCCAGCCTTCTTTTTGCGACGGCCAAAGCTTTCGATTTCATTAGTCATAATATAGATTATTGGTCAAACAATTTTGTTCGCAGGTGATACCCTAATACTCCTGAATAGTGTCAAAACAGTTAGTAGATGTGAAAAATATAAAGAAACAGCAGTATCTTGATATGTAATTGCCAAAACTAGCGGACTTACTTTTGCTCAAGACTACATACACAAAATTTTGTGGTTGAAACCACATTATGTTCATTCAATAGTGCTACATAAAAAAAGATAACTTTATGTGTTAATATGTCCCAATAACTATTACCTAGAAGGTGAAACAAAAAGTAGTGCCCGCAATATGTACAATTGTCTGTGTAGTTTCACATTAAATGCCAAATAGAATACATTTGTGAGTTTTTAAAAATGATTTCATCTATTTGTAGAGCTTTTCTTTGTTCCCTTTAGTCTTTGCGTCTAGCATAGAAATTAAACCGAACGGCATTGAACTGCATAACTTTTTATTTATTATTACTAATTCCCCATCTTTCATTAAAACTGTAACCGTTAAGTTGTTGACTCCAAACGCTATGTACCACAGCAGGAAGATAGTGTCACGTTTTAATTGCTATTAATGACAAAAATAAAGGCCATTAGTGTCCATAACGTAAATGAAGTTACAGTTCCTTAGTCCGCCGTCGAGGCTGCCATAAAGCTTGATGACAGGTTAATTTTTGCAACAATTTACACAAAGTTGGTTACTCAGTTGAATTCCGGTATTTACTGGCTCAGTTTGGGATTTTGTTTTCGATTAGTTTCGGTCATATGAAAGACTCATGTTGCGTTGATAATAATTTGGCTCGAAGGGTAGATTCGAGCAAGTTCTAATTCTAAAAATCGTTAACATTTACTATAGGGTTACTCACAGACAATGCTAGAAAGTATGATGAGAGGATTATATTTACGAATGATTCTGAGCAAGAGAGAGAATTTATACATGTAAAAAATGACGTGCGCTTTTATAGCTTTGCGAATGGGTATGCTTTAAAACCAGAACACCACCATATCACCATACGCATACAACCGGGTGAGGTTTCTCAGAAGCATTGTATTGCCTGCCTTTTGGAAGATGAATTGCATAAAATAACATATTTATTTGAATATCTTGGACCTATGCAGTTTCTTGCGATCTTAGTTGCGATGCATACATGTTTTTTTTTTGTTCGTTAAAGCGTCGCTTCAGTTTAGGAAATCCAGACAGTAAACTTAATTAACTTTAAATTTAATCACCGATCTTCACCGTCCCGTTTATTTTTCTTTCGGCGTTCAATTTCAATCGTTGCCGAAAATATTGTAAAATATATGAGATTCGCAACGCTAAGCGGCCTTCAGCGTGTTCTTTATTCGATTTAAACAAATAATAATGGATATATTTTCGCAAGCAACATATACAGTGTTATTGCGTTGGCGTCGATCCAAAACGTCGGGAATCTCCGCATATAAAATATGCGGCGAGTGTTGCCAAATTTACGCACGCTGATAACTGATCTGTGCTGATTGAAAAGCTCATGTTTTTTTTTATAATGTTTTTTACATAATTAATATATTAACTATAGAAAAACGGAAAATAATGCAGCCCGTTGAAGAATAAAGAAAAGTAACTTTATTTGCTAGAAATTTTAAAAGCAATTGTGGAAATGAGTAGTTCTCGAAAGTTCTCTTAATAGGCTTAACGTTTTTCCCAAACCGCAGCAGTAAAATTACCAAGTAATATTAAGAATGGTTTCTCAACTTTTTTTTCTTATTAGTTCCAATTTTGGTCACTAAGCTAAATAGTAAATTGTAACAGTCAGGAAAAAAAATTGAAGCAAAGTCACAGTGTAAAATAGTATTTATTTGGTGAATTTCATATTTGTTTATAAGTGACATCCTATACCCGGTGTCCCATAAGGCAATATGTCATACTATAAATCAAAATAAACTGATTTGTTATAAAAATGTGTTAGTCATTAAAATAATTGCAGATGATTTTTCGAGAAATTATGCAGTAATTTTTACACAATTCAAATGCGGTATTAGTATACTTTTCACAAAACTTCTGGATTCCTCCTGCGTCGGTTTTTGTTGAGTCGAACTTGCGGACGTTTCGCCGATCATCCTGTTGGCTTCTTCAGAGCTTGACTGAAACTGACCTGTATTTTACTCTGTACCTGCATATATATTGTTTGAGGGAGGCGGAGCTAAATGAGCGGCATAAACACCGTCTCGGATGACTGATTCCCATATTGGTGACAGGTAGAGACCTGAATCGCAATTAAGATTGTTAGGTTGTTTATAGATTTCTATAGACTCTCTGATTTTTCGTTGGTAGAAGAATGCGAGAATTTTAGTTTTATCGAATAAAATATTATGTCCAGTTTCGTGATTGTGTTCGGCAACAGCTGATGAGTTTATTTGTCTTAGTTGTGTTTTTGAGCCTAGTTGATATTTTTCGTCCGGTCTCCCCAATGTATTTTTTGCCGCATATGCATGGAATGCTGCAAACTCAAATGGAATTTTATCTTTGACGGACCGAAGATGTTGAGAGATTTTTGGACAAGTGGTAAATCTGGTTTTGGCATTATACTTCTTTAGAACTATTGATATGTGGTCAGTGATCTTTTGAATGTAAAGAAGGATCACAGTGGAAAGTGTGATTGCTTTCGGTCTCATTGCTATTGGAAGGTTGTGGTGAAGTGTATTTTGTGATGGAACGCTTAATATCTTTAATGGGGAAATTATTAAAGAGAAGAGCAGAGGAAAGGTGTTTTAATTCTGGATTCACTGGCTCGGGCTGAGATAGTTTTACGGCTCTGTAAATAAGAGAGTTGATAACCGATGATTTTTGGGCCGGATGGTGATGTGACCATGCATTAAGGTATCGATCTATTGATAAGAATATCTAAGAATGGAAGGTTATTATTAGTCAATGGTAAAACGTATGTTAGGGTGCATAGAATTTAAATGTCTAAGAAAATCTACTAGGGTTTCTTGACCACGAGGGCCGTCATTTAGCTCCGCTCCCCTCAAACAATATATAAACAGGTACAGAGTAAAATGCGAGGCAGTTTCAGTCAAGCTCTGAAGAAGTCAACAGGATGATTGACGAAACGTCAGCAAGTTCGACTCAGCAAAAACCGACGCAGGAGGAATCCAGAAGCTTTGTAAAAAGTATTACAGTGGAAGTTTCTTTGAAAAATTAACAACCCTTTATGAGAGGACATCAAGCGCGGTATTAGTATGAATTTAATTGACACTTAATGATTCATTAAAAAAAATCTCCTCTGAACCCTGAGTCCGCGCGTGTAATTTGAAAGAAATTTAAATAATCCTTCAATCATGTTCCGTCTTCGAACGCTTTCTACAGCCTAGACCAATATGAAGCAATTTTGCAAATAACGTTGGTAAAACAAATGTCCGTAATACATATACACTTACGCTTACACTTTGTTATAAAACCACATAAATGTACCAAATAATCCGCAATTAAAACAATGTTTATCAGATATAATAAAAGCAACTTAATGAAATGAAGAAAATTTTCAGTAATTTATTAGCCTGATAGAGTTCTCCAAACGATATACCGTTTCTACAACCTTTTATGATTTTGACTTCAGCATGAGTTAGCCGATATATTAGTGTGCTTTTTATACATCTTCCTTAAGGTAGCTCGATTTCAAGTTGAATTTGCCCATTAGTGCATCTCGTATATTAAAAACACAAACCAATTTACTCTCACCGATGAAACTCTACACAAATCAGCAGCATTTGTATGCACGAAGTACCGAAGTGCGGTTCTGGAACGTCATTGTGGAATTGCGAATCTATTAATTGAGGGTTACAAGGAGATACCCAAGCGAGGTAGGCCTGCGGTTAAACCTTCATAAAAATTTACCAAAGTTAAATACCGGATTATGTCGTGAAAACGGTAGATCGTTTGGAGACTCTACCAATGCATGTTGCCATTGTTTTGGGGTCTCATTTCAAGGTTCCGTAATGGTAATTTGAGGATTTGATAATGATAATGTTATCTTTTATATGTATATTAGCCTGTGTATAATTCCTACTAACCTGGAAAACCTAAAAGATGGGGAATGTAAAGATCGGTCTAAAAATAAAATGGAAAGCGGTCTTAAATTATCCAAAAGTCGGGGATGAATAAATATTTTACGGTACAGAAATCTTTCTCGCATACAATGTAAATAAATAAAATCGTCTAATATTATATTCAGCAATCTGCCACCTGTTCATTGCGAATTTATAATGACTCTCAATTTGTAAGGTATTTACAAATGGCTTTGCAAATGTAAATAAAGCGGTTTTATCACGTGCGCGGCATACGAATTTTGTAACAATTATGTTGTAAATTCGCGTTGAATGTTGATATTTTATAATAGATCTGGGTATGGACGATTATCATAAAATTGCGGTAGTGGCGTAGAGTTTTTTCGTGTAACGGTGCGGAGAACTGTTTGGAATCACTCTTAATGTGTGGTTAAATAGAAACAGTTAATAGTAGAGTGATGATAGGGATTATGTAGATATATCTTCTATTCTAAGACGAAAGTAATTTTGTGAATGGACCACTGATATTAAAACTGGTCCTGTTATGTTTAGGCGTAACTCGGTGTAGGTGTTAAAAATTACAGACACTTACTGCATCCGTGGGAAAGTAAACTCATCATTCCGATTAATTAAATACGTGTAAACAAAACGAAGTGCCTATATGCTTACAAGAATGATCAGCGCATCGTAGTGAAATGCATCAAAAAATGTGCTTTTAGGAATCACATATTTGACAAATAGGAAACTTTAAAGCATGACCGTTAAAATCTGTGCAGTTAAGTTTAATTTGACATTTATGAGAGGTGGAAAATTTTCATTCATCCGAAAATCAAATTATTATGAATTATAATTGCAGCCAGTTGCCCAAACATTTTTTGATGCACGAAACCGACCACCAAGCACTTAAAAAAATTGAGAAATAAATTAATCGACTCGAAACTACCGTTCTAAAACAAAAATTATACATATTCCATATACAGGATGTTTTCTAATTGAAGGTCAATAATTAAGAATTCGATATTTGGGTCCGTCTTACCTTTAAGATACGGGAGGGTAAAGCTTTCAAAAATAAAATATATGTTTTAATATCTGTAAGACCACCTTAGATATTTGAATGAAATTTGGCACACATATGTTATGTATCAAGAGCCATTATTTAGTACACCACATTTTTTTAATGCACCAGTGGCGGGCGCACATAATTCCCCTCTCTATTTTAGCCGACATTGATTAACATAAAAATTACTCTTAACATCTGCAATCATTTCTAAAGTAATTTTAATTTTAAGAGAAATCAATGGCGTGCCACCAATATTAAACAAGTGAAATTCCGTACGTCTGCTACTGGTGTATTTTTAAAAAATCGCCTCTTTAATTATTGACATTATATACTTTTGAATCAAATTTTCAAGCATATACCGAAAAGTACTCTGAAATATTTACCTAAAAGGTGCACCCAACGACGTTGAACTTAATTTAATGATAGATTCATTTAGAAACATCGAATTTGAACTACTGTTATCAGTGTCGGTTATTAAATTGGACAGTTCATTGTCTATAAGAATGGTCTTTTGTTGTCGGTGATATATTTTAAACTACTAAATCGAAAGAAAGTAATTCGTTGCAAGATTGTATGGTCTGTTTATAGATATAAGAAAGTGACCAATCGCTTTTGAATGGGATTATCTAAGGGTGGTCATTAACATACAATGCAACAAGATTATTACCTATAGTTTAGGAATTGAAATTCAGGTATAATTGTGGTCCGTAATAGAAAATAATTTTATACCTACCTGTGTTTAATATTCTTTGGTTTGTTGAATGTTGTTGGTGTGTTGAATCGTGTGCGAATTATGCAAAATATGTGCGAGTCTAGTGTATCTCAGGAGATGCTCCCGCCCAAATGTAGAAAACACTATTCTATTGAGACTAAGGAAGCTATAAACAATGTTTACTTGATTTTCATTGAACGTGGTGCCAGCAAGCAAGCATATTTAGAAGAAACGGCCACATTGACGAAAATTCGTACATCAACTGTATGGAAAATTGTGAATAATCCCATTTTAGCGAGGAAAACAAGAAGCGATGCTGATATTTTCTCGAGTGTAGATGAAAGTGATCAAGATATAATACGGCGTAAAATTTACCAGTTATACGAGGAACAAAGTGTGCCTACATTAGATATCTTAATTAGGAGGCTTGAAAAAGTTGAAACCGGTGTTAAATTAGGCAGAACTACCTTATGGAAGTGTATTCAACACATGGTTTTAGATGTAAAAAATTGACAAAAGGCAAGTTTTAATGGAATCTTTTAGAATTCGGAAATGGCGACTGGAACATCTAGAAAAAATTAAGATTTACAGAGAACAACAAAGGCCAGTTATTTACTTGGATGAAACCTGGTTCGACACTTATGATACCCCGGAAAAGGGTTGGGTTGACTCAACTGATACGTGTAAAACAAACGCGCCATCACAAAGAGGTAAAAGAAGAACTATTTTGCATGCTGGCTCCAAAGATCGTTGGATTCCAAATGGACTTTCTCTGTCTGTGAAAAACATTCAGATTCTTTTCTGGATTACCATGAAGACACCCCCGCTGATTTATTTTAAAAACAAATTAGTTCCAAAGATTCCTCCTAATAGCGCAATTGTAGTGGACAATTCAAGTTATCACAGTAGACAGTTGATTAAAACCCCTAATAATAATGACATTTATTTTCACGAAGATTATAATAAAAAGCAATTAAATGAGGTTCTACAAAGCTTGAACCTACAAAAGGAATACGTCTGTGATAATTATGCAAAAAATCTGGGGCATACAGTTTTAAGGCTTCCACCTTACCACTGTATATTTAATCCCATTGAACATGTTTGGCACCAACTGAAATCTGCCATTCGTCGTAACAATATTTTTCCCCGTGTTAACTCCAATGTCCTCAAACTTATAGAAACCGAAGTTTTTAACATCCCTCCACAAAGTTGGGCAAATTCTGTTAAACATATAGAAAAGGCAGAACAATCGTATATCCATATTGCAAATAATATAGAACAAATAATAATTAGAACAGGCGATGATAGCGATAATGATATATTATGTGAATAATTTTAAGTAATTTAAGTGGGTAATAAAAATAATTTGTAATTTTATTTTAGATTTAAACATGAATAAATATTGTTTAGTATATTTCCTAACAAAACCCCAAATAATTAAATTCTAAGCAAAGTACGGACCTGTTCGGCCATATTTCATTCTTACAGCTTGCCCGCGTCTGTCCTAAATTCGTATCAGTTAGTCACCGTCTTATATCTATGAACAGACTTTACACCGTAATTCCTTTTATAAGCTAAATTACCTGTCCCATTAGCTGACATGCACCCCCCACAATAAAACATTTCCTACACCATGCTTCACCGTAGGACAGACATTTTCGATTTTCAGAGCTGTATTTTTTTTCCTCTAAACTTTAGCCCGACCGTCTGACCCAAAAGGATTAATTTTTGTTTCGTCACTTAAGATAACGTTTTCGCGAAACTCCCTGGTTTTGTTAATGTGTTCTTGGGCAAATTCCAAACATTTTTTCCAAAATTAATGGCAACGCGGACGATGCAAGCCGTTTGAGAGTTAACATTTTTTGAGAACTCTTCCCTGATTTCCTCTGCAAGTTTTGGAGCGCTTGTTTTAGAATTAATTCTAATTTTTTTCACAACAGAAGACTTCTCGTGCAGTTAACTTTCTGGGACGACTAGAGCGCGGCCACACTTTATAAGATCCGGTGGATTTGTATTAATTTATTACTGTACGGCTGAATGTGATTTTTTATTTTTTTTACCAAAATCTCTAAAGGATTTTTTTCTCTTTCCATAAATCTACTACGATTTTTCGAAGCGCATTTTGCTTTTACTTCAAAACCACTGACTTAAACGTGACGTCAAAAATAAACAAGTATAACTCATTTGTTTAAGCGAAATTGATAAAAATGATAAAATATTGATAATTATCGGTTCTACTTGCAGTTCTGTATAGTGATTTAGTAAAGTATATGGAGACTTATTTGACATAGTTTCTATGTAAAACTGCCTTATTTTTTATTGTTCAAATAAATTGTCTCAAATGATTTTTATTTTATTTTTATTACTCTCATTGAGATTGCCGATATTTACTTGAATTATATTTCTCATTAAATGTAAGTGAAAGAAGAAACTAAAAGAAAACTGAAAAAGTACTATGTATACAGAGACTTTTTTGACCAACTGTACATTCATGGATGACAGTTATAAACTTTATCCACTCTTCGATTGCGCCATTTCTATGGCTGCATTACGATTGGATACCATAGCTTGACTAAGAATCACGTTCGTGAATTTAATAGCGATTTGCTGAGATAACGCGAACATATTGTCATTTTAAGCATAAAGCACCTCCCCTTTTGACTTTCGTGTGCTGAAAAATGTATTCGGATATGGTCGTAGTCCGTGACATTTTACTTGAATATTGTGAATACTGACCAAACCTTTGAAATTTATTAAAAAAAAAATTCAAAAAAATGTTATCGGAATAAACTGTTGCGACTAAAATCGGAAATGTAGTGCAGGTATGAGATCTCAAAATGAAAGAGTGAGAGAGAAAGAGAGAGAACCATGTTCAACGTTGGATCCAATAGTTGGATCTTTTCTTGCAGGTCAATGTTGAAGCCTTCGACGCCGGTCAAACCGTCCATCGACCTGCTGGCCCAAGCACCGACGATGGACAATAACCGTCTCGAAAAACTAGTCAAAAATTTCGTGCACGAGGACAAGGCGAGGCTGGCTGCGGAGGCCGCCGCGAAAACTCACCCCAAACCAATGCCTTCTAGTATACAGTACGCGTTGCAGAAGTTCGAGAAGGGTGCCGGTGTTGACTTGGAGAACGGCTTCGGCGCGCAGGTTGGGATTAGGAAACACGCTCCAAGCACCACGGTGACGCCGGCGGTTAAAAAATATGGCGGTGTTTCGGCAGATCAGGTAAGTTGTCGTTTCCTCAATTGCAACAGACAACGTCATATGCCGAAATGTGGATCTTTTAATATTACTTATTTTTTTCTCCAAAATTAACTCCCCAACTAACGGTAAAAAAGAATTAACTGCATAAAATAATGTTATTTCAATACCAGATTGGAAAACATTTTAAATGGACTTATTCGATTATATCAGTAGTTTTTTGATGTGGTTAACATTTTAGAAATAATAGTTATGAGCATGCTGACAAAAATAACCATAATAATGGATGTGTGTGTGTGCCGCCAACATTGGGTCAAAAATATCGAACTCTCAATGCAGAGTTTTGGGAAATCTGCAGAATCCTTTTAGAGTTCCCCGAACGATATACCGTTTTTACGACATAATCCGGTATTTAACTTTGGTAAATTTTTAACTAATCAAAACTGCAGGCTTACCTCGCTTGACGTTCCAAAACCATACTTAGGTACTTCGTGCATACAAAGCTGACGAATTTGCGTTTCATCATTATATCATTATCAATCAAAAATTTTTGAATGTCTTCTTTAGCCAATGATGAATTCGATAAAGACGGTATATCGTACGGCGAACTTTACACGATTACTGCAAGAATATGGTATTCCCAGAATAGTATGATTTATTGCGTTAAAGCTAGACTTTAACTAGAGCTGTATACATTACGTGCGAGGTGACATATGTGCAGAGTATAGTTTATTTTCAAAGAAACTTCCACAGGCTACTGTAATACTTTTCACAAAACTCTTGGATTCCTCCTGCGCCGGTTTTTGTTAAGTGAAACTTACTAACGTTTCACCAATCATCCTGGTCGCTTCTTCAGAGCTTAACTGAAACTATATGTATATGTTTGTTTACAAAATTATCGGGTTCGGAGTGGAAACCCGTTCATTGAAAATAATTGATAAGCGCCAATCTATTATGAAAACGGAAAGTCTGACACAATTGAGCCTGGAATGTTTGTCACACATTGCCCATTACCAAATCGAACGAAACGTGATTCGATCATAAAGCTGTTAAAATTGGATAAATTCATAAAATCTCCTCAGCACAAACTGGACGTCCGAGTTCCGAAAGGTAAAATGATATTGTCATATACCTATTTTTTTTTAGAAATTTTGTATAAAGAAAGTAAGAGCTTCGAATCGTAGAACCATTCGATCTGCTCTTGTCGCACTGCCTTTATTTATTGCCCTCGATAAGCGTTATGTATATGAATGTTGAGAAAGTGGGAGGTCATCATCATTTTCCTTTTAATCGACCAAGCCGGGATGCTTAATTACGGAACAATAAATTTAAATTTGATATCGTTAAAGGTCAAACGGTCATCCGGCTTTTCTTTAATCTAATTTGTTGTTTGATTGTCTGAAAATAGGCTCTAGCATAATGGCGCCCCAATTTCCTTTCACTCGCTCGTATCTGATTCACGGTGCAAATTGATGAATCCGCCTCAATTTTTTTTCACTCGCCGAAAATGGGCCAATTAAAATGGTTGCACTTTGATGAATGAAGAGATAAAAATAATACGTCTTTAGCAAATTGGAATAAATCACTGGTGGAGATTCGGTTTCCCTTTTTCTACCAAAATCACTGGTCTCTTTGTAACCGGTGACCTGTTTCTGTAATCTGAGCCTCACCGTAATCTATAAATAATTTCCTGAAAATCGTCACTTTATTTAACTTTGAAATTTATTTTTTCTACTCCTTTCTCTAAAATACCCAACAATGCACTGATGCAACGTGCGTTAAGTTTCATTTAAAAACACCAGTTCGTTGCCTACGGTTGCGAGCCACTTCGAAGATTTCCGGTACCTTGGAAGCGACCGGATGTTTTCGGTAGAATTTAGCCACGGATGGTATTCTCACGTTTGTCAGTGCCGTTGACACGTCACACGTCACTCAGTGAATGTGGTAGAGAGAGAGATATCCTTTTCACAAACAGGCACGACTATAATGGCTATTCTCCCAGTACCGGCATTCGTCGAGGAATTTTTCTTTTGGTCACAGACCGACATGTAAAACAACTATAAGCAACATTTCTTCTCAGCCTTCAAAAAAGGACTGATCGATAATAAAAAACGACCTCCCTCGCTTCCCCCACGGACCATCCGGCCTTTAACCGGCGTGGATGGCAAAAACAGCGGAGCCGACAACGATTTAACACTTTAAAAACTTCAAAAAACACTTGGGGAATATAAACCTCACAATTGAAACCGATATCAAAACTTTTTGAGACAATTACAAAGGATTCTGTCGGAAGCGACCGGAGGTGCAATGCTCACGACAGAATCTTCAGTAAATGTGGTCGTTTTGTACCCAAACATTAATTAATGGCCGTAAACTATGTATAGTCTGCAACACGTTGATAAACTTCTTCTGTCACTCATTTATTAAGAACTCGATCCGCTGTGTTCCCCTTGTGCCAAATAACAGCGATAAACCCTCTTTATTGGTAAAAAAAGTGCATCTTGAAATGTTTATTTTAGTATAATAAATTGACCAAAAGATGAAATTTTGCTTCCTCATTGGGAACATTTTTAGAAAGAAGCTTTTTTCAAACATTGCAGTTTTCTGTTTGGGTATACGAAATGTGGAATGACCAGACTGCTTGCTTTTCGTATGTTGTGGTGTCAAAGTAAACAAAATGTTATAGTGATGGACAATCAAACTCTTAATTAAAACAGTGTTTACGAAACTTGTTGCATAATATAATATAATTAGTTTTCTCTCCTTGAACTCGATTTTACTAGTGACGTCGAAATAACAAATTTGAATATTCACTTCTTTATGCCTTAGGTGTGTCCTAAGTGCACAACCATTATATATAAATAAATAAATAAGTGTAACTGCGCTTATTAGTCCGCAATGTTAGCTGATAGTGATCGACAATCCGTAAATTCCGCTTTTAAATGACAATCCCGGTCTTTTTAAATATTAATTAACGTAATTATATTTTGCGCAAACGATTCTGGCACGGGATATAATTTTGGGTCATTATTGATGCGATGAAGGACGAATCGTGGCTACGGATTTCGCGAAAATCGGCGTTTCGCGTGATTTCTGTCTTCCCCGTAGATAGATTCGTTCGATGGTTCAATTTTCCATTTAATCAGTTAAATATTTCTTTGATCCATTGCGAAATTGGAGCCAGTTAAAAGTTTTCGATTTTGTTGTAAAAATAGGAGAACTTAATAGGCCTGGATTACATTTAATTAAACATATTTGGAAAATTTTGATTTTAATTTTTAATCTTGTAAACTGAATTGTGACTATAAATTCAATGAAATAACTCCAAATCTGACTGACTGTTTCAACATTGAGCTTTTTTTAAAACAGCCCGACTGAAAAGCAATCTTCTCTGATTTTATTCATCGTAATTGTTTCATAAAACGTTATTTTAACCAGTTGGTTTTGTCATAATTAGTAAAATTAATTATTACACTGTTAGTTTTGATTAGTTAAAGCTTATAGTTATTTAGAACTATTCAGTTTCTGTATTTATATTCGAATAATTCACCCGAGACAAATTTAAATTAATGGATTTTTATATTTTACGATTCTCGCATTGCGTCCCACTTATAGTGCATGTAAGAATTTGAACGGTCGTTTTTGATTGTTGGAGTCGACCTCATCTCATTGTCCTCGTGATCAAGTGTAAAAATATTGGCTTTGTTATTTACCAAGTTAAAAAGAACTGTTTAGTATAAAATTTATTTAGTTCATTACTTTGCTAATTATTTTTCTCTATTTAGTTGCAAAGTTTTGCATTTTTGTTAGACGTTATTTAAGATTTTTTGCCAAATCTATTGGGTATATTTTGAATGAGCGAAATCAGTCGTCGAAAACATAAAAAGGGCATATAAGTACACTTTTTCCTTTCAAAAATACGAGTCGAGTGAAGTAGTTGGAAATTGGTTTTCTTTAACCAATTTAGTTTTCGATATACTGCTGGATACGAAAGGGATAAAAAAATATATGGTTAATACCTGTTATACTTAAAAATAAGTATATTTCAACATGGGTTATTTCATAATTTTTAACTAAATTACGCTTTTCCAAAAAAAATTTTTTTTCGTAGGTTAACTACATTGCCAAAGTTGTCTTTGTCTAAAATTTTGCACTTGGCGCGTATTAATTTAACATTTCTTCAAAACTTAACTAATTTTAGCTCAACTATAATATATGTTCATTCAAAACGTGGTGAAACGACGGTCCTCCAAATGAAGTTTTTCTACTTCCTACTCAAAAATACCTTCGAAAAATAGTCGTCGAAATAAAAAAACGTTCAGAACATTTTTCAGTTCCTCTTTTATGAAACACTCGCCTCTACAGTCCAATAGTGCTAAATCAAACTCGGGACTATAGTGGCGTTTATCAAACTTGTTGAATGATATCCCATTAGAAATTAAAAGTATTGAAAGTTCAAAATTGCAGCCTAGGTCAAGATATTTTTAAAATCATTTGAATTTAAAAAACCTCTGCAAAAAGTCGGCGATAGAGAGTCTGTTTTAATTTTGCAGATAATGTACCCACGTCGATAGAACAATTAGTTATTCGGTAATACCTACAATCTCGGCAGTGATAATGTCTTATTTTTTCACCTAGATACTCCGTACACGTGATCAAGCGTTTGTCTGTAATTAAACCCAATGCGTTTGCGTACGGTACCCTGTCCCCCAAAGTGCACGTGGCACTTTCGCTAAGGTTGTATAGCGCGACGATTCCGTCTCGAGTCACGTTTGCAACACGTTTGTAGGAGCTTTAACTATTTCTTGGATTGCACAGTTGAATCCTAAATATTTTGCATTATGAATTGACCAAATGCTATTAATATATGAACGAAAACAAAATGTTAAAAAATTTCAAATAGTTGATGATGGTTTAAGAAAAATTAAAAGCAGCAAGAGATTTTTGACTTCATCGAAAGATTATACTCAAGAAATTCCAATGAAAATTAAATTAAAAAATAAAACTGATTTTTTTAAATTTTTTTTAGTTGGTTGTTCGCACTTGAAATGTTTAAATATTTTATTAAACGACTATTACAAATTAAGAAGCTTCAGGATAACAAAGAGTTTATTGTCAATAAATGATTGTAGTTGTTGAATTTTTATTATTGTCTTGTTAAGAAAGCCTTAATGACGCACTCGAACACTTTGTCAGTCTAAGACTTCTTGATTTGTTTAATAAAATAATTGAGCCTGAATTTAGGTATATGTTAAATGAATTTATACAGTGTGATCACTTAAGTTTGCAACATTTTTTTAAATTCTATTACTATTATTATTATTATTGATATTTGTCTGATTAAGAAGAGTAGTTTTGAGATTTTATAAAAAATGGTAGTGCTCAATAGCGTTGCAACAAACAAACGCAACCACAAAAAGCTCCGTGAGTAAAATATTAAAAATCTAAATTAACTTTTCAGATATGCAAATGTGCTACATTGATTTCATTTAATAAACATGTTTAGGTTAAATTACAAAATTTGCAAATTGCTAACTAAAAAAGACCAAAAGCATCATTTTTATCAACTACTTTTCCTAATAGCATTTTTCGATTTTTTTTTACTAAAGGTACTTTACTTTTGTTCAAATTTTATATTTTATGACTTACCTTGCATACCGTTGGACGAACGAACGAACGACGGCAATTGTAATTTGATGAAGGAATTAATATAGAGAAATCTCATATGTTGTACCGGGGCCACACGGTGTACTGTGATTCTTGAAAAAAAAATTGTTTTTCCCTTTCCACTGATCATTTTTGTAATTTTGTTTACAAACAGTCCATGTATAAATGTACTTTTAATTTTTTTGAACATATCAAAGTTAAACCGGCCCGACATTATAGGGGTCATACTGTACCAATTTCTAATTTGATTGCTGCAGAATCTTTTTATGGATATATGAGCCCCACTAAAATAGTATTTTAGTAGTATTGTTTAGCTTGATGAACCCTTTAAATTATATAATCGATGCGAGCTTAAATGGGTTAATTAAAAAAAATAAATAAAAAACAATGTCCACCGACTTCCTGTAAAGGCTCGTAGCTTTGTAAGGAGGACCTGTAGGGAAAAGATTATAGGAATTTGTCATGTTCGTTTTTCCTATCTCAATAAGACTTCCCACATTTTCCTGGATGCCCGCTACATATATTAATATCAAATTTTTGCTGACTACAATTTTCCCACAATAGGTCGAGTAATAAGATTAATTCATTCAGATACCAACGGCTTACACTGTTTAGTCACTAATAACACACTTGCGTTAATTTCAGACGACACACACCGCCAAACCGGTAATCGGACAAAAACCCCAAGTGTCGCCAAAACCCGCTCGACTCGGGGGCGAGACAATCGAGATGATATTGCCACCCGACCTCAATCCTGTCTCCGGATTGCAAACGTGGCCCCTAAAGAATCGCGTGATCTCGACCGAAACGGTCAAAAAAACGTCGGGCATCACCACGCCGACAGATATACACCAACGGCAACCCCACGATATTCGACATTCGTCCCAAGTCGGACCATCGGCCCACCATCAACAACAATCGCCACAGAACACCCGAACTTACAATACTTTACCGGTTAAAGTGTCGAAAACAATCGTCGACGAGGTGAGACAGTGTTCTTTATGGGGAAATTAACATTTTCAGTTATGAGTAGTTTGCGATCTCTCTAAACCAAAAATATTTTGAACAGGTGTACAAGGTCGTCGTAATTTTACACTTCTGAAGAGAACGCTTTGTAAAATGCTTGGACCAAAACTGAAGTCGGTGTCTGAAGCATTTCGGAGTTATAGGATGTTTTTCGAATAAAATAACGCTTAATTTTTTTTTGCTGTCGATAATTTGGTGAAAATATTTCTAAAGCGCTTTTTTAAAATCTAATTTAATATTTATCTACAGATTTTTTTATATAACCTTATATATTTTATAATCATGGAAGTGAACTCGAGCCTCCTCTTCTTCGAACCTTAGATACCGGCATTAGTTTTCGCCTATCTACTTCAGAAATTGTAGTTTTCCTGTAGAGTGCATCTCAAATTCCCAGGTTTTTTTTATAACGATTTAAGTTGCACAAAAGTAAAGTTCATGGGTGTGGTACTTTTACTAAGTGTAAACGAAAAACCCATCCTATAGAAATCTATAACAAAAACAGAAAATAATTGTTACAAAGATTTTTGCTGACGTCATAAAATTGGAAAACACTCGTAGCCCTAAAAAAATATATTACGTACATTACGAGATTTTTTAGTAAGTTCGTTAAATGGTACAGGTACGGATCTCCAACTTTTGAATATCATTTCATTCTTATACAAAACAATACTGCAGCATTATTCATTACAATAATATGCAACCAAACGCACTCTTACTCATTTCCGTTGCTAACCAAAACTAAATAATTAATATTATTATTTACATATTTGTCTTAACATTGGATTAGGTATCTATCTATACTAAACTTTTTACATTTTTTAATGAAGCATATTACACATTGTGTGAGAGAAGTCACAAAACTGTATGATGAGCAAGCACTAGCCAAATTATTATGTTCATATAGAAGTTCTATGTTATTTCAAGTTCAAGCACTATAAAAAATTAAATAAGTTTTTTTAAGGTTTTTGAAAAAAATATATATTATTATTATTTTCTAGAAAATCACTATTTTTCTGGATGTCTAATTCTCTATAACAAAAGGTATAAAATTTAATAAACTTCTAACAGCCTCTTTACAAAGAAGTTACTGTCTAAATAACTTTTTTAGTTTTGCTTATATAACTGCGTTATTCTTTTATATCTCCAAAAGATGTTTGTATGCTGCATGCAATGAAAATAGTTACCGTTATGCAGAGTAGCACATAACTTCCTTATTTTAAATGGAACGCCAGGTATATTATTTCATTTGTTGATTTCTTAAAAAATTTCATACTGGGTTTCCTTGGATTTTCCTATACATAATTGCAATATTGCAGGTGGTATGATAAACGGAGAAACGCAAGAATCATCCTTTCGAAATTGTACAGGGTGTCCAGAATCAGTCAGTTTAAAAGCTTCATTTTGTCAAATCCTGTCTTTTATTGTCTGTAATTAATTGTCAATCAGTATTTTTTGCTGCATCTCCCGTTTTGTTTTTTAAAGGTAGCCCTTGAAGAGAAGCGACTGATAAATGCTTTGAAAAATGGCGATCTGGTCACGGACGGGTTTCCGCACAACGCTGCAGTGTCGAAGGTGCCCACCAAACATATACTGCGGGAACCCGAAAAATCCACAGAAGGTACAACCAAATGGGCCTTGAGGACAACCCCCAAAAGACCCGAGCAACAGGTAAGTAACTTTCTTATAAAATTAAAAAAAAACGAAGCAGTCCTTTGACATCAGCGCCTTTTTTAAGTAGCAACTGGTGATTAAAAATTCATATATATTTGTAAATGTGAAAAAAAAACGATTTTTGCGATTTCAGTGACGCTTCCTTTAGATTGTTTATTTTTATGTTAACCTTGAAAAAGTTACACAGTCAAGACACGCAACGTTATCGTTAGTGTAATTAAGATAGCTTTGAAAAAAATTTAAGACGTATTTATTTCCTCGCAATGGAGTATTTAAGAGAATATATATATATATATATATATATATATATATATATATATATATATATATATATATATATATATATATATATATATATATATATATATATATATATATATATATATATATATATATATATATATATATATATATATATATATATATGTTCGAAGTGTTTTCGGAGCGCGAGCATTGAAGATGCCAAGTGAGATTTTGGCGAAACGTCTGCAGGATTCCAGTCGGATGCAGGATTTGCAGGATTCCAGTCGGATGCAGGATTCCAGTCGGAGTTCAACGAGCGAACGGATGATATCCCGGAGTATAGTGTCATCATATATATATATATATATATATATATATATATATATATATATATATATATATATATATATATATATATATATATATATATATATATATATATATATATATATATATATATATATATATATATATATATATATATATATATATATATATATATATATATATATATATATATAATGACTTGTGTTTTATAGTGTTTTGAAAAAAAAATTCAACGAAGCCGTATTATATCTTTGTATGGTTCGGGCTTGAAATAAAAAGAAAATTTGGCGTGATATACGCAGATTCAGTGCAACAAATGCGTCTTCCAGGTTCCTCACCCGGAATTGACTTCGAGCCAAAGACTGCACTTAAGACAGACCGCCTCCAACCCCGTTCGGCCCTTCTTAACGAGGGGCTCCGTGGCCGAGAGAGTACTAATTTTCGAAAGGTGCCCCAGCGATCTGTTGTTGGATAAAAGGGCGCGAGCGCCTGTGTCTCAAGTTGTCAAAACCCAAGTAAGTCACTTCTCATTATGATCCCAGATTACTTGACCCATTAAAATTTTAAAAATATCAACCTGAACCTATTTGTCAAAATTATTATGCTATGAAATGATTTGATGATTGATTTGGTTTGAAATGATTAAGGGAGTACATTTTTCTTAATTAGTAATTTTCTCTGTAACCTATTGGACTTTTAATTAAAACAATTTATTTTTGTCGGAATAGGGAACTTGAACATTTTTTTTATTTCTTAAATACATTCGTTTATGTCCAGAAATAACGCATACCAAATAACAAAACTCAAAACCCAATATTGAAGTTGCAATAAATAATTCAAGTTGTGATTACCGTCTGTTCCTTTTAGACAACACTAACCGCTCGAGAATGATTGTGAGAAAATAAACTAGATAGATGGTAGAACCATACTAAAGGCTATTCGCTCAAAACGTGCTCAAAAGTGTATTGAATTATGAGGTGCTGTTTTCGAACACCTCTTAATATAACATCAATAATTAATCATAAATTAATTAGGTTTTCTATTTTCTTATTTCCATGTTTCTTAAGTTGAAATAAAACAAGAAAAATAAAATATAAAATAATTTCGGTTATTTTCAATTTTAGGCTAATATTGCATATACATTTGTTCTGTTAGCGATTTACGAACGTTAGAATGAAAAATATACAGGGTGTTTCATTTAAAAAGAGGACATTTTCCTAATTCCTTCCTAAACCTTACATTCAGTTGTTTTTCTGTTTTCACCGTCTGAATCAGTGGAAAAAATTCTACTAGTGTGCTAATTTAACCGAATTTGTATCTCTATTCAAATCAAAGTTATTTACCAATAATTAACACTTATTTAGATCAGTATATTGTAAGAACTTTAAAACAATTTCCCACTGTTGAGTTCAAATAATTATAGTTCAATTAGCTATCTCTGTTTTGTTTAATTTTTTTTAGTTTGGTTTTTCTTGAAAAGCTAATGTAATGTTTATCCTGATATAATTCATATCCTAGGTGTTCTATTGTAATTTGACTTCTATAGACAATATAATGATACCTATTTTCGAAAACTGACGGTATGTGTGTTTTTAAATTCGCTATAGCTAAGTGTTAACTAATAGGTAAATAATGTGTAAAATAGAATATCTATAAAAAAATAGCATATAGAAATAGAAAATTTATTTAAAGCACTGCTTTGTAGAACTCCCATGAGAACATTATAACCTGCCGATGTGTCAGGATAGTTATGAATTAGTTAATACTTGCAGTAGGATATAAATTATTTGACCAATAAAGTCCCAAAGCAGCCGTCGGACAGCAGCGGTTAACCTTGACTCGGTACTACCTGCATAGTGTTTATTTATGTGAATTCTGACACCTACGAAGGCGTGTATATCGCGAAGGAGTCGCAGGCCTACACTTTGTTATGCAATTGATCGTTGTCGATCATGTTTTAATATAACTGCCTACGTATTTATTGGGCTTTATAATTAGCGACCACACCGCGAGAAATTCGTAGCTGTAATATTAATATTCATCTACTTTAATGTTTAAACCGTCAACATAGCAAGGGGTCATCGATAAATTACGTCACACGAATTTCATGATTACCTCTCCACCATCTCGCACATTGTCTGATCTTGCGAGCCTCCTTCTTCGTCTTTAATGTGTAAATTAATTTACGGATACCACCTAAAATGAAATGTATGAAAACTTTTTAAGCCGTTACCGAGGCAGCCGGTCCTGCAACACACCACCCTTCAGAGACACGTCCGAGCTAATCGGAACGTCAACATCCCCAGGTTTCACTACCCCACGGGTAAACCGGGGCCGCCCGGTCACTTGGAAGTCGTCCGGGCCAAAGTCAAAGCCGCATTCGCCGGTGTCGGCGAAAGAGCTTCCAGGTATTTGACTTTTTTTTTCTATCAGCGTCGTCCAGAAAGAAATGTAAACTCAAATTTTAATAGAATGGATTCATGATATATTTAATTAATTCCTTTTTTATGCCGTTGCCGAATATGTCAATCACAATAAGATTGTTAGTTAAAAACCAAAAAATTATAATAATATACGATTCAGTGTTCAAAAAATGGGAACACAAGGGGGAAATTAGCAAAGCATAAAAACAACTGTTTCAAAGAAATATTTTTATGCAATTCTCCGCTAATTGTGTAAATATATTTCTTGCAGGGAACACTTTGCAGCTGTCACTCAGGCGTGCCAACTGCCTCTGTATTGGAAGACCCCGTTGTATCTGGCTGCATGCGCTGATAAGGGCAGTTGCACTTTTGATCAGTTTATAACTTTTTGGCAAGGGTAAGTAATTACTTCCTCTCCAATAAAATATAAAAAAAGAAAATTTAGAACATGCAGGTTGTATCAAAAATTTCAATATTACTTTTTCAGGATGGCCTCGAATTGCAACGATGCGCCTTCTCGTTTCGTATATATTTTGACCAGGGGCAAACGTAACTACTTGGTTCCCGAGGATTTCATTCCCATGGTCCAGGATGTGGTCGAAACCCATCCGGGGCTGACGTTCCTGAAGGAGGCAACCGAATTTCACTCGCGATACGTACACACAGTTATCGCCAGGTATAAGGGTGCCCAGGGTACCATTTAAAATGAAAATTCCTTCAGCGGATGTGGTTTTCCAGAATTTATTATTGCGTGAATCGTTCGTGGTCAGCCAAAATAACCATACCGGAGCTGAGAAGATCGAATTTGCTAAATGTGATTCAATTACTCGAGGAAGAAGAGGATATTAATCAGATTACACAATACTTCAGTTACGAGCACTTTTACGTTATTTACTGCAAGTTTTGGGAACTTGACAGAGATCATGACTTGTTTATTGATAAACAAGATCTCACCAGGCACAACGATCACGGTAGGGTACTATACATATTTTATTTTACCAAAGTCACCAAACCGAAATTTAACTGCAGTCAGTTTTTGTTAGTGTTGGAGCTGGTGAATTGACCACTTTTTGCAATTGTAGAGTGTTATCTATCATTATTTAATTATATATTTTTTATAATAAGTCGGGGAATCCGAATAATATCCACTCTACTTTTGTTTAAAAAGATTTTAACACAAAAGTTTTTTGTTTTGGGATCAATAATAAACCGTGAAAAAATTAAGTAGATTTTATTTTTTTCATTCTAGACTATCTTAACTAAAAATTTCCAATTTATCTCTGCTCCCTGTCATTGCAATGCTTTTTATTATGAATTTTTTATAAATTTACACCTTGTGTTCCATGTTCCATATATTATCTCAAAATCTAGATTTAGATAAAAATATAATAGTTTTATGTATACAGGGTGTCTCGAATATGCTGTAGCTTCATTAACATTATATTTTTGTTATTGGTGATATTTTTGTTCATTTTTTTTATCATAGGTGTGATATCAGTCAATCAATTACCCACTATGTAATTACACTATGTTAAGAACAGTAAAAATACCTATCATTTTGTGCATACAGGGCGTTTTAAAAAACATGCGTCAAAAGTAAGTCCGGAAATGCCGAGATTTAAATGACGTTTTGGTAGTTGCATTCAATAAATACTGTCCTCGGCTACAACGCCAAATAACTAATCACTAAAAGAACCGGAATTTGATTTGATTATTCTGGTTTCATCTAAAAGAAAGGGCGATAACTTTTCTTGAATACATTCAAATAATTTATGATACACAGACGGGTTATTACCACTTGAGACTTTGAATATCACCTAGCCTGCCAAATTTTTTATTTATCAAAATTTTCAAAAATGACGATGAAGTCATCGGTTTTGTATGCACACAAAAACAAAATAATTCGAATTTCAAATGCAAAATGATTATAAAAGGTTTTTTCTAAAGGAAGTGGGGAATGGGAACAGCATTAAACCATTTGTAGGCACAGTAAGAAAACGATCTTTCAAACAATGCTTTACGATGCGGGACAGGAGAAATAAGACCCCTATATCGAAGAGTGAAAGTGCGGACATAGGTTCGGTAAATCATTTTTTCAAAGAGATATGGAGGGCAGAAATTTAAAATTACGTAATCAACTGAAACATGATAAAGCAAAGTTTCAGCCCTCCAGGATTATTCGCCAGTGCGTTCGATCGTTTTTGTACAAGGATCGTTGCTTCTTTGCCTTCAATTCCGCAAGACGTTCAGGTTCAATTATTTTTTATATCTTAAAAATATCCGGGATGGTCGACTTTAGTAAAATACATTTAGAAATTTTTGCTACTTAAAAGTTGTTATAATTTATTATTTCAGCTCTATCTTCTCGCATTATCGACCGCATATTCAGCGGCTGCGTGACTCGTGGCAACAAAAAACACCACGAAGAACGTATGTCCTACACCGATTTCGTTTGGTTTCTGCTTAGCGAAGAGGACAAACTGCACCCCACAGCGATCGAATACTGGTTCCGCTGCATGGATCTCGATGGCGACGGCTACCTTTCAATGTACGAGCTCGAGTATTTTTATGAAGAACAAATGCAGAGGATGGAGAGTATCGGAATCGAAACTCTACCCTTTCAAGTACGTTTTCGTCGAGCCATGACGCCTTACTAATTTGATTTTTCTTTTTCAGGACTGTCTTTGTCAAATGCTGGACATGGTCAAGCCCAAGATGGCTGGCAAAGTGGCCCTCAGCGATTTGAAGAAGTGCAAAATGACCCCTATTTTCTTCGACACATTCTTCAATCTGGAAAAGTATTTGGATCACGAGCAGAGAGATCCATTTGCTTCCCAGAGGGATCACGATATAGACGGGTTAGAGGTATGGGCCGCTAAGCAGTTAACATCTATTTCCAAAGAAATTAAATGAATTTTTTAAACAATTGCATTTTCAGATGTCCGATTGGGATCGATATGCCGCAGAGGAATATGAACTTCTCGTTGCTGAAGAGGGTGGGAATGACGTGCAGGAGAGCCTGTAAGTGTGATTTGAAAATTTTCATTTTTTTTATCTCTTGAACTCCATGAAAACCATTTATTTATTTTTGACTTGGGTTAAATGATTCACAATTAAAATGTTTTAAACTGGTGGGATAACTGTGATCCTTAAGGTATGCGGGTAAACCTTTTAGAGTAGGGATAACTTTTTGACTAATTTATATTGTCGGTTGTGTTTAAGGGAGTACGAATGTGGCTATGATAGGGTAAGCTAAACATACTGTGGCATGTTTTCAATTTACTAATATTCTAACATTGAATTGAAATCGAGTTGACTAACATCTTTGCCCTGAAACTAACTGCAACCATCCATTGACATTATTTGCCAAAAGGGGTCCGATAATTCTTTGATAGAAAGTTTAGAAATGGTCAGCCTAAATAAAGAAAAAATAATGTATGGCGGGTGAGTGGCGCAGTGGCATTGAAATCTGTTTTACATGTTCAAGGATAAAGTGGTTCTAACCAATTCCGTTATATTTTCACCGTTACGATGATTGTTTCAGTTTATTGTAGCGCAAAAAACAGTTCCTTACACACTCAACCCACAAAAAAAACTTTGTGTTTTTGATAACTGTCAGGTCGTCCCTTTTGGATATATTGTCACTGACTTAATGAATCACCTGGTTTGCCGGTTTATTAGCATTAATCACTTTGGTACAAACTCCTTTATTTATAACTTAGACTCTGCACGCAACTCAACTTTAATTCGTTCTTCATGTAAATGACTTAAGTACTTAGTACCTTTTCGAATATAAGCTTCAAATTAACTAATCTAAGATAAATTTGTACACTTTTTGTCAAAATTCTTATGGTTTCAAAATTATTGCCAACATTTAAATTTGATTGCATAACGAAATGTTTGTTTGGAATTTTAACAACTCCAATGCTATGATGTTTTGAGGAACAGCGATTTAAGAACTTTATAATTGAGAATGTGTTTTCGAATATTTATCAATATTTGTAGCTCGTCCGATGAGGGAAATGAAGACTTGTTGTCGCAACATGTCGATGACGCTCTTGAGCTGTCGGAAGATGAGAGCGACTGCAGTATTTAGTATAAGGATATTTGAACGTTTCGATGAGTTTCAAATGTTTAACGTAACCAGGGCAAAATCGATATATTTTGGCGTACGAATGTGAACTTTTTGTATTGTTAGAATACATTAAAGGACAAATATAGTTTTTCACGACACTCTACGTAGCAAAACTCAGCAAGTGCAGCTTACAGACCCTTGATGTTAGTATGTAACTGATACTCTTGTATAGAGGGTGTTTCCATAGATCGAATGGAAATGAATCAATTTGAAAATTTTCTGTTTAATCAGATAACCAATCCATTCCTTTTTTAATTTCTATAGCGGAATAATATTACAGTACATTTCAACATCAGCATACATCAACATCACAGTAACCTTAGCCCATTATATGCTTTTATAGTGATACTTCATGAATGGGCCGATTTTGGCAATTAAAACTAGGTTGTAAAGAAGGATTTTTAAGATTATGTCCATATGAACATATGGGATATAAGGGATATATTCCAAAGTACAGTTGAATTTTATAAAGCACGAAAAGGCCACCTAAACCACATGCAAAACCATCCAACGATTGAAACAGTTCTTTCGAAACACCCTTTATATAGTCAGGTGGGATATCCATTTGTTGTAGTTTAAACTATAAAATCAAAATAAGAGATTTTATGAAATAAATTTAATAAACAACCACTTTTTGCGGGAGACGGATCTGCCCTCGAGCACGTCAACAAATGGGTATGACAAATGACAAAACAGTTTTTACAAATCCCAAGCACAAAGCAAGAATTGTGATTCATGAAATATTTAGATATTATTTAGATAAAGTATAGCGGAAACGTGTCCTTTTGCATAGTATGTAGTAAGAATTATTCATAGATCTAGTCTCCTAAGTTTGATAGATAAATGTGTGTGTTGTTGACTTTTTTGTTTTAGCATATTTTCTCCTGTCTTAATTATCTTGTTTTTCTAGATTACGTTTGACTCAAATACTAGTGGCATATCTGACGAATATATTGTATGTTTCAGTTTTGCTTGATTGTACCTGACTTCAATTTTTTCTGGAACAAATTTCCACCTATCAAAGCAAAACCATAGTTGAACAAATGTCAAGCTTTTTATTATTATACTCATAAAATTAAAATAAGGTTTGAAAGATAAATATTTTGTTACCGTTAATTTTTTTTCGTTATTTATTGAAGAAACGGTGTGCTTTTTATGTGAGTTTGTCCTAATTGTAATACTATTATATCGAATTTACTTAGTACTACTGTTATGTATACCTTCCGTGATTTTAACATCACACGAGCTAATTGTTGGAATTGTATAGTATAGTTTATTTAACATAATTTACACATTTATTTTTAACTATTACTATTAAATTAGAATATAAAATTTACTAGTCATTTTTACTGTCTTACTTTATTACATAACTCTGTATTAAAGTTTATTATTATATTGCAGTTTTCTTTTAAGAGCGTTTTATTGATTTTATTTTCAAAATTTTCAGTTTCAGTAACCACATTGAAAAAAAACCATGAAAAGGGGCCAACTCAGAGAGTAGAAAAATATATTTACACCAACTGGAACTCGTTTATTTATTACTTATCCCAGAGGCCAATCTCCTTCATTTTCGTTTGGAAGTATTGCTGTAGATTGACAGCACACTGGTAATACTCAGTTTCTGGTAAATTGTATACTTTGCAATTGGTAAATATTCTCATCATGTCAGCGATGAACAATCTTCTTGATACATAATATCTTGCCTTAAGCCTCTCTGTCATTGTTTTCAAATCTAAAACACACATTCCTCTTTGAGATACAAAATGGTGTTGAAACCTAATTTGAATAGGCGATTGAACAGAGAAAAGAAATATACCCAAAAATAACTTTAAATTAACCAGAGAAACAAATTAAACCTATGCATTTACTAGTTTTGAAAACCCTAAATAAACTTTCAAAATCCTCACCCATGGGATATTTAATGTGTTCATAATAATCTTTAACAATATCTTTGTTGACTGGTTCCCTAAAAGGCCACGAAGAGGCGTGGTTCTTCACCTAAAACACCAAATGACCCAACCCTTTCTATGATTTTCTTAACACTTACCGCATTTAAAACAGTCTTAAACATTCCAGCCAAGGTGTCAATGTCCTGAGACTCTTCGAGTTGTTGGCCCCTAGTGGTTCTCGTAGAAGGTTTGTAACCTGTTTCCTCCAGTCCCGGAATGGATTCCACAGGTATACTTTTAACTCCTACAAATATTTATAAGCTCTATTAATTTCTCCTAGGAATAATTGTTTAATCTTAAAAAATTCTCAATTGTTTTATATTATACAGATGCCACAATTGTACAAAACAAAAGTGTGAAGTGTTATACAGCAACAAGTAAAAAGATTTAAGCAACAAAATTTTTTACCATCCTTAAAAAATGTAATTCCTGGATGCACTTTGGAGACACTTCGCTGCTGCTGATAAATCAGCTGCTTAATAAACTTCTGCTGCCTCCTAACAATATTCGTGAATTCCGTATAGACGATCTTGGGATTCAGCTCGCAGTGCATCAAAGTTGCGCCTTCATAATCTTTTATATAGCCTTGATATACCACTTTGCTTAGCCTAATATCCTTCGAAAACCCTTGCCGCTCAAAATAACCTACAACTCTGCATTAGTTACCTAATTCAAGACGCACTAACTGGTTATTCACTAGCCTAAATTTTGTTATCATCATACTTTCTAGCAAAATTATATTTATTTATTATACACAAATACATTTGTTGGTCCAACTTTTATTCGCCACCTACAGAAATGTCCAAGGAAAGATACGCTGGATTTTAGTCATTTTATGTCTGGTCAACTAACTTACCAATGGCATTTTCGTCAGCAAATGTCAGACAATGCAGGATACCTTTAGAAATATGGTAATCTTTCAGATGGTTCATCAAATGAGTGCCATAACCTTTGATCTGCTCCCTATCAGTCACCACACAAAAAACGATTTCTGTAAAACCCTGAGTGAAGAATGGCCGAAAACAAATACCCCCCATTGGTTTGTTATCCTTAATTAATGCTATGGTCCGATGCTTCCTAAAAATAAATTTTCTTATGAAATGAGTAGATTACTGATGAAAAGGAGTTCTACTCACGGATCAAAAAGCAGCAGAGTAATGTATTCCACTGGCATGCTGGGCAGTTGCTGAGAAAAGACATTCTTGAGTCCAATCAGCCAGAGCATGACTTGTTTCGAGACAGGTTCTGTCAGACTGTTAGCGATCAAATGCATTTGTATTATACCGTTTTTCTCTTCCATTTTTGGCCCTGCGTCTGTTGGAGGTGTGTAATCTGAGAACACCAACTAAAACAGGGAACAACAAAAACTATTTTCAAGATTCTAACTTCCATTTTCTTAGGACAACCAATGAGAGAAACAGGTATTTTCATGTCAGTAAAACCACTCTGCTTTGGAATAAATCAATCTTGGGGACCAAGTTGATAAAATAATTAAAATAATAGAGAAATTATAAGAAACTTAACTTTAAAGAAAATATCAAAAACAACAGCAGTATCAACTTACATCTGGGCCTGTGAGATAATTTAAACTATCAATGGTAGCAATCACTTGACCAACAGTTTCTTGTGGTAGATCTTCAAAAGCTTCTTCACTAGTCATTTTTCTCCGTTTAGCTTCTCTGGGTTGTTCAATACTTGATCTAATGGCTTTGCCTATCAACAAAACAAAAAACAACAAATTCATAGAAACCATTTTTCAACTTACCTGAAACACCAGTTATGTCTTTTTCTTCAGCTCCTCCTGTAAACTTTTCAAATTCACTTTGTTTTGAAGTGCCTTAAAAATATAAACTTAATAAATAAATGTTCTTAAAAATTATTTTGAAATTTTTTAGATTAATGGCAAAACATACTAAAAATTTAAATATCTGGATTCTGACAAACTTCCAAAAAATAAAATAACACCATGCTTAAACAGATCAATAAGACAAAATAAAAATGAAATATAATAAATATAAATATAGAAATATAATAAATCAAAAACAACTACTCACCTTTTCCTTTGCTTGGGTCCACCAGCAAATATGGTATAGAGTGAGCTTTGAACTCAACATCCCAAATTGGAGAATTCTGCGCATATATTTCCTCATCTAGTTGATTTAAAAAGGGGGGAAAATTATTAAGAAGCATTACTTTCTGCTCAGAGGGTATTGTATCCCGGTCCTTGTGGAACTGATCCATAATCTGTTTCTTAAAGTATTTAAACACAGCTCTTAGTAATGTCCGACCAAAAACTTGTGTGGTGTCATAATGTTGCAGTGAATCACAAAAAGTAGGGATGTAACAAAATACTAACCACCTGCATCCAAAAAATTTGAATTAAATTAAAATAAATATTGCAAAATTGTTAGTAATAAACGAAAGAATGAAGACATGGTAGTAGTAATAGAATACTAAGCATCCCTAGCATCCTTTCAAACAGAAAATTATTAAATTCTTTACAAACCTTGTATACTCTATCCAATATATAGTTGCTTCCTCCTGACTGATTATATGCTGCTGACTGCTTGGTCTGGGTAGTTCCCAGGTATTCAAGCTATTAAAGAGTATTCTTGCCAGTTCATACATTGTCTTCAACTCTTGACCAATATGTGAGTACTTATAGACCAGAAGATTTGAGACAGCTTTTTCAATACTTGGTCTTTCAAAAGGTGGTTGACCCAAAGGACCCTCCACCACTGGAGTTTCCAAAGTTAATACACTATTTCTTAAAAGCTAATAAAATAATACCATAAGCAAAAGCAAATAACATATTTGATTCTACTATATAAACACAGAGTTTATTAGAGACATAAAATAATATTAATATATATTTACCTTAAATAAATAAAGGTACACTTTCTTAGTCTTAGGGTTTTCTTCTCTAGTCATTGCTGTATACATATTATCCACATCAATTACCATTCTCAACAATTTGTTTATTATTTCATCTGGTTGGTGTCTCAAATGTGAAATATGAAGCTCTGTGTTTGGTAAAAATATATTGTCATAAATTTAATTTTTACAAATTATAGGAAAAACAAAGCAGAAGTGAATCAGTTTTTTACTGAATAAGAAGCAATGTAGAGAATCTTACCAAGACTGTGTTCACATTTACAAGGATCTTCGAAAGTTGGACTGGGCATCGGCAGATCCGTTTTCTCAGGCCTTTTCCAACCGGTACATTCACATCCTGCTTGCTACATTAAATGTTAACTTAACTTGAAAAACAATCAAGGTGTTTTTGCTACCTGGCACTTGGAATAAACAGAGAGTTTTTGTAACTTCCTATTGAGGGGTAACTGTAATAAAATTTGTTTCTTTTGTTTTATTTTCTGCAGATTGTTGAGTCGGCTTCCGTCTTCTTCCATTTTTTTATCTGCTTGTGGTGGATGTTGGGGCTGTTCCGACTTAATAGATTCAGACGGGCCGTCTCCTTGGTCCATTGTATATCGCTTCGGTACTAAATTTTAATTAAGAATATTTAATACACAAAACTGAAAGACAATATAAATTTACAGTAGCCAATTTTAGTAAATAAATATAGCCAACAAGAGAACTTGTACTCACATCACTTTATGGTTATGATATTATGACACTGGCGTCTGTCACTTATCCGTCAAAACATCACTGATGCACTGCTCAATAGTCGCAAAGGTTATTGCTCAATAGTGGCAAAGGTTATGGCGGAACGGCCTCTTCAATAAAAAAATGCACGAGAACCGGAGCCACAACTCCTTTACTTTAATACATATCTATGTCTATGTCTATACAATTTATATTTAAGGACGATGGTGGCAAAACTAACCAAACTATTTCTATTCTTATTCTATTAGCAGTATCCCTGGCCTTGGTTGAGAGGGTGCTGCATTCAGACATTCTTATCCACAATACCAGGCAAAACTTCGCTCCCACTTCTTCTGGAGTTGTCCTCTGAGTGTTTTCAGTGACCTGTTGAGATTGCTACCAGCTTTAATAGTCCTGAAACTGGGAACCCACTTTAATGGTGTAGATGATCCCGGATTTAAAATCATGTTCCTCTTCATTTTGAGCACTACCCTATGATGTAAAGGCAGTTTGCGTTGGCAGTGGCAACAGCGCCGGCATGATGTAGCTCAACCTTTGCATTTTATTGTAAGGGTGTTTTGAAAACAAATTTTGAAAATTACTAATTCCTATAAAATCACTGAAAATAATATTAAGAAAATATGACACAGAAATAACCAGAGGTTTATGTAGTTTTCAGAACGATCATATACTGTTTCGTTTTCTATAAATAAACTTTTAATATGCTTTAAATTGTGAATCGCTCTATATTTCTTAATGCATTTTCCGGTTTATTTTGAAAACTATCAATTTCTAGAAAGAAAAAGACGTAACCGAAAGTTCCCAAAATTTATAGTTCATCTTACGAGTTCATTATGATCTTTAAATTTCCTTTCCTTTCCTTTAAGTTCACTTTTCGCACTTGTTAGGAAATATACGATTACAGCTAAGTATTCCTTGCCGATAAACGTTGAGGTAAAAAAAAAATATATCAGAGTGCACTATTTATTAGAATAAGGCATATCTACGTATCAGTGCTTGGAACGCTTGTGCTTAACTTTAAATATGCCTTTGTCGTAGAACCATTGCCTGACTGCTTGCGAATACATAAACCGCGTCGTCTTATTGAACACGATGAAAAACACAAACATGATAAACCCTTGCAGAGTCGCGGTGAAACAGAACAGATAGACGAACACAATGTCGCCCTTAATTTGGGAAACGAACCCGAATATCCAGGTTAATCCCAAAATGAAAAACAGGAGCAGAGCCAAACGCAACTGAAACAGTATATCGTTGTTGGACGTTTCCACGTATTCGGACTTCTTGTGGAATACGTTATACATTATAAACACGAAAATGATACTGTTTAGGGCGAGGATTATTGAAACCGGTAACCACACGCCCAAATAAAGTCCCAACTTTGACGGGTAACACAGACCCGCGCCTCCGTCTTCGTAATTATTCGGATCTATAAGGAACACGCAGAGAATGGGTATGCAGGGGAACACCCAGCCACAAATCAAAGCCTTAAGCAGGACATACTTCGGGGGACCACCCAGCACTTCGACGAATCTCTTAAACTGCAATATAGCGATCGTCATCATCCAGCAACATTCGGATAAAAGCGCGTAGTGTAAAACCATCCCCGTGATAGTACACGGTGTCCCGGAAGGGTTGGAATCGTAAACTGCGTCACTTATGTAAAGCATCAAAATTTTCAAGGCCGTGGCGAACGAAAAGTTGACGAGGATTTTGTTGCCGGTATTTTGACGCCACTTTTTAAAAAACAGACCCGTCAATAGGATCCCTATGATACCCAGCAGGGACAGGGTGCAGTTGATGTTGGTTATCATACTTAGGGTGGAGTCGTGGTCAGGTGCGGTTTCATACTCGGCCAAGAGCAGCGCAAAGTGAGTGACGTGGGAGAATTTGCATATGGTCATCATATGGAGACGTTCCCGTAATCCGTCCTGGGTCCAGCGACCTTGTTCGGATGTTGCGACGTTGTAGTTCCAATAAGCGCAGTTGTCAGCGTCGTCGGCGTCTAAACCTACATTAAACATGATCGAAATCGAGTCTTGAAGCGAGTCGTTTACTCCGGGCAATTGGATTCCGAATATGCTCTTCGTTGTCCTGCTGGAGTCGATCTCATTGAATAAAGCGTCGCTGTAGAAAATCGAAATGATCACTTTGTTATTCTCCATCAGTCGAATTTGCTCGATCAGAGGCGCACCGAATATGACCGCAGCTGCGACGGAATCATTTGCGGTGTAGTTTAAGTCGTTTTGCTGAGTTATCGGTTTGACTGTGCATATTGACGTTTCGCAGTCTTCGAGGTAGATTCCTGTTAAATCGGATCGGTTCAGATCGGTGACGATTATGGCGAAGTTATCTTCGTCGGTGACCCAGGTTTCATCGAGTTGCTTGGCGATCTCTTCTATGGCATGCAGGAGCAGGTCCGTAGCATTGAATTCGTTTTGCGAGTTCTCCAACACAGTTCTAAACAGGATATTTTATTGGCAATGGGACATACGTGAATTAGAGATATTAGGAGTGACTACATTTTCAAAATTTATTTATTTTTCTTTTTTCTACTTAAACGGATTGCTTCTCGGAAAACAGGTTTTAATTTCATGGGCCAAATCTGCTAAAAAAATTCTTGATACTTTTTGTTGGCTATGAAATTTGAAAACACATCGCATTTTTGACACTGGGGGCTTTTTTGATGTTATATTATATTTTTTGATATATATGCATATGAATGTTATATGTATCTTTTCTATTTCGAAAACTCGAAATAGTTATCGTCTCGAGGTCTTATTGGTTGAAAGCGAGATTTTAAATAACAGGTCTGATTGATTAAACATTTTTTTCTTCAAATATAGGCGGCGGTGCTATATATATCTAGTAGGTATACGAAAAATACGAGTACAAGGCAAGAGAGATTTGCTTAATATATTTTTTTGCGTTAAATAATAAAACATATTCAATGCTTCAGATCAGATCAATGATTCAGATCTCCGTCAGTGAGATAATTGAAAAGTTTAACATGGATACAGGACACGAATATCACTCAAATATTATTTAACACTAATTAACAATAAAAAAAGACGAATCAATTTTTTTTTCATTTCCAATATATAGAAAATTTTTGTCTCAAAATTAGGTGAGAATTTGTATTCCACCCTTATTTTGGTGTAATCAAATTGTGTATCCTAGTCTTGACTCTGCTATTCGACCAGTTCGCCATGGACCAGATGTTACCGATAGCTGGATCGCGAAAAAGAGTTTTGTCAATATTTTGCGCAGGAAGGACCGCTAGTGTCGTATATAAAAGAAGAATGGCGCCTGTTTATTGACTCAAGAATGCGTAGTTATTGCACAATAGTAACGAACTGGTCTCGGTTCCCGTTGCACATTCGGTACATTTAAAAGAAACGTAAACGAAAATTTGGGACTTCTTTTGAAGAAAATAAACTATATATATATATATATATATATATATATATATATATATATATATATATATATATATATATATATATATATATATATATATATATATATATATATATATATATATATATATATATATATATATAGAATAGCATCTAGAACAAGCCTTACACCTGGTAGCAAAAATGTATTAAGAGATAGGTTAGTTGGCCCCAAAAAAGTTTTACTGGCTTGATGAAGCAGTTTGTTAAGACCCTAGACAAAAATTGACAGTGTTTCAAATATTTGTGCGAGACATTTTTAGTCGAATTAAAAGAAGATATTTTTGTTGGGCAGCATTATGCAAAGACAAGGATTTTCAAAACATAATGACCAATGTCGCGAAAAACGTGTGGGTTTAATTTAAAGAAGTAATTGATAAGTTTCTTGGGAACTCTAAGGACGAAAACTACGAAAGTATTGTTGAAAATATTGTAACACTTTCATTCTCTAGGTTGTAATATGAGTTTGAAAGTACATTTTCTGTTTTCGCACATTTTCCTGAAATCTCGGAACAGGTAGCAAAGAACAGAGAGAGAGAGAGGTTTCACCAGGCAGATGGAGCATTGCGATGATGGCGGACTACTGCTGGATCTTAAAACGGGATATGCTCTGAATATCCGTACAACGCAGCTTTCATGCAAAAATACGAATATTTTAGTTTTTTTTTTTACTTTTTTTAACTAAGATTCCACTTTTTTACTCAATAAACAAATAAATTATTTTAGAAATATCGTTTCCTTTTCCTTTAATATTTTCTAAAAAACCTTACATGATATAAATAAATGTCTTCAAATTAGAAACATTTGTCAAAAGATTTAACTTTGTAGACCTGTGTAATTATTGAAAATCTCATGCTGTGATAAAGACTGCTTACCTCGGAGTATCAGAAATGCTACTGATAATCCCCGACATCAAATCCGAGTTAACGTAGTTGTTATACAGAGCGTCCAGCAATATCTTCGATATCAAATAAATATCCACCGGAACGAAATCATTAAATTTGACTTTGCTCATATTATAGACCAGTTGAAGCTTTTGCTCCGCCCACATGTCCGAATTCAGAATGTTCTCCAGATTGGTGGTGATGTTAGTGATCATTTTAACCAACGCAAAATGCGTCGTGTGGTTAAAAGTGCATGCGGTGACATTGCCATCTATCACGGAAGAAAATTCTCTGTTCCAATACCCAGGCAAACTAAGTTCAGTCGAGTAGTTCCAAGAGGAACAGCTGGCACTACCCGGGTGGTTAAATATAAGCGAAAAATTCCCTTTGAAATCATGGTCTAAACTGGGAAGCAATACTTCCACGATTTCTTTTGCTACCATCTCGGTATCTGCCGTCTGGAAAAAGTGATTGTCGTAGTAAACCATGACTACAATATTATAGGTTCCGATGTCTTCTAGGAGTTCGTCACTTAAGACAATGCTCAGAACGAAATGCTCTTCGTCCGAGCAATAATTTTCAGCGTTATCCAAGGACATCGCCATATTCCGGCCGTCGAAATTTTTTACGCAGACACCATGAAAGTTCGCGTTCTCTTTGAGTGACGATATTATAAGACCAAAATTCTCCTGTTCAATGTTGATGGTTCCATTGAAACCCTTTAAAGTGTCCGCGATACTTTTAAGTATTTTATCTGTTGATCGGTTTACGCGCTGTGCTTCTGCAAATGGTTCCACGGGCAAGTACATGAGCTTGTTCAAGATGTGAGCCATCTTCTCTAAGCTAGGACCATCCTCGATGCTTAAAGTTTGAAATATTTTGGCGATCACTTCCACGTCATATGGCTGGATAATAGTAACGTAAGTCGCCATGAGGGTATCGAGTTGTTGCAGTTTGAGGTCGTTGTTATCGGTGCTGAGGATGCCTTCCAATTGGGAAGTAATTGATGTAGTTGCAGTCATAGCAGGGAAGAGCTGAGTGGCATTAATTTCCTTTACTTCCGTGTAAGAAGTGCGCAATTGTTGCGGATGATACCCGGTGATTTGGTTGTAAAGACAAGAAATAGACTTCACGAATTCTTCACGTTTTCGACACGAGGTTGAGTTATAATGGGAGGAGTTTTTAAGCACTCCGGTGAGCAAATCATCGTCGTACTTTATAATCAGCATGTTATCGTCTTTATTGTCACTAGGGAAGTAAAATAACGAGTCCTGATTTAACAAAAGCGTGGGCATCGTGCCTTGAAAAATTATGTACTCAAACTGTCCTATCGGTTCACTGTCGTGGTTAAAAAGAAAGTATTTGTTTCCTAATAAACCATCGAAGCTGTTGTTGCTTCGGAATTCAACCATCGAAGCATTGGGCACTTGCAACACTTTCTCAACGATCGACAAGAACGGAACTAAATCCTGATTTTCTGCCCAAGAGGGGGTTGATGACAATTTATTCATACTTGCGCCTGTTATAACGGCCAAGTTAGTAAGATGCCAAAAGTGGCACGAAGTGATGCCGTTTTCGGAAAGGGTATTGTCCAACTCCCATCCGCTGAAGTTGGAGAAGCCAAATTTCCAGTAAGAACAGTTGTGTTGATTTGTGGATCGATCGACGTTAAAATTGATGGTCAGTGGGCCGTCGAAAGGGTCTGAAAACCCAGGAAGAAGTATTCCAAATATAACACTCGAATTTTTAATGTTTATCGGCTCGTTGAAAAACGCCGAAGTGTAATAAAATGCCATCACTATCTGTAACAAACATTTTAAATATTCAAACAAAATGACAACCAATCGTTTCTCGTTTAGCTCGTTTTTTGTTGGTTTTTAAATTACTAAATTATCCAAAACGAAAATTAAATAGCAATTAAAACCTCTTAACTATTAAAAGAATATTAAGATTGATGTCTCCCACAAAATTTTAAGTGTGCTTTCTTTAATGAAACGCCATGTATGTCTTGCCAAATTTTGATCTTTTAATTATCAAAAATTTTTCAGATAATTATTTTTAGTGATTTTCACACGATGATGATTAGAAGTTCGATATAATTGGAACTTTTTTAATAGCTCACAGTACTGTCTCCGAAATTGCTATCCAAGTACGTGTAATTTAATTTTCGATGAACCTTATTGTTACCAATTGAGTCAATAGAATATATGAATTCGCAAACAAACAATTTCTATCTTAAATAAGTTTTTTCTTGTATCATATATAAACGTTGACTTAATTTATATTGTGAAACATGCTTGAATGCATAATTTTGATAATTTAAATTATTTGAAAAATTATTAACATGCATCATGCAGAGCTTTATAGCAACAATTATATCGCCCAACAAAATGCAAAATTCAATAAAGTCCCTGTTAGAAAACTAAAATTAATATTAAATCATCAAGCCAAAGTCTACAGAATAATATGTAAGTTGCCTCACTCAAGGCCACGCCGGCGCGCACCTACCTCCTTGCCGCACCGATTTTGATGCTGTTGAGAAGCGGAATCCGTGCGGTGGATTTTATTTCTTGTCTATCGGTCGGGGCGATGAATGTATGCAAAAGTGAATAAATTAAAGTGTCTTCATGCCATCGCTTTATTGCGGCGCTGATAGATGTGTTACAAAACGATATAGTGGCTCGTTCAAAATATAAAACCTCGCAAAGCAAAGAAATGCGGAACTCAATTGCTCTATTAGAACACTTACATTATTTATCCTTATAATTTAAATATGAAAGAACTACTGCTGAGTATGTTTCCCCCGCACCTTTACTAAAAACGTCTGAGGCTATATAAAAGGAGGCGGTGTTTTTACGAAGAATGAGGCAGCTTGTTCGGTAAACTTTGGTTCAATGATATCAAAGATTCTAGTAAAAGTGACCCGTTGCCTGTTTATGTAAGTTTAGACAAATACATGGTTTATATTTGTATAATGAATGTTGTGGATATTTTGTGTTGCAATCGCCGAAAAAATGGCCTATCACATTGAACGAAAGATAAACATTCAAAAAAGCAGTGTAAAGTAAAACAATGGGTTACCTTCGAGTCATCTCGATCAGTTAATTGCGCCAGTAGTTCATCAGACATAGTAACGGATGCATATACGGTGTTATTAAAATCACTGGAAGCTTCGGTCAGGTCCTTAACACTACAATCCGAAGAGCCGTCGCAGTCGTGCACCAGAACCCCAAAGAAGTCGACGTCTTTCAGGCTTACCGATTTAATAGCGAAGTTTTCGTATGATATGAACCAGTTCGTTGCTTCATAACTCGTCAAAATATTATCTATATGCTGCAGTACTTTGTCGGTAGCTTTAAATCTAAATTGGGCGCTCGCCAAAACTTCTCGCGGCACTTTTAACAAGTTGCTTACAATTTTAGCGAACATCTCGAGATCTGGCTCGATTTTGCCAAATTTTCCCAAATACTCAGCAACTAGCAAAACGTCTAGCGAAGATAAATGTAAGTAATCTTCGGTAATTATCATCACCTGTTGTAAATATTGAGAAAAATCCTGCTGTTGGTTTGATATGTTCACAAGCGCGTTCGTCATATTACTAGCCGGGTAAAATACACATTCGGGATCAAGTTTGGACCACATTGCGCCGTCCACGAAACCGCCGAAGCAACTCCTTTTGCTGAGAATCCCTTCGGCTTTTACGCAATAAGCATTTTTCGGATGATTGCTTTCTCCTAGTGGAGTAGTTGGCCAAGTCAGGTTCATCTCACCTACGACGACCCAGTGCTCATAACAATAATCGGTGCTGAAGAACTCTCCAAACTGAAAAGCCTTCTGAGATCGAACTATCGACTTTAATTCGTTGTATTCGTCTCGGCTATTTAAAGATTCCGAAGAAGATAAGTGAAAGTTTACCGTGATCCGTCCTTGATCTTCATCTATATCTACAATTTTGAATATCCTCGGATAAAAATAGGTACTTTGAAGGAGTTCATTCTTCAGCAAGGTCTGCAGAAGTACCAAATTGCTCTCGGTCAACGGATTCACTCCCAAGGTGTCTGCGTAGTTCTCCAACTGTAACAGTGCCACGTACTCTCCACTGAAGGATTTATTCTTCAGAAGATATTTTTCTGTAGCCGTAACTTCCAAATCGGGATACAGAAATCCTTCGCACCAATACATTCCTGGCCCGGACTCGGATATATCCAAAGACGGGAAAGTGTAAACGGCGTACTCTTCAAGCTCTTTGTCGATGCTTTTGTTGAAGTCAGCGATTCTATAGCTTATACTAGTGGCATCGGCGTTAGTGAAGCAGAAAATTAGTGGCGTGCCATCAGGGCCGAGGTACCAGCTAGAAAGATTAGTGATCCCCAGTTGAAAGAGTTTTATGTCAGTGTGATAAGTCAGGCTCAGGCTCGCGATTTTATAGGGAACGTCAATTTCGTATACTTCGCACTGATGTTCAGATGATGTCGCGGCCAAATTCCACCCAGCTTCATTTATGACGCCGTACGTATATGAAAAATCAATTTTATCTTCACCGTTCCAGTTGGTATAATTGATGGGCGTGTTTGCCGACCAGGCAAAATGATTGTCTACCTTCTCTAGACCAAAGTTACACGTTTCGCTCGAAATTACAGAAAGTAGGTTCTGGTAAGGTTGAAAAAGTTTGGCCCCGGTACTTCCGGAGGGTGAATTTTTACCGCCTGGAAAGATAACATTTTAATAACGATTGTATTCTACGAATCTAAAATTTAAGTAAGAGGAAATTTGTACTTTTTAGTTTTTTAAACATTGAGTTTAGAAGTTTTAGTTTCTGTCCTTAGTCAAATTATGGAGAACGTGGCGATAGCAAACTTGGCCAAGAGAGTATTCAATATTATATTTAACATGCTCGATTGTATCATCGTTTCCATAACACCATAACACACACTTACTTGTTAAATATGATCCGATATCTTAAATCTATGAGTGTTAAAGTCAAGTCTTCAATCTTACAATATATGTGTATTGTGAACATTAGCGAGAAAGACACTATATTAAGGAAATAACAGAAAAATGTAAGTGTACTGATTGCAGGATCAATAAATACAAAAGGCCCATACGTGATATTTTCGAACCATATAGCTGTCAGATAATATAGTGGCCCTAAGGAGGGTAAAAATTAATGAGCCCCTCATTGACTTGCGTCATTCTCTCCTGAACGTTTAACGGAACCCGGTCATATTTTGAGAAAATAGTGTAAAAATGCAAAAAATACGTCAAAATTGAAAACTTCTGAATGGAGGAACTGTCAACGATTGTTGAATGCTATTAGAAATTATTACTTACAAACGATATATGAAATGACCGCGCAGCCAAAATTTTTCAAGAAGTGTGAATGCTGGTATTCTCGTTATCTGTTGGAGTTCGCTGAATGTACATCACAAGCATTTGGAAATTTTATCAAATATGCGTGTTTTGACTAGGAGACGCCAAGTGCTTTGGAATTTTTAATATTTTAAAATAGGAAGCCGAATTCGGTTATTGACTGTTGGTGATTTTGCGATTTGAAATATTAATAAAACAGTTTTTTTCTACTTCCGTCTGTAAAATACCTGATTACCCACCCATCTAGCGTGCGGGAAGCGTCACTTTACCACGTTAGTTTCGTTTCCCACGAATCCGAGCCATTTCGGACATTTCCGGGATTATACCGCACGGATTTGGGAGCGATCGGATGTTTTCGGAGATATTTCCCACGCTTTGAATTTTGACGTTTGTCAATTCTAACGGTCATGTCAGTGAATGTATTTGTGTTGTTTTGCGAAAATGTACCCAAAAACTAATGGTCATAGAAAAAGTGCACCACGTTCTGTAAACTCTTTATCTCACTCGTTTAAGCACTCGCTCCGCTCGTGCCAGATAAGTCAAATGCCCTTTACCGCACTTGTTGCATAATATACTATTGAGCTGTTTAGTGTGTGCAATAACCAGTTACCTTGATGTTAAGTTCAGTTTTCATGAGCAAGCCACACCTATGGTGACATCGCACGGGATAAACAGAAATCGTTCAAATTTTCAATCATAGAACATGACTGACAGAACCAAAATATTGAAAATCCCAAAATCTAAGTTTTGTTTTCCAATCAAGCGAAAGAATAATGTACATTGTGTCCCGTTAAAGGTACCATATGTATATATCTCAAAATTGACTGCTCCTAGTTCTAACTAAGTCACTGTAGTGTACTGTAGTAAACTGTATAAGAAGTTTTTGTCTTTGCAATGTGGTAAATGATAACATTTTGATATCAAAAGTGTCATGTATTGCTAATGTTGGGACTGGTCAATTGACCACGGCCAATTGACCTCTTCTTAATTGACTAGTCAAAAAATGTTTTAAATTACATCTTGCAATTATAGAGTGTTATCTACTATTATTTAATAATAATGTGTATTTTATAATAAATTGTTATGCGTTTGTGATTTACTCTCTTCAAGAAATACCCGAATACGATACTTAGAGGGGAATTTCATGGTATTTTTAAAACTATTTCGATCAATTTTTGTCCGCACTTGAGCATAGAACCCAACTTTTTTGGAAGTGCTTGACGTATGGTCTCTTTAAACGTTTATAAAACTCTCCACGAGATAAAAAATGAAAATCGAAAACACTTACTGCGACAAAAACAACGGGATCTTGTAGAATAATCACTTTGCACGCACACGTTTTTCTTGAAAGATTGCGAACAGTAACTGTTTGTCTTCTTATCCAGAGAGTGATAAGCGCAAACGGCTGTATGCTGAGAATCGCATCGTACCGCTTCTGTGTGGGTGACGTTGTGATACAGTAGACAGTTTTTGTCTAGAAGCGATCCAGTAAAGAAATATTTTCGGCACGTCGTAGTGCAAATCGTGTACGATGTTTTATAATTCGAGTTTAGCTCCGACCACCTTATCAATCCTGCAATATAAAATCGAATTCAGTATTATCAATTTTGTTTCCGACTAATTTCTAGACCTATCCCTCCGGACTCGTCGTATCTCCGTAGAGGCATCCAAATAGAATCTTCTGTTAGATTTAGATTAACATAATCTTCGAAATCGACCTGCTCTTCGTACGGACATTTTGGAGGAAACGTAGTATTCTTAATTATCGTAACACACATGTTGTTCACCCAGTCCCATTCGATTGGACACGGGTTCGTTATGATATCCTGAAGTGCAGAGCACGCTGGTGCGGGACCCCAACCTGACAATTTAATGACTTGATGTGGCCGTGAAAAGGAGAAAATATAAAGAAAAATTTACCAACCAAAATCTCATAGTTTCACGCCATAACCACCACAACGTCGACTGTATTTATTTCCTCCTCCCCTTGGACCAATGAATACAAATTAAGTATTTATAATAATCAATAAATAAATAATCAATTCCAGTGTTCTTTATTTCGAATTTTCTATGAAATTTAAAGTAACTAGGAGAGAATGCATTTTTTTTGTTGGGGATTTTTGAAGAAAATATAAAAATCATTTATATGGCATCGAATAAGATAATCTTTGACCATTTAATGGAAATCTTAACAATAAATTGAACAATAAATACTACACCAAAGTGAAAAGCCTCTTATTCGATCGAGTGATAACTATACAACCTGTCCAATTGAAAAAGGTACGTACACTTTCGAAAACGTGACATTCAATTGTTTTTCTATTTCTGTTCTTTTAAAAATAGGAATGATAAAGATCTCTAGTAGGTTTGATAATAAAAAAATATGCAACAGTTCCGACTTCCGTTTGTGCATTTAGTGAAAGAAAGTAACTTTCTCGATAATTGTAATTAAAAATTCAATTAAAGTATCTGGTTCGAAACAATTTTAGCTCCAAAAAATTTAGAAAATTCTTCACGATACATATTGGTTCTTGTAAATGTTTAATTAATCTATTTCCTTTTAGAAATTAATTGAATTGAAAAGATGTTTTCTTTTGAGTCGAAGAAAAATGTCAGGAAAGTACTTAATATAGCAACCAAGTTCTTTAACATTAGTAACTTTCTTATGAAATGTGTATGTTGTTATTCGCCAAGAAAAACCATGTAATATGCGCGATTCGAATTTTTGATTACCTTCTTCAGTGCAAGGCCTACTGACAATCTCCATATCATCGTTAATGCACAATGGAGTGGAGGTGGCGACGGAATTGATGACGACTTGATGCCACAGGACACCATTAACATTTTCCTCGTCGCATATCTACGAAAAAAAATGTGATAGAGATAAAAAATTCCCACATTATGTATTTTTAATTTGAGATCAGAACCTCGGTCCTGTACAGGGTGCCTGGTAAATAACATGTCATACTTTAATTTGTTAAAAAAATAAGTGTGTCAAAAATTAAAATTGCCTGTTTTCATTTTCATGGGCACTAATTTCACTATTGGAGAATAAATTACTTCTTCGCATCGTAATGGAAGATACCATTTTCCTTTACAAATATAGCAAATTGTGACACACCGCAATAGTTTAAATCATTCGTATTTTATGATAAGCATTGACACAACCGCCTTGAATTTCTTGCCAATTACTAGCGATAAAAGCAGCAGAACGGATAATTTATAGAAACATAAATATTATACAAGGTGTTTAAAAAAGATATCGCAAGTCATTTTATGAAAAAACTTTCCATAAAAAAGTTTTTTTAAAATATAATTGAAATACTCTCTCTTATCGTTTTTTTTTATTTGAATTTTATGATAAATGCAAGTGCAACAAAATTTTTTCTTTCTCGTAAACGAAGAAACGAGAGTTCAAGAGGCAGCAAAAAAATTGTTTTAATGCAAAGAAATATCAAAATTAAATTAAGTCAGTGGCGCACAATTTTTTGTCTATAATGAAGTTACCCAGCCCCCTTAATGGCACTAGAGCCAAATCCTTATTAATAGAAACAACGCTGTCAAATTAAAAAAAAAAGTTATTTTAGAAGAAAATGATCATACCAATCCCCAAAATACTTTCTAGAATGTTGTTGAACTTGGACTGTATCTTTTATACTGTTGTGCTAAAATATTGTAGGATTGTATCGAATTGCTTTGACCTACACAATTTTTACCAGACACGATGTATATAAGAAAGTTAAAAAAATTCTCTCCAAAAAGTAGTTCCGGGAATATTAATTTATTTAAAATTAATTTTTGGTCATTTTTGGTATTATTGGTAACTGAATAAAATATTGAAAATTATGCTTTTCTTAGAAAATCACAATTTTTTATGCTTCTGTAATTTGCGGAGTGGGTGTAACATTTTAAACTCATGCTTTTCTATGACAACAATGTTTTGATAACGTGGTCGTTAGATACCGAAAATAGATATTCCATGTATAAGAAAACAGACGAACAATTCAGTACAAAATTGTTGATTGTCATTTCGCAAAAAGTTAAACCGTTCCTTTCGCGTTCTCAGGGTACAGCTTCTTCATCCTTTTGTACTAACTCTTGAGTTCAAAAACACTTAAACTTACTCCTTGCTCAGGCGACGTATTCTGTATAAGAGGATTATATTCAGCGATTGCTGTACTGCTGCTGAGTTCCAGGTTCAATGTAGATTGTGAAGTCGCTACAGTAGCCGAAGTTGAGGATATTGAAGATGGCTGGTAATAAGAAGTGGTACTTTTTCGGCTTCTCCCATCCCTTCTAGTCAATTTAACCGCTAGCGAAGACCGGGTCCGTAAGACATCCGGTTTATCGCATATTGCTTGGAAACATCCTTGACAATCGACGTCGCAACAAACGAATAGAATAAACAGAGCTGTGACGCAAAATATAAATTCTACAGCTCGCATTATTTTGCTTGAAACCCGACCACTAACAGAGTACGATAGATACACCCTCGTTGAATCGATATCAGATAATCCCAACTTATACAAAATATATCGCGAATTATCGGGCGATTATGTTTTTATTTAATTATAACTGGTCTCTGTGTGTAAAGACATTAGAAGAGTCAGTGGTGTAGTCATCGTGTTGTGTATGGAAATTTTATTTCCAACGTTTTCAAATCAGGCTCTATTCGGAAATGATAAGAAGTAATAAATCTTTTTCTGATGCTTCTCACATAGTCCTAAACGTAAATGGGTTGGTTAAAAAAATGAAAATGATTTTTTTTTTAGACGTTTTGGTGTTAACCAAAGTCTTATATACTGTAAAAGTATATACCGCCTAAGATTCATTTTTGGGATTAAACGCGGTAGGCCTATTAGTCATAAACTGAATTTCGATGGCTTAATATGAAAAATCGACGATATCTCCATAAATGTAATCTTTATCACAAAATTATAAGATTGAAGTCTCCACGCTATCTTTTCAAAAAAATCAGCTTTCGCGCTGACGTTCACAATTTAAATTTAGGATTTAAACGCCTGCTCACCCCTCCACGTCACACCTCTGGAATTTTTAAAAGATCCTTTATATATAACATTCCCAAAACATATACTGCATTGGATCAGTCTCTACTGTATACTATTTCCAAAGTTTAAGTGCCTCTATTTGCACAGATCGTACTAGGCATTTATTTATTTATTTTTTATATGTGTATTTTTCCTGCCTAGCGCTGCTACCCTCATCTTAGGATAGGTTTAAAAACGGACTCACAAAATATCTTATTTTGTTCATCCGAACCGTGTCCTTTTCATTGTATATCAATACGTGAATAAAAATTATTATTAGTTATGGCTACGTGTTGATGCGGCATTTACATTCCTTAATGTTAAAATATCAAAAATTTTGAATATTTTAAAAATATCTCTATATTTTTATCATTGTTAATAGGAATTTTGGGATTTCTTCTTCTCTTTATTTTAGGTCACCTTTTTCGTGGACGTGAGTTATCTCTGACTAGTGTTCTTTCGTCTATCCTGATAATATGGGAGTTGCATTTCTTTTTTCTTTTTAGCACAAAGTTATTAATTTGGAGCATATTTCTTATGCTATCTCTTCCTTCTCTGAAGCGAAATCGCCATAACAGACTAAAATAGCTACAAGCTACACCATCGATACAATCTAAAATGGTTTTCGATAAATGGTATGGGATCATACTGCCTTCCATGAAAATTATTACGGTTTGGTTCTTATCCCTGTTTGACTAAATTATCCATCTTTGGTGAATTACAACATGATTATCTAAAAGGTAAATCTTTCTCTCGCGAAAAAATATGGAAACTAAACCATTCAATCCAACTATAACAATAATATCGAAGACTCAAATTACATCATAATAAATATTTTTGTGAAAGAAAGAAGTACACAAATAAAGGTAAATACTTGGGTTTAACAGAACCCTGGAAGGGATTAGTTTTATACGTGAATCAAACCTTCTGCTTTAATACACTCCAATGCTTGTTTCACTTTGCTTACCATTTCAACGATAGGCAGCTATAACAGATTTCATGTTGATGATAAAATGTATTATGGTATTTTAGGATTTACGAATAGAAATATGATTTATTATTTAACATAATAATGGTTGCACAGAATTCTGATAAACTGCATCATGTCAGCGATGAATTCGAATCAGAGGAGAACAAAAACTATTATTATTATTGACCGTCAGTTGCTGTGCATTATTCCCCCAGGCAAGAGCCAAAAACGTTTCTCTCATGAATTGAATGCCACGGAACCAAATAAATCAATTCTTACACATAAAAAGCCTAAATAATATTTATTACATTGCCTATCTTAATAGTAACATGATTTACTCATAAAGCTATATGTAAAAGCGGTGCCCATACTGATAATACAGGGACTTTTAAAGTAGCGATGAAAAAAATGTTGAAAACAACAACAGACAGACAGTACTTCCTCAAAATATGGTCAGACCTCGTTAAAACGAGTTATGTGTACTCTTTTATATCTATGGCTCCCAAACCCGTGCCTGAAGTACTGGATACGCCCGAAGTGGTCGGCGAGCGTGGTTATTTAAGTTAACGTCTTAAAGTAACACTTTATATTTTTTAGTAGGGCGTCGAAAAACTTATTATTATATCAGTTTGATGAGTATGGCATAATCCAAAATTTTCTAAGCTAACTTATTGTTAGTTGTACTATTGGGTTTAAATTATAAAGAGTTTTTTTACTCCCTACTTTAAAATACCTACAAATTAACGAACATGCCCAAAGTGTAACTTTAATATGTCAGCTTCATTGGCATTTTTTGACAATTTATAGCTCAATTTCCTATTAACTAGGTACTAGGTACTGAAAAATATCGATAGAAATCTAACTGCATTCGAGCTTTAGATTTGGTCAGGTCATTAATTAACCAGTTCGGGTAAAACATGACAACACAGTAAAAACAACTCCAGTAAACAAAACGCTCAAAAATTTCTCTCTAACTTACGGTTTTTTTTATTTCCAAAACAGTAAAATTGATCGAGGTGACCGCCAAACAGGCCCACATCACCGCGACGCTAATTAAATTTTTAATTAGCGTCATTTCGGTAATAGATGCTTTCTTTATGAATTTGGTAATGCGGTTACTAAAAATAATAATTAATTAATATTTTTCACGAGAGCTTTTGGAGCACGGTGCGTAAATATCTTTCCGATTATCTCATATTTGCACAACAGTTGTATCAGCGATATAAACGGTGTTTGGTAATTACCTCGCCTTGTTACATTGCTATCAGGGAAAGAGTCAAACAATACCAAAATGAGTTTTCGATCTATTTAGTTCACGATTCATATACACACCAAAAAATTAGTGTTTTAAATTAAATTAAATAAATTACAAAGTTCAGCTACGTTCAATTTATATAATTATCTTCTCTCATTTGTCTAAGCATCTGTCTTCGGCTTCAGAACCACTGCAACTAATACAGCACCTTTACTCGTGACAATTCATAGGTTGTATTTCTAAATCATATGTTTTGTACTGTAGATTGCCTCTGTCACCTACTACAACCCCTTGATATTGTGCTTATTGTAATAAAGGTATCAGTAGCCGGTATTTGTATTCCGCCACAACAAACACGCATGCAAATGACCTGCATTAACAGGGCATACAAAGAACTTGTATCACTGTGCTGTGACAAGCAAGGTTGTCATAAGGGCGTTACCAAAATATAGCGAAAGTATGCAAAATTGTATTCTGTAGGTAAACTTATAGATTGGCGATCAACTCTGAGCCTGACATAAACATACAGGATTCTTCACCTTCCTAAATTAAACTAGGAATTGTCCGATTCTGGTATGCGAACTAATTATATGACAAAGCCCATCCTGTGCACACTACTATCCCCTTTCAACCCAAAAAAATCTGCGGTTCGCGATAACAAAACCTCGTATGTATGTATGCGTTGCTCACGCAATATCACGGGCTGACTATCACGAATTGGTAGAACCTTTCACGCTCTTGTAAAGAATCGCACTTTGAAACAAAATTTGCGTACAATTGAAGAGCTTAATAAAAAGCAGGCCAAGAGGTCATGAAAATGTAAAATAAGTATAACGATGCATTATGTTAATATCAAATAATTTAAAAACATATTTGAATGTAAAAATAACCAGAACTGTCTGGCTAACACAATTGAGTTTATCACATCTTATTAGAAACAGTGATCAAACTTATAGTTTTGAGGACAATAAATTTGTTTCAAGTAATTGTTTGTTTTAACCTAGACAAACTTTAACGACATATATGTATTATATGCGACTACTAAATATCACTAACATTTCTAGTTCTCAACAATATCCAATTTTTTGAGACAAAATAAATATTAACAACTGAGTCTATTTTTCAAATCGGTAAACAACTTAACGACCAAATTAATTAGTAGAATATTTAGTCGACTCGCATAGTTTTCATTAATTTTCTTCGCAATTTCTATAGTGCGTTGCGCTAAATTCGACCCAATATTTGACCTAATCTAATCATGTCATAATATAACGCCAAGCAAAGTGGATGTATGCGCATAATTCAACAATAATATATTAATTTCAGTAACCAAGATTTTAATCGATTTTGCTAATACCTAAACATCCACACATAGCATGTGTTTAATTGTATGCCATTCATTTACATTTTCAATTGTCTAATTTTTCTTTTCAATAATATTTCCAAACAGAGTTAGTCATTTCCAGTGCCGTAAATTCATAGGTTCTACTTGCATTTTCAACGCCCTGTATTAACAGTGCAGGCCGTGTTTTGACGTCACTCATTTGGATAAGATATTTTTCTTTTTCGAAGCAGAAATGTGGCTCAGAGTAAGTATATTTCTTAAATTTTAAACACAAACGCAACATTAACAATTACTTAACTTAAGGTATTGTGGGGCAACTAAGTCGACTTTTTCGAGGTGATGATATTTAAACGATTTTCTTTTTGTATCCGTAATTGAAAAATTGAAATTTTACTTTTGTTCTTGCTTAATTAGTAAGAAATCGAGATTTAAAGATTAATGATAATTCTGGTTTTGATAAATGATAATTTTCAAGTATAGCTATGACAAGCAATTCAACAGAAGTTTGAGTAAAATCAAAATCATTTTATATTGTTTTTCTTGATTAACTCTATCGATCATTGTGTGATCAAAAATGTTCTAAGTTATTCCGCAATTGTGATAGTAGATTGTAGCAGGTAGTAGTGATAGTAGTTACAAGAAGTGATTGCGTTACTGCAAATCAATTTTCCAGAAAATCTTCACAAAGAATGAACGCCACGGTAATATAACAGTAGAGCGTCCCAAGGCCATGTTTTACCATCTAACCGCAACTTTATGGCCCGCATTGGTAATTTTCCTCCTCCCTGTGTACCTCTTCAGACAATTCGTTAGGATTTTACTCGCCCTTATCTACAGAAAGCGGTATGGGGGCCTTATAAGCGGTGCGGATATGGTGTGGGCTCTGGAGACGGACGAATGGAGGAGCGTAGTAACGGTGTTATATATGTTGAAGCATACTGATGACAGAATGGATTTATTGGAAAAAATCAAATCAAGAGCGAAAGAAAAAGTAAACAAGATAGTCAGTTAATTTTTGGATAGTTGTAGAATCATATTTTGTCCCGTTTTAGGTATTTGACGTTGACGATTATCCTAAGCTAACCAGTACTTGTCACCAAATTATGGGCCAATTTTATTTGTTATCAAACACCTATGCACTCGACGAGTGCGTAAAGGAACTTATCACTGAAGACAACGAGCCATTTAGCGAATGCACCCTCAAGGACTACATAAGCAAAATTTGCAATGAGCCCCTGCCGATGAACGGTACTGCCATGTGGGAAGTTCTCGTCAGTAATAGACCATTGGACACTAATAAAGAAGTAATATGATGTTGCTGCTAATGCTATCGCCGAATACCGGTCAGTAAACTTTTTAGGGAAACTATTTATATCCGGTAATATTTAGATTTAATCACGCTGTCGGTGACGGAATGGCTTTTGTTGAGTTTTTAATAAAGGCGTTCCATGATAACAGCGACAACCATGCTTGGGATGGGCCTTCAAGTCAGCGCTGCAGCGAGAAAAACCACGTAGCCAAGACAATACTTACTCGACTGGTGAGTATTTAAAGCTAAAGTTAAAAGTTGAAGCGTCATTTGGTTAAAATTTGCCGAAAAGTATACAGTGCCTGACTCATCACGCTGCATATAACAAATCCTCCTCAAAGATGCAGAGATTACAAAAATCCCTGTCTAAATATTTTATTTTTGGTTTTGCAGATATGCAGGCACCTAAAAAATCGTTTTATTTAAGTGTTAAATTTTTTAGTATGTGGTGTTGCCAACACACATATGATTCACGGAGCACAGAAAAAACACCTATCGACCGACTAGCCAATATTAGAAAATAAAATAAAGAAATAACTATTAACTATAGCGAATCTACACCAATATAGCTTTTTGAAATATACCGTGGAAGATAAACCAGAAAAACAAAATATTGAAAATGAAATGAAATTGAAATGAAAATGAAATTATTTGTCGCTAGAACAAGTGACACAGAACTGCGGGAAAACAGCCCATCATGTTATCAAAGACGATGAAAAATGTGACATCTTGTTAACATGGTTGATCCATCAGATGAGAAAAAATATGACCTTTAATAATATATAGTAATAATTTGTACAATATTGTCTATATTATTTTATATTGCACGGATGATATTTTGACACCTACCTACAAGCTTTATTCTGAGTTATATCCAGAAGATGGTAAATACAAAAGTTATAGGGTTTATCTTTTTACTGTATTTATTCATTTGCCATTTGTTGATTTGGTTGCCAGTTTTCTTTTAGTTTCTTCTTTCACTCTCATTTAATGAGAAATATATTTCAAGTATCGATAATCTCATTAAGAGTAATAAAAATAAAATAAAAATCATTTGAAACACTTTATTGAAACGATAAAAAATAAGGGAGTTTAAGAAGCAAGAAACTATGTCAAATAAGTCTCCGTATACTATTATTTCTTATGATAAATTGAAAAGTTTCTTAAAGTCCAATACTTTGTATGTACAACTGTCATTTGCTTTAATAATGGCATTAAGTCTTTTTGGAAGACCTATAACAAGCTTTTTTGGAATTTCCAGCGGTATGTTTTCCCACTCTTCTCTTATCCTATTTTTGTGGTCTTCTTAACTTGATGTTTTTTCACTAGTCGCTTTAATTCTCCCCACAGGTGTTCTATGGGGTTAATATATGGAGATTGTGGTGGTAAATGAAGTTGTTGGCGGACATTATCGTTATCCTGTTGAAATAAATAACACCCTTCAAGGTTAAGTTTTTCAACACTTTAGTTTAAATTATTCTTTAGGATGTTCAAATAGCCATGTCGCGCCATGATTCGATTTTCGATTTTCAGAGCTGTATTTTTCTTCCTCCAAACTTTATCCCGTCTATCTGACCCAAAAAAATTATTTTTTGTTTCATCACTAAAGATAACGTTTTCCCAAAACTCCCTGGTTTTGTTAATGTGTTCTCGGCCAAATTCCAAACGTTTTTTTGGATTTTTTGGATTAATGGTTTCCTGCTGGTAATGTGCCCCTTATAAAATGCTTGATGCAAGCAGTTTCTAATCGTTTGAGGACTACCATTTTTTAACAACTCTTCCCTGATTTCCTCTGCAAGTTTTGGAACGTTTGTTTTAGAATTAATGCTAATTTTTGTCACGACAGAAGACTTCTCGTGCAGTTAACTTCCTGGGACGACCAGAGCTTTGTATTGATTTATTACATACTGTACAGTTGAATGTGATTTTTTAATTATTTTACCAATATCTCTAAAGGATTTTTTCTCTTTCCATAAATCTACTATGATTTTTCGAAGCGCAATTGGAATTTCACAATTTTTAGCGCTCATTTTGCTTTTACTTCAAAACCACTGACTTAAAAGTGGCATCGTTTGTTTTAACGAAATTTGATACAAGCTGATTTGATAAAATATTGATAATTAACAGTTCTACTTATACTTCTAAATAGTGATTTATTAAAGTGTATGGAGACTTATTTGACATAGTTTCTTGCTTCTAAAACTGCCTTATTATTTATCATTCAAATAAAGTGTCTGAGATCATTATTATTTTATTTTTATTACTCTTATTGACATGGCCGATATTTACTTGAAACATATTTCTCATTAAATGTAAGTGAAAAAAGAAACCAAAAGAAAACTGAAAAAATGCTATGTTTACAGAGACTTTTTTGAGCGTGTGTAAACCACCATGGTGGCTGTAGGTGTGTGTGCCAAAATATATACATATGTATCTCTGATTGTATATAGTATGACAGACCCTCTGCCTAATATCAGTGGCAGTACTGAATAACCCGCTTTAGCGTGCGTTCCGAAAAAGCTTCTTACGAATATGTCACTAATTTTTTAGATATGTCATTAGATTCAAAACAAATTATAAAAAATATATCAATGTTTACTAAGTAGAGGATTCATTAAACAAAAGGCTTTAAAAGAAACCTACCGACTTACAAAAGGTCAATGTTCTTAATAAAGGATATTGTTAAATGCCAATTATAGAATGATAGGAAAAAACTTGGTGATTTTTAATATGCCTATGTTGACAATAGTAAACAAAATATGATAAGAAAGAAAATACATTCACTATATCAAAATCGGGTTTTTTACTACTTTGGATAAACTGAAAAGGAAGCTTGAAGAAGATGATATTTTAAAATTTGACATTTACATGCAAAATAATATAGAGTCGATCTTAAAGGCGACTCTGAGGGTGACAGTCAATGAGATTTTGAATAAAGGCATTAATTTATTTATTATTTTCATCGTATTTTCAGTTAATACTAATGTGACTTTATTATACATAAATAACATCTTGACATTTTTAAATCACCTTAAATGTCCTCCCTGATGGTCTGTCTTACAATCCAATCCAATTGTTTTAATGCCGTCTGTAAGTTATTTCGCGTAACTGCTTTAAAAAGCCAAACGATATACTTGGAAGCAAAGTATAAACGTATTAGTTTTGTTTCGATAATTTGTTTTCAATTTCAGTCAGGGGTTCTACACACGCTCTACATCCTATATTCGTTTATCGGAACAGTTTTGTTTTGGCGCTATCTTAGGACCTGCGATCACAATAGTTTACACGGCGCCAAACTCTCTGGTAACAAAATTGCGGTGTGGTCCAGCGAAGATAAGCCCGAATTAGTATCCGCCATCAGACGGATCAGAGCTAGAGTACAACGGGTGACATTTCAAGATGTTATGCATTCTGCCATATCTGCCAGTTTTGTGGAATACTTCGAAAAGGTATAACATCCATATCTTGCATAGTAGTGAATACCAGAACTCAGTATAAATATTTTAGAACAAAGAACATATTCCTGACTCTATTACCGTAGCAATTCCATACTTGCTGACACGGAGAAAGATCAGACAAGGACCAGCAAATCTGACCAACGATTTTGCAATTGGTGCATTTACGTTACCTACCAACGAAAAATCTGGGTTGGACACTTTACTAAGTACGAGAGACCATTCGGTATTTGCGAAAGGTGTTCCCGATCTTGAGGTAACTTAAAATGTTACTCATCCTAGTTAGACCGATCTCAGCGATTTTAGTTGTAATCGTAGGGTAGTAATAATGTTGATACGTAAGGCTAAATATCTCAGATCGCAAATAAAAAAAGAAATAATGCAAAAATAATATTACCATTAATTACAAATATTAACACCTTCATAAAATTTTCTATCATTTTCTTTTCTCAATATGCTGAATCTCAAATTTCTCTGAAGACATACTTGTATATTTTCAAAAATATAACTTTAAATAACAGCGCAAGTTAATTTATTGTTTTCACCAAGTCTTTCTAAACTTTGCGGTTGGGAAGTGTAAACGACACTGGTTGAAACCATATAGCTATTAGAGATATAAGGACCCTAGCTATGATGATAATACAGCAACTTATGAAACAACTATTACAAAAATAATTGTGAGGGTCCATTCAACATGCGTATGGGAGAGAACATTTAATTTTTTACCAATGACCTTGCAGAGCTATGCAATTAGGGATTTTTCTCAAAACATTATCAGTCGATTTCAAAACACCAAACGCAAGAAGAAGGGATCTTGACCTCACATTTTTCAATTTTAGGGGGATAGTTTTAAGAGGCAGTTATTAGTTTTTTTTTTTGTAATATTTCGAAATATTCAAAACAATAAATGTTTCTTTTTTCTTTACTTTTCAAGTTATTGAGATTTTATTAATGAACCGCCATTAGCAATATTAATTTGCAGGTGTTCATTGTCGGGTCCCGATTATTAGGCTCGATACTACCCGTCAACTGGTTACGATATTGGTTTAGCTGTCCGGGAATTACCGGAGTAATATCAAACGTCCCATTTACCAACGAAACCAGCGTCATCGTAGGACACACTTTACATAGTACGGTGTTTTTTATACCGCACAGATCAAGGACTGGTGAGGCGACATTTTTGTCTTCACTTTCTTAAATCGAGACTCGCTCCGGCTGTTTTCTTTTCTCTAGAATATCCTTTCAACTTTCCAACGTTCGGTACATTTCTTTCTAGGTTTTAGTTTTGGCGTGCTGACTACTGCCGGAAAAATCAGCATCACGCTAGCTGTCGACAAATCGTTGATATCATCAAAAGCCGAAGCCCAACGACTAATTGATGCAATTTTCCGAAATGTAAAACGATTAGAGATGGAAATAGTTAATATGGACCGATTGGATTGATACCCGTTTAATTACAATTTAATTTTCATTTGCTCAGCCAAAACCGTAGATATTTTTTTTTCTTGGGGTTGGTTGGTTTGGGGGGTTTGTATCGTTTCACACAGAGCAATGTGTCTCTAGGCTATTGCCTTTGGTTACTTGGGATTACATGATACCATCGCCAATAACAGTTTTGGTTAGTTTCAATAGGTGCCGATTGGGAGACCGAAATAAATAAAACAGTTGCTACAATATTAAAGCAAAATATAATTTCGTTTATTGTGGTTTTTATTTAATTCAAAAAAATAAGTACTGTATTTGGAAGTATAAAAACTATGCTCAGGTTAGCATCTGCCTCCATGTACATCGGGTCTTTCCACGTGAACTTGGTCGATCAAGAATTAATAAAAAGTTGAAAATTTGTATTCTGCTAAATTCAAAAAAAACGGAAATAGAAGTCCACTTGATCATTTCAAGTGTAAAAATAGTTATGTCCACTTTGTCAGTTTATTGCATTTGGTGTAAAGCAGCAAATGCAATTATGCTCCCCACAAATTTGAAACGACTAAAACATAGTCCACCTGACTATTTTTCTCCAAATAACTACAAATCATATAGAATGGCTGATCAGTCAAAATTCATATTAAGTGATGCTAGGACTATCAAACCAATGACATTTCAGTTTATACACCGCAATTTTCAATTTTATAAATTCAACAATTTTTTTATAGATTCTAGCTCACATTCCTTGAAAACTTTAAAAAATAATCAGTTTTGTCTCCCTTTTCTAATAAAGCGAGTCAAACCATTATTTTCTGTTTTTTCGATAAGTATGATAATTAAACAACAAAATCAATCTTTTAAGGAATTTCAAAAATACTTTTTATATCGCTTTTATGCCATTAGAAAAACAACATTCTTCCGCTTTTTACAAAACTTCTGGATTCCTCTTGGGTCGGTTTTTGCTTAGTCCAAATTGCTAACGTTTCGCCAATTATCCTGTTGGCGTCTCCAGAGCTTGACTGAAAACTGCAAGCAAAGCAAAAACCGACGCAGGAGGAATCCAGAAGTTTTGTAAAAAGCATTACAGTAGCCTGTGGAAGTTTCTTTGTAAAATTAAAAAAACCAACATTCTCCCGTTTTTAATGTGCTTGCTTTTTTCATTTGTAGCATTTTGTATTTTGAGTTGCTTGCTTAAATAAATTGAAAATAATCATTGGCCTCTTTGCAATATTTTTCTTCATGGTTTTTGCTAATCGTATTGCAATGCTGATAAATGTTTTTAATGGGCCTATAAATTATGGCGGTACTGTCACTTCCCTACAAAATTTACTACTCAAACATTCAGTAGATGACGACACGCAGCTATGGAGAATGAAGTCGAATGGTAGGATTTTTTTTCTCAAAACGCGTCTCTTGTATGCGATCGTTCTCGAAAAGAGAGTATATTTGGGTACTATTTTAACAGTACCGGTGGAGGGGCTGCCCATTCCTGAATAGAAAGTAAGATACTTGTTCTCGGCACTTCGGCGCGAATTGAGATTTGAACCACAGTTTAATATCAATATTCGGCGTTTAAACGTCCTTCGGTGCATGAAACGTTCGTGTGTGCACCGCGAAGTGAAATTATGCCCATTTGGTCATCTATTTGTGTGTAAAGAAACTGTTTTTGTGTCGTTTCGAGGACATATGCGGCTCAATATTCGAATGGGAATGTAGTTTGGTGTCAGATTTCATTCCGCTTTAAAGGCTAAAATGACTGGCAGCATTAGGTAATATAAAGTTTCGTTATACAAGGAAAAATAAATACTAATTTCTATAAGAATTGTATATTTAACAATTTCAACTGGTGAGCAAATACCGACCGAAATATGCATGAAACTTTTTATTTACGTTTATTATATTTATTTTTTAATTTTATATTGGTCTATTTCTGAATTATTTTATTCGATTTTCATGGCAGTGCTGATATAGGGTATAAGATCCGGATATCAAAAAAATTCCCGACTACTAAAGTTAATAAAATATTACAATATGCGGTATCTACATTTCAACATATGTACAAAGATATTTAAAGCACAAAAACTAATGCTATGCTAAAAAAATGATATTAATAATTCCACCGCCGACAAGACCGCAAAGACTGTTTAAATAAATATTGGTAGAGGCCAATCACCGTACCTTGTGGCATACCGTATTCCAGTGATTTCCGATCTTGACCTATTGAAGCGGTCAGCAAGGTAACTGTCAAAGACGTCCAACACAATCCTCCTCACTTCGCCGGCTGTTTTAATTTTTTGTGCGCTTTTGTAAAGTTACTAGCATATTCGAGGCACGATTTTATTCAAATTTAGTTTCTAAACCAGATCTTGATGCGTTTAAAATCAAAATGGATTGGAATTTTTGGTTTGCATTGTTTGTTGTTTTTCAAGCTCTTACTGAGGCCCTGTAATAAAAAAGTATACATTTTCAATGTTCTCCCAACAGCATTGGTTTATATTTGGCAATCGATTTCGAAAAGTGTTGCTACGTTATGTTGATACTAAAGCGTGTTAATTTAATCATTCCATTGGCGTTTCTATCAAATTGTGCAAAAGTACTAGGACACTACTCTAGTGAATTAATTATACAGTGCGAGGTCCTAAATTTTGCAGATTTTGTAGCATTGTTTGCAAATTTGCACGGCTACCTAAAGCAAATGCTTCGAGTTTTTGTTTGTCTTTCGAAATAGTTGATAATTCAATTTAAAAAAATTATTATTTTTATGACTACGCCCAAAATTGCTAATTTCGAGTTAAAAGTTAAAAATATTTAAATATTTTCAGAGAATTTTCAAGGTCAAATAAAAAAAAATTACTGAACTTTGTATATTCTAAATCGCTACCTTGAACAGTTTAAAATTGTTCCCACTTTCCTTTGTTACCTGTTATATATTTTATAAACAAGGGCTAAAGATTTCTATTGATTTGATTGTCAATTGTATTAAATAGTGAAATAGAAAAAAGTGATTCAACTCTTAAATGTTTTTAAAAATAATTTATCTTACCTTATGTCAGAAAGGAGTTTAAGGAAGAATCAATCAAGCAATAAACCACAACAACCTCAAAGCAATTAGATGCGAAAATCGTTAACTGAAGTCATAAAAAGCAGGGAGACCTTCAGTATCAATTTATTTGCTGCAAATTATGTCTACTTGACTATCTAAGATGCGGCATCCTTTCAAAATCACTTTAGACACACGTAAGAATGTTACGCGATCTGACTTGACGTATTTAGGTAAAGAGGATGTTCCTCAAGGTCGATGGTCAAAGGATGTATACAAATATGTTCACAAAAAAATTCTATTCTCAAGAAAAAGGATTTAGAAATTAATTTCTTGTATTATCCAAATTGAGTAGGTACCTTACCTAAAAGTTATTTGCCAAAAAAAAACATAACCATTTTGTCTGATGCGCTCGTAATTGTATATTTTATTCCGTATAACAATTGACGGTAGAAACCTTTCAGTTTAAGGTAATTTGGTTACAGCAGCAAAAAATCCCACATTTAAGACTAGCTTGAGGTAATATTTTTCATGTACCGATTTATCAAGGTCATTTTGTGCCATAACGATATTATGGTGCTCATAGAATCTAATTCTAGAAATTATTTTTAAGATTACCTTGGCGATATGGCTGTTTTTTTCAAAATTTTGCATCGAATATATATAATATATAATGATATTGGATGTAATACTGCTAATGTTGTTATTATCATTAAGTTATATCAGGACCGATTGCTTAATACTTAAATAAACGAAAAATTCGAATTAGTCGGTCGCTGGTTTTCAGTACCCACAACAAAAGGCCATGCATAAATTACGGCCATCACGTTCCATTGAACCCAAAGTCTCGTGTGGGGATTAAACAATCTCGCAAAAGTGGAAATAAAAAACAACACTGATTACTTGTTATTGTCTAGATAACAATTACGCATAGAATAAAATGAGTTCAAAAACTTTTCCGGATATAATTATTATGCATTGTATCGTTATGCGTATATGCAAATATTGGTAAACAATCCGGACATTTTCCTTAGAGCGTATTAAAATATTTTCCAATGTTAATTAATTCTGTATTTTTTGCACAGTGAAAACCAAGGATGCCGCAAAAAGCCTATATCCCGTGTGAGGCGCGTCCTTCCTCAGATCATAGCAGTAACCGTCAAGAACGTACTACTATTCGGTTTCGGAATGACCTTAGGTTTCCCAACCATCCTCATTCCGAACCTGTCCGGCGATAACCCGAATGAAAAAATAGCTCTGGACCAAGAGGCTTTATCTTGGATAGGTAAAATCAATTATTTGTTTTACTTTTAAGTTATTGACTCGCCTTAAATTCTTCCGCAGTGATTTTGATGTTTGTTTATTTGTATATTTTTAAAGCCCTTTAATATGCATACCTATGACATGAATATGGCGTAGTAAAGTAAACTATAACTTCTTTTGTGAAAAATGTACTTTGGTGTAAAAATTGGCGACCAAGGCTCCTCATACTGTTTGTTGCGTTTGCGGCGAAGCATTAAGAAACTGGCAAAAAAGTAGGAATAAATGTTTAAGCTTTGTTGTTCCGATGATATGCGGAGAGCCTAGGAATCACAGTAATGATTGTTATTTTTGTTCGTATAATTTTCAAGGATTCAACAGAAAAAATAAGAAACAAACTGTGTATTACAATACTGACTCTGCTATTCGACAAGTTCCTCATGGACCAGATGTACCGATACCTACCGCCCCAAAAGAACTAGAAAAGGTCAAGGTATCCAATTCCGACTCAGATGACTCAGATTTCAGAGAGAGCGAATTAAAAGATTTAATAGAGATTTGCACCTTCCAAAGGATGCATACGAATTGTTAGCGCCCAGGCTTCGTGACAAGTATTTAATCTCACCTGGAGTCACATCAACTTTTTCCGGGATCGCGAAAAATAGTTATGTCAATATTTTACCCAAGAACGGCAGCTAGTGTATTGCAACAATAGTTTCAAAATTAGCAATTGTACCGCACATAAAAGAAGAATGGCGCCTGTTTATTGACTCAAGTGAGCGTAGTTTAAAAGTCGTTTTATTGCACAATGGTAACGAACTGGCCTTGGTTCCCGTTGCACATTTAAAAGAAACATATGAAAATTTAGAACTTCTATTGAAGAAAATAAACTACCAGGAACATCAGTAGTGGAGACCAAGGGGGTTATACAAAATTTCCATGCTTTATTTGTCAGTGGGATAGTCGGGGAAGAGATAGACATTGGACTCAAATAGAATGGCCCTCTAGAACAAGCCTTACAGTTGGTAGCAAAAATGCAAAAAGATAGCTTAGTTGACGCCAAACAAGTTTTAATGTACCCTATTTATATCAAACTTGGCCCAATGAAGCAGTTTGTTAAAGCCCTACACAAAAATGGACAGTGTTTCAAATATTTGTGCCAGAAATTTTTAGTCAAATTAAAAGAAGATATTTTTGTTGGGGTTTCGTTTAAAGAAATAATTGATAAGTTTGGGAACTCCAAGGATGGAAACTACGAATGAATTGTTGAAAAATATGTTACAACACTCTCATCATCTATGTTGTAATATGAGTTTTTAAAGCGCATTTCCTATTTTCACACTTGAACTATTTTCCTGAAAATCTTGAAACCGTTAGCGAAGAACAGAAAAAGACAAATATTTCACTCAAAAAAGTTTGAGTAAAGTTTTTTTATTTTTTATTTTAGAAATATCGTTTTTAATATTTGCACAAAAATCTTACGTGAAACAAATAAATGCATAGATTTTTTAAAATCGACCTACCAAAATTATATAAAATCAATTTTCAAAATAAAAACATCTGTCAAAAAGTTTAATTTTGTAGACCTGTGTTATTAATGGCATGCAGTATAAATCTATTTATTAAACGGATATAATTCGCAAAAGTTCTTGAAACTTAAAAGATTTAAACATATTGAAAATCTTTCAACATTGAAACTCAAATTGTTTCCCAATCCTAGTTCGATAAGATTTATATCTTGCAGGATCAGTGAATCTTCTATGCGTCCCTCTAGGCTGTTTTCTATCAGGCGCTCTTACCCAACCTCTGGGCAGGAGAAGAGCCATGCAGCTGGTAAACTTGCCATTTGTAGCTGCCTGGTTGCTGTTCTTCTTTGCCACCGAGGTGTGGCAGATATTCCTGGCATTAAGCTTGACTGGAATGACTGGAGGTCTTTTAGAAGCTCCCGTGAGTTTACATTCTACCAACAACTTATTAGTGGATACCAGATCAAACGCTAGGGGGAAACTGCGCAAGATCATTCCGATAATATATATGAAAAATGTCGTACAAAGACGTCCACATTCACACCAACCATTAGCCAATAGCACCATTGCCTTCTGGCTTAGTTTAAACTACCTTAACCAATTTTTGGGAGATACTTTATTATTTTCTTTAAAATATAGCCACAATCAAATTAATTATGTTTTAATTGATTTAGTTGAAATTTTGGAAGTAGTGTGGTGCAGAAAATTCGGCATTGACTTGTACGTAAAAATTCTGCTTCTAGAGACGTAAGTAGATGTATAGTGCCGATATAAGCAACAGAAACCGTACATAACCTCAATTTCCTAACCCCCCCGCAGCGGGGGCCCCCCGCGCGTGGCGTCCTAGTGTCCCCCCTGTCTACCAGAGTGCGCTCCGCCCCCCACCCAGCTTGTGTAGCGTCCTGTTTTGCCCCGGTTCCGCCCGTCGCTGCTAGATGTCGCGCGCTTGTGTCGCCAGCTTGTGTAGCGTCCTGTTTTGCCCCGGTTCCGCCCGTCGCTGCTAGATGTCGCGCGCTCCGACCGTCGTAGGCCCCCCCGGTAGAGGGCGGTGACGGTGCGGCGCGGAGACGGTGTGGCGCGGTGACGCGGGGGATCGAGTCGTCGGTAAACAAGTCGAGTGACTTATACAGAGTGTCTCAATAATCACGGTTTAATAAAAGAAAAACTATAGATACAATAGTAAATATTTATTAGCTCATATGTAGACAACGTAATGCTTCGTACAAGCGGTGTTTCTGGTCCATGAGATTTTCTACTTCATCGCGGTCGAGGATAATTTCGTCGCCATGATCCTGTTTCAGTATCAACTCACAGCTCTCTTCTTCGTTCGAATAGGTCACCTCGATACTGCTCCCGATGTAGACTGTTATGTCGTTCCAGAACATGATTTCTCCCACCTCGTCCTCCAGAAAGAACAAAAAATCCCAAAAATCCTGGACTTGAAAATCTATGTGCTTGTTCTTGAAGATGAAACGGACACCTGAATTCTTTATTTCGAAAATCGTGTTTTCATCGATAGTGACCACTTTGTTACACATTGCGACAAACAGACTGACTTCGGTATCAAATTCAAATGTACTTATATATCAACAACCCCCCACTATCGGTGTAATTAAGAGAGATATTTACATTTAGTCAATTTGAATAAGCATTTTGCCAAAAGAAGCAAACAAGCGCACGTAGTTACATATAGCGGGATTAAAATAGTTTTTCGACCTGCCGAGATGTTGTATTCGTTACCGCAAATGTCGTTAACGCCGCCGCTGGTGTTATTGGAATTCTTGATAGCGATCGTTTGCCATTCGCCGTGGTCTTCGTAGCTCCGGTTCGCGAAAACGAAACGTACCTTGTAATTTAAATACGGCTTATCTGCGGTAGTGTTATTCGACAATGTCACGCTAAAAGTTTGTAGCTTGTCGATTCCGTTGACCTGAGCGAGTTGCATACGCGTCCACGTATCGGGCCAAATGCACCGATTATTATGATTTTTGAAACAAACGAACGCTTCAATCACATCCTTAGGTTTATGTATATAGAAAACGTTTTGTACCACAGCCGACAACAAAACAAAGTGAGCACTTAACAAAACCATGTTTCTAGCCCGAATGAATCTATCCTAGATCTCGGTAACTGCTTTTATAACACTCAAACAATAATGACATTTATTCTGGGGAGGTGCCGGGCCGTCGATATGCATTTTGCTGTCCGGTCTGTTATAGTGAACAAAGCAGGGCAAATGAGTTTGCAATTCAAAATTGTTGCGATGTCGTACTGGTAACTTATGCCACATATTTAACAAATCGTGCGGTCTCACATGCTCCAAGAAATGTTGCACAGGAATCAATTCAAGTTGATCGGTATCCAAGCTTCTAAAATCGTCGAAGAAAACTAACTTCTTATTCATTGTTGTGAAAGATCGATAACTTTCTTAACAAATCCCTAATTTGTTTAAAGACACTCTCTGTGGGACAATTAATTGCGACAAGACTCAAGTCTATTTCACCGACTCTCGTTAATTTATTCAAAAATTCGTTGTATTCGTAATACGTTTTCTCTTTGAAAAAATACAAATGTCCGTTGGTGTATCGAAACGCGCCCGACAAATCGTCGGGCAGACCCGGAAACAGTTCCGTAGTAAAACCGTGTTCACTCGCACTCAAAGAACACTCGTCTATTTCTGCATAGTAGCGTTTACCGTAAAATATATACGTTCGACCGCCATACGTATTAAAAATAGCGTTCACTGTTTTACCCGCAGGCACACCCAGTCGCTGGACGCTTTGTCGGTCGCCCACTACCGTGAAACTCGGGAAGTGAAGTAAATAAAACGAATCACCGGTGACTACCAAAAGTTGTCCGTTGGGTCTCTGGTAGATATGCGAAATAGGAGCGTAAATAGGGACATAATCTGATATCATTTTAGGTTCCATGTAGACTTTATCACCTAATCTTATTATCCAAACCCATTTGTCGTAAAATAGATACATATGATGGTTAGACGTAACCAAAAATATGGATGGATTTACGTGACACAAATCTGGTACTTTTGTTTCGTTTTTCCCTATCGGAGGTTTCGTAGTTGTGGTAGTAGTGGTAGTTGATGTTGTTGTGGTCGGAGTTGTTACGCGGGCGGTGGTTGTGGTTTTTTTACCATATAAACGTTGAAGACCTGCAACATCGTCGTATGACAATGTCTTAGAATTTAAGCTATACCAAGGGTACATAATGGCATTGCGATCGTTACTGTGCGCCAAACCCAACGTATGTCCAATTTCGTGGAACAACACAGTAAACAAGCTCGTTTTTCCTCCGGGCGCAGGCACTTCTAAACCGTAGTACCAATCTTCGGATTTATCCAAATGAACTTCCACGCACTCTTGTTGTTGATTTGGAAAAAATGCATGTCCTAATATGTTACCCCTTCCGTCAAAAGCAAAAGGACAGGATTCGTTCCCTTTACATCTTATGCTTTGTCTGTGGGTAGTATATTTGTCAGACATCAAAATCATTATATCCGGCTCTGAGTAATTTAAGAAAAAATTTAAATTTGATTCATCACTCCATATTTTAAAAACCTCGGTTGCCAGCACTTTTAACTCTTGATAGTGACTGGGCGGTACTTGAATATACCAATTTAAATCCGTTTTCTGCCATCGCGAAACAGTCGTGAAGGCATTTTCTATTACACCACATCGGGGTTTATTTATTAGTTCGACGGTTTCGTTATTAAGAGTACCATCCACCGGTAAATTATAGAAATCCTGAAAATCCATTAGGGCACGTTGCAAACTCGACGCATTGATCTGCGTTAAAGATTCGTTGTCGTTAGGTGAAAGGAATCCGAATTTTTGTAAATATTCAATCACACCTTCCTCGGGCAGCGCGGCGACTATCGTCGACACGTCCGAACAGGTAGTAAAGACAGCGTAGCATAGCAACAAGACTCTCATCTCGTTCAAGGTCAGTAAAATACTAAAATGTATTCGGTTCCTAGCTAATCTTTTATAGGTAAAATAACAAAGAGAAGTGATGAACCAAACGCTTTTAGTCGCTATTTTGCGTGAGATGACGCAGAATATTACTCGAGAAATGGAACGAAAAAAGAATTATACTTCAATAGATTACAGTTTCGCAGTTTGTATTCATATCATAGCATTAGCGTGCTTTATTTTTACGTGTAAATGTATTATTAATTTTTTTGGATTGAAATAAAAAGTCTTATTTAAATAAAGAAAGTTTTATTTCATACAGGGATCCTTGAATACAACCAATTATATAAAAGGGCAGAATTTCTCAACGCGCACATGCGCAGTCTTCCTCCGGAGTGAAACATGCAATGGGCGTGATCCGGTTGAAATTTCGGCGGATTCAACCAATTATCATCATCGAATTTCTCCACGTTAATGACTCTGCATGCGACATCCTCCTGATCCATTTTCGACATTAAAAATTCCATTTTTGATCTTCCTCTCACGTATATCAAGTCAGCATTTTCTATCAGTAGTCCGATCAACGTATCAATGTCGGAATATTGAACAAAACCAGAACTGTATTTGAGACCGTGATGATATTGTTCGAGCCAGCGTACCGTTCTTTTTTCTGCACCGGTCAACGTGCAATATTCACGCGGCGGTTTCAAAACGTAATGACTAATTTGACATCCATTGTAGACAGCCATTTCTTTAACGACAAATCCATCTTCTAACTGGAAGCCTTGAATATCTACCGCAACGATGCGCATTTTTAATATGACTGGTTAAGATTAGGTTCCTCCGGCGGTATTTATGTTAGATTTCGAACAATCTCGCTGAGCGGTAGTTGTTCCACGATACAATCGTGAATGATGATGCAATAGGCACGTGTATTCGCGGGAAATCCCTTTTTTGCTTCGATGTCTAACTTTACGTCGACAGTGCTGGATTTTACACTGTCGTTTCTTCGAGAACAGTCAATGACGAAAATCGCGCAGTTTTTGAAAGCCATATAGTCAAGCAACGCAGTTTTTTCCTCACATCCCTTATAACTGGGGTAGAAATCCGTGTAATTGTGATGCGCTTCCACGAAGTCATTCTTTTCAAAATCTAATCGTAAACGTTCGTGAGGGTAATATTCTCCGTTTAGTGTTAATCTTATATCCGTTACGTCGACGTGATCGAAAAGCGTCGCATTTTTCGCTTCGTTGTCTTTGCGATTTGTTTGAAAAGCGACTATTACGTATCGGGGGCTTTCGATAGCCGCGCACGTCTTGACAGACCAAATTTCTTTGGTAGAGCCCGCGGTTAGGGCAGGATATTCATGAAGTTCCCATCGTCTATAGGGTATCAATATGGGTTGATCTAATCTAATCGATTTCAGCAGAGCCAATTTGATTTCGTCGTTTGGAAATATGTGCTTGACCCTAAGATCGACACTATCAATTTTTAATTCCGCCGTTGTTTTAATTGCACTGGCCGCAACACCGCCCATTGGTTTAATTATCATACAATTTTTGTCATGTCTGGCTCTTACCAATCTTATGGTTTGTTTTCCACAAGTTATCATATTATAATCATTAAATATGTTTAAAAAGTGTCGTAACGGGATTCGCATGCTAAAATGGCCATTTTCTGTATCGTGAATCGCATTTTCAGGGAAATTCCAGCCGGAAATATCTAGATGCGATGAGTCATCTTTCGAGTAACATAGATAACCTCTAATCGTACTAACTATACCCGGATCACGCACGCTATCCACTTCTTTCCCATTCAGCTCGTACGATATAGTTTCAAAAAAAAATGCTCCTGCATTGTTTACAAATTGCACTTGGTCGGTTCCCGTGAGACGTTTCAGCGATCCCTTAATGCAAATAGCAGCGTCGTACATAAGCAGCCAGGCATCTCCTTGATTGATCGTGATCTCAATGGTGTCGTTGTTCAAAAAAGATTTCACAAAGGGATGATAGGTGCGGGTCTCCACGCGCTGGATAGATTCATCAAATTTTGGCTTTCTGTGTATGTCGAATATTTGATTCGATAACATCGTAGCCCAGTGATCGGAGAAATTGTTTGTTGCTCAATGTAAGACGACCTTTACGGATACGCCTCGGTTTTGTTACTAACCCTACCGTTTGGATGTTCGCTTTTTTATATTCACCAGCGTCTCCGATTGAGTTGAAAATCAACATTACGTTAATTTTTTAAGTTCCAATCTAATGATGATTTCTTCACCTCGGAAATTAACCAACTCAAAGTTTTGATCCAGAACCTGTAGGGTAATGTTGTAGATTTGTCGTTTGTTTACTGGCAAGTACGTTAGATATTTAGGAGTTTCGTCGATGGCGTACCCCGGATCGACGGACAAGGCAAACTCGTAAATTGTGTGCGAAGGTCTGTCGTTGTAGAACGCTCCAGACGTTATGTTACTATCTACATGTATCGTTCGCACTTTTATTATATCCACGGGTAAATCTGAGGAATGCATAATATTGGGCTCCAAAATTTTCTGTGAAAACCCCAATAATTTTCCGATACTGTCCGAGTGTTGTTTAAAGTTTACCCCGTATACGGGGCTGTAGATTTCACACTTTATCGTATTATTGTTGGGTTTGATTGATATCTCCTCTATTAACTTTGGGATCGTATTCTTCTCTTCCTTATTTTTTGGCAGATGTTCGTTAATGTAGGTTTCAATGTCGCTAATTTCATAGGACCCGGTCGGAATTTCAATTACGTTTTCTTTATTGTTACCATCGAAGTAGTAAAATTTATTCGAACCCTTATCTATGTTGGGAATGTTGTTGTAAGAGTGGAATCCAATCAGCGCTAAACCGTACTCTACATCTTCATCCAACTGCAGCGGATTGACAAAGTCGATGGATAATGTCGACGTGTTCCCTTTTAACGTAAATATGATCGACATGTTGACTGCTTATAGATCCGCGATTTCAGTCCTTTTTATAGAGAAATTGCAAACACAAATGACCGCAATTGTATTGCGTAAACTTTTGATATCTATCGTGATTATAGTAGATATTGGCGCTGTTGCCGAAATATTTAACAAGTTCCGCGGGTGGTTTAAGGTTACCGAAACTGTCAAAATACTCAACATCGTTTCCCTTCCTCTTTTTGTATGCTACCCAGTGGGTTCCTCTATTTCGACGAACATCCAAATTTACGATTCCGCATTCTTGCGATCTGATTCGACGGGGTAAACTATCTCGCATAAAAACACCCCTGAAGTGAGGAATTTTTAATTTGCGCGCCAGAGATATTAAATCGACGTCGTATAGAGCCCTTCTGGGTAGCTTTATTGGGAGTTTTTTTGTTTCTTCAGATAAAGACCGAATCCGCCGCGCGGACTCTTTTTCAAGAATAGACCCGATCCCTTTTTTCCAATCTCTTCCATAGCTCGGTTATGGCGGTTGTCCTCTTCGAGTTTCTTTCGTGCGTTTTTCGCATCGATGACAGTTTTAGCGATAGCAGCGGCTCCGCCCGAGAGCGAACCTAAAGCCCCTAGCGCTCCTAATAACGGTAAAAGTGGTAAAATACCGCCCGATTTTGATTCGAACGGAATAATTCTAGGTACCCTAATTTTTTTACGTCCTCCCGCTTTTCTTACAGCGGCTCTGCCAGCTCGAAGCGCTTCCAGTGCCGATCTTCTAAGCATTTTAGGGTTATCGATATGAAACAATTGTTTCTTCTTTAATGCATTGCGAACCTTTTTCACGACACCCTGTCGAAACGAAACAGAGGGACGCCGTTGTTGACCCATACCGAGCTTACGTTTAGTTTTCATAGTCGCGGTGACAAAGAATGCGGCAGCTTTTTCACCAAACTTTGCGTCTTTAGATTTTACTCGCTGCCACGCACGCGTTTCCAATTCTTTATCCGCTTTATGACGTTCGTCTAACGATTTGTTTTGCCAATAGGCAATGTCGTGTACCTTACACGCAGCGTCCAAAGGATTCACCCCGCTATCGCCTCGGTTCAAGCGTTTTTCCAATTTTGTACCGGGACCGCAAAACTGGTAACCCGGAATGTGTACTTCAAAAGGTAACTTGTTAATAAGCGTGTTAACGAGACCACTTCCGGACGCGAAGCATAACATACTAATTAAAGGAAATTGCTTGTGTCGTATATATATACGAGGTGTCTCGAATAAACATTGTAGTCATGCGGGTGGTGCAGCAGAAACTCAAGCTCCCCATCGATAATTTAGATTTGGTTTGCGGAGATGGTTTCTTTAACAAAAGCAAACACGGTCAACTGCTACCCAATTCATTTAGGGCGGTGTTTTGCGGACCTAGCGGTTGCGGCAAAACCAACACCATGTTAGCGCTACTCTTTAACCCCAACGGGGCAAGTTTCGAAAATGTTTACGTCTACTCAAAGTCGTTGTATCAACCAAAATATCAACTGTTATCTCGCGTATTGAGCAATGTCAAAGGAGTTGGATATTATCCCTACAGTGAAAGAGACTCGATAATCGACCCCAGCGACGCGAAAGAGAATTCTCTGTTTATTTTCGACGACGTGGCGTGCGACAAGCAAGATAAAATTCGCGAGTATTTTTCGATGTGCCGACACAAGGCCATCGACGCTATTTATCTCTGTCAGACATACTCCAAGGTACCCAAGCAATTGATACGTGACAATTGCAATATTGTCGCGTTGTTTAAACAGGATGACATGAATTTACGTCACGTTTATGATGAACATGTCTCACCCGACGTTTCATACGACACGTTTAAACAAATTTGTTCCGAGTGCTGGAAAGAAAAGTACGGCTGTTTGATAATTGTCAAAGATTTCGACGTAAAAAACGGACGCTACCGCAAGGGTTTCGATAAATATATAAAAGTCGATATTTAATTGTCGATAGAAACAGTCATGAAGGCGACGTCCGCCGACATCGCCGACGCGGCGCTAAAAAAAAAAGTAAACGAGTTGTCTAGATCTATTCGAAAGAAGTATTTAACATTAAAATTGGGTAAGAGCGAAGAGGATGCGTCAATTCGGAAGCTTTTCAAACCCGTCAGCGAGCCGCTAGAACGTATAGCAAAAATAAAGCTATCACCGTCACCGGCAGAAATAAAAACTGAACGTCGAGGTGTCAAGCGGGAACACAAAAAGGAACCGAACGAAGAAACAAAAAATAAGGTTAACGTATCATTTTTGCCTATGGAAGAAATTCAGGAAACGCCGGATCCCAATAAGAGCGTTGAGATGCAAAATATCGATGAGGAGGAAGATGATGTGTTTGACACATCGAGCGTGGCCAACGCATCCCTTCAATCATACCTGGAACAATATCCAGAAATTTCCCATTCATATATTCAAAATTTATGGGTAAAATCGCCCGACACCGATATTGTTTACGGACCCGTTTACGACAAAATATCATCCAAATGGTTTCTCGGCAATAAATCGCTGGATTTTCATCAAGGATCTGGCGATATTATTGTAGACGGCGAGAGATATTCCGGTACCCGCGGCTTGTATAATTTGGTGTTTTTGAAAGATCCCATAGCATACACAAAAGACGATTTGGCACAATATAAAAAAATAATGGAGGCTACCCAGGTGCACAGGGACGCGATCGGACGTTTGAAAGGCGCATCGACTGTACCAAAATATACCAAGGTCATCCGACCCTTAATAAAATCTCAGTCGCGTTCGTACTCGTACAGCGGTCAAGGTTATAATATGCGTTATAATGACGCTCCTACTGAATATGTATACTGGGACGACGTCAATGAACTCGTAGAGCGTCTGAAATTACTAATCGCGTCGAAACACGCAGGCAACACGTCTCATGATAACGAAATAGTTTCAATCGTTGAAGAGCTAAAAGAATCAGGTTTTATACGTTAGTTTAACGATGAGTCTGGACAAGTTTGGACGTTCTAGCGCGCTGCGCTCTAAACGACCCTTCACTAATACTGTGATTAGAAGCGCCCTCGACTATATGCCAGACGGAAACGTCAATATGAACAATTTAAAAATTTGCAATGTCCAAACGCCTAGCGACGACGGTGACGTGGCTAACAAAAAATATGTGGATGAGACAAGTAATTTATTAAAAATTGCATTGAGAAAGATTATTGGACAGAAACTCGAAGCGTACACGAAAAGATTACAAATTGAAGACAAAACTAAATTCTCGCGTCTTGAAGAACAACTGAAAATGAGTAGCACTACACTCGAAAATGAAATTATGCAGTTTCGCGAAGTTTTCCACCAAAAGCTAAGCGAAATGAGCGCAAAGAAAGATTTGGAAAAGCACATGACAAAAGTCGCCGTTTTGTCACAGCAATTTCATGATATTGTAACCAAAATGGAGCGACTTACGAACGAAAATGAGAATATAATGAAGGTATTGAAACAAAGGGTTTTAAATCCTCCATCGCAACCGAACACACATTATGAATAAAGAGAAGGTACAACTGGTTCGAGAACTGCACAAGCCGGCACGCAGAAATTATGCTCGCCGCCGGACTATAATACGAGGGATGGATGACCTGTGGCAAGCGGATCTGGCCCAATTAGATCGCTACAGCAAACAAAACAGAAATTTTAAATTCGTGCTGGTTGTGATAGACTGTTTCTCAAAATATGTATGGTGTCGCCCGTTGAAAACCAAAACCGGGGTCGAAGTCGCCAAGGCGTTTTGAAAAATTCTCAAGGACGGACGGCACCCTCAAAACTTGCAAACGGATCTCGGTAAAGAATTTTACAACGACACGTTTCTGAAACTTGTGGATAAGCATAAAATTAACCACTATAGTACGTATAGCATAAAAAAGGCCTCAATTGTCGAACGGGTGATACGTACCCTCAAAGAGAAATTGTTTCGACATTTTTCTTTACGCGGGACGTACAAATGGATCGATGTGCTCGCCTCTATCGTTGATGAATACAATAACACAAAACATAGAACGACGGGTACGAAACCCATCGATGTGAGTAAGAGCAACGAAAAGAGAATTTTGAAAACCGCGTATAGTAGCATAAAAATATTCGGTCCTCGTAAACTTAAAGTCGGCGACATCGTTAGAATCAGCAAAGTCAAGCACGTTTTCAACAAAGGTTATACACCGAATTGGACCACGGAATTGTTTAAAATTGTTAAAGTACGGGTTACTAACCCCGTAACGTATTTGCTTCAAGATATGCAGGGTAAACCCATAATGGGCGGATTTTATGAAGAAGAATTGCAGAAGACAGTTAACCCGGACTTATATCTCGTCGAAAAGGTGTTGCGCAGACGAGGCAATATGGTTCTCGTGCGCTGGTTGGGATTGGATAAGTCGCACGATTCGTGGGTAGACAACGTAGACGTTTTGAAATAAATTTAGTCTCGATTTAGAAGTTCTGACATAAATACGTGTATATGATGGCTCAAGAGAAAATTGTGACATCCAACGAATTGTATAATTTATTGGAAAATTTCGAGTTGCAATTTCCTTCATCAGAAGTGCTCCCGTCCAGCTTCGTTCCTGTAGAGCAACAAACCAAAAAATCTGCGACCAAACGAAAACAAAGTGCGTCGGTCGTATCCCGCAAGAAGAAGAAGAAAACTACCACAAGTGAAGCGTTTGCAGCTCCAACGTCATCCGCTGATTGGCTCGAAGTGTTCACGGACGGTAGAGAAAAAAGTGTCATTTGTGAGGCATTCAATTTAAAAAGAAACTTGGCGTCTCAGTTGTCGGGATTAGAGTGCAATATCAACGAAATTGAAACACAAATTGCGCTTTTTAATACAGACTTGCAAGTGGCGCGGATGCAAGCTCAAGAGTGCAAAAGAAAACTAGAACAATTTAATAATTTAGCATTTAACGAAATTGTAAAATAGTAATAATGTATATAATAAATAAATTATACAATTACAAACTTCTGTGTAATTATTATGCGGTGTTGTGGTGGTGGTAAAAAAGAAAATAGCGTCTAAATATATACATGTTTATTCTTGTTGCAATACAATGGAATACAATCAATACATAAAAGTCTTATCTACAGTTACATATGTTATAATAAAACCACAGTATTAATAGTTCAATGGACTATCAGAAAAGCGTAACTTTTTTCCATATTTCCTCTCATCGTGAAGCATTAAATTACATTCATCTTCAGTTTCTACAGTGAACAAAACTTCTTCAAAGCAGCTTTGACACCAAAATTGTTTATCGTGATATACATCATTCAAATTATTTATATCCAGCTGTAAATGATAGTGATCCAATAAAAGTCTAAAATTTTTCTTTTTAAATTTTTTAACTACTTGAAATATAAAGTGACAAGATTTACAAACTAAAATTTCCGAATATTTTATCCTGTAATAACTGACCCATAAACAGTAAGCGGATTCTCCGTCAAAATCAATGGTTGGAGTTGCCAAAATGCTATTTCTGTAAGACGATCCAAATCTCTTATTCAACAGAATGAATTCTAAATTTAATAAAGAATTGCCATCAGACTGGAGCGCTAATTGTTTAAGGTACTTCCATCTATATTTCGAATAATATTTAAATATTAGTATCGTTAGTTTCCAAGGCAAAGGTGACTCAAGCAAAAAATCAGCACTACACCTAATATTTTCGCAAATTGTTATAATACAAAGGCTTTCTAATGTAAGTTGTTTGACCATAATCTGTAACAAAAATATATTAAAAAATAATTACGGCACTTTATAATGTCCCCACGGAAGCGTTTCATATGAATTCGGCAAAAGATAACGTTTATCGTCTAAAGGACTCAAGGCAACTTTTGTTTGTTCGATGCTAAATACATTGTGAGTGTATGAACGAATGGTTCGTTGAGTGGCGTACTTTTCCCTAAAATTTGTTAAGCATTCTACGTAGTCATCAAATGAAATTTTATTTTTTACAATATTGTACTGAATACCCTTTGACTTTTTAACTACCGAACCCGTTAAAATTTTGAAAGTATACATTTTCGACCTTAACCCCGCATAATGACTAATGATGGTGCCATTAGTCTCATCCTTCATCAACCCCAAAACCTTTTTGTTGATTTGCGGTATATTATAGGGATTGTCATTAGGATAATCAGACGTGTCAAATTTTGTTAAATCGGCCTTAATAACGCTTTCATATGCGTCATAACATTTGATATTATAAATGAAACTGTCCGTATCCATGTATTGAATTTTACATTTTTCGGGACCCAAATTTGGAAGCATGTAATTATAATGAAACTCGTACATGGTCGTTTTCGACAAATCCAATATGGACATTCCAATATAAAGTGGCTTATTAAAGCAAAGTTCCGATTTTTTTAATTCTATAAGCAACAAATTGTTATCAAGTATGGTTCTACTGTGAAATCTAGGACTAGAAATTAAATTTTTCGCACCGTAGCGACCATCCCACGCTTTAACAAATTTAACAATACGATGCTTGCGAATGTTTTCCATTGTTTTACCGTAAGCGGCATTATTAAACAATTTGTATAAATTTATACCAAATTTTGTCTTTGCTTGGGTTCTTAATTTATTATTATGATCGATATAACATTTCAACCAACGAGATTGGTTAAATTTTAATATTTTGTGAATTTTCTTTAGTACGAGACCGTTTTTGAGAGCCTGTTTTAAATTGCGATAGTGTATGACGTATTTTTCTTTATTATACAAAGTAGTCATTAGTTTTGGTAACTTTGAATTGGGGGGCACTCGATGTTCGGCACAAAATGGAAAATCTCTATGTGTGTCATGTAATTTCTGCGGGTATTCCAGGTCTACCTCTAGGATATATCCTTGGGAAGATTCATCTGGAATGTTCATGACAGTAAATGAATCAATCTCTTGATGAGACATCCAGTCGAATCCTCCGTAAGGAAGAGGCTCGCACATGGCCTTGCCATAGAGGTTATTGACGTCAAAGTACATGATATAGGAATCATCCCTGGATGAATCGTAGTGGGACATATATTTATTGTTGGCCTCCGCATATCTACCAACACACACCGAAATTCCACCTCGTATAGCCCGCTCGATAATCATAATTTGGTCAATGTCGCACAACGAAGGATGATCCGTTACCCATTTCAAATTTATTAATGTTAATCTCTAAATAAATAATATTATTTAAAGCCCACCCGGAATCACGTTCCTGAAACTCTGACATTTGATTTAAAATTTTATCTTGGACATTTTCAACAAACCAATCATTCAATTCTGTTCCTAAATCAACTACAGCATTTCCGGTACTCAGATATTTAACATCAACTTCGCCTTGGACATCATTTTTTGCCTTAATAAATTCACCGCAAAATGTGGTATTTACTTTCAGCAATAAAAATTTCTTTAAAATTTGACTAATTTTTTGTTGAAATATTGGACGACAATCGTTTAAAAATTGAATTAAATCTTTATGAAGTAAATTAATTATGACACCAGTCTGAACTCTTCCCTGGAAACACGACGCTACCGATTCCCATACAACCATTTCATTTGTGTTTGTCTCGCGGCTACTACTTTGTAATCCCAATCCAAAATGCTTATGTTGATAATTAAGAATAATTTTTCTAATAGCTTTCAGATGTTGAATTGTAGTTTGTAATTTTCTTTTTAACCCAATAGATAAATCCTTTTCGTTAGAAACGATTTGGTTGCAAGATTCAATATTTTTACTTAGTCTCCTAAGCCACACATCACTATCTCTAAGAGTGAACTTGTCGGAAATATGCTTTTTTAATTTTTGTAAGGTTAAAATTAAGATTTGCGCTCTATGAATGATCTGCTTTACGCGCATCGTGGTTTATTAAATATATAACAGTAAATAAGACTTACCCTGTATAATATGTTGATTAATTTTGAATTATTTTGAATTTCTTTAAAGAGTTGGGCTTTCCAATATCTTTGGATCCCTCGTAGACCAGTTTGTACTGCCCCGACGCAAAGTGTTCTAGTCTCGGACGGAAAGCTTCTGTCACGCGAGTAGGAAGAAATACTACGGAATTTTCTAATTGCAGCAACACGGAATTGCCAAATTTTGTATTAACAATTTTGGCTCTAGTAATTTTAAACGGAACGCCTATCGGCAATTCATGCAGTTTGACAATCGGCTGCTCAAAATCACCTTCTGCAAGACAGGTTTGATTCAGTTGACTTAAGTCCATCTATAAATTATTATTAATTTTTTTATCTCAAAATAAAAAAAATAAAAAAAACTTACGCTTAAGATTGCTGCTATTCTATTTGCGGTTACGGGTTGAGAGTACTAAGATGATCTTTAGGACCTTTATAAAATAATAACAAATGTTAAAGAATTAAAATAAAACAATAAAAAAGGTACTTACTGCTTTTTTGTACGAACACCAAACCACTAAGTTAGCTTCCACGTTGCACGAATAATACCAAAAACAACTACTGACAAAACAGAGAAAAATGAGATGTATTTATACGGTGCGAGAATACTTTCTAAAAGTTAACAAACGAAGACACCTCCACATGCGTTGCAACAAATTTTTCCCATTACGTTAATCCCACGGAGCAAATATAAAGGGGGCAATTAATTATTATTCTCAACAAGCAAAACAACTCGACATTTAGACTCGGCGCGTTTTGAAATTCCACATCCCATACGGAGATTGTAAAAAATGAAAGCAAGTTGGCCTTGATCTTTTGCGGCAACATACGTTCGTCCAACGTCCGAAACGGTTGCGTTCCCGTGTGAAAGCGTGTTGACCTTGAGACTTCTACCTGCACGGTTGTCTGGCGACAACATCGCGTCTATTCAAATCGGCGTTGGTGCTTGTGAATAGAAGACCTTTCGACTTTTAATTCAACCATGGAAGGGAGTGCATGTGTATAAATACGTTGCATGTGTATTATAGACTATATTCAGTGCAATGAATACAGAAGTGCGATGTCCATTTCCCTACGACCCTACAACTGGTAAGTTTTATATTTTAATTACCTTTATACAGTGCGCGTCTTCTCTTGTGGGTTTCAGTTTGGGTTATCACTTTTTTGGTTAGTTTCTACCTGTTTTTAAAATATGATACTCATCTTTTTTACGTTGCATAATAACCGATTTAAATTGAGTGTTTTTAATATCTTTTAAATGACAGTGAATGGAAAAGGGAATTTTGGCTTTTAAAAAATAAACAATTTTTAAATTTGTTTCAAAAATGTTTTATTTTTTGTACTAAAAAATTGCAGTTTGCCTTTTTGACAATAATAATCGAATTAAATTGAGCGTTTTTAATATCTTTTAAATGACAGTGAATAGGGAATTTTGGCTTTTAAAAAATAAACAATTTTTAAAATTACTGAAAGTTTTGTTTCAAAAATGTGCGTTTTATGGGGAAAACGCGAAATATATACATATTTTTGTTTATTTTTTGTACTAAAAAATTGCAGTTTGCCCTTTTGACAATAATACACTTACATTTAAATGACAGTGAATTGAAACGTGAATTTTAGTATGCGCGTATAACTTAAAAAACAATTTTTAAAATTATTTGATAACCCCCCTTTTTGGAAGTTTTGTTTAAAAAAAAAAATGTGTGTTTTATAGGAAACGCTACATATCATACTTTGTTTTGTTCTAGAAAAAATCGCGGTTTGTCCGTATGACAAGTCGCATATTATGTTGGCGCATCGCTTAGGGCGTCACATATTCAAATCACACAAAGAGTACCGGGGGTTAGAATTCCCGGTACGACATGAAACGACAAGGGAACATCACCAGCAGCAGGAGCAACCCGGTGGATCAAAAGAAACAAAGGAGCAGCAGGAGTACCCGGGTGGGTGGTCGACGGAGTGGGACGGCGAGGAGTGCACTTCGTATTTAGATTTCCTCCGGGAACGGGAAGAAGAACAACGCAAGGAACAGGAACAATGGGATGGTCGACTGAATCGACATAAAAAGAAGAAGAAACTCCTCGCCAGACCAATTTTATAAATAAAATAAAATAAAATGTATTAAAATTCAAGTTTATTTAATTATCCTCCCGATCCACCGCGTCACCGCGCCGCACCGTCACCGCCCTCTACCGGGGGGGGCCTACGACGGTCGGAGCGCGCGACATCTAGCAGCGACGGGCGGAACCGGGGCAAAACAGGACGCTACACAAGCTGGCGACACAAGCGCGCGACATCTAGCAGCGACGGGCGGAACCGGGGCAAAACAGGACGCTACACAAGCTGGGTGGGGGGCGGAGCGCACTCTGGTAGACAGGGGGGACACTAGGACGCCACGCGCGGGGGGCCCCCGCTGCGGGGGGGTTAGGAAATTGAGGTTATGTACGGTTTCTGTTGCTTATATCGGCACTATACATCTACTGACGTATCATACCTGCTCGCTTCCCCATCGAGTTGTCATATCATATTGGCGCTATTGGCAAATTTCACGGCTACTTATACTACTACTATGCCAAAAGAAGCCGATTTTATTTATAAGTGCCAACTTTCGAGGTATAGAAGCCTAACATAAAAAACTTTGTAATTGTGTTCCAAAATAAAAAAGTTATAATAGACCTATGACGTGAAAATATCGTAAACTACAAATAAAAATTTTATTACAACTCATTTGAACCAAAAATATAAAAAAAAATTGTCGGAAAGCATTGAAGATTAAACAATACTCATGAGACCGCAATAAATATTTTAGACGGATAGAAAGTTTATGACAGAACCAAACTATTGTAAGTCACCCTGTATTAGTTACTATTTTTATTATGTTTACTAATTTGAAACGTCGATTCAATTTTTTGAGTTAAATGGTCTAAAGTACATATCCAACCTATGCGTTATTCAATTTAGAAACATTAACTTCTTAACGTCATATTCTTGGCTGCCAAATCGAAACCGAAACATAAGACATGACTGACTTATGAAACTTTTTCAATTATCTGATTAAATTGATAATTAACTTGAAAGATGTGTAAGCAATCTATTAATTATTCGTATTATTTCACAGACTCTCACGTATCTAGCTGAAGTAACCACGCCTAACCTGCGAGGAGTACTGGCATCCACGTCTACTGTCGCAGTCATCGGCGGTATCCTCACCGAGTTCCTCTTCGGTACGTTTTTTCATTGGAGGACCGTCGCATTAGTAAGCTGCGTCGTGCCAATACTCTCTATCGCAACCCTCTTCTTGGTACCGGAAAGTCCGCACTGGCTAGTATCCAAGAACAAACTTGAAAGTGCACAGAAAAGTATCGCCTGGCTCAGGGGTTTCCTTCCTGTCGAAGACGCGAAGCAGGAATTCGACGAGTTGTGCGAACATCTGAGAAAAACTTCGAAGAAATCAACCCAGGGGAAGAAGATAATAAAGCTGATCGAAAACGCAAGATTATACACCAAAAGCAGCTTCCTTTGGCCATTTGCTCTTGTCACTTTGTCATTCTTCCTGGGTCACTTTTGCGGTATGACTACCCTCCAAACCTACGCCGTGACTATATTCGCGACCCTCAAAGCTCCTATCGACAAATACTACGCCACGATAATTTTGGGAGTATCAGAAGCGCTCGGCTGCATCTTCAGCTCTACGCTGGTGCATTTTATGGGCAAGAGGAAAATGAACTTTTTCTCATTGATCGGGTGCGGAGTCTGTTTTGGGGTAGTAGGGACGTACGCGTTTTCGATTGATGTCAGATATTTGCAAAGTGCGAAGATCACGGATCCAGAATCGTTGGAGACTAACAGTTGGATGCCACTGACCTTCCTCGTCGGTTCAGCATTTTTCAGCCATACTGGAATAAGAATATTGCCTTGGATGCTTATAGGTTTGTTGTTTTCGGTTCGGGTTCTTTGTTTCTTTGTTTTACTACCACGAGGATATGAGATATACTCTGTAGGTACAGTCTACAGAAAGAGATAGGAAATATCCTTCATGAATATAATTATAAAGTTATGCCATAAGCTAATAACAAATCTTCTGAACTTGATTATTGATTTTCAAAGCTTTTATATGGATAAATATGGATAAAATGGAAAAATTCAACAAAATTTTGTTTTTTCTTCCCAAAATTTCGAAAATATTTCTAGATATTTGCTACCAAAGCATCTTTTGTTATGTTAATTTATGCAAAGCAATTAGTTTTGAAGATTTTTTCCACAGTCCCCAATTGTTAAATCAAAATTATTTTTATTTTTTTAGTCCTAGTCCTAACGTAATCGTCATGTAAGTGCTCTCTTGGTATACCACCCACTGCTTTACTTGTTTTAATTTTTTGTGAAATGTAACATCTTCTTCAATACGAGTACGAAATTGTTCACAGTTTTTTTTAATTCTGGTTGTTCTTGTAGGCGAAGTCTATTACAACGACATCCGAGCTACAGCTTCCGGGTTCTCGGGAGCTGCCAGTTACATGCTGGCCTTTATTTCGAACAAAATATTCTTCTGGATGGTGAACCATTTCACGCTGCCGGGTACCTTTTGCTTCTACAGCGCAGTTAGTTTTATAGGATTTGTATTGTTATACTTTTTGCTTCCTGAAACGGAGAGGAAAAGCTTGCACGAAATCGCCGAACATTTTGGGGGCGGATTCAGTCTGACAAGAAAAGTGGCCGAGACAAATCGCGAGACACGAAATGGTGGAACGGTAAATGAAGGATTTTATGACGAAGAGGATTCGCAAAAGGGCGATATTGTGATAAAATTATGACATTTTGTATATCTTATTTAATTGTAACGTATTTTAAATATAATTTGACTTCACATTTCTGATTTTGTCCATTTTTCTTCTGATAAAACCTTAAAAATACAGTGAGAATCTGAAATAACTTATTCTGTTCTAACAATTTGAATGTTTATTTGAATCATAAAATAGTGAGCACCCCCTGTATTTCTTACTTGTATTTGAATCATTTTTTTATATTTTTTTCATTTTTATTAAAGTTTGTTAAATTATTTGATGTTTTAATTAATAAGAAGCATAAAAAAAAGAAAACTTTTGGCAATGGGCATTGATTTGACATTTTACATTATACCGAATAATTAGAATGTATTTTGCTGGAAATTTTTTAATATGTCCCCAAACTAACCAAAGTATAAGCGAACAAAATTCAAAAATTAAATTCAAAGGAAGCTTACTCCATAATGTTGTCCGTAAAATTAGGGTTCAGCTAGAAGGGATAATTCTTGGAATAATATTAAAATATTGATTACTGAAGTTTAAAGCTCTAAAGTGTTGAATATATCAATGGATTTTTTTTTGCTGGACTAAGCATAGTATTGTCTAAATTACGAACACCCTAACAACAACAAGTAACAACCTTTATCAATTAAGATCGATTGGGAATGACATTTGATTTAGATATGTTAATGCTGTTTAATTACTGCTTAAAATGTAAAAACAACACAAACCGAAGTTTTGGTTAGTTTGCCACCAAAGTTTTCACGCAGATTCCAACCCAAGTCAAGCGATACAGTCGAATAACAGTTGTTAGAAAATATATATAATTAAATGAACAAGTTAAATAATTTTCTTGGTTTGAATAGTAATAGTTGAGAATCTCTATTTTACATTAATTAAAATTTAAACTTTAAGTATTAAATTTACTGAAAAGGCAGTACAATTTTCTTAACTTTTAAGTTATTATTCCGAGATGTAACAATAAATACATTTTCCATCCAAAGCTTTTTTATTCATCTGTACAAATATTACTTATTGTTGAATGAATTTTCCTATTTTAATTCCGTTAATAAAATACAACGAATTTATCCCAAATCGACACTAAAGTGTGAACTTTTTTGTAGCTCGTTTTTTTTATTTATTCGAAATTTCAAACTGCATGCTTTTTTATTTGATAACAAACGTATCTTCATTCAGATATTGTGCGTCGTTATTTGTTGCGTGTTGTGCTTGTTTTGATATTTGTGTGTCTGTGTGTTTATTGAACAAAAACATGGGAAGAAAAAATTCTAAAAACAAAAAAGGTGGGTAACCGAAAACATCCTTGTTGTAGCTGATAACGGCGAATTGTGATTGTAGGAAAATTATCTAGTAAATCCAAAAATTGTCCTGCAGTACCTACAGAAAGTTCCCCCAAACCAAATTCGCAATCACTTTCAGTTGACAAAGAAGATGCTGTTCTCGATGCAAGCAAAATATCTGATGGATCCGACGCAAGGTTCTAGCAGTTTTAAGTTTTACTTTGCTTTAAAAATAAAATTTTCGGAATGGAAACTTATGGTTATTATAGGTTGCACTATATTTTTGTTTACCATAGTTTATTGTGGTTCTATTAACTCAGTTCAATTAAATTTCCTAGTTTCTGTTGACGCAAAACGCACACTTGAATAAAACAAACACAGAACACATCAAGACATGATAGATCATTTTTTTAAGGATTTGATCTTTATATTTAACTACTTAAAAGCGTAAAGAATTAATTCTTACGGACTTTTAATTCACCAGATCTTTTACACCACTATTAATGCACCCCACTACGTGTTCAACCATCTCCAGCTTCATGACCGACAGACGCCCTGAAGACCGAATCATTTTTCTTACTATGAAAGAATTCAACATCAGAGATCTCAATCCCACTCACCCGGATGATCCAGACGCGCCTTCGCACGTGATATTTTTTTGTATAAGGTAAAATACAAAATTTTATGAATGAATGAAACCAACAATAATGACCATCATGTTTTAGGCTCCTCCGCCAAAACATTTTCCAACCGATCGGTGCGGTTTTGAGACACGAAACATTAGACGAAAGTTATATCATATCGCAATGCGTTAGAGCTTTTATTAGCGACTTGGGGCAGTTGGACCTACGCGTTGTTGCCACAGTTACCCCTCCAACCGGGGCATTTTATCAAATATTGCAATGTCTTGTTGAAGCAAGTATTTAACAAATAAAATTTAAACGGGGCTGCCTACTTTTAACTGTTTAAAAATTCGTAAAATTATCCATTAATTTTTTTAAAAGGGTATGAAAAACTGCTTCTTGGGACTCCTAGCCCAGAGCCTCCGGGAAATTTTTGAGGCAAATTCTACTGCCCATTGTTTTCGTTGTTTGATAACTTTAATTACCGGTATTACGAATATTACTTATATTCCGAATGTGTAGTTTAGCGAACGAAATTGACATTTTTAATTGTACTTCCATCAATTCATTCAGAAACCACTTTAAAAAATTAGCATTTAAAACCTAAAGTAATGTATTTAGTGTGATCTGTAAATTTCACTTCTATGTACATACTCATACTTACGCGCTGGTGTTTCATTGGTTTATAAAAGGAACTTAGTGAGGTTAATATAAATAAGATTTGTGTTTGTAATCTGTTATTGGGCTGTGAAGTCAGTTGATTGCAATAAAATAAATAAATAAATCTTAAAAAATATTCAAAAGAAGCGCATACATATTGTTTTATAAAAAAATCGTCAAAAATTTTACAATATACTTTTTTACAAGACTTCAAACTTAGTCACGGAAATTTCAAATTCAGTGAGTGATTCAGATTCACTTTGGAAGCGTGTCAGCCTAATTAAATTTATAACATTTTAGAGGACATATGCTATTAGAAAAATATATCAAATAATACAATATTTGGTGGTGACACACTCGACAGACAGTGACGCCCTGTATACTGCTTTTTTACAGTTTGCTTATTGCGGTTTTCAATGCTAATGGTTAAAATGTAGCAATATGGTACATAAAAAAACATCGCATTTGGTCTATTAATTTTAAAATTGAAAGGTTTATTAATTTGTTACACAGATAAATGTAGACACCCTGTATGTCCTTTCGAAATATCGGTACAAGTTCAAGAAATTTTTAAGACGAAATGTATCCAATTGACTGGCAGGTTCATATTCTGCCACAAAAGTTCATGGTTTATGGTTCATAAACTAAAGCCTAAAGTACTGAATTTATAATAATTGCAGGTACCAAATTTGGAAAATCGAACCGATCCCATCATATACAATTGCCCTCCTTTCGAAAACATAATTCACTTGTACGACGCGAACAGACTGGTCGAAACGTTCCAGAATATATTCTACATATGCAAGGAAGTGCGCTTCATCCTCGAAGACGAAATCTGCAGCGCTACGTGGTCAGACGTGCAGCACACACTTGACTTCTACAATATCCCTTGCCAATATACTGGGGTTGTAGATGCAAAATACTGCATCTTCAATTGGGATATACAGGTCAAAATGAATAAGTTGTTTTGCCAAGGTAAGAAATCTGGAACGGAGAACTATTGATATAATTGATACATTGAGGACAAAAAATGTATTTTTGAAAGTGTATCCGAAACTTGTAGGGTAGAACTATCGTTTAAAATTATCATTTTTCTGAAAAGCACAAAACCACAAAATTCCTTATTAACAAACTGTCATAATCGGTCATAATCGCGCCACACCAGATGGGTAATGAGTAATCTTGGATTAGAATAGACCTTATCACTTTATATACTCAAAGAATTATTGTAAACCACTTTTTTTTAATCAAGTTCCGGAACAAACTCGCAGTTTTTAATTAACCAAACAAAAAAATTGTGAAAAAACAAATCTCACAGTCTTCGTATTTTATAGCCTGAACTACAACTTCAACAATATACAAATTATGACAGAGTAGGAAAGAGAAGTTACATTTCTAATACAGATTTTATTTTATTTATTTATTTATAAGGCAATATAATTAAGAAAAAAAAATTAATGAGAAATGACCTAAATTTTAGAATTGAGATCAACCCTTTACACATATCCACTCCAGTTCTACGTGTAAGAGTCTAGTGTAAGATTAACCTCGTTATAAAGAGGGCATCTAAAATAGAGGTCTATTTTCGTGGGGATTACCAACAGTGCAAAGTTCAATATCATTAACAAACATTTATACGTGAATATTGTACAATTGGTTACTCTAAGTGGAGCTGGAATCCTAGTTGCGCGGAGTGGCAAATTAAAGATAAGGTATTTTGGAAAACAGCCACTATAGAAAAATCCGAATTCATAAGTCTCAACCTAATTACATTTAATGTCCATAGTGTTTACCGATTTTGATTGGTGTCCGAAACACTGCTTTATATTTATTTTATATTTATCCCTTATGCTTTTTTCTTAGCTACGAAATTTTAAATTTTTACGGTAAATAAATATTATTATATTCGATAATGTCAAAATAACCATCTCAATTGACTTTCAGGATCGCAAAACACAAATCTGAGAGGTTCTAGCTATATATAGTTATTTCCGTAATGAATCCAAAAATTCATTTTTTTCAACGAATAAACAGCCCACATTCTTTCTTTTCACTATAATGACCCACTACTGAAATTTTAAATAGAAATATATCGACTATTCTGTTTTGACAATGTATTTGTTTAGAATGTGATTTTATCAATACTTCTTGTCAATTAATACCAAGGTATTTGGTATCTACATAGAAGCCACTAATTTACAAAAAAAGAGTTACTTTTAAAAGTGAATTAGATTTGCAATCATATCATCATCATCATTTGTCACTAGCGGTAATTTTAGAAAGCGAAGACGAATTTAAATTCCATTTTGACGATACTCCTGCTTATGTTCGTAGTTTTATATCACTGAGTATAACTGTCATTACAGATACGCAAAAAAACTCTCGGCACAATGCCACGGACACTTTGATTGCCGCGGTAGCCATGTTTATCGACTCATTGACGGCGGGAAAAATGAAAGTCAAGCAGCTAAGAGAACTCGAAAACGGCTGGGACAAGTTGAAAAGTCTGTTAGGAACAATGCTCTTTAAAAGAGTGGCTATACCAGACATCACTCAAAGGACAGATTTTATATCGGAGACACAAAAAGAGCAACCGGCTCAAGAACTTCCGTCAATAAGTACCACGAAGGGGTTTCTAGACCAAGAAGACGAAATAGAGATTGATGATCCAGAAGCCATACCGTCTCTAGAATCCATCGTAGGTGATTTTCTACGAGGTGATTCAAATCCAAAGCTCTTGTCGGAAAAAATAACAAAAAGAGAACAAGAAGTCGAAAAACTTCTGGAGCAATGTCAGCGATTTGTTCGAGACAGCGGTAAGGTCATTGAAGAAAAAGATTCGATAGTTGACTTATATCAGCCTAAAAATGAACCATTTACTAGCGCATTAAGTGAAAATGTCATCACTAAGTTAACGGACGAAGAACACGAGCAATTTATCAGATACGCTTGTGAGACAGCCGATTGTTGGGATTCCAGATCTTCCGATTCGGATCCGAACGAAAAGATTTCGAAATACAGTTTTTATCCAGACTACCATATCAAAGATGTCGGAGCTATGGAAGACAATTTTGCTAGAAAATTTCTGGAATTGGAAGAACGCGCTAGTCACAATGCACTAAAAATCGAGTTGCGAGATCTGAAAGCTGAATGTGACAATCTAAAACTAATAACTCGAGACGAAAAGTCCAAATTAGATAAGGAAGTTAAGACATTCGCTGTCAAATTGTCAAACTTGGAGTCTTGCAGAAGTGACTTGAATCCCGAGCCGAGTATTGCAGAGGAGATGTTAATATCTAAAGCATCGGCAGATGATGTACCATCTTATTTTCAGTTGAAAAACGGAGATAAAAATTCAAAGCCAGCTAATGAAAAATTAAATAAAGGTCGTAGAAATAGACGTTCACTTACAAGCACAAAATGTTCAAATGACTCAAAGACTTCTATAAATACTGAAAATGAACCATTTGCTATCTATGATTCGCCAAAAACTACGATTCTTAGTACAAATGATAGATGTAAGGGGATAGTCGAAAAACTGCAGGGAGACGAAGGCAATCAAGCGACTCAGAAAGAAGGCTCGTCACTTACACTAGATTTAGGTGAACATAGAAGTGATAGATTACATATGGAAAGTTCCCCAAAAATGCAAAGGCCCATAAGAACGAGCGTATTAAAAGAAAATGTCAACACTAAGCAAAGGGACGAAGAACAGGAGGAATTTTTCAGATATGCCCGTGAGACAGCCGATTGTTGGAATTCCAAGTCTTCTGATTCGGATCCGAACGAAAAGATTTCGAAATACAGTTTTAATCAAGTGAATGGTGAAGATGTCGGAGCAATGGAAGACGATATTTCTAGAAAATTACTGGAATTGGAAGAACGTGCTAGTCGCAATGCACTAAAAATCGAGTTGCGAGATCTGAAAGCTGAATGCGACAATCTAAAACTAATGACTCGAGACGAAAAGTCCAAATTAGATAAGGAAGTTAAGACATTCGCAGACAAATTATTAAAATTGGAGTCTTACAGAAGTGATTTGGATCCCGGTCCAATTATTGCAGAGGAACTTTTAATATCTAAAGCATCGGCAGATGATGTATTATCTTATTGGCGGTTGAAAAGTGAAGATAAAAATTCAAAGACAGCGAACACAAAATTAAATAAAGGTCGTAGAAATAGACATTCACTTACAAAATGTGCAAATAACTTAAAGACTAGACTAAATACTGAAAAGTCGCAATCACCAGAAAGTCCATCAACTTCCGATATTAAGAGGGTACAATGTAAGAGACTAGAAGATTCAAGTTTTCAGCGGTCTGATAATAGCAACAGTGCAAGTGCAGCGGCACAACAAAGTAAGGATATATTTATTCAGAAATCTAAGCAAATCTATTTAGACGAGGCTACTAAAGATGACAGATCAATACTAAAAACCATAGAAGAAATCAATGTTCCGCATCGTCAAGAAAAAACATCTCCTGGACATGACAGAATGCACTCATTAACAGCAGAAACACCGGAGAAAACTCTTCAATCTACATTAGATTCATTGGAAGCAGAAAACTGTGATTTGCAGTTAGAAATTAAGAAAGTTAAAGCTGAAATAAATATGGCTTCATTCAAAACCCAAAGCTCTGATGAAGTTTGCACCAGCAAACAAAGAAAACAGAAGAAAGGACATATGAAAAAGAGGAGCCATACTGACACAACCATCCAGACGCAAATGATTGTACCACCGTCTCAGTCGATGGCCCACACGTCTAGTGGATACCATCAGCAAGTAGCTCCAGCAGACACCATCAGACGCGATTATTTTGATTTTAGGCTAACAACGGACTGGTTAACTTTGATGAATTCGATAACCCAACTACAGCTGATATTGAGAAGTAATGGAGTTGAGGAAATAGATGTAGCTGCGTTCTCCTTGACCCATATAGACTCGTTCGCAGTTTCGATCAAGATCAACAACGGTCTATTGGGATATAGTTACCACGGGCCGCTTATGAGTTTGATGGATGTCGACTGTGCGTTTCGAACCCTTGAAAAGGGATTTGCACTGTATATGATTCAGTAACAATTTAAGTATCGAGTTACAATTTACGTACAATATATGTAATGTTATAACGTAATTTTTATTCTCATATCTCTTATGTCAATAAGACAGTGTAATATTGACAAGTTTTTATCAAAACAAAATATGTAATTAAAAATTAAAAGTATGCATTTTTACTGGCTTTAGTTTTCTCACTGAAATAGAACACCCGATATTTTATTATAGGTTCTAAATTTAAAAAAAAAGTACACATCTCCAAAAAATTGTTAATCGTGCAGTGTTTGTGAATCCTATTAGCGACGCCCTCAATTCAGAAAATCCCTTGAAGCTTATCCGAAACTCTGTTATATATTATGAAGGGAATATGCTGTGACTGGTCGCAAAAAAAGATTTATTTCTGTGCATAAATATAATTGCTATAATAATGTTCTAATGCACTTCTCAATATATCACACGTTCACTCATGTTACAGTTCAAACGTAACTTTCTCTAACTCATCGTTCTATGAACGGTGACTTTGGCTTCCTCGTCATTCTTGCGTTTGTCATTTAACTCCCCAGTGCTGTCCTCCTCGATCTGTGTGTCAGAGCTTGCGCAATCTTCGCAACTTTTTATAGCCGGAAGGCTGTTGCGATATTTAAACTTGTCATTTTCGGGTTTTCTGCGCGGCGCTTGTCTACTTCCATATCGTAGTAGTTTATTCGTCTTAGAATCTGGTGCGACAACCTGGAATTTGTTGTTTTAGACGTGCTATTCGGCCAACGAATAGAGGACTGTTTTGTTCCCTAACCAAAACTATTCATTTATACTTTTTATGAAACTGTTTATAAAACTGAAACTAAAGTCAAATTATGAAGAAGCCAACAGGATGATTGGCGAAACGTTAGCAAGTCCGAATCAACAAAAACCGACGCAGGAGGAATCCAGAAGTTTTGTAAAATGTATTACAGTATCCTCTATAAGTTTCTTTGAGAAACTATTAATTTATGGTAAATAAATTTAACCAAAAAAATAAAGAGGCAAAACTAAAAAGAAATGTTGTGTTGCCGCTGGTACTTTTTTCGTATTTTAGCCACTTTGCTAAGTTATTAGGGTAGTAAATGTAAAAAAAAACCTTAATAATATCTTTACAGCAAATTTAAAGGTACCACCTTTTTTTGATTAGTACATTAAACTGAGATTTAGAAGTTACTAAGTTTAAATATCTTTTAGTCGCTACACATTATGAAAATATTTGCAAAGGATGGGAATTTTATGTGATAGTGCACAGTGCTAGTGAGAAATTTATACGAAATTTCGAATGACAATGACAATAACAATCCCGTCCCTTACAGCAAAATTGACCAATATAAATTTCAGTCTAATTACCAAAAATTTACGTTTGCGATAACGAAACTAAAACGAATTCAACACAAAATATTATCAAGATTTATGAAAAAAATTAAAATCTGGTAAGGTTATCAAAAATGTCATTTATAAAATGGCATTCGTATCTTGCTAGCTTGATTTCGATTTTCAAAGACATTTTAAGGGGTCGGTATGGCACTAAAATCATAGCGAGTAGCAAATAAGTAAAAAAACTAAAAAAGTAAGGTAAGTAAGTACATTTAATGTACACTTCCGATATCAGCACAACTATTGGACTGTTCAATTTTTCAAAAATCAAAATTTTTGAAATTACACTCAGTTTATTTAAAATAGTATATGATAAGTAATCACTCCCACGTCTCTATTTTGACAAATTTTTATTCACATTTTGACTAAGTGCATCCTTTTTAAATGTTTGTTTCGCTCAAAACTGATTCAATAAATTCGGTATTCAACGGCGCATTTTGCTTGAGTATGGCAGGGCGGCATACTAAATCATGTCACAACCATAATAAGATGATGTTCCGGTATTAAGTTGAGATAAATACGCCAGTTGACAACATTGTTCACTAAACGTACGTTTTAGGTAAAAATTATGGGGCAAATATACAAGATTTCCGGATATTCGAGCGACTGACACACTTGACTGATATAACATAATGAGCATAATATAGGAACAATGTGCTTGTCAATTTTGAAACAATTGTTATGAGCTTTTACGAATTACTTTTAAGCTTTAACACCTACTAGTATCACAATTAGGTAGGTAAACGATTTACTATCCTTTGATCATTTCAATAAATATTTTGTAAAAACCTAAAGATATGGAGGAAGTTCACTTACTTGGAGCACAGTATCCAGAAGTCTGGCCTGTTTGCCAGGCGGACTGGGATTATTTATGACTATCATCGCATTGTGCTTTCTTTCTAAAGCGGCATTCTTCTTCATGAGCAATTTCGCTTTCTTGTTGAGCAATTCTTGAGCTTCCGGATAATGCGACAAGGCTTGATTCAGTGACGCCTTATCCAGCACGAACAAATTCGAAAAACCTTTCGATCTACATTGACATACAAAACCATGACGGACTTTTAATATTGGTGTTCTATTCTCTCAAGATAGCCACATAGCACACATAGCCACACCATTAATTGAATTTCAAAAAACTAAAGTTTTTGGGGGGATTTGATAATAATAGATTAATAGATTAACATGTTTTCATAAAAAATACTTATATTTTCCAACCTAATCTTTTTCAAAACCCGTCATTAGCCTGCCCCAGCTCGCTTTTGATCTCCGAATTTTAAAGGGCCGGCGCCTCCTGCAACTTATGTCCGATACCAAATCAACCAAGAGTCGAATAAAAATTCAAGAAAAATATCAGGTAATCGTGTCAAGAATACTCTGACTAGTAAGCCGATTGAGCTGCTTCCGACCCTGTTTATGTTCTATTAAACTTAGTAACGCGGGAGTCGGATCGTGATTATAGGAGACATAAAAGCGAGATCACTCCTAGAAAAATGAAATAATACTTTGGTTATTTTTAAACAAAATAAAAAAGTTTCTTTAGATTTTGAGTGGCTTGTTTAACAATATACTTTGTATACGTCTTGTAAGTGGGCCGCCCGATGTTTCAGTAGGTAGAGTTCGCCGAACGATATACCTTACTTTTACTTTTATGGTTTTGACTTCGGAATGAGTTTGTTTAAGATCCGCCTGTTCAGCACGTTTACCACAAGCCAGGGCCGTATTTAATATGTCAGCCGTGCGGACTGTTGTATTTTAAGAATAGGGAAATTTTCTGTGATTAAACTGTTATATTAATTCATATTAGTGTGCTTCTTATAAATCTTCCTATAATAGTCCCTACTTGAGGTAGCTCGATTTCATGTTGAATTTGCCCATTAGATAGAATAATCTCCATTATCATTCACATTATAAAACTTAAACTGATTTCCAATTTAAGGGTTTTAAAATAATGACAATAAAATGTTTTTTCCGAGAAAGCAATAGAAAATCTTAAAATAATTGATTTTTAATGGATCTTTTGTTTGTTTGTTGCGGTTTGGAACTATTTTTATTCCGTCTTGTGTTTCAATTGTTTTTAAAGATTCCATTTCTAAAAATGCGTAGACCATATCACCGAAGAAGGAAATGTTTACAGAAGTCGACTAGTGCCAGAATTAATTATTAATGTGAGGAACGAGTCATTGTAGAATTGCGAATCTATTTATTGAGAACAAACCCAAGCGAAGTAGGCCTGCGGTTAGACCTTCGTAAAAATTTACCAAAGTTAAATACCGGATACATCTCCTGTATACCGTCAAGAAGAACATTTAGGACTCTAAAAGCTTGAAGTGGTCCGGGCAATATATTTAGGTAGAGTGAGACAATTGAACTGAGGTGGCTTTTACTTGATGAAAATCCATTTATCAAAATAAATAAGAACTAAAAGTTTACATAACAATTGTTTCGACAACACGATACGATACGATGAGACATATAGTCATTTCGCAAACTTGACTTTTACCTTACGTCGGCAGTGCGCCGATTCATGCCCGGTATACCGAGCAAACTGATTTCCCCGAACACACTACCCTCGGACAGCGTCGCCAAAACGTCGTTCTTGTTGCGTCCGACGACCTCAACTTGACCGGACTGGATGATATACATTTCAGTACCAATGTCGCCCTGAAAATGTTTTCCATCTAGTCTCTGAAACGCTAAAAGTCATTTCGCACCTTTTTACAGATAACGTCGCCTGGTAAGTAGATAACCGATTTAAGTTCCAGTACCAGTTCTCTGCGGAGCGCTTCGTCACAGTCGGCGAACAGTTTTACCTTATTCAAAGTATTGATGTGCACGTTTATGGCGATATCGGTTTTCATTTTGTGTGGTAGCCAGTCCATAATACGATTTTCGTCTTGAAAGGAAACTCGGATTGTTAAATTGCTTTCTTTCAATACTACTTAAGGTTAAAAAATAACTTAACCATGTCACGTGAGAAATAATCAGCCACATAACGATGTTATTGTTAATGTCTGAATCGCTTCTGACTTTTCGCTTTTACATTTTGTAGTGGTAGAAATACCCATGTTCTGCATTCTCGACCCAGTGAAAACTTGAGATAACGAAATTACAGAATCCTAATTAATCATAGGAATTACAGATTTTTAACTAAACTTGCCCTGCTAACCCACAGATGGCACTACAGGTGAAAAAAAATTCAAATTCTTAACCAAAGATGGTCGCCGCTCGTCTGCAAACGGGTGCACAGGTCAAAGAATTACAAATTCATAACTCGCTATCACAATTCCTCGATATAGCCATAGCACAGCTGCATCTCTTTTAATGACCTAAATACAGATTCCAAGAAACTCTTTATAATTGGTTATTTTAGAGGTGTTTAAGTAACTGTTTAAAACGATGTGTGTTAACACTACGAACTCTTCAACATAAAAAAAACAAATTGCTTAGCGTTTGGAAGGAAGATGAGTGGCGTACCTGAACTTTGAGGCTCAGACCAATTTGTGGCGGCATGGAATTTAATTTAAATTTCGGCGCATTTTGTGCCAACAAATTAACATCGTAAATTTGACATGTTTTTTGCTCTTTTTTTCTGAATTTATGAAATTTGAAATTTGAATGATTTTTTTTTTGCATTGTAGGTTGGTTCCTTGACAATGGGGTAGTTTTCGCTGATAGTAAAAAAAAAATCATTTTCCATTTATATCGGGTGTAACAAAAATGTTATGTGTTTTTCCGAAAATTAGTATTGCCCTGTGGAGCACCATCTTTTGCCCACATTTGTTTTTTGGTTTACTTCATTTTCTGTGTTATTGTAGAATATACACCGTTTTGTCAACTGTTATGTTTCGGTTGCTAGTATATTCCACAGGGTGATACGAATTTTCGGAAAAACACATAGCAGTTTTATTACACTCGGTATAAATCGAAAATGAACTTTCTATGGTTACCAGCGAAAACTATGACATTGTCGGATCCTAAATTAAGAATAAAAATTACATCAGAAATGTGGCAAATTTATGATGTTAATCATGTCCAGGAGTATATTTCAACGAATTTAAAGTGAAAATTTGCAAATAGTAAATAAATAAATAAATAAACTTTCATATATTGATAATAATAATAACTAATCAACTAACCAATATAGATAACAGCGTAATCAAACAGTTATTAAATTGACAAGTAGAGTTCCCCTCCGACTTACCTAAAGTGTGCTGTGTTTCCCACGTGTAGTTAAACCATAACTGTACCCTCCTTTGCATGTCCTGGGGCAAATTCAGTCTCCTCATGTACTCCAATGTCTCGTCCATCAATTTCCTGTACTCCGTTTTCAGTCTAGTAGCCGTCGAAATAATATCTCGGATTTGGCCAATAAGGAGAGCGAACACGAACACGCCCATCAGCCATGAGAAAGTCATAAAAATGTACTCCGTTTCCTGAGACGGTTTCGGATTTTTGCCGATAGACGTCGCCGTTTTGGTGGCGAAATAGAAGCACTTTATGTAGGCGTTGCCTTGCCCGTTATAGACGAAACTATTGCTGCCGATTCCTGTGGGGATAGTGGTTGGAGTTGGAGTTCGAAATTTTGACCCAGTTTTCATTTTTGAAACCAATTTATATAGTTTCAAAAGCTAATAAATGAAATACATCTAAGTCATAAACGTTTTAAAGTCTAACAATCCAACAATTCCCCGGATACCTACAAAAATATCTAAAACTAGATAACCTATACCTTCCCATTTGGAGAACGCATAATAAGCGCACGCGTTGAGGTGGATCAAATACATCATGTACACTAGGGTTTTCGTAATCCGGATGATATATGGATTGGAAAGTTGTCTGTCCACTAAACTGAAGAACTCCCAGAAAGTGTGGAGCTTGAAGAATCTGGGGAAACGGAGTATAGCAAAGTCTGGCCCGTAGAACACATAGAAAATATCCAGAGGTAGGAGGGACACAAGATCAAGCTGTAACAAGTTACATGTTGACCGGAAAGACTGTAGAGACTGGATTTTACCTTAAAGTGTTTGTTCTTTACATAGTTTTGTCTGAGCAATTTGGCGTCGCTGACCCAAAAGCCTTCGTTTAGATACTTAATTCGGGGCTGGACAATAATGATATCAAGAATGTAAATTATATCCGCGACGTAATCGAAAGCCATCCACCAAAGTCGATTTTTGGATGTTTGATACGGAAACGTACTTCTTAATGGTATTACCTACGATTGCAAAATCAACTGTAAGGGCAAAAAAAACATCAATCCAGAAAACTTGTGTTGACGCTTTTAAATTTTTAGTTTGAAAGCTGAGACAATTAAATAATCTGAAGTCTAAAAAACTTCTGTTCACAAAAAAAAACAGCTGCTGTAAACCTTTTAGGGACTTGGTCATGCCATTTTTTTGTCAGATGTGAATCTTCTACTTGGTAGGTTACTTTTCGAGTACGACCTGAAAAGTCAACTGATCTATGTGATGACCATTTCAATAAGGTAAAATTTTTCTATAAATCACAATTTTGTCATTTTCAAAAATTTGTTTTTATTTTATTTATTTAATAATTTTATTTTATTATTTTATTTATTTTATAATATTTGTTGGTAATGTAATTAAAATTCAAACTTTCACACAACCCACATATTTTGTGTCAGTCTCTCCTTGTAGCGTTCTCTATTAGAAAAAATAAGTTCCTTGTCTTGCATGGACAGTCCTGCTATTTAATTGTCACACCTCGTATATGTTAAAGTCAAACACCGATTATAAATAATAAACAACTTTAATTTAGTTGACCATCCGCCAACAGCTAACAATCCAAATTATTTGTAGAAATAGGACTCTACAGTTTAAGGAACTTACCCATATATTGTACAACACGGCCATTGTGACAACACACATCCAAGTGATGTACATTTTTCCGTTGGGATCTATAATCTCCGTACGGTAAAGAAATTTCCAGAAACATCCTGTTCTGTCGCCTTTATCGGATGTTGATAATTCTTCGATGTATTTGTCAGAAAATGAGATACTGAGTCTCGGTTTTTTGGAAATCTCAGGACTCTGTGTCTCATCTGTTTCAGTGGAACTGTGAAATCAAGCAACCGAGTTTGATAAATTGTTGATATAGTCTTGATAATTTATAGCCATATTTTATTTGTTGGGTACAGTAATAGTGTTTTCAAAAACACCGTAATTCATCACTTTTAAAAAATTAGTTAAATATGATAAAAATTTTCACTAAGAAACATTTTAGAAAAAACAAATTTTAGCATTTTTAGCTCATCTTATATTTAGTTCTTCACGAACTTCTGTTTTCATTTTGGAAAAAAAAACAATTGAAAATAATAATTTTATAAATTTTAAGTTAAAACGCCCGAAATCTTACTTTTTTGTAGACTGTTAAATTACATAAAAAAATCCTTTTTGAGACAAGTTTGTGTGCAATGGTAATTTGTTTATTGTGATATTTAATTTTGTTTTTGTATTGCACAGTTAAATTTATATTCATAATATTCATAAAATATTAATTATTAAATTTAACTGACCTTATATCTTTAATGTTTTAAAAGTTACCCAGAGAATCCCATTGAAAAGTGGCCACCCTGTATGTCAGTATTGCAATAGTATGTATGTATGGTGATTTTATAATAGTGCATGTAATATTTAAGTAAATAATTTCACCAAATCACATTGAATATTTGGCTGTTGTAGAAGCATGAAAAATTTACTAACCAACTGATATTTATGTTTTGGAAAAAAGTACCATTGTAGTTTACAATAAAATTATTGTTAATAAAAATTAACAACTTTTTGAGCAATAATTTTGGGGCTACCTCGCGAGTTGTACAGAATTTTCTCGATTCATAATTGGCAGCCTCCTTTTAAATGGTCAGTGAACCGCTGTTCCAAATGCACTTTACCTTAGGGTGGAAGGCGTTTCGAGCCCTTCCAAGCGCTGTCTGGCCGCATGGGCTCTAGTGGAGAAGGCATCCACCAAATGTCGAATTCTGTCCTGTATGAAATGGTTATTGTCCGAGCTAAAAAAAGGAACTCTTTAACAACAATGCGACTGATGAAATCCAATGGGAAACGCACAAAAAATCATACATCGTTGTTTCCTTTTCGCTTGTGCGTGCAGCGAAAATCTGCTTCGTACTGTATTTGATAACAAAGCACAGATCCCATCACTGTTTTATCAAGTGTAAATAAATGTTCCGATTTTTGCGTAATTATTAAAACGAATGTGGGTGTTGTTTACTTTGAATTGCTAGGGTGCGATATTTTGACTACTAATATAATACATATTGATTAGTTATACGCTACATTATAAGATAACTATTAGTAGCAAAAATAAGTTAGCTCTACTTGCATCGGAACTGACAGTCAACTTGCCTATGTTCAAATGGAGCACCCTGTCGTTGCGTCGCCCCATTTTGTGTAAAAATAACTTTGACGGTTTTTCAAATATTTAATACGTTCTGTCAAAAAAACTGTTTTAATCTGGCCTCGTCGTGCGGTGGTTTAATGTACTTTCTTAGACCTCATGTATGGTTACTTACAAGTTAAGAGTTTAAATGAAAATATATCGAAAACCTTAAATATTCACTGAAGAGTTATTTTAATTAAAATCGGTGCAGTGGTATTACAAATATAATAAATAACGAACTGGTCTATCTATACTTACGCGACCGGATTCGTGGATTCCAATTTTCTGTCGACGCATGCACTCTGTTCTTCAAAACATTTGTTTGTTTCACACACATTAACATTATTAGACATTTGCTCTAGGGGTCCGCTGCACCATGAGGACGATTTTACTGATACCTTGCGAGCCATTTGGTCTAGAGTTAAGTTTTCGGGATAAACCATTCTCTGCAAAACGAAATCATTCTCACCGCGATTGATTTAAATCTAAACGTTTTACTAATCAACGCGACATAAAAAAAAAGATTTTATCAAATTTAAACTAGAATGCATGCAGCTATGAATAATGAAAGTAACCAAATGACATAAGCTTTAAAAAAATTGAATTTTCGAATTTTGAGGAACAATTATTTTTTAAAATAATTATTTTCGTGATGTGCCATAAATACTGAAAGAATCAAGGTTTTGGATTGATAAATAAAACCGTAATAGGTGTCGTTCTATATTTAATTACCCGTCCGACAATGGATCTTAAAAAATAACAATAACAACAACAATATCTATATAGCAAATGTTATCGAAGGCATTATTGTTACAAATACGAGTAAAGAATTTGATTGCAATTTTTTTCCGATCCAACATTCTAAGATAATATTTGGGCTAAAATATATTGCTCTTAAATTAAATATTTACCTCCGGTTCAAATTTTTCAAATTCATAAATACTGAAAAAATACTGCGACACTCACTGGAATATAAACAACAGAGGTAAAATATCGACTAAATCCATGTCCGGAGGCCCAGTCCGGAATCCGAATCGTGCATCCAATTAAGGTAAGTACCGGACAGCAATTAAAACGAATCGTCTGTATTAACTTACCTTTTTAAAGCGGTAATAAACGTTTTCCATTTCTGATTACAAACACTGGTTGCGTGACATTCAGTTGGTCGCTGAATCAGCAGGACGAGATTCCATATCGCAGGAACTCAGACAAAGGCGCATAGAGTCATTTAGTTGGTTGGTCCCTCGATGAGGTGTATATCGTCGGTTATGCAATTTTTGTAAAACCTCTATCAGGAATTTATAGTTTATACAGCAAAACAAGTAAAAGATTATGCATTTTTTTAAATATATTGCGGATCCACCAATTTGTGTACAATATGGGTCAGCAAATTATACAAAATTATAAGTTTGTTAATTGAGTACTTAAATATTTTTCGCAAATTCCGTAGCATGATTATTTTAGATAATTACTTATAGAGGTATTTAGATTACAACACATACAATATTCGACTGTTTGATCCAACAAACAATAGTTGCTCTCTTAATAGTTTTAAATTACATTTTTTTTATCCAGCTGATAGTTGTTATATCGTTTCACCAAAAAAAATTGTTTGATTGTTTCAATGCATATACAAATACAATATAATATAATATTGATATTAAATAAATAAAAATAAAAAAAATGGACATATGCCTAACTGAATAACCGCTTTTTCTCTGCTCATGCCAACACACATCACAATACTGATGTTACGTCGTACCAATTTACTTTCTTTGTAAATATTCATTCGTTCTTTGGTGGTCAACAGCAAATTTTAAATTTCGAATAACGAAGACGGTTAAGACAACACTTGATTTAAAAAAATACTAAAGTTCTACCTAGATTCTGATTTAACGATGGACCAAGTGATAGCGTACGATAAAAGTCTACACCTCCGTCTCCAAGAATACGAGGAAATGTTTTCTGGGTTGGATAATGTACCCTATTCTAAATTGCAATCTACATGGGCGTACTATTTGGAACTTACTATGGACCCCAACGGGTGGCAAGCTGTGTGGAAATTGTCGAGACTCGCGTGCGAGTCTCTTAGTGTACCATACCCTACAGTGGTTTTGATATATGTGTTAGACATTGATTTCTCGCGGTTGTTGGCATTAGTTAGAGTTCTTGCGGTGCAAGATGATATATGCTTGCCCGAGAAGCATCACGTGCCTCTCGTGGAGCTGTGGCCTACGAAGGAGCAAGACAAAACAATAGCTTTGAATTTAAGTTCAACAGCCAATGTCTTAGACATGTTACGGTTTTTCTACATTCACCTCGTAATGCCATGGGACGAAGATGAAGACGTGAACGACTGGAAAAGTGCTCACCTTAGTTCCCGTCTGCGTTTGTATTATGATTTAAAAAATGGAAAAATACCCAAAACAACTGCTGAACACATTTATGCTCTTTTAAATGAAGCACGTCGATTAAATAAAAAGCGGCGAGCTCTAGAATCAGTTTGTGACGAATTTGACAGTGATATTGAGCCAAGCAATGAGGAATCTGATGGTAATGTTATGAATTTAATTGAGATTAATGTAAGACTGATCGAAATTCAAAATGAGGTAAATTTGCTAGAAAATGAAGTATTTAGGCAAGTTATTGTTAAAAGGCAGAAAGGTTTGAAATCACAAAAGAGTAGCGAGGTAGATGTGTCACGAATTTGGTTAATCTTCAAAAAGGGTGAGTTCATTAACATTATTTAGTAAAGTGCATCCAAAATTTGAAATTATACTGCACCACTGGGTAAATTTATTAAAACCTTAACATACTCTCAAATTGTTTTTGAATTGGATATATGAAACTCTTACTTTCTAACTATATAAACAGATAAATTGGCATTACAATAAAGATTTATTTTTTAAGGAAAGGCAAATGAATACATCAGGTTCATCCAGAATGTTGAGCAGTTATACCCTGATTCAACTTTAACTTTTTCAACTGATTTTATGGAAAAACTAGAATCTGCCATTATAGGAGAGACAATGCTGTTGAGCCCAAATCAGCATATAATAAGTGATCAGGGTGCTCTTATAGAAGACTTTATAATTAAGGGCATTGGTGACAATACTGAAGTTAAGCTGGTCTCAGATGTAGAGGATGTAATGCTGGATTGTGTGGGAGATGCCTCTATCATAGAAAACTTAACCATTGAATCAAACTCGGCCAGTTGTGCAATTCTTGTTCGTAAAGGCAAAACAACTATCCGAAAGAGTCGAATCCTTGGCATAAAATCACAATCTGATAATGAGGGAATTTTGGTGCTTTCTGGAGCTGAACTAACTTTAGAAAGCTGCGAAGTTTCAAACTATTTAATGGCGATTGTTGGGAATTCTAATTCGAAAATTACTCTAAAAGGATGTCAGATTTCTGGGGCCAATGTAGGGTTTAAGATTTTCGATGACTGCCAAGTGGAATTAATAGATGTGGAATTTAAAGATTGTCGGCAGTATGGTATACTTTTAGAAACTGAAAGAGAATATCCTATTGAAAAAGGGGTAGAAAACTTTGAAGCATTGAATGGGTGAGCATTTTTAAGAAAGTTAATTTAATTAGTTAATGTAATTTAGCAAAAATAATGCTTTATAATTAGTAGACTAATAAGATATGTTGTAAAAATGCAACAAAAGGCGTTTTTTTAATGGATAAAGACTTGCCTTCCTCTATGCCAAGTTTTATGCTAACAATTTCAAAAAAAATTGCAGGGTGCCCCACGTCCGAGTGGAAAATGTCAGAGGGATTAACAATTCCCTAGCCAATTTAATGTTGAGGGAGATCAAAATTAAGGCCACAGGCAATCTGTTCGCCAATCCAGATTCAGATCCCACCATATTGGAAAGCTCGTCTGAAGATGAGATGGACACCGGCGAAGGTCTTAATAGCACTGTCCTCGAGAACGGAATCTAAATTAAGTATAAGATTTTTTTTTGTTATTTGTATAGATCTTTATCTTATTTTTTCTATTAAATGTTTTGTGCTTACATTTATTGTTTTTGAAAAATAATACTCCGTGTATGAAAAAAATATATTGCCTAAAGTGAATCATGTACATAAATTATTAAAATACAAACCTAAAAATAACCCGGAAATATGCTCGGTTATTTGCGCAAGTGTTTATTTGTTTTTCTCTGATTGACAGAAATAATTGCTTATCGGATTTTTAAATTATTGAAGCAATAATAGATGTATATATCCAGTGTCCTGCAAACATAAAGGTATTGAACATGGCACTTTACACTTTAGAGATTCTTTGTATATATATATATATATATATATATATATATATATATATATATATATATATATATATATATATATATATATATATATATATATATTTTTTTTTTTTTTTTTTGGATCAATCTAATTTGAGTGAAATATTCCTAATGGCGCACTCAGGGCCCAAATGTAGGAGGGAGGGGTACTAAGAATGCCGCTTAAACTTTGTTTTGTTAGAATTCATCCCGTAATGTGTTTATATTATGTATACAGGGCGAATGTCAATAAATCGGCAATACCACTTTAGATATTTTAATGAAATTTGGCACACATATATTAACAGACTTTATTTAGTTAGTTAAAATAAAAAAATTCTCATCATTGCTAAAAAAATTAAATTTCTTAATTTTTTTCAATCCGATGATTTTCGCTTAAAAAGATGAAAACCTCTTCTCTGCATGATCATAACAATATTGTTAATATGACAATATGCAGATAATACTTAAGTAATTATCTATTTGTTTTATTAAAATACTTACGAAGTAGGATCGTGCGATTTAATTAGAAACACTGGAGGTATATTTCAAAGAGTGCGCGGGAATATGAGCAAAAGGGCTGAAGACTCATCCTTCAAGGTGGAGGACACTTTCAACAACTTCTCTAGTTTCTATGTTTATTTTCTTACCGTACATAAATTGTAAGAGATTGTAAGAAAAATTTTTACTTTAAAAGAAATCAGTGGCGTTCAATCTGTATTTCAAAAAATAATGTGGTACCCTAAATAATGCCTCTTGATAAATAGTACATGTGTGCCAAATTTCATTAAAATATATAAAGTGGTATTAAATATTAAAAAAAAAATATTTTATTTTTGAAAACTTTACCATCGTGTATCTCAAAAGTTAAGACATTTAAGATACATGTTCACATTAAGTCATCTTTTTAAAATGGACCCAAAAATCGCTCCCTGTATACTCATAACATAAAACATTGAATCGGTAGAGGAGAAAAGTACTCTGTTGTCACATTGTCAAAGATTTATGCATTACAGCATACTAGTTGTATCAGAGCCAAAGTGCATTTAATAATTATATTAACTTATTGCAGCTTGAGTTTAGTAAGCCTCTGATAAACCATAAGTAATGTGGCAATATGTAACGGAACCAACTGAAAACAGGAATACATGAAAGTGCAACTGCAGGGTAACATACTTAACATTTTCCATCTTATTTCCATTCCTTTATAATTTCAGTGTATTTTTGGCTCTCAACTTTTTAAATATTTTTAGCAAAACATGACTTGTTTGTTCACTTATTCCTAGACATGTAGAGAGCTGTTCAAGCCAATGTTCAAAGATCAAATTAAATAAAGTATACCAAAGGCTAACCTAGTTTTGAGTATGCCTTTGTTTAAATTTTACCAGCACTGGAGCACTCAAGTAAATGTGTTACATAATGAGGAAATCTTATTAATAAAGTAAATATAGATGTCTTTTTTACACAGCTTTAAATAATTAATAATAAAAAACATTTAAAAGAAGGTGAACCGCTATACATACGCAACACAATATTTTTCGTTTCAAACAAAATAAAGCACTCTGTTTTTAAGTCTTGAAGTTTTAAAATGAGGAGTCATAATCTTCTTTTTGCTCAAATTGGCCCAATAAAATTTGAAGCAATCAAATTACTTTGTATGGAATCCAGCATTTGCGGTTACTAGATTAATATGTGGGGTGTGAATTAATGTCTTTCACAAAAGCTAGTTCATATTTCTTGAATTTAGGACCCCTTTGTTCTAAATAACGGAACCTCTTTTTGTTTGAAACAGCACTAATGTTTTGAAGTAAATAAATACATAACTATTAACATCAGTCAAACTTGCATTTTCAAAAAATATGACACATATACACTTTGTTCACTATCTTTTGACATACCATTTACCATTTAATTAGTCTTGGTTACCTCTTATACAATATTATGATACTAAAATATTAGAAACTTGTCCAGTCTAAAATATTCTGCGCCTTGAAATTAAAGTCGCTCCAAAATGTTTCTAATAGAGACATTATTTATGAGGCAGACTTTAATATGTTTCTTAATATTTTTATTTCCTGACTTGCAGTTTCACGAAAATGAAGAAATTAAATAAAAGAAAATAGAAAAAGCAGACAAATTCATGAACATGGTTGGTTTTGAATAATATTGGAATTATTGGATTAATCTTACAATTAATATCTGTTATTAAAATTGATAAGGACATCAACTTGAAGGATAGAACTTGTAGTATTGTCACAAAAATTTCAGTTAACTACTGTCAAAAGATTGCAAACAGTTTATGGTGTATTAGACATAGACATATATACAGATTTTCCTAACAATTAAAACAGTCTGTCCTTCTCCCTTACAAATCACTAAACACCAGGCAAATCGTCGACGACTTTATAATTTCGAAAACCTTTTTGTAGTCGATTGGAGGAAGAGGACATATTTTTTATAGAAGTATTATATACCATTTCTTTTATTGATAAGACTGTGCCCTGAACATGGCTGATATTTCCTCTAAGGTTTTGTTCTTCGTTTCCGGCACTTTGTAGTGTATAAACAACAGGAACAGGAACTGCAGTACTATAAAGATGATGAAAACATATGGGCCCATCGCGTTCTGTGTAAACAAAATTGCTTATGTCAAATTGGCACTAGCCGATCGGAAAATACTTACGGCTAAAGGTAGAAACGCCAAGCCAACCAAGAAATTGGCCGTCCAATTGATACAGACCGCTAAAGAGCTGGCTGTAGGTCTTGCCGATTGGTTGAACAATTCAGACACCAAGAACCATGGGATGGAACCGGGACCCGACGCAAACATTATCACGTAGATCAAAACGAAAATGACGCACATGACTTTCAATGCTTGCGCCTTATCCTGCAACCCAATATCGTTAAGACGTTATATTTATGAATGAATCACTTGCTTACAGCCAGAAGCATGCTAATGGTTAGCAGCGTGGTGTCGATAGTCATGCCGGCGAATCCGATCAGCAGCAGGGTCTTTCGACCCGCCTTTTCGACCAAGAACAGTGACACTATAGTCATTAGGACGTTAATTCCACCCATGCCCAGTGTGGCGTAGGTGGCGCTGTCGTCTGTCAATCCCGCCATTTGAAATATTTGACTCGAGAAGAACATAACCTGAAATAGTAATCACGGTTGGAAAAACAAACACTTTACAAAATTTATACTTCTGATTAGAGATAACTGATACACCTGAAAATGGCATATAATCGTGGCGCCAACTTGAACTTGTATTGAATATAATTTTGTCATGCAAATAGTTATTATTTTAATTTACCGCGTTGATGCCAGAAAGCTGTTGAGCGACCATAACGGTTAACGCGATGATCAAGGGTATTCTGAGAGCGCTGTTGGTGATCAATTCCCGCATAGTAACTCTCGGTACCAACTTCATAGCCTCCGCTTCTGCCCGCATTCCATCCATTTCGTCGTGTACTGCCAATGTACCTCGGAGCCAGCTCAAAGACTTTTGGGCTTCCAACTCCTTCCCTTTCGAGAGAAGGAGATATTTTGGAGATTCCGGGCAGAAGGGCAAAGTAACAATCTGCAAATGGCATTGATACTTGTTAGTTACAATCGACCAAAAATTAAAATACGAACCTGAAATACGGCGGGTATTATGGTTAAGGCAAGTAAGGTTGGCCAGTGGTTTTCAGTGCCCAAAACTGAGCGAAGACTAACAATCTGAGCTATTAATATAGATATGGTGATGACTAGTTGGTAGACCGTACCGACCGCACCCCTCAGATTAACAGGGGAGATTTCCGCAAGATACATCGGTGCCAGACCAGCGTTCAGTCCTGAATTGACTCCAATTAGGAATCGACCCAGAATAATAAGTTCGTAGGAAGCCGCAGATTTGGACGACGACATGCAGATGACTGCCAGAAGAACCAGGAGATTATTGATAAGAAGTCCGCCTTTGCGACCGAACCGTTCAGCTACCAAGCCTGAAAGGCGATAGAACGTTGACTAAGTTGCGTTGTTTCTAGGTTTTCATTGGAAATTGATTGACTTACCAGTAACGGCACCTCCGATCATTCCCCCTACGCAGAAAACCGATACCATCAGTGAGAATATGAAAATAATTCCCTCGCTTGTTGGGACTTCTCCTCCTGATCTTTGCTGCATCGTTGAATTGATCCATTGTTCCAAAATCTGAAAATTAATACTTGATTAACCCTACGGAAAAATATTTCTCTATGAGTATCTTCAGACAATTTTTGGAAAGGTTTAGGTAGTTCTCTCCACTACTAGATTTCAGGATGTTTCAAAAATAAGAGTCTCTTTAAATAACAACCCCATATACTTTTTTATTTTCTTTGCAAGTCATTTTTTTTCTATATCTGTTTCTGAGCCCGAATAAGTTGAATTCTATTTTAATAACAATGGTCTTATTGAAATCAATTCACAAACAGAGAAGCCGAAATATAAAAAAAGCTTTCCAGTTTACTAGTTAAGGAGAAGAACCAATCAGAGAAGAGCGTCCATTTTCTGTGTTGCATCTAGTAAATTCAATAATGATCATAAAAAAATCCACTTGATACAGTGACAAATTTATATTTATTTATTACGTGATGTTCAACTGAAAAGAAAACAACCTAATGAATAACAAGTTCATCATCATTTATAACAAAGAAGTTGGTGGTTCCAAGTTTGCCTACTTTCAGATATTAAAGGTCACGTAATTAAAAAAAAAAACAGTGAAATGAGATCCATCCGACATGTATATTCTCAAGTTTTCCTTTGCCTTTCCAAGTATGTTCATAATAACGTTAAAGCAAATGTATGCATGCAAATGCATAGATAAGTTTTAATGAAAGAAATTGTTTGTTTGATTTTTGCGAATGGGTAAAATATTTATAACACACGCACGCACATATTCGAATATTTAGCACACATTTAAGTATTTTTCTGGAGCATGGATTTTTTTGTTTCTATGTAAAATATTGTTCAAAATGTTTAAGCTATCCGAACAGCAATAATTATATACTTTTATTGAACCTTAAAGGATAATATTTTAGTAGAAAAGTTTTTAAAAAAATTAGAACGTTATATCAAAAAGATTGATAATAATCAAATGTTATTGGTAGGAAATAACACTAAATTAACACAACTTCGTTGATATAATTAAGTTGGAAATTCAAAAAAGTGATTGAAAAGTAATTTGTAACAAATTAGCGGTAAATATAAGAAAAAAAAACAAACACGAGACTTTTAATCCAGAAAATAAGCGTTATATTTGAACAGACTCACCTGACGCACAGGGCAAAACATAACTCGTAGTAAAACGTGGTTTTTCACATAGGGTAGCCCATTGGTGGGCCAACATTTATTGATCAAAATTTTGAAGGCCAAGTTTAATTAGAAAATAATCCAGAATGATCCAGAATCCAGATAAAGCAGTTATGTCAATTTTCACGATCTTCTGGTCTGATCAATTATTCTGGAGTTTTATGAACAACGGAATTATGTCAGCCCAGTAGCAATGCCGTGCCATGCCATGATAATTTCCGTTTCGTTTCTTTTTTTATTTTTTATGTGTTATTAAATTAAATTAAATTTAATTGTTTCCATTTATAATTTATTCTCACATATACGTTCCTAGGTGCGGTATTTCACTCATGAGTTTATTTGACACGAGCGGAGCTAGTGTTTTATAAACGAGTGACTTAAAAAGTTTACCGAACGTGTTGCACACTATACTTATTCTACAACCGTTAGTTTTTGGGTTCATTTTCGAAAAACAACACGAATACATTCACTGACATGACCGTCAGAATTGAAAAACGTCAAAATTCAAGGCGTGAGAAATCCCGGAAATGTCTGAAGTGGCTCTGAAGTGGACGGGAGTAGAAAAATATTTTTGACAATGACTGTTACGTGGACAATTTTTGTATATAAACAGTAGGTTTGTTGCTAAACCAAAAAGAATTTTATAAACATTTTTCCTACCACCAATTGCGAAGAGAAGAGATGATATAGAGAACTTGCAACTTGATTTTAAAAACCAAATGATAATGATGATAAAAAAATAAATCTATAACATTTCAATAAAAGTAAAATTCTTGGAATAAAACATCTTTTATATTATATTATTATAATTCTTCAACGCAATTTTGATAATGACGATAAGCAGTCTAAAAGTAATCTTCTATATATGTAGAATAGCCAAAGGTTACCTTTTGCGGGTTGTTGAGAACTCCTGTGTTGTAACCGTGTTGGAAAGATGAACCCAACGCAGAAGCGGCGATAGCGAACGCTAATCTGCCATTGAATCCCTGCAAATAAATAAAAGGTATTTGTTAGTTTTTTAATAGTTTTTAAAAGGTGATATATTCCAGACAATACTACAGTAGTGAGTAGTTTACACAGCACTTACACTGACTGATTTGTTGTAACTTTATACAAAACCAAACAGTATTACAAACTTGAGTATGCGGTCTACCCCAGCGTATTTGGGTAGTTTGTTATTATTGCATTTAATTCGAGACGAAATACAACAACAAAGTAACCAAAGCGAAACCCTCATAATTCTAGCAAGTTCTTTTTTCTTCAAAAATATTTAGAAAATTCTGTTGGTTAGTTTTGGTTGGTTAAGTATTGTTAAGCATATATGATATTGTTAAAAAGTATATTTACCCTTCGTTTCCCTATAGGAATTTTTAAACAATGTATAAAATTCTCTTTACATAGCAGATTTTTTAAAAATATTTAAGAATATAAACATCTTAGCTGTAACACAATAAATATGGAGAACATTTTGGATATGTCAAGTAAGTCTTTCCGGTGACGCGCTTATCGTTGTTTCCGTCGTCTGGCCCCAAAATTCCCATTTTGCTGATAAGGATAGATACATTGATATATCTGTCTATGACCCCAGGTTGTTTTTACCGTTCTCGTACCACATTTATGTATATTCCGATTCTGCCGTATCCCATCATCCAAACCAAAAAATTTGTAAACCGAAAAACAAGTTCGTCCAAATGGTAAAATTAAATTTTGATTCTTCTAAAGCCAAGTAAGTACAGAGTTTGTAATTTTAAATTTAATTAGTACAATTTAAAAAAGGTTCGGTATAATATTCGGAACTGTATGAAGTTTTAGATTCCTATAAATACTATATAACAAAATCCAAAAAATCTCTTAAAATTTCCAGAAACAATATTTTCGTAAATAAACTGCGCCAAATATTTAAACTATTTTTCCATGTTATACACAAACGCAAAGTTTCGACACTGGAGCTACTTAAGTAAACGTAGACACTTGCTGTGACATAAGCAGTAAAAGCCAGATTTTAAATATGAACACCCTGTACAGCTCCGTAACAAGTAAGTAGAACTCCACTAAGACGCAGACAAGACGATCAGATGTACAAGCGAAAAGTGTGCTCAAAAGTTGTACAGGAAATATTGTTCGCAGAAAAAAAATACGCACTAACTAACGACTAACCAAAACCATTACTATAATGCGCAGCCTTCGTTTACCGCTATAGTTTCATTCCATGTTGTATTTTTTGGAAATTTGTTGAATGTTGAATTCGACTTGCACCTGCCATAATATTATTCCGAATTTTTTAAAAAAGCTCACTAGAAATTTCTAGGATAATATTTACATATTCTATTTCTGGCTGTTATGTTTTAATTATTTTTGAAGGAATGCATATTGTTTCACTGTCACTCTTAGAATAAATTGTTTGCTGATTATGCCGTGTCATTGTTTAATTGAATCAGGCAATTTGTTGTTTGCGTTGGTCTTAATAAGTAATTCCCGACGCAAAATATCCAGTAAACAGCCTCAAAACAGTAAAAAGCGAAAATTTGGATGGTTATAGTAATGGTTCTGATATAAAAAAAAATACCCATACAACTTATTTAACGGAATGCAACAAGCGAGTTCTTTATCTCGAAAATCCACATACCTAGGTTATTTTAGTAGCAAAATTTTACTTATTCTAAAATATACTGTATCGATACAATGTCGAACGTAATGTGCAGCTACCTGTACCCACTAGTCAATCGGATTTAATCCGTTTGTTTGTAGTTTCGTCCTATTTTCGCAATAGCCTGGATTTAATTATATATATATATATATATATATATATATATATATATATATATATATATATATATATATATATATATATATATATATATATATATATATATATATATATATATATATATATATATATATACACACTTAGATTTTTTTATTACCAAACTATGTTCTCATTGTAAAATAAGGATTTGGGCTACAGATTAGATGGTTAGATGGTTAATTGTCGATCTATTTACCTTAATTTAAGAACTAGAGGAAAACTGTGATATGTTGTGTGACCAAATTCTAGAGAAAATGTGATTTTCCTATTTCCCATTGTGTTACTCGAGTGTATTAAGAACTTCATTATAATTTCCAGCGAAATTGAGCAAATTTTCTTTCTAACTATGACCATAGTGTCAATATCTTAAGATTGAACATTGCATATTATACTGGGATGTCGTTACCCTGATTATAATAGTCAATAATTGTCACTAAGAACACAATGGATATGTGACGTTTGATAGTAATTATAATTTGCATTTCTATTATATTAACCTTTACGCGTCAATGAACATTGTTTTGCGAAATCGATAATTTACTAACAATATTAATCGCATTGTCAACGGTCCGCTGAACAAAAAATAAACGGAATAAGGAAAAATTATTTTTTAATGCAATTTCTTTTAACAAATCGATATTTCTTTTACTAATCGATATTTAGATCAATACAGAAATATAACAGTACTTACTACAGAAACACGGAATTAATTATCAAACCACCACCTGTGTGTAATTAATTAAGTTTTTTTTGTTAATTTTATCACTCACAACGTGTTAAGATTGGAAAACTTCCCTGTAAATTTTAAGTTTTTGATCACCATGCATTAGACAAACATCGCTCAGTATTGTTGGTCCGCTACTACTTTTTAGAAGCGATTTAAATGTCTGAAGACCTTGTTTCTTTCACCCTTTAGAACACTCAAATTCTTAAAGTTCATAATTCAGCCTCGCGCTTCAGGACTTTTAGGAAATTTCTCATCAGCCTATGAAATTTATTAAAAATATTTTTAACCGAAACGTGCGACTAATTATAACAACTAAAGCCTTATTTTCAATTTAATATTATTTTTTTTAAGCTAAACCTGACTTGCTTGCTAATTACGAGTACTAGCAGTCGCGCCGTTTTTTTTTTTTTACTTACTCCTCTGAATTTATGACTGGCTTCTATGTCTTTGCCGATCGCTTCTATCTCTTTAAACGTCGATTCCTCCCTTTCCGCCGATTTCTCACCGCCCATACCCATCGCGCACCACTACCGAATGATCCGAATTGAAATAAAAAATATATAATCTTTTCCAGAAATATTATAACTGTCGACACGCCTACCGATGCTTCGTATATCTGCTATCGGTTTCGTATAAAAATAATAAAGGTCCGTTCCAATAAATAAATCGCCAATATTCCGTTTCTATAATATAATACCGTATGGCGGCGATGATGAGCGAATTTCTCTCTGCTTAATAGGTAACCGGTTGAAAAAGTGAAAGGCCCCGACACTACCAACTACCACGAACGGTTTACTAACTGCAGTATCGCACTCTCGTACTCGTATTTCCATTTGTATACTTTATAATCGGCACCAGTTCGTCGCTCATTGGTTCGTTCCAAGGGGCAGAGCCAGACACACTGCGACGTCACCGTGACGTGTAATCGTGGACGACGTAAAAAAAGTGAAGATAAAAGCAATTCAATGTATTTCCGAATGAGATAGCAACGCTGAATCACGGTCTCATTATGAACCTTCCACCAAACCACCGAGTTTTTTATAATAGATTTTATGAAAAAGCTCCAATCGTTCTTTCCAGCGGAAGCCCTAACGCTGTCTGTGCATTTAATGTTTTTTATTTCTCTGAGTGGTCCTAACTGCTGTATTTTCAATTTTAATCCCTTGCGATTCATTGTACTATCAGTCAATGAATTAGGACTGCTTAAGACCGCAACGTCAAAGTAATCATCTTTTTAAAGTTTGTTATTTCAAAAATACAGTAAAATAAAAAACTGATACCAGTTACATTACTAGAAAAAGTTTATAAAAGACTATATGTATAAATAATTTTTAATCAAAGGCAGTTTTTTGTCATAGTCTGTAATTTTGCATTCCCGCATATAATTTTGAGAAATTTTTTAATGATATTTCTTAGTGGCAGTGAGTGAATAATTCTGAAAGAGAAAGAATATATATCTATCTATTACGACTGTACAGCATCATCGAGCACATTTTTTTTTGTGTGCTGAACTCAATATTTTGAGATTCCAAACTATGGCGCTGTGAACTGACACTATTTTTAAACTTTTATACCTAATAGTTGTGTTATACAATTTTGTCCCCAACAAATAATTAGTTATTATTAATAATACATTTTCTGTGGTGCGAAAAATTAATTTCTTTAGATCCAAACTTCTATATTTTTTTATATTCTAAGACTGCGACAAATATGTGGCACTACACTTTTTAGATATAATTTAATTTTCAACTATTCTATTTATAGTACAAAAATATAAAAATATTACAAAACACATACGTATAGGGAGCTGTACTGTGCGCTTGTGCGTTCAATTTTAGAGTATGCTAGCTGTGTCTGGCAACCATACTATGCAATTCAAAAGGAAAGAATAGAGCGTGTGCAGCGTAAGTACCTTAGAGGGATAGGTTTTAAGTTGGGAATGTCATTTGAGGATATAAACTATGAAACTATGAAGCTTTTGACATCTTTGGAGAGTAGGCGCATATTTTTTGACATCGCTAAATTATACAAAATCCTTAATTTTTGATTAATTTGATGGATTCACCAGATCTTTTGGCATCTGTTGGTTTTCATATTTCTCCTATTAATGCAAGAAATAAGGCTCTTTTTAATATTGATTTTCATAGAACCAGCTATGGCATTAACTCGCCTATGAATTGAATGTGCAAGCTGACAAATAATTTACTCACAAATAACGGGCATATTGACTTATTTTCTGACTCTCTCAGTAGTTTTAATCGCAAAATAAAGATGTCTGTTTTTAATCAAAACTTGGTACTCTAGCAACTGTAAGTGTTGGTGTTACTATTTTTATTAGGCTATACTATATTGTAATAATAATGTAAATGCTATATGGGTAAATAAAATTTTTAATTTTAATTTTGATTACATTATTATCAGCTCGCAAAGAAATAAATGGGTAGATGTTTATGTATGAATTATAGTATAAAAAAAGACATATCGCAATATATAAGAGTAGAAAAACAACCATTTACAGAAATCGCCCCCTACAAAACTGAAATGAAAACTAGTGCGCTCGCTTCCTTAGCCCTTATTACTAGACCCACGAAAAAAGGGTTTGACTAAAAATAATTAATTAATACCGATCATCTGACAAATTTGAAAATTATTTCTTAATTTTTAGTTTTGGTCGATTTGTCAATCCTTCCAGCGAAAAGTTTAAATCTACCAGAAAAATCTGATACGACAATATCTAGCACTAGATTACCCATCTCTTATGTTTTAATTTTAAGGGTTCGAACAAAAAATAGTCGAGTGGAACATGGATACCTATATCATGCGCTAAAATTGTAAATAAAAGTAAGGAAACACTTGTGTTTTTGTAGTGAATCAATTAAATTCAACGAAGTTTTTCAAATAGACGATAATGAGTTAAATATAAATCGCGTCGGTGGGCAAAGTCCATCTACATTTTCACCGTCAAAACTTATTGCAAGTAAACACACCTAAAATAGTAGCGAAATATTTATTTGTTATTATATACAGCATTTAAGATAGCGTCAGTACGAAAAGACACTACGTGGAATTATTTTCTAGCTACAAGTTAAACTCAATCAACTCGGATGTCACTTAACGACGTGAAATAATTTGTAAATTGTTTTGTTTGTGTTTACATGCACTTCTGGGATTTATGCTGTCCGTTATTGAATCACATTCATTCTTAAATTCGAAAAGCTTAGAACGCGCGCAGCATTCATTTAACATTTCGGCGTCGAAAAAAGTTGACGTTCACAAACCGGGCGCTTAAAAGGTTTGAAATCATCGTAAAAGTAAATTCCTCCCGAAATATTTTAGACTGTACCTTGTACCAAGACTGCTTTCCCATAATCCACAGACAGGTAGTACTTATCGCCCCTTTTATAACAATAAAAGGCAGGTAGTAACAAGGTTACGCACCGCAGTACAAAAAAAGTTTTTTTATGTACAGGGGACGTCACACATACCCACACCGTTTCCGCCGAATCAACCACCGTAAAATATTTTTTGTTGTTTTCACTATTCCATAGAAAACAAACGCGAAATGATAACCGAACTGCTTACATGAAAGGAAATATATCGCCAAATGACAACTTTGTTGTATAGGTAGAGGCATTATAGGTCATTCTTCCATTTAAAGCTTGTTACGTGCTTGCTTAGCCTAGAGTTTGTTTGCAATAAATTACCGCCGGTTCGCTTGACTATCTCTCTCATCTCTCATCTCATCTCTCATCACATTCCTACGTCTGATGTAAATAATATACACTGTGTTCTTTAATGGCGTATCGATACTGAGGCTTCTTGAGCTTATCTTATGAAAAATTTCATCATTTAGCCCTTTTTTTACTCAGACGATTTATGAATATAGGCCTCATCCAATTGTCTCCACTTTTCTCTATCGTGAGTGTTTCTTTCCCACGTTCACCTTGCATACTTTTTTATTTCGTCTTCCCATCGCATTTGGAGTCTCCCCCTGATCTTTTTGCTACTTGAATACTCGCCAATTTCCGATTTCCCTATTCCATCCATTATCCTCAAGGCATTCATTGTGGCCTACCCATCTCAATTTAAGTCTTGCTGCTTGCTCAAGACCTCCGGTTCGATTTCTTACCCATTCATTGGTTTTATGGTCTTTGAGGATAATTCCTACCATTTATCTTTCCATAGATCGTTATTCTGAAAGAAGAGAATCTCTTTAATGGGACCCAGCTCATTCTTGGATTTCTTGGCTTGCTCGGAAGGCTTGACCCAGATATACATTTTCATAAACATTTCCATAGCTGTTCCCTCTACATCTATAACTGGCATGTCGTTTATGTTAGTCATTACTTTAGTTTTAATAAAATTCATTTTAAGATATGGCTTATGGCTTCATGTTTGAAACCTGAGGTGAGGGAAAAACTTACAAGGCGGTAAAGTTTTCAGGAGAAAATCTTTTTCTTTTATATTTTCTAAGAAACAATTCCCCTTCTTTGTAAAAGTTGGTAAATGCATTCCGTGCATCAATTTTCGAAAAATGGTATAGTCATTTCTGATAAAAAAGTTTAGGATACGTTCACATGAAGTTTTTTCTTTAAATGCTCATTATGCATTACCGAAGGAAATAACGTCGGTAATGCATAATGTGGCCTTAATTAAATATTTGCGATACAATGCCCCATAATATACTAGTAATATACTGCTTTTTCAAAAAAATATATTGTATTAAATTTGGGGCCTACCTTTGTGAGTATACAAATAACGAAAATTTTTATCGCAGCCTATCTCAAACCTCAAATGCGACAAAGTTACTGTTAAGTCACTCCTTAGTATTTCCCAACCAGAGAATCTTTCACAAATATGACTACCGATCTTTCAACAAAGGATTGGACGTTCAAAAAAAAATTTGTTGTTAAAATTGTCGGGCATCGCAATTATTTCAAACACACCATATTCATTACCCTACGCGTGGTAATTTTAAAAGCCCATATAAATTCGTTTTTTTTTTGTTCTAATTGGCGAACCGGTCTTTGTTTAAACAACGCGGGCCGATCGAAGTGGAACGCCAGTCGAAGGGAAATAGTTTTAAACTTCAACACCTATACAGAATCGCATCGCAAAAGGAAGTGCTGCACAGGAAACTGAATCACGACGTAGGGTTAGGCCCAAAAACGGTAACACAGATCAGTAACGCTTCAGTTTGTTGGTTTGGTTGTAGCCATTTGAGTACGATATTATTATTTCAATAACAATACAAAAAAACTTGCACATTGAGCATCTTATTAAAAAATATTCAACTTAAGGTTCAAACGCCATTTAAAAATATCGCCCGTATTAGAGATAAACACCATAAGTGCCCAGCAATCGTGGCTTATCAAAAGACCAAAACAAATTTGTCCTAATGGACATTAAATAGACCCAAGGATGTGGACAATTTGCGTGACTTATTTACCGATTCTATAAATAGAACTCACGCGCGGAATAAAGAGAAGAGAAGAATAGAGATCATTGCTCTTGAACTTACTAAACGTGTAAATAAAAGTTTAGATTTTTGTTCCTTTGTAATTATGCCGTTTTAAGTTAATATGTATTCATATAGAAAAATATGTTGTTTATTCTATTTCAGATTCTGTTTTAAATTGTAACTGGCCACCTATCTTTTGTTCTAAAAACTTAAGATTCCAAAAAAATAAAATAAAATTGTCCATATTTTGTTTAGTTTTGATAAAACGCTTCAAGTGTTACACTTTTTGTGCAATCTTCTCTTGAAATATTTAAGTGTTTTCTTGAAATAAAGGAGTGCTAAATAAAAAGGTCCGTTTTATCTATTGTTGCATGCTACTGGCAAATTATGCGGGGTATCGTATCGTATTATAAACAAACTTACCAAATCGTTAGGCTTAGTGGCTGGACTCGTGGTGGTTGGAGACGACCCATTCTGGTCGTTCTTTTTTAATCCCTTTTGTTACGATGCGAAACAATAATAAAATTACTTTAATGAGTTGAATATTAAGTAACGGCAAAGGACTGTAGATACATAATTAACAACTAAAACAGGAGCATACAAAAATAAAAACTGAAAACTAAAACAAACACAAAGATGAAAAAATCCATCGAATCCCAAGAGCTACTGCTACACGCCAAATATTAAAAGAAAATTTTATTTTATAAAACAGCTCTTATTATTGACTGACGATTCTGTAATTTTTAACACAAAAATGATTGTTGCATATTTGTTCCAAGCTCATCTTTTAAATATTGATTAATTATTTGTATAATGATTTTCATAACTGATATTTAATGTTGGCAATAATTGAGGAACATTAAAGAAAATAATTTTTCTAATAATAGTAGTATATCCAAGGAAGATCCGACAAGCCATAGTGACTCAGGAAAATTAAAATCACATTTTAACTACTCATAAATTCCGCAGCTGCTTTTAAAATTTATAAGTATGATTTTTCCACACTCAAACAATTTAGTCGCGATAGCAAAATTCTTATTCATTAGTATGTCAAATTTTCAATTTTTTTGCAATCTCGGAGAAGTGATTTGTTTAGTTTTTGGAATAATTTGGCTTTGTAAAACAAATTATATTATCAAATAAGAGTGTATCGAGACGAGTGGTTGTCCATTCAACCAACTTTTGTTTATGTTAGTGGTTCCCTTTTACAATGACATGTCTCGTCACATTTGCTAAATAGGTAATCTTTTTATCAAAAATTACAGAATTATTTATTTTTATTTTTTTTATTGACATTGTAATATTAATGTTAATTATAAAATCACTATTTAAAACTAAGCAAAACTTCAACTGATGCTAAAAAACTAAGCACAAATAACCGCAATAGTCTTTTCAATAAAAACAACTGTTCAATAAAAGTCTCTAAAATCAAAATTTACACCGCTTTTAGTGCTACAAATAAGGTCTATATGCATATATTTACCTAGCTAAAGAGAAGAAATAACAGCGTAATTTTAATTTGTCTTGTTAAGTATTTTACATTTTCAATTAAACGAAAATCTTTTGATGGGTGCTTGAATTGCCTTCTATCTGGGGATATTGGCTTTTGGAAGTTTTATAGTATGTACGCAAACAAATTACTCGCTGACGTCTCGATTAAATATTTACTATTGAAAAGACGTTTGCTATTGATAACACTATCGGTTTTCAACGCATATTTCCACGTACCAACCAAGAACCAAATAATGCAAAATATTCACTAATAAAATAGTGGCAACTCAAAAATGTTTGTTCTTACCTCATCATCCATATCGAGTATTAATCACTGAGGGCAGCACGTGACAAAAACCAAAAGTGTTAATTGTTAGTTTTCTGATTAACAACAATTCATCATAAAAGTTATTTGTCACGTAATAAAATTGAATATTTCTTATCATATAAAAACTGTTGTGAGGAAATATCTCAAGATCTCTGATTAAAAAAAAAAACAAAAAAACTTATGAGCAAAGAAGGAGGTAATTATGGTCTACTTTTATATCAAGGTTTGTTAACACTCCAAAATAGTTCAGTCATTTTTAATTCTTCAGTAGGTCACACACAGTTTTTGCGATTTATTGTTGCCCACCGGTGGGTAAGTATATGACCACCTGACATAAAATACTATGTATCTTTATAGGATACACAAATACCATAAAATATAAAATTTCAGAAGTTTAATAGTGAATATAGTTACTTGGTCATAATAATAATAATAATAACAAAGTTTACCTTGTGTTTGTTAGCAAAACTAACACCCTCTCGGCCAAACAACACGAAGGAGAATGTTTTGAAATAACCTTCAATTGTCCTCAAGCGGTATGTGCCACTACGGTATAGGGTTGATTACAGGAACGTACTTAGGACTGTCCTTCAAAATTCTGATTAAATCGCAACAGTAGCAACTGTGTGCGTCGCAAGTCCATTTTCCAGCAAAAGATAATAAAAGTTCAATTGTATTCATCCTGTATCTTCCAGTCAGTCGTTAGCATAAAATTGTAATACATACATTTTATTATTGTATTTAAGAACTTTAAATTGTTAAAAGTTCTATTAATTAATTTGTATATATATTTGTATTATATATTTAGATTCTAAATGGAGTTACCAATGAATTAACTTTTTTTTAACCGATCAACCGGTTAAAATATAATTTAAAATAAAAGTACACCCTGCTATATAAAGTTTACGACGCGATTCTTATTTCAAATTGCGCCATACATTTATAGACAATTATAGTAAATGTTTGATAATTTTTTTTCGAAAATTTTACTCGCTTGCGAATGTGTGAATCTCAATCCATCGGCGAACACGATTCACTTTTATCGGCTGTAAATCAACGGAAAATAATCCGGTCCTGCCTCTCATTCATTACGTCATAGGTCACGTGCGATTCTATAGTGACGCGTAGATACGCCACATTTCGTCAGGCTTAGAACCAACACGGACAACAATTTTAGATAATAAATGAAACTGTTGTTAGTTAACGGATTAGCAAAGTCTAGCAGTTCGACATTTTAACGTAGTCTGCACCGAAAATAATCTCGAGTCTTTAATCTGGGAGGTAAGGTTTTTTATTTTGGCATCGATCGTGCCTACTCACAGGTAAACGATTGGTCCGCGTGACGGGCGTGCCTGGGCGCGGCGTCAACGTCACTAGCATCATTTTGCGCCGTTGCCGACCTTTCGAGTATTCTCGAGAAGTAAGAAAATTCAAGATAAGATACATTCAGCATATAGCATGTCAAAAAGCGATTCAAATTTTCAAATGCTAAATAATAGCAAGTCGGATTAATTTTAAAAATTGAATATTATTATATTATACATATTATTATACCGCATAACATTTCATTAAAATGAAGAAGTCGTACTATAGTCATTCACATATATTAAAATATTTTATCCGGATTAAGGCCAATTCCAGATTTTTTCTATCAAAGGTAAGAGCTTGAGACTTCATTTATTTTCTCTATACACTCATGTTTAAAAAAGATTGCTTAGGAATTTAAAGACAACAAACCAATATAAAAAGTCTCGAAGTTTTTACGTTAACAAGAAAATCTTTAAAGTTTCTGATTTTAGAGATTTTAATTGATATAGCATTCCTGTAATAGATCGCAGTAGTAAGACGAATAATAAATTTGCATACGACACAATATAATTTTTTAGTTTTTTTTTAAATTATTAGCCAAAAAAACTTTTATTCCTCTCTATGTTTGTTGAATTCCGATTGGAATCTCGCAGTCGTGTCACGAAGAACTCATTTGGTATTTTCAATGCCTGCCCTTCGAAATCAATTTTCCATTCCTAAATCACGACGTAAAATCACTCTCTGCATTCTTTAAATAACAAGAAACCATTAATTTTCTTCATAACTTAGAACACCTACTGCTTTGCGAAATCTTAAGATGGCGTCATTAACACAACAAACACATTTACTGAACAACGAAAATGAAAACGCAATTTTGATAAGAAAAACTTGGCAACGCCGAGTAACGGAAAATTTATTTCTAATCAGTCGCAACATTGTGTAAGCCTTCGCCAAAAATAATTGAATTATGAGTACAATTTATAACGTTTACTTTGCTAAATTGGATAGCTACCTTCGTACCAATAAGTATGTACGTGCGAGTCTCATTTGGAAGTCGTAGGGATGGCACCAAATTCCATTTGCTTCAGAAAATATTGGATATTTATAAATTGAAACAGTAATTGGTATTTATTAGATATACATATGCAGAATTCAAAAATGCTAATACCAATGTCAGATTTTGCGATAAGGTTTATAACTCTGCTAACGTTTCACTGATATCTGATGGTTTAAATCTGGCAAATCTGGCAACACTGCTGTTAGTATTTTTGATTTCTGTATGTTCATTCAAGCATCTTTTAAATCTTTAAGTGCTGCTAATTATCTACATAACAAATGAATGTTTTATTTCAAATTTTACAGGCGGTTGTAAGCACATATACCTAAAGCCAGGACTGTCATACTGATGCCACTTAGTAAATGCCATAAGAATACACTTACTGTCATTGCTAACGTTATGCATCTTTCCTGAATTTTTTATTATGTTACGTCGAAATTTATTTAAAGTTATTTGTTTAATTGTTTTTATTCCCAAAATAAGTAGTAGATAAAAATGGGTATATTTCATCATTTCATCATATTATCATCCAAATGAGGATTTATCTATATAAACTGCAAAAGTTCATAATTGGCATAACAAAATTCAGGAAATTATTATTCTTTTCAAATTCTCAAATTAAACCATCACTTTTACAGCATGTATTATTTTGGTTCGTTTAATCAGATGAACACTACTACAGCTACATTTATTTAACCGACCTCGTAGTGTCAATAAAAAAGAAGTTAGCAATTGACTTGATTTGGATTTGGAGTGTTGCCACAGAGAATATTCATAAGATATTGTATTAATTTGTTTAATTATTTAAATCAGTATTACGCATCGCATACCGCGTGTCTCGATTTTATATGCCAAAATAGTTACTAGTCAAAATATAATTACAGCCGTAAATATTTGCTAACAATTCGCCTTCGTTTATTGTATTTATCAATCGCTGATAAACCAATTTAAATTTTAAGAATAGCTAATACAGGTATTTATTGCCGTCTCGCAAATATTTGCCAGAGAATGATACATTAAAAGGTACCTACGCACAAATTATAATCCTTACTATTAAATATCAAAACGCCTAATTATACTTTGGATAGAAAAGCGTCTCTGAGCAGTAGATGAGGTGAACTAAACGTGCTGGTAAATAAATTTTAGCAATAAAAAATTGATTCAAGGCACAAATTGTTAATTGAAGTGTTGACTTGATTTGAAACACAAAACACCATAACTGACACCATTAATTTTCATTCAATGAAAAAATGTGAACAATTTAAACAAATGTCGATGGGAACATCCGGCAAAGTATTTGTGAAAACGAAATTTTGCATACGGAAGAGTAATTAATTACATGTTTTAAATTTTAAAATAATGAAATATTAAAAACAACCGAGTTTGGCCCTTACACTGCCATTTCCGAAGCAAATGTTAATGTATATAGTTTACTTACAGCTAAAAAAAAATGTTGGTATCATTTTCTGTGAGCTCGCATCTAATGCAAGTATCGCCTTTTTTGCTGAAATAGCAAAAATCTTTCATTAAAATTTTTGTCAAAATAGTGTTAAACTCTATTCAAATGAATTTAGCCATTAAGATCGTCAGATTCTATATAGTACATTTTTTTTGTCCAGTAATTTTAAAAACCACTTGACGAATTCTTGTCGGGAAATGTAAACTCTACTAGCTTAGAGGCGAAGGGGAGGGGAAAATGGTAGAAAGTTTTGTCCGTTATCTGTCTTTGTGACGGCAATAGTACATTGTGTTTGTTAAGTTTGACAAACAGCACTTTAGTCACGATTTTGATTTGGCGCAAGTGTGGAGTATTTAATTTAACAAGGGACTGAAGAAGTTAGGTATACATGTTTTACGCAAATGAAACTTTAATTTGCATTAAAAAATATAATGTATTAATTTGTTCCAACAAATAGACGTGATCAAGCTTTAAAAAAACAATCTAAATGAAAGAGCTATTTTAATAGCATAAAAAAACACATTTTATCTAAAGGATCTATATTTTCGTAGAAAAATTCGCCAAAATACCCAAACAGCTTACTTGAAACTCAATACATAACTTGTATTGAAATAGTCGAATTGTCCTTTTTTTGAGCGATATTTTCGAAAATTTTCGCTAAATGTTGTAGCATGCGATTTTCGCACGTCCCACGTATATTCCCTCACGGTGTTCAAAGTATTGGCGCCAATACAATTTGCGCAACCAGTAAGAGTAAACAAGCACGGCGTACGTAAATAAGCAGCGACTTTGGCAGCGTTACACGATATGGCGAAAAGTAGGTGTGACCCGTTGGGTTATATTTGGCAATTTTTAATTTTTATTTCTGCAATAATCTTATCTAAAACGCCTTGATGATCTATCACTATAACGAATTTACCTAAAGTTTTACACGCTCGACAGTGGCTCTCACGTTATAAAAAAAAAAACATTAAAAAAAGGATAAAATGTATTTATAGGGTGACATCGACAATAAAAATTCCAACATGTAATTGAAATTAAATTCTTATCGATTATATCACACAATAAAATTTAGATACAGTATAACTGAAATTCATCATTTTGTTAGCAGGTATCATTAAATAAAGTAACGGACAGTATCCGTGTTAAATTAATACGTGTTTCTGCAAATTAAGTAATAACCTGGTGTAATATTGTTTTGGCATATATATGAATGAAGGAGGCAACGTAGCTGCTTTAAAAAAAACTTTGCTATTTGTATGTTTATTGGGTTGTATTTAAAAAATTCGTTTTGATTGTGAAAGGACAAACCTTCTTCAAAATAGGTAACACTTTTTTCAAGCTGACCACAGGCCGTTATCACCAGAAATTCTCTTAAGAAATCTCTGCTTTATAGTCAAATATGGAAACTGAATGAAAATATTTTTTAAACTTAAATTCTTTTGTATATTAAAAAAAAAATCTTTTTTTTTCATCAAAAATCTGCAGCTCTGCTTTTCACCAAAGTTACAACCCTGTATATAGCGATACAGTCAGACTTTCACCGTTCATCCCTTTTATAACGTAGAATCTAGCCCTGGGATTGCTTTGAGTCATATAGCTATTAGGTAATATAAATACGATGAAACAATACATATATATCTTATTATGAGAAATTCTGACGATTGCTCTAATTTTTAAAGGACTGAGCCGATAACAAAAGTCCCCGGCATATAAAATTGCCTTTACAAATTATAAAGTCTAAAACTATTAATTGGTTTTGAAATTTTTCCTTAAGTGACCGAGGAAAACTTACAGAGTGAACGACTTTTCTCGATCTGGTTGTTAAATTCTCCGAGGAATAGATCGGAACATCCATGTCGCTCATATTGGATGAGATGCTAGATTCGCGGGGTACCCCTTGAGGGATTTGAAGCAGTGACATCGCCTGCTGTTGCTCCACACTCGGGCTCTTCAGATAGTGACTTTCGGAGACGTAACCGACGCCGTCGTCATCGTCACGATCCATGTCGATAAAAGGTACGGACATGGCAAAACGGACTCTTTTCTGGTTGCTGGACGTGTCGCTGAAAAACATACGATTATCCAATCGAAACAGAATAAAAAAACAAACGTGTATAACAGTATATTATGCAACAAGTGCAGTAAACGGCATTTGACTCACGAGTTTATTTGACTCGAGAGGAGCGAGTGTTTAATAAACGAGTGACTTAAAAAGTTTACCGAACGTGTTACATACTATACTTTTTCTTTTTGGAAACATTTTCGCAAAACAACACGTCAAAATTCAAGACGTGGGAAATATTGCCGACAACATTCGATTGCTCCCCAACTCATGCGGTAAAATCCCGGAAATATCCGAAGTGGCTCCGATTCCAATAAATATTTAAGGACAGTGAAGCATACTAAGAAAGCAATTTTAGGTTTTGTATATCCGTGTTGATTTTGGTAAATCGTAAAATAACTAGTCAATCCGGCTCTGTTCAATCGTTGCACTCGCTTTTAGAAACTATTCGAAGCTTCTTTGTAGGTAATAACGACCCATAAAAAAATTAAATGCGAGATGTAAATAATAAATTTAGAAATGAATTTGTACTAGTCTCTAAAAAAATCGTCAAAATTTATATTATTTTCATATGTACCCAGTGCATGCGCCATAAATTACATTTACGTAAGACGGCCACCAGTCGTGACTGTTTACATGCGAAATCACATGCGGGTGCTGTATTTTATTAGTAATAAATTCCTTTTCATCATTCGCAAATACAATTTAAGAAAAAAAAATGCACAACGGAACTTACCTCTGGACTTTTTAAAGATTGCGGACACACACACACACACTCCACAAAAACGAATCTAGGAGACGAGAGACCGCCAAACGCAAACGGTAGACATACAAATACCTGTTGCGTTCAAATCAGTTTTCGGGAATAAAAGAAAAGTGTACGCTCCACCGTCGTTTCAAAACCGTCGACCGCGAAAATTTTATTTTCCTTTCGAGATAAATTCGTCGCGCGCACGGAAAACAAACTAAAATGACCCTTCTCAAAGTCGAATACCGTTGACGCCGCGTCGCGACGCCCCTCACGAGATACAAATTATTTTTAAACGCCGTCACGCGTACGTCACCTCGAAGACGTGGCTGCTCTTCTGTTTTCTTTTCGATCCCGTGCGGGAAACCTATAAAAATCAGATCGCGCCGGCGAATTTTTTCATACCAAAGTCTACTAAATCTACTTAAAGGTCCCTCAAACCAACATTCCTGTCTTTAAAAGTTACGTTGTCCGGATATTAACTGGTAGTCTTACAATACACAAGTCAATAGTGCAGATTACACAGGGTGTTTCATAAAATATGAGGCAACGATCAGCTGAATAATCATCATAGAAAAAAAAAACAAATCCTATATACTTGCAGTCGGTCGAAAAAGTCTCCGTACACATAGCATTTTTTCAGTTTTTTTTTAGTTTCTTCTTTCACTTACATTTAATGAGAATATATTTCAAGTAAATATAGGCAATCTAGGCAATATAGGCAGTTTTAGAAGCAAGAAACTATGTCAAATAAGTCTCAATACACTTTAATAAATCACTATTCAGAACTGCGGGTAGAACCTTTAATTATCAATAATTTATCAAGTCAGCTTGTATCAAATTTCGCCTGAACAAATGAGTTATACTTGTTTATTTGTTTTTTTTTTCGTTAAAACAAACGATGCCAGTTTTAAGTCAGTGGTTTTGAAGTAAAAGCAAAATGAACACTAAAAATTGCGAAATTCCAATTGCGCTTTCTAAAAATCATAGTAGATTTATGAAAAGAGGAAAAATCCTTTAGAGAAAGTGTGGCCGCGCTCTAGTCGTCCCAGGAAGTTAACTGCACGAGAAAAGTCTTCTGTTGTGAAAAAAATTAGAATTAATTCCAAAACAAGCACTCTAAAACTTGCAGAGCAAATCAGGGAAGAGTTCTCAAAAAATGTTAGCCCTCAAACGATTAGAAACTGCTTGCATAAGGTAGGTCATAACGGCCGCGTTGCCAGAAGGAAACCATTAATTTCGAATTAAAATCGAAAAAAATGTTTGGGATTTGCCCGAGAACACATTAACAAAACCAGGGAGTTTTGGGGAAACATCTTTAGTGACGAAACAAAAATAGATCTTTTTGGTTCAGATGGTCCGAATAAAGTTTGGAGGAAAAAAAATACAGCTCTGAAAATCGAAAATGTCCGTCTCACGATGACGCATGGTGGAGGTAATGTTTTATTGTTGGGGTGCATGTCAGCTAAAAGGACAGGCAATTTAACTTTCATTGACGAAACCATAGACCGACATGGTTATTTGAACCTCCTAAAGAATAATTTAAACCAAATTGTTGAAAAACTTAACCTTGAAGGGCGTTATTTATTCCAACATGATAACGATCCTAAACACACTGCTGCGCTTGTACGTCACTTGATGATCCATAAGGTCCGCCAACAACTTCATACGCCATCACAATCTCCGGATGTTAACTCCATAGAACACCTTTGTGAAGAATTAAAGCGACTAGTGAAAAAGCATCAAGTTTACGAGTAAAGAAGATCTCAAAAATAGGATAAGAGAAGATTGGGAAAACATACCGTCAGAAGTTACATGAAAGCTTGTTTTAAATCTTCCAAAAAGACTTAATGCCATTATTAAAGCAAATGGCAATTGAACAAAATATTAGACTTTAAGAAACTTTTCAATTTATCATAAGAAATAATAGTGTGTGGAGACTTATTTGGCATAGTTTCTTGCTTCTAAAAGTGCCTTACTTTTTATCGTTTAAATAAAGTTTTTCAAATGATTTTTATTTTATTTTTATTACTTTTAATGAGATTGCCGATATTTATCCGAAATATATTTCTCATTAAATGTAACTGAAAAAAAACACTAAAAGGAAACTGAAAAAATACTATGTGTACGGAGACTTTTTTGACCGACTATAGGTTCGTGAATTTGTGGTAAAATCCATGTGGTCTTTTTCGAGTGTGCGAATCTTGCACGCTCAGCAGGTTCTTAGGGTGTCTGGTAAATCGCGCATACCTTTCCAACGTTTTGATGTTGCCTTCAAAAATGGCCTCTATATATCTGATGGCTATATATGACTGAAAGACGAACTAATACCTGCCAATTCTGAAAAAGTCATCGAAAATAAAATAAGAATTGTTTTGTGCCTTTGATGCGGAATAACCCGGGTATATAGCGGACAAATAATAGGGCAGCCTCTATATTAGACAATAATTTTATAACTGTTACCACTCCTTTTTAAATATTTGTGACCAATATCCACTAAATGTATTCATGACCAACAACTTCAACGACTATACAAATGAAATATAAAGAAAAGGACTTATTAAGAAAAGGAAAATAAATTATGTAAAAATAGCAAGGTTTGTTTGTTTTTCACTTACCATTTTGAAAGCCTGTATTTTTATAGTAAACGCAATAGTATCCAGTCAACATTTAAATACAATATATATTGTGCGTCCTTAATACTACACACTCACAAATAAAAATCAGAAAAAATAAATATGTTGAAAAATGTATTAATGAGAAATACAATTAGAACATTTTTGTCTAAAAAAAAAATTGAAATTAGGATACTTTAATGCGGTAGAAAAAATAAATACAATGTTTTACTTAAGGGGCTCATGTTAGGCTACAGTTTCTTCTTTGCCACAGTAAGTTACAGGATCAAATAAAAATACATTATTGACTGGTATTTCTCTCTGTGATACAGCCTTAATAACTTCCTGCGCAATGATACCTCCTAGTACAGCACACACTGGTACAACTTCCCCAAATACTAATTCAAAAACTTGATCGCTCAACTTTAAATGGTCCGCCTGGTATAAATCAAGTACTTCGATTTTAATTTCCTGAAGCAGTTTTAAATCCTTGTCAAGATTGGATACTCGGGGATCTCTATTCTGTCTGTTGCGAAATTCAAGGAGAACTAAAATAATCATAATTGAAGAAATTAAGTTTGTTTTGGTTTCACCAAAAAGCAAGTGTTGAAATTGATTATATTAAATTGATACACTCCTATGTTATTGTAAGTCAGATTAGAATGGTGTATGTCAAAAAGTTAAGTGTTGGGCTTTTTACATCTCTGGATCAGTAATTTCATAGATCTGATATAACACCAATATGTGAGTTACATTTATTAAAACACTCTTCTAGGAAATTCAAAAACATAATTTTATACGACTCAATTGCAAGTTCTTCCCTAGTAAATGAAATCTTTTATGGAAAAATTAAAAATAGAAATAGAATAGAAATACATACTCAACATAAGAAACAAATATTCATTCCTCCTTTTTGATTTCTTAATACAGTCTGCATTTTGCTTTTTGTTGGGCAAGATGATAACTTTATACAGTTCTGGATACTTAATCTCTCCTTTTACTTTTAAAATTTCTCTTTCTGCTTTTGTTTCTTTACTATCATGACCACGTTTTTTGCCTAACAGTTTAGGCTGATCTCTAAAACAATCAAAGTATCTAAAGTGAACACATTCATTAACCCATTATTTACGCAATGTAATGATGATCTTGAAAGTCATTCACAGAATACCCAAATGAACCAAAAACATCCCCAGCAATGAGTTTTATTTTGTTGGCACGGCATATTCTATCTATTTTGAAAAGGAGATCTGTTTTAATGCCTGTTGCTACAATAATGGTGAAACTTTCAAAGAAGAATGCTTCTTTTTCTGCTGGTGCAGAAGTATCGGCCGACAATTTCACTAATGGATTTAAGGCTTGAGCTTTTATAAGCACCTCTTCCGCAATCTAAAACAGTAAAAATGGTCTCAAATGTATCCAAAGCGACAACCCGTGCCCTTACTTTCTTGCCCTCACTGCCTCTATTCAAAAGAAAGTTCTTGTTCTGTTCTTCTTCGGTAACAATACCATCATCGAGAATGACCAATGAATTTACACCAGTCAACAATATATTTTTTGCTATTTCCGATCCTAGTCCTCTTACGCCAATTAGCAAAACGTTAGCGGCTCGGAGTCTAAGAGTTAGTAATTAATACCAGATATTAGTTGAAGTTTCGGAACCAACCTTTCTTGAGATTCGATGCCCCATAAACGTATTTGTCTATCGTAGAGCTCGGCTTCTACAGCCGATAACTCATTTTCGCTCATTTTTATACAACAGTTATTAAGAAAACCTAAAACCCGGATGAAATGGAACTACCACAGAACACCAAGCTAGGTCATTTTCGGCACAGCATAACAGTATTATTGTAGTATTAACAAATCTTCTGCATTTCAGTTAAGCTCTGAAGAAAAAACCAACGGGATGATTAGCGAAACTTCAGTAAGTTCGATTCAGCAAAAGCCAATGCAAGTGGACAGAAGATTTGTTGATTTAGTCGATTAACAATTAAATAAATAAAAAAAAGGAAAACATACTGTGGTTGCAATGCGTTGGTCAGTTTGGTCAGTAGAGTAAACGGAAAATCGATTCTTGAAATAATTTGATATTTTGAGTACTGAAAACTGTCCTGCCGCTGAATATTGCTTCCTAATTTTTACGAATGGTGCTACGAATGATTTAGAATTTATATTCTCAGTCTTTTGGGTTAATGCTGGTTACTGTTGGTTTTGATAGCCGTACTAAAGACAAATGTCGATGTTTACTATTTAATGATTTTACTTCAGAAGCTATGTTCACCGACTGACTTAGTAACATTAGTAATCTTAAATGACCCGCGGACCAAACAGCAAGTATTTTACAGTAGTTTAATTCATGTTTAATCGTTGTTTGATCTAACAATATTAATAGAAGTTTCGAACGGACTAAGCTACGCGGTTCAGATTAGCTCCGTTTTAAAACGAGCATTATACACTGTTGAGTAAACATTTTTTTTAAAGGAGCCCAAAACTAATGGTGAATTTGCGATCCCTTACATCAACATAGACTTCACTAGTATCATTGTCACTTGCAAACAATGGTAATCCTCTCAATAAAAAAAACATCAAAATGCAGCAAACTAAATTATTATTGATACAACATACTGTTGGCTCTTGGCATAACCCTAGACATTCAATGAAATATAACTGTCACATATTTTAAACAAATAAATACAATCAAGTAATGATAAATGGGCTTATTTTAAGTCTATTCGTCGGAAATGTTGTCCCCTTCATCCATCTTGATCGACACATCGACATTCTGCAGCAACATCTCCGGATGTTTGGACTTTTTATGCTTGTGCAACATTATGGAATCCCTGAACCATTTCTCGCAATAGGGACAGGGATAGGGTTTTTCACCTATAAAGTACATTCCATAAGGCGTCGGATTGAACTCGACCAACAAACAAATCACCTGTATGTATGCGAATGTGCGACACTAAGTTGCATTTATACACAAAACGACGATCACAAATGTCGCATTTAAACGGCTTCACTACATTGTGCTGGTACCTGTGGATTCTTAAATGCGATGTCTGACGGAACGCCTTCCCGCATATAGTACATTTGTGTGGTTTGGCTTGAGAATGAATCAACAAATGATCATGTAAGCTGTATTTTAGTTTAAATGCGGCTCCACATACTTCGCACCTAAAAATATATAGGGTCGTAGATGAAATGAATAAAATGGGCCGCTATACGAAAATTGTAAGCAGCAAAAATTTGGAATTAAACTAATGATGGCGGAGGCAATCCTGCTAAAATTTTATTTTAAATGGAACACCCTATATATTAATGCTTTTTTTGGATTTCCGAAAAATTCCACACATTTCGTATAATATCCTACACCCAAATTTCAGTGTTTTCGGGATATTTAACATTTTACATCAAAAATAATGTTTGAAAGCTGAACAATTATTAACATTTTACTCTATTAACTTACCCAGTAGAACAAATTTAGAAAGTAATTGTTAATAATACAGGATGTTTAAAAATTGACAATTAAAATTAAATTGAAAAACTGACAAAAATATTTTTCAAAATGTACACCACTTATTTTTATTAGGACTACTTAGGATTGCAAAAACACAAACACAAAAAATAAGTTTCTTCAATTGACAGCAATTCAACTCGGCGCGTGTCTGAAAACAAAGTTGTACATTCTGAATATTTATATTTTTCAAGATGTTTATTAATTTTTTTCACTTAGACCGCTTTTAACGTTCAATTAACTTGAGTAAACCATGACGACCAGCTGCACTGGCGCGGCGTAGAAAAACAAAAAAGTCACAAAGATGTTGTTATTTGTCATATAAAAAATAATATCAACAAAAATAAGATAAATGTTAGGAAGTTTGTTTGAGATTCTATGAATTGATGACTTTGATTCGCCCGGATATGTAACAAAATAGTCTAAAATGGCTATTTTAAGATTTTCGTATTTGCATTATTAACAACAAACTTATTTCGTTGCATGATTGAATGACTTAAAGTTTGTGAGATTTTCTATACTCTCTGTTTTTGCGCATAACGAATCGCCAAGGTATCGCATGTCCTGGTTAAAATTTTGTGGCATTCACCATAAATAATCATCAAATTCAAAGAATCTTCCTGCCATAATTATTTTTAATTATATGTTATTCTATATCCCAACTGACTATATACAAGTATCTTTGAGACTCTTTTGTTTTTCTACGTCGTGCTCAGATTAACTGAACGTTAACTTAACCAAACCTAATACAAAGTAGTCCCAAATTTTAATTCTAAACACGATAGGACTAAAAATATGTGGTTTCCATTTGAAAAGAATGAATTTTGACAGTTCAATGTTATTAATTGATCATTTTCAACAGGGTAAGTTAATAGAGCGAAATTTTAAAAGAATCTGTATGGGAAAAATTTGCAGTCTACAAATATCATTTTCAACATGAAATATTAAATATCACAGAAATGGTGAAAGTTAAGACTAGGATATTATGCATAAAATATATAATAATAAATATAAATAAGAAAGTTGACACCCACTTCCAGTATATTCAGATGTACCTCTGTCTAGAAAATATTGTAGCCGAATTGTCTCTACCACCATTACTTTAGTTCCTAATTTTCAAATTTTTGCCACTTATATGCTGCTTGTTTTCAGTATATTTTTGTATTTTCTCTTTTCATGTACAACCTCTTCACTCATTTCCTACACTAAACCAGTTCCTTTCACTGTTCAGAGGTTCTATTCAGCCTATAACTGTTGCTTTCATCGAATATTTTAACAATGTTAACATTTTGTAGGTTTTGCATAAAAGAAAAAAAAAATTAAAAAGATATTTGTTTGCAGGGTGAGCTCTGTTTGTGTAATTTTATTGATTTTTTATGCTTAATGTGTGCCGACAACACACTTTATGAGGTGCAACAAAAAAAAACATTGATGGATGGGGATTAATATCAGACAGGTAAAATTATTTTACTAACTGGAATTTTCCTGGGTTGCTTTTGCCATCCATATGTCCTTGCTCATGCTCGATAAAATCACACTTTAGGATGAATTTTTTCCCACAATGCTCACACTCATACTTCTTGTGAACATTTAAGTGCTCTCGATACTCAGTCCTTGTTGAGTACACTTCGTTACAAAACCGACAATCATAGTTTGTAAATTCTGGATGGATACTGAGATGATTCTTGTAAGCAGGAATGGAGGTTATCACCTTGTCGCAGAAATCACACTGTACATACTGTCCCTTTTTATAACCGGCAGGTGGCCCACTGGCCTTGGACAGGTTTTGGTGAGCTATATGAGAGTGAGTTCTCAATGCCAACTTTGTAGTATACTCTAAAAGTCAAAAACATTCAAATTTTATAGACAACCACTTTTTTACACCCACTTTTCCCACAAATAGTGCAAGGGAATTCTCCTGCTGGTGTACTCTTCTTTTTACCCATGTTAGATTTCCCACCAATTCTTACTTTTTTGTGGCATAGGTGCCTTTTAAAGTCTGCCTTTGAGCTAAAGTATTTCAAACACCTTACACAAGAGGAATGACTCTTTGAATGCAAACTGATATGATACTTCAAATTATCCGTATTATCTGAAAAAATATTATTATAAAATTGTCATTATTGTTATTATATAAATTTTACCTTCCGAAAGACAGATGGGGCATCGAGGATCATCTTCATGACTTTCATAATGGTGGTCAATAATTTTATGAATTGTTTCAAATGTCTCACTGCAAATAGAACACAAAAAATAAGTTTCTTCAGTTGACAGCAATTCAGCTCGGTCCGTGTCTGAAAACAAAGTTGATTTCAGATGTGACTTTGTCCAATTTGAAATAACCATGTACCTTCATCACTGGAACCAGAGTTGTTCACTTCATCTTTGATGATACTTTCATCTTCCATTTCTTCATATTCAACAATCCCCACATTCTCATTATCTGCTAAACCACATCCCAAATTAACATCTGCATAGTCTGTAACTACTATATCTTTGATGTCGGAATCAACAGTCCCATCATCATTTTTCTTTTGATGTTTTAAAACCTCGTTCAAGATATCGTTTGAGCGTACAAATGTTAAGAAAAAGCTATAGGACTGGCAAACCCAATCTATGCAACCCGCGCAGATCTTTTGCGGTTTGCCATCGTTTTTGTGAACCTGGAAGACGAAATAAGATCAACAGAGTTCGCATGTATTCGTTACTCTCATCAGTCTCGTCATACCTTGATATTGCAATAATCCTGCAAAAGGCTCACCAAATCCACTTCCTTACTTTTAGCACAACCTTCTTCCATGTTGTTCATCAAGTTTACTTCGTATATCGAAGTTAAAGTGTCGACTCCCTCAGCCAAACAGACACGACACATCGTATCTACCGAATCCGAGGAAATGGAAAAAGTCGCTATTTTCATTTTTTGAATGCGTTTCATGTTTCTCGCAAAACGACGGAACACAAAACGCACACCATGAAATACTTAAAAATAACAGAGATAAGAAAATCTTCACACTTGATTATCCTCTTCTTCTTTATAGAATACCAAAATAACCATAGATCATATTAAAGGTTACAGAATCGTGATTCTACGTGTTGGACAATTACTTTAGTCTATTCGCCCACTGAAAAAGCACACAAGCATTTACGGCAAAATACATTTGGCATGTGATGCGCATGGCCGTTTGTTGACGTTTGTGAAGCGTGAACTCATAGTCGCCTTTGTACACTTTCAATGCAGAACCAATCTTAGTTAGATTAGCAACTGTTGTAATTGTTGTGCACTTACGTTGACGCAGCAGAGTGTTGCTTGCAATTGACTTGTTAAAAATCCGTGACTGGATCACTCCAAACAAGTTTCTTAAGTTATTCTTATTCTAGTATCATAATATAGTTTAGTCTTGCAATCTAATACCAAAATCTTTAGATTGAAGAAGGATGTAGTATATCACCCACTATATTAGTAACCTTCCCACTATCCTCTCCTATTTCCATAATCATGAATATTTAGACCACCATAGACTACCCCCATATCTTCTATTTGAAACGTAAAACTAATGGTTGTCCTTTTTATAACTTTTTGCTTAGAGTAATTTTCATTTTCAATTTTTATTATTTCTTAGATATGAACTTCTGGAATCATTATCTCGACCCAAAAAATATCAATTTTTTACTAGATTTGACCTTGACTTATAAGCTGATATTTGAACTCGACCACAGGGTACTGTCACACATTAGCGCAATCGTAACCATCAAATTTACTATAAAAATAACTACACTAAATCGTTAAGTATTTTAGTTATAACTATTTTATAATCCGTAGTAATCGAAATACTTTTCTTATTAGTTGCTGTGAAGGAGGTTGAGTTTTTTCAATTTTGGTTCATTTCTGTTATCGCCTTGGTGCTGCCAAACCGTCAAGGTGGTCCTCCCTGGAGGCAGTTAATTTTTTTAATTTTGGATACTTTCTGCTATCGCCTTGGTAATGCCAAACGCTACATAATATCACATATTTCAATACGTGCGTCACCCTGGTAACAAAGCAAAAAGTAAGGAAAGTATTTCGATTACTACGCATTAGAAAATAGTTCAACTTAAAACAAAAAAGTTTTAAGTTGAACTATTTAAGTTTTGCATTTTTCGCAACCATCCACATCACGTTTCTTAAGAGTTTAGTGCAGTTTTTTTTATAATAAATTTGTTTGTTTCGATTGCGTTAATGTGAACGGGACCCCAAACACAGAGAGAAATTAATTTTAATTTCCCTGTACCTATCCACTCAACCCTAAATTGAGTAATTAGAATTAAATAAAATATAATGACGAAAATACATAAAAAATATTAACAAACGACGAATAATAGGATAACACTGTGTGAAACAATAGAAAACCACTGTGTATCCATCAGTCATTCTTTTCTTTGTCCATCAGAGCCGGATGTTTCTTCTTTTTGTGCTTATGCAATATTGTGCTGTCACGAAATGCTTTGTCGCAATAGGGACATGGAAATGGTTTTTCTCCTAAAAAAAAATTAATTCATAACAATTTCGGGTACAAATGAATACAGACCTACCGGTGTGAATTCGTAAATGCGACACCATATTACATCGAAAAGTGAAGGATTTGCCACACACTTCGCATTTGTGGGGCTTCTTGCCTGTATGCTGATACATATGGATGGTAAGATGCGGCGGCTGTCTGAAGGACTTGCCGCAAATCTCACAAACGCAGGGCTTTTCCCCTGTGTGGATCAACATGTGGGTCTTGAGATCTTTCGCGTTTCTTTGAGGTAATTCACAGATCGAACAACTTAAACAACACAGAAGTACATTGAAATGAATAGTAGTGTTATTGGAGGAGTACACTTATTGCAGATGTTTCGAGCATCTTCCGGAAATTTGTTATATTGTTAATTAATTTATCTATTATATAACGTCATAATATTGCATAGAAAATAAGACTCGAGGAGTGCTCTTCATGTTTTGCGAAGCGAACCTGCTGTGAATTTGTGAATACAATAAATTATATTTAGGTCCTGTAGTAACAAGCTCTAAAATTCTCTTTTTCATAATTGGATTATAATTAAAAGTGTGGTATTATAAGGAATAAGAAGTTTTTTCCATTTTGACGCTTTCATTTATGTTTGTTTTTATAGGTGTTACAATCTTTTGCAATTTACAGAGAAGGAATTTAAATTAAAATATGTTAAATTATTAAACACTTAATTATCTGTAACACAAAACAGTTTGTGTATTATTAACTTATTTCTTCCAGAAGTAAGGCAAGTGGTTCAACATTTGTAAGTTTGTTGTTGACTGGATATTGTATTGAATATCTTTGGAGATAGTGTCACCAAATCATTACAATCATATTAGCACTCTTTACGAAGTTTCACAAAAATTATTAAATTTGTTGTGTTTGGGAAATACACACATTATGTGGTAAAATGGATCACTATCGTTTAGTGGGTTCCAAAATTTTTCGATTTTATTCATCTGTTATAAAATTAAGAAACAAAAATTATAGTAATAATTACTTTTTATAAAACTTCTGGATTCCTCCTGCGCCGGTTTTTGTTGAGTCGAACTAGCGAACAAAAACCGACGCAGGAGGAATCCAGAAGTTTTATAAAAAGTATTACAATAGCAGGTGGATGTTTCTTTGAAAAATATAGTAATATTTGCTACATAAAAGTTGTTCTTTGAATTCTCAAATCTCAGAAAACTGGCTTGTTTTTTTAACATATCAAACAATCTGGTGCTTTTATTTTGTTAAGTAGCAGTCTACACAATTACTTAATATGAAATTAAGCTACCTTAATTTGCTGAGGCTTAAATTCTTATGATTGACATAATGCATATCCAACATACACTTGAATGGAAATCCTTTATTGCAGTGGGAGCATGCAAATTTGTTATGGACGGTCATATGCTCTTTCAGATCTATTTTGGTGGTGAACTGAGCTTTACAAAGCTTGCATGGGTAATCACAAAATTCAGGATGGTTTTGTCTGCAACATTAGACATTAAACAGATAATATTAAACAATGAGTAAAAGGAAAAAACCTGTGCCTAATATAGCTGGGTTTGGATGGTAATATCTCATCACAGTATTCACATTGTACCTCTTCCATCATGGTCACTCTCTTTTTATAAGTTCTGGGCTTCTGCTCAGGGCGTCTGGCAGCTCGATCAGGCTTCAGACCTTCATGTTCTCGTTTAATGTGCAATTGAACATTAAAATTGGTTGTAAATTCTAAGAAAACAAATCGTTAAGGTCATAGGTAGATGCAATTCAGATTCTACACCTTTTCCGCAAATATAGCACAAAAATTCCTTTCCAAAATGTTTCCTATAATGTCGGATGTAGGAAGTTTTGTATATAAAACTATCGCCGCACTCACTGCACTGATACTGATTTTTCCCATAGTGCGCTATCATGTGCTTATCGCGTCGACCTTTTAAGGCGAACTTTTTCCCACAAATGTGGCAAACAAGTGGATTTGTATGGTCATATTTGTTTAGATGTTCCTGTTTCAATTCCTCACTTCTGAAAGTAGTAGCAAAATTATGCGCAAAAACTTGTGTTAAGTAAATTGGAAAACATTAGTAATTTCATAAATTTATCGTTTCATGATACATATGAATTTACCTAAAGTAATGACGACATGGTTTGCACTGCACAGAATTTTTTGAATGTTGACTCATATGATACCATAACAGTGGCTTTTTAATAATTTTCTTTTCACAAATGAGGCATTGTTTAGCATTCCCATGTTTGTTTTCCAAATGATCAATGATTATGTTAATGTCTGTAAACATCTCCTGGCAAAGTATACATACAAATCTTTCACCATCTTTAAATTGAGTTAGGACTCGCTTTCGTGGAGTGGCACGTTTTTTTTCTAAAAATATATTCTATAAAGCATTAGCTGAATAAAACAATGATAGCACTAACTAGATTCAATTTCAGTCTTTGTGTCATCAAATCCCATATCATTATTACTCAATGAGCACTCTGAAAGATCCAATTCTACTTTTTCTATTGTTTCTATTAAAGGTTTATTTTCGTTCTCCAGTAATAATTCGTCTAGATAAGAGTTAGAGTATAAAAAAGTTTTTAAAAAATCCCAGCACTGCAGAGCCAAAGACTTGCAAGCCACGCAAATTTGTTGTGGCTTTAAATCATCATGATGAATCTAAAATTCAACGGATTTCAGTCGGGTTACAATCATTATTCTGGGAAATTACCCTGATTTTACAGTATTTTTCAAATAGGGATGCAAAGGTACTTTTCTCATCGTCGTTCTGACTGTTGCGAGGTAAAATCGTTTCAAAAATAGAGGACAAATTGTCGGTGGCTTTAAGGCAGATTCTACAAACAGAATTAAAAGAAGCGCTGTGAACTTTAAAATCCATTTTTTTTTTCAAACGAAAACAATAAATATGTAAACACCCAAAACTACATAGGACAATCTAACCAAAGTTAGAAGAGCTCTTCTTCTTTTTTTGAGTTTCAATTACTCATAGCAGACACCGTCGAGTAGTGTTGTGTTGTCAATGTTCATTTTACGAAAACCGCATCAGTGACCGATTTTGAAAAGGACCAATTTTTTTCAATCAATCGTTCATTTCAATACTTTTTGAGGCCAACTGGCTACGAACCAAAGTAAGTGGCAATAGCCACTGAATCCGAACACCCCGAACGACCAGTCACAGCCTATCATTTAAGTTTAATTAATACCACTAGGAGCATTCGTCCATTGCCGGCATTAGGAATCGAATATTAAAAGCTACCCGTGAAAATGATGATTTTTAGCTAATAGTCTTGTGACTGGCTAGTTTTGGATAAGCGGCACACAATAGTCTTTGCTAGAATGCATTTGTTCCCTATTCATTCCAGAACATCTATATAGATGTTTCCGTTGTGGTACTTCTACTTCGTAGCTTTCGAATGTTTTAAGGTTCAAAATAATACCTACCAGATTTGTATTTTGGTGTACATGTATGTGGAAAAAATGTGGTTTGCTATTTTATATTCCTATAAGTAAATAAAAAAATACCTTCTTATTTTTTTTATTATTCTTAATTTATAGGTTTAACATTCCAGTAAAAAATAATTAAACTTAGATAGATACCAAGCATCATAACTTAAAATTAACTTAAATATTCCGAGCCATTAAAATATATTATCCAGTAAAGCGGGTTTTGTTTCTTTGGCACATTTCAGAACCGACTGCATGAATTTCACGAACCCTGTATCTTTCGGCTTTTCAAGGCCCCTAAGTAACCTGTTCTTCATTACGGCTATAAACTCCTTATTGCTTAGTTGTCCGTCCTCTATTCGAAAAATTGTAAATGGTAGATTTGACATTTCTCACAATATTTGGGGTTAATTCAATAATCAAACTGCAAACACCGTACAGAAATATAAAGTTTCCTTATTTATTTAATTTACCTTTTTTAGTTAATAATGTTACGCATAAAAGGAGATTTTTTGTAAGGTTTCAAACATTTTACCAAAGACTTGGTGAATGCTTTTCACATTTGGCAGAAATTTAGGGATTTACCTGTCGTTTATGATCTATATTTATTAGTTTATGCCGTCTGACGTCGGACTCGATTTTGATTCTTAAATCTTGGATATTATCCGATATTGCTGGAGAATTTCCACATCCCATAGGAAAGGGCTTTTTAACGTATCTTCAAATTTTAATTTATAATTTAAAATTATGGTTACAGATAGTATTGAACAAAATTAAAATTCATCTTCATTTATAGCTACACAAAACATTGAAAAAAATTGAATTGGGGCCTTATTTTTATACATGCCAATTTAACCTATTGGCGAAGAATTTAACTAGGTTGTTTCATAAATTGATAGGTAACATGCCAAATATGGCAAGCGTGATACTTACGATTTTCGTCGAAAATAGTGAAGACGACGTGAATTACATGATCGCTGAGATCTACGTGGGCCACCGTTTTGGCCACATGTTTCAACGTGGCCTGATCTATAGACGCCCCAGCTATGTGGTAAAAAGTCAGGGCCGTATCGACGTCGTTGATGTTGTTCAGGAAATGAAAAAAATTCAAATAATCCTGTTTCGAAACGCCTTTTCCGTGATCTCTGAAACTAAACTCGGCTTTGGTCCCAACCTGATTTATAAGGGTGCGTAAAATCTACTCGGGGTGGCAGTTGAGTGATATAAATCAGATTGTGTAGTCGGAATTCGTGTTTTGGCTAATCAGTAGATTTTTTAAATTTCACTTCTACTTAATAATACACTTTAACTGTTAACTGGATCTTAAACTGGAATGGTTCTGGTAATAGAACCGATATTTTATTTTGAAGGAGATGGGTAGTAAAGGAGATTCTTTTCTTTTTTTTGTCATACACTTTAATATTAATAGCAGAAAACTGTAATAAAAGATTGTTTTTTATCTCAATTTTTCTACCCGTTTGAGTTTTTTAGGGTAAATAGTTTGTTAACTGGTACTTTGCAAAATCATTTCAATCGTTTATCATTTTTGTTCGAAGTAAATGGTTTTTTTAATTTTTAAAATGGTAAATTTTAATGTTGCATTTGGTTGCAGTAACGTATACAGGCCAAAGAAAGTTTATTTACTCGGTTAATTAAAGCAATTATACTTCATCACAGAAACATGATTATAAAAAGAAAATATTTCCATGTAATACCAAAAATTGTCAATTTGAATATCGTCATTTGTATGATATAAAAATATGCATATTATTAGGAAGAAAAATATATCAATATTTTTAAAAATTTAACAGTTTTCACTTTGGTCAAATGTATGTACATATTAAGGTGTGTATAAGTATTAATACGTTAATAAACCGTTATTAAAAAGTTTAGAAAAAAATAAATATTTTGAATTTCTGACGACACAATTTGTATTAGCTTTATTCGTAGGTTTTTTAGCAATTAGATCTTAATAAACTTTATTTTTTACAAATATTTTAAATTATTATTATTATATTATTTTAATTTATATAAATGAGCAAGAAAAAAACACCCGACTTACGTTTTTTTTACCCGCTTCAACATCCTCGCTTTTTTTTTCTGAGGGTACCCAGCGTAGGCAAGCAGAAGTTCGGCGAAATCAGCTTCGTTTATGTTCCCGTCCTCATCGGGGTTCTTCCTTTGGAATTCCAAACTAAGGATTTCCCTCTGGAGCCTCTCTTGGAAATCCAGGAACTTTTCAATTGTCAACTTTTGTTTAAGATTAGGCCCAAAGAAATACGTCGTTAGAGCAGAATTGACGCCCTAAAAATTGGCTTCTTTAGAAATGCAAAAGCGATCGAATTTAGTTTTCTGGTAATTCTTAATATAAGTAGTGGCAATACATCTGATAATTGTGGTAACATGTTGTAGTATTTTAGCGAACTACTTATTGTTGAAGAGTATTTGACTCTCGATTTGACTGCTTAACTATGCATTTACATACTTTTGACGCCAACAGAAAACAATATTGTGCATGCGCGACTGGGATATGGGCGCTAACGGTTCGTCAGTTGTCAGTTAACTTAAAGGTAAAAAAATACGTGAAGATTGCAGTTTACAAAGAAAATATTGCAACGTGAATCTTAGCACAGGGAGTGTAAATTAAGTTTGGTATATGGCTGTGATAAGGAATAATTTATATTTTAGAAACATTTTTGCAAATACAACGCTGCCAAATCTATTCAAAACCAATTAACCAACCAAACCAACGAAAAACGGTATATTTTACTCTCTTATTCCAAGGTATTCCGAATTTTGAGTGACTTTTTTATGAAACACCGTACCATTTCCATATATGTCCCGGTACCTATTTAGTATTTTTTTCTCATAAATTTATACACATTGAGTATAGAGAGGCTTTACCTTGGCTGATGACAGTCTGCGGAACAGTTTGCACTAAGACCTTGGCATTCAACAAGTCGAACATTGCCTGTCAGTTCGTCAGCTTGGCCGTTTGCACTTTGGCTACGGCTTTTTAATGATGCGCATTGAATTCTCGAGGAATTAGTCACGAAAACATTGCTGTTCATAAAAATCACGAGTGTGTGTATGTGTGTGTGTGTGTGTGTGTGTGTGTGTGTGTGTGTGTGTGTGTGTGTGTGTGTGTGTGTGTGTGTGTGTGTGTGTGTGTGTGTGTGTGTGTGTGTGTGTGTGTGTGTGTGTGTGTGTGTGTGTGTGTGTGTGTGTGTGTGTGTGTGTGTGTGTGTGTGTGTGTGTGTGTGTGTGTGTGTGTGTGTGTGTGTGTGTGTGTGTGTGAGAGAGAGAGAGAGAGAGAGGAAGAGGGCAGTTACTAGATATAATATTGTGGTTTTGAATCAATCTGAACCGTTCATGAAGTCATGGATCACGATATATATACACTTAAAATAAAGTTCAATCTAGCTTAAAAAGTACTTTAAAAGTATTTCCCGTATTTGCATGATCCCTGTGTCGCGAGCCGATACTAGTTTGCTGGCGTATCAACGTTGCCACCTTCTCAAATTCTTCGCAGTCCACATCGCCGTCCCCGTTTAAGTCAAACATCCTAAAGGCGATTTCGAAATGTCGACGAGACGCTAAAAAAACATCACACCAATGCCCCAAAACTGTTGAAATTTAATAAACTCACTTGAGAGGACGGTCAGAAGGAATATGTAATCGGAGAATGTGATTAGGCCTGCGCTACCCAGTCTGTAAAATATGCTGTCGTCTTCTAGTTCTAGTTCCAGTCTTTGTTGCACTGTCTAAACAAACGCGTTATTTACAAAAAGCTTCGCTCTGCAAGCAATATATACGTATCGTATATATTTTTCAGTGTCCATCGGACGGAAAATTGCAGTTCGCAATTTGAATTGTGCATTTTGAAATCCAGACACAGAATTAGTTATCCTTACTTCATCTAAGCAAATTAACAACCAACCTATTTGAAAGCTATTATCGAACAATAACAAATTCACACTACCACATCAAACAAATTATCGGAAGATAGTAATTTTTTTGTAGTATAGCTGTTATAGCTAGGTGTTCAAATCTAAATGTATAGTCAAGGTAACATCAAAATTTGGCTAATTAGTATCGATACAAAAATAAAAGAAATTATTTTAAAATATCGAGGCAATCCAACGAAATAATTATATTAAAAAAATTATATAAAAAAGTATACTTTTACACAATAATCTATCTTCGTCTTCTTAAACTACCTACCAAAAACAAATCAAGACGCAGGCAAAATAAAGTTTAAAATTTGTACCTAATTAGGAATAATATAATATAAAGAACGAGTCCATAATAAACTGCAAAATTTTGTATTGAATGCAACCTCAGCTCAAGCTAACTATACAGTGCCCGCTTAAATGACGGGACCTCCGTTTTTAGAACTCTGTCTTTCAGATTGAATTTGGTTTTGTAACATAAATTTTACTTTTTACATATCCCCGCCTGTTTAATTACATTTAACCATTTTTCTAACAGGTCTTGGACTTCACACACTGACAAGACAATTAAATATTTTGACATTGAAAGTGAAAGTAATCTAACATGATCTGGCACTCTCTAATATACAATAATAATAATTATTATTTGTATTAAATTAAATTTTGTGTCTTGCGAAAACTGACGAATCAAATTTGGTACGTGAATAGAACGTGAAAACACCTTACCATTTAAAAAAAACTTAAAATGGCGCCCTGCTGTCATTTTGAGATATTGTTTTTTGTTAAAAATTAGACATTTAATTATATACGTGCATGCCAAATTTCATCGTGCTAGATACAAGGGTACAAAAAATAAAAGAGGGTCCCATCCTTTAAGCGTTCACTGTATATAAGTATCTAATATAAGAATTGCAAGTGTGTGTCTCTAACTTAAACCGCCTAGCGAAGCTGAACGAAAATAATTGGTCCGGGCGGATGAAATTCAAACCGAATTGAGGCGGTCAAAGGAATATATAATGATTAAATCGTTAGATAGGGCCAGAGAAAGTGCTCTGGTTGGAAGTGACTTGTCACTTGTTAGAAATTCCCCCCCCCCCTCCCACATAGTTGTGCGTAGGTGTCAATATATACCGGACCGGAGTATATTCAGTTCATATTAGTGTTTTACTTTTTAGTGTTTTGCATTTGTATAGAAATATTAATGAAGTCAATTAATACCGAAATTAGAGGAGTCAAGACAAACCCGTAAAATATTAGTTCAATTCCAAAAATATTAACGGAAATATAGTCAGCAACACTTTATATACAACACGTTAGTTTTAGATAAAAAATCCGTGAGTAAAGTAGAAAAGAACCTACATAAACATTTTGTTGCCTGTCTAAGTTTCTCCTTTTTCGTTCTTATAGGGACCCATTTGCGAAGTTTTTAAGACTATATGCCAATAATTAACTTTGCTTGATCTACTTTCTAGCTGCAATAAGCGGTGCGAATGTGGAAACTATCTGAGTGACGTCAATATTTTCATTGTGAATGAAAAGAATTTTTTTAATGCCAGACTCGCTGATTAAATATTTGGAAGCCTTTAAAGCAGCCAACCAAATCTATCGTAGAAAGGTAAAGTAAGAAAAAAAAGTTTCATCCTAGAGTGACCTAATAAATTGACTAATTCAGAAAATATACTTATTATTTGAGTAGTGAAAACGTGTTGAATTAAGCGCATTTATTGTTTACCAAGTCCGTTTCCTTTCTTTGCACTTGGCATTAAAAAAAGAAAATACATTATAGGTTTCAATATGTCAAAATTTCAAGAGAAAACACTAAATACACAAATGCCTCCAGAACTCTTCTTTTTCTTGTTAATAAAATTTAAAATCTTTAGTTAATACTAAATGTCCATTGCATTCTGCACGCAGTAGGATTTAAAAAAGTCAAATTTAGAGTCTAAATTTATTTTATATCAGATTTTTTATATATTGCTGTGAAATTGCAGTCAGATTCAAAATTTGTTTATTCTCAGCCTTAAAAACGTATTAACTTTCATTAACTTTAAATGTTATTGACACTTCCCACTGGTTGTCTCATCCATTATATACTAAAGTATCGATACAGTTTCAAAAATACAATGCAGCTTTCCAAAAAGCAAAACTTTGAAAGCTTCTCATCAAACAAACTCATATAGCCCTAAGGGATGAGTGACAAGACTGGAGTTTGAAAAGGGTTAAAACATATACATTGAGTCAAACGCATGCAAAGTAAAATGAGAGTGTCTACTACAAAATTGTATTACCTGTAAACCGTGCTGAAAAAAATAAGTAGGAAACATTAAAGACATACATCCACTATTTACGGATCGAAGACATAGTTGTACAAGTAATAGAGTGTTACTAAATACCATAAATACCACATGTTTAAACAGACAGAAATTCCTAATAGAAATAGATGAAGTAAACTTACTTTGGGGTCATACCGTTTGTATTGATCCAGGCCCAATCCTACAAAAACGATGTTAGCGTTAAAAATTACATTTGAAATAATAACTGATAATAAGTTTGTACAAATACATGTCAGTTCGAGAAGCTCTAAATAAAAAAAACAGGCGAAGGTTAGAGGGTTAGAGCAGGGATAGAGAATAATCAAGCAAATATTAGATTATACTAGGTTTTCGCCACCTGCGAAACACAAGCAAAAGCTAAGTTTTGGTAAAGGATGGTGACATTTGTTAGAGAAAATTCAGGATATGTTAATAACAGCTTAGGGTGGAATCATTTTGGTATTTGAGAGGACATTGTCAAAAATTATCTATATATTCTAAAATCAAACATTTTAGACAATTTGCAAATCAAAAAATTTATAACAAGCCGTAAAATTTCAATTGTTCTTTTTTGAAAAATATTAATTACGTTGCCTTTCAGGGCGTCACTAGAATAATAATTTCAATCTAATAATTTTGGAATTAGTCTCTTACTACAACAAACAAATTTTGATGGAGTGGTTTTATTGGTGATCATAATTATATTACAACTATCACATTTAAACTACGTTAAGGCAGCAAGATTGTTTATTAAATTTTGCGAAAAAAGAAGCAACCAGGTAAATAATTGTTATTTTTTTACGATTGCGTTCAGATTTATATGATGTTTATGGATAAGGCGTAGGTAGTCTTAGTCTTTGTTAAGTGAAATGTACCATTTTCGTTTTGTATTCCTAAAGATCATATAGACATCCATATAGACATCATATATGACATGTGTGTTTTGCAGCTTTTGATGACACTTGTCAATTGTTCTTTTTTTAAAAATATTAATTACCTTGCCTTTCAGGGCGTCACTAGAATAATAATTTCAATCTAATCATTTTGGAATTAGTCTCTTACTACAACAAACACATTTTAATTGAGTGGTTTTATTGGTGATCATAGTTATATTACAACTATCACATTTAAACTATGTCAAGGCAGCAAGATTGTTTATTAAATTTTGCGAAAAAAGAAGCAACCAGGTAAATAATTGTTTTTTACGATTGCGTTCAGATTTATGTGATGTTTATGGATAAGGGGTAGGTAGTCTTAGTCTTTGTTAAGTGAAATGTACCATTTTCGTTTTGTAATGGGGGTGATCCCCTTTATAAATAAATAAATAAATAAAACAGTTATATCTACTAAGAGACAAAATATTTAAATAAATAAAGAAATATCTATATTGATTGATAGTTAACTAACCGTCAGGTTGTTTAAGTCCAGGGGTCATTGAACGTAAAAAATCATCAGGCGTCATGTAGATCTCGTGCTGATCCGGTGTAGGACCTTGTGCCTGCAACGTGGCAAAGTAGCGAAACACCTTGTCCGGCGTGGAATAGTGACGGATACGATTCTCGTATTCAATAATCTACAGCGGATAAGCAAGGGGTTATGGATTGGAACAGCTAGGACTAGAGATCCAGTATTTCAAAAGCTAATGACTGTTTCTGGTCTCTGTGTGCTGGAATATGAAAGCTTCTTAAAAATTCGATGTAACTTTGAACTATTATACAAAAATAAGAAACCAGCTGCAGCCTGTATATTTTGGAAAACCAAATTCCAGTCATTAACTTCCTTGGAAAAATATTAGATAAGCATTCGAGCATTAGTCATACCACATCACAGAATCGTTATGATTAATATTTAAATTATTAGAAAATTAAAAAAAGAAAAAAAAAGTTTCAAAACAATGTTATAAGTAAAAAAATAGATAGAACAAAAAACAAATGTATTTGCAGATTTAACCAAATTAACACAACAAGACAAAAATCTGTTTTTCTGTATCTTTATTTCTTCAAGCAATTAATTTAATTATTAATTGAGTAGAAACCACCAAGATGCCCACACCAAGCAAATGCAAAACTGATGAATTTTTACCATCAGGTTGCTTCATTCCCGGGGTTATAGCCCTCAAAAAATCATCAGGTGTCATGTACACTTCATTGGATTCGCTACTGACCAATTTTATTGTAGCAAAATAGCGAAATATCTTGTCTGGTGTGGAATAAGCTCTCAATCGATTTTCATAGTCTATTATCTAAATATTGCAATAAAAATTAATTATATTAAATAATCCAAATTAGTGGAAAAACCAAATTTTTATTATAAAAGATGAATCGAATTTTATGTATGAATAAAACGGCAATATGCTAATTCAATTATACTATATTCCCAAAATCAACATTCTCCATTTAAAAAAATTAAATTGTTTATGGAGATTCACCAACCTTTCGGTCTCTAAACCCAATCTTTTCCTTTCTGTGTTTTTTTTTCTTGCTATCTTCATCATGACTATCTTCCGTTTTTTGTTCAACTTCAGAGTCTGAGGCTTCAATGGTGGATGATCGTGCTTTCACCGAAAAGTATCTGCTAACCCTAAACAAAAATCCAACAAAATGTTGAAAAAAAAAACAGTTGGTCAAGAACCTACCATCGATAATCGATTAAAGAAGCGGTAAAAACGATACCCAAAAAGGAGTACCAGAGTTTCGAAAGAGTAGGGGTGGGTTCCTCTTTGTGCCCGAAATTTTTATAGTGTCTCCTCTGCTCCTGGTTAGTTTTACTTGTTAAACTTGGTACATTTCTAACGACTGTTTGATACAAATAGCCATTAGTTCGAGTGGTGCATTTGATGAATCTCAGGTAATTATTCATTCTTATTGGAGCTTGTAAGAATTGTCAATTCGTTATTTTTTCCTTATTCGAAAAATATAACCTTATATACGGTTGACATTTTGAACGCAGAACAATTAATTCTTCTTTGCCTTCAGTCCACGGTGACTTGGCCACATCCAATAGAAGAGTAACGTTATATAAAAGAGGATAGTTATTTTCAATCATACGATACATAATTTATAAAGTATAAATTCTATACGTATTTTACCATCCAACACGGTTCGTTACTCGATCCAATTTCTTCTAAGATAAAAAATTATCCGTTCGCAAACATCCATTGGCAATACTGATCACCTTCATGTTCTTCTTTCGTTACTATGACATGATTACTTTTGCAAGATCTCAGCCTCGTTTTTATCGCGTTTTTGCCGCGGTCGCAATGTTTAGAAATTTGAACTGTCAACGTTCATCCACCTGCCGAAGATTGTAACGGTCCTACTGCATTCAAAAATAGACCGTTATTTAAGGTTGAAATGCTTTTCCTGCTTCTTTTGCTGAATATATGTGCTGCTAATGGAGCAGTGTACGATTACTTAACAAGTGTAAAGAATTATTTCGGGTACAATGGAGGTAATGAAAATTCTGCCGCCGAATTTAGCCAAACTGTACCATACGAAGTGTCGACAGTTGATCAGAAATTCATCGAGGAGGCTGTTAAACTAACTGGAGTGGCAATATCTGAGCTTGATTCTTGTCAGCAGAGGGTTATATTGAAATTAAAAAGCGATTGTAATAAGCTGAATGATGAACAACTAGCCAAGGTTGCCGTTCATCTTTTAAATTGCCAATCATATATAGAAGGTCGTAAAATCTATCCTTGTACAGAGGAAATGTCGATAAAAGAGTGTACCACAAATATGGATTCTGATACATGGACCAGTTACCATTTGATGAGCAACCGAGCTCGGTCAGTGTGTTATATGATAAGACAGAGTCAATTTAGAGGTTTAGCAGAGCACACTGTGAACCGATTAATGGAAGCCTCGAAAGACCAGTTAAAATCATTGGGTGAGATTACCCTGAATCAGGAAACTATAAAAAATGTTGCGGAAAGTACATATGAGACTCTTAATAAAGGTGAATTTTTGCTACCCCAAATTTATAATATATCCTGTTAAAAGATGAGAAAGGCTAACATTAACTTTTAAATTTCAGCTCATAAACATCTCTCAGAGCAACAAAGAGATATGCAAAAGGCCCAGCTGCATGGGCAACTAGTGCTGGAAAATAATATTATTCGACTGATAGATGAAAAGCGTCTTATTCATGAAACACATGAAGAACTAGTTCAAATGACCAAAGATGTTCAAAGCAGATTGGATATGTCAGCTGAACTATTACAAAATCAAAATATTGAGAGCCGAGTGAATCATAAGGAGCTGCTGGATGATTTGACTGGTCTTCACCAAAAAGCTGTTGATCTGTTCAAAAAAATTGGTATTTAAAGAGTCTTTAATTGATTAAATTTATATTGTAACAGCATGTTTTAGATGATTATTCTGAGATTTTATTGACACAAAACAAGAATTTTCAGAAACAATACCAGGATACTTTAAGGAATCTTCAGGAAGTAAATAGGACAGTGCATGATTTGGTTGGTCTTTTAGGGGGCACCAGACAAGCTTTAGAAGATAGACTGAGTTGGATAATGACTGCTTTAGGTAAAATTTATGTATTGTTGATGTTCATCCCCATTTGTAGTAAAATACCAGTGTTAAATCAACAATTTTATTAAATGGCTATTTGTGCTGATATAACAATGGTTGTTGTTGCTATAACAGTTTGTAGAACCATGATCATCACCTTGCCCATTGTGCTGTCACTAAAAATGGATGTTTGTATTTAATATATCTCATTTTTTCCAGTATATATAGTATAACTATAGTATAAATTATTATGATTCATGCAAATTATGCCACCGAATTTTAATTTAATTTAATTTAAGTTGAAGTGAAATATTTAGGTGTTATAATTAGAAATAAATTTTAAAGTATTTTGTTCAGATAGTACAAATAGTAAAAAATTACTTAAAATGCAATGTGATAATTGTTTTCTTTTAGGTGGTACAGACTCGGCAGTTGAAAGAATATACATAATATTTTGGCACATTTCGTTTATGTTGGTGGCTATGTTGTCATGTGCTTTTCTCTCAGCTAGGACCAGTACTAGATTGGTCATAGCAACCTTGCCACCCATGAACATGATTGTCGCCCTCTATAGTCGGGAACATTTGGAACCTGTCACCTTAGGGATTGTTATTGGTATTTTTGTGTGCAGTAAGTAAATTTGCTAATTAGCAACAATATTGTGATCTCCCTGTTAAAGTGTTTGTTGAGAATCACTAACTGGTAAATTGACATAATGGACAATACGATGACCATAACTTTTGGTTTCAGTTCAAACTTTTATCATATCAGCTGTAAATATTCGAGGCAGGATAAATGGCGCCATCTCGTGGTCCAAGTCGGAAACGTCCCAGAAAAAATATGGTTCAGAATCACCCAACTTACACGATTTAGATATCGGCTCTGAAGCTGATGTTTACGATTACCAATCCAACTTTGAATCTCGCGAATTAGATGTAAATGATCGTTTCGAATATCAGTCCTTAACTCCGCCCAGGTCTAGAGTTGGAACTTATTCCGTGAGATCAAGATCAAGAAGTGCCACGCCACTGGTCCTAAATGCAAGTTCCAGAAGCGCTTGCCATGCGAAAACGAGAACCGGGACCCCATGTAGGATTACTTCGATGCCAGGCAGAGATTTCTGCTATAGGCACCAAAATGGAGATTCGGTCTTAGGGTAGGTTGTGGGACTTCTTTCTTTATGCTAATGATAATTTCTTTCATTGTAAATAATTGTGACCATCTAGTTAAAATGTAATACTTTATTCAAAGTTTACATTGACTTTTCTGATAATGCCTATTTAGTAATGCCTCTTTAGGTTGAACAGCATATTCCAAGGAGATATTTGAAACATTTATATAAAAATAGTCAATCTCAAGTCATAGCCTTTTTTTCGTTTTGTTTTTGAGCAAACGTTGAGAAAATGTTGACTTTCAATACCCTCAAACAAAGTACAGCAAAACAATTCTTGTTTTGCTTTAGGGTAGGGTATTGTGCCCAGTCGTCATTTTAAAGTTTTAAAAACGTCACTTGTTTTTACAGCTTCGGAAGTTGTTATTCACAGAACATAGAAGATTAAATATTATTGCGCACTGAAACACAAAACAAAAATGTGGATATTCGAGTCGAATGTTTCAAATATGCGAGTGCATTTAAAATTCGGCGTTTTAAAACCAATTGTTGACGGGATGAGTTGATTCACATTTTGGATGATAATAGTATAATATTATTACGCACGAGTGTGGTAGACGGCATTTAAGTTATCAGTTTATTAGGCAGGTGCATGGTGTGTTTCAAAAGGAGCAATGGATGACTATAAAGATATCGATTTACTTTGTATTCAAAACTGTCGAATTGATTTAAGCTGTAGAGGTGTTGCAATTTTTGTACGTACGCAAGGATTGCTCATTTTATAAAATTAACATTATTCTTAATAGCTCTGTAAAATACCTAATTATACACCGATGTAGCATGCGTCAGTTCGGTAAACTTTTTAAGTCACACTTTTATTTGGCATGAGCAGAGCGACTGACAATGAGACAAATTTTTGTTTGTTTTAACAAAGTATAGGATATTGTCATATAAAATATGTTAAAATTAAATAGGTAATTAAGGCATCAGTTCGGTATTTAGATTGAATGTGGTGAATATATTATCAACCTTTTGTTGTTGTCGTGCAGATCAGTGTATAATTAGGTATTTTACAGAGCGAGTAGGAAAAAAATTAGTAACCCATTTATTGACTGTTAGTTGACTTGGTATGGGACACAAGTTGGAGTAAAAGGCTTTGCTACTTTAAAATCAAAAGCTAAATGCGACTCCGGTGTAAGGCCTTTCATCAGGATTTGCGATTTTTAAGGGCGGGTTTCAGAAAGGATAGGCTGTAAAAATAATCACTTAATTTTATTTACTATTAATAATTCTTTAAAAAATGGGTTAATATTATAAGTTATGGGAATGGCATAATTGAAATTTATCAAAAGAATCCAATAAGAAACGCACTAAATTTGATTTGTTGACTTTGAAACTCGCCCATTATCTAACTTGACAAACAACACTCAACATCAACAGCGGCCGCGGGGGCGATCTCGAGTAAGGCAACTTATATATTATTCTGTAAACTTTGGTTACATGGACTGCTGCGACCAGTTGATCTAATGCTTGTGTCACTTCTAATTTTTTCCTACTCACCCGAAAATTTCAAACTGATATAAAGTTCATTATTTTGTGGGAGGAGGGGATATATCCTTCAGGTTTTCAAATTCTAGAATGTCCGCACCTAGTTTTGAGTATCGCTTCATGCACGCCCTGCACTTGTCATTGTCCGCACGGCACCCCGTGTGTTGTTTGAGGTTATAGTCTCAGCGGTATAGTTTACATTTCTGTTTCATTAAGTTCCGTTGGTAGTGATGGTAATAGTATCAACCTGCAGGGTGGCGTGTTTGGATTAAAGAAATACACATGGTTTTTAACATGCCGTTTGCATTTTTTTTATTGTGATGTTTTATTGTAATTTATTCCATAATAAGTAGAAACATTAAATGTTGGTAACAGTACATGTCAATTTTTATTAGTTTACAGTTAAGGAGTTTAAGTTTATTTCAGAGAGAAAGGGTTGCAATAAAACCAAGCAAGTGGTTAAACTTCATAAATTCGTTTAAACAAATTGAGAGGTGCAAAACAATTATTCTCAGTTTATTATTCCATGTGCTTTACTTTTTTATTTTATTTTACTATTGTGCTCAAAAGTAATAGATTGCGATCTTGCTGGTAAGTAGAAGCCCTGTGACTGAACTAACTCAGTCTTACATGGTTCATGGCTGGCACTGTGTGCAAAGGTGTTATCCAATATTATGTTTTTAGTTGCGTCCCAAAGCCCCAAAAGTTGTTTTCATCTTTTTAATATCACAAATATGGCTGTTCAAATATCAAAATATGAAATTCATAAGAACATAACCGCACTACCAAGGTTAGAAATTACAGGTTCTGAGGATAATTCTAGAAGGGGCAATGGATTGTCTTGTAAAGAAATTATTTCAGATTTTAATCTATCCAGAAGTATAATTTTTTGAAATCATTGAACCAATTTTTTCCCCACCACTCTCCACAATTTTCACCTATATGCTTCTAGAGGACCTTTAGTGGAGGAAAGACCACATTTCCCAGGAACTAACCGAGTTAATGAAAAATGGTCTGACTACTTTTGTTGCCTTTTTACTGATTTCAAAACCAAAGATGGCTCTATGAGTATGGGAGTCTTCGTTCTTGAAATACTGGTTGTTTTCTTAAGTGTGGAATTTGGTATAATGCATTTAAGGCCATAGATCGGCTTCAATTGTAGTTAACGTTGGTAATCTTACCAAATCTAATTAATATCTTTAGTTGAAAGAAAATTTAAAGAGATATTTGATTAGTTTTTGATATATTTAGATAAAATTGATAAATTTCGAAATTTATGCATAGTTTCTAAACGATAAAGAACAACGACATCATTTAATTTATTGCGGCATAAACATTATCACGTTCAAATTAATTGATTATTGAAATACATAAAAGTTTTCCAAATGATAATAAAAATATGAATAGTTTATATTGCAGTCACTTGAAGCATAGAAGACAAAATTAATTACCTATTCTTTTAGATTGTATGGCATATTATATTGTTGCATAGTAACTGCAATGCTACTACTTCGCCATTTGTAGTTTCCTTGTAATTATTTATTATCTCAGATATTTCTATAAGTGTTAAAGAGGAATTTAAAGATATTGCCTTTCAAGTTCAACCCTACTTATGAATGAAACAATATCAATGCGCCATACCAATGATACTGAGTTTGTTGACATCAGTCCATTCACATTAAATATTTGAATTCCACCCCCACACTTATATTTTTTCAGAAGTGGCCATCTTGGAGTTATGTTTTGATATTAACATTTTTTATGGTATTTCTAGGTTAGCTTGCAAATGTATCTGAATTTATTTTGTGCGCACTAATTTTAATAATATATGTAAACCAATAGGATGACTGAAAGATAAGATGTCGAAGGTCGTAAGAAATAATCGAAATAATATAATAAAAATTATAAAATAGGAATAGAAACCCGGAGTATGTATCGGGTTATGATGGCGAGCCAAGCCACATAGGGTTAGACTTCTCGGACATATTAAAAGATTCCACATAACACAGTGCTTAAAACAAACGAATAATCTAATCACTTGATTGATTATTAAAGAGAATCCAACGATTCGCCAACCGCTAGGTTCTAGATCAACTGCAAAATAGCCTATCAAAACAAACTATCGGAGCTACTTAAAATCCGACCTAATCAGTGCTTTTATAAAGCCGGACTATCTTCGCCGGTTCGCGTTCCGTTCACTTCGGAAAAATACCAATGTGGGTTCCCATGGGTTAGCAATATTACGAATGACAGAATTATAACTGTTTACGATACGATAAATAATGCTAGTCAAAAATAAACAGTCAAAACACGCAAAACGAAATATGCGAAAATATCGACCACTTAAAGCTAAGCGCGCCGATATATATAAAAAACTTTTAAATTTTTCAACTAATTTTTTTTTACCATATACTCCTAAAGCCATGACAGATATAAACAAAGATGCTTAAAAAAAGCCTGAAAGAACGAAAACAGCTTCATAAAAGAAAAATATGTATATTTTTTTACCAATAAAATTGGGGTAACATTCGTAACTATTGTTTCCTACAGTTTTTGTCCATAAATCTGAACTAGCAACTCCGTTTGATGAAATTTTTTCTCAAACCAAATCACACCCTGGGCGATTCTTTTTCTGTTGCTTATATTATTGACAGTAAACTTCATCAACCAGCGCACTATTGCGTTGAGCTAGATGTTTTTTCTCTAACATTTGTACTATTTCCAATATAACCTATAAAAACATATGGCCGCGGCCGCCAATGAAATGGTACAATGCAAAATTTTCCTACGGGTATCGTCTTTGCGCACCAGAACTACGGGCGATGCTGCCGTCAGTGCCCCCAGTATAGGCAGCCTTGATAGTTTTCTTGGATCCCTCTCTACCTAAAATGTTCATGGTTTATTTACACTTATATGTAATAGTCAGTCAATAATTTGTTTATGACTTGTAATAGGTAATAGGATACTTGTACATACATCTGCTATGATCTTATGACTTCTACAGAAGTTATTTTAATTGTTCCAAAAATATAAAATGGCGAAAGTTCTCTTCAGATGTTTTTTGATAAGTGCATTATCAATTTAAATTACATTTATATCACATATGACTTAAAAATGGCATGGCAAGTCATGCGCATGCGCATTAAGAAAACAAGATTGCTTTCGACAAATCGTGAAGTCATCGGCAAGTTCATAGCGCGTAGCGCGAAGCAGCTTTGTATTTCAAAAAGAAGCTGCTTCGCAGTTCCTTGTCCTAGATGGACGCATTGTTTTTCTACCGTGCTCCAGCGGACCACTATGCAACTTTCGCAAAATCGATGTAATTTTATTCTGCATACACCTGTACCGTTTAAACCAAATTATCGCATATTTTATAGTTTTTTATTTACGGCTACGGTTTGTCCAGCAAAAATGCAATTTTTACGATCTTTTAGATTTTTTTGCCCATAATCGCCACCCCTGTACATAATCCAAAAAATGCCCGAACTAAAAGTAATACCCCTAGATCTCCTACATTTCCCGGTATATGATTTTTTCAATAGGGTAAACGGTTTTCGAGAAAATACTTGTTTTCTGCAAGCATGCAGTACGTCGTAATAGAAAATGACGTCATCGCACCTATATTGAATGCGAGATGTAGGGACTACCACATGAACTTTTTCAAATATCTCGGGAAGCGGGCATGATGGACAAAAACCGTAAATGCAAAAATTGTTGGTCTGGACGCGGCCTATAATTCTGTTTGAACCAATTAGCCATATATTTAACGGATTTTGATTTATGACCAATAATTTACTCTGGAAAAGAACAATTTTCAGGGTCTTTTAGATTTTTGTGCATAATTGAGAAACTCTGTATATTATCGAAAAGATCTTTGAATTAAAAGTTATAGCACTGGATCTTCCGCGTTTCTTGGTTAAAGGACGTTGCCGATCGGATTAATAGCTTTCGAGAAAATAATTTTTATGTGAAAGCTAGAATAACCCAAAAAAATTTTTTGATGTTTTTTTTAAATACTTGTTTCTACCAGTCAGTTTCTACAGTTTAGGTGTGCGTATGAATTTTTACTTCTCTGCTGAAATTGAAGACAAATTTGAAACATCTATAACATTTTTGAATATAGCACAGGATATCCCCAGTACTATATTTGAAAACCTTAAATACAAAAGTTTTAGCTCTCTATATGGGCTAATAGTCATGTGAAAGAAACTGATAACTGAATCACAGCCTTCTAGTTATGGTCAATTATCCTCATACATTTTTAAAAAATCCGGATATCGTGCATCTTTTGTTCAAGAATTTTTTCGATCGGATAAACCGTTTTTAAGAAATCAGTTTTTCTCGATACCCGACACTCCAGCCCCCTCAATATCAATAGGTTCCATTAGGGAACTAAACTATATATTTGTGCCAATTTTGAAATCGATAGCTGCAAATTTCGGACACTCATAGCGATGAACGAAAAACAGAAGAAAATCCCGAAAAAAATATGAACACCAATGTCTGATCGCGGCCATTTTCTAAAGGCTTATGTATCTCGCGGGTCGTTTAAAAGGAGCCAAATCTCAGAGCACTGGCTTAAGCCGCGTTTTTATAAAACGTCGATAGAGAACGGAAAACAGACAAAAAAAAAATTGACCCTGATCATTTCTGTACCAATGGGGGACGCGTAAGACCAACCGTTGCCGAGATATGTTTCGTCGCCAAGCGGGTATACTTTCGAAAAATTCGATTTCAAAGATTTTTCGAAAGGAATAACTATAATTTTACCATTACTGCATATTGTTAATTTGCATTACATTTTTGAGGATAACCTTTGTTGATTTAGAGGGGGAATTATTTTACAGTTAATGGTTGGATCATATAACTTATAAAACGGTCTGTTAAATCTTGTTCTTGATTAAGGATTGGTGCTATAAAGGATTGAAAATTAAAGTGTTCCTTGTCTCACTATGTGTCTATTAAAACAACTTTGTGAGTTTACTATCTGGCATAAAATTAGGCTAGTTTATGATGAAGCCTGATTTTTGAAAGGAAGTTCATATTTGAGCTCATATAATAAACATTTACACCTATAACATCCGCAGAAAAAAAAATTATATATAAATACCTGATACTTTACACAGGGATCGAACTGCCATGAAGCTGTATAAAGACTTGTACACACTAGAGAAAGTCCAGCAAGAGGCATTTGAGGCATACAACTATCAGTCCAAGCAAAACCTAAAATTATAGCAGAAAAATTGTAATTTTATTATTGCATTTCTTTAGTGGATTGTGAATTTTATAGTGTAACCAGTTCAATTCATTATTAATAGTTAATGTTAATAATTGGTGTGATTTCAGTTTTTACGAAACACATTTAGGCAACCAGGAATACACAAAAAGGAAAAATTATAGTTATTTCAAATTATTATATTTGCTTTGCATATAATATTGAGAAACCTCCAATAATGATTTGGTAGAAATTGATTTCATATTTTTATGATAAGCAGTAATTCCTATAAATTACATCAAACTTGCCTGAAACAATGGAAGTTACTCCAGTAACAACTGCGGCTTTGTGTAAAAAATTGCCCATAGTAATCCAATGGGCTGTTTCATCACCCAGTTGGGTAGGTTCAATTATAATAACAGAGCAGCAACTGTCGAGGGCTTTTTCGAGCTCTAATTGAAAGTACTGTTGGGAGTCATGCCCATCATACACTTCCCTAATTACAGCTACATTGCTTCGACGTAACTCTCTATAAATAATTATTTGCAGCAAATGGACTGTGGTAATATCTAAATGTTACCTATTTTCTCCCCCATCCATTATTTTAAATTACAAAAGTATACCTAAATTTAAAATGGACTGATTCTGTTTTGTGTGCAAACTTGATTAATTTGTAGTAATTATATTTTACTTTGTACAAAACTTTGTACTCGATATTTCTCATTAATGCTGCCTGGTGTAAACTTTTCGTAAATGCCCGAAGTTGTCATCCTACACAACATAACCTGTTTCACTTAATATCATAGATATTCGAAGATCTTGTAAAAGGTCAGTTTAAATGGAATATGTTGAAAAAATAAAATTTTCCGTAAAAATTACAAGAACTTGATCTAAACGTAGAAAGTGAATGGAATACTGTTAAAAGAAATTGATCCTTGAAAATTTTGTTAATCGGGCTAAGGAGAAGAACGCTGTTATTTCTTACCAATATCTCCTTAAAATGTGTGTGGAGTGTTGCCTATTCCAGCGCCTTCTGTCAAGAATGTAAAGCATTTCTATCAAATACACCACGTGACCGATGTTTTCTTTACCTGCGTGACAACATCCGATGCGACTCGTTTTTGAACCGCTGAATGGTTTGGACTGTGACAGCGAGTTTTATTTCTATACGTTCCACTCGTTTCAGTTTGAGTGTGGTTGTGCGATGGAGAGGTTGTAGCGGTTGTTTAGAGGATTGTTTATGTTGCTTAAAAAGCAGCGGCGCTGACACGATTTCGCGTACGGCGACCAGTGTTTTAATGTACATGGTCGGTGACTATGGGTTACATTAAGGGGCAGTTATTCGATATTTAGTGCTGAGTGTTGTGATCGTCGTCATGTCGCAGTGTAAAAAATTCGCTCCGAACATATTCCACAAGTCCAAATGTTCAAACTGCTTCAGGCAGAAGGAAGAGCACTCGGCCGAGGCACTGGAATGCAATCGGGTAAGTTACTAAGCCTAGATTTGCACTGTCGAATTGGATCTTTAAATCTTATTTATTACCTACAGTTCATGTGAATAATTCTTTTAAGGAAGTCTACTTAATCTGAAAATGATTGTTAAAATTGCACATGATTAATTTAGTATATCTAAATTTATGACTTACTGCCATTTTTTCAATAAAAAAAAATCGATAAATAAAGTTGCTTGAAAATCTGACGTTGAAGTACTTACTTTAATTGTAATTTTTATGGCATTGCAGAAGGTAACAAAATAGCAACTTTCCTGAACAAAGTTATAGCGTATTGTCAATTTAATGATACAGCTGACAGAAAAAATGTTTGAAGTGTCCCCGAAAATTTTTTCTTATAATAGCACAAGAGGTTAAATTATTGCGTTTTTTTTTCTAATCCATCAATATTTGAATACGTGAGAAAAAATTCCGGGACTTAATTTAACCTCCAGTGGTTTTCCGGAAGAAAATTTCGCACTTAATTGCGTTTGAAATTCAGTTTTTGACAATGTTTAATTTTTTCGTTTGACAAGTTATTTTACTTTTTAATTCAATTGCCATGGTATCATGATTGTATCATTTGTTTCGGTCCAGACAGTGGTTAAAATGACAGTTAAGCGTTTTTTTCTACTCCCACCTCTAAAATATTAAATGGTATTTGGCGTTTATCGATTCTGCGTGTTATGTCATGTATGTATTCATGCTATTTTGCAAGAATGTAACCAAAAACTGATTGTCAAAAAGTACGCATATCTTCAGTCACTCGAGCTACCTTCGATCAATCGATCAAATTTTTTTCAAATTGTACATCGTTATCTCAACAAATTTTCACTAAATTTGTATGCTCCTCGGCTTAGACAGAAGAACTGCCGATAAAATATACGCGTTGTCATAACAATTTGTCAAAAAAATCAATTTTTATTGATTAGAAAAGAGGTAGTGGTGTGAAATTTTCAGCTTAATCCTAGATGCCGCGAGTGGTGGGTGCATTTTCAAATCCATATATTAATATAGTGCTTTTCTTTTGAAAAGCTTTGAAGAAGTTATAAATTGTAACGGAAAAAAACTTATCGAATTGGCCTTTTAAAAACTATTTTTATTTGAGACTTCCATCGAGGCATCAAAAATTGGGGTTTTGGGGTTAGATAAAGCACGGGATATGCCACGATCCCTAGAAAACATATGTGCAGAATTCGCTGTGTGATACAAACGCTGAATAATTTAAAGCTACATGTTTTGAAGTTGATTTTTTTCCTTTTATGATGACACCCCGTTTTACACCATTGTCATAGCTTTGACCGCCGCCGAAAAATGGCTCCATCTCCCCCAGTGGACTCCATCCAAACGGAAATGGCACGGCACAGGCTCGATGTAGAAAAATTAGGGAAATGTTACAATTTTTTTCTCGATGTTTGATTTCTTTTTACCGTTACATTCTTACTGAAATTATTTACACATTATTATTTGGTGATCGAACAATATTTTCTTGAAAGATTTGTATAAAATTAAATTCATAATCTGCCTTCTTAAGAAATCCGCGAAATTGCTCATACAATGTATATATATATACGGTATATAGACGTCCCAACTTTGTAAAATAGTTATTTGTTCAACTAGTTGGGAAAAAACACGGATAACGAAAATAAAGAAAATCCATTTCCAGAACCGTTTCAGGGAAAAAGATGGCGTTCAGTGGTTGCCCCTCCCCTGGCGCCGTTGCTATCGGCCCTCAACGGCCGTTTTGCTAAATAACTTGTATTCGAAAATCGCCTCACAAATCTCAATGGATTTAGTGGTTCATCGTTACCGTTAGTTCCATTTTAATCGGGCATTTAAGATTGTAACGTTGCCGCGCCGTAAAACCTTGACACATATTTTTAGGTCTACGAGTAACCGGCTACCACAACATGTCGGGATTTGTTTTCGTGGTATAATTCTTCGTTCGCCAGGCAAAAATTTATTGATAACTTCGTCGGCACGATCAAGTTGTAGAACCCGGGCTCGACAATAGAAACAAATCGTGAATTTAATTGGTATTCTTCTGCACTAATCGTGGCGGTCAAAGGTCGACGATCGCAGGCTTGCCACCGGGTTACATCGTCAGCAAAATAATGCTCCAGAGTCATTCACGGTGGATGATACCCAAGTTTAGACGTTTCCGGATGACAATAAGTATAATAACTAGAATTGTCCTGAAGATGTTTAATATATATGGCAATTTCTTGCTAAACATAAATGGTAAACAAGAGCATATTTTGTCAAAAAATCTCGCCTTTTAAGATTTTCCGTCTTTTAAGATTTTAAGATTGTTTGTAAAACAAAATGGTGGTGTGTAAGGACAAGAGTTTTAATTAGTTGGCAATTGCAATTTTCTGAACATTGTAATATCCATTGCTTCCTACTTGATATAGAATGTTTGAATTCAGCTTTTATAACGTGTCAACAAAATGTGGAAATATTTAATCAGATGCCATTTAAAATGAAATTAAAGATGAATTTTATGTTAGGTATACAGTGTACAGGTATTCATGCATTTCATCAAATTCGACATTGGGATAGCGCAGACGGTAAGACATGCAGCAGGGCACCCCAAACCAAGATAAAATTCCGTTCAATGTCTTTGGTACTTCCGAAAATATTTTATTTTGTTTTTGTAAATTCAGAAAAAATATACAATTTTTTTTTAACTTCATCGTTGGTCGAAGTGAAATTAGTTATTAACATATCTCGGGAACGAGGGCTTTAAAATTTAATGGAGGAAATGCATTTCACTCCAGATGTACAGTTCTGTTAATAAAAAACAATACAAGTCTTATGATTAGTTTTTGTATTATTTAAGCAGTTTGAAACAGGCTTTTGCGATTATTTTTTTGCATTTGAAAATATTAAAAAAATTAAATTCCAAAAATTAATTTAATGATTAGCACGATACATATAACTAGTTAAATCTAAATATAGAAGAGAGAATAAATGAAAATGCCTAACGTTGCAACAAGTATTATTAAATATTTCCTTCTCTGGTAGCAGGGAGAAAAAAAATATACTCGCTGCTCCGTGTATTCGGCAAAGTTCGCTATTTTTGGGTTTGAAAATGATTTTTTCCAAAGAGGTAATATAAAATAGTGCAACACGTTTGAGAAACAGCATTTACCTAAGTCACGAGTGACCGAAAAAAAAACTATGTTTTTACGAAACTTCGTGAATACATTTTGTTGTAATATTAGTTATAAACTTATTTTTGAATAGCGTGCTCACGTTTGAACCTTCATTGCCGCACGTTGGGCCCCATGATTGCGGATTCCTCCTGATATAGGTATATCGGGAACTGCCAACCATACAAAAATTACTTCTGCTGACCTTTCAACCAACTTTGACTGCGGGTTCCCTCCAAAGCTCGCATGGCGAATGCCAAAAACAAAAAAGCCACCCAAAAAAACAACCAACCTGCTAACCTCATATCATGAAAATTCCTAATTTCAAATTTCAAAATTCAAAAGAGAGAGTGTTGTGGTATTAATTTTATACTTATTTTTGAAAAGCGCCATCTGTGTGCACTTTTAAACCTTAATTGCATTATTTGTGTGAGTTTTACGGTATAACGTCAGATAGAAAGCAACTATGGATTTTCGTGATATGAGGTTGGTTTTTTTTTTGGTGGATTTTTTGTTTTTGGCATTGTCCATGCGGGTTTTGGAGGGAATCCGCAATCAAAGATTGTTTAGATAAAGGTGCTGCGAAGTAATTTTTATATGATATAGGAGGAATCCGCAATCAATTGACAAATGTTAACCAATGGTTAAAATCTACGGAAATTATCCGATCGCTCCCAGAGCTGCCGCCAAAGTACCGAAAACCTCCGAATTGACTCGCCACAGTGTTTAACGCAATTGACGTCTTAAATTGACACTGCACACGTTTGATCATTGCACAATTGGGTATTTTAGCGAATGAAGTAAAAAAATCTTCTACGACATTTCAGTTTTCTCAACCCATTATCCACTTTACTTTTTTTTATGGGGCCTTGATGAACGACGGCGTCACATTAATTAAAAAAATTGTAGTTTCACGGGGCTACTGATCGTCTCGGCGTAAGGTGAGTCATGTACACGCATGCACATATTACGCGCCAGTGCCATACAAAAACCGAGACAAAAAGCTTGACCATATAAGACGAGGCGGACTGGTTTAAGGTTATCGTTCGTCAGCGACGTCGTCGTCGCTGTACTGCAGCTATATAAGTACGATCTTTTTTTTAATTTTCGTTTTGCATGTAGCTGACAGGAACCCGTTTTTTACCGATCCATTTTCCGTCATTTCGTGAACTGACCTTCATTGTCCTAATTCGACGGCAACCTTCGACGAAACTGAGGCCGAGGCATGTTCCGGCTACTTTCCGTCCTTCTAGGCCGTTTTCAAATTTGATTATTCCGGGAAATGACCCCTGACTCCCCAGCGAGAGTGTCATCCCACTACATAAATTAGCCCCCTACCTATTTATGCAATGTAGGAGATTATTAAAGAGAAACGCAAAAATAACAGTTTAGTAATTCAGTCGGAAATAAAGGAGAATAGGAAATAATTCTGATCCTGATTTGAAATACGTTGGAACCTCGGCTTTCACCATTCTAGCTCTGGGAGGACGAAGTTATTATTAATTATTGGCCTAATACCAATATTCGAGTTAGAATTTGCACATTGCCAATAGTCGTCACTCATTACACTGATTTTTGTCATTTCGGTGAACAGAATACATATCCACTGAGGTAATAGCCAGTCTTGATGCTCTCTGGTTCATTCTAGTCGTCTTCACCTTTGTTGTTTAATGATCGAACCCTTAGCGGCCGCTTCCTATTTAATCCAGCATCACCAAGTCAGCTAGAAATTCTCCGACTTGATATCACTTGAGACACGTACAATTAAATTGAAATCGTAGTTCTCAAATGAAGGCTGAACGATTTCTGTTGGCCAACTGAGTGGGATCCTTAAGGATCTTTCCTCGGCCAGATCTGCGACGGGAAGCAACATCTCCTGTTTCAGAATATCGCCGTATTGTACGGCTTACCGTACTCCGTATATTATTTAACCAGTAATTTTATGTTCAAAAAGATCTTTCTTTTGTGGTGACATAGTTCCGACCTTATGGAACGCAGACATTTTAGCACGAGGCCTTTTTGATACTGCTTAATACGGTTAGCAACATGTATTCAACTGGAAATACTTTATTGGTAAAATACATAATGGGCCGTGTTTATAGTTAATTTTTCAACACACGGTTAACGAATATTTGAAGCAATTGTTCTATATCAAACGGTGGGTTATTATTTATATATGGCATGGCAATATGACAGATATGTCATCTTAGAAAAATATAAAAAAAGGATAGCAAGTGATATATCGCGGCCAACTTAATATTTGACTACAGGAAACATTCCGTGGACATTATATTTTCATATATTAGACTGCATAAGCAGTTCTATGTTTATATTCCTCTCTGCCTTGGTCATAAACCATTAATTTCGGCAAAAAATCGAAAATAAAAACGTTTGGAATTTGCCCGAGAACACATTAGCAAAACCAAGGAGTTTTGGGAAAACGTTATCTTTAGTGGCGAAACAAAAATTAATCTCTTTGGGTCAGATGGTCGGAATAAAGTTTGGAGGAAACCATGGACCGACATTGGTATTTGAACATCCTAAAGAATACTTTAAACTAAATTGTTGAAAAACTTAACCTTGAGGGGCGTTATTTATTCCAACAGGATAACAATCCTAATGTCCATAATGTCCGCCAACTTCAGACACCACCACAATATCCGGATGTTAACCCCATAGAGCAACTGTGGAAAGAATTAAAGCGACTAGTGAAAAAAACATGAACTTACGAGTAAAGAAGACCTCAAAAATAGGATAAGAGAAGAGTGGAAGAACATATCTCGGGAAATTACAAGAAAGCTTATTTTAAGTCATCCAAAAAGACTGGCATTATTAAAGCAAATGGCAGTTGTACAAAATATTGGACTTTAAGAAACTTTTCAATTTATCATAAGAAATAATAGTGTACAGAGACTTATTTGACATATTGAAATATATTTCTCATTAAATGTAAGTGAAAGAAGAATTTTTCAAAGAAACTTCCGCCGGCTATTGTAATACTTTTTACAAAACTTGATCTTACTAACGCTTCGCCAATCATCGTGTTGACTTCTTCAGAGCAAAAAACCGACGCTGGAGGAATCCAGAAGTATGTAAAAAGTACTTTTTAGACCGATTATATGCATAGTGTCCGTAGTTTAAGGATATATTTTCTCTCCTCACCAAAATAAAAATTGCAGTGGTGTCCCATTTCCATTATTAATTTAAGAACGGTTTTGTTGGCAATACGGTGGCGCCAGATGATTCTTGGTGTTAAAACGAACGTGCCCGATGTTAAAAACCCCGCGGTTCTGGTTGGAACCGAAACAAATGCGATTTTATGAATGACTCGTGCCCGTCGCCTATTTGTGAGAGGTCTTTGGTTAATTCCGTATAACGACGTGGGTATTACTTTCCACGCGCAAAGAGAAGCGATTAATCTCGCGGTGCCGACATCGAGCGACAGTTTCGAATTTTAGATGCGCATAATAGAGAAAACGTTCATAGGCGCGATAAGGAGAGTCGTGTGCCCGTATCCGTACCTATAAAAAACCGTTTATTCACCTCGCCTGTGTTTGTCGCTATTCATGGGTACGTTGCCCCGCGATGGTTGTTCTACTCCCAAGTCCTAACAGAAAAAAATCAGTTAGGATAGACTGGGTTCGTCATTGGCACCCATTATTAAGTGGGGTTAATTTTGTCAGTGAGGCTAAATTTGCGAGTTTTCGGTAACAGGTTCTTGTTTAATAATATCTAATATTTTCGTATGTGGGGGTTATGTAAACTACATAAATATCATTTTGATGTTTTAAAAAATACAGCCTATAAAAAAAAGTGTCCATACACTAACGGTATATTATGTAACAACATTGATAAACGTGTTCTTTACTGTATATACTTTTTCTACGACCACTAGTTTTGTGTCGAATTTTTGCAATAATAGACGTGCCCAGAACTGACAATGCTAAAGTCCATCTAAATCATCCTATATCGAAAACATCCGAAGTGACTCGTGGTTAACGAGGCTGACCTGTTGTGTTGTCACATTTGCACGTTTTAGAATAGAGAGTAATAATGTATTGTTTTGTTAATAAATGAGAGCTTTCAATTTTTGTAAGTATTAATTAACCCAAATGCTATACGAGTTGTGTTCAAACGGTAAGGTGACTTTTGTAATTGGGCTGTCTAGGGCGATATTTTTTTCTGTTATGTTGGTACACATCTCCTTAACATTTGTTGACCGTTTCAGCCAGTCTGTACGTTTACTTTTTTTTGTGAAACAGAAGCTTTAGACGTGTTTTGTGTATGGTGATTTTCTGCTGTAAAAAAAATGGAATAAAGAATTTGCAAAAAAATTACGTAAAAATGGAATACAGTGCTGCAAAAAAATGTTTTATAAGTGTTACAACCTGTTGCGAGGTGGCGGAAGAGACGCCGATTACGAACTTCGCTCTGGACGCACCAGCACGTCAATAAATGATAAAAGCGTTGAAGAAGTGAAACAAATGGTGTTAAAAAATTGTTGAATCACTATTGGAGCAGTGCCATGCAATCTTATTCGATGTCTTGGGCCTGAAACGTGTAGCAGCAAAATTTGTTTCGAAACTGCTTAATTTTGAACAAAAGGACCGTCGAAGGAGCATCGCTGAACAGCTGGTAAATGACTTCAATGATGATCCTGATCGTGGCGTAGTACATCAATCATCAATCATCAAAGAGTATTACCTTCAAGTTATGCACCGTTTGCAATGCGAAGAAAAGGTCTGGAATTGTGGGAAAACAATTCATGGTTTTTGCATCACGATAATGCACCAGCTCACTCATCGTTGCTTGAGTCGAACTTTTTTACCAAAAACAAAACCACAATCATATTCACCGCATATGGCTCCCTCCTACTTTTTCCTGTTCGCAAAACTCAAGAAACCTATAAAAGAAAGAAGGTTTGCAATCACTCGTTATTTTCATTTAATGTCAACAATTAAATCGTTTTAGTACTTATTTAATAATTATTGGGAAGTAGCGTAGGGTAGGGTCTCAGGTAGGGTAAAAATAATACTATTGCAATCAAATTTGGCTTATATGTATTATCTTGAAATACATATATTTATTAAATATTGTTACACATAAATACATAAAACTAGCGAACAAAAGGATTTACTTGTAAAACTCTGTGTTTTACGGCATTCTACCATTTTAAATATACAAAAATCAACAAATACTTATAAACTAGAAATCCCTATTTTTGGATATATCGAAGAACATATTAAAAAACAAAAAATATATTGGGCATACATAACAACTATTTGGTAAATAATAATATGTATTTATATGTGTACCTATGTACATAATATAAAAAATACATATTACTACATATATTTAAATCTTTATTTTACAATTTTACCATACTTTATAATTGTTTTCTGCGGGTGTTATCTTGCAAAGATTTTCTTTTTAGACTAACGTGATATATTGCTTTTAAATTTCTGAGGTTCATACGAATTGTCGTTCTCAGCTTACAAAAATCTCTAACTAAACGAAATGGTAATTTAAGTAAATTTTGTGGTGAATTTAATGTGTTACTCAAGACAAAAAAAACTAATAACTCATTTTGTAAGTCTCTTTCGTAATCATTTTCAGTAAAATGAAATGAGCAGACACCGCTTTTATCTGGATTAAGGTTCGTTCCGAATAGTTCGGGATACTAGATATTTCCCTTTGGGAAAGCGATGAAAACTACGTTTTCGAGAACGTGCTTTTTCATCAAAATAGTTGTTATTGCACCCAAACATGCCGCATCTCGTTCCAGGCATACCTAACTATTTTTTGATGTAACTTATCCCACTGAAAAAGGTAAAAGAAATGTATTTCTTACCTTTACCTATATTATATTGTTATGTGTAATATTTTGAGCTTACCTCCTAACTAATAACACTGCTAATAAGCAGCGCGAACACAAAACTTTTAAGTCTTTGTTTAAGGTTAAAAATTCTGTTTTTCTCAGTTCTCGCCACTCAAGCACATACAATTTTAAAGCATTTGTTAAAACTTAAAAACACTCGTAGTTTTTTTTACAGAAATACAATTAACACAAACATAAGCGCACTACTCACTAGTTTAAATTATTTTAATTTTTCAAAGAACACAAAATACAACGGTTTAATACGCCTTCAAATGCATTGACATAATACACAAAAACCGTTAGAGGACTTCGCTTACGTCACAAGCGACCACGTGCGATCGATGATTTTGGCGAACGTATGTCTTATGGGATTGGGCAATCCTATTAGGTTCACGATTCTTGGGTACTTACCAACCGTCAAAGATTTCTTTTTTATTGTTTTTGAAGAAAATACTGTCTTACTATCAGTTTAAGGAATCGGATATTAAAGTTCGAAGGAGGACGAAACCGCTGAAAGGCCACCAAAAATAAAATACGTACTGGACATTACCAATCAAAAGATTACATATACAGGGGAGGTACTAGACATCAAAATATTATGAAATCACAAAATTTGATTGAATGCTTTTGCATTACAAAACTTGTTCTTGTATTATCTTTTCTAAAGAATCAGAAAGCTAGTTAAAAAAAACACAATTTTAGATGAAATTTGCGCCCCCTAGGAGCAACGTCCAAAGAAGTTTAAATTCGTAAATATCATGTCAAAAAACCTAAAATAAAATAAATAAAAAATGGGAAATTTAATAATTAACGAATAAAATAAATATTGTAGTGTCTAGTACCTATGAATTACCCTGTATATCTGATGTTTCGGTTCCCTTACGAGAGACTGTCAGAAATTCTAACTTAAGTCAGACTTGTTTCTCGGAAATTCTGACTTATTCCTCAATAATTTGCCCAGTTAAACTATATTTCATTTTTGGTGACCTTTCATCGCGCTCGGAAATGAAAAACCGGAAAGAAAATAATCGGAAGCGGGGTTACAGTGAAATAACAACGAAGTACAACACATGTCTTGCCGAGATAACTGAGCGGCCGCAGGGTCCCGGAGGGGCCCCCGCGAGTTCGTGTATTTTATTCAGCTTGCCTGAATGTGTGTGTGTGCGCCTCGGGCCGCTATCAAACGTAATTGTACAGTTAGGAATGTACACGATCCATCGACGTGCTTCTTTCGGAAGGGCAGCACCATGCATACGTATATACTGGCCGATAATACAAGCGGCGCGACATGCCTGCGAAGGTCGAGTTTGAAGAACTGGAAAAACATCTGTTGCACCTTATTTGCGACTATTCGTAAAAATATTCGGGAAAGTGAGTAGGGAAAAATAAACGGTTTCATTTTTCATGATATAATCCAAACGTATTAGGATTTGGGACATTTGTAATTGTCACCTGGGGTGTCAGACTCGACAGTATTTTCGAGGACAGCGGTGGAAATTAATGGGTTGAAAGTTGGGCAACTATTTGTTTATCAATTAAGGTGTGAAAAACAATTTACTTACTTGTTGCTGAAGCTCTAGTTTTTTCTAAAAAATGTTTTGTACAAAAGTTCATGATGAAAATGATTTGAGTGAATCGGGTAATAAACAAAATGTTATGGAAAGTTTGAGGTTTGTACTTACTACGCATTAGTGTCAAAATAATTTCTTAATGCAAACTTCATTGATCTTTCCCCTGCCCTTGATCGTTATCAGGATTTATTTTTAAATTCGTCAAAAACTATCAACTATCACGTCCGTCATTGGTGTTTCGATCGCATTATTGTCCGATGAGTTATTCTAAAAATGAACTCTAGCTTTATAAAGTAATTAAAAAAATAAAAATAAAATCGATGTTTCATAATTTTCCTTCTTTTTTTCTTTAATAATGTTACTAGAATAAGCCTTGAACTTTGATTTGGGCATGCGCCCGTGTTCCTAGGACCTAAGGATCGTTTCAGACAATTTAATTAGGCTAATGCGAAAAATATGGGGTATTTTTTCTTGAAATTGTGTTTATTACCCGATTCACTTAACGACAGCACATTTTGTAGGTATTTTTTTTGTATAAATTTCGAAAACACTATAGCTTTTGCTACAAGCAAAAAAAAAGGTTTTCTACAACCTAGTTGTTAATGAACAAATGGTTGCTCAGCTTTCAACATAAAACATTGGCTTACAATTCAACCCTACTATTGTCCTCAAATCTACTGGCGAGTCGGTACCGGCTGGCAGTTTCTATAAAAATTTCCTGAATTAATAATGTATTAATTAGTAATGATTAATAATGTATTCTTCAATAATTTATGTTTTATTTTTAAACGGAATGCACTGTATACTTAATTGCCCAAAAACAACTAGACTTTTGACTATAGCTAATGACATAAATTGCTTTCATTTGTTTATTGGTTGCTGTATAAAAAAAAGAAAGCGGACCTATTTCTACAGGCACAGATATATGTAAATCCAGCCGTAAGCCTTTTTTAAAATTGTGTTTAAAAACCTTTCAACGCACTTCGAAAAACGGATTTTAGATATATATGACAAAACATTTAAAATAATTATACCTAATTTCAGTGAGATATGGATAGCAACTAACCAAATTGGAAACAAACTTTGCTTTGTTTCTTTGTCTATACCTCGTGTTTTTTTAAGAGGGCGTTGTTTGGACCCCTGAGTGTAGAGCGTTTATTTCCGATGTGAGGGAGATTGTTGGAAAATCATGTTTGGTGACAACGAACTATAGTCGGCTCTGTCAACAGCGAGCGAATCCTAGAAATCATCGTAGAATCTGGAAAAGCTCTAATGAAATGCGACGAAGATGGTCCTTTTGAAGTCATTTGATGATTGATAAGAGAGGGATTAGCGTCGTAAATAAATAACAGAGATAAATTATGGTTAGTCTGCGATAGGTCTGAATGACCACCGTAGGCGGACTGGTTACTTAACAATTGGGTCATTTTCGTAAGTGACTGGCAGCAAGCAGCAAGTGAGGTTATGTGTTATATCAGTTAATTTCCTTTATTGGAATGATAAATTACAGACATTAAGAAATTCCGTGGCAGTGGAATATATCAAATATTTTAGAATTGCGACTGTCAAAAAATTAAGAGAAAGTACGAAAAAAATATATTTAAGGTTAGAGACTTAAGTTGAACCAGAACTCACTTGGGATCGGTTTAAAACAAGTTACAAATAAATTAAAGTCAGAATTTTTAATACACTCTAAAAATGCAATAATATAGAGAGATATAGAGTAGATGTGAAAACGATGCGATAGAAATATTTTAACATTAGTGGTCATAGTTTCCCTATGCCCATACCTATCTTTTCCATTTTTCTTATTCCTTATTATTATTATATTTATTATTATTGAATTATATTCTTCATAACACCTGAAGACCTATGAAGGTTTATGCTTTTCTTAAAAACGTTTGATTTTTTGGAGGCATTGAAATTACTTCACTACATAATACAAGTGTTATATTAATAGTATATTATGCAACAAGTGCGGTAAACGGCATTTGACTCACGAGTTTATTTGACGCGGCGGAGCGAGTGTTTAATAAATGAGTTAAAAAGTTGTCGTATAGCATCGAGAGCTCGATTCTTTCACTTGACATAGCGTTACTTATAATTAATTTTAACAACTCGCGTATGTAAACTTCAATTTGAAGATCGTCCCTACCGCGCCTTTAAACAGTCTACAATCTTCGAACCAGTCGCGGGAAAACTGTCCACTAATTGTCTTGCCCGGCTCCCCGGAACCGTGGCCTGGATTAAATAATCGACCTTATCACTTAAATCCAAATCAAGGTCGTCGTCAATTTTCTTAAATTGGGACCAAAACGGAAGCCGGTCTTCAATTGTCCCATCAAACTTTTCAAATTCTTAACTTAAACTTACGCTTACTTTGCTCTATAGCTGTGTTTTTACCGCTACATGAGTGGTTAGATCTCACCTCGTCAGCCAACGCGGGTGGCTTGAAAAACTCCTCACAGCGCACACACAAAACACAAAACTTATGTTCGTAAGTGTCATTACTTTCAGCTTCTGTCACCAAACCTTTTTCACTAGCGTCTTCTCCCAGCATCGTATTGTAAATTTCCTCATCCAGTTTTTTGAGACTTTCATGTTTTTGCTGGAGAATGTTCCAAGAAACCTGCACTAGCCGACGTTCCACTTCGGTTTTAGATAGCAAATCTGAAAGCTCATTTGCTACCTTCGTGAAAGAAGTGCGTAGTACTCTGCGATTTTTCTTTAGTTGTTCCATATTTAAATAACAATAACAAACTGTCTAAACATCAAGTTTATTTTCGCAAAGTTCACTGAGTATCGTTTCACTCATTAGTTAAAACAATCTTTCACTTTTCACGTGAACTTGTCTTCGAACAAAACTAAAACGGTAAGTCAGTGTCCTGTCACGGTCGCCACTAAAATACGTCGCGTCACCAAAACTACCCGTTTCAGCAACACGTCGATTCGTTGAAATAAAAGGCAGTATTTTTACACACAACCCTTTAATTCAGTAAACTCACCAAATTAGTAAAAAAAACCAGTAACGTAAAAAGTATGTACAGTAACAAAGATATATAATTAGTGATAAGTTATAAATTCAACAAGCAAAGCCTCGAATTCGTAAAAAAGAACCCGTCAGAAATTGGCTTGCGATGCCTACCGAATCCTTAACGATACTAAAGTCTTAAAATTCAGTTTTCTAAAAAGTAAAACATCTATTTAACTCAATACCACTTCAAAAGCCACTTAAACCATGCCCTAAGAGGAACCCTTGTCTTCGGTCATAAATTAATAGACAAGTGTTCGCCAGGCTGATCGTTACATCAGTAAAATCATAAACTTTGACTTTCGAATAGGATTGAGAAAAAACACGTGCATCTTAAACTGAAATTCCCCTTATTCTAAAAAATACCACAAAATTGTTCCCTATAAATATTTACTGGCTCTAACAGTGGGTAATTAGGTATTTTACAGAGGGAGTAAAAAAAAATTAGATAGTAGCTATATTCCCCAGTATAATGCTTATAATTATCATTTGGCTGATACATATAGTATATAGCGTAGTATATTTTTTGTCATGTTGTCTATTACAGCGTATACAAAAAATACTACTTATGTAGATTTGTATGGGGAAAACAAGGCGCGGGGGACGTGGCACCGACGCCCAATATTTATTCGACGAAACAATAAGTAATAATATTTGTGGGATTCGAAACGCGATTGTTGTTAAATAATTCATATTTCCCCGTATGCAAATGGCAAAGGAACGAGCGCGCGGTGCAAGACGGTTTCACAATCACAAAATTACCGTCTTGTCTCTTATTGCTGCTTTCGAAGTCTATAAATAAATACCATCCAGGGCGAGACCTGGGGATAGATGGAGGACGTGATGCGCTGCTCACTTCTTGCTGTTTATTTTCGGCCTGGACGTTTTTTTGGGGCCACTCTTTGGGCGAAGACGTTTCGATTTTGACGGCGGCTGAGTAAAAACTAAAATTTTGCAAAATGTGGCTGGGTTATACCGAGCTATTTTCGTTTACACTAAACAGTAATCAAAAGTGTAGGGATAGCATGTAATAGAACAGTAACATTTTAGTACCGCAACAGACATCTTATTAAAGTAGTAATTTCTTCAGTAGTCCTTCTTCTTCTTCTTCTTGTCCTTTAGTGCTTACTTTTTGACATTTTACCATCTTTATCTATAATCTGAGAAAATCAATCTATTCAAAATAAGTATGTCTATGGATGAAGCAGACAAGAATACAAATGGACAATAAAAATAAAGATATGGAAAAGTCATTCTTCAAAACAGGTGCTTTATTTAAAAATTATTGCTGAGAGTTTGGGAGTTTTTTTTATTGTACACAGTAACCAAAAAATACTTATACCAATAACTTATTGAAATGTAAAGTGGTCTTCTTTGTATCGTTAACACAAAATGGTAAATAAAAATTTTGTTTTAAAAGTTAAACTACATCACACTTAATAACTTATTGCAAATGACGCAGAAGTTTTAAAGTATGGAAGAATGGAATGGAATGAAAAAATATAAATATATTTCAATTGAAAAAACGGGCAGTAGTTTAACCAGCAACAGCTCATGATCTATTTTGTCAAATGCTTTATATGTATGCCGAGATCCATATAGACAGCATCTTCCTGAACAAGATACGAAGTTAGCGCCAAAATTTCCCGGCCTGACATAGCTGCAGCTCCAGTATGACGATAAAACTTTGTCTTCTTTTAAATATATATCTTAGTAGGCTGTGAAAAAAAAATGAAGTCTTGCATCAAATAGTTTTTCATTGACAGCATTTTGAACAAGACGTGTCCGAAAAAATGTCGCAAATAACGCAAATTGAGTATAGAGCAGTCATATAGTTTTTGACAAAAAAAGGTTTAGCACCTAAACTTAATTAAAGAAAGGCTGGATGGTGTGTACGGCCAAAGTTCTCCTTCGTGTTCTGTGGTGAAAGAATAGGCAAAACGTTTTCGAATGGGGCAGGAGTCCCTTGAAGATGATTCAAAAACTGGTCGACCAGTGGAGGTCATAACGGAAGATATTGTTGCGATCGTGGAAGGGGTTGTATTGAGTCATCGACGTTTAAAGGTCAAGGAAATCTCAGAAATTACTAAGATTTCTGTTACAAGTATTCGTCGAATCCTGCATGAGCATAAGGTTAGTGCAAGATGGGTGCCTAAAAACCTTTCGGCTATTCAAAAACACCGCAGTGTCGAGTGTGTGTGGTCTTTTTTGGAACTCTGTGGGCCGGAACCGAAGCCTGTGATAGAAAATATTGTGACGGGAGATGAAACTATGGTTCTCTATTATGACCCTCTATCGAAAAAAGAATCAATGGAGTGGCGTCGTAACGGTGAAACACCTCCAAGAAACTTCTGTCAGTCAACAAAAAAGGTGATGGCCACGATCATTTGAGATTGTGAAGGAATTCTTTTGATAGATTTTAAGGAAATTAGTAGCACTGTCAATGGTAAATATTACGCAACATTATTAAATAAATTGCGATACTGCATACGTGTAAAATGTCGAGGAAAACTGACCAGAGGCGTGCGTCTTTTGCACGATAATACAACTGTCCATACTGCTGGTGTTGCACAAGCTGCCATTTTAGGGTGTGGGTTCCAACAGATACATCATCCTCTCCATAGCTCTATGGTCCAGATATGGCCCCCAGCGACTCTTATTTGTTTGGATATTTGAAAAAGGACTTACGTGGACGGCGGTTTAACGACGAAGTTGAGCGACTAAAAAAAAGCATGTTGTTTTGTTTCTCTGTTTATATAACGAAAATTTAATGTGTGTTAGTGCATCGCTTATAAAAATAATTTTGCCCCCCTCCCCACCCCTATAGTATAATAGTTCTAATTCACTAACTAGAAACTAAAGAAAAGGTTGATTTAGAATAGTCACAAGTCTATAATGGAGCTATGGCTATTAATCAGTTTAGATTTGCCTTTAAAATTGGCAACACCGTCAAAGAAAATCTTGCCTAGAAAAACCCTGTGGTGGGACCAGGAAGAAGACACTTGTTCAAAGAAATTATCGACTTAATTCGTTATAATTAAAGATAAAATTTTATTATTTACATTGCGCGGAGTCGGTTTGCGACGCCGTGTACGAACGTAATTTCCATATTTGATATCCAAGTGCGCATGTATAGGGAGTGTTGCGCGATTTTCAATGGTATGTCACGACGAAGGTACCACTTGCGTAAAAACAAGACGCTAAACAAAATATTTGCCGTTCTTTATAGCGGCTACTCCTTATCTTTGCAAACATGATTTCATGTTTGCTTCTATTCAGAAGGTCGCATAGTTTCTATGGAGGACGCTTTGGGTATTTTTTTTTGTATTTACATTATTATTTTATGCGATCTTTGTTGAGGAACACATACAAAAGTACTAAGTGAAGGGATAATTGGACAGTAAAAACACATGTCGATATATTGACATATTAATTATTAATCTAGGTGATTGTACACAGACGGACTTATATTGTATTATTGTTATACATTATGACAAAAACAAAAGTGTACTAATTTAACTAAATCATAAAAATTGAACTGTTACTTATAATCTGTAGATACTCGGTTAACAATGGAGTAAGGTCAAAATCGGTATATGTTCTTAGTTAACTAAATGATTAACAAACTCGCTAGACAAATTCTTGGTTGTCCAACTTCATCTGCGGTTCAGTTTAGTTGGCCAAACGTATTTGGCGAAAACAATTCACAGTTTATATACCAGAAGTGATTGATTTACACAGTTCGTGCACCGGAAAAAGTTGTTTCTTTTTCAGTTTTCTACAGATGGACCAATTTAAAAAAGATGACAAACTTGATTTTTTTTTAACTTAAATTTTTGTTGATCTCAAAACTTTTAGAAATCTATTTCCGTTTTAACATTTTAAAACCAAATAAAGTTTTGTTAATTTTATTACAACTGAGAGTAACTGACATCAAAATACAATAAAATAAATTATTTAATCAACAATGTTCCCGTATGATGCGGACTTACTGGTTCTTGCAGATAGCTGGAAGTTGAAGCAGGTATGTTGAAAACGTAATTACAATATTATCCAAATTCTTTTTGGTTTAGTTTCTTTTGTATGTATAGATTATTAGGCGAGTCCCATAAACTTTAATGTGACCCTTCTAGATCCATAAATGTACGTTTTCCAGCAGTGGCGACAAAAACCCTTTTGTGTCAGGCACATTTGGTAACTCGAAAGACATAAATTGTGTAAATTGTAAACATTGTTCGCTCTATTATCGTGACGTCTGAAAATTATCGTACTTTGGATATTATATTGAGATTCTAATCGTTTTCAAATAACATATAACCCTTGAGAAATTGCAAGACCACGCCTAGATTTACGCGCAGGTACAATATTAGCTAGACACGCACAGTCTGATACTAGATAGGTGAGTAAACCTAGGTAGGTGTCTCAGGGGCCATCGTCTAGCCTGGTCAACGAACCTACAGCTCCCGTTTAAAAGGGAATCGATGGCCGCCATATGGTGTGTTGACGTTTTCGCTTGTCCATCTTAATATACAGCGCGTTGTGAACCCGTTGTCGCCGTATTGTCTTGAGTGGAAACTTTTTTCACGGTCCCGACTCAACCTAAAAGGAGAAAAGCAAAATTTGGGATTGAACTTTATGATACCTATAGGTATTTGGCAATTTCAAAACGTTGTTACCAAACTGAAGGTCTATATTTGATTCTTTATATTTGAAGAAAGCTTTCTCTGATAATTTTTTTTGGCAAAAATTGAATTAGTAAAGCGTTTTCTATTTATTATTTTTTGCATTATTTTGGTAATTTTTAAGTTTTTGTTATTTACATTTATTGGTACTTAGAAATAGTATACTTTTTACAGGAAATGTTATTTGCGATTTGCAACCCTAAGTCTCGTTTAGTCTATTATATTAGTTCGTAGTAGTATGTTCTGATGGTATAGCACCGTTCAGACAGTGGTCAGGCCCATTAAATAGAAAGCCTAGAGAATGTTTTTTTTTTAATTTGTAACATATTTGTCTAAGACTTTGATGCATGTATTACAATGATGGTAAATCTGGAGAGCAGGGATAGAATAAGAAAATTTAGACAGAACTTTGACGTGAATATTGGATAACAACTCTATTCCTTGTGCCTTTCGGAAATTTGTGCAACAGCTTCTATTACCAATCTGCTTTCTCACTTAAGGCAATAATATCGGAACGGACCTCATATGCTGACAACAAAAAAAAAGAATACGAAAATAAAATTTTCTAACGTCGATTAACACTAGTTGCAATAAATTCTCGGGTTCTTCTCGTTTCCGAACCCAAAGAAACTTGAGGTGAGTTAATCCGGTTGAGTTGGTTCGTCAAGAAATGGCAATTTCCTGGTTTCAACTCGCACGATGAAACGACTCGTCACGCGAACCTATTAAAACGCGCGTTTCAATCTCGGTGGCCGTGGTGCTAATTGTTACTTCCTAATTGGTCGTCATAATTACATTATTATACCTGGATGCATGCCAGGATGCATCTGGCCAATATATGTCCACTTTTCGAAATATTTTGGCTTGAAATCTTGGCTTGGCTTTTTTTAATAAACGATGTTCAGGAGCTATAGCAGATCATAATGGATAATTTACTTTAATTTTCATGTCTTATTTGCGATTTGTCGGATTTTGACTAGACACTCAAGTTATCTGAAAAAAGTACAAAATATTTGTGTATTAATTTGATTCTCAACTTTAATTTTCTACAATTTCTTGAAAAATATTTATTTTCTGTTAGTTAAAAGTAAGAAATTACTCCAAAATTAAAGTTAGAAGCCTATAAAATTTATAAAAATTGAAGAATAAAACCAAACGACGTCAGATTCGATAAAAGGCGCTACATATGAAAATAAAATTATTTGTAAAGAATGAGAAATTTGCGTGTACATTTTGGCCGGTCACGTGACCAATTTCGAAAAAACACCGACTTCAGCAAGGCTTTTGACAAAATTAATTACAAACAGTTGTTGACGAGACTTGCCGAGGTTGGAGTGTGCAGCCCACTTGTAAAGTGGTCACAATCATATATTTCTGAGAGAGATATCAACAATATAAGAAACTGTTTTAAATACTGCAATATACTGCTTTATGCAGACGATCTGAAATTATTTCGTATCGTAGCGACCCACAGGGACTGCCTTAGTGCATGTCATAATGGGGTATGAGGGTAATATTGACAAGCTTGTATATTGTATTGTATACAGTGATTGTCAAGTTTTTTTTTTTTATAAACTAAAAAAACTGCCAAAAATGTATTGATTTTTTACTGGGTTTGAGGATAATATTGACATGCTTGTATATTGTATTCATACAGTGATTGCTAAGTTTTTTTATTATATAAAAAAACTGTCAAAAAATGGCTCGTATGCCTCTATCAACTTAAAATATGTGATTGTTTATATTTAAAATTAACAAAAACATGTTATTTCTGAAGTTGAGTTGCGCGCTGTCCATAATGCGGAACGCAATCACTTATTCAGCCGTTTTACAATTCTCATTCGGCATTACATACTTAGAAGGGAACGTTTACGCAGACATGAATTTCGTAAACGCGCACTTTCAAATATACCATATAAGTTAGTCGTCAACGATACGCGGTTTGTCGCAATAAATACTGAAAAGTAACTTAATTGCGGGCGATTGCTTTCGATATTTGATGAGAACCTTCAACAATTATTTTAATTTATTTAGAAAATACACCGAGATAACGCTTCCGAAAATTGTGTCATCTCTCCACTAGTCTGCATTTCGGACACTTCGTTATTTGATGTTTGCTAGAAGATTGAGTATTTGAGTATTGCTTTACCCCCATTTATTGGTGAATAACCTTCCCACAATTTGGACGATTGTTATGGATATCTTATGGATAGCGAGTGGGTTTGACTAATCACGTTACAATTTTGTCACTGCTTTTAATTTATGCTGTTGCATTTCGCATCTGTAACGACAGAAGATCGCAACAGTTTATTCCACATACCAAATACATTTTCTGAAAACAGCTGAAATCAGAAAAGCGCAAGAACAAATTTCGAATTTTTACGCCTTTTTAGCAAAATAAAAACGTAATTTTAGTGCATTAACTCTCAATCCCAGTTCTTTTAAAATGTATCACTTCCAGGATGTGACTTTAGAATGTGATTCATATTCTTATATATCATTATATATCATTTCATTAAGCCCATGTATAAGGGATTCTAGAATTGAATTATTCGAACAGAGTGTGATTTACTGTAATCAACAACCAACCGTACTATAGCTAGTCTCAAAGCTAGTAAGTTTTATTTCGATTGTCACTCGATGCGGAATGTTTGAACTTATGAATATGTTGGAATTTATGTTCGCTGGAGCGTACATCACTCATTTGAGTCGGATATTATTTAAGAAATGGTTTCCAAGGATATCGTATACGTCGCAATTAATTAATAATTTTTTCCTATTCGAAGACGACATTGAGTTAACTGTATAGAATACTTCCTCCAAGAAGAATAATAAATTCTGCGTTAAATCACAAGATCAGTCATTTTCAACATTTTCTTCTTTTTGACATCCATTCAGAATTTTACGTTATCAATTTTACATTAAATTTACGCATCGGTGCAATTTCCTATGTTCATGATTAGTGTTGGGACTGGTCAATTGACCACTTCTTAATTGACTAGTCAAATTCGATCAAAATGTTTTAAATAACATCTTGCAATTGTAGAGTGTTATCTAACATTATAATATTATAATAATATGTATTTTATAATAAATTATTCTGTTTGTGATGTCCAATTTACCTATAACCAACTTCAAGGAATACCCGAATACAATGCTTAGGGATTCGGGGAATCCCAATAAAATTATCATCGACTTCATTTAGTTCTCAGAACGACGTGACTACGATCTAACGCATAATATAAATACATAAATATTTAATTTCATTCATATTTCATTGTATTTTTAAAATTATATAAAATTTGACCGGTAATTTTCTACCAAATTTCTAATTTTTAACGACATGAAAAGGTTAATAAATAAATGTCACTATATAAAAGAAGTAGCAAAATTTGACATATTCGTAGACTCGAATCAGAAGGGTAAAGTGCAAATAATTATACGCGGTATATACGGAGTACACTCTCACTCAAAGTACTTTATAATTAATGTACATCAGTGAATGTCACTACAATTTGGGTATTTTTAATTTTGTGGTATAAAACTTAGATATTTCAGACATATGATGGTAATTTTGCAATATTAAAATTTAGGGAAATAAGTCAATTCTCAAAACTCTCAAAACTAATGCATTTGTCAAAAAAACTTTAGAAAAAAAAAAGATTCCAAAATATCTTTTTATTTAATTTACCTTCTTCCCTGACCTCGAAACGAAAGCAATAGCCATAACGAAACAGATTATCTAAAGCAATCCAGTCGCTCGTTTATTAAACACTCGCTCCGCTACGCTCCGCTCGTGTCAAATAAACTCGTGAGTCAAATGCCGTTTACCGCACTTGTTGCATAATGTACTAGTAACTGCATATTATATATTTTTATATACTAGTAACGTAATTGGCTTTTTGATTCGAAATTTCTTGCCGCATTATTATAAAGATGAAAATAGCTGTATTCCCATAAGACTTGAGTTAGTTGGATATTCACAGTATAATACAAATATAAATAATATAAAATTATGTTAGCTTAGTTAGTTAATTTAATTAATAATAATAATAAACAAATAATAAATATTAATAATAAATAACAAATATATAGACAATAACAAACAACGAATATTAAAAGGTATCACAAACAAGAAAATCCTTAATATGGTAATAGGAGAGACGTAGCAATTTGTTTTAAATAGTGCATTTGAATTTTGTTTGACTAATTATTTCCTTCAGTTCTATAGGCAATGTATTATAAATTTTTACGGTAAAAACAAAAGGACTATTTGATGTAAGAGATAGTCGGTGTTTAGGTATTTGTATGTTAAGATTCGGTCTTAAATTGTACTGAACATCTGAATTTCTTCACAGTATATAAAGACTAGAGTTACTTTTTCCTAGTACATACCAGGAAGTGTTGACACAGAGTGTTGAGGAAATAGGTTTCGACTTGAAAAATTCCACGGCTTAAACAGCATAGTACGCAAAATGCGTGTCTGTATCCTAAGGACTGCGCATGTGGGGAACCTCCCCAAGGCGTAGTTAAGACAGAACTAAACATAGGAAAAATAGTACATTCTTAACAAGGGAAACGAAACCTGATTGCAGAGCCTCCGTACGACGAAGAAATAAACAGAAAACTTTTTCAGAATGTGATCCACCTTAAACCAGGAGAGTCTCGAGCCTACATAAACTCCGAGGATTTTTACAACACTTTTTTGTTGGATTGTGCTTTCATTGAAGCGTGACAATAAACTCTTATTTCGCGTACGACCCCCAAGAAAAGCTGTTAACCAATTTATATATCAACATCGACCACATCAAATCAAATGCATGTTGTTTGCTGCCTGCCTTTGCTCTAAATTGCCAGGAATATGCTTATATAAAGAGAGAAACCGTTGATCGGTTTTTTCGAAAACCAAATTGCATGCTGAAAAAAAGGTCTCAACTATCCAAAACATTTTCTTGTCTTGAATGCGGTGCTTTGAAATAATTGTTGCACCGTTTTTTTGTGATGTGATTGGTGTGATTACCGCATTTTTTTAGAATGCTGGGATCTATGCAAAAATTATGTTAGGTGTTCAAGATACGGTTCTGTCTTCTCAGTCAAAGTCGTTGGTGGGTTTTTTCAAACACCTGCCCTGAAAGCGTCTGCGGACGTATATATATATATATATATATATATATATATATATATATATATATATATATATATATATATATATATATATATATATATATATATATATATATATATATATATATATATATATATATATATATATATATATATATACATATTATTTCGTTATTCCACAGCCTCCTAAAATATCTTTACGTGTTTCTGTAACATCCCGTATTGAAACTTTTGCTTGTTTTGTTTGCACAGCATACGGAATTAAAGTTATATCGCCGTCGGGGGAACAGTGAACCTGCCGTCGTCGCATATGTTGAACGACCGCGCAGATTTCCGCAATCTTTCATCTCCGTTTGGCGCAAGTTGACGCGCACTCTGTACGTCGACATAAATTTATTTTTAATGCTTCTATCCCCGTATACGTATTATACGCGCTGTATTTATATATCCGCCACATGGGCTTTCGGAATAATGGAACGCGGTTTGTCGGAAGCGCACACGCACCAGACGACCCGAGAAGAAATATTATACCTCGATAAATCTGTATTTGTTTCACCACATGTTGAAAAAGGAATATAATGTCGTAGTTTTTTTAAATTACCGATTTGCCATGTGGCGTTGAAAACAGAAAATAAATAGACTCACTCGGATTTCCTATCGCCAAATAAGGGCGCTCCGTACGCTCAGGTCGCTCTATAAATGCCGGTCTTATAGTCACTTCGGAAATATAATAGGGTCATTGAAAGGGTTGGGGAACCGGAAGTTATATTTTTTATCCGAGTACTCAGATCCAATTTGTCTCTCCTTAAATAAAAGCCAGTGATTACAAAATAACTGAACGAGAATGGTTTACAGCACACAACTTAGGTATGGTATGTTCATAGATATAAGATTGCGTTTGAATGGGATTATCCAAGGGTGGCCATTAAAATACAATGCAACAAGATTATTACCTAAAGTTTCGGAATTTAAATTCAGGTAAAATTGTGCTCCGTAATAGAAAATAATTTGGTACCTACCTGTGTTTAATATCCTTTGGTTTGGTATACTACTTAGTTTAAGTTTATTTGTAATCATTCTTATTTCGTGTGTAATACAGCGTGTGTTAAATCGTGTGCGAGTTATGCAAAATATGTGCGAGTCTAGTATATCTCAGCAGATGCTCCCGCCCAAATGTAAAAAACACTATTCTATTGAGACTAAGGAATGTTTATTTGACTCTCATTGAACGTGGTGCCAGCAAGCAAGAAGAAACTGCCACATTGACGAAAATTCCAACATCAACTGTATGGAAAATTGTGAATAATCCCATTTCAGCGAGGAAAAAAAGATGCTGACATTTTCTTGAGTGTAGATGAAAGTGATCAAAATATAATAGGGCGTAAAATTTACCAGTTATACGAGGAACAAAGCGTACCTACATTATATATCTTAATTAGGAGGCTTGAAAATGATGAAACCGGTGTTAAATGTGGCAGAACTCTCTTATGAAAGTGTATTCAACCCATGGGTTTTAGATTAAAAAAATTGACAAAAGGCAAATTTTAATGGAATATTTTTGAATTCGGAAATGGCTACTGGAATATCTAGAAAAAAATAGGACAGAGAACAACAAAGGCCAATTATTTACTTGGATGAAACCTGGTTCGACACTTATGATACCCCGGAAAAGGGTTGGGTTGACTCAACTGATAAGTGTAAAACAAACGCGCCATCAAAAAGAGGTAAAAGAATAACTGTTTTGCATGCTGGCTCTGAAGATGGTTGGATTCCAAATGGACTTTCTCTGTCTGCGAAAAATATTAAAGATTCTTCTCTGGACCATGAAGACACCACCGCTGATTTATTTGAAAGTTGGTTTAAAAACAAACTAGTTCCAAACATTCCTCCTAATAGCGTAATTGTAATCGACAATGCAAGTTATCGCAGTAGGCAGTTGAATAAAACCCCTTCCTCATGTAACACAAAAGCAACAATCCAAAATTACATTTATAATAACGACATTTATTTTCACGAAGATTATACCAAAAAGCAATTAACTGAGGTTCTACAAAGCTTGAACATCAGCTGCCATTTCGTTCAGGTAGCTCGGTGGGTTCATCGCTAGGCCACAGTTTTGTTTTTAATCTCTTACGCAAAATTTAACAAAGGGTCCGTTGGAAAACACGTGATCGTCAGGAAGTGCAGAGGTTTGTGAAAGCCGAAAATTAAATCGTTTACCTGCTTGTTGCAAGGATATTGAATGCTTTATCATCAGGGTTGATTGGGTAAAATCGGCACTTTCAACTTTGAAAATTACGAGTGAGCCCATTGAAGGTACAAAAAGCAGCACCGGCTAACAATGGTATTTCGCAAACTTGATGTGCTGTGTAATTAGTTCTGAATTAGAAATTCTTAAAAAAGTCTTTTTATAAATAGGATACATATGTAGAAATCGCAAGCTTCTACATGGGAAAAAAGTAGTTTCGTTGAAAAATATCAAAAGCTGTTCACTCGTTATCATGGAAATAGGACTGCTGATTTGAGCATGGTGGTGGTATATCCTAATAAGACGCACTGCAAGTTGCCAACTCATCCAGCAATAAAGACGGTATAACCCATGATTTTGCCGGGACACATGGTCACTTAATATTAGGTAAACACCCCCTCCATTGTTGCAGACAGACGCAAAATTAAGTAGTTAATTAGAAAGTTTTCTAGCAGACAAGACACAAGCACAAAGACTGTATTTTTAGCTCATCTTCATTAGAATACTTAATCTGTCGGTAAAGGAGTGGAGTGGATTGTCTTTCATTATTGTTACAGGGGCGGAGTATATCTTGTCTGTCGGTTTTTACTTCATGCAACCTGCACACAAATCAATTGAATTAAACGTTTAGGTCTGTCTTAACTTGAATCCTAAAAAAAAACTATAAATATATAATATATATATATATATATATATATATATATATATATATATATATATATATATATATATATATATATATATATATATATATATATATATATATATATATATATATATATATATATATATATATATATATATATATATATATATATATATATATATATATATATATATATATATATATATATATATATATATATATATATATATATATATATATATATATATATATATATATATATATATATATATATATATATATATATATATATATATATATATATATATATATATATATATATATATATATATATTATATATATATATATATATATATATATATATATATATATATATATATATATATATATATATATATATATATATATATATATATATATATATATATATATATATATATATATATATATATATATATATATATATATATATATATATATATATATATACATATTTATATATATATATATATATATATATATATATATATATATATATATATATATATATATATATATATATCATAAATATATAATATAAATATTTAAATATAACTAAATCAACAATAACGAAAAATAATCTCACATCTTTAGAAATCCGAGCGTAATCATAAAGTCACTCCGAGGATTTATTAACCGACAACAAACATCATCTATTATTTTATATACTAAACCCGCATTCCAGCGGTTAACATAATTTGTGGTTGAATATACAGCGTTTTTTAAAAGTTAGAACCCTAGAATTTACCCACTTTTGGTGGCCGATATCTGCGTCAGGAGTCCAAGACTGCTACTTCAATTCGGTTAGCCTGAAGCAGCTTGTACATTTTTTTCCTAAGAATTACTGGTTTTGTGGTCATGTAGCTGCTAGAGTAAGAAGTGGAGGAAAATTCAATTCAACTGCTGAACAACTGAGCACCAGATTGCAGACGATTAATATACGATCTAATAGGTTAATTCATTCAGCACTGAGAATTATATAAACTTCCCATGAAGGAGCTAGTGTACTTCATCGAGGGTACAGATTTTTTTTTATATGGAAGAAAGGGAAGAGATGTTCACGTAATGGAATCCAAGGCAACGACACCAACATCAGCGTCCCGGCAAAAAAGAGACAAGTGTTATTTTGACGCTCGAGCCACACCAAAAGCTAATGATACATTTTGAGAACAAATATATCGCATGTCATATTGACAGCTTAATCATTTGTAAAAAGAATTATTGTAGCTTCAAAGCTCTACTTGTGTGCGCAACAAACACGAATTACACTGTCTGTATAATTATAATTTTAATAAATTTCAGCCTATGGTTGGCACTTACAGTATATTGATTTTTATATTAAATTATGATATATGTTAATTAATTCTTGAAAAAAGGCAGATAAATAACAATAAATATCGGTGCGATAGCGTCTTTTTAAAATATATGTTTTTAATATATTTTTTTTTATATGGAAGAATATTATTCACTTTAAATTGCTCTCATAACGGTTACACCCATTGGCGACTAACTTGGAAATGTAAAAATATTTTATTAATACTTTTTTTTTTATCACAAGTCTGACGAACAAGATGTCGAATGGTTTCTAAGATGTACGGTTGTTTGGCTACCCTGTATATAAGTAGTAGTGGCCCAGAAGCTAAAGTTTACGAAAATTTGTAATAATAATCCACCACAAGCCTGAATTAATACTGGGATTAAATAATGATCGAGTTGCAGTCCGCATGACCCGTTAATAAAAATGTAAATTATATTACTAGAACCTGCACCTATACAAATGACACGACAAAATATATCATCACTGCGCATCGGGTATTATGTGCTCGCTAATTCATAGTCAGATACGTTGAACAATCTTATAAATTCCGTCTCCCCAAGTAAATAGTCGAATCGCGCCGGCGATAATTGCAAATAGCTACGTAATCGTTAATTATTCAGGCATTTAAGTTGCGTATTATTATCGCACGTATTTACAAAATCTCTGTTCATTAACTAACGGTTGGAATTTCTGTTGTAGGCAAGCCGATCGATTGCACGCAGCGGTTATCTCTTCGTCGCTCCAGATTGGGATTTTTCCGTACCCCTCAACAGGACTAAGGTGAGTAACCCATTAGCGTGTATCCAACGCCGCTGGCCTAACTCATGTATGTGGCTTTAGGAAAGGCGCGCAAAGGCTTTCAAAGGCCAACCTTCTTTTTATAAGTAGTATATTATATCCTATCTAACTCAAAACATTAGTATAGATTGCAGGCCAAATTGGGAATGGTTGCATTGTTTTCGTATCAGTTACACGTTTGCGCTGTATTTTTTTTTACTTTTAAAAAAATATTCGTTAGTTATAGTTCACGATTCAGTGTTTTTAGGGATTCGTCCGACACACTAAAGGAAAAGCTTACCACCTCAAATCCAAACAGAAAGAAAATTGCCTTGTTGATTTCCCCAAAAAAATATTAAATAGCAATTATCGTAGTAATAGTTTTTGTCCCTTAAATTATCTGTTCTTGTGGTAGACAGACCCAATTAACATGTTTTGTGTTTAATATTGCTTAGCCTGGATAGATGACGTTCTAGACGCACATGTCTGAGGATTTTGACTTACAGATTTTATTCACGTTCACGTTCTGTGGCCCAATTGTGTTTTCTGTTCTGTGACCATGCCATGAGATATTTTTGAGGAAGTGATGCGTGTTTTACGATAATCTTTAAGTGAAGAAATTCGATCATAATCTGCCCCAGTTACACAACTAACAATATAACCACTTTAGTGCGAACCATTCAGAAAAATTTTCACTTCATCATGTTCCAACTTCGTATAATTAGAAATAACTTGTCCGGTCTCTTTTTTGCTATTTAATTTAAGGTCCAAATCGTTTAAAGACGATTTTTGCATTTCACTCAAATTTGGATGATTGAGGAATTATATTTTCAATATATTTTAAATTTTTAAAAATATATATAAAACTGCAAAGTCGAAACTGAAATTTCAAAACTGGACTGAAAGTAGTATTAATTAGTTTTTTTTAATGTTTAAAATTAGTATTGAATATATATTATAGATATTAACTTGCATGTTTGATTTCGTTAAACTGTTTTTTTTTTGTTTCTGTAAATATGTGATAAAAAATATATAAATAAAACAAAATAAAAGGAAAACGGCGAAAATTTTTGTCCGCACGATTTTTGAAATAAACAATAATATAACATATTAAGCGATGACATAATGGCGGTTGGCTGACAGGGTTAAGATTCTACGAATCGCGCGAAAATATGCGTGTTTCTAATAACAATTCCATTTTGAACCGAAAAATAAAAGAAACGTTTAAATTTCATTTTTAAGTAATCTTAGTATTTTAAATTCTAAATTAAATATCGCACGAAACTGTTATATTGAATTCTTTTTAATTTGCAATAAATCTCTTATAGTAAACAAAAAAAATGTAAAATTTTACCAAATACATATATGTAGGTAAGCTTAATTTTTGTCTATTACTTTGTGTTAAAGTTCTCGCGGATAAGCGTCTGACGACTATGAAATATTATCTACACGTCGGCGCATCATGACGTAACGATTATACAGGTAGTTACGCAACAGGGCCGATACACACAGGCATTTCGAAGATGATGCTCTGTTCTCGCGGTCGTAGAGTGGAAAGTGGTTCTCGATAAGGTCTCGCTTGTGCTCGGCCCGCTCGTGAAGAAGAAGAATGTCACGGAATTGCCCAATAGATAACACAATACTAGGCGGTACACCTGCTCGGAGCCCGATGCATTAACGTCTGATTGAACGGTGCCATTTTTCTTACGCGGTTTATGTAATTCTCATTTTCAATTACTGAAATCCGTTTTCACGATTACGATTTACACGAGAGAATAATATTTCATCTCGGATTTTTTCGAAAAATGAACATCGTTACTAATCGATTGAATTTTTTATGCTGTGGTGGAATTTCGAGTAATTTACGCCATGTAAGATAAAAAAGTTGTTATTTATTGTTAGAACTGTGGATTGTAAAAAGCTTTTTGTATATATTAATTAAACATCTCGCGCAAATTTACTTTTTCATGGTCCTATTTAGGTTTTGTTTTCATCCACACAAAAGTTTTTCTAATCTCTCAACATTATTGATTTTACCGATGATAACATAGCTTATTCTGTTGAGGGTAACAATTTATCAAAATGTGGTAAAAAATTGGTAACTTATAGTGGTTACCATTGATTTGAAACAGTCTACTTGTACCGGGTGTTCTAAATAGAAGTGACTTAATTTCCATGGTAATTATACCCATCTGAATATTTATCGGTTTATGGTAGGTCGAATAAGGTTTCAACTTATGATAAAACCTGTTAGACGGGGTGTCATATTATATATATAGCTGTACTATTTCGTGGTCAAGGAAAAACGACATACCTATAGTCCATTGAAAATGCAAATACGCCGATGAAAACTTTTGGGAGTATGTTTCTAAATAAAACAAACAAAACATAATTATAAGTCTAGGTTACATAAAATTTTTAAATTAAATTAAATTTTCTATTCTTTAATAGGCTCTGTAAAACGCCTCAATCATTGGGGTAGTGATGATTAAACATTACAATTCAGTTATAAAAACTTGACTTGCTTTCGTGGAATTTCGGACGCCTTATCTAAAGCGACGTTGCAGGAAGTTTCATTAAATCATTATGCACCCTCTATTGCTGCAAATAAATTTGTTGCAATACGTTTTTTTGTTCATTGCTTATATATTTATTATGTTTATAAGGCAATGAAAGAATAATGTCTTTAAGTTACTAAACACTCCGTATATACGTCCACGTGTTTTATATTTTAGCACATCACGTATAGATAATTGAATCGTGTACATACATTCGATTCTCAGTCGGAATACCTTCGGTGCTCGTTACAAAATCGTAAAATACCTGCGTAATTGCTGTTATGTAATCGAGCCAGCAACAACGTCGTTCGGTACTTTCCGCCCGATTCGAAAATAGACGGGGTACACAGCGTTGCCGTCGTTGGTTTTTGGATTCGTAAGAGCCGACTTAAATTGGTAAAGACGCAGCACGTGACACGGTTGTTCCTATAATCTATTGGAACTCAGTAACTGCGTGTTGTTTTCCTCTTGGTATGTACTAAGCAATAACCCCAAGAGATCTCTGGGACCCTATGCGATCAATTGCGTGACGCCTCTTAGTAAGGTGTCAAACCTCCTAGTGAAGTTCGTCAATCCTTCCTCAGATGCTCCAGTTCTACGCTAGTATTTGGAGCAATGATAGCACAGATTAACAGAATGTGTTCTTGTGTTCTGTGATGTACTGTGTACTCCTCCTCCTCCTCCTCATCTATATTTCAATCCGGTGCTTCCCGGTTACCATGCTAAAGCCACGCTTTTATTGTCTAATGAGACTTCTTGCGATTGCTCACTGATTTAGAATAACAGGAAATTTTTACAATCTTCAAGGTGTCCTTCCTATCCAGCTGTCGTTCGACCAGACCGCCTTATATATTTAATACACACGGCAGTAAAATAATGTTCTCTATAAAACCCAAAGTCCTAAAAACTAGAGCAGACAGGATATATTCGCGGCCGAGGTACCGGATAGCAAATACTTAATCTTACCCAAATTACAGAAAAATGTTGCGAATTCAACAAACCACTCACTCTATTTGCGTTGTGTTTTGTCGATTATCGCAACGCGTTTGAAAGCATTAGATGGATGCGTCTCTGGTTAGTTATGAAAGAGAAGGGAGTTGCAAATCATCTGTGGTTGTTGACTTAAGTAGTTAGGCAGGACCGATAAGGTTGTATTCTGTCAATCATTCTGTTTAATATTTATTGAACTTATATTAAAAGAACAGTAGTAGAGGGATGGAAAGGTGGAATCACGGTTACCGGAGTCATGATCTCCAACCTTCACTACGCAAACAAACGTTTAGAGTTCTTGGGAAAATTAGAATTGGAAAACAGTAACCTGGACTTAGATAGCAACTACTCAATAACCAAAGTGGTACTTTTCGATAGAGCTCAGAATAATCAACCCAATATTAAACTCATGGGTAAATGTCAAGTCGTTAACCAGAGTGGTTGTTCACGGGGCATTTAAAAAAAAAAAACATGGCTAAATAGTGCTATCACACTAAACACAATAAAAACCCGGCATTTATATTCCCAGTTGTACTATTTGGATTAGAAACATGGTCGTTGAAAACATTTGAGCTCTGGTGCTGTAGAAGGGTGCTGCGAATATCCTGGATGGAAAAAATATCTAATACGGGGGACTGACCAACTAAGGGCATGCACTAATTTGACAGTAAAAAAAGTTGCATCCCTCGTGTACGTACAATCGAGAAAGATGACGAACAATGGGTAAACGTTGTAACCAAATGAGTTTGAAACTCTGATCACGACTTCACTGTCAAGAGCAAAACGAACCAGAAGATGAAAATTTTGCCTGAAAAATTTGCCTGACGGATTCTGCTTTTTTTGAGCTTGTGCATATGTGCACCAATTCAGCCGTTTCAGTATTAGTTTTGGAACCTATCTCTCTCCTGAAAATTCGCTTGTAGCAGTTTTTTTTATTTTGTTTAGTGTTCAAAATATTCGTTTCCTTCAGTAACCCAGATACACACAAAATGCATCACACACGTTTGGTACAATTTATATGATATAAAAAAAGTAAGCGAACATCCCTTTGCCAGTTTTTTGACCTATTGATCTACTGCTCCCGAAATAATCATGGCAGCCGTCCTCGGAATTTGTGCGCTGTAGTTGACACAGTCTAAGTTTGATGCGTTTGGTTACTGTTTTTTCTTTCGACGTCGCGCCGGCCGGTTGTTCTTTTTATTAGTTGCCAGCCAAGGTGGTTAACGGTGCCCCGCGAGTTGCCAAGTCCCTGTCTCTCTTGTTCCGTTGTGACACTATAAAGACGCTTTGATTATTGGTGTATATTCGGCGTCTTTTAGTTGATGAGTTAAATTATAACGTTGTACCTTTTGTCTTTAAATAAGTCCAAACGGAAAAGGGCGACAATATCTTGACTTGACGTGGACGTGGACCAACATTTTATTCACCGTCCAGACCCTTTCTGATTATGCTACAGGTAGATAGAATGGCAGCTTTTTGGACGAGGCCTATCATTATAGCTTCCTTTAGGAATTTAGGGTGCTTCTGATAAAATGGTTTTCGAGTGTGTGTTAAAGTTCTCAGATTAGAAATGACAACGGCAGTCACTCCCAGTAACTGCGAAATATGCCAAACTGAATGAGAGTTATTATATTTTCTGGTGTTTTCTGATGTTCTCTTGTTTTTGGACTTATTTAAAGGAAAAAAAAACTTTATATTAACGTATGTCCTAAATCTTATGGATACGGGCTTTCAGGATTTTTTTTTCATATCTAATAACCCGATTCTAGATTGATGTCTTTCTAATCTAAGAAATACTAAAACATTCAGTTGCGATGATGTCAATAAAAGGTGATTTGACAACAACGTTTATAAACTGTAATTTATTCCAAGCTAGCTAGATTTGTATCTTCAAAAATTGGGTCTGCTGCGAAATGTGGATCTTTTAATTTCATTATTTTATTAAAGAAGCTTTTATCTGACAATAAAAACGCAAGAGCAACAACACTTGATTATTATTCAATGAGTATACTCACCTGGAAAAATGTGGTATACTATTTTTCTTTCAAAGATGCAGTTGCATAATTAAGATTTTGCCATATCTATATTTTTGTGTTATATGTTAATAATGGTTTGTCAATAAAACAGTAACAAAAATTTAAATTCCCAGAAAACTGTATATTATGTTAGTGATTTTTTTTATGGGAAACTTGAGATTGTAACATTATTAAAGATCTAATTTTTTAACAGAATTTAGAACTAGGAATAAATTTATTTCCGTTATATAGTTTCATTTTTGGTATTGGCTGACCTGAGCCGGAGACGAAATTTTCGAAACAGTTGAAAATCGCGTAGACCCACTCTCGTAATTGACGATAATTGTATTGTTCCTACGCACACAAGTTTTAATTAAGTGTTAAGCAACGTTTCCGAACTAACGAAATAACAGCTGAGCTGACATCGAAAGAATGCAGCGGGCAACCTCTCTTTCACTTTTCAAAAATCGTCCGCAAACGACCTCGCCGGTTAATTTAAACAATCGGATTTTGTCGGGAATACATTTTTTTCCGAAGGCTTTTTATTCCCGATATTGATGGATTGGCGTTGCGAAAAAGAGAACAAGTGCGATCGGTTAATTAAAAAGCTGTATTTTTTTTGCCCACGTCCAAGCCCAACAACAACACCGGATAATTGGGTACTTACTTGTTCTGTTAAAATCAAGGTTAATTTTAATTGCCGCCTTCTTCCTACTCGGCAAAAAAGCGGCAACAGGAAACCCGCTGCCATATTTTTTTCGCGATGTTGGTTTGTACAAGTTTTAAAACTTTACCGCCTTTATTGTCGTATCACGCAGACCGTGAAGAAATAAAAACATTGGTAATATTTTTTTGCGTTAAAAAATGATAATAAAAGTTGATGAGGGGTCAACAAAATCAAGAAATTTTCGCTGTATTGTTCAAAAGTATTACCATTAGACAGCTGATATAGGTTCTGATAGTTTATTTTATATTACTTACAAAGTTTACGGAATCATTTCATTGAAAATTAAATATTTGAGAATAATTTAGGCAATAATTAAGCAAAATTTTACAATAGTTTTGAGTTGATTTCATGATGCCTACTATTATAACCCAAGTTCGCAAAGAAAATTTTTTAAACTGAAAAGTAAAATGAAAAAGGTGTAGGTAGCTAATTTTGTACTTTCTAATGGGTATTGTATTGGTATTGGTATTAAAGGGGAGCGCCCCTACGGGCGTCCAAGCACTTAGGCCACCAGAATGCCGCCCCTCCTATAGAAGGTCAGCAACTCCTTTAGCCCAATACCGTGCACTGAGTCTGGATCGATCAGGGACGTTCCGAAGACTCCAAATCTTGCCCATGTCAAAGCAGGGCACTCGGTGAGCAGATGATACGGGGTCTCCTTCCCTGTCATGCACCACCTGCACTCCGGGTCGTCTCCAATGCCTAGCAAGCAAATATGCCTCCTAAGCCGGCAATGTCCTGTGTAGGCCCCTGTTAGTACTCTACACTTGCTTCTGATCAGCCCAAAAAGCTCCCCGGACCGAGGGAGGGCGGGTCCATCCATCATAAGCCTCGCCTGCCTCATTCCCGGAACAACCCTCCAGCCCACCGCGGTCCGGTCTCTCACCCAGGCTTCGAGAGCTCCTCGCCTCACGCAGGGGGCGATCCCCAAGAGGGGCTCTGGTCCCATATGCCAGTGCGAGGAGCCCTCCCTTGCTAAGGCGTCCGCTGCCTCATTATCTCGGATCCCGGTGTGACTCGGGGACCCTGGCCAATGTGACATTCCTCGCCTCGGCCACTCTCCTCAGTCCTTTATCAACAAGGAGGGCCTGCGCACTGACTTTATGCGCCATAAGTGCAGCCCTACTATCAGAGCAGAAGAATACCCTCCTGCTTCCGTGGTTGAGCCGAAGCGCCTGTCTGGCCGCCATCAATATAGCGAAAATTTCCGCCTGAAACACGGTGCAGTACCGACCCAGAGGGACCGACAAGCTCGATCCTCTAACGGGTAACCCGAAACGGTATGCGACTTCATGGAGATAAAAATAGAGACAACTCCTTCGGAAGGAAAAAAATCATTTTGACTGTAAAATTAAAGACATTGTTCTACGATGTTCTGGCCACGTGAAGTCTTATGAATCTATTTGTCTGATAACTCTAGAAGAATTCAACTCCAAAATAGGTTTTTAATTTTGTTGTGAAAATCCTAAAGTATGACACATTTAAGGCAACAGCGAAAGCTTACCCCTAGACGATTCTTCAAATATTGTTGTGCTGCAGAGATGAGCGGTAAGGTGAGCTCGGAGGTTAAGTTTCCTTAAGATCTCGTAGAGATTGTAGCCCACGTTTGTCGGGGAGAATTGGTGTGGGAATCCAATTCAACCAGTAAAGCGTATTTTATAAATTTATGTATTTATAAGATCGTTTAATCTCTTTCTTATCTTGGGATCAGGGAGACATTCGAGCAGCCTTGGTATGTTGCTCGAAGTGATCATGAATTTAAAATTAAGGTGCATCTATTTTGGAACAAACGTTAGGATTAGGATTTAGGATTTATTGTGTGTAAAAAGCAGTGTTCGGTATATATCCTTAAGAGAATTTTCAGATTTCACCTATCCATTGCTTGTTGGTGTTGATGTCCGAATGGTCCACAAAGCTTATGAAATATTTTGTGGTTGTTCTGTTCTAATGACTGCTGTTTTGATTAAATAAATAATAATAATACACCGAGCTTTAGTTTTTTTATTTAATTTTTGACTACTGATTTAATTTAGAACAGTTTCTCTCTAACGCTGTCGTTGTGCTCAAACATACATTAAATATCTAATTCGTCCTGCTGGACGACAAATGAAAACTAGACGCGGCAGGCCGTTAGGAGAGGCTATAAAATAAAGTTCGAAACGTTCCGCCTGGGGCCGTGCATAAATTATGATAAAAACGGTTAATTGGACGAGCACTGTCCCAAAAGTAGGTCCCGGATCTCTTTCTCGGCATCGCAGCGGTTGGTTATGTTATTATTAAAAATCATTTTTGTTTGTTCGATGACATTTTATTATCTCACCACAGTGTATAACAAACTAAAAACGAACGGTTACGATAATCGATCGCAAACCGAGGAATGTCGTAAATACTGTTCGGCGCCATTAAACGTTTCTGCGGAACCCACCTGAGAATCGTGCCAGAATATCATTAATACTTTGTTGAAATTGTGTCGGGCGTAATTCGGATGATTTCAATTATGAAGCCATTTGTTTTCTTTCGAAGAAGTCTCAAGAGGGCCATTTATTCTACATTCTAAAATTTCGTTAATTAACTCTTTTTTATAATTCGTACAAATAAATAACTTCAAACTGTCAATATGAAAATGAAAAATTCCACGATGCATAAAAATTTCAATTTTTTCAAATTTCAATTTCAAGATTTAGAATGTTAATGGGTAATGCGTAAATGTTCTTAAAATAATGAAGTTTGTATTTCAACTTGAATAATTTATACAACTCGAGAAACTTTCCCAATCCCTACTCACTTTTTTACGCTTATCTCTTTTTTATATTCGTTTTTATTTCCACTTTCTTTACTTTACTTTTTTTTTGTTCTATTAAATCTGATTTAATAAGTAACTATGGAAATAATATAACCTATGCTGGCCTCGTTTTCAAACATGTAGCCTTATTAACTTTTTTTTTTTAAGTAAAGTAAGGTAAATTCTCAACTTTATTTTTTGTTCAAATTACTAATTATACACGCAGGAGATGCATGTGAATATTTAATATCACCTTTTCACAATAATTTGAATAGTAAAATGTAAGCAGCCTGCCTGCTTTTTCTTATTTTCTAGTGTTCATGTTTAAAATTTAGACATTACAAGGGAACTTCCTTACTTTTATTATGAGATATAACTGCGAAATAAATGATAAATAGGACCTTAGAAGTATATTTAACATATTATATTAGCATTATAGTTATTTAAATATTGCTATAAGTATTCAGAAATTTCATTTGCTTCATTTGCTATTCCAATCTTATTTAGTTTGATAAGATTAAAATTTTGATTGCGCTCAAAGTTTTTTCATAATTTTAGCCATTTAGTCCTTATATTTGCGAACAAACTATACAAGTTATAAAAATTCCTATATAGCTTGTCATAACGTATAGCATAGGTATACATACAGATAACTGTTTACATATTCCAATCAAGTCGATTGACTCTTACATACCATTTTACCCCGAGTATTTGGATAGGAATTCCAATATACGTGATCAAAATTTTGTGTTGAAGCAGAACGTGATCAACCATAAAGTCATCCACGGTGTGTTACGAAAAGTCGTCCGTTGCCGCATAGTGACCATGTCGACCCAAAAACTCGTTTAATATTCAGCTTTATTTATAACTTTCAGCGACCTCAAAAATAATAAGCATTTCGCGTACAATTTTGACTACATGAAGGATATATTATAAACAGGAATGAAAATGTAATCTTATTGGTTTGTAATGCAATATGTAGGACTTATGTAGGACTTTCCTCATGATTAATTTTAAATTTCATTTTAAATTTTGTTTCAAAAAATTAATAACATTTATACAGAAAACATTAATATGCTCGGAAATACGTTTATCTGTTGGTTAAACTATCAATAAAAACTAAATATACAAAGATAAGATTAACGCGATATGAGATTTTGGACTAATAATAATAATAATAGACTTAATTCAGGTAATTTCAACAAAAGGACAATTACGAGAAAAGGAGCGCCGCGCACAGACGAATTTGTTTGCTTATTTCTGCACTTATCTTTATAAATAACGAAAAACATATCACACTTTAGTTGTTTAAATTATGGTTTACATTCAAGCGTCTAACCTATACATAGAAAAAAAACTAAACCTTTGTAACCTTTGTTTTTTTCAGTCTAATTTACTTTTTTTATTTACATAAAATTATTATAAATATATTATAAATTAACGGTGATGGTTAAGTTCTGCTAAGAATATTTTTTCCAAGTTCTGAAGTGATGTCTTTACCGTTCCGAAAATATAAATAAAATTCGATAATTAATTTAAATAAATTAACACTGTATCTGTATAAATTTGTATTTGTTTAACTACTGTATACAGTATATAGTACGTGAACAACATTGGTGGTTTTTTAAAACACATTTTTATTCGAGATACTATGAAATGCAAAAATTGTGAATTTCTTTTATAGCGAGGAAAGAAACAAATTCATTAAACATTACTGATCATTTTTTTTCTTCTTGGAAATGGCTAGCCTAATATGTTCTCAGTTGAATTAAACGAAGTTTTTCCTTGGTTTACGAGAAATTGAGCGCAAATTTAAAATATTTACAGTGCAGTATCCTTAATCCGAATATTTGGCTTTGGAATTATCCAAAATATATTCCGCGGGTTGTCAAAATTGTGGTTTCATCCAAATAAATTTGTTATGGCTAAGCAATTTTTCAAATTAATGTAGAATAGTTATTAACTCATCAGAATGGTGGTTTATTCGCCTAGTACTTTGCTTTTATTGTTTTTAACATTTTCCGTATGAAAAGTACATTTAGTTAAAGAGCTAATTAGTTGTATAAATTAATTATATAAGATTTCCGTTGACTTCTAGTTTATGTACGTTTAAGATGTGACTATTAAATGACGGGTAAGATTTAAATTGCAAAAAACTTTCAGAAAATACGCGTTGAAATTTATCTTTGCAGTATCTATTCGGGTACAAATGAGCAATGCGCATGCATGCAATAAATTAAATGAAATTTCTTCAAAATGAACACCTTTTTCAACACACGAGGTGTGTTGAAAAAGCAAGTAAGGTGATTTTTGTAATTGTGCGAGCTACGTACATTCGATCTTCGATTATTTTGTTGTTATGTTGGTATACAGTTTCAGCCAGTTTGCACGTTTACTTTTATTTTGTGAGACAGAAGCGTTAGATGTTTTTTATGTGCTGGACAATTTTCTGCTGTCAAAAAAATGGAACCAAGAATTTGCATTTGATTTTGTTTAAAAAATTGAATACAGTGCTGCCAAACACTTTAAATGTTGACAGCAGCTCATGGTGAATCTACTTTGAGCAAAAAAAATGTTTTGAAGTGGTACAAGCTGTTCCAAGATGGCCGAGAAGACGCCGATGACGAACCTCGCTCTGGACACCTCAGCACGTCAATAACTGATGAAAGCTTTAAAGAAGTGTAACAAATGGTGTGGAAAAATCGTCGAATCACTATTTGTATTGCTCGTGCCATGCAATTTTTTCCGAAGTTTTGCTCATGAAACGTGTAGCTGCAAAAAGAGCTCTTAAACGACGTCAGTGATGATCCTGATATGCTCAAAAAGTGACGAATCATGGGCATGTGGTTATGACATGTTTTCACAGAATGAAATGTCTGTAATTTTGAACACTGTTTTTTAGTATAAATAAAAGAATTTTGTTTTGTAAATTGTTTGTAAAAATTACTAAAATAATCATTTCAATTTTTCTGTAAGGATTTTCAGTATAGATAGAATATAGCGAACAGCATACTAACCGGCTTGGAAAATAAACGCCTTTTTATCTGCTCGATTCGATATCATGTCATTTGCCGATCGATATCAGCGTATGAAAAAAAAAACTTCGGCTGGAATATTGAACACGGAGCATCTTGTAAATTCTAAAATGATCTGTCCGCGGGAGCGAAGGAAATGTTTCCGTCACGTCGCGTCCGCAATCATTACGTTCCCGGTTCGCAGTTAAGCCGGAGGCGATTCGCGAAATACGTTCAAAGTCACCACTCCCCTTTTGCCGAGCGACTTCACACGAAATGGCATTTTGTTTCCTTCGTTTTGGCCGTAGATCGACTATGACCGCGGGTAAAAATTTGTCCCGACAGCTCAACTACCGTGCAAATCGGCTTCGGAATTTTTGGAATCCAATGTGTCTAAATATCAGACGCCGCAAACAGATGCTGTCTCCACAAATTCATTTAATTCAATTTAACGACACGTTGAAGATATTTTTCCTTTATTGGTGTTCATGAAAAGCCTTTCAATCTGAAACTGAAAATGTTTAAATGATTAAAGTAACGTTGTCTACCCGCCATTTAGCACTAAAACGCAACTTAGCTCTAGGTAGCATCTAACTTCCAGCGTTAACACTGAAGGCATTTACAAAATGATTTTATGTAATCGACGAATTAAAATGTGCGAAATAGTTGAAGTCACAGACTTCTCTATTCTCAGTGGTCAGTGGCAATCGTGTGGTCGATTCTGAGGCCGTTTTGGCGCTATTTCGTCACAATTCTAATGAGGTCTGCTTCGATATATAACTTAATGAAAATGAATGTATACTACTACAACCCAGAGACAAAAGAACAGTCAAAAAAGTGAATTTTTGAAGGTGAACTGGCTCCAAACAAGGCAAAGATGGTCTTTTGAGATTTTCAACCAATCATCCAAACTGTATTCTTTCAAAAGCGGAAAAACGTCTTTCTTTGAAAAAAAAATAAAGTTAGGAAAGGAATTATGGAAGTTCCAATTATTACATCCATCGTATTCTTCAGATTTGGCTCCCAGTTACTAATTTTTGTTTCAAGACTTTAAGATATGTTTTGGTGGACAAAGGTTTACTTCTAATTGCTCAAACAAATGCCTGTTTTGAGGAGCTTTCAAAATTAGGCGGCTTAAAACAATTGGAAAAATGCTCAGGCTCATGTACAGAGTTGAAAACAAATTATGTTGAAAAGTTTAGAAAATCACAAAAAATAATTTCTTCTACTTTCTGCTAAGGAGTTGTGTAAGAATCGTGGTTTCTCAGAAAGTTAATATGTGAAAGTGCTCCGTAAAATTTTGCACAACAACACGAAATTGCAAACTACAGAAACTGGTACGAGGGCTGCCTTTTATATTTCGGGATTTTTTTACACTAGTCCTGCCATCTGGCGACTAACGTTTTTATAGGGAAGTTTGACATTTTGGGGTTAAGTTTACTCAGTTAGGTTTTGGCGAAGGAGTGTTGTTTGTGTTTTTGTGATAAATTTAAAAAATTGCGACGGTTAAAAATGGCACTTAATCGGGAGCATTTTCGTGCAATACTTTTTTCCAACTTTTGACGTGGACTAACTCAACAACAATGCATCGACGAACTTAATTCGACTTTTGGAGTTAAAGCACCATCTAGGACTACTGTTTATCGCTACTTTTCAAACTTCAGTCGTGGTCGTAGTTTTCTTAAGGATGAATTTCGTGAAGGTCATCCAAAATCGGTTGTTGTCCAAGAAAACATTGATGCAGTGCGGTAACTGATTTTGTAGGATCGTCATGTCACTTACCATGAGATTGAGGTGTCTTTGGGCGTTAGTGGGACCAGCATACATACAATTTTGCATGAATATTTGGAATATTTGGAAAGAAGGCTCGTGTTGATTGGTCCAAGAAAATGCTAAAAAAAATATGATCGCGGTGCTTCCAATCACGTCTATGATATTGTGGTCAGGCGATGAATCATGGATCCTATGTATATGAACCTGAAAGTAAACAAACAGTCGACTGTGTGGGTCTTTCAGAATGAGTCAAAGTCCACAAAAGTACCCTGTTTCTTTGGTGAAAGGTCAATTCTGAATGATACGCAACTATTTGTTTGCCGAAAGTCTTCGAAAAAATTAGAAAAACCAATCGCCGAATACGAATCACTCTCCACGACGACAGTGCTAGCTCTCACCGATCAGTGCAAACAACGAACTTTTTGAGCATTAAAAACGTTGATTTTATGAGCCATCCACCATATAGTCCTGATTTAGCACCTAATGACTTTTTATTCCCATACATTAAGAATAAATTGCGTGGCCAACGATGTTTGACACCAGAAGAAATCCCAAAATATAAAAGGTAGCCCCCGTAGCATGCCTATAAAGAATGCTAATGGGAATTATGTAAATGAGAGGGGACGTTCCGTGCTAGAGAGAAAAAGGGAGGACATATTAAGGCGTAGGCATATCTTTTCCTGAAATAAAACCCGATTCAAAATGTAAATCTAAACTTGAAACTCTTTATCACTTTTGTCTGTAAATCGGAAACGGATATAGATAACGCAATTTCATTGTGGATGTGGTTTGTCCAATTTAAGTTTTTTTAAATATGACAAAAATCGCCGCTACCTTCGGGTTAAATTGTTTTCAACTAAGGGGTTCAACAAAAATTTGTTTTTTTTGATGATTTTATACTGTTTCAAACCAAAGGTTAAAAATATTCGAATTCGTTAATGATTTAAATATAATTGTAGAAAAATGAACGTGGAATGAAAAAAAAATCCATGTCATTTTCCAAGTTTGTAGAAAAAGTAATAAAAGTAAATAAAATGTAGTGTCTGGACTGATCTGATTTTTGTTTTTTTATTGTTAGTCCAGATACTTCAAGAATTATTATACGACGGGCCGAAATTTCATCTATATATACTATACATTCACACTGACAATGAATAAATTTAATTTGCCACAATGTTGTTGAGTAATGGTCTGCAGCCGTTGGCGAACTGGTCTCGCATTTTGTATACATTCTGTAATCGTAGCATCCCGGTTTATGGTTTATATACACAGCGCTAAATCCCTAGGGTGACACAGAAAATTGGTACCCACGTCTATCACCAGCAAGGGCCGTAATCGCTATGGGCGAATATGCGCAGCGCAAGGTAGAGAACATTAATTACCAATAATTATTAAACCCCGAGCGGAGGTTGTTACTTTAGCTTCAGTGTAAACTGTTTAACGAAAAAAAAAAAAAAAAGAATACAAAGGGTGACGGTATTGAGATTGTCTACTGTATAGTTTGGCTAGAGTGCGTCCAAATAAAGATATAAAAAAGCTAATTATTATAATACTTAATCGTTGGGATTTCAGTATCAAGATATAAAAAAACATGTTTAACAAACTTTAATGGCAGAAAGAAAGTTGACAAGAAGACTGCTCACTCAAATTTAATAATCTTCAGCTTATTCCTCAATTATAAGCGATGGATTAAAATTAAACAATACAGTTAAAATCAAATATATTTGATAGATTTTAGTGAGTTTTTTATAATGACGCTCTATCATTTTCGTTTTAATTATTTTTAGAATTATTCTTTATAGATGCTCTAACTAAAAGTTTGGGAAGCACTTTTTTCGTCGTTAATTAAACGGTCCCGCATTTTGTTCATAATTAGAGAGTTGAGAGAAGTAAAATTGGTCCATTACGTATTCGTATGTATGATCATTATCTTCATTACAAAATGGCACTATTAAAATCCTAACGGCCCGAGACAGCGAACGTTTTCACATATATCGGCTATTAAACTCATTCCCATATTTTTACGATTTTTTTCACCACAGTAAAAACCCGACGACTGCCACTCGACCCAGTTCAACCCGAAACGGACGCGCAGAGTTCTCGTTTTGGTTCGGTTCGCCAAACAGCAAATTATTATATTATATACCGCGCCCGTGCACAACCCAGATCATACGCCAACCAAATCCGCGTCCGTTTGAAATTATACATGGTGGACCAGTTAGTCTGTGCTGATCGAGGTATATTATCACATATTTGGATGCCTCTGTCAATTTTAGTATGACTTTATGTATACCACGCATGGAGCCTGTAAGAGTACATTTTGCCACATTTTGTTCAAGTCTTAAATAGAATAGAATGCTTTATTTAACTATCTTGGCATTAAAAAAGTTATTATGGTCAAAAAAAATTATTTCTATAGGACAACGCTACTAAAATTACAACAATTTAAAATTTTATTTACATATAAAAACACTGTTTTAATAGAAATATTGTTATTGCAAATTTAAACGTAGAGAACTTTCTGTTCTGATGTGGTTCCAACACGCTAAAATAGCACAATACGAACAACTCTTTTACTATAGATGATCTGTTTCTCCATATAATAATCCCATAAGATAACTTGGAATAAAATAATCCAAAATATGAACCTCTTTTTTCCTTGTTAAGTTTTTATTTATTTGAACTAAATCACTTCTGACCTCTCTCATCATCATCAAAAACAGCATGTTCCCGCCTCGATCATGCCCTCCAGAACCTTCAAAACTTAAATGGTGAAAATACCCTTCGTAAAGCCTAACTGACTACATAACATACAATTTCTTTCCATGTAAAGAGGTTTTATTTACTTTTTTACTTTACTTATTTTGAAAAGTTACTATTCTAAAAACATTTAATAATTAAATACGTGATTATCATCTCTGTTCTTGGAAAGAGAAAAAACGTTTTAGTTGTGGAAGGTAGATGATGTCACCGGCAATACGGAACAATCATTTCACTGGCGTTATGTCGTGGGTGACTTCATAATTGAACTGCACCAAATGACCTCCATACTCTCAAAATTCACAAGGTCATTGAGAAAATCTCTCCGATATGGTAGATGCCTAATCAATCAATATTTTAACAAAATAGCCCTATTAATTACCTTGTATATGTATCGGAATTCGAGTGAAAATATTTCTTGTTTGTTAATGGTGGTGGACATGTAAAAAATATAGCCGAAATGTTCCGTCCACACTATAGTGACCCCGAAACAGGAATATCGGGATCGCCATTTTTTAGGGTCGCCCATGTTTGTTAATAAAACAGCTCATGCAAGATTTTTATTTGACGAAATCATTTAGTTTTGGCTGATTTCGTAGAAATATGGTGTTTGTTTTTTTCAATCGTAATTGTATGCAGATAGTTCAAATTTCATTTAACGTCTCGAGGTTTGATATATATCTCTTGTATTGCTGTGAACAAAACTGTAAGCGAGGATGAAAGTGTTATTCAAAGATCTTGGTGTTGGTGGTGCTCTGTGGTTAAATTTGGTTCTTTAGCCACTGCCAAACTTTCGAATTGTGCGTCAGTATAGTTTGGAATATTTTTCGTTTTCATTGGCATAGAGGTGGTTTGCCTTGGGAATTAGGCGTTGTGATTCCCACTAAAAGTTATCCAACTTAGAACCGAGAAGTACCTACAGTTCTAAAATAAATACAGTAGTTGTCGTATTTTAGTTAGTTAAGTCGCTTATGGTGTCAGGTCCAATGCTGAAACTGATAACGGGTAGGGATGGCGTGCGACGGCATTCTGCTTTATGGGGCGAGTATTTTAGATCTGTTTAGGGTACCACCATTGGCACATGTTAAGAACCGCTGGCGTAGACTAAATACAACTCTTACGTCGTATCGGAAATTGCATTTCATTATTTTAAAAAAGTTCAATTAATAAATAGTTGGACTAGTTAACTGTTGAATCTAGTTTTTACGGGTCGCTTGGTTTCACCTACATGCTTTTTATAATGTTCGATGAAATTGTTCTCTTAATTTCCGTTGCTCACCCACCGATGCACATTTTAATGATGAACATTTCTGTAACTTGGCGGGAACGTTACAATTATTTGATCGAAATCTTCTAAACGAATTAAAAGTAATCATTTAAAGAACATTAAGTAAGCACTATAAAAATATAAGCACCGATAAAAGTATAGATTGCTCTTCAGTATACTTATTTCAACAAATTTGTGGCATCCGGTATATTTAACTCTACATACGGGCGATTAAAAGCCAAGGTAATTCCATACTGTGATACATGTATATTTTTCGTTTTTTTTTCTTCTCTTTTACGTATGCGTTATTCTCACTCGCGTGACGTTTGATAATTATTGCTTTGATACTTCGTAAGGCAACAGAGCGCTTCTGGGAAACCATTTTTTTTCCGCGGATAGGTGGGGCGAAAATAATAATTTAGATATGTGTAGTCGACGTATTTGTCTTAGCAGCATGTTTGCAAATCATCGTTTATCAGATAAGCATTTGCAAAATACGTTGATACGTACCAGATTCCACAATCCCGCTAACAGTTCCATATTACTGTTTTTTTTTGCGTTTCTAAAAATATGTTAAATCACGAGACTATGAATAAAGGCAAACGATTTGACGATTGTCATTAAAGAGTGTTACACGCCGCTTGCTTATAAAAATCTCAAATTGGTCTACAAAACAAGGAAAAATTGAAGGATTTTAGTTTGTGTTAATTATGAACACAAAAATGGTGCTCCGGGTAGAAAAGTGTTAAGGTTTTCGGACAAGACCTCGTTTTTAAGAGCCTTGTTTCCTTTAACAGGGGTGCAAATGAAAATTTTAGTTCAGATAACTAATAAAGTGTTTGCATTTTTTTTTTTTAGAAAATTGTGTCTGATGTCTGTCGTTTAAAGATTAAAATGGTTTAGTGGGTTAATTTGTAATGTTTAATTATAATTTAAGTGATTTTTTAATTAAATAGAATTAGTGGTTTTTTCGTTTGTTTAAAAACAATTTTCAAAATAAATTGAACATCTTTATGTTTTTAGAATACTGATTCAAATTGTTTTAGTCATTTCGTAGACGCCATTAAGCTAATTAATGTATTCTGATACCTATAAGTTCCATTTATTTCTAAAAATTTGAGTCTTTTTTATTCTGTTAATAAATGAGGCGATGGTGGAAATGCACCATTGTAAAATCTTATTGTAAATGCGTTGTTGATTTTAAAAATCGTTGGTAAAAAATTAAACAATTTTTCAAAATTCCATTTTTGTCTCGGATATTTTGAGATTCTAATCATAATATTTTCTAAGCGGCTTGTTGTTGGCCATAAGAGAGCACAATTTGTCTCAAATGTATAATCTCGTTTTGAAAGTGGTAGTCAACAGTTATAAAGTACAAAAGATTTGTCAATCATTGTATTTATTTTTTCCGAATTTTTTTGGGTTGTTAGTTATATATTACATATCTTACAAGGTCTTCCGAAATCCCCATTGTTTTCCGCTTTTCTTTATCCAAGTGCGTTTACCCTATTTTTGTACTCGGTATACATCCGTGTGGTTTCAGAATCAATCCGTAGCCGCTATTTGAAAGTTAATAAATCGTTACCAATAAGGCGATCGCAATTAATAAAGAAAAGAAATCGTTTCACTTGATTCTAGGCCGTAGGAACTCCTATTCGTCCGTATAGCTAAGGTATAACGCCAAGTTTTCATATGATCCTTTAGTCGAATCAGAATTGAAGAAAGATGGGATAATGGACAGCTAGAACTTCATCCTTTGAGCGACAGTTTTTTTGAGGGACGTCCGCGTTCCGCTTCGGCTATATACTTGAAAAGAACAACATTGTATTGCTTTGGCGTTTTTTACTATTTAGTAGGTGGCTGTTATTACTACTAAACTGAGGTCCCGTATACCAGCTTGATCGAACAATAACCATTATAAAGTCTGTTCATAGATATAAGAAAGTGTCTAACTGATGCAAATTAAGGAAAGACCCGGGCAAGCTGTAAGAATGAAATATGGCCGAACAGGTCCGCACTTTGCTTAGAATTTAATTATTTGGGGTTTTATTAGGAAAGATACTAAACAATATTTATTTATTTATGTATGTATTTATGTTTAAATCTAAAATAAAATTACAAATTATTTTTATTACCTACTTAAATTACTTAAAATTATTCACATAATATATCAGTATCACTATCGCTATCATCGCCTGTTCTGGTTTTTCTATATGTTTAACAGAATTTGACCAACTTTGTGGAGGGATGTTAAAAACTTCGGTTTCTATAAGTTTGAGGACATTGGAGTTAACACGGGGAAAACATTGTTACGACAAATGGCAGATTTCAGTTGGTGCCAAACATGTTCAATGGGATTAAATATACAGTGGTAAAGTGGAAGCGTTAAAACTGTATGCCCTAGATTTTTTGCATAATTATCACAGACGTATTCCTTTTGTAGGTTCAAGCTTTGTAGAACCTGAGTTAATTGCTTTTTGGTATAATCTTCGTGAAAATAAATGTCGTTATTATACATGTAATTTTGGATTGTTGCTTTTGTGTTACATGAGGAAGGGGTTTTATTCAACTGCCTACTGCGATAACTTGCATTGTCGATTACAATCACTATTAGGAGGAATGTTCGGAACTAGTTTGTTTTTAAATCAACTTTCAAATAAATCGGCGGTGGTGTCTTCATGGTCCAGAGAAGAATCTTTAATATTTTTCGCAGACAGAGAAAGTCCATTTGGAATCCAACCATCTTTAGAGCCAGCATGCAAAACAGTTATTCTTTTACCTCTTTTTGATGGCGCGTTTGTTTTACACTTATCAGTTGAGTCAACCCAACCCTTTTCCGGGGTATCATAAGTGTCGAACCAGGTTTCATCCAAGTAAATAATTGGCCTTTGTTGTTCTCTGTAAATCCTATTTTTTTCTAGATATTCTAGTCGCCATTTCCGAATTCTAAAAGATTCCATTAAAACTTGCCTTTGTCAATTTTTTTAAATCTAAAACCCATGTGTTGAATACACTTCCATAAGGTAGTTCTGCCACAATTAACACCGGTTTCATCTTTTTCAAGCCTCCTTATTAAGATATCTAATGTAGGCAGGCTTTGCTCCTCGTATAACTGGTAAATTTTACGCCGTATTATATCTTGATCACTTTCATCTACACTCGAGAAAATGTCAGCATCGCGTCTGTTATTCCTCGCTGAAATGAGATTATTCACAATTTTCCATACAGTTGATGTTGGAATTTTCGTCAATGTGGCCGTTTCTTCTTGCTTGCTGGCACCACGTTCAATACGAGTCAAATAAACATTGTTTATAACTTCCTTAGTCTCAATAGGATAGTGTTTTCTACATTTGGGCGGGAGCATCTCCTGAGATACACTAGACTCGCAAATATTTTGCATAATTCGCACACGATTTAATACATGCTGTGTTACACACGAAATAAGAATGATTACTAATAAACTTAAACTAAGTAGGATACCAAACCAGAGAATATCAAACACAGGTAGGTATAAAATTATTTTCTATTACGGACCCCAATTTTACCTGAATTCAAATTCCGAAACTTTAGGTAATAATCTTGTTGCATTGTATGTTAATGACCACCCTTGGATAATCCCATTCAGAAGCAATTGGTCCCTTTCTCATATCAATGAACAGCCCATACCTATCATCTGGAATATAGTATATAAATAGTATAGTAGTATAGAATAGATGGTATATAAATATTTTTTTAAAATAAATTTTACATAATTCACTGCTATAACATGTAGTAGAATTAAAAATAAAGCATTTCATAATGTTATTAAAATAGTTCACACACTCAATTCTCTAATTTGCTAAATTTGCTTCTGCAACTGCTCAGCTAGCTACCCACTTACTAATTCACTAGGGGCTTTATTATTTCGGCGTATGTAATAAAATTATGGAGTTTCTTCAACGTAATCATAAATATTTTCCAAAACACAACAAAAACGAACCCTATATTTATAATATTGTATAATTTTTCATCGCTTCCATTGTGCCGGTCGGAATTTCCATCGGTGCTCAATTATAAGTAAATTATCGATTTTTTGTTGTTGCGTCCGCCCATGAGACCGTTGATTTCGTTTTAATGATGGGTCTGGTTCATCCTTTTGTAATATTGTAAATTGCGCCAACTTGCCCGCCAGACCAACACGCTAGCGGCGCACTTGAACGGTTTTTTGTTTACCGAAAATGAAATGAATTTACTAAATTTGTCTGTAAGTAAATGAAGGTCTAGCCAAAACTGCTCTTGTATACGACATATGTGCGTATTTCTTCTAAGAAACAGTCTTCATTTTTTTGCGTTAATTCGCGATGAACTGTACGCGCCTTATAATGTAGCAAGGAAATTACTATTACCTACCTAGTTACCTAACACTAGTTTTCTTTTCTTTACTTGGGCACCAATAATAAACCTGCCAAATGCTCTTAAAAATTGTTATAAAAATAGGAAAATAACTTTCAATAGACTCATCAATGATAATTAATTATTATTTATTAGTCGAGCATCACGAAGATCTAAAAAAAGGTAATTGGATCATAAACAGAAAGAGACTCCTTAATATTAATATTCATTTATAAAGATATTGACTGTTATTGAGCGAATTGCACATTTTGATGTACAACTCTTTGAAAAACCACTGTAATTTTATCACAAAGTTCGCTAAATTTAGAGGTTGAGGAGTATAAATAATAAATTTTAAATAGCCCAAAAAAATTTCTGATGGGCTCATCTGACTGACCACTCTGTTGGTTTCCGTCGCACATAATAGTTTAAATGGAAACCATTGTTGAACCAATGTAATCTAATGTAAATGCGATCAATATATTAAGAAATAACTTTTATTGATCTATAAAGAAATAGTTTACATACATGAAGCCAATTTTAACGAGTCAAACTAAAACTATCACGATACCTCTTTCCATATAATTTTTAAGAGGCCGTCGAAGCAATTTCTGCGCTTCATTGTGTGATCATGTTTAAGTATTTTAGTGATTTTTTTAAATTCTGAAATATCCGTGGTTGGAGGTGTTGATCCTTTCTGTTATAGTTATAAAATAACACTTTTTTGACCCTTTTTTTTTCACAAAACTATACAGTATCCGACACATTCACGTTATAGACGAAAAATAAGAATGCTTGGAAGAGTCAACCTCACAAAATGAAAACCCTCATCTATCGCTTAACTCATAAAAATACACTAATCGAATAATAAAAGAAATGCAAGCGTATGCACCAAACTGAAATCATAGACGCGTTGTATTCAATATCATTGTCGTAACCTTGGGTGTCCAATAACGAGTTTTTATATTTAAAAGAGCGGAGCGTATCGGAAACGTATCGATATCAAAATAATATTTATTACAAAATAAGCCGGCCAAGTGGGCAAGGTGGTTGAGTTTCATGCTGTATTGCATTACCTTCGTGTCTAGAAACACCTGTGCGTATAGTTCACCAGACTAATTCTATTTATTCGAATAATCGGATAAACGCCCCTACTACTATTATACCGGTCGGTGGGAGTTATATGAAAAGAATATTTTTAGATTCCTTCAAAATCAGTTCAATCATTTAGTACATTTGGAAAGTAGATTTCAACTTAAACAAAAACTAATGGTCGTAGAAAAAGTATAGTATACACGTTTAGAAAACTTTATAAATCACTCATTTACCTCTTCCATTTCGGTGTGGTAATGTTGCTAACAACAGAACTCATAATAGCTTTGTCTTTTTGTCTAAGCGCGCAGCACTATGCGATTGATTTTGAATTTTGATTTATTATCAACGTCGAATCAACAGTTTAAAGTTATTCTTGTTGTCTGTCTATCAGAGTAGCCGTATGTTATTGCAAAAAATATCACATTAAGTTTTTAGTAACAATTTTGACTTAAACATTATATTTTACTGAATCCTTACCTACGCTCCAAATTAACATTGTATTGATTTCAGAGTCCACAATATGGTATTCTCATATTTAACTTAATTATAGAACCAAGTATAAAAAGAACGTTTTTCAATTTATAACGTATTTTTTTGTTAACTTTAATATGGCGGCTATAAGAAATGCAAAATGAACTTTTGAGTTGATACTTCAGTCGAATTGTCGTTAGAAAGTCGAATAAATAATAAAAGAGAAATTGCGATAACTTAAGAAGTGACTGAAATATCTTAAAGGCAGTAAGAACTAATGATAAATCCTTTTAAAAATCAGCTAGTCACTCCCTATAGGTATTATTTAGCATATAATAGCGACTTTTATTCACAAGGGTGACCACCTATTAATTAAACAATGTACTTTCTCTATGCGGCTAAGCGTTAACAACTTTGTCTATTAAATTCCTTTGGCATCATTGATTTGTGAAATTTGCAAATATTTTAATAAAGTGGATTTTTTCTGGGTGCTTGATAAAAAAACAACACAACTTACGATATTAACGTGACGTTCTAACTTAACCGAGCATTATTTATTATTTATAATTGGCAAAGAACGTCAAGAAACAGATGAATACCTAAAAAAGAAACATAAACATAAAACGTCTGGGCCGCAACGGTTAAATTATAAATATATGAACTGATGTTGATCCGGGTTTTCATCCTTTGGTTGTTTGACCCTAGACGAGTATCGTTAAGTGAACTTTTAAGTGCGGACACATATAAGTGACATGGACGCCCAACCTCTGAAGATGCCAGATGAAATTTTGGACCAAACAACCAACGGATGAATACGCGAATCAACGCAAGTACACATACTTCCATCCCTGAAGAACTACACACAAACATATGGTCAAAAAGTCTCCGTACACATAGTATTTTTTCACTTTTCTTTTAGTTTCTTCTTTCACTTTCATTTAATGAGTAAATATCGGCAATCCCATTAAGAGTAATAAAAATAAAATAAAAATCATTTGATACACTTTATTTGAACGGTAAAAAATGAGGCTAGTTTTAAAAGCAAGAAACTATGTCATATAAGTCTGTCTGGTCGTCCCAGGATGTTAACTGCATGAAAAGAGTCTTCTATTGTTAAAAAAAATCTTTAGTGACGAAACAAAAATTAATCTTTTTGAGTCAGATGGTCGGGATAAAGTTTTGCAGAAAACAAATACAGCTCTGAAAATCGTTATTGTCTGTCGTACGGTGAAGCATGGTGGAGGTAATGTTTTATTGTAGGGTGCATGTCAGCTAATGGGACATGCAATTTAGCTTTTATTGACGGAATCATGGACCCACATGGCGGAATTTGAACATGCTAAAGAATAATTTAAACCAAAGCGTTGAAAAATTTAACCTTGAGGGGCGTTGTTTATTCCAACAGGATAACGATCCTAAACACACTGCTACGCTTGTACGTCACTGGGTGATGCATAATGTCCGCCAGCAACTTCATACACCACTACAATCTCCGGATGTTAACCCCATAGAGCACCTGTAGGTTGAATTAAAGCGACGAGTGAAAAAGCATCAAGTTACGAGTAAAGTAGACCCCAAAAATAGGATAAGAGAAGAGTGGGAAAACATATCACCAGAATTTACACGGAAGGTTGTTTTAAATCTTCTAAAAGGACTTAATGCCATTATTAAAGCAAATGCAATTGAACAACTTTAAGAAACTTTTCAATTTATCATAAGAAATAATAATGTACGGAGACTTATTTGACATAGTTTCTTGTCTCTAGAACTGCTTTATTTGTTTTGTTTTAAATAAAGTGCTTCAAATGATCTTTATTACTCTTAATTAGATTGCCGATATTTACTTGAAATATATTTCTCATTAAATGTAAGTGAAAGAAGAAACTAAAAGAAAACTGAAAAAATACTATGTGTACTGAGACTTTTTTGACCTCTTGTATACAGATATTAGTATTAGGACTGGTCAATTGAACGGTCAAGTGATATCTTGCAATTGCATTATTTAATAATAATATGTATAATAAATTATTATGCGTTTGTGATGTGAATTTACCTATTACCTTACCTCTTCAAGGAGAGTCCCCGCGGCGTAAAGCAGAATACAAATAAATATAAATTTCATTGTATTTTTAAAATTATTTCTGCCAATTGACCGGTCAATTAGACAACCGTAACAAATACTAAAATATCCATAAAAAAATACCTTTCGGAAAACCATTAATATAATTACCGACTACCTTTTTTTGAGTTTTTTTTAATGCTTTCGTTTTGTTGTATGACGATAATAAATTACATCCGTCGGTCCCGGAATCTTCATTTTAAATACAGTCGTATGGACTCGTTTAACGTCACACAATCACACAATTAATCCTTTGACGTGTCTTACAGCACAGCCAATAAGTTACACTCTGTTAATTTCGCGGTAAAAAGCGACAGCTTCTTATATAGAGGCGGGGCACTTTTTCGTTTTCGAACAAAAATGAACGAAACCATCAACGGATTCGGTCCGGCTGACCTTAAAACCTACGATAGGAAAGGAACGACGACGACGACGATGATAATCAATCTGCTCGCCTTATACCTCTTTCAGCCTTATTAGTGGGGCAGAACAGCTAAATTAACCAGATATAATAAATAAACTACTTATACGTGTAGTGGTAATGCTCTACTTATTTCCGGACCTTTAAAAGGATCGGTGAAAAAAATAAACGACCATTATTCTCGTCGATTAGTTTGGTTTATTTGAGCGACCATCCCATTCTCGAGGACGCACTTTTAATATTCCGGAAGGATCCTGCAAACAACTTGACTACGTCTGTGTATATGTGTCTCATTTTTTTACTGCACATTAGTATTGCACATGACAAAACAATTTTTCCGATTTCCGTTCCTAAAGTAATACTTTACTTACAAAGAAAGTTAAAGTTTAACGTTAATAATGACGTAGCTTTAAGTATTAAACTAAATTAAATACGAGCTACGCTAAGCTAGGCGATGCGGTTTGTTTTTTCAAAGCTTTGAAACATTTCCCATATCAAAAAATTGCATGGTCATATTTGCTCTGGACAACAATAACAAACAACAAATGTTTTTAGAGTATTTTAAGTATTGCCGATTTTCATCGTCCATTATGATTCGATGATGCTTCTGATATTGGGGGCAATTTTTAGTAAAAAAATTATTTGGAAAAGTTGCTTCGAATTTTTTAAGACATACACAAAAAAAATATTTTCGGTTTTTTATAATATACATTCTACTAAAATTTGTATCAAGATAACTTCCCGATTATAGATATCCTTCGAAGAATGGTAGAACGTCAAGTTCCGACAGATCAGCTTAAACTATATATTTCAAAGCAGTTCGAAGTAATTGTTACCAGACACCACGCATGTGGCCTAACTTTAGTGTTAGAATTGTATGAAGTGTCAGTAATATTTTTTGCTTATTAAAAAGAATTCCAGCACTCTATTAAAATTCCATGAATTAAACAATATGAAAAACTAAATTCGTAGCATCTCGTATATATTTTTCCAGCTTAAATTAAACCCCAGGTTGAAAATAAAATACAATTTTATCATATTTTTCTATGCAAATGTCAATGGCAAATCAAAATAATATGTATCTTGGTATAACCATTAAATAAGAACTTCTTTTGATATTGTAAATGTTTGTGTGCAATTTATTATGATTTATTAAAACCCTTAATCTTTGATACAATTCACACACATACGAGGAGTTGGATGTCCGAAGTAACTGTCCGTGGATGAAAGGTTTTTTAAAACGTTTTTTTGTCTTATTTCTTTCTTTCCCTCTTTGTTTCAAACAAAACAAAACTAATTAGTGAACAAATGAGTTAATATTGGTTGCTATTTTTTTTAATTATTGTAGAAGCGCTTATAATTGCGTCAACTTTGGGCACACTTTAGACTAAGTTGTACTCGACAAAAATAATGTAATTATTGTACATATTAAACACATACTTTTATTGCTAAGTAAAATTAGGATATTAATTTATTAATATTTACAGTGGAAAATCGATGACAATTTGTAGTTAATCTCAAGCTTTTTTGGCTATAAAAGTTGTAAGACGACATTAAATATTTCATAATGCGTGAAGAGTTGCTCCGAGAATGTACCTTTTTTTTTTGTTTTTTTTTGTTGTTTAACTATGTATTTCCTTTATAGCTTGCCGTTAGAAATTATTACCTTCTTCCCAGTTATTGCAGACTTAGAAATGAACAAATTACTTTTTCGAAAAAATTTAGACATCAAAAAACATTAACCATAACCATATTATATCGATGGTCTTTGCTTAAAAAAAATCTGATGACGTAATCGGCATATTTCGCGGTATTAAAATTAGCGTACGATTGAAAAAGTACCATTGTTCACAAGTTACATTAAATTCGATTACCGTTTTCGGTTTTAAAACCGTCCATTTCGTTTGTCGTTTAACCCCGGTCCGACAACAGACATTTTGTTTATTTTTTTTTATTAAAACTGGTTGCTATGTTTTTCTTTTAAATTCTAAACGTTATTCAGTGCTAAATATATTTCGGAGAATCAATTAAATCGCGGACCAGACTGTCAAGTCCTCCTGTTCCACCCACGCGGGTACCGAGAAAATAACAAGTCATTGTGGCGTTTATAATGGATCTCCAAACTAATTTACCCCATTCACTAGTAACAGAATAATACAAAAAAAAAATTATAATCTTCATTGATAGTTTCTCTATATTGAGTATCAACGGGATTATAATCCAATGCGTCTTTTTTATGTCAATGGGCTTCTTCTTCAACTATACGTCGTAATTTTTCGACGAATAATCTTGTTGACACCCATGTTAAGTCAATACTTATCTGTTTTTATTTTTCCTTGCGACCATTTAAGAAACAAACGGTGTGCCGTATGATCGTTTTGACTTGAGTTTTTGAGTGTTGTAATTTGTAATCTGTACACTTGAATTGAAACGTTTTCTACATATTTATATTTTATTTTCAGGGAATTTTCTTTTTTTTTGTTCCTAATCTAAACAAGATTGATTTCGAAAAATCGTTTCTGCGCAAAGCGTCTGCTCCGTACTATCCGCTAGGCAGTGTAGGAAGTCACTACGCAGCTTTGTATTTTAAAGGGTTTTTGTGCTTCTGCTGACCACTATGGAACTTTCGCGAAATCGATGTAATTTTATTGCGCAAACCTTGGTAAATACAAAAATTTCTACAAATAATAGCGATTTCCAGTGATATTTTATGTATGGTAGAAGAAACCTGTTTCTCTCCTAAACAGTTTACGATACTGCTTAAACCAAATTAACCCATGTTTTATAGTTTTTTATTAACGGCTAATAATTTACCCACGAAAACTTCAATTTTCAGTATCTTTTATTTTTTTGCCCATGAACGATACACCTTGTATATATTTCAAACAATATTCGGAATAGAGGTTATAGGATCCCCCACTTTTCCTAAGCCTTAAATTCTTGGCTTGGGTAAATAGTTTTCTAGAAAATACCTGTTTTCTGAAACCAAGCAGTACGTCTTAATAGTAAATGACGTCATCGCGTCTAGATTGAGGGCGAGAAATGGCGATTTTCATTTGGCTAAAATAAAGCAATTTTCAAAAAATTTAAAAAAATATTTCCTGATTTTTAATCGTGCCCAACTTCTAAAGTTTAAATGTGGGTATGGACTTCTACTTCCCAGCCAAATCTGAAGTGAGTAGTCAACTTAATATCCCTAACACCCTGTACAATATGTGACCAAGTCAAATATAAAAAAGTTAGCTTTCCATGCTCTTGGTATGGCTAAGTAATACAAACTGACAATTGTGACATACTCTTCTAATTATATCCACCTTGTACATTTTCAAAAAATATTATTTTTAATGATTTTTAGATTTGGGTCTTGCGTCTACAACCGTTTTTGTGAAAAAATTTTTTGCTTGAACCTTCGCAAAGGTTTTTAATTTTTAAAAAATACTTCCCGGTCCCCCAGTCTTGACTATTTCTTATTGGCCTCTGATATTTCAAAGAAGCCAAATTTGAATAGTTTAGCTTAAACTGTTTGAAAATTGTTCGCATTTTTATGAAGAGTCGACATAGAACAGACAAAATAAAAAATCTCTCATCATTTCTGTACCAATGGGATCCTCTAAGATCAAAGTTTCGTTGCCAAGCTCACATGCTCGCAAATTCGATTTCATCGATTTTTTCGAAAGCATACGCAACAAGGAAACGAAAAAACCTACAATGATTTTCAGTTTAACTTCTTATCATGATTTTTGCGGACCCTCTAGTTTAAAATACCCACTTATATGTCATCGTTGAATATGGAGACTTTTATCTATTTATTTTTTTATTTCGGAAAGGTTCTTGGTCATAACGATTTAAAAACCAGAATATTCACAACGGAGGTGGAGATAACCTCTTAGATTTTAATTTCAGATTGGGTAGATCTGAAAACGTTCCAGAGGAGCGTAATAAATCGTCATCAATCATTTTCGTAATCTCGGTATAATATATCGGACGCAGCGGAGGCAATTCATTAGAAAAAGTTGAGCGGCGAAGCAAGCCGCGAATATAAATGTTTTAATTACACACTCGAAAGCCTTTTCCAGATATATATCGCTTTTCGCTTAATTAATATTAAGTCGACCGATCCGATGATGGTGGCGCTTGTGATTGACCACGGCATTCCCTATATCACTCTCTCTTTTATTCATTGTTGTTTCCTAAAGAGCATCGAAGATTTTGATATTAATTTAATTTCATTAATATTTCATATTTGACTCTGTGGCTTTGCACGGCGTTTCTTAAACTCGCCACTTGTATAGATGCTTTCTTGTCTCCCTGGAATCTACGCCATTGATGAAAAAAATTCAGCTAATTTTTTGTTATTATAATCTTTATCAAATTTTCAATTTTAAATTGAGGAAAATCCAGCACTATTGGAATAAGCAATAATTTACTATTTTAAGTACTAATTATTATCAACATTATATTACATTGTGGGTTGCGTCACATTATCCCCTTAAACGCAAAATGTTATGTTTTTAGCGATGGAGGCGGGTGGCAAAATTTATTACCAAAAATAACTTTGACAATTTTAGTAAAAAGAAAACTACCATAACACGAATGAAAAATACATATATGTATCTTACAGTTAAAATCCACCAGTCCGCAGCTGTAACTACATTATTGCTAACTGCAAGTGCGTTGTAATTTAAACATAAGCTAAAAATAAATTTAAAAAAATAACCAGACAAAACAGAGTGCAGCATATTTTTATGGGTTGTTTACATTTCGCCAAACACCGGTTAGTTACCGAATGTTTAACTTTTCGATCCAGTGAATAGTAAACAATGGTAACGTAAATATTCTGATGTGTTCGAATTGAACGCTAATAATAACTGTGGGAAAGATTTCCCTTTACATGGGCGCGTACCCTCTGTAGACAATATTCTACCACCCTACATTTTATGTGTAAAATTTGCTTATGAATCAAGTTATCTTGTTCTTTGAGCTTTGATAATCAATTTTGCTGTCTCCACCTAATATGTTTATCCGTTACTAACAGTTTTTTTTTACTTATTGACAATAGTAAAATAAACTTTCTATGACTCAAGTCCTCTGTATTGTAGTTGTTAGAGTTGAAGTTTATTTTGCCTTGTCGTTTGTTGCTTAAGGTCAAAATTAAACTTCATAAATAGTGTGAACGTTTGCTAGAGATTATAATAATAATAATAATTTTAAATCTCACTCACAAAAATATTATGAAATACTCAAGGCTGCGTATAGATAAATATTTGTTATTATATAGTATTACGCTTTGGAAAAGATTTTTTTCCATAGAGAGCCATCCAGTTTCCCGCATTTTGTCATTCGCATTCTCCTCTTATTATATATATTTTCACTCACTATTTTATATTATTGTACGCTATTATTATCTATTCTCAAACTGACCGAACTAACTTTCCGCCATGCCAGTTTTTTTAGTTTAACGTTTAAGCAAATTGGCTTGGTTATGTATTCAAAAAATGCCATTTGTATAATGTTCTAAAATTACGTTGAATGTATTGATTGAACACGATTGCAGTTTGCAAAGACTGGGCTAACTATTTTACACCCCATCTCAGGCCATCTGTAGGACTGCCCTGAAGTGAAAGTGATTGTGATTGTCTGGTGACCTTGATTTATCACGTACTAAAGAGAGGTACAAACCAGGTAACAATTAATAGGATGCGAGCTGACAAATTTATCGTTTTATTGCCGTTGTTGCAATAAACACTGTGGACATATCATTAAAAAGGTTTTATGGTATGTGTCAGCATTTTGTGAAGTTTTGTGTAGAGACGATTATTTTTAACAAAATAATTTACGATGTAACGTAAGGGACTTTTAAAAATATACAGAAATATATATATAGATATAAGAAAGTGACCAATTTTATTTTGAACGGATTATCCAAGGGTGGTCATTAACATAAAATGCAACAAGATTATTACCTTAATTATTAAATAATGATTAATTAATTACTAATTACCTTGATTAATAATAATAATTTTGATGCATTATATGTTAATGACCACCCTTGGATAATCCGTTCAAAAGCAATTGGTCACTTTCTTATATCTATGAACAGACCATACCTGACAACCAAAACAATGTCGTTACAGCCTAGAAGTGTAAGTAAAAACCAATTTCATATAAAATTATATTATATAAATATATAATTTCATTTTGCTCTAACCAGTATAATAACTTATTTTGTAATATTTTTTAAATTAAATAATTTGACAACCATGGTGGAGGTACACTTGAGATAAATTTGCGGAATTTAGGTAGAGACTGGGGAATTCAGTTTTAATGGAAACCATATATAGGTATAGTCTGTCTCAATCTTCATCGTCCTGACTTTTTCCCGCAATTATGGAAGTTTCCTGCCGAGAGCAATAAAACTCGGGCCCGTTAGGTATTAAAGGTTTTGGTAATAATATTTTTTTTTGTTTATTTTTTTATTAAATTACACAATGACATTAAATATATACAATAAATTCATAGTTAGGATTATCTATACATAATTACATTTTTATTCTAAATGTCTAAATGTAATTCTGTTGTTTTGTATAGAAATGTAAAAGTTCTCAGTTTTTATAATGTGCTGTACTGAATGTTTCCATTTGTACAATTTTTTATAAAATTTATAACACTGGTATTTAAAGTAGAACAAACATTTTCTGCTCTGACTTTTGATTTTACTTGGTTCCACAATAGCTCTATGACGTTAAACATGCAATGATATGGAGGAAGTGCAAGTGCGTAAGCTGTGTGATTCCATTACTACTTGCGTTTTGTGTATTTTGCGGTAGTTAAATCTCATTTTACAAACAACTTTAAGGAAGGTGACACGGCTTATATTTATATTGGTTTCATCTTCTGCTAACTTCTTTTTCAGTTTATCCAACTTAGCCTTAATAAAAACAATATGTTTTCTTTCTGATCAGGCCCTGATCACTATTGTCTATGCAGTGAGTTTGACAATCACTACGTTTATCCCCTTTCTTCAATTATCCTTGTCACTCAAGAACTTTTTTTGGTTAATGGCTTTTCCCAATAACAACGGGTAATAACATCGTTAAAGTTTTATTGATGAGCGTCCGTCGAAAGCCACCACAATGAAGATTGAGACAAACTATTCATTATTGTAACTTATTATTATGTTTGTATATACCCTGAACTTGGTGACAGTGAATTAGTATGATCAACTATTTGAAACAAATATTTGAATATAGCAAATGTATATTATTACAATATCTACTGCTAAAGATCATTCATCCAGTTGACAGACGTAAAAGACTTTTAATTCGAGAATGCTTAAGAAGTCCTTACAAAGGATCTGGAATAATTCAACATCTTACGAGTTAACCAATACTCAAAACATCTCGGGGTCCCCGGCCAGCATACCGAAGTGAAAACAGGAATTATAGAATCCGATAAGCACGTCAAACAAATTCATCATCATCCACAGAAATTCAATAGCAATTCACTAAAAAAATTATGACTATTAGGATATCAAAACTAACGATGTCAGTTTTAATTGACAGTGGACAGCAAACGTCTGCCATATTCCTACAATTTCCATACAATTTTTGTCTAAGATTAGTCTATTTGCTTTTCGCAAGATTTTGATATATTTTTTCTACTCCCGTCTGTAAAATGCCTAATTACACACCGATTTCGCGTGCTGGAAGCGTCACTTTATCACGTATTGTCAGCGAATGTATTCGTGTTGTTTTGCGAAACTGTACCCAAAATCTAACGGTCGTAGAAAAAGTATAGTACGCAACACCTTCGGTAAACTTTTTAAGTCACTCGTTTATTAAACACTTGCTCTGCTGCGCGCCGCTCGTATCAAATAAACTCGTGAGTCAAATACCGTTTACCGCACCTGTTGCATAATATACTATAATATAATTTATTAATAATAATATAATTAATATATTTAATACATATTTTAATATGTATTCAAAGTTATTTTTAAAAAAATTTTTCCTCATCTAAAAAGAATAAGTTAATTACAAAACATATTTTAAGTAATCAGATTCGTATTAGCGGCCGTTTTTGATGAAGAAAAGTAGTTAATCGCGTTCAATAAAATTTAGAAATCATTAAGTAAGGAGATTGAAAGTCGAGGCAATTGAACAAATACGCCGATACCATAATATTACGAGCAGTTACACCTGTGTGATCGTATTTTCTCGTAAACGGCATAAATTTATCGAAAAAAATCTCGAGTCACTTTCTCCTCGATTCACAACATCTCCCAATGGTCGTGAACGATTTTTTACCCTGCTAATATTTTTATTATTTTTTTAAACGTGCCGGTTATTTCGTCTCGCGTAAGTGAAAATCCACACAGGTGCGTTGCTCTTTTAGGTTCGCTGCATTCTCCTGAGTTATTTGTTTTTCTTCTTTTCGAGTCTAATCAGTGTTTGCGGTTTGTGTGTAACGCAGGGACGAACTCTTTAATATTTTTGATGTTGACGTTGACAAATAAGGCTTTAGCGATAAAAACGAAAAGTTACCTCATTTTAGGAGTTTTTAACGATACATTGGAAAAGATTGGTTTGTAAAAATGACTAACTTAACTTCTTACATGTTGACTGAAAGCGGATATTGTTTAGGCCAGGCCTGGTCTGTGCCATTTCTTTCCGTTGACATATAAAAGCAAGTATGCGTAAAGATCTCAATTACGCCAAGATTACGTTTGATTGTTTATTGAGTTGACATTTTTATCTCATTGTTTACAGTGCCGTTTTGTTGTTTTGCGGTTTATAAATTGCAAATAAAACTGAAAGTTTTGCAGCGCTTTTTCCGCCTAGCTGCATATGATTCAAAGAATTTAAGACATTTTTCTTCTGAATATTATTATTTTTTGAAAACTGACACTTTTTTATGCGGCAATTTTTATTCCGTATTAATGCGCCCGCTGTTAGAAGTTTATAATTTTTCTGTTGCATTTTTACAGGCCAAGGAACGTGGAAATAAAATATTTTTTAGCTGTGTTAAGTAAAAACAAAACCATCGGTTAAAGATATTTCTTAGAAAAATTCAAGTAAGGTAACCGTAATATTTGGCACCCAAGAAGTTGCCTAATTTTGGACGTTGGAGTTTCTCCACTTTTTCTTGAAGAATTTGGAAACATTTAAGGGTGCTCCAAAGTTCTTTATGATTTTGGGTGAATCGCTAGGTCAACACATTATCCGCATTATAATGATAACATGATAAAGTTCGTCATGGAAGAACTTGTAAGATAAGTTGTCAAAACCAGTGCCGTGCAAAAAGGAGTTTATAAAATGAGATACTTATTCGTTTTAAAGGAGGGTTACCAATAAAATATTTTTTGTTTATTAAAAGCACCTGTTCTGTGAAATCATCAAATAAATTGTAAAACAATTAGAGCAAATGTTTTCATTTTTATTGAATTGAATCGAATGCCTCTGAATATCAAAGTCTATATTTATTTTGTTTCGAAATAAAGGAGACTTTTGAAAACATACGAAGTTATTATACGAAGACGAAAACTAGTGCAAATTAAAAATGACGTTAAAACAAAGTTCCAAGCATTATTGTTTATTCGATTGACGTGCGAATAATCAAATAAAGCATTAGTATCGTATTTGTATAACAAGGCAATTAAGAGGATAAAATACAATGCGCAAACGTAATCAAATGAGAGAAATGGAAAAAGAATGTGACTTTCTCGTTACGAATTGTTTTTTAATTATTACGTTTGTTAATAACAATTAATCGTTTAAAGGATACAGTCGTGAACGCATTTAATACCGTACTTTCCTTTTGCCATTTTCGCGCAAGTTGTCTCGGTTGATGGGCTGCGATAACTTTCCGATTAATAAGAATCTAGGCTGTTTGCAGCAAACGTGAGCCCATTTTTTGGTTAATATATTGAGAGCTTTAAAAAAGTAACCTAAATAAATTGGTCTAAAACTTTCGTATATGGGCCGCTCTCCAAGATGATTTAAAACTCTGTTGGCCACACTATTTGAAAATTGCATTTCTTAAATTGTAACAGACGTTCACTTAAACATAGCTAGTAAAAGTAAAGAGCATATTTTTATACAATTCTAATGAAATTTGACAGGGTTCTCTAATCACTCTAAGACGGGTTAATCGAAGTATGGGGTACATTTTTGTTTTAAATTGGGTAATTCTAAGGGCTTAAGACTCCAGCAGCATAAATGCTTGGCGGTTACTTTTAAATCGCTTTACATGCAAACAAATATCTGAAATTCAAATTTACTTCCTAAGCAGAGAAAGTGCCTTACTTATTTGATTAAACTTGCAAAATTTGTAATAAATCTTTCAATAAATTGCAGGTGCATTTTTTTTGCTACGGCAATTTGGTTAATGTATTCATTTATCATTATGTACTCGTATATGTAATATTAATGTTGCAAATATTACTCTATCCATTTTGTTTAAGAAGACAACTTAATTTGATGTTATTATCAAAAATCAACCGATTTGAGAATGAATTAAAACTCAAAATGAAAGTATTTTGCGATTAGGTTTAAAATGTAATTCATGAATTGTATTTAACTGTTGTATATCTTTATGTACTCAATTTTTAGTTCAATTTATAAAATACGCACTCCATCTTAGGATTTCAATTAATAGTTGGAAATATTTTAACTATTTTAACCAATTGCTTAAATAAAATGTGATATTTCGTATACATGTATACATAAAGTTAATTCATATTCATTGCAACAATTTGATCTTCTTCTAAATTTCGTTTCTCAAACTTGGCAAATTGTTTCTGAACTAAACGTGGATATTTTTGGTAAGTCACGTCTATTAAACTGGAACCACTAGTAAAAAAACTATCTAAATATTAAAAAAATAATAACGATGACACTCCTTACACTGCATGACTGGAAAATATCCTTTTGCTACAGGCATTTTGTGGCGCAAAGGAAACCAGCTATTTACCTAAAACAGTGGAGTGTCAATCGGAAATAGGTAATTATAACTGCACTATTTTCCTTCATCAATCACCTCATAGGGATATTTCCTCACGCTCGCAATAATAATAATCGTAGTTTTTATCTCGTGCGAATTATTTAAATCAGCTGTGTTCGTTTCCGCAATAAAATCATCTTTAAAACAATAAAATTGCCCCATATTATTGCCGACAGATAATGGCTCACTTTTCTTGATGTAATTGCGTAACAGCGACCTTTTTTCTTCCCGTGTTGTGTAGGTCTTGCAACAATTAAAATTTTTGTTGTCGGTATTGTCTTTGGAAGTTCCGCAACGTTTTCGCCCGTAGGCGGTTAGTCTGGATTTGGCAATGGCGATTTATTAATAAATTCGCAAATTGGATATTTTATATGCGAAACAAAAGTTTTTTCCAGAAAATGCCACAAAATGCAAGTGTATTGATTCCACAAAGTATTTCAAAAGCATTTCACACTTTTTTAAAATTCTGTTATAGGTGGTAAGGTGGTATTTGCGGGGAAAGTAAACGGACAACCCATTCGCGTGCAATAATTTACACGCCGCTGGTTGATAGGATTTCGTTAGCGTTCGGTCGTATGCCACGCGTCTTAAAAAAATAAATGATAATTATTATACATAAATTCTTCCACCGATAAAAATAGTTTTGAAATTTTCAAATAGGTAAGGGACGCGTTTTTTGCTTTTATTAAAATGAAATATTTTGCTCTGATTTCGAAAAATATAAAATTTATCAATTTTTGTAATAAAGTTTTGCAAATTTAAAATTTAAGCATCATAGAAGTCAACTAAAATCATCATTCTTCTGAGCAGGTTATTACTTTACGTTAAAAATATAAAGTTTTGGCAATGGAAAACGTCACCAAGTTTGGTTGCTATACTTCGAAGCGTACGGCTTTGAAGAAGGTAATATATTTCGTATTTTTTGCGTCTGTCCGTGGGATTTCTCTGGAATTTAAGCTTTTATATATATATAGAATTCTATTATTTAAGGCTTACAGCCTTCCACGGTTATTTATTTCAGATTCTTTATCATTAATAGTATATTACGCAACGAATGCGGTAATAGTATATTATGCAACAAGTGCGGTAAACGGCATTTGACTCACGAGTTTATTTGACACGAGCGGAGCGAGTGTTTAATAAACGAATGAGTGGAAAAGTTTACCGAACGTGTTGCATACTATACTTTTTCTACGACCGTTAGTTTTTGGGTACATTTTCGGAAAACACGAATACATTCACTGACATGCGTGTCAGAATTGACAAACGTCAAAATTCAAGGCGTGGGAAATATCTCCGAAAACATTCGATTGCTCCCAAACCCGTGCGATTAAAATCCCGGAAATGTCCAAAGTGGCTCGGATTCGTGGGAAACGAAACTGACGTGATAAAGCACGCTAGATCGGTGCGTAAATAGGTATTTTACAGACGGGAGTAGAAAAACCTCTTTTGACTCACGAGTTTATTTGACATGAGCGGAGCGAGTGTTTAATAAACGAGTGACTTAAGTTTACCCAACGTGTTGCATACTATGCTTTTTCTACGACCGTTAGTTTTTGGCTACATTTTCACAAAAACAGCACGAATACATTCACTTACATGATCGTCAGAATTAACAAACGTCATAATTCAAAGCGTGGGAAATATCTCCGAAAACATCCGATTGTTCCCAAACCCGTGCGGTAAAATCCCGTAATTGAAGTGACATTTATAATTTTTTATCTTATATTTTTATATCTATATATATATTGGCAAGACCAATTGTACCATTTTCAAATATCATCGGTACAAATAATACAAAATTTGATGTTACGACCTGCTTTTTCTTGTTAATACGATGTTAAAAATGTAATCCTCTTAAAAGCTCTATCCTTGGATGATTTTTTCTTCCAATTTCAGTTTTTTTTTAAATAAGCTACTTGATGATCAATTGTAAAAGTTAAATAAACAACATAACGTTTGAAAATTGTGTTCATTCCCTTGTTTATATGACATATCTTTCTCTGTCTAACGTACACAGTTAAAAAGAGGCCACAATAGCAGAACCGATCGGAACGATATACTAATAGGCTTAATGGCCGCTAGTAAATATTTTGTTTGAATGGTACAAAATTTAGTAATTCGATGTTATTATTTTTAATTTGTTAAATTGTGATTTTTTCGTGACGGTCGTAGAAAAAGTATAGTATGCAACACGCTTGGTAAACTCTTTATCTCGCTAGTCTGTTAAGCACTCGCTCCGATGCCAAATAAACTCGTGAGTCAAATGCCGTTTACCGCACTTGTTGCATAATATACTGTTATGATGCATATTTATTAAGAAGATTATAAAATTTGAGTCATTAGAGAATAAAATTATTAAAATATGGTTCGATATTTTTTCTCGTAAGTAATAAAAATGTTGAAAAGTTAGAAGTAGCGTTTTTCTTAATAATTACCGAACGTAACAGGACTGCCATTTAAGTTAAGCTCGTATGACCCAAATCGATTCTATATATTCCTATAGATAAGATAAACAAACAACAAACAGAACGACGTATCAATGAACCGTAATCAATTTTGAGCGTGCTGGATGCTGCTATCTACACCTATAAGAACATAGGCAAACTGTGATATTTGCTTTTACATTTTCTAGTCAAGTGACTATTAGAAAAACAAGACACACCGCGCCGTAGGTACTTTTTTTTTTACTGACAAGTCAAAGACTGCACATTTGTCGGTTATTGTCAGTCGCTAACGGTAGAAATCAACTGTAACACCTTTTATTTAGCTCACGACACGAACGTTTGAACGATCCGACCATATCTCAAATTCATTTTTTTAAAAAGATATTCCGGGAATCCCGTAGCGGTTACATTTACGTTTGTCGCCTACGTTTGCCAAAAAAAGAACAATTATTGGTAAACGACACAACTTTATCGTTATACAGGAAGAACCGTTCGCTTTCGATTTAACTGTGGGCCGAATGCGGTACAGTTTTGTGCATGACCGTGAAAAGATCTAAACTATAAACTATTGAGCTATTTGAATGATTGAGCGATCGCGATCTCCCACCGCGTCGCGAAACAGTTAAATCGCTTGACGATTCGATCCAAGCAAAATCTATACAGACCGTCTGATAAAGAATGGACCATACGTTAGCTGCGTATTCTTTGGATATTTAAGAACCCGTTGACTTGACTTTATCCTTGATTGATTGGTGCAAATAGCCAATATATTTATATATTAAAGCTGTATCGACATCTTGTGTAAGGAATATCGTTTTTATAACTCGAGTAGGTCAATAGTATATTATGCAACAAGTGCGGTAAACGGCATTTGACTCACGAATTAATTTGACACGAGCGGAGCGAGTGTTTAATAAACGAATATGTTAAAAAGTTTACCGAACGTGTTGCGTGCTATACTTTTTCTACGACCGTTAGTTTTTGGGTACATTTTCGCAAAACAACACTAATTCATTCACTGACATGACCATCAGAATTGACAAACGTCAAAATTCAAGGCGTGGGAAATATCCCCGAAACCCGTTCGGTAAAATCCAGGAAATGTTCGAAATGGCTCGGATTCGTGGGAAACGAAATTGACGTGGTAAAGTGACGCTTCCCGCACGCTAGATCGGTGAGTAATTAGGTATTTTAGGGACGGGAGTAGAAAAAGTATATTTCACAGCACTCATTTGCATGTGGAAACTAAGCAAATTCACTGGCGTTGTTTTTCCGTAGCGACGTAAGGGAAACCCTGATATTCGAAATGAAAGTGCAGGGATGCAAACAGTATTGGTTGCTGCTCTTTTCTAGGACTATGTAAACCACCGCGGTTTTGTTTATAACTCCTATTTTTTACTTAAAGTATTTTTCTTTGTTTCTGAGACAGGATAGATAAGATCAAATTAGTATGCAGTTGAATCCATCATCTTTCGACTTATTTATGTTAGGTATGTTAAATTTCAACGATCTTTATTGCTTTCTTCGGATTATACTGTTTCCACGTTCGGAAGGAGGCACCAATAGAATTTGTTCCAAGGATTATACTTCACCATTATAGAATATAAGTTTTTAAGTTTTTTTTAAGTTAATATTTTAAATATTTTTAAAAAGCGAGAAGATTATAAAATTTGGGTCATTAGAGAATAAAATTATTAAAATATGGTCCGATATTTTTTCTCGTAAGTAATAAAAATGTTGAAAAGTGAGAAGTAGGAATTTGACTTAATTGCATTCGAAAGTAGAAAACAGGATAAAACGTCTAATAGCGTTAACTCGAAATGAGTCCAAAAGAAATGTGTTTTACATTAGTTGACGATTAAAAATATATAAACGGTGTTATAGGTCGCTAAGTATGCGATAACCTACTGAGGGTTTTTGAACGATAATTTTACGTAAAGTGAAGAATAGGCTAATCTTGTGTGCTACGGTGCACATTTTAAATCATCTCGGCTTTATTCCCCTTACCATAGTACTAGTAATTTTTTATATTAATTTTTCAAAGAAATTTCCACAGGCTACTGTAATACTTTTTATTAAACTTCTGGATTCCTCGTCGGTTTTTGTTGACTTCAACTTTATAACGTTTCGCCAATCACCCTGTTGGCTTTTTCAGAGCCTGACTGCTTAGATATTCTTTGAGGGGGGCGGAGCCAAATCAGGGTCATAAACACCGTTTCGGATGGCTGAAGAAGCCAACAGGATGATTGTCGAAACGTTAGCAAGTTCGAGTCAACAAAAAAGTAAATTTTGATATTATTGACAAGTTAAAATAAGCAAAACGACATTAAACTGAAAAATACCTCGTTTTTTGTTGCTTGTTCTACTTTCCTACTTATTTTGTAAAAAAAATCCTAGATCAGTATGTCACGGGAATCTAAGTTTGTGTGTGATCGTTTTATTGAAACACTACTAGTTGCGGAACTGATCGTGACTAAAAATCGTAGACGTATTTTGAACCTTTTATCTATTTAGATGTATCGTTATATAAATCATTCACTTTCTAAGAAAATGTATCGATACGGATTTACTATAACGCATTAATCGCGATATCCATATTAAAAAAGTAACTATAAATTACGCGGAAGGAACAGAGAAAGCTTGCCGAATCGAACAACGGAATGCAGAACCGTCCGATCCGTCCAAAACCAAACAATACGGGGCGAAACAAATGTAATTTATTAACCGATTCATTCGTCGAATGACGCAAATAGCGCTCACAAAATCAATATATCAAAAAACTTAACGAACTGTATATTGCGGTTGGGTTTAGAGTGATTTTTTCTGTGCGTTGTAATGGATACCTATTTTATAATAAAGCAGACCTAATTGCAAATTACTAATTTTGAGGACTAATGCCAGCGAAGTCTTTCAAAAGTCGAAAGGGTGGTAGATTTGATATTGGCAGCGCTTGGTTGCCGATAAATCTCAACAAATCAAAAGGATTCAACAGTTAGGGAGCAGCTAGGAATCAGTATTAATAATAATATCAATATAACTAAAATGCTTTTCGGTGTTGGGAGCTGCATCAAGGGCAACCATGGAATACAAGAAATAAATAATATACTTGCCAATACATAAATTTTCAATAAAAGCAAAAGGTTAATCGTGACGAAATAAATTAAGGCACGCACTTACTGGATGGAGTCTTTCAAAGTTATCACAAAAAGATATTGCTTATTTGTTAATTAAATGAGCATATTAATATAATTTATTTTATTTACAAAAATTTTAATATTAATAAGGTAAAAAAATTATAATACTAAAATCTGACGAAAAATCTTCCAATTCAGTTTTTTTTACTTTAACTAGACAAAAATACCAAAAAAATATAGACACGACGATATAGACAATAGACACGACTGCTCCTGTTTGCTTTATTTTTCATCTTACATCATTAACGTTCCAGTTCTTGATTGGCTCACCAAAATCAACAAAGGCCGTTTGCTTTTCGGTATTTTATTATGTATATTGTTCGGTGTAACCTTCCAAGTCTGTAAGAAGCGTTACTTTTCTATCTGGAAATTTAGAAAAAGTGTCCCTGTGTGCAGCTCTGTCCTGTCCTTTTAGCATACCATTCGTAAATTTATTGCTTTTATTGAAATTTTTGGAGCATGAAGACGTTACAGAATTTCTTGACATACTCCAATTTGATTTTAATTAATTAACTGCAAAGGTTGAATTTTAAAGGTATGTGGTCATTTGTAAAATTATATTGCATGGGCATTCCGGCTTCCCGTGCAATTTCAGGATGGTTTCTAAAAAAAATCAAAATAAAAAAAAATTTGGCTTGTTAATGTACCATTTGTCAGAGTTTTAAATAAAAGTTCCTGCTAATGATTAATATTTCTTCGAAAAGTTATGTTTACTTAATTGTAAAAAAACTTTGTTGTTTCAGAGATGGCAGAGGAGGTGGTTCGTGCTATACGATGACGGGGAATTAAATTATTCGGTAGATGAACATGTAAGTATTGTACAGGAATTTTTATAGTGTAATTTAAATCTTGCTAGCGCGATTAGATTTGCTTCCGCGGAGGTCCGTATTGGCTACCCCAATAGGCTTTTCTTTAACCACTAAATTGTTTACTAATACAGCCCTGATATTTGCCGTGTATTCACAAATAGTTTGCATTTAATAACAGACACCTGCAAATTAAGTTCTTGGGCTTGCATTTGGGCTTTCAATTATCATGGAACCCTCGCATTGAATGACGCTATTTTGTAATATGGAAACTTGGACTCTTTACCAACAGAAATATTATTTCCCATTACTTTGCATATACAAATTAATTAAATGTTGATTGCGCAAAAGAAAATCTTTAGAACTATTTACTAGACACATTTTTTCTACGATATTGGCATATTGACACATTTATTGAAGTTGGTGTCTAGGTTCATGACTATTTCTTAAAACCTATAGGAGTGGACTGCCCTGTTCGGCTAAGACATCCTAGGTGCTGCTTATTAAAGTTTTTAACCATCTTCCTAGTCACTTAAAACGAATCAAAATTACCAGTTTGTTAAAAGAAATAATCAAACATCTATTATTTCATTAGAGTTTCCATTCCTTAAGGGAATGGAAACTAAAAGTTCAGATTTTCACGAAATTATATATTTTGACATGACAATTGTTTCGACAACACCGTGTCTTTATCAAAAAATGACAATAAAACCTTTATTAATGTTGTTGTGAGAATTTAAGTTTATTAATGGAGAGGTATTGAAATCCAATTGTTCGTTAATTTTGTTAATGTTCATGGCTTCGAATAAATTTAATTTTATACTTTTTTTATTGTTTTTTAAAAATTTTCGTATTGTGTTGTTATTTCTGAAAGCTATTTTTAAACCACATTTTGACAAATGTTTTGAAAATTTTTCACTGGGTTCTCCTATGTATGTAATTGTTTTAAATTGTTCGTTGCCGTTGTTCCCTGCAATTTATTTAATGATAAGTTCTTTGCTGTACTTTTACATTACATTACATCTCTAAGGAAGGTTTGATTATGGGAAACCCACTTAATTCTTTGTTAGTCGAGATTTTTATGGATAATTTGGAAAATATCATACAAGAACATCCTTTAAGTAAAAGTTTTCTATGGTGGTATAGATACGTGGATGATGTCTTTGCTTGCTTTGTTGGAACGGACAGACAATTGAATTCTTTTTTAAATTATATTAACTCAATACATAATCGTATAAAATTCACTATCGAGATTGAACAGGATAACTCTATTAATTTTCTAGACTTAACTATTACGAAAACGCAAAACAAATTAGATTTTTCCATTTACCATAAACCTTCACACATGGAGACAGTCATACATCACAGCTCAAATCTCCCTTATACACACAAAATGGCTGCATTTCACTCTTTTATACACAGACTTCTTAGTACGCCACTCTCAACAGAAAATTACAACAAAGAACTAAATATCATTAAACAAATTGCACTGAACAACGGCTACAATCCGTCCAATATCGATAAAATTATAAATAAAAAACAAATCCAGACAACAGTAAACTCTATTCGAAGCCTAATACAGAACACGAAAAATTTAAAACAATTACATACATAGGAGAACCTAGTGAAAAAGTTTCAAAACATTGGATTTTCACCGAATGAAAGCCTGTATTGTGAGTATCGTGATGAAGCAAATGGTTAGTAATGACTCCTATTATGAATAACTGAATAAATAAATGCATTAATTAATAATTTTCCGTTTTGAGGTATAAAAATGACAAAAGCCGGAAAAGTAGAACCTACCATCTCTTTCCGAAAATGGGACTCCCAACGGCATTCTCCACTATTTACCACGCATTCGCTGGTATTCACCCGTTATTCCTCCAACCCCAATCGTGAAGGTATTTTTTTTAGTGAAAAGTCCCACCGGGAACCATTCTGTATTTCCAGTATTGTAGGGTAATCTGAAAGGAAAAGTGTTTAATCGGAAGTAAAAGTGACACACGCGCGGCACGCATCGCAATCGTCGACGCGACACGATGCTAATTACTTTTTGTGATCGTGTCGAAAAAAAGTCCCGATAAAAATGGTAATCGGTTCGGTTATGTCGGTCGAGTATCGTGCGTTTGGATTTCGCGAATTTTTTATACGCGCAAATCCGGCGGCACTTTCACTTCCACACGACACCACCGGAGTGTCAGAAGCGAGGTAGGTGTTCGATGTGTATTCCGGTTTCGTTGTCATCGGTGGGTATCATCGGAGATAACGTCGGTCTACCATCACAGGCTACTCTTTCACACACACCATGTTAGAATTTAAGAATTTAATTGTTCGCAAATAGCATCTGCGGGCCACTTAAAAAAGTAGCAAACATTTTTTTTGTCATATACTACCTCTTGGGTCTTGCCAGTAATGAAGGCCTTTTTATATATTCAACTCTGTAGAGACATAACCATTCTACAATATAAATATGGAGTATCTATAAATAAAGAAGAAAAGTTCACCATAAGCATAGCTGGTTTCCAAAATACAGGGGTCCTAAATATTTAAATAAAAGCGGCTCGTGCGAAAATCTTTAAGTCGTAAAGAAGCTAATGGTTAGGACTAAGTTTATTCTTTACCAAAAAAGTGGTACTTTTAGTGGCGTATTCCAAGTAAATTAAAAAAATGGAGATAGTACACAAAATGTTTGATAATACTATTCATATTCATACTATTGCCCTTTATCGTAATAAATAACTTTGCCAAATTTCAACAAAATCGGGCAAAAATGATTAAAATATTGCGAAAAATCCGTTTTTAAAAAAATATTTAACACTAGAACATTTCCGAACCTACGTTTATATGATTTTTTTTTCGGATGATGATTCTCCAGCTGAACTTTGGCGCAGTTTTTTGACACAACCTGTATATCGGGTGCGAAAGAATTCAGGGGGCGATACTTTGTTCAAAATAAATGAATCGACTACCTCTACCTACCTCTATTATTAACCAAGACTGACCAAAAGTAAATTTAAAGAAAAACTTACGCAATGATAATCAGGTTAGATTTTTTTTTTGTAACAGTTTCCAAATCTGAAACATAAAACGTTCAAAGAAAAGAAGTTGTCTAATTCAACCTCTTCTACTCGAAAAATGGAAAAATATGCAGAAAGCGATTTTTTTTTTAAATAATAATTCCATAAATTTTTATAGTTTTATGCCCTTTCCTTTTTAAGGTAAAAAAACAAAATGTGTTTTTTTTTTCACGAAAGCTGCCTCTAATAGTAACATCTATTTTAATTTAAATTAACTGAATTAATTCTTAAATGTTTTTGATGTTCCACTTTCCAACTTTTAATTTTAAACAAATTTTCAAGGGTACTTTGCTGTTGTGCAATTTCAATAGGCGAAAGCTAGATTAAAAAATCGTTTATATTCCCGATCTTTAGTTATCGTGTGGTTGTGTCTTATTCTTATTACCCATACACAGTTTGAGACAGTGATTCCTTGTTCATTATGATACAAACATGTCTTCGCAAGGACTTTTCAAGATGAAATTAGACTTTTTTTCCTGTAAACGCGCTTCATGACTGTTCTACTACACAGTATTAAATTTTGAAAATATGTATATCGTTGTGTCCCGTTTCATTATTGATTAAAACAAATTTAAAAAATGCACTCACGATTACACTTAAATCAACTTTTAAATAATACGAAATGTACCGAATGAATGAAATGAAACCAAAAGTCAACAACTACTTTTTCGGATTGTCACGCAAACCATTTTAATTACAAATGTCCGCAATTTTTTTTAAACTTTCCGGCAGTTTTTCAGAAAACATCCACAACTTTCGCAGATGACCTATTTTAGTCAAGAAAAACTATATGTTACATCATAATAAGAATAAATAACTTATATATTATATTGTTTTTTAACTAAAGAATTGCTTGTAGTTAGCGATAAAAAAATGTAAATACCAAAATGCCAACGCATTATACACCAACTGAATTGAGCAAATAGGAAGAAACAATATGACGAGGAAAAGAAAATTTTTTAAAATTTCCTTTTTTGGTTTTGATTTTGTTTGCTTATTATTTTTTTCTTACCTTTTCAGCCGGATACAATTCCTCAAGGTTCCGTGGATATGACGAAAGTTCTCGAAGTGACAGGCGCCGAACAAGTGAGTACCATTACTATTAAATTTGATTTCAGGCAAATTTTCAGGTTTTTCAAACCACCGCAATTAAAACACACGGTCCCTTGTTTAAATTACTTTAGTTGTTCAAATGAGCGGAACCTTTTATGTATTTTACAAAAGAGCGTTCATGATAATGTTATACATAGAAAATGCACCCGAAATGATAATAGTCAACAAAACAACCTTTATCGTAAATTTCACTGTCCCAAGTGAATTGAAGGTTTTAAAATAAGAATGGGAAAGGTGCAAGTAAATTATCATTAAAATTTATTCTATCGAGCCTTTTTCTCCAGGTTACGGGTCATCCGCATTCTCTAGCTCTGACGAGCCCCGACAGGGTTACTTTCGTCAAGGCTGCTAGTCGCGAGGACGCCCGCTGGTGGGCGGAGATTTTGGCTGTTTTTCCCAGACGTCACAAGCGCAACGCCACCTTTCCTGGTGGCAGAGCCTCGCCCAGTTTGCCCCAATTAGGACGCAGTGCCAGTCCTCAACCCCCCCGACCACGGTAATTTACCTACTAATAAGCTGCGAGAGCCATATCGATACTAGAAATTTGGAAAGATATGACAATTTAAAATTTATTAATTTGACTTTGGCATCGTTTTATTTGATTTAAATTTGTTGCTAAAATAGATGGTCAGAGGCCAAGTCAAATTTAGTAAGGCTTTTAAACGTTTAATTTTAAGTTTCCTTAATTGCTTTACCATTGGGTTACAAGATGGTGAAAACGGCTTAGCTAGTTCGGACTGCTAGCTATTTTTTTTTGGGGTTTACTTAATCGCTTATATTATAAACTAAGGTTTCTAATGGTAATGGTTATTAAGGTATTTTTGCTGAATATTATTAACGACTTTCTAATTAGCACATAGTTTTTTTGCATTAGTCGTCAGAAGCAGCCGGTATTAAGTTTTCGTGTGCTATTTCTTTGAATAAAAAAAATTATTCAACAAATTGGAACTTAAAACAAACAACCAAAATTTTGACGAGTGCATAAAAAATATTCGAAGTATTGTTCATTTATTATTTATCTTTCCGATATAATTATTAATTTTTATTTATTCATAACAAGAAAATTTAATATAGTTACTAAGAAAATAAGAATATCTATCCGCTTGAGTGGAAATTGTTGTATAAAAAAATTCACTAAAAATGAATATTTCTACTCCCTTCTCTAAAATACCGACAATTATCGATCCAGCATGCGAAGAGTGTCATTTTACCACATAAGTTTCGTTTGCCACTGATCCGAGTCACTCCGTTTATTAAGCACTCGCTCGCTCGTGCCAAATAAACTCATGACTCATATGCCGTTTACCACACTTGTTGCATAATGCACTTTTTTTGCGAACTGCTAACTGATTAAATTAACATTTAAACTGATAACCTGGTATACCGTGGTCAGAAATGTACCAAATGATATACAAAATAGAAACACAAAAAAAAGTGGGCGATTATAGAGACTGCAAACAGAAGATATTTTTATTGTTTTTCTGTTCCCTTCTCTAATTACACACCGATCGATCTAGCGTGTGGAAAGCGTCATTTTACCACTTGAGTTTCTTGTCGCCCCTTCCGACATTTCCAAGATATTTTGGAGATTTTACCGTTCGGCTTGAATTTTAACGTTTGTCGATTCTGACGGTCATGTCAGTGAATGTATTCGTATTGTTTTGCAAAAATGCATCCCTCGATTATTAAATACTCGCTCCGCTCGTTCAAAGTAAAATATCAGTGGCAAATAGTTTCTGGGTAATTGGCAAATTTTTTTTTAACATACGCCGCTGTGCGAATTTTAGTTTAAATTTTCCACAATTTTCACAGAAAAAAAAGAAACAAAACATCTTAACAATTTTTTAAATATACAGGGCGTTACTTCTCGTGAATCTCAAAAAACTAAAACGTAAACGTTTTCTTCTAACCTGTGCTATAATATTTTCTATCCATTCTTGATAAATTTTTACCATCCTGAAACATAAATAATAATCTATTATCATTCTTAACAGTTTTTGTTGCTTTTTGTAATAAATTAGTATGCTAAAATTTCTTATCTTGTATATTTTTAAACGGTATTTGAAAGCATTGTTTATTTTGTTATTTTTCCTCTTACACCTCTAAAAAGGAAATGGAGCCACCCCTTATATTGTTTCGTTACAAGCCTGATTTGTTTACAGACATTTGAGTGTGACGGGGCCCAGTCCGAGGGCCAATTTCGAAACTCCCCCCTTAAAAGAGGAACGAGATTCTCCCCCGAAAGACCATTGCAGTCTATCTAAGTTGAACGATACAATAGACGGTTTGGAGCCACAACTGAAGCACGAGGAGCGACAGGAAGTGGATCTTTCAGTGTTGAGACCCGATTGGGTACCAGAACGTACCCCTGTGGTGGCCATTGAGACGAGTATGGCTTCGATCCGGAAAGGTAAGTGTATAGGGTGCATCAACGAAAAAATAAGCAAAGAATAGTTACTATTAAATTTGATATATGCAGCTTCTCAGAGTATCTAGATACGAATACGAAAACGATTTCGATAGTATGACATAAATAACTGACCTGATATGGAACAATAAAATTATTCCACAAGAAAAAAAGTCACTTAAGTATATAGATAGAGGCATTGCTTATGCTTATGCAACATCAAAAATGCTGAGAAAGTAGTAATTTGAAAAGTCGCTTTCAAGAAATAAGATCTTGCGGCGTTCAATAATCAACACTGCCCCTGATAGTTCATGACTGTTTTCAGATTGGCTGTGGATTTTCTTTTTGGTAGCATTTTACTTATATATTATATATTATATCTAAACCGAACCTAGAGAATTGAAATTTTAGTTTTTATTGGATATGGAGACAAAACGAGAACTCAAGGGGTTTGTAATTTGTTTAACACAAAATATCAGAAGAGTAGGTTATGAATTATTTGATATATTATGGATGTGTCATACGCCTGGATTTTTAATCTCAGTAATTCTTAGCAGAAAGATTGCATCAGTTTTTTCGATATACGAGGGCTGCTACTTATATCTCTAGCTTAATGATGAAAAAACAAATATTTATCATCCAAATTGGTTTTATTGTTTTGCAAAATATTCTCCTTGAAAATTAATGCACTTTGGCATGCGTTGAAATCAATCTTTGAAGCAGTTTTTCCACTCCGATTGAGTTAGCTTCAAAACAGGCGTTTGAGCGCATCAACTGCTTCTTCGGGCGTAGATAATTGTTGACCATGTAACTTTTTTAATGTGCGAGAATAAAAATAAGTCATTAGGTGCGAAATCAGGGTTGTACGGCGGATGGCACCTGAATTCCTTTGTTTTAGTTGATGTGTGGGTAGTATGTAGTAGTAGTAAGTGTGATTCGCCTCTTATACTTATTTTGACGAATTTTTTTGATGGCTTCTGGCAAACAAATGGTTAACCGTCCAACGTGCTCTAACGCCGCTGAAGCCACGTGCCTTTTAATATCGAAGAAACATGCGACTATTTGCTTCGATATGCTTGTGCATAGAGATACATGATTTGTCACCTGTGCAGATGTTATAGACCGCATTTGATGCACCACGTTGATATTTTTTCAACATTTTATTGCACCAATCGACACGAGTGTTTTTTTGAGCGTTTGTCAAATTATGTATAATAATGCCCAAGGATACTTTAATCTCACGATATGTCACATGACGGTCTTGCGTTATCAGTTCACGCATTCGTCGACCATGATTGAAAACGTTATACCAATTTTTCACAGTACTGTAGGATAGTGCTTCATCGCCATATAAAGAATTAAGTTCATCGATGCATTCTTTTTTTGATAATCCACGTCGAAAGGTATGAAAAATAATTGGTCGAAAATGTTCACTGGTTAATTCCATGTTTAGTCGAACAAATTTGTTTTAACTACCTGAAAAAAAAATAATGATGTAGATCAAAACGTTCTGAGAACATTTTTGCTAAAAAATATTTATTTTTTCAATGGAAATGTCAGATTGCAGCAGCCCTCTCATTATTTAAACCAAAATTATAAAAATGTTGTAAAAAATTTGCATACCTAATTTGAATCAAATGACACAGAAACTACGAAAATTGATTCCAATTTTTATTAATAAATCATGCGAGTGCCATTTATGTTGCTAATATGTTACTATCGACGAGGTGACTTTAAACTTGCAGTAAAAATACTAATATACTATACACTATATAGCAGGAGTAATACAGACACAATTTCATAGAAATGCGAATACGCGGCCGTCGACATTGTACGCGGTAAAAAAAGAAGTCATCTTCAAGTTGGGAACGGTGGCCAAATATAGCGGAGTGGTAGTATAAATTTTCAGTGCGGATTTCTCGGGAATTTCGTTCTTGACGTGTTCTCCCAGTTCGCTGCACAATTTATACGAAAACGCACTGAAAAAACAACGTAGCAAGTCTTATTTTAACCCGAGGTTAACAAGAACGAAAATTTCTTTTTATTTTCCTCTTTTTTTTAAAGCTTCTTTTATACAATCCTTGGCAGTTTTGATTGAGCTGGACATGTGTCGACAAAATGCTCAAGGCAACAGTTTGAAGAATATTTTGAAAATGGAGTCTGGGAACAGATTTCTCACATTTTTCAAAGAAAGTGATTGCGGTTCCTCCAAGTGCCCTCATCTATTTGTTGTATTGTTTAGTATATTTAAATTTGTCTATAAAAATCATGTAAAAATGAACCTCATTGTAATAGACAAGTACGAAAAGGAGCGGATTTTATATAATTGTTTTAATGTTTAACTATATTATGGTCCAGAATAATAAAATAATTTTCTACACTTATCACACGATAAGCGGCAACTATAGTAGGTTATTATTATGATCAAGCTAAATTTGATACAGTTTATGACCTAAGGAATTATGGCTTTATAGCAATTAAAAGACCCGGCTTTATTATGGCTTATATCAATGTTAAATACAAAAGTTACTGCCAGGATCTCTGTTAAATAAAATATATAAATAATATAATAATAAATAAAATAACAGAATAAACCCCAAATTCTTTGTAATCCCTCCAATTTACAATAATATGTACAAAAGAACATTAATAAAGATCTTATTTTCACAGCGTATTGGCAAGGACCGGCTTCGTAGTTTTCATTAAAAAACACTCGCTTTGACAAAACACTAAATTTATTAGCTACTCCACTGACGCGGCAATACTCAAACTCAATAGGGGGAAACCCTACCGGCATGACTGATACTTTAAAAAGAGGACAAAAGGGGGGAGTCGGGAGGCCACAAGACAACCGCGTTAACAAGATCCCACATCTTTTCCTCTTCTTTGTTGATAAACAGCTTTTCGTCACCTCTCTAGGGTCACTCTCATAATGGCTGGGTCAACTAGCAAATTTATATCTTTCATTTTAAATTTTAAATCCTTGAACTTGGGGTCACATGGTTTGGATTTTAATCGTACTAACTGTCAAAATTTCAAATTTATATGGTTATTTTTATTTTTATATTCTGCCTACGCCTATGCATAACCCTTAAATTTGATCGCACTGAACGGGATCTCACGTTTTATTACTCCGTACCATTTAGAAACAAACTTTAACAACACTAAATATACCGTTTATAGCGTTTTCAAACATTCTTTTCAGAAACAGTTTGCGAATTTCATGACTGTGAGACTTACGCCGAGTAATTTTTGTTAGCAACGACGCTTTAAATGTATTCAACCACTAAAATACTTAACGCGTTACGTGCGAGTCCGTACCTATAATATATCATCATACGAACGTCTCGAGCATATACAGCGGGCGCGCATATCATATGACCTGACTTATTAGAGAGTAATAACCTCGGATTATAAAGAAGAGGCTTCAGGTCAATTATAATTCGAACGAGCTCAAGGAAAAATACGAAGAGGACATTAAAAACTGCATTTCGTTCATTAGATTATAAAGTTATATTTTAATTTGCGACTCGGTGCCTCGTAATCAAATCATTGATTGCCTGGGAAATTATTGTTGCCGGAAGGGTTGTTTTGAAGTATTTTAAAGATGGTGGAAGCAACATTATTAATAAGAAATATCCGTTGGGAACGCGTTCTAGGATCCCTAGGAATGATTTCAAATTCTTTTTATCCGGTACACCCGAGCGAACTTTTTTAACCTAGATGGTTTTATGCTCAATTTGTCATTTGTCATGTTGGATTTTAGCAATTTTATATAGTTTCTTTTAAAAAAATAATATCAATACAAACCTACATAATATAAAATACTTATTTTTTATGTGTGCCGTTAAACAGGATTATAGCAAACTAAAGAAATACCTACCGAATGTACATGCACATACATAATATGTATTTTACACATGTAATGGAGATAAAATGTGTGTATTCGAATGATTGAATACGAAATTCTGCGAATAATAAGGCATTTTAATTACCTATACACTAAACGTATCACTTTTAATTTCCCTTTGTTTTGGGATTTTTAGTCATTTCCTTCCTAGAAAGGCAATATAAAACCAGACAATTTTGAATATATTCACAAACGTAGTCCACCTCTCAAAGTAGAGTTGTAAACTCAAGAGACAAGAAACAATTCCTCCTCCGTACCAATTTCATGTAAAAAAAAAAAAATAATATTTTTTTATAAAAAAAAGGTATCATGACGTCAATAGATGCTTCGACCAGTCTCATCGTCAGCTAACGCTTGCGTCCATGTCCATCAAGCATCTCACCCGAAGCAGAAACCTTAAATATGAATGGAGTAAAAACGCATAAGAGATTTACACCATGTTGAGCTGGGTAACGGTTAAATGTTAATGTTAAAAGTAAGAATAATTTTAGGTAGTATTTGGAGGACTAAAATGCCAGCAAAAGAAGAAATACCCAGCTCTCATAATGGCGTGGTACGAGAACCAATATATAAAATGGGAAACGTTGCGTAAATAATTTTTAAAAAGTAAAAAAGACAATGACTCTTAACTTGAAAATGAGCATTTTCCGTTTTTCTGTATCCATCACGAATTCATTCTTATGAAAAATATTCAAGGTTCTATCTTTTCTTTCATCTGTCCCAGCTTGTACAGATAAAGACGTAGCTCAATTGGGGCGGTGACTTGCGCTACAGGCACAGTATAAATTAATATTTTTTATCCATTTTTATCATTTTTTATTCCAATTGTTCCCAAAGGCTTCACTGCGTGTGTTCTCTACAACACGAACAGGTCTATTCTTATCGGTACCTTACCCTAAGCGCTTTAAAGATTTGGTAATGAGCGGTTTCTTTCTTATGGCCCGTACAATTTGTTAAACCATATAGACGAGTTCGGTCTCGTTTTTTTTTTTAAACATATTCTCGCACGTAACGTTAAGGTTTACGCCTCCACCCGTTCAATCTTTGACGTGGTCGTTCCGAGTGATTTGCAAACAATTGACACAGCACGGCGCGCGGCGTCCCATTTGAATACGTAACTGGCTTCTATTATCGTGTTATCGTCGTCATCTCCGACCGTCTACGATAATTATTATTCCTCGGCATTCTGACCGGTCCTTTCACACCGGCCCAAGGTCGCCAGATGGATGGGTCGTTTTTTAAATATGGCAATTTTACCTGCCCGCACGCTGCTCGCCGTCGAATTCTTTTTCGTTTTTTAACGAATTCGGAACCAGTTCTTGTTTATTATTAAAATTATTCGTGGTGCGTTCGGAGATGCAGTCGATTTTTGGGACTCCCTACTCTTCTTTTTTTTTTTAGGTTAAAATGTGAGACCCACCGGGTGATTCAAAAGTAAACGTAAACTACACTGCACATAAAAATTAAGGCACCACTAAAATGTGTGTCCCACTTAAGAACTCTACACCCTTTTGAAGTCTTTGTTAATTTTTTTTGTTGGATGATGATGAAATGCACTAAAACCTTGTTTTGAGAGAAGTACTATTAGGGATTTTTTAAAAAATAAATTGGCTACGAATTCTTATTTAGGAGTACTTAGAACCCAACCATAACAATTCTTATAATGTTTCATCAATACAGGGTGTACATCGTTGTAAAATCTTTGAATACGGTTTCATTTTGATATATTTTTTTATTGGATAGATCTCTCAAAAACGCAATAAAACCTTATGATTCTTATTACATCAACCTAAAATCATGGCCAACTGGGAATAATTTTTGATATCAAATATCGAGAAGGGCTATTAGGGATTTCTTTAAGAATAAAGGTCTAGGAATTCGTATTTAGGTCTACATAAAACCTAACAACACTATTTTGCATACAACTAACCAAAATTAACAATTATAGTCTATTACATAATAAATAATTTAAAACAAAAACATAAATATTTAGTTTAATTTGTTCTTGATTGAAATCTGTTCATATTTCCGTGATGTTTTCTACATCATCCATGGAGGCGAATGGAGGTTAATCTCTAAGTTGCTGATTTATCGGGTTAAGGTCTGGACTGCGAGTAGGCCAATTCAAGGTACAGTGGTCTGACATTATAAAACTGCTCTTGTAATCGGCGGACTTATTCGTTTGACGTTAATAAAAAAACAGGATGCTGAAGAAAGTTTCGGCTATGCATTGACTTAGACAGACACCTAATAGAATGTGATAAACATTAAGTATAGAACTGGTAAATTTAAATAAAATTATCCTTCATAAGCAATGGTTTCTAACAATATAATATCTCTAGTAGCTATATGGTATAGTGCAATATCTGCATCATATGGGAACATTTTTTATTGAACTTCGTCAAATTCTCATCTGGGGATAGTTGGTGCATGAAAAATAAATAAATCAATTTACGAAGTTTTTTAACATTTGCCTGTTAAAATTTTTATAAAAAATAGAAATATTGTTTTTGGAAATTTAGGAAAATTTATTGGCAAAGGCGGTTTCTTTTTAAGCTTTCTATAAATGTACTAATTTTCAAAAAAAAAGCTTGGTTTTGTTCTAAAATTTGGAAATCACAATTTTCTGTAGATGCATTTGAAGATTTAAGATAAATTAAAAAAAAAACACTTTTTTAAAGTATTCAGTCTCTAGTACATCTAACTAGTTTGATTCTTTTTTCTTTAAATTAAGGTGTGCCAAAAAAACGTTTGCTTAGAACAATATGAAAAAATCAAAATGCCCGAAAAATTTACTTCTGTAATTAATTCTTTGTAGATACATTTTTGATTACTAGTTTTGAATGTCCATTACGGTGTATTTTTTTCCGTTTCACGATAATTTTTCTTTTCGATTATTATTACCACTTTATTTTACTACGACGCGTAAAAATTTCAAGTCATTCCATCAATTGACCCACCTGAAGTGAAGATAAAACCTGTCTGGCCCAAAAGCCGCAATATTCGATTTTCTTTTTTGACATCAGAAAAGAAAACAGTATAGTTTGGCTCGAATTATGACTTATTTCCACTGAAATAAATCAAATACTTCGTTAAACCCCATTGTATAGGTCACGTATTGGAACCGCAATAAATGAGTGGAAGGGAGTGAAATGAAAATATTTATATGATTGTAGTCGGTAATAAAGTGCGCTAGTATATGAATAAGTCTAAATAAGATTAAATAAGTTCAAGCATTAAACAGAACACAACAAAAAAGTGATTTTGATAAGTCTATTTACTTTATGATAAATTTAATAGCTATCACTATCTTCCTCTAAACTTATTATTTAGGGTTGAACGTCTTTTAATCTTAATTAACTGTCTAGAATGATCAAAATTAAGAAACTTGTATGTACTAGGTGTATAGTAATTCAGTTCTGACAATTTTTTTATAGCTCGGGAACTTGCATTATTCATAAATTTACCTATATCCGGAAAGAAAGGTTCTTTAACTTCCAGTTAAGGTTTGAAGTCGATGTTTGTTGTTGTTGTTGTTGAAAGTAACTTAGTAATCATATTAACGAAAAACATTCGAATAGCCTCCGAAAATTGGAGGCAGTGTGCGGAAAGGAGTGCATGCATGCGAAACACGCGCATTGTTTGAATTGGCAAAGACGAAAACGAACCAAAAAATTCGGGGGATTACTAAATCTGGGAGCAATGTTGGAATCGTTGGTGTAAAACAGATCCCACTAAATTTTGACCGTTAAATAATATTTTAAATTTCTGATACATTAAATGTTTCTTTGCACGTCACGCATATTTTTTCCGAGTACTATAACACTGCGTTGATTGTTAATGAATCGGGTATGCCGACTTTTCGAAAATCATTCTGTTGGCTTCTTCAAAGCTTAACGAAAACTGAGAATTGGTGTAGTGGTACAGTTAAGCTCTGAAGAAGCCCACAGGATGATTGACGAAACGTCAGCAAGTTCGATTCGTCAACAACCGACACAGGAGGAAACGAGAAGATTTGTAAATAGTATCGTTACCAATAACCGATTTTTTAAACCTGTCTTTCTAAATTTTCAAAAATTCGAAAAATGCATCAGTACTGACATGTAGACATGTTAACAAATTGGTTGTATGCTTCTCCCTTTTCGATATTTCTTTTTTTTAAGAAGTAGATAAAAAAAGAGTTAAAACAATGGAAAATAAAAGCAAGCGAAAAATATTGGAACAGAAAACGGAGTGAATAAAATTATGAGGAATAAAAATGAAGGCTGCGCCCTGACTTTTTCAAATTGGCGTGTAAATGGACTACATTTTGCAGGTTAGTGACAATCTTGTATTAATTAGGAATGTCGTTAATGAAATTTTGCTCGGAACCCGTCTGTACTCCTGCTCACGAACAACTCTAGTGCTTTAGGTTCAGGGTGCTAGATGGCGGGCGCACGCCCCTGTTCTATAAAACGGCAGGCGGATAAGAAACGTCGTTTTAGCGGACTGTATGTGTGTGTGTGTGTCCAATTATAAAATTTTGCTGACTCGTTCTCCCCTCATTTAAATATAAATATTCTCCGGTCTCCGCGTGCTTCGGCTCGGGTCGAATCTGTGTCACTGACATACTGCTACAACACCGAACAAGTTGTCTTCCGGCATTTTGTATCTCTACTCACACCTACGGATTTTTTTTGCCGTCATATTGCAAAAAAAAAGCCCGGCGCGTTTACCTACTTCTTAAATTGTTCGAACGTAATATACACGGTGGACCTCTATCTACATAATCTCTCGTACGTTGGCAGAGTGACCCAAATCAAATCAAGCTTAGTAAATGGGGTTACAGCTCTGCTGCTTTGTTAGATTCCCAATGTTAAGAAATAGATGGAAAGACTGCTTCAGAGATTTAAGTTGATTTCAAATCTTCCCTACCTTTCTGACACCAAATACATCGATGATTTTGTAAGAGACAGAAATCTTAACCTGTCTTGAGAATTGGTACTTATTTGGTACATTGGTACAGTTGTGTCAGTCCTTGTCCATGCTGATAATACTAAAACCTTTCGTTTACTATGAAGAGCCTTATTATTTCCTACTTAAAATCAATAAAAATGAAAACAATTTCAGTAAATTATATTTTAGTTTAACTAACAACTCTCAGACTGACATTTTTGACATGGCAATGCAAAACAATAAAAGTTATTATTCGTTTTATAGAATTAAATTTCTTGCACATTCATTATTTTTATTCATTATTATAACTGTGCACAGCTATATATCTTTAAAGAGTCCACATTCTATATCAAAATAGAAAATAATATACAGGGTAGAATACAATAACTTTTTGATCTGACCCGATTATTCTGAATTGACACTGAAGTTTATACATACAGGGGATTCTTGTATTTTAAAATTTTGAAAACGAAAAGGTCTAGAGCGCCATCTTTCTTTTCACAAAAAGTAATTAATCAGATACCTCACCGTCACATGTCGAAAACGGGACATATTGAAACTGTTGAAATGGTTTTAAATGTAATTTATGCTACTCTGTTAACTATGGAATGTTTATGAGCACGCTTTGTTATAGAAATTTGAAACAAAAATGCGTACGATTTTTACTGGTGCTGCATTAAATGTTCCTCACTAACTTCACGAAATCGACGTTTTTGCAGATTACATCGTGAGTTCCGGTTCTCCGCCTACCCGGGACAAACTACGATGTGACGATAAAGCGCGAGCCCGAAGAGATTGGCGGAACGAACGTTTGAGGGACATAGCCACAGCGCTGACGGATAGATCGCCCGAATCCAGCCTGGCATTGCCCGCCGAAGGCCTGTTAAACCTGAAAAAAGGTTGGCTATGGCTGCGACACGCGGACAGTGAGTGGGTGCGTCAATGGGTGGTTTTGTGCGGTCCCACCCTGAACGTCTATCAGGATCAGAACGAGCAAGGCACTCCGGAACTTACTATCGAACTCTCCTCCGTTTCCAGTTACTCGGAAGTACCCACGGACTCGAAATACGGGTTCGAAATCCAGTGGGCGGGCTCAACCGTCACTTTGAGCGCCGTTACTCAAGGGATCCGGTCCAATTGGCTTCAGGCGTTGAAGAAAGCCGCGCCCATACCGGCGGAAAGCCCAGTCTCGCCGCCGACCCCTAGGTCGGTTTTGCTGTCGAGTGACGAAGAATACAGGACCGCTTCCGAGGGCGGCAGAAGGGGTTCCGAAGATTGGAACGAACTTCCGTCATCTCCACTCCTGAATAGGTTGCCGATCAGGGTGAAAGATAGGGTTAGATTGAGACCCAGACTGCCCCGATGTCAATCTAGACAGTCGACTCTGGATAGTACATCTACAGACGAGCTAGATTGTGCCAAGGAGAGCGTCGACACTGTGGACTTGCATAACAGTATCAACAAGAGCCAGGAGATGATCGGCGATTTGCAGACACAGTTGGCGAAGTCTACGCAGGAGGTCGCACATTTGGAGGAAGAAATTGCGAGGTAAAACACTATTTGCTTTTTTTTTCATTTTAATCGCTTCATTGCGTTTTCAAATATTTGGAGTGTACCACCGATCCTCCAGTCGTCTGAAATATTGTAGTAGGAATATCCTAATGTTTTAATATTCCGGAATACAGGCATAAATAGATATAGAAATCAATTTTGCCGTGGAAAAGGGAATTGCCTTATGCTTTAATATTCCGCAAGACAGAAATAAATAGAAAGAGAAATATTGTTGTAGCAATATGCAACCAATTATAAATATTCATATTTTTCTCATTGCTCATTTGCTCACTAATTTAAATTAAATTTTAATGAATTTTGCCGTGAAAAATCGACTTTCCTTTTGTTTTAATATTCCGGAAGACAGAAAGAAAATAATTTTCTTTAAAAATCGAGTATTTTTGTAAAATAGCTTCAAGCTTCATGCTGCTATTAGAGTATTTTACCTATTGTACCTGTTAATTTGAAGTAGGGTTATGATTGGATAGGGGATGTCGGCTGGTATAGCATTGTGAAAGTGACAATGAAGTGGAAGTCATTTCTGGTTCCTGTACAATATTTAGTTAATTGCTTTGTTAGAAAAACTGCTAGTATTGGAGATTTTTGTTTTTTTTTGTTCATAAATTACTTTATTTACTCATATTCTTACTGAAATTGTTCAAACATAAATAAATAAATAATTAATAAAAAAATAAAAACAACTCTCTTTTGCCGGTTCTATACATATACATTAGTGCACCCATATGCAACAGAAGCATTTACCATTTTTTAAAATGTTTATTAATTAACGCTACAACAAAATTATTACATATCCAAAATTGTCAACGTAAAAAGTTGCCAAAATCTATCACGATCAAGTTCACAAATAAGGTAAACTATTAAAATTTACTAGGTAACAAATAATAAATATAAACAATATTTTGTTAAAGTTATCGGTCATTAGTATTTAACTGTATGTCCAAGAAAACAATTCCCAGTACTACCCAATACTAGCTGTTAGTTAGATGGACTACACTGATTTTTCAGGATTGTTTGCATATTTGAGAGTTTCCTTAGACAAATTTTGGGAACATAGTAACAGTTTGAAGCCTTTATTTTTATTTAAAATACAACAATTAGCAAAAAAAAACTAATTCTACAGAAATTTCTAAATAGGTTTTTCGATATGAAGGCAAAGCAAAGCACATTATTAATTTTGAAAACAATCTGCCACGTTTCAGATTGAAGAAACTTCAATCGGAAGCCGCTATTCGCGAGATAAAAGCAAAAGAACTGCTCGCCTCGTTTGAACAGAACGAGCGCGAATCCCACCAAAGGAACTCCCAAATGGAGATGAAGTTCGTTAAAGAGCAAAAGGTACTCCAGCGGCGCCTGGCGGAAGCCGAAGACGCGTCTCGCACGTTCGAGGAGAAATACAACGCGCTTTGCAGGGAATTGCAAACCAAACAATTGCTTTTGTCCGGGTTGCAGGAGGAATTGATCGGCTCGCGCGACAGACTGGAGAGGAGCAAATTGGAGAATGATAGGCTTTTCAAAAGGCTTCAAGATATGGAAAATAAATACTGCGTGAAAAATAATGGTTTGAGGATAGATTCACTAACGGATCTAACGAACATTGACTTGGACGTAGATATAGAGGAAATGGGACCAAACGAATTGAAAGAGTACTGTTTGGACTTGAAGTGTCGCTTCGAAAAAGCGATAGTCGAAATTAGGGCGATCAAAAGGGCTTTAAGGGACTCGGAGGAGACCTGCGATCGACTCGAATTGGCGAATCACAGCCTCAAGAGCAGTTTCGAGATGCTAAAGCGGGACCACCGGTCGGAAGTGAAGGTCCTCGTCGGAAAACTGGATCACCTAACATCGAAGCTGGCTAGTGCCGAGAAACAGCTCCGAACCAAACTGAAAGCGGAAGCGAGGGAGAAGCGACGCTCGCTCTCCCTGAAAGGCAAAGAAAGCTTCTCAATTACCAAAGAGGTGGAAGACAAAGTGACAGAGTTGGAAGCCAAAATCGCGGCACTGGAGAAAGGCAAAAATGGCAGAAGAAAGTACAAAAGGGATAGAAGTAACGAGCGTAGTTCGCCTATAGACGACAGGGCTCTGAGACGGCTGAGGCGTAAGAGTTTGGACAGCGCGACTTCTTCCGAACCGATGAAACTTTTAATGAGGCTCAGTTCGTTAGAAACCAAAATTCTCAACGCGAACGCTTCTACCGAATCTTTGAATTTGATCAGTAGCGGCAGCGTTTCGGACTTGACCAAGCTGAAAGAGGAACACTGTAGCGATTTGGACTACACGCTGGCCTCGGCCAGAGGTAAGGTAGTGGAGTGTTTGCACGCTCTGAATTCGCTTAAGAGCAAACGATTGTCACAGAGCGCGGACAGGCTCGCCTCGTTGGAGACCACGCTAAACGAACTGAACCACATCCTAAGTTTGGTGGACCCAAGCCTTAGCACCGGCGAGACGTGTGTAATACAGTCATCCGCCGAAGCCGTGGTCAAGCAACTACAGACTGTATTGTTAGAGAAACTGTCGAATTTAGCAGAGAAAAAAAGACTGTTGCTGGAAAGCGGCCGTCTGGACGCCACCGCACGCTTAGAAATTCTAGCCGAGAAGATAGCGTTCGAAAACATCCTGGTCCATAGGATTCAAGAAGCGTTGGGTTCGCCCGCAACGGGAGAAGCTGTCTGCAAGCGATTGATAGACAAAGAGACGAAGGAAACCGCCCATCTTCTTATAGCGTTGCAGAATAAGCTGAACGGGTGCGGTACGAAAGAACCGCCCGTTTGCAAGACCGGCGCCGAGTACCTTTCCAGAATACTAGCCAAGTGTCTGATATCGGCCAGCAAAGGATTTAAGGCGTGTAAGAATTTCGTCGCCCATTCCGGACCTGGTATAGACATTCTCCTAGAGGAGCAACAAAAATTAGACGCGTTGGTAGAGTCATATAAAGCCACCAAATTACCCCAGTTGGCTGATACGTTGGCCATGGAAACGTTTGGGCTCTCGCTGGATAAGTCTTGCAGGTTGAAAGAAGACACCGTTCGAGAATTCACTGTGTACGCTTCGGAAATCGTGAACGCCGAACTGATTCAGTCGGAAATTAACCACGTGCTGCTCAGGGCCGCGCAGATGTACCAATCGAACGTTGAAGCCGACCACGAATGCTTTTTTAGCTTTTTCGCGTCGGAACGAGCCGCATTGGAACTGTGGTCGGACTCGGTCGCCGATTGTCTCTTCGACGGAATCACCAAAAACATAGACCAACTGACGGACCTTTACCGAAACAGCGTCGGGAAGCTGCAGAGGCAAAATTGGAGACGGCGCCTCGAATCGGAACGGGCCAGTAGGACCGCGAGCAGTTTCCTTTGCGAATTTGCGGACATCGTGGCCCACAAGGCGTTGATCGACGCGCGGATCAACGTTTTAAGCGGGAAATACACCGCGCCAGACTTGCGACTGGACAAATTGGAATCGAGGAGTATGGATAATTGGCTGGAGAACGAAAAATGTTGGATGTATTTGGAGAACGAGTCGCCGGTACAAATTGACCAAAGCTTGGAGTCGGAGTTCACGTGTATGCTAGAGAGGTACGCGAAGGATTGTTTCGCATTGATAAGGATGCCGGAGTTGGACGACGTAGTCAGTTGTCTGGATGAGCTGGGGGAGAAAGTGGACGAGTTGCGAAGTTGTCTCAAGTTACCAGAGCAGATAAATAATACTACGGTGAATGGTTGGACTGATGTCTGTTTGAGGTGTCGCAAGTTGAGGGATCATTTGGAAGGCGTCAGGAGCGCGTTAGGCAAAATGGACTCTTTAAACAGGTAAGCATACGGAGCAAAAAAGTGAATAAAGTTTTTTAATACACACCATCATAAGGATTGAATTCCCACCCTGTTGTCGCATAATCAGGCCCAATAAATTGACGCAAAGTTGCCAAATGATGGAAAGTATTTTCTGTTATTGGGTTGCACCACGAACAAGAGTCACTAGTCCTTAATGATTGATTATTATGGAAATTTTTACAACTCATTTCGCATTTTAAATATTTTCCAACCAGCACTCTTGCACGATATTTTTTTAAAAAATTACCCAATGATTTTGGTTTATAGTTTATTCAATACCCACAAAATTATCAAAGAAGAGATATGTTTTTTTTTTTTATAAAAATAATAATAGTGTATTATGGATTTCGTCAACTAGGTCAAAGTTAGATAAAATATAGATCCCGCAAATGAGGAAGACAACTACATTAAAAACATATTTAATAAAATATGTGACAGAGCACAACAATACAGTGGTAACAAACATAAATAAGTAAACATATTCCTTTAAATTATAAAAAGAGTTTTGTAGAAGAAAAAAAGTTGAGATTGGATTTAAAAATGTTTATATTGGTATTGCTTTTTAGCTCTGGAGAAAGTTTATTGTAGACTCTAACACCGGTGTTCATTGTTTTTTTGTTTTTATACACCCATTAACAAACTTCTATGTAATATACACGCTAAAGGCAGTATTTTAAACTCCCTGAAGAGCGATACACCTTAGGACTTTCTTTTGGGATTTGAAAACAGATATCGCATGACTTGAATTTCCCCAAAAGGGAATACCATTGAGTAATTTCGAATCGATGTGAGTATAGTAGAAATTTGCCATGCATTTCCCATCCAAAACAGTTTTTAATTTTGTTATTAGGTAACAATAAGTGTGCAGCTTTGAGGAAAGTAATTGGGCATTGTTTCCCAAGGGTTTTGTCGAGTTCTATTCCTAAAAATTTAGCGTGCTTTTTTATTTGAAACGGCCTCCCCGGCCAAGTGGACATTCACAGAAAGCTTTTTTATGTTTTCTCGGTAGTACGCCTCTTTTTTGGACATTCAAAAAGAGTTCGTTGGTGTTAAACCAGCTATTTAGCAGTACAAGAACTGAATTAATTCTGTCTTCAAGAGTTGGATAACAGTGAGAAGAGATTAAACTTGAACAGTCGTCTGCGAACTCTGATAAGAGCAGAGAATTTATTGATAAAAAGGATAAATAAAACAAGGCCAACCACTGTACCTTGCCCTTTTACTGCTTTATTTTACTGCCTAGGATTTGTTAAGAATGATCTGAACCCGTTCAGAGCTATTCCACGAATTCTGTATTGATCCAGCTTATTCAACACAATTTCGTGGCAGGGTGCTCTCCAGACTCAATATAATTGATAGATTGCTGCAAAAATGAATGAATCGGTGTTTGGGTTGATCTATCTGTTCTGAACCGTGCTGACTTTCAGGGGATAGGGATCGCCTAGTTTATTTGTTTTTTTTCTAATTTATGATCCAATATTTTATTTAACAAAATAAATTGACTTTGCAGAGAGTTTATTATTTCCTGATTTTTTATTGTCAAATCCTTTACAAGGCAACTAACAACAGCAAGAAGTAAACAAAGTTTATGAGCGAGACGTCATTCTGACATTTACTATGCTGACGATTTGAACATTTACCGTAGATGCGGTAGCGGTGCGTTAAGCGCCGACCAAAGGCCGGTATACCTGGGTACTGAGTACCTGAGCCAGGTCGAAAACCTCCGAGCCGCTTACAGATGCGCTCTGGCGTCATGCAAGGAAAGACACCAAGAGTCGGATATTCAGCAGTTGCAGCGGCTGTGCGAGAAGGTGCTGAGTTCGATGGAGCAATGGCACCGCAGGACGATACAAGAACTGAGAGAAGCGCACGCGCGTGAGGTGGAAACGCTCAAACAGGAGAAAGAACAAGCGCTAGCGGAAGAGACTCAGGCCACGTTGGCGGCTTTGGATGCCATGAGAAAAGCTCACGTTGCCGAGGTAAGCGCCTCGCGGCCGCGCACACCGGCCGAATTTACGCGCATCTATTTTTGTATTAAGGTTCAAAGGGAGGTGGCGCGATTCAAGCAGGAGTTCGCGCGGCAGCAGCGAGATGAAATCATGGACTTGTCCGAGCGCTTGTCAGTGAAGTCGCTCGAGGCAGCGGCGCTTGAAGAGCAGCTTGGCAGCGCGACCAGACAACTGGCGCACGCGCAGCAGCACATACTGCGGCTCGAACGGAACCCCCAGCTCTCGATGCAGGTAATTTTATGATGTCCAGCGTCTAGTGCTCTGCGACTTGATATTGCGACTTGAAATTACATTTTTGTGAAGCAAAATCACGTTTTTTTAACATCTGGTTTAAAAAGATAATTTTCCCATTCTTGATTGCTGAGTTTAATATTGGAAAAATGCTAATGTATAAGCCAATATAGTTTCTGTATCTTTTGTCCTCAAGCGATTAAACGCAATAAACAAGAACGTTAAATATTGTATGCAGAGTAGACCAAATGACAAAAAAATATTGAGTCCTTAATGTTAATGGGAAAGACATCTATCATTTGTATTTTCATTTTTCTTTCTGATCCCATTGTTGGCTTCAAAATAGCCGAGTCAAGAAATCAAACCTTAAACATTGATGTTTTCTTTATTCAACTTTTATTTTTGAAATTTTGGAACTAACAAACAACTCAAAACAAAAGAAAATCCAACGCTGAAAGTTTTCGGGAATGCAAAGAATTTCACAAATGACATAGCTCAACGTGTTGTAGCGTTGATTGAAGAATATGAGAAATTGAGAAATGAAGAGCAAATGTAGTAATTACTTTTCGTCATTAGTGATTATGGAAATTCCCTAATTGTCATGAAAAGACTTAAATGTAGTGACTTCATCTAATGGATAGTTAGTTTTAATTCTTTAATTATAAAAAATTATAAATTTATCATGAAATCTGAGTTATGCAATAGTAACAACAACATAATGTTGTTTTTAAAATTGTTTTTATGGGGTGTAGAAAGATGATGTAGAATTCGAATTTGATCCATTTAGTTAAAAAAATTAAGCGAACAAAGTGTAAAAACAAAGATTTCATTTTTTTCTTCAAGTTCAATTGTGAATAACCTTATACATAGTAACTTTATCAAAAATTGTTAAGAGAACATTAAAGCATTAAGCTTAAGATTTGTTTTCTTTTTTTTTAATAGGGAATTCAATTTTTTACGAAAATACATTTAGATAAATATTTTTATCTCAATTGTTTGACTGTTTTCACTCAATAATGAGATCAGTACTGTACTCAAGGGCTGAAACTGTCACGATAATTTTTTTGTCATTCTGAACGATTTTATTGATATATTTTTCATTAAAGAAAATAGCAGAGGGTACAGGCTCGGAGCTATATTTCGAATCAAAAGTACTTGCAAACAATTAGGAAACGTTCATTAAAAACTTTTAAATTTATAAAATCAATTTCACCCCATCCATGGATCGCACGTCAGCGTTAGCATCAGCCGGTACTTTAAGTGTGTAAACTTTAATTTCAGAACTGACGGCGTGTGTCCGTGGAAAAGCAAACCTACTAGTCTAACAAGCCTCAATACGTATACCAGTGAATTATTATTAACCCTTACTTAAGTACAATATTTTTATTGCGATTTACATTAACGAATGTTGCCTTCACCGTTGTGTACAGATTCATGCACCCCCTCCTCGTTTTCTTGTGCTCTCAACGCGCGCGTCAGCATCGAGGTCGTGATCAACATGAAGGCGAACCAATGTACTGATTTTTTTTATTTTTAAACGAAATGGCACCCTGATCGTTGGCGCGCGCGTTTTAATATTATGTCCTCCCGCAATTTATTTATTTTGTGTACCTCACCCAGCAGTGTTTTTACCTAATCTGGTGTACAAAAAGTAACAGTTAATTGATTTTTTGTAACAGTTTATTGTTTATATGTGTTGGGTTTATAAGGAATGTTTAAATAAAAGTGAAATATATGTGTTATTGATTTCGCCAGTGTTTTACTTCTCTCTGATTTTATCAAACTTGGAAGGGCAAAGTAATATATATCTAGTGCATTAAAACCATTGGCTTTTAGCATGCAATGTATATGCGGAAGACTTATTAAATATGAGGTTAATAATTGGCTGCCAATTCAAAAAATGTGCAAAATTAAGGGACATTATTTTTTTCTAAAATAATATATATTTTACTTAATACATAATTGCGCTTATTTAACTAAAACAAATAAAATATCACAATCAATCAATTTGATGAACACTTTAAATAATAAAAAAAATCACTTCAAAAGATATCAATGAAAAATAAAATAAAATATTCAGCTAGTAAAACATTGTTACATTATTTTGTTTTAAATATATATAAAGTATATTTGTCCATAACAAGATAAGCTAAAATTTAAATGCACAGCGTTGTAAATTTCAAATAAATGGTGATATTTTCAGCCGAAGATAATACTGAATGACAAAAAAATCTGCCATGTTTCTTGGAAGCATCCAGAAATATTTCACATATACAATATATTAAGTAGATATTATATAAACTGTGAATTTAAACTATTAAATTAATTTGGAATGTAATGAAGGACACTGATATACAATATCAATTAAAATAATGGCCTTTTAACACAAAGATCACAATTGCTTGCTGTCAAACCAAAAAATTTAGCTTAAAAAATATCTTTTCTCACCTGAAAGCTCTAATGCTAATCTGCTGCCAGTTACCCTAAAATTTATTAATCAAGTTAATTATCGTCACCCATCAATCCAAGTTAACAAACTCACTGCGATACCAATATCCCAGCCAGACCCAGCAATATTGGTTGGAGAAAGACCCAATCTTCTCACGACAACTCCACCATCCGTCACCGCCCATACCTCTGACTTGCCTACGCTAACGTGTTTAAAACCCTTGGTGTTTGGTGCAGAACCTGTAACATCATTGCAATAGGTAACTGGTACAATCTGTACGTGAACAAGCGCAAGTGTAACTTTAACTCACTTAATATAGGCGGATCAGGCACAATGGTCTGCCAATGTGTACCTTCGGGGAAAACGTCGGTGACCTCCTTCCTTACATTTAACCTGGCCAGCGTGTCCACTGCCCATATTCCTGCCGAGTTGACCGAGATCTGCTTAAGCTGCGCCCCTGGTGGAGGTTCCACACATGTCCAACGCTCTCCTTCCAGCAACTCTCTTGTGATGTATCTTCTTACATATGCGCAGCCTTTTTTACCTGTGGCCCATACTTGATTATATGGTCCGCAGCTGACACTGCTGAGCGGTTGGTCAGTTTTGACATGTTCCCAAACGTGACCCTGCCAAACAAAGCGTGTTGTAAAAATAAATCAATTTCAAATGGTTTAGCAACTCACTAATGGATTAGCTCTCGAAACGCCTACTCGAACCATCGCCTGGCCACCTGACGCCAAAGCCCAGACAGATATTTTCGCATCGGGTTCGTCGCTAACGGGCTCAAGAGAAACATCTAACAGTTTCGTGTGACCTAACTCTTGCCAGGGCCCAGTTGTGGCTATGGCGCACCTTCTATACCATCTATGAAAAATTTCCCCCTCCTTAAATTGCCTGTGCTATTAGGACATTCAAATAATTAAAATATGAAAAAAATAAGGCGTGAACAACCAATTAATATGTGAACCAGTGCTGCCAGAAGATCAGTTGTTAAGCTGGGTTGGAATATTAAGAAGCAAAATAATAATATTTAATACGTATCTACCTTCTTCTTCTAACCAAATCCAGATAAGATTTGTATGAATGATAAGTAGCGGGAAAATCTACGGCATACTGCCATCCGTCTTTATCGACACCACCAGGGACGTGAAAATCGACCATCCAGTCGGAAATCCACTGCCAATGGTTTGAGAGTAGTTTGACTTGGTCCTTGGGCCTCTTATGCTTACCGCTAGCGTCGCTCCACATGTGTCTATCGGTTGGCAAACCTAATAAACAAATGCCATAACAAGGTTCATGAACCTAGAGCGTGTAACTACCTGAAGCGCTGTATCCCGCCACCGGATTCCATCTTTGATTTTCGTACACTCTGTAATCTTGTGAATCCGCCATTGGATGTACTGTCTGACTATCCAAAGTGCCCAGAAAGCCACCACCGAAGCCCCCGTTGTATACCCAAGCAGTGTGATCATAACCGATACCCCAAGTGACTCCTGCGTTACAACTCTCAACCCGTCTCAAATGTCCTCCTAGTTGTCTCCAATATAATTCTAAAGGATCTACCGCGATCACGGGACTTTTGATAACTAGCCTGAAGGGTTGCATTTTACCCCACAAATGCAAAATACAAGCGCACTGCGGAGGCAATCGGTGCCTATAACTAGTGAACTTTTCGTCGTCTATAAAAATTATAAAGGCATCTTCAGTGCTCTCTATTTGCACCTTGAACTCTTGTCCCCTCGAGAAAGGCATTGGGCCGTGTTTCTCCTCGGTGCCCCATTTGCCCTCTATCATTGAATTCCTAACTACGCATTCTTCCCCAAATCTGGGGTTAAAGTGAAGGCAGACATTCTGCCATTCCGCGAAAGCTTTGTGTTTGGGCTTGTAAGTTGTGTGGGCTTCAAGATTGATACCCAGACGTTCGGCTTCATCACTCACGCATCCGGTTAGGGTGATTATGGTTCCGGGCATGCAGCCCACGTGTAACGCCACCTTAACTGGACATTCTTTGCCGCTAAGATTGTACTTTTGCACATAACAGTCGTCCTCGCGCAGCTGGTTGCCCTCGAGGTGACTGGGATCCCACAAGAACACATCTCCCAGGTTGGTTACAGCCCAGACTGATTCCTCGCTGGGTTTGCCTTAGATATAGAAGCAGCAAGTGAACGATATCCAGGTGAAAAAAAAAAGAAGCAAAGTAAATCAAACTTCTATATCGCCACTGTAAAAAATAGGAGCTGCGTTATGCAATAAAAAAAAAGACAGGCACCGTGTGCGGTAATCGGTAGTACAGTATTTGAGCAAAATTAAAATAAATAATTTTACAATTTGTTTTTTTTTTTCAAAAAAATTCCACAGGCTACTGTAATACTCTGACAGGCAGACGACTACTACTCTAATATTTGAGTTGCATCAAGAGTATTTATAGCTTTTAAATAAAATAAACTTATTACTTTTTACAAAACTTCTGGATTCCTACTGCGTCGGTTTTTGCTGAGACGTTTCGCAAGTTCGACTCAGCAAAAACCGACGCAGGAGGAATACAGAAGTTTTGTAAGAAGTATTAAGTTTATTTTAATTAAAAGCTAGAAATACTCTGGAAGCAAATCAAATATTAGACTAGTAGTCGTCTGCCTGTCAGCATATCTGAGAGTTACACATTAAAAACTTGCAGCTACTTCAAAAGTTATTGGTTAATAATTTGCCAAAAGAAAATCTTTAAACTGACGTGTTTTAATAATATAAAATTACCTACTTCTACTAAAACTTAAATCTGAAATCACGCGAATTGGACTGGTCAATCTCAGTCTACCCAATCACTATTTATTGTCAGTCATTAGTTTGGCAAAAGACTTTAAAACTTGACCTTGAAATGATTTAAAATTTAAGTTGGAAAAACCACGAGTTGCATAATGGTTACAATGGATTAAATATAAAAAAGAACATGAATTAAATGATCAAATTAAGGACGATTTGTTTACAACAAGTAAATAAATATCGATATCGTTGAAAAATATACACACCCAAAGCATCACGCAGTTTCCCGCAGGTTGTAGCGAAATGAGTTTGCCACTCTTCCAAAACAGCGTCGCTGGTAAACTGCAAAACTACAATTGCCGGATAGTTTCGGGGCGTGTGAACCGACAGCCTGGGACTTCCAGGTTCGCTACTCAACTGCACGCAAGTCACGTCGGCCAAGGTAAACGAATACTAAAATCTAGCAATCGTTTCGGGCTCTTGTTCGGCCTAAGGCAACTTATACCATAGCCGTGGCACCGTCGGGATTCAATATCGTCAATGTTCCGGCAGTCTGTATCCATTCAAGCTGCAGAACGCAGTCCGTGTACAAGGAATTTCCCAAATTAACTTTGGCCTCGACCCGTTGAATCCAGGACGTCGTATCGACCGCTCTTTCGTATAACCCGTACTTGTCTTGGTTGGGTAATCGCGATTTTAAGTCGTCTAGGATTTTTTTACGCCAGGGCTGTTCGAATTCTTCTGGCATCGACCCAAAACCTGCCTCGGAGAACCAATTGGGTGGTTGGTTCGGTTCTATTAGACAAGCGCCAGCATCTACCTTTAATTCAAGGTAAAAGTGTATGTATGTAGAAAGTAGGCTTTGACTAACAAAATCACAATAAAAGACAGTAAAATAGTGCGAGTAGGCTCTGAGGAAAACAGACACGATAAAATACCCATAAAATTTTTCAAAGTATGCTTTGACTAAAATAAATGGGATAAAGGCACTTAGGTTTTGGTGAATTTCTTTGCTGTTTGTCAGTATCTTGGGTATTTTTAAAAAGTTTTGGTTAGTTTAGTTTAGTTAGTAGTATTTCAATAAACATCTGCCTAAATGTATCACAGTGAATGGAAATCATTTTTAATATTTAGAGCCGAGAAAAATATTTTTTTTATGAAAAGTTTTTCAATTTTACTTTAGTTTAAAATTAAATTTGTATTTCAAGTTTTTTTCAGTTTCTTGTTGTAAAAATCTCAAAATAAATAATATTAAAAACGCTGTTAAGATCAGTACTACCATATTAGCCAAATTATATGCATTATGTAGTTTATTTTAAAATTGACTCGGCTCGAAATTTAAAAGGTCTATCTTTCAATGTGTAAAAAAGGTGTAAGAAGTGATATCTTTATTAAAAATCTGCATACACTAAGGCACAAAAAGTTAGGAAGTATCAAATGCACGAAAAGTACCATACGTAGCACCCTACGTAGCGAAAATTAATTTCTCTTTTCAGAAAATCCCGATTTTCTATTTTCTGCAAAAAACTCGATTATTTCAGGATTTGAAAAAACCAAATTTCAATTTTGACACCCTGTATCTTGCTTAATATCAACTTTTGGAGTAAGGTAAAAACTAAAAAATAAATATTTCGTATTTCTTAATATAAGCATTTTTATAAATAAACTTAAATTGTTAGAGTTTCATAAACAAAATGAAATTATGGAGTAATTAACAACACTACCGAATGGGGCACCATGCCTCCTAAAATTAAAATCAACTGAAATGTTAATTCCGTCCCTGATTTCTTACCACCGTGGGAAGGAAACAGCCAGTGGTAAGAAACTAAAGGACGAGGGGATATTTGTTAGCTTCAGCTGTGGACTCAACGTTGCAAATTATCTTTATAAATAGGTGGTACGGATTTTGAAAACACTTTCAGACTAATGTCATAAATGAACTTCGTGAATATAGCGTTGTTTTATATATTTTTTGAATATTTTAAAGGTAACATTAAATAATAGTGATGTTCGCATACCCAGCTCCATGGGGTATCGTACTCCGCCCAGCCCATCTCCTCGTCTTCCGCGAAAATACAGGAATCCCGACTAGATTCGCTCCATACACTCTCATCTGTTTCTGGGTGCACTTCAGTCCCAACTATCGATCCGACTGAGTGTACTGGACTCCAAGCTTTGGGATTCTTCGGTTGAATCTCAAATTTACAATCGCCAATCGGCAAAGAAGTCGGTACCAAAGGTGCGGAATGTGATTGCTCCTCCAAGTCCGGCAGGTGGGACTGCTCTATCATGCTACACGGGCGACTCTGTAAATTTTAGATTAAAATCATTTTGCACGTTCAGTCTAAAAAAGGTTAAAACATTACGCGGCGATCAAGCGATAAGCACACAAACGAGCGTCAAGCAAAAACTGAAATCGTCGCTAATTAATTAGTCAGTTAGTTACCCCCAAGTGATTCAAGCTACGATGGAATTTATCTCTACCGAGACTGGCGTTGCTACTAGCTCTACTGACTTGTAAGGGAGCCGCCAACGCCTTCCACCGTTTCCCAGTCGGATCTTGGGCGTAAATGCCGGTTCGATAGTAGATGACGCGGTCGTCCGCGCCAACCGCAAACACCTGGTCGTTGGACGTGACAGAAATTTGACACATACGACCAACCATCTCGACCCAACCGCAGCCCGCGGCTAGTTCCTCGCTCATTCCCGCCCCTTCGCCCTTTATACCCTTTCTAAACACACAGAAATAATTTCGACATAATATGGTTGATCCTCAAATTGAGAAACTCTTATCGAGGACACACCTTACATACAGAATGAACCTAGAAAGGTCGGATTAATGATCAAAACTGACAATGCAGTAGTTAGGGGATTGTTTTTTTTGTCGTATAATGGCGAAGATTCTTTTATATCATATTTCCAGGTTTCTACCGTTTCGGGATTTTTGAGGCTAAATTGCGTGTCATACTTTATTGTAAAATCATTTAAATTGTTTGCCCTTCTTCAAACTGAGTTGTTGAATATGTAAAATACCTACTAATAATTTCACTCTGGTGTAAATTCTTGTTTTTTGGAAAAGTTAAGTACTGACACAAATTGCATATTGCATATACTACATGAACAAAATATATAAACATAATACAAATAATATAATTAGCAACCACAAATCAGTTATTCTAATTTATAATAAAGTCATCAAATCCATCTTGGAATACACTGTATGGAATCCGATCTATCGCAAGTATGTCGATCGGATAGAAAGTGTCCAAAAAAAGCTTCTTAGAAACCTTAATTTTAGATGTAATAGAGACAGCCACTACGTATGAAAATAACCTACAGTTTTATAAATTGACCTCGCTTGAAACACGTAGAAATTGGCCAGATGTAATTTGTCTTTATAAAATTGTCACCTTCTTGTACAAGTCTTTTTAATGCTAGTTCTTATCGAGTGCGCACTAGGCAATTTTTTCTATAGAAAGAATTAGATCTAACTATTTATTTAAATAAAACCTATACCAAACTTATATACCAACATTATTTTAATTGCTGTCTATTAGCTTACGAAATATTATAAGTTTCTTTTATATTCCCGACCATGTATAATCCATGTGCCTGTTGGTTAGTCTTTGGGTTTATAAATAAATAATAACGAAAATTGTTGATATATATAATAAAGTGTATGACACAATAATATATATGTGTGGATTATATAGAAATAAAAACTAAATTTGTATTTTAGTACTTATTAACTATTGATCCGGGTTGTCACAAAAATTTAAAAAGAAAATTTAAAATATGGCTTCTTATTAAGTGGCTCTTATACCACAAAAGATGCACAACAGATAAGATACACTAGAGTCCGCTGATTTCACTTTTTGAACCATTCGAGATATCAAATATAAAAAAATACAAGAAATGAATAACTCACCGAAACCATACTTGTCTGTCGTGTGTCACCGCCCATACAGAACAATTACCCACACTAAGCTGGTTAATTTTTAAGTTTTCGCCTGGGCACCGGACTTCCACCCACAATTCACCCTGCAGATTATCTCTAGTGACTCCCATTCTGACAATCGCTCTACCATCCAACAGAGCCGCCCACACTAACCCAGCAGGGCCTACGCTGATCTGATTGACTTCGCAACCAGGCGGTACCTGGATATGGTTCCAACGGCATCCTTCAGGGGATTTGGTACTCACACCTTGTCTAAACATTACCTAAACAAGTAAAATGGTTAGAAAAGTATACAACATATTTCAAGACACGACATGTTAATTTTCATACCATGCAGATAAGGCTTTTTCATTAATTTAATTACATTTATCCACCAAATTCCAGAGTTAATGCTTACCCTGTTGTGGGCTGTTACAGCCCACACTAGCATAATTCCCGGCTCGGCTCCAGGCACATGTTGTCCTCCAATAGAGACGTCTATGAAAGGTTCCTATAACAATTGTTCAGAATAATTATGAACAAACATTAGTTGAACAGTGTTGCATAACCCTGCTTCTCCTGCAGCATTTACGCTGTGAATCGGCAAGGAATAAAAGAATAGCAGAGGAAACTTGTTCATACTAGTTTCAATTGGCTTATTTGAAAATACAAAATGTGCTATGAAGAACCTGTTAAAGATAAACACTGACAAGACGAGGGGGATAGTACTCACTTGGATCACCAGGACTGAAAGAACCTAAATTACTTGAGTGCTCCTCTAATAAGAGTATAAGAAGTTGCCAAAAGGCACAATACATGTGGAGGGACCTTAATAAATAAAGCGCACAACAGAGTGGAGTGGTGCAGAAAGAAACTGCCAACATTCTAATAATAAGGGAGGAGAGATGTTGGGAATGGGTCCACAATCCCATTAAGTATGATCGACATCCTAAAAGGGATAGATAAACAGCGCAAATCTGGAAAGTTTGAGAGTTGTTTATACTTTACACTGAAATCACAAACTCTATGTGTATATGGACAAAAAATCATCGCCAACATTTACTACACAGGTGTGCTTGGAAGATGATAATAAAAGGAACGTACTTCACAGAAACATCTTCATGGAAATGGAACTTTATTGTAGAAGCAGTTTCTCACAATGAGGTAATTCAGCATTTGTTTAGGAGGAAACTAATTTTGGGTGACCTTGCTTCTTTCTTTTTTGGCGCTTAGAATATCGAGCCTCATGTGATTTACTCATAAGAAAACCATATAAATATACCTTAGACGGATATTATGACTCAGCAAAAAAATCATATACACATTAAAATACATACTGAAGTAGCATCTTTGTGCAGAGGAGCTATAGCACACCACGAATTCATTGCACAGTACTTTGCTGTTCGGACCCAGATCCTTCGTCTAACGCAACTAGTCCATTGCTTTTTGGGAAAGTATGTGCTAGGGAAATCCACAGCGTATGCCCAGCCATTATGGTCTAAAGGTTGACCATCTAAGGTGAGTTCCAGCTGCCAATCTCCTTCCCATTGCCATGCCATTGATGGCAAGCGGATTTTATCTATTGATCTGTCTGTCAGACCTTCCGCGTCGGAAAAATGATAACGGTCGGTGGGCAACAGCTTCGAAGTGAAGCCTACTGTCGGAAACCATCGCTAAACACTTAATAATTAATTTTTTTTGTTCTAAAGTTTGGATTTATTTGTGAAAAAAATTATTTTTCAAGGGGTGTGGAATTTTTTATGTAATAATGAAGTCTGTTTTTGCCATACGAACAAGCATCCCCAAACATTTTTGTGCACAAATATATTTGTTGTTAGCGTGACAGAGAAAGTGATACATAGCAAAATTTGTCCTTTCTTTTCTCAAGAAGAGCGATGACTTATTTTTATACAATTTATTTGTAGAATTGTTAAATTCAAAAAACAAAAAATTAGCATCTATATAAAAAGTTTCATTTTACCTTATCGAAACTTGAAACTATCTACTACTTCAAGGTTATGAAATTTGTTAGAAACTACAAGACTTTCATTAGAAGACACTTGGATCGTTGATCAATGTTGATCAAGGGTAACCATTATTATATTTTTGCGATTTGTTTACCTAACACAAAATAATCAATTTTTTTGCATTTTTATGAATGGATTTTTTACTCAAATGATCTTGGAAACTTTCAGAAAGGCACGACCAAATAAAACGCAAATAATAAAAAGATTCTTTAATTGAGAACACCACAAGTAAAATGTTTCAGTCCAGTTTTTGTTGAAAGAGGCTGGTAACAGGTTTTTTTCTATTATCTCCTTATAAAATTCCAATTTTGACCTAAGAAACAGGGAAAAAACTTTGCCAAATAGGAAAGAACATTTCTTCCTATCAGATCGCACGTATGCTATAAGTATTCTATAAGATCCTATAAGAATTTTAATGTGGCAGTTTAAGGTTCAACTTAATTATTTTATATTACATTTTGCAAACATATATCTTTTGTTAACCAGACGTAACGTGGCCAAATACAATTCTAAATTTCATGCAAGAGTGAAGTTAAGAAAGGCGCAAGATTTCCTTCGGTAACAAAGCCTTAGAGCACAACATAAATAAACCAACATCAATTAATAAAAATAGCATATTTACTAAAAAATAAAAAATAGCAGTACCTATTCAAAATTTACCTCGTTTTCGTAGGACTCTTCCCGAATCCTTATTGGAATATCCAGTCCATGAACATAAACGTAAATCTGATGATCACCGCCCAACCCCCACAAAAAATGAGGTACGCTACACAATTTTTTGAATTCTTGTCCATTGTAAGGTAATTCTCTCCACATAGAACCGGTAGTTGATAAAGTATGCACTCTGCCTTCATTACTGATGGCAAAAAGCAGAGACGTTGGCATTTTTAATATGATCTGTCAAACTTGAATTTTAAAGGCGAAACGTTGCTTTTAGGAATATGGTCTGTTGTTTTACTCAGCAATTACTTCATTTTTAGGCATGAAATAATTTCAAATTTTCCTTATTTTTAACGGAGAAAAAACAACTGTCACTGTCAATGTCACTGTCAAGTGCAAATATGTATAGAATAAATTCTTGTTCTTCTAACACCACTAATATTAATATTACTAAACAGACTCGCCCATTACTTTTCAAAAAACGGCGTTAGTTGTACAAAAATTTGTTTTGCATAAATCTTTTGCGGCCCTTTCGTTTTCTCAATTTTATTTTATTTATTGATTTACGGGTACAAATTTGTTCACCTAGAGGTCTAGTCAATAGATCCTACTTTATGTGATAGAAGAAGAAACGATTTAAAAATTTATGGCAGTTACTTCATAATTGATCTTAGCAATCTTGCCTGAGTCCTTTTAAAAACGTCAACGAATTGACAAACATAACCGCATTTGTTAATTACCAGGAAAGAGTTTGTTTTCTAAATACTACAATGGACGAAGATACCGAGATAGAAAATTTAATGGAAAACGTTAATTTAGAATATATGCTTGAATTCGAAACGGATATATTTTTAAACATGATTCCGAGATCACAATGCGCTTTGGCCATTGTAGCCAAGTAAAGGACCATGTATTTGGACGGTTCTGTGTGTAATTTCTTCTAATTTAAGGGGATTGAATTTAGACTTGGTTATATTCAACATTCTTAAGGTTTACTGCGATCCTGGTAATTTAATTTTGGTGTTAAATGCTTCAGATGGTGAAGAGAAATATTTTCGCGATAAATTGAAGAATGAGAATGTCCACAACATTAATAGTGGTGTAAATGCAGCTGATAGGTAGCAATTACTAGAAAAATGAAAGTTGTTAATTGGTAATTGTTCTGAATTATAGAGAGGAAAAATACCTTTCTGGGGGTATACATTTCATAACAACTCGAATTTTGGTAGTTGATCTGTTAAAAAATCGGATCTGCATAGATAAAATAACTGGCCTGATTGTATTAAGAGCTCATAAAATTTTTGAAAGTTGTCAGGAAGCTTTTGCCCTGAGGTTATTTCGACAGGGAAACAAAGTATGTTGAAAAAGTGTCAGTATTTGCCTATTCATAAATTAATTTTAGACTGGATTTGTTAAAGCTTTTACCAACAGTCCGGAGAGCTTTACAATGGGGTATTGCCATGTGGAGAAAGTGATGAGAGCTCTGTTTGTTAAGGGGCTTTTTATATGGCCCAGGTTCCATGGTTTGGTCAGACAAAGTTTAAAAGAATACGAAGTTAGTTTGAAACCCAAAAATAAGTTCATATGTGAAGTATTTTATTTGTTGTAGCCCCAGGTAATCGAACTGCATGTTCCAATATCAGATTCCATGAAAAAGTTGCAAAGTGTATTATTGGAATTAATGAATATTACAGTAAATGAGTTAAAGAAAATTACTAATGCACTGGACATTCCAGAAATCACAGTTGAAAATTGCTTAATAAAAAAATTCCATAAAATTCTACAAGCTCAACTGGATTTAATCTGGAATCAACTAGGTGGGAAAAGTAAACAGCTGGTCTCAGACTTAAGAACTCTGCGACAGTTGTTGATGTAGGTGTCATACAAACTTTTTAATGATGTTTACCCTCTCTTAGTTTAAGCAAAATTTAGTTCACAGAATACTAATTTATTTAATTGTTCATTTGCCATGCCTTCGATATGAGTAGATCATACAGGGTGTTTCGGAGTTGAAGTGATAAGTTTATGGTGAAATAGAAAATGTGTATTTAAAGAGTTTGTTGGGTAAATTTAAGACATCCGGTAATGAACTACATAAAGATGTCATGCTATGACGTAACTGGACAATTACTCTGACTCCACTTTACTGAATCAAATAGATTTATATACTCACTTATCAAATTTAAGATTGTGACAATTTCTGCCATTGCTTATTGTAGTGGATTTACAATATGATATTTCCATATATCATTCTACTTTCTAGTCATCAGCTAGAAAGCACAATATCTAGGAAATAAACCATTTGTAGATTCAACTCTGAAATAGGCTATAGATATATACATGTTACAAAAGTCATTAAACAAATTAAAATGGGATTGGTCATTTTGACTGCGAATGTAAACAAATAAAACAAATATGAAGGAAAGCAGGTACTACTTGAATGGTGGTCCCTTATTTTTGGGATTTTTGGCTGATACTTTTTTTATTTTATTAGGATGACCTCTGCCTTCACTTGTTTTATTTGGTTCGTGACTGTTGATTCACCCTGTACAAGTAGCACTAGAAATAGTATCTTTTTAGGACACTGTTTTGCTCAGATACTGTGACCTTTTATAACTATGTGATGCAGTATCAAACTAGAGATTATACCAGTGTTGCTCACTGGGTGTATTTTAAACCTGCAGACATGTTTTTTAGCTTGGCTAAAGCTCTGGTTTTTTCTGGAAACAGAGGTAAGCAAAGATCAATCCTATTATTCAACAATATTTCTCTAATATGCAATTTTAAAAATTTATGATTTTAGTGAGATATCTGTATAACCCCATTACTAATTGAAATAGTGAGTCAAAAGTTTTATTCTCCATTGGCATAGACTTGATTTAATATACCTCACTAAAGTATTTTATTATATGTCCCTTAACAATGATAACGGCTAATGATATTTTGCTTTATTATGTTTATAATGAAAATACATATATGGGCTGAACGGGAAAGTAGATTTGAAACATCTTGAGATATTTCAGTAATAAAATTATATTAAAGGGTTTATTTAAATAAATAACTGAGAATAGGTATGAATTGTAGAGTTTAACCCCGAATTTTGTGGAAAATGGAAAGTGTTGCTGGAACTTCTGAAAGTAGAGATACCCAATGAAATAAAATCCTCTAATTATAAAGACAGCACTGTGCTGATCTTGTGTTCAGATCAGAAGACGTGTCACCAACTTAGTAGGGTATGTTTTATTTAATGTTACACCAATACTCACTATTAATTCGACGTTAAATTGTAGTTGCTCACTGACGGACCGCATCTTTATCTCTTAACAATGGCTCTCAAAAAAAAAATTAAATTTTCAGCCTTAAGTAAACAGTTTAAAGACAGTTGCGGAGACGTACAACATATCTTTGCAGAAGATGAAATATCCGATATTGGTCCCAAAGAAACCAAAAGAACCAAAAAGGAACAGAGTGAGGGAGGTAGCAGTAAAAAAATAGGTAACACAACAGTTTCTTTGAGAATGTACTTTTGCTGGGAGGGAGAACATAAGAGTTGTAAAAAGATGTAAATATTATTAAATATTTAGCCTTTAAATTTTCATTTCAATACAAGACAGCATTCTGTTTGACTATCGCCCAACATTATATTTAAAGTTTCAAATGCTAAATAATAATGAGTGTGAAAAATCTGAAAAACAGTTATAACAAGTAAACTAATATAGGCAGTGAAGATCAAACTGAGGAAAGTGAAGATACAGAAGAATATCAAAGCACCTATATCCTAACGATGAGCCAGAATATTTTGGAAAAATCCTCCGACGATTTCGGTGCAAATGACACAACTTTTGAACCTGTTTCTCAAGTAGAACCAATTATTGAGTCAAGTGAAAATAGTTTAAAATGCGGTTTTTAGTTGGAAAATATGGATCTGTCGCAGATGTGTGAGTCCTTGACTAGGCCAAAAATTCTCATTCAAACGTTCAAGGCTAATAACAATTATGTCAGCCTACAGAATACCCTGGAAATACTCAAGCCGCAGTACATTGTTTTATACCATAGCAATGTAACAGCTGTTAGGGAGATTGAGGTTTGGAGCCACCTTAATCCTGAGCTGGTCAATTTTTTTGTGGAGTCAAATAGAAATTTTTTTAAAAGAGCCATATAAAATTTAGAATATACGACCCATTTCTCAACCCCTGTAATGAAGCGATCCAAAAATCCTTCCTTTTTGTGACTTTCTAGCAATAAATTGCGCGTGGTAATCCGATTAGCATTGTTTACCTTGTTTACCTTCACTTACCTCTCTGTGCCAAATGCTCTTGAATGGCCCACCAAGGTTGGTGTGAGAGCTCTTCAATTGTCTGACGACTTCCATTATGAAAAACGACATTACTTTCCGGTCCCCCTATTATATAAGAAAATAATGTGGTGTTCTTTAAAACTAGAATGGTTTGGCTAGATCTGAATTAGGAAGCATTTCCGAGACTCTTTCTAAAATATATCACCTTTTATGACACCACATTAAACGCGACTCCCCTTACGTAGAAGCATCCAGAAAAACTGTTTCTTTATATTTCTTATCAATATCCAATTTTGAGTCCACGAAAAATTGTCAGTGATCCTGTTCGAAAATTTGTTAAAATATTTAAAAAAATATTTTTAGATGTACGAGGCGCATCGAAGAAACGAGACACCGTGTAAAATTTATTTTTTAATGCACACTGACACCGTCGAAGAACAAGCCTACCTAACGGCTTTGCGTAGAGAAAAGGAGGCCTTCGAGACTTTGATTGAAACCAAACGGGTATGTAAATAAATTTTGATTCGTTTTATATAGTGTGGTGTGTTGTTCCCAATATGGGGATCTGTTATTTTAAATGATCTTTTTGTTCCAGACTATGGTTATTCCTGAAGATCAAGACGGAAAATCAGACCACTGTGCTGGGCTTCAAAGAGGTATCACTCAACCCAGCAAAGACACACGTAAAGGAGGTCAAGAAGACGGACCCCATAGACGGCTCGTCATCGTCGATATGAGAGAGTTTCGCAGTGACTTGCCGCATCTGATCTACAAGCGAGGTATCGACATTGAACCAGTCACCCTCGCTGTAAGTTAAGAATTTGAACAGCGAAATGGTCATGTGTTAAAACTGTGTGTTAGATAGGTGATTATATTCTGACACCAGAAATTTGTGTGGAAAGAAAAAGTTTGTCAGATCTCATTGGATCACTGGATTCGGGAAGACTGTATCAACAATGCATTCAAATGATGCGCTATTACACTAAGCCTATGCTGTTAATTGAGTTTGACGTTCACAAATCCTTTGGCTGGCAAGTAAGATTTTCAGTTGTTTTAGAGCAGGGTCGACCATTTTTTGATGTGCAGGGCGAAAAACTATTTGTACTGCATGCAATTTTTGTATTGTAGTTTTAATGAATTATCTAGTTCCAAGTAGTCAAGTAAACCATTTAGCCTCTAAATTAAGAGCCCACAATCTCCAAAATTATACCTGTTGCTTGAATTATACAATTAGGATATGGAAGTCACACTGATCATTTTCTAATGTTATTAATCCATAGGTAAATCTGTAATGATCATGTTATGCTTGAGTTGAACAAAAAATATTCAATACACACAGATTGTTTAATTGAAAATATTTGCAGCAGAAATTCATAATGGGCGACGACATAGAAAACTTTGGAATTCAGCAGAAACTTCTCCTTTTGACTATTCATTTTCCAAAACTGAAGATTATTTGGTCACACGGACCCTATGCCACAGCTCAATTGTTCGATGAACTCAAAGTAAGCTACTTATTACAAATTTATTCACCCTTGTTTCACAAAATTGCAGAATTTCATATTCTAAAATTTTTTTTGCCACAGCATGGTAAAAGTGAACCCAAAGTTGTGGAAGCGAAGGCTTTGGGCGGCGGCGAAGCAGACTTGGACTTGATTGAGAGCAAATACAACACAAACCTATATGATTTTTTGGAGAAGCTACCGGGACTTAATATGAAGAATATTCATGAATTCCTAAGAAAAGGACATTCGCTTCGCGAAGTTCTTAGCAAATCTGAGGTAACTAGTAAGGTTTTTTTTAATTTGTTGTGTTAAGTCTGTTGTTTTGCTTTTAGGAAGAACTGAAAGAGCTGCTGGGCAATACAGCAGATGCCAAAGCCTTTTTTTCAATTTTGCATGAAGAGCACATCGAAAAGCAGGAACCAGAGCCTAAGTTCAAAAAGGGCGGTAAATTTAAGTCATTCCGAAGAAATAAATGTTAAATATGTTTCGATAGTCATGTATTTTTATTGTTCATAGCAAATAAAATTAATTTATTAATTTTTTTTTAATTTGTTGGCAGATTTATTATATCTGTTAAAGATTAGGTTGGTCATTTGTTTTTTTTTATTCTGGCCCCAGGTCATTATATTTAATTAACCAGAACTTATCATTAAAATTTATGTTTTCATCCACTTTCCTCTATTTAAGCACAATTTTTAATCAAAATTTCACCACCATTTTTCCATTAGTCAATGGTCAGTGCCCTCTAAAATAAAAGCAGTTAATGGATGATTTTCAATATCTATTACATTAAATGAATTTAAAAATTACTTCATAAGTAAATTTAAATATCATTTTGGTAAAAGGATTAGCGCAATTCATCACTTAAGAAACTTTATTTTAAACCTCTTACAAAATTAAACAAGAATGGTCTACTTCTTGGCCTTCTTCTCTTTACCAGCTTTGGATATATCATCGGGATTTTCAGCAGCATCTTTTGCCCGCTTAGCACGAATACCAACCAGTCTAGCATCAGCACGTGCTTTTCTTAAGGTCACATAGGCCTTGAATTTTTTCTCCTGCTCTGTCGGCACTCTGGCTTTCATCTTCAGTGTGGACTGCTTAATGGGCAAAACCTCTCCAGTCAATTGGGTTGCGACTTTCCTTTCCTCTTCAGAAGCTTCTCCCTTGCGGAGCTTCTTCTTACCATGAATGGGGAATAGAATCAATCTACCCTTATATTCCTTAAGACGTTGGGCATTTATTTGGATTGATTCAACAGATTTGTTACGCCTCCTTGGGTCTACAGCAATACCAATAGTACGAGCGAATCTGGGGTTTAAGTCTGCAGCTTTCAATTCTTGAAGAGTGAAACCACGACCTGCGCGTACTTTGGTGTGATACCTAACAGTGGGACACCTCACAACGGGCCTTAAAGGGCCGGCAGCTGGCCTGGGTGCTATAGCTTTTGCTTTTTTAATCCGGTTCTGTCGCCTGCGAAATTTCCGGGCCGGTTGATTGAACCACGTCTTGACGAATCGCTGCCAATCCTTGTGGAAATGGCCATTCGGAATCATATTGTTACCTTTTGGCGCCATGGCGTATAAATTTGCGCTCACTGGCACTCAAAACACGTGCACACGTAAAATGGACGACGAAAAGGAAAATGTCACTGAATAAAAATTTTTCAAGAAATTCTTCTTCCTTCCTACTTAAGTTCTTGTCATGGTTGCCTCTGCTCTTGGTTTGAAGAACCAGCAAATAAAAAATAAAGACCATAAATCAGCTGCATGGAATTTATATAATTGTTTTATGAAAGTTTTACTCTGCATTTGCGCTAAATTAATGTCTATGATGGAATCTATTGCAATACTGATTTTAATTTATACCATTAAGGTTAGAAGAAAGGAAAACAACAATTTTTGCATCTATGATTGACAGCCTTTTATTTGAATTAAAACTAACAAAAGTTTTAAGATATTTTTTAGGTAGCAACGTAATGAAATGATACAAAAGGATAAAATGATTCAGATCATTTAGTTTTTCATTGAAAATACGCTGTTTAGGGCGGGGCCATGTTGGCACCTGAAAGTTCCACTAATAATACAGAAGATAGGCCTCTTGTTTCTAATTCCATGATAAGGAGATTAACAGGAATGTTTGGCAAGAATTCGCATCAAGCTTCTTCTAGCGACGGAGGGCCTGGTTATGTCGAGTTTGGTTTATTTAGTGAAGAATCTAATTTGAGAACTTTGGGAACCTTTGCTGGAGTTTTTGCCCCAGTTACTTTATCAATGTTTTCAGCTTTAATTTTTCTTCGAATGGGTATTTGAACAGTGATATTTGGAGGTAATTTCACTAACGACTTTGTTCTAGGATATATTGTTGGCAATGATGGATTGTTGATAACCCTGATCCAGTTTGCTATAGCATATGCTATTCTGGTATTTACTGTTAGCTCTGTGTGTGCCATATCAACCAACGGTGCTGTTGAAGGGGGTGGAGCATATTGTATCTTTTAAGTCTGGTCTATCAATTATCATATTTTAATGTTGCACTGCAATTTATTCTTATACTAAACACTATTAATTCTCAGTTACAAGTAAGTCTTCTGACTGCAAATGTTTGACTGCCAACGATTATTTTAATTTTAATTACTTGAAATGTTTGAACTGTCAGAGTAGTTATGTATTTTGATGTAGTGAATGCATTTTTACATTTACCCAGATAGGTTGATACCAAAATTAAGTAATAATAATATGCAGCTTATAGTGTTGTGAGAATTATTTATAAATGTTTTTTCTTAACTCCAATAAAGTTATGATAAGTAGGACTCTAGGACCTGAATTGGGTGGCTCCATAGGTACTTTGTTTTTCCTGGCCAACGTTGTGAGCAGTGCTCTGTGTATAACTGGCTGTGTGGAAGGGCTTGTTGAAAATTTTGGACCTTCAGGTGAAACTGAAATATGAGCCGTTATAGAATTGTTAATTAAATATATCTGTTTGCAGGTTACTTTATAAAAGGGATAATACCTGATGGTTCATGGTGGGAATTTTTATTCTGTTCTATATTAAATGTTGTCAATCTCATAATATGTCTCATTGGGGCATCTATGTTTGCAAAAACTTCCGTATTTGTGTTGGCTATTGTTTGTACTTGCTTGGGTATCACAATTTTTAGTTTTTTGTATCAAGGACATATTGAGGTAGAAACAATAATATTTTCAGACTAAATTATACAGATTGTGGTTTATAGGTACCAATACCCGACTCTAATACCTTAGTGCAAAATGCCACTTACCATGTTAATATGACTTATACAGGCTTAAGTTTACAGACATTGCAGGATAATTTGTATACCCACTATGGGAAAGACTATATTGTCAAAGGGCAGGTTACATTTGCTACAGTGTTTGGGGTGTTATTTTCTGGGGTGACTGGAATTATGGCTGGTGCAAACATGAGTGGTAAGTTTGATTGTGTAAGTTGTTATTTGTCCAAATTTAGGTAAAGTTGCATGTTCATCATATGCAAATCTTAATATAGTCTAGTTTTTGAAAAATAATGAAGAAATATTATTTAATCTTTTTTTGTGTTAAGATTTGCATTTTTCAGTTGAAACTGAGTCTTTGCTTCTTTTACATTGTTTTATTCATTTTTCTGTCTGAATCAGTTTTTCTTACCATGTTTGTAGATGAATTTTTTTTTAGGAGAATTAAAAAATCCCTCTAAATCAATACCCAAAGGTACCTTATCTGCGGTCACCTTCACATTAATTATTTATCTTATTTTATCTTTGTTAACTGCCCTGACCACCTCGACCGAACTAATGCAAAACAACTATCTGTACATGGCGGGTGTCAGTGTTTTTCCACCAAGTGTAGCCGTAGGGTTACTCACCGCTACATGGTCTGCGGCCCTTAGTAATATAATTGGAGGTTCCAGAGTGCTGGAGGCCTTAGCCAAGGATAAAGTATTTGGTAAGATTACACCGATGTGTTTTTATTTATTTGACTCCGATATTGGTCTGTGGTTTAACTGCAGCATACCTGTTTGTTCCTTATATAACATTGCATACAGGGTGATTTACAAATTTTAGGTTCATTATTGAACTTCATCCCGAGGGGTACATGGAACGGCAACCCTGTAGCCGCGGTTTTAGCATCTGCATGCCTGGTTCAACTGGTTTTACTAATTGGGTCTCTTAATTTAATCGCGCAATTGAATTCTGTACTATTCCTGCTCAGTTATTTGGCGACAAATATGGCCTGTTTGGGTTAGGATGAAATTGAGAAAAATTTGAGACTGATTTGTAAAAACCATACAACTTTAGGTCTTGAACTTGCGGGTGCTCCAAATTTCCGTCCGTCATACGCCTATTTCACGTGGCATACGGCCTTCATTGGTCTTCTTGGCACCTTTACAATGATGTTTGTTATATCTCCAATCTACGCCATGTGCAGTTTGTTGTTATGTCTGTTGTTGGTGATGTTTTTGCATTTGTTTTCACCGGCCAAAGGCGCTGAATGGGGTAGCATTTCTCAAGCACTTATTTTTCATCAGGTGAGGAGTAATTAACCAACACTAACAAAGTATGAAAAATCAAATAATGAAATTTGATTTTTCATACTGAGTTCAGGAAATTTTTGAAACTGTCAAAAGTACTATTTCAAAATTGAAAATGTCTCAAGTTGCAACAAAAGAACCAACCTTTAGATCTAAGTCTACAAATAACGTTTTTCATCTGCTGTTTTCTGGGCTGAATTAAAATATAGCGGGGGTCAAAACAGGCCATAAAGTACTGTAAAAATTTAACAAATATATATGGTCAATAATTAGTGTATTCTTCTTTTAGGTTAGGAAATATCTGTTGCTGTTGGATTCAAGGAAAGATCACGTAAAATTCTGGAGACCACAAATCCTTTTGCTGGTAAACAGTCCCAGATCAGCATGTCCGCTAATTGATTTCATAAATGACCTTAAAAAAGGTGGTCTGTATGTTTTGGGCCACGTTATAAATGGTTCGTAGCTACGGCAATATGGCGCAGTCTTTATTAGCCAAGCGGTCAGTGAACGAAACGAAGACCCTATATATTGTCTTCCAAGAATTTTTTTGGGTATCTTCTAAAACCCCTTTATCAGAGAATTTTACATTTGTTACAAAAATGATACTTACTAGTTTTCATTATAGTGTGTATAGGACGCTTTCTGTAAATATTTCACTTTTTTACAGTCACCTTAAAAGAAAGTAAATGCTAAGCTATCCAGCGAAAACCACGTTTTAATATGTTTTTTTTTCCTGTGGACTCGGATCAGATCGTTACTCTTGGGCAACCGCTCGTTTTCGAAAAATGTAATTTTTTATTAACAATTTCTTAAAATTATATAAAATAAGATAAACCATAGACTAAAAAAACCCAGACCGCTGCTGTGTTAACTGCTAAAAATGTACCGCTCATATTTTGGGTAGCCACTAATTTCTACGCCAAGACAAAGATCGTACTCGAACTAAAGCTATGTTGGCAAATTAACTTTACAATCATAGGTTTTAAAAATTCTTTATTAAAATATTTACATTCACACAGTTCATATTATGAATAAATTCATATATTCATCATTTTATTTGTAAGCTAATAAACAGCGTAACCGTTGACATAAATAGGATTGTGAAATAATACTTTTTAACATACCCATTTGCTACAACTGTACTATTTTGTTGAAGTAATTTTAATACCTCCAGTTGAAAGAGGAAAGCTTTGCAAAAGAACATTTTTTTGGATATAACTCCAAAATTAATAAAACCATCAATTATCTGTGAGAATACTTATTAACACTACCTGTGAAACAAAATTTTAATGCGGTAGTTCTAAGGAACACCACAAAATTTTGGCACAGAATGTAAAAAAAAGCAACTTGGTGAGCGACAGAGTGGCATTCTGCTTAAAATTTTCTGATTAATTTTGTTATGGAATATGTTATTTTGATAAATTTTGTTAAAAATGTTTTTTGTCTTATGCATAATTTGCGTTGAAAGATCTTTTTGGGTAAATTTCTACTAAAGATTATCTGTTGTTACCATTATTAGATTTGATAATAGATTCAAAGCTGCCGAGATTTTCTTGTAGTGTCTCTTCAATTTACTACGGTTTTAGGGAACTTCAGCGATGGTCCCGACTCTACTTTGGATATGACATTACACTGGTTAAATTTGATAGACCATTTGAAGGTGAAAGCCTTTGTCGAACTGACGGTGGCTCAGACGGTGCGCGAAGGAGTGCAGCATTTAGTACGCCTCAGCGGCATGGGTGCTATGAAGCCCACACAGTCGTCATTGGATTCTTCGACCACCAAGAGCCCATAGATTTTTTACAGAGGTGAGTAAGTTCAACTATCCACCTAGAACTTTGTTTTTTATGTAGGAAGTTATGTTTTTCCTAAATATAAAATTAAAGACAGAACATTTACATACTTGAAATAATATTTTTAATCTTTGTGCAGTGTTATTAACTTTGCACCATATAATTTAAGGAATGAATCTAAGGGCGAAGGACAAGCTTAGGTAAATACCGCTATGCAGCATTGCTGCCCTAATGGCTTCCGATTTTCGCGGGATTTTGCTTCTACAAAAAAGTGTGTAAAAGTGTATTCTAGCACTGGATTCTTTTATGCTTGTGTTTAAAGCAGATTTGTTTGTTGACTCATTACATAAACATGATTATGCAACTAGGTATAAATCACTCCTTTTACCTGAGTGATGTAACTCCACCTATCCTGAGAAAAATTTTGAAATATTCTATAAATACAATCTATAACTTCCGGAAATTATTCGGAACATTCCTGAGAAAAAAGTGCAATGCAAAGTTCAAAACTATGTTTTGAAAAAGGCGTTTTATTCATTGTATGTATTTTTCAGCGATAATGGTAAATCAAATTTAAAATGCAGATGTATATTTTCTTTTTTCTCGACTTCTTTTTTTAAGACTTATTATTCTTTTAGACTACTTTAGACTATGTTTTTTTTTGTCATAATTTTTAACGAATTAACAAATTCACTATCTATCTATCATGTCAAAATCTCATTATATGGTAGTTATTATTTTTAAATTCTAGACTTATCATAGCACTAACACATATTTCTAAGATTGACTTAACAATTTTTTAGGTATTTTTTAGCTAAGAATTAAACTGAAATTCTAGTTTTGTGATCTTGAAATTTTTGAATTATTAAACCCAGTTGGTCAATTGACTAGGATAATTCCTTTCAAAATCTAATGTCATCATCCGAATACACTGCTCGTGAATTAAGGGTAGTATTATTACTATTAACAGTAAAATGAACTACTTGCAAATTCACAGTAATTGTAATTGAACACCCTGTATAAAAATTGTTTTCTCATCGCGCAATCTGGTTTGACGCGACGATATAGCGTTGAAGTTCAACTGATAAGTCCTTCCATGCGTTGTAAGTCGGGATGGACTTCACTTAGACAGTCTGAAAGTAGTGTACTTTTCTAAAAGGAAGAATTTGGTTCTTCTGGTTCTTTCTAGTGACGATTCGGCATATATAAGCCAAGAATTCGATAACGACGTCTTTCCACTCACTCATTCCGGCGATCTCGGGCTGGTCGAATATGTACAAATGATGAGAGACGTGTTGAGGTTGAACAAAAACCTCTGCCTGTGCCGTAATTTTTGGAAATTGAAGAAAGATCCAAAAATGTAAGAACGTTAATATTTATCATTTGTCAGCCCTGTCTGATTTTCGTTTTCTTTTGCACTATAGAAAGAAATACTTTTGTGAAGGTCATGTATGCATTGTTTTAGTGTAGGAAACAAATCGTACATCGATGTGTGGCCTGTAAATTTTCTGAACCCTGGTGAGCAGGACGCGTTCGATATAACCTCCCTGTTCATGATGCAGCTTGCATGTATTGTTAATATGGTCCCCTTGTGGAGCAAGTTAAAACTGAGATTGTGTGTGGGTGACGAAACTACGAGCGGTTCGTTTACTCTAAATTCTTCCGGTCAGAATCAATTGGAAAAGTTGCGAAACATGCTCAAGCAGCTCAGGATATCAGCCGAGATTTACCTTGTGCCGGATTGGACTGGAGTAATTGAATCGCACAGTGCCAACGTGGAAATGTATGTACAAAGGTAGCTTTTGTTTGTTTTATGTTTTTTTTTTTTATTTGCCATTGCCATTGGTGAACTAACCAAAATTGTCATTTTTAATTTTGCATTGTGTATTTTCAGGCGCATTGTATTTGTAATTGGTTTTGGATATTTTTGTGCTTTTCATGGGTTTTATTTTTTTTTTAACTTTGGGCAATTGTCGTTGATATACTAATAGTAACATAAAAAATATTTATTACTGAGTTAAATAGTGTATAATATAATAATAAATAAATATTGTTATAATGAGTAATGTTAAAATTTAGTGTTAGTACAATATTTTTTGTTATAGCAGATTTTCAGATAAGCATTGCCTGGCCTATGGTCAAGAAAAAAAAATATTGAACACATTAACAAACTTGAAAGACTAAGACCAAATAAACAAAAATTTTTTTTAATTCTCTAGCTTCCCTAATGAATTTAAATTTAGAACATAAAATTACAATGGATCGCTACAAATTAAATAGAAGCCAAATCATTAACATTACATAAGAGCTCAAAAAAAATAGTGTCTTCAAAAAATAAAATAAAAAAATTGTTTCAGATTTAATGCCATGATTCTTAAGCAAGTAGCGGAGACTGCAGTTACTTTTATTTATTTGCCAGCCCCACCTGATAATGACATGGATTTGGTCCCATATTATAACAAACTGGAGTTAATCTCACGAGATCTTCCTCCAACCATTTATGTGCACGGGGTGAAAATGGTCACATCAACAACGCTATAGGCGATTTAAAACACTTTCTGCAAATATCTAGTACTCATAAGTTAGAATAGAGTTTGCAGAGTGTCAAAGAGAATAGTAGAGGGAAAGAATAAACATATATTTTTTACAACTTGAACTCTATTACGAAAATTTGAAAACCAGAGAGTAAGTTTATTACATTTAGAACAAGCCTTATCAATAATCTGTGATTTATACTAATACTTTTTTGAAATAAAAATTTTACATAATTTTGGTGTCGATTTATTTTTCTTTAACAACCTTGACACTTTTCAGTTCTGGTAAGTGAACTTGGGTAATCATGCCGAAGTTAAGACTAAATAATTGTAAAATCATAGGAAGATCAATAAATTTAAAAAATTGTCCATTCTATTCATAGGGTTAGAAAAGGTCCACATTCTTCCTCCACAAATATTAGAAGATCTAATACTTAACCCATATTTTTCAAGCAAATTTAGCTACAAAAACCAACCAACTGCAGTAGCGCGCGGGCGCATGAGTCAGAAAACATGGCACAGAAAGCATTTAGTTATAGTTCGCCCGACCATATACCGTTTTTACGACAATCCGGTAAATGGTAATTGGACAATTGGTAAATTTTTATGACGGTCTAAACGTTCGCCCATCTCGCTGACGGCTGGCGGATTTGTGTAGTTTCATTGGTGAGATTCCTCGATTATTATTAGTCCATGCAGTGAAAAATCCATTCTTACTTTTAAATCCTACTCTTAAAATATAACAATCCGTGTGGCACAGTTCTTGTCAGTTAACATCTTAAATACGGCCCTGGCCCGTGGTACACGTGCTGAAAAAAATGGTCCCTCCCGCTTTACAACAGATGGGTCTTAAACTTATTGGGAAATCAAAACCATAAATGGTTGTGAATCGACTTTGACTTAAAATATTAAAGAAAAATAATCAATGTCCAGCTAGGACTAACAACATCCTGTTGAAATAACTTGAAAATCAATTTAAATAAAACATGAAATATTTTATAAAATATTTATTAAATAAAAAATGCCAACATTTCTGTGTGTAATATTGTTTGCCTAAACTTTTTTCCACAACGTCTGATGGCTTGGGCTTGGGATGACTGACTGTCATGGATGACACAGTGGAATGGACAATAGAGGAATGTCCTACCTCCAATAAATGTATACTAAAATAATAACTTTGACTATTTTTTGGTATTTTGGTTAGTTCCTTTTTGTAATTTATGTAATAACTATGTAAAGACAGGAAACTAACTAATACTCAAATATTATATTTTACCAAGCTCAACCTTTCACGGCAAATTGTGCAAATCATGGAGGCTGTACAGAGTATCAATCCGAGTATAAACAACGCTAGTAGCTATCAAAGTGTTGGGCAATATCTCCAAAGTTTGTTTAACATCTTCTTCTTTTCCACATACTCTCTGCAGTAGCTCTCCTCTAGTCGGCAAAGTGTACATTGCAAGATGAGCACTTGTTCGAACCAAAAAAGAATGATGATGGGTTAAAGTGAGATCATAAGCCTCTTTGCAAGCCTTCGATGTGGTTTCCTGATCTTCCAATTCACTTAGTTTCTTTAGAAACAATCGGATAAAATCTAAGCCCCTGTGTATCCTCAAGAGTGTTCTACTTCCAGACACATATCCCTTCTTGTTTAACAAATTGTTTTCTTTTTCGTGCTGGATCATCATTTTCACAGTTTTGTATTTTAATTCCTTTAGATGATTGCTCTTTTCTTTGAGGTCATTGCTTACAAATCTAAACATGCTTCCAACCAAATTGAAGAATCTAAAACCCAATTACCTTAATTCTTGTTATATTAATTTTTAAACATACTTGTCCAGTTCTTGAAAGCTTTCCAAATAAAGTTCTATATCTATGTCATCATCTTCAATCAAGGCAGCGGAGAATTTATCGTGTACCAGTTTCAAGTCGAACTTAGTGATATCGCCGTTTTCCATTGTGCAAGATATGTACTTACAAATGTATAGAAGCAAAGAAATAAATAAAAATTTCAATATTTTCCACCTATATCAAATTTATAATATTTTTCCCAATAAGATTTGATAGGCTTGACTGGATATACTGATAATTCTGGTGATAAATAACATGCAATTATAGGATAATATTTACAGTGTGCAATTGATTGTGATTATTAAACAATGATAAAAAAATTACCTATTAACGGGAAGCACAGTTAAGAAAGCGGAAGTTTAGCACACTGAGGTGAAATAAACGAACGCGTTTTTAGTCCACTACCTCTTATTTCTTGTTTATTTACACTAACGAAAAATGAATGTTCAGTAAAATGTAATTTGTTCCAAGAATAGATCTAATAACTAAAGAGTTTTGGACTCTTCTTTAGATCGTGATCAGCTGATTTTGACAAATGCAAGTTGTGGAGGTTATGGAACTGTTTTCGTAAATAAAAGGAAAGTTAAATTAGAGAACTATTAAAATGACCGATGAAATTGATTCTGACGGACTCACAGATTCTCCAAAGAAAGGTTACATATGAATGCTTATTGGCAATATTAATATAATGCCATGTTCTATTTTAGGTCCTACACTATCCACCTCTACATCTAGCTTTGAAGCTTTGGACCCACATGATCCAAACTTGAGCAGATTAGCTAATGCTCTTTTTAGCAAAACCTCGGACTATTTATATGGGGAACTGACATCTACATTGGATGACTATAGGTTGCTTGAAAATATGAATCGAGTAACAAAAACAAAGTATCGCGACATGACGCAAATAGCGGCAAATGTAACAAAGAGCATTGCAGAACTGAACGAGAAATGTAAGCCATGTAAATTTAATTTGTTTAATAATGCTGTTGACATTTTTTCTTTCAGATGAATCTCTTGAGCCTCTTCTTCAGCAAATAGATCAGATTGAAGATAGCGTTATCAAATTGGAACAGGCGGCTTATAAATTGGATGCTTATTCAAAAAGATTGGAAGCAAAATTTAAAAATCTGGAGAGAAGATAGGTTTATTTCAATTTGTTGTAAATTTTTACAATGTAGGTGGGTACTGTTATATGCTGTAAATTGTTTAATATACATATATGGATATTTATGTTTTTGTTACTAAAATTTTGTGCTGTTTTTTAAAGCAGAGATTAAAAATTTCAATTTTGCAAAAATTTCTCTATTATGTTTTGTTCTTCCTTATTCTTTTCTCTTAGTTTGCAGTCAATCTGTTCTTTAATTATGTTAATTCTATGTGTGTCAATGCAGTCGATGTAAGCGTCCATAGTTGCTTTGCACATTATCATTTTCTGAGGATGTTTCTTCAAGCAGTATATAACCTAAAAGTTGCACTAACGTCACTAATATCTTCAATATAATTTCTTTTACAATTGCAGTTCTTGCTCGCGATAGGAAAAGTACAAGCAATAAAATTTTGCGTTGTATTTTGGAAGCATAAATTATTACTATACACCCGATTCTAGAACAGCATAATTTGATTTTTTTGTTTTTATTTTGTTCTCTAGTGTAGTGTTTTTTTACCACTGCAGTCCATACGTTTCAAAACAAATTTGTTAACAAACTTAACACACCATAATATAATTCAACGCACTCGAGGTACTTAAGGCTTCTCCCATAACGGCAGTCTGCTGTAGAATACTTAGCCGATGCAATAAATCGGTCGTTTAACACTGAATGGTGTTCTCATTAACACTTAGTCCGCCATATCCAATATGGAATTCAAAAGAAATGGAAATGGAAAGATATCGAATTTAGATAGGTTCTACTTTTCCAATTATATTTTTTGTTTTCTCTGTTTTTAGTATGTTGTTGCGTTTTCAAGACAAAAATACTATCCAAACAGAAAAATCCGATGCTAAATACAACAAAATTTTCTTCACCACCTCTTTTTGTTTTGTCATAAATCATACTTATCAATTTAACAAAATGGAAAGTTATTCTGCATTTGATTTTAAAAACTGGTTGTTTCTAAAACGAGTCATTTCGTCGAATTCAATAATTTAGAATGTATTTTTTAAAGTTATGTCGTTTTACTGAACCCGGCACAAAAAGATATTGCTGACGTACTCTAAACATATTGCCCATATGGGGATCTTATAATACAGCATGAACAAGATGAAAGAACAATAATGATTCTACAGGCCACTTTGCTCACTATTTAAAGTTTAATTTTTTGACAATTTTGCTGACGATGACGAAATAATATAAGCTTATTTCACATCTGCAAAATTTTACACAGCTTATGAAATAATCCTTCCAGTATTATAAATCGTGTTTCAAATATAGTAAGTAATATTGATCATGGCCATGAATTTCCTTTCCAAACCATCTAGATGAGAAAAATATCCTTTAAACTTAATAAACTCGGCAAATGCAAATTTTCGAATATAGCGGCGTCAAAATTGCTTATGCAATGAACAACAAGCTGTCAGATTAGCTGTTGCTTTGGCTAGTGTGATGAAGATTGGTCACCTCATCCGCCGAACATATTACAGGTCTCATTTCTTCAAGTTCTTGGTAGATGCTTTCTATCATCTTATAAATTTTTTCAACGGTGATTCCATTGGTGTTGGAATGAGTTTGATCCAATCCTTTCAATTTCAACATCCATTCTCCGTCGCTAGGACTTTCCAGTGCGCTTTGTTTATCATCTGAAGTATCGGAAACTGTAAATGGCATTTTGATTCGGTTCATCAACTCAAACTATTGTAAATGCGTTAATTTTTACCTTCTTTATTTTCATTGGTTAATTTTTCAAGACAGTGATCGGAGAGATTTATAATGCTTTCGTTTTGAGTTTTCGAAGAGTCGTCGTTCCCCGAAGAAGCTGCGTTTCCCATTGTTTACGTATTTTGAATTGCAACAATATAAAATTTGTGGGAGAACATTTTTAGTGTCACGCAAAAATGACAGAATTAACTTCTTCCGTCATTACATAATATACATAAGTACATTTTTATGTAGCACAAAATAAATTCATTGGAATATGATATAGAATATGAACATATTATTTAATTACCTATATATATATATATATATATATATATATATATATATATATATATATATATATATATATATATATATATACATATATATATATATATATATATATATATATATATATATATATATATATATATATATATATATATATATATATATATATATATATATATACATATATATATATATATATATATATATATATATATATATATAATTTATTTCAGTTTTATTACTTAACGTAGAAAATAATAAAAAATATAATATTAATTAAAGTCAGTAAAATAATAAACGTAATAATAAAGAATAACTAATTGATAAAAATGTACAAATTTAAATAACAAGTATGACACATCACTTTAATAGAAATTTCAGTCTGATTTTAAAAACCGAATAAAAAACGGTTTTATACTTTATAAAAAGTCCCAACAATTAAAGAATTACAGATAAAGTTTAGTATGACGTAAAAAAATTCTATAAAAAGCTTTAATATGAAAAAATCGTAATTAATAACATAGTTTTGATAAATTGTTAGCGGATTATTGCAATTTACATAACATTACATAAACTGATTAAGCATCTGTACTTATGATATTTGAGTGATAAAAGAACCCAAATATCGGGTTTGTTTTTGACGGACCTTGTATGTTCGACACCTAGAAAAGCTCGACAGTCAAGGTCGTCTATAGTATTTTTTTTGCGGAATTAAAATGCGTATAGCTTATACGTGATATCATCGCAGATTTGTCAATTAAAATCCTGTACGAACCAGGATGTATGTCCAAAAACGGAATGAATACCGATATGTGCATTTTGTTACATGTAGAGTCCGTTTTATGGTTTCGTTTTTTTTTTTTTTTTTTTGGAAAATATGAAAGTGTAAATAATTGGGTACCATTGAACATTTTTTGAAGAATGGCGCTCAAAATCATCTCTTTGTAGGCACGAAATGGTTTTATACATTCTTAAAATGGTAGAAGAAACTATACTTTTTTCTAATAATTTGGAAGAAAAAAAATTGCAATAAATTTGCTTGAACAACTACACACACTACAGTTTTACGAACCGAAATGTAAAAAATTATAGATTGAACATATAAAATTTAAATTGTATAACGTACGTAATTTCATTAATGACAGTTTAATGAAAATTATATTTTATCAAATAAAACAAACTTTTTTTTGGTTAGTTTTATTCTTATTTTTGTGTTTTGAAAAAAAATGGAAAAAGTAGCAAAGTAAATGTGCAAATTATTTATAAATTATAATTTATTATAAATTATAATGTCCGGAACTACTCTGACATTTTGTACTATTCTAACGGCATATGGTTACGAATAAAAATGCGCAACTTTTCTCAAATGTAACCGACTCTGGCTTATCCCTTGCGAGATATTTTCTAAATAGTCCGGCAAGAAACCGCCGCCTCAAATGATAAAATACGCCCTAGACAATGTTGACCTCTTCACGTTGCTTCAACAATCAGCGTGATAATGATTGGTAATTGACTGAAGGTCAAAAACGTAGTCAACATTTTTGCGTTGTTAGTTGGCCAACGTAGTAGATACTACGAAGTTACTTGCTTAATTTTATTTGCCTTAAGGATATATTTAATTAAAGAGGTTGCTACCGAAATGCCGTGTATTAACCGGATATTGTCTCATTGGATTTCTTATGTCTAACCCATAATCGTTAATACGCCAGAATACAATCATTAATAATTGATGATTTAGGTAATTCTAGAAAAATATAAATATTTGGGTGATTACGTAGATCTACGAATCTCACCGGCGGCGTTCTTTGTAATAGGGTGGCCCCGGAGCTATTGTTTAATCTATAATTTAATTGAGATAAAAGTATCCCTTTTTAAAGCTCCATACAAAATATTGCGTAACATTGTATGTGCCGAGTTAATACGATTTTATTTTTTAAGTTATTCCTAACCAATTAATGGGGTACGTAAACCATTTCGATAGCGTTTTTGAAAATGTACCACTCTGTAACGTATCATCTTCCCGCGCATCTTCTCGACACTATTCGCTGTCGAGAGCAAGAGTGGGAAATATGCGGATTTATAAGGTATAAGGTATAAATAGAAAATGATTAAGTATAATTTGCATATGTTTCTTTTAAACGTAAATTAACGAAAAAAAGGCGAACATAGTTCGCCGTCGTCCTAGTTTTGCGGTCTCGTTATTTTTGGTGCGGACAAAAGAAACGATCACGGAATATGAAAAGTGCAATCATTTTGGTAAGTGAAAGATCGTTACGTTAAAATGAATGAAAAATGAATGAAAATTTTCTCCAATCAGAAATAGAACCGTTTAAGTAATTATGTAACTAATTACATTTTACTGATAAATGTATTTATTTTTTTTTGTGAAAGAATTAACTAGCGATTAACGGCTTAGATATCAGCCTAGCTTAAAAGAAAATACTTCAATTAATAGAAAGAATATTTAATCAAATTTGGAAATTTGAAAAATCTTTGCTAATCGTGAAAAAAAAGTTCAATTAAACGAGAATAGCAAAGAAAAAGAATATTTAAACAAACTTGAAAGTTTGAAAAATATTCACTTAGAGTTAAATAAAAGAACAATTAAATAAAAATACTTCAAATTAATCAAATTTGAAAAATTTTCAGTAATTGCGTTGAGCGCCATTAAAGCGTTCACTACAAAACAGCCTACTCAAATTCATTTTTATTTAAACTGGTTAAAAAGTAATAAAAATGTGCGTTGTCCCAACCGAAAAACATAGTATGCACGTGCATGTCTCAGATTTAATTAATTAAACTTGAAAATATACAAAATTTAATAATATTCTTTTGGAAACAAGTTTTAAGAACCTGTTTTATGATTAATCGTCTAGGCATAAACGGATAATCGAATGCAAACATATATTTTTGAATTTTATTTTTATGTAACGTACGAAAATTTGAAGGAATTACATAACAGTTACAACTAAAAAAACGATAACGTCGTATCAACAACAACAAGTATTGATAAAGTAAATATGTTAAATTATAACCATTATTATAATTATGCAAGGTACCCCAAATGTTATAGAAGGGGACGTCAAATTGCCTAAGTTTTTTGCTTTTTTCATTTGAGCAAGCAAAAAAAAATGTTTAATTACTAATATGATACTAAACCTTTTTTTTAACTAAAAATATATTGTTTAAATAAAGTTCGCAGCAAAATTGTTATGGAACTGAATAGAAATGCGATAATCTGGTCGTTTAATTGGTTAAGGGTATTGTCTTGTAGTACTTTATGGACAGATAATGTGGATAATGTAAATGCAATGCATCACAGCCATGTTTTCTTAAAGTATATCTGTTTCTATTCTGTTAACCTACGAAGATCAATATTTCCAACCACGTATATAAAAAATAATAAATAATTATTCTAAATTTGGAACTGTTTACCACTATGTGTACAGCAAATATGCTTTTAATTTAATTTTAAAAATTTTACTTTGAAAATGATTTCTAGGCTTGTAGGATTTGAGACTTTTATTTAAATTGGAAACGACCTTCCCGAACACTGTCTACGTATATAAAAAAAACAGTTTTGACAAATCGTTTAAGTTACTTACCCAGCAGGACATTTGAGTCGAGTGTTATGCATCCTCCGTTTAAAATTACATTTTTTGTATATGCGAAGTGGAACAAATCTTTTGGTCTGAGAAATGAATACCTATAATTCTATACGGCTTATTAAAAAGCATCAAATCTATAATTAGCGTTTGACTTTTGATATACAGGGTGTTATTAAAATCGATATACATATACTATAAATAGTTTGACTTACACGCACCCACCATCCGCTTGAAAAGATAAAAATACGTGGCAGCCAGTTTCGATCAAAAATGAAAGTCTCTTCTGCTAAAGCGTTTAAGTTGACCTTAAAGTAAGTATATAACCTCTTTTAGACAGTTGCTGTCCGATTAAAAACGTAGTTAAATTAGAGTTTTTGGAGTCTATTTCGTTTTAGTTTTACTTATACTATCACACGGTTCTAGGTGGGGCTAGTGTGTTACGCAAAGTTGTCCTTTGCCGAAGAGGTTCGTCTCTTAGACCTGGAACCAACAGACGCTCAACAAGTGATTGAATCTCAAGACCAGACGTTGAAGTACGCTCCGAAGATAGACTCGAATGTACCCGCCGTCCGATTTTTGGGTGCGTTAGTTTAGCTTACTTACTAAAGTCAAACCCTCGATAGTTAGGTCCAGTATGATGACCAACTCTAGCCGAAAATTCGCTATCGTTAGGTTTTTTTTTAGGAAACGAACCCCACCATGTAGCGGAAGATATCTACCTGGCGAGACAGTATCATGGCCAGGACGGACTCGGAGGGTACCTATATGGTTATTCCGTACCAGACATTGCCAAAAATGAAAAGAAAAAAGCAGGCGGCGATCTCAGAGGTGCTTACAATTACATCGCAGGTGATGGTCAAGAAATAAGGGTGCGTGTTAGGTGTAAAATGTTTTCCGCGTCCTAATGCAATAGAATTTTTTCCCAGGTAGAATACTGGGACGACGGTACCGGATTTCACCAGATAGATAACGTGCCCAAGATTCTGCCCAAGCAAATCGACGATTCGCCTGAAGTAAAAGCTGCCAAAGAAGAATTCTTAAAGAGGTGGAACGAGGAAGCCGAGAGGAATCAGCATCCCGTGGCGTAAGCTCTTATGACTTTGTCTACATCGGTTCGACAAATTCTGATTCTAGGAACCCCTACAACAGCGAAGGTCAATATTCCAGCGGACCTTTGTCGGCACAAGGCCAGCTAGAACGCCAGAAACTATTCAACCAGCAGCCGCAGCAGCTATCCTTCGGCTATCAGAAAGATTTCGGCCAGTCATCACCTGGGTTTTCGTCTCAATCTCAACACCAGGCTCAATACTCCGCAGATTCATCTAGTCAACCATCAGGAACCTCCGCGCAATCGCAGCAATTTTCTTCAGGGCTGTACAGAGCGCAAGGTGTTGCCGGACCATCGCAATCAGTCAGTCAGCCAAGTCAATTTGGCGGATCCTCTCAGGCTCAATTTGGCGGTCAATATCGAGGCCCCGGTAATCCTGGGGCTCAAGGTTATTCCAAATACAATCCCGCCCCAGAAAATCAAGTGGACTACTCCGGACAGTATAGCGAAAACAGGGATATATATGCGAAGGCTAATTCGGATGAAGACTCGGAAGAAAACACCACCGGACCGCCTAAAGGTTTCTTCTACAGCTTCGATTACCCTGTAGGAATAATCGTCCAAAAAGGGGCAGCTCTCAAGAGGGAGGCGGGCGTACGAGATGTGTATGAAGAGAATAAGTCCAAATTCGAGTCGCAGCTGGCCCAGAGACAAGGCAATGGCGGTTCTAGTTCGACGGGCTACGTATATTTGAAGAATTAGTTCTTTGCCGTTGGTCTTTTACTTAATTTATTGCCAAACAGCGCGGAATTGCTTTTGACAAAGTTTCGCTCGTCGTCAAAATACTTAAATATTTTGTTATGTGAAATCGGTTACGCTTTTAGACAATTTTTTTGGTGGAATATATAAAGCTTTAGAAAGATGTTGTTTTGGATGACTACCGGATTGTGCCGCATGACTACAGGGTTGTATATTGAACGCCAAAAATTTTTATTAAAAAAAAATTGAATTATTCCTATTGACACCTTTTTCGTTGTTAGATTTGGATCGCCAATAATTTGGGTAATGTAAAATTTTTAGAGGATGTAACTCGCCATGTCCGTCAGGGCAGGAAATTGCACAACAGCGCTAAAGGGGTTGAGTTTTAATGGTGGATTTGCTCTATGATTTACGATTTGCGCAGGTGTTAGCTACCAATGTACGGGAATTTACTTTGTTTCTGCACTTCTTTTCGTTTTTCCTTTTCTTTGCTATAAGGACTAAACGCGTCTAGTTAATCTTAAATGAATTCAATAAACGAATTTTATAACTGAAATTGGCAAATATTAAAAGAGGAAAACTAAACTCAATTGAAGTAGAATTCTGCACACAGAAGATTTAAATTTCATAAAAATTAATAGGTACAGTTTGTGTAAATAGTCAAATTTTATTATTAAAAAATAAATAAGCTACGTCACTATTTAGGATATAATTTTAATTTATTTATATTTTTCACAATTATAGTTACTAAACATTACTAAACGGTCAAATAAACTGAAATATGTTCAATTTCTTTCTATTGGGTCGCTCACAGTTCGCTAGAGTAGGACATCAGCAGCTTCATTAGTTTTGGTTAGTTTTTTTATTAAACATTCACTTCTCTCCTGCTCTCGCCACTGAAGGAGCTTTTATCAAACTTGTACAATATACTATTAAAATGTTTTCAGATATATATGCCATGGTGCCAGATTAATTTCTTTTATAGGTAGTGTAGGAAGATAATAAGCAACAATATACTCGCAATATATTATTGACAAACAATAATTATAAAGTTTTTATATCGTAATCAAAGTAATAATTAATAATAAATAGTGCGCATATTATTATAATAAATAAATAAATAGATTAAGCCAATTTCCTTACAACGTAATATGTATTCGTCAAGTGACACGGCTTTCAGATTTTCTCTAAATATTCGAATGAAGCAATTAAAATAACTTATCACTAGTCAGTTGTCTCTCGAAAATAAATCAAACATAGTTAACCCAAAAAGTTTTATGTAAATGACAATACGCGAGATTTCTTGACTCAACTATGTCAAGAACATTATGCCATATTCACCAATTGCCGCCATGTAAGAATCTTAAAATCGCCCCCCTGTTCAAGAAAATAACGGCAAAACTATGGGAACGATTCCAAAACCTCATCCCCGAGAACTTGATTGACTCCAACCCCTGCAGGTTTTATCCCGACGTCACTACCTCCAACTGGTACTACTACGATGAGTCCGCTACCTGGTACCTTGTGCCTTACGAAGTTGCTAATGATGGGAATTCTCTGGCCCAAATTTTGAGCCCAGTTGTTGAAATTCTGAGATAATTGGTTCCAATTGCTTCCAATTCCTTGAGTGAATTGGTTCACTCCACTGCCGACATTTTGGGAAAATTGAGACACTCCATTGCCAACATTTTGAGAAAGTTGAGACACTCCGTTGCCCAAGTTCGACGTGGCTTGGGTCACCCCTTGAGTGAACTGATTGAAACCGTTGCCAAGGTTCTGCGTGACCTGAGATAAACCATTGCCTATATTAGCGAACGTGTCTGGAACATTAATTTCCACGGGAAACCAGGAAGATTGTTGAATCCAATTGCCTATAAAGTCAAAGGGACCTCGAGTATGGGGCTGATAAGGAAGCTGTTGATACAACGTTGCTTCATTGTTCGCAAAAGCTGGCATCGCCACGACCCTGAAACATTTCATTTTTCATTGAATGAATTGCATGTATAGGGAAAAAGATAATAGAGAAAGAATTCGATAATAAGATTGATAATAGAGTGGTTAATTTAAACAAATATATGGGTACCTTCTGTTTTCTGGAAAAAAAAAATTGAAATATTCAAAATGGTCAGTAAAGTTTTGTTAAATCGTAGTGAACCAGTCAATAGCGAAGGAAGTTTTGGTCAGTTTTGGTTAGTGCCATCAAAAGAAAGACAGTCCGTATTTTATATACACGTTTTTTTTTTAAATAACTAACGCAACTTCAATACTTTGAGGCGATGAATTATAGAGAATTCAAATGCGAACAAAAGTAGTTCTGGTACCAGTCCATTAACAACTGATTAAAGCCGAAAAAATTATTGGTTACATTTGCTATTTAAATAGCTAATTAAAATAGCTATTAGATATTAACTTACTAAAAAACAAAATACAAATGGCTAGTTAGTAATCTTGTTGAAAACCCAATCGAACAATCTAAATTTGATGTAGCATTTGGTTCGAAAACAAGGCAAACCTGCAAAATACTTTGGAAACATATTTTGCAATAAATTTCTACTGAAAGAGAATTTTTTTCAATTCGTTACCTTTATCTTTTTATCAGCATGAAATTACTTTTCATAAACAAAATATATTTTATTATTTTCGACAGGAATAATAAATGATGCCCCCGTTAGGTGAGTAGTACATAATTTATATATTGCAGAAGGGTGGTCAATATATCTCGATATTTACACAAATGATCGAAAAACAAACAAAAAGGCCTTTAAAAATTGGATTAGAAAACTGCAATAACATCAAACCTACAGGTGAGGGGAAAACTCCGAAATCTTAAATGGAAACCCCCTTTTTTAATTTAAGATTCAGATGCTTTGCCACAAAAACATCAGACTTTTGTCCGAAGTTTTCTTCGGTAGATGGCGTTGCAATCCGAAAAAGCGATTTGACCTATTTGTCAAGAACTATACGGGTCAATTTCCGCTACTTTAGACATGGGGTAAGAATGATCAAATGTTTTCAGGAGATTTAAAACACTGATTTGTAATTTGATATCAGTTCTGATAGTCAAGTCAGGTTCACACGTCTCTCGTTTTGAAAAAATTTACCCAAAAAGAAACGGTGGTCGGGATTCATAACATTGACCCCCAGTGGGTTCCTTTGGTGTTATCGAACAGTTTTTTTTAATTCAATATTAAAAGACATTTTTTGCTTTTTGATGAATTGTGTAATTCTCGAGATATTAGACAGTTTCATACCTTTTATACATCTGGTATATAAAATGCTAGCGATGAAAATAGATCAACCTACAAAATTACTTAAGATAGGAGTTTGGAAAATCCAGAATTACCTGGTTTCGCGAGGTATGACATAAAACGATCTCTACTATTGGGGAAATAAAAAATACAGCTTCAGTCAGTGCATGTTTAATCCAAAGCATTCGCATTTCCTGCATATCAGGTTATGAAAATAAGAAATAACTCACTAATAAATCACTTTCTAAATAAATACCTAAAGATGAACCCTCAAGACTTCGAAATTCGCATTGTGAACAACTTTGTGGTCTGACGATATGTAAATTTGATTTTAAAAAAATCGAAAATATGTTATTAATTAAATAATCTAATGAAAACTTCTTCTTGATTACGCGGGTGTAACAAAAATCAGTTTTATGGTTGAAAAAAATTTAGAAAATTGCGAGTTTGTGGACAACTAATATTTGACATCCCGTAGTTAGATGAAACCCGATTTACTGAACCAAAATCACTTTACACCATAATAATTGAATACTGACCCAGTGGCAGGCAAAAATATATATGCTCTTTCTTCTTTGGCGGCGGTAGGTGCTCCAATTACCGTACCCGGTATCGTCGAGACGACGAACAGTACCGCTAAACGGAGCACACATCGATCGTTGTTCTTCATGTTCTCAACACTGGCGCACGCAAGAATAAAACAACCCGAAAGCTAATCGAAGAAAGAAAGCCTCTTTCTTCCTTTTTTCGGCGCGACATCGTTTAATATGCATGAGAACAGTAATAGGCGATAATTGCCGAACTATCGGTATGTATGACAAGTTGAGAGTAATTTTCAGATGCCCCGATAACGAGTTTATACAGGAAGTCCAGCCAACGTAAAAATGCCGTTACGAATATGGGATCTACTGTCAAATTCGTTATGGTGCTAGGATTTTCTAGTGATACACCTATTTTTTTTTTAGTTTTCGCTGGTAATATTATGTTTCGAAAATATGATGAAAAAACGAGTTGAAGTAGGTAATTTGTTTTAAACAAAGGACGAGCGTTATTAAGAAGCTTGTTAGGCGCGCTTCGGTTCAAAAGCCTGCGAACAGGGTTTTATTATGTTAATATGGTGGTTGTCACGTCTTAACTGTCGGAAACCGAAAATTTTGGAAGGGAAGCTAAACCAATTTAGTCAACATATTAGCTATAAAGGGTTGTGTGAAAATAAACAACTATATTACCAGGTTTAAGAACAAAAGCAGATGAAGACTTTTCACAAAACTTCTGGATTCTTCCTGCGTCGATTTTTGGTGAGTCGAACTTGCTGACGTATATTTGTGGAAGCCTTTGAGAAGAAAGCGACACCTTTCATCTAAAACCAAAATTATGGAAACGCTACGTCGATGATACTTTTGTTATTTGGCCTCATGGTCAAGAAACCTAGTAGATTTTCTTAGACATTTAAACTCTATACACCTTAACATACGTTTTACCATTGTTACCATTCTTAGATATTCTTATCAATATAAATTCAGACTTAACATTGGGTTATTGTGTTTACAAAAAACCTACCAACTCTCTTGTTTACAGAGCCGTAAGAGTATCTCAACCCGAGTCACTGAACCCAGAATTAAAACAACTTATCTGTGCTCTTCTCTCTAATAATTTCCACATTAAAGATATTAAGCATTCCATCAAAAAATACACTTCACCACAACCTTGAAATAGCAATGAGGCCGAAAGCAATCCTACACTTGCCACTGTGGTCCTTCCTTACATTCAAATCATCACTGACCACATATCAAAAGTTCTAGAGAAGTATAACGTCAAAACCAGATTTACCACTTGTCCAAAAATCTGTCAACATCTTCGGTCCGTCAAAGACAAAATTCCATTGAGATGTCAGGAGTTTACAGCATTCCATGCATAAATTCTTGCATGTAATCAGTTCTTCTACCAATCCGAGAGTCCATAGAAATCTATAAACAACCTAACCACGACTCAGGTCTCTACCTGTCGCCAATATGGAAATCAGTCATCCGAGACGGTGTTTATGCCTATCATTTAGCTCCGCCCCCCTCAAACAATATATAAGCAGGTATAGAGTAAAATACGAGCCACTTTCAGTCAAACTCTGAAGAAGCCAACAGGATGATTGGCGAAACGTCAGCAAGTTCGATTCATCAAAAACCGACGCATACCGACGATACAGTGGCATGTGGAAGTTTCTTTGGAGAAAAAAAAGCAAATGAAGTTGATACTGGAGCCTTACATGCAGACCATGAACAGAAACATGACTGCGTGAAGAAAAGGAACAGCTGGGAACTTTTTTCAGATTATTTCGAAGTTTATAGGAGTGACGGGGATTCTACTTTGACAAACAAATAAAATGGTGGTGGTCGAATTAGAAAATTTGTGCGTTGACTATTACCATTTGAAAACACTTTTTGACTTGGAACTGCGTCTTTGTGATTGGTTCAGATGGACAGGAAAGAGATAATAGTCTAAAAGATTCCGGAAATGTGGATGAAAAATAAATGTGATTGCATTTTTTATAAAACTTCTGGATTCCTCTTGCGTCGGTTTTTATTGACTCGAACTAGCTAACGTTTCGCCAATCATCCTGTTGGCTTTTCGGCAGAGCTTGACTAAAACTGAAGAAGCCAACAGGATGATTGGCGAAACGTTAGCTAGTTCGAGTCAAGAAAAACCGACCCAGGAGGAATCCAGAAGTTTTATAAAAAGTATTACAGTAGCATGGAGAATTTTCTTTGAAAAATTAAATGTGATTGCAACTGTTTGAGATGCACCTTTTGTTAAAGTCGAAATGTAAAAACTGTTTTATTCCAATTTCAGTGTAATAAATTTATTACAAAAACTTCAAATACGATTAAATATTGTATACGTATTGGTTAAAAAGAGGGCCCATCTCATCCGACTATTTAGCCCTTTAACTTTGATCAATCCAAAAAAACACAAAAACAAAATATATAATAAAATTTTAACAGTACTGCCCTGATTTTGGGGCCATATGGATCCCAATGGTGAGAATCGAATCTGAAACATTCCGTAGATTCCACCTGATTACCTGCACGAGAAATGTGGTTCAAACCGGTAACTTTCATCAACATATATGATTTAAAATAAATTAATCAGAAAAAATGCCCAAATTTGGTGGAACCTGCTTGGTGAGTCGACACCCAAAAATTATACACATGGATAAGTGAATATAAGTACCGCTATTTCTGTTTTAAATTGACCTCAAGAATGACCCACTACATGGGCGTTGGTAGATGGTGAATAATTTCGAGTTCGTAATTTTTTCTAAGCAAGTTTTAACTACATTATATCAGAGTACTAAAAGACATACAGTGTGTTCCCGGTAAGGAATTACCACTCTAGTAAAAATCTTTATTTTATGATTGATTTTGATTATTTTTGTTTACCAGTGATGTTCACCTAAAATATATCCGAATTGATTTCCATTATTTCAATTGAACAAAAAACTGTAAAATTAAAGTTTCATTTATTTCTAATTGTGAAAGAATTTTTTAAATATTTTAGTTTACACCTATTTAAATAAAAAGTCGAAATTTTAAACAATCGAACAATTTTTACTTTCTTGCAACAACAAATAAATAATTGATTTCATTACTTTCATCAACTACTAACAGTTAAATGTATAAATTTTCCTTTATATGTAAGTCAAAAAATAATTGTATTGTTGTTTTGGAATACCAGGTACTAACATTGAAAATAGGTACAAGTAGGTTTTAACCCATCCCTGATAAGAATCCGATATCTAAAAAAAACGCTAAAGGTAATTTTTGAAATTTGACGCAATAAAATAAATACCTAACTGTGCCTGTACTATATTAAATTTTTGCAAGAAATAAGATTTGTATTTTGTGTGCAATTTTTTTTTTGCTTGAAAAGGCACGAAAACTGCTTCTTGCGGCGGACATTACAATGCAGATCCACAGATCACCACATTACCTATCACATTCAAATTTGAAAATTAAGGCTTAATCAGGACTTTGGAATAACCGAACTGCGCTCATAGAATGTGATAATTCAGTATGTTTTTAACCAAAATCCCAAGTATGTATATGCCGATTTTATAGCTTCATATATTATTAGACAAATACGGCGACGACGTATACGTGAGACCGAATGGTTCTAATCGGAAACTGTGTTAAGTTTTTTTGTAAATATTGATATAAAACTTTCACCTTGTGTTTTATTAATGAGGAAACCAACAATAAAACACATTTGTAACTTACCCATTCTTCTTCATCACGGGCTCACATTTTCTGTCAATAAACTGTAAAATTAGGCACCCAGTTCTTTAAGAGGAACCGTTAGTTCAAAGGTTCGTCTTTCTTGGAAACTTTATGAACCGCATTGGGTAACTCAAAATACGTCACTATATCTTTGTGTATCAGAACAGGGGTGATTTTATTGTCATTATCCTCGAGGTCGGATTCGATACTGAGAGGAGCGTTTCTTTTAGCAAATTGGGTGCCAGAAATTCCCTTGTAGACGACATTAGGAAGACCGTAATTCGACACTATTTCGGAATGTTCTTTTTCTATTAGATCCGGAACGGTTGATGTGTCAATTATTTCTTCTCCGCACTCCATTGAACGTGTAGTTTCATCAGTAGAGTTATTTTCAAGATCGCAATCATCCGACTCAATCGAGTAGGCCACTTTTTCCGTGTTGACATCTTCACCGTCTTCGGGCACGTAGTTTTCAGTGGTAGTAACCAAACCAAAATACTCTTGATCTTCAGGCGACAGAGTGTAATTAATAGCGGGCCTGCTCTGATCTTCGTAGATGTAAGTCGAATGTTGCGCCTGGATCCGTTGGACGATATCTTCTACCACAGGTGGAAACTTGCTAACAGTTACCTGAGGGAAGAACAGCTTGGTGGAATTTTCAAAAGGGTTGAGCAACTTGAAGCACGTTATTGTAGAAGCAAAACGTAACGCCGCGCCGCAAATTATCAAATTGAAATGCATTTCGCTTTGCGGTTTCAAAATACACCGAGACCGGTAGCAGATGCCGAAGAACTGGATTTAATACGGGATTGGGTTGTCGTAAAAGTGTGTTCACATGCGGGAAGTGGAATCGAGAGGACGCGAGCTTACACTTAGAAGAAAGTTTATGTATGCGAGTATGCTCGAGCAAAGTTCAATGTTTGTATACCAAAATTTAAAAGAATTGTCATTGTCAGGCATGATACAGACGTCAAAAGAATGCCCGTGAAGCGTTTGAGTATGTTACCAAATTCCCGTTAAGCGATGGAAGGAAAAAGTTCCGACGAAAATCGCAGGCAAGTTCGTTACGCGGAATCCATCGAAGAAGAGTGTTCTGGTACTGAAGGTGTTTTTCCCGAGTTGTTGCGATTTTGTTTACTCATATCGGCGATTTTAGCGGAAAATGTTTCGGAAAATTCAAAATCGTTAGTCCGTCATTCCGGTGATAGCGAGTATTCCGTTGGTACCAGCATACTGGACGCCGGACATCAAGAGGTTGCTGTGTTGAAGCTGAAACTCGAAGCAGCCGAACGAAAATGTCGCGTCTTGGAGACAGAAAATGAAAAGATCCACTCTGAGTGAGTCTAGTTCTTGCTAGGAGAAAATATGTGACACGCTGGAAATTGCAGTTTAATAAAGGAGAGAACAAAGACCGCTAAACAAGATAAGAAGCTTCAGTTCGTCAAAGAAAATCAAGAAATTTTTATGAGACTGAAGGAGGCGTACGTCAACATGAAATACAATGAAGCGGCCGGTAGAAGAATGATCGAAATCAAAGAAAAGGGTACTCAAACTTGGCCGGGAGTTTTGTGCAACGCGTGTTTAGAAACTGAGGAAGTTAGGAGACAAGTGGAAATTTTGGTTGTAAAATACAGCCAAATGTTTGTTGTGTCTCCGTAAGTTTAGTTTATGGTCAACCTGGTGTGTTATTCGTTTAAATTCGATGTTCCGTCTAGATTTGTTTAGCGTCGTGTACCTGGTGTAACACAATTAACCTCGTTGGCCATCACTCTCTAATTTTTATAGACTCAAAATGACTAAAAAATAGTTCTTATGATTAGCTACGTCCATGTTGAAAACAAGATAAAAACTCATGAAACATCCCTTAAAACGGCACTCAATTTTGTTTCTTTTCATTTTTTTTTTCAAATTTTCGAATGATTTTTTTTTGTAGTTTTCGACAAATTTTATAAAAATCGGATAAACTTGATTTTTTTCAAGTTTCTCCAAACAAATAAAGTAAAGATTTTATTACAATTGAAAGAGATAACTTATTACCATTATTTTTTTACTATTTTTTTAAAGTCAGTCGCTACTACCAAGATTTTTTCATATAGTCCGTGGACAACCTGTATACACCTGTGTATTAAAAAAATGTAATTTATGTTTGTAACATAAGAACAAGAACAACGACGTGTTTGTCTGTTGTTGGCGCTGTTTTTGAAGGGGTGGAAATTTCGATTTGAAATTTAATGTACAGTAGATCTGAGAATAAAATGCCAGAAAGTCTCTTGTGTTAAGTGACATAGATTTTGCTGTTGGGTGAGTTTTAGAAAATGTTTTTACGGTGGTAAATAAATTTTGAAAAGAATTTGTTTTTATTTTTTTTTTCGATAATGGAAAAGTCTTCCGTCAAATTTGGGTTATACAAAATAAATATAATATGTGGAGTACATAATTATTGATGATATTTTCAGGAGCGAAATGGAGCGACTGGTAAATACGGTCAAGTACTTAAAGGATCTTGTAATTAGACAAGAGAAGACGTGGCTGACAAACGTGGAAAAGCAAAACGTTTTCCAAGCCCGCGTTGATTTATTGACTAGGGAAAATTCAGAGCTCAGGGAAATGTTGACCAGGAAACGGGTTGACAACATTGACAATCAAAGTACTTTAGGGAGAGAAATATTATTTCGTAATGTTATGGACGATCAGTTTTCAACGAAACACATAGAAACCCTGAATAAAATTATCGTTAAATACGAAAGATGCCATAAGTAATGCCATCATAATTTCAAAATTAAATATGTACGCGACGCAATTTTTGTAGGCTTATGACGGGAAATCAAACTAAAAAAATATTAAATGGCCCATTAAGCGAAAAGGAACAACGAATAGTGGAAGAAATTGTTTCAAAGTTAGTATGACAACCAAACAAACACCAAAAATTTCTCTGAAGTTCCACACCCAGTTTTTAATCAATCAAACTTTCTTTTCTTCAAAGATTGAGAGGCCAATGCATGTACATAACAGTCAATTCCTTTTTGTTTGACTACATTTACGGATATTTTACTTATTAGGCACCATTGCAACTGAATTACAAAGTCCGATCAACTGCGTGTGTGTCCGGTCAAAGGAAAACAAAAACACTCTCAAAGTTCCACACATCCTGGTGTGAAATTTTCTTACAATCGCATGACCAATTTTATCATGACTTCTAAAATTTCTGATAATTAAGATGTAGAAAAACAACATTTATCAAACGTTATTTCAGGTGCGGTACGAATTGTCAAAAGAAAAGTTTTGTGGAGCTTACAAGTAATAGTGCGTCTCGAGAAAACACCGCTCTTTTGCGTAGACCTTCGGGTTCTTTGAGATGCTTAAATGTCGATAGCAAAAGGTTTGGTGGAGATTCTTTGGGAGCTAACGCAGCTTCAACAATTTTAATGATGGATTGTTTATTCGATTGAAGGGCATCTTTTAGAAATAATTAAATCGTATGTCTATTGGGCAGATGTATTTATATCCAGTAACATATAGATACATGTGCGCCGCTTTGTTTCCAACTAGATCAACAAAGGCAATAAAACATTTAATTATAAAAATTTTGTTTGATTTATGATATCCCATATAGTTCTCAGAATGTTCACGTACCGACTTAAAAATACGTCGGAATTGCTAATACAGTAATCTTGAATCGATAAGAATCGATTGGAACGCTTCCCACAAGGTGGCCACACCAGTTTATTTTATAAAGTCCGTCTCTCACTTGGCAACTTTGGCTATAAACATTTGGCAATTAAAATTGGTCTCGCTAGTTGTCCCACATCCAGGCAAAAAATGAAATGAAGCTGATTATCTGACTTGATAAGGTTTTTTAAGTCTCTGATGTTCATTTTTGTTTTATTACGAAGGGAGTGTTGAAAATGATAGGAATAAATAATAGCGAAAAAAGAAAAATTACTCGAAAAATTCTACAGACAGTTCTATCGTGTACAGTAAAACATGTCTTTATTTTAGTGACATTTCTAAATCTTGCCCACCTCTAAATTACTAAATATATTTTTTTAAATACCAAAGAAAATCGATCCGCCTCCTTGATCCCAAAAAAGAAAAAATGGACTTAAATTAAAATATTCTTTTCACCATATTCTTGCTCTTTAGAAATGATGAACTTTATGGTACCTAAATGCAATTTGACGTCTTTTATTACATCCTTTAAAATACCAAACATATCTAATCCCAGTAGATTATTATAGAGTACAAGCCATTAGCCTCATTGAAAATGTCTTTAGCAGTATTGCTAAACGAATACCTCTTCCTTTTAAGGGATGAATTTCAGCAATCATTTTTTTTAGACAAAACCAGAATACCACGTTTTCCGATTCCTAACCTAATTTTGCAACGTGGAGTCAATTCATAAGTGAGACGCATGAAAGGAATCGATATAGTTAACTTGTTCGATGTTGTCACGTTGTCATTATTTTTATAACGAACAAGCAAATACTGATTGCATCAACAATGATTTCTAAAAGGCGTTTTGGATCACTCTTTGTGAAGAATTCACAATATAGAATGAATGAATAAAGACAAATTTAATATTTCGACTAAAATTAAATAAAAATTACTATTTGAATAAAATCCTTATGACATATATTTTCATAACATAATTGCTACTTTTTTTCAGTTTCACTTTGCTGATTCACGTCAGTCGAAACGATAAAAATAAATAATTACAACCCTTTTTCAGATCATTCTTGACTGAAAGGAAAACTCATTTATATATATATAACAAAAAGAGAATTTCTTAATTATTTATTTTTAAATATTTTGCTTCTATGTCGTCACTCATCCATAATTCATTCCTTATACAATTAGCACTAATATTTAAAACGATTTATTTGAATTATATACGGATCTACTTAAAATATACCACCATAGAATGTCAAGCTTTCCTTTTTCATTATTAAGCAATAAACTTGTGCCATTTTTATTATTAATTCTTAAGAATTTTGTCTAAAGCACCTGGCAACGTTGCGTTGGTTGCTGAAGTTGGAGTGGAAAAATTAAAAATAACAATCACTCGTGTTGCCTGAAGATTACATCAGGTTGAACATTCGTGTTGTGTTGTCGACGCTCAAAGACCTAAAAGAATCTTAAAAATTGTCGTGAATAGTTTAGGTCAAAGGAACATTATTTTATTACGTACGTATAATTTGATGTGGAATATTAATACGTTAATATGCATTTGAAAACCGGCAAATTAAAATATGTGATTGATGAATATAGACATGCACTAAAATTTGGATTTTTGAATCTTAAACTTTGAATGTAACTATATATATTATTAAAATTTAGGCTCAAAAAATAACCCAAAAATAAAACTGCGTTATAATTAATTTTATAATAACACTAAAACTGGTTTGATAATATTGATGTACCTAACTTTATTTTTATTTAAATTTAAAGCTGACACATTCATATCTTTCCAAAGCCAAAAGATAATTCTAAGCAACCAGAAAATCTAAATTTTTGAAGAAAAAAAGTCTAGGAGTTATAGTAATGAGCAGATCATCAATATTTTTTAGATCACAATGTGCGGTATTTGGGCAATATTCGGTTTAGACTCCAACCTCCATACGGTGTGTGGAAATTCTTTCACTAAAATATCTCATAGAGGACCTGACGCCTGGAGGGTCGAATACGATCGACAAATTAAGGTACCATTGTTTAAGTAGTCGAAATTCTAAAAATCTAGGATTAGTTCTTTTTAATTCCGTAAACAAAACCAGTCTTGCAAAATTGGAATTTGTTGTAATATTGACAAAATCCTTATCTTCTATAAAACCTTTGACTTACAAATTTAACAGATTACATCCGCAGAATATTTAAGCGTATTCCGATTTTTCGCTCTTGTAGTCGATTTTTTATTATTTTTGTTAATTTTTAACTTAACTCATTTTTTTTATTTAATTTTTCGCTCAAGCATCGATTTCATTAGTTATTTAGTAGTTGTTCATTTAAATACTAAAATTTTGCGAATTTATGTTTTTTTTTAAATCAGGTACTTATATTTTTCAGCGATGTTGTGTTGGTTTCCATAGGCTTACGATTGTCGATTGCACTTATGGGATGCAACCAATGAAACTGCATCAGTATCCCCATTCCATGCTTATCTGTAATGGTGAACTCTACAACTGCAAAGAAGTACGTTCTTTTCTCTAATGGCATTATCGACTTTTGATTCAATTCAGTTATTTTTCAATTTTGTTGCAACTGTTTTGCAATATCAACATATTTGTCTCTTTTGGAGTGAGTGACAATCTTCTATAATTGTTTTAAAAAACTTATTTACGTTACTGTATCATATGTGTGCCCGTAAGCAAACTAGAAACTTATTTTTGTTCAGTTACTTAAAAGTATTACACAAAAAAAAATTGAATTTTATTACAATTACAATTCCAAAAACTGGAAAATAGTTTTCAGCATTTTCTTTCTGCCAATTTACTTAACAACATTCTTTTCAAAATTTTCTAGGACTATAACAACCGTTTTTATAATACCGTACCTCATTACCATTATTGAGAGATAATTTTTGGGAATGTTTCTAACAAATTTTGAACATCTTTGCCCCTTAGTATAGATATTCCGTTGTTGTAGTCTTCACTCCAATATTATTTGTTTTTCATTCGTGAAGTATCTCTTTCTCAGTTAGCGAAAGAACATTCCTTCAACTACGAGACGTTCAGTGATGTCGAATGCATTTTCCACTTATATAAAAAGTTCGGCATCGAAAAATGCGTGAAGAGCTTGGACGGTGTGTTCGCATTTTGTATTGTAGATGTATCAAAAAGAAAGGTACTACTAGGCAGGGATCCCTACGGCGTTCGACCTTTGTTTCGAATACTTAGTGCCGATGGAGTGTTAGGCATTTGCTCTGAGGCAAAAGGTACATAAATTCAATAAATTTATACAATTAAACATATGAATTACTTACAATTGAAGGGCGCAAATAAATGTGAGAAACAATAAAGAGCGGAAGTATCTATATTGGTACAACAAAAATAACTTAAATTTATCGATAAGTACCAAGTCACTTACAAATATTTTTCTACTCCCTTCTGTAAAATACTAAATTATATCCCGATCCAGCGTGCGGAAAGCGTCACTTTACCACTTCAGTTTCGTTTCCCACGGATCTGAGTCACTTCGGACATTTCCGGGATTTTACCGCACTAGTTTGGGAGCAAATTTTTGGAGATATTTCCCACGTCTTAAATTGTGACGTTTATCAATACTGACGGTCATGACAGTGAATGTATTCGTGTTGTTTTGCGAAAATGTACCCAAACACTAACGGTCGTAGAAAATGTATAGTATGCAACACTTTTAGTAAACTTTTTAAATCACTCGTTGATTAAACACTCGCTCCGGCAGTGCCTAATAAACTAAAAATTATACACCGATCTAGCATGCGGTAAGTGCCATTTTACAACGTCAGTTTCGTTTTCTATGGTTGCTATCCCCTTGGTACAATTTCGGGATATTACCCACGGATTCAATATCAACGTTTGTCGATTCTGGCGGGCATGTCAGTGAATGAATTTGTGGTGTTGTGCAAAAATGTACCAAAAAACTAATGGTTGTAGAAAAAGTATATGCAATACCTTTGGTAAACCGTTTACCACACTACTTCCATAATATACTATTAATATTTCGCTCTTCTTGATTGCTCGTCATCTTTAAGATTTTGTGGAGATCTGATCGCTTGATGTTTGATGTTATGCAATCATTAAAAGTATCATTTCAGATGAACAATACGATTTGCATTCAATTTTAAGGTATGAAAAATCTTCATACCCACTTCAGAATACTTGGGAACCATGAATTGATATCAAAAATAATTTCAAAAAATAAAAACAGCAACGTTATACTCTAAAACTAAAGTACTAGCTATTTGGGAGTTACTTAGACCCCATCATGAAATAAAATATCTGCAAACAAAGAGAAAAATCTTAATGTTCCTGTAATCTGTGTAGTTTTTGCAGCCCATTTATAACACATTATTCAGTTTTATTGCGACGCTAACTTTAATATGTTTTCCTTTATTGCACTCTTCAATTATGCGTGTCTAAATTTTCGACTTATTGTATAAAATATAATAATAATTATAAGTATAGCAGTTATTATGTTGATAAACTGTTTCCTGATTCGGGTCTAAACGCCGTCGCAGCTGGAATTACTTTCAGAGATCTTCTATGTTCAACTTCGGCCACTCGTGCTGGCGAAACGTTATGAAGTAATTCCAACCGAGAACTGCCTTTAGACCCGAATGAGGACGACAGTTCATAGAGTACTTTCCTTTGTTTAAGGTTTGACAGGCGTTGGGGATGAATTAAACGGACATTCCAAAATCTTAAAACCATTCCCTCCAGGTAGTTATGAGGAGTATGATATCCTGGAGAACGGAACTGTTAAACTGGTACGGAGCGAGACATATTTTCTACCAGGGGTGAAACCTTCCTTTAAGACTTTCGTGCCTTGGGAAGGTAAACTAATTTCGCCTAAAAGTAAATAGAGTTTTACGTCTACTATTGTCTCAGATCTTCTTCCAAATAAGCACCAGGAGAATATAGTAAAGCTGCTGACGATGGCTGTGAAAAAGAGATTAATGGCCGATAGGCGGTTAGGATGTCTGCTGTCGGGTGGACTGGATTCGTCCCTTGTAGCCGCCCTGCTGGTGCAAGAGGCAAAGAAGGTGAACTTGCCATATAAAATACAGGTAATTATAACACTGATAAAACAATGCCATTTATTAGGGTATAACGTAAAGTGTTTTACATAGATCATTCGTTAATTATATGCGAATATAATGGAAGAACGGATTTTATGTAATAAGAATCTAATCATGTAAATGATGATTTCTCAAGTATGTTTAAGATAAAAAGTTACGGTGTATCTCAAAGATATCGTCTTGGCTATTGACTGACCTGCATAAATCCCAGAAGCAATAATTAATTCATACGTAGAGGACAAGAAGGGGAAAGTCAAGCACTGTCGAATAACCCGTTTCTTCTTACGAGTCTGTCGCGTCGGAATCATTTATCATTAGAAACAAAACAAATTGTAAAGCTAACACTACTTGGCATAGACCATATTATGAAATGCTTCGTTTTGGAGAGACAAAATGTCAAAGCTTCATTAATGTGACGTTATTAAAAGTCGCTAATAACAACCATTTTCAAAATATTTTAATTTGAAGTGAAAGAATTTTGTAAAATAACATTCTCTTAATAAACAGAAATTATTTTTAAACAACATTAAAAAGGCGAATACCAGTGGTGAAAACCAGATTAAAATCACAAAAAATGTTGGAAATGTCCACCTCCAAAAATACAAAACGAAGCTTTTCAGAAATAAGTTTTAACTTTATAATACTTGAGAAATCGCACCGTGAATTACCTGATATTTATCGAATAACACCCTATGTAAGCTCCTGTGCATCCTAAAATATTCTCATAATAATACGGAACACCTTGTATTATAGTTTTACCTTTCCATCGCTCAAGACCATCAAATAATGCGCGTCCTAGTCTTTTGCAATAGGTATGGAAGGCAGTCCGGACCTGCCCAAGGCTCGCGAAGTCGCGAACTTTATCGGCACCGAACACCACGAGGTCATCTTCACAGAGGAAGATATCGCCAGTGTTTTGGATGATGTCATATACACCCTGGAAACGCCAGATATAACAACCATCAGGGCATCGATAGGGATGTACTTGATTGCCAAATACGTCCTCGACAACACCGACACGACCGTTCTATTTAGCGGGGAAGGCAGCGACGAAGTGGCGCAGGGATATATTTACTTTAAGGATGCTCCGGATGCGAAAGCTGCACATGAGGACAGCGTGAGGCTGTTGAGAGAAATTTATCTGTTCGACGGCTTGCGGGCTGACAGAACGATGGCAGCCCAAAGGTAAGCCTAAGTTCGCCCAAGAGATGTTTCATTTATTCAATTTGGAACATGGTTTAAAACACTTCTACATTCGAGAAAATACACAAAACCAAACTCTTGGGACTTAATGAATTAGCCTGCTTCTCCTATAAGCGCAGCCTATGTGTAAGGTCGCCCCCACCCTCAATGAAGGTGCTTTCTAGAATAGTATCCTAGTCAAGATTAATACCATCGTTCGTAGTTGCATATGACTAAGCAGGCTGAGACCTCACTTTTGTTCTTGTAGTGAACTGAACAAGAACTATCATTACCCTTCTTATTGGATTGAATATCCACTGCGCAGGTACCCAAAGCAAGATCATTATGTTCGGGAAAAATTCCGATTTCAGTAAATTTTATAGATATATTTATACCAAGTAAGCGATAGCTTTGAGATGCTGAGCTCTGCTCGTGTCAAATACACTTGTAACTTAAAAAGTTTGCCAAAGTGTATACTATAGTTTTGGTAAATCAACGCGAAAACATTCACCAAACGGTAATATCCCGAAAATGTTCGCTCGTATCCATGGGAAACGAAACTGACGTAGTAAAATGACATTTTCCGCACGATAGATCGATGTATAGTTAAGTATTTTACAGAAGGAAGTAGGAAAATAGTATACTATGCAACAAGTGTAGTAAATGGCATTTGAGTCAAGACTTTATTTGGCACTAGCGGAGCGAGTGATTTAAAAAGTTTACTGAAACTGTTGCAAACTATACTTTTTCTACGACCGTTAGATTTTCGGTACATTTTTGCAAAACAACACGAATATGTTCACTGACATGACCGTCAGAATTGTCAAACGTCAAAATGCAAGCCGTGCGGTCAAATCTCCGAAAACATCCGATTGCTGCGAAACCCGTACGGTAATATCCCGGAATTGTCCGAAGGGGTTCGGATCCGTACGCTACATCGGTGTATATTTAGATATTTTACAGAAGGGAGTAGAAAACCTATTTAAATGCATCCAATGATTAAAAATCATGTCTTGGGACACTGTGATATTTTGGCGCATGTCTCTAAATTTCAACCACTAAATTTCACTTCTTTCTCCCGCCAAATGAAGTGGTTTAATTTGCACGTTCTGGCTTCAAACATTGCAATAACTCTGCGTAGTATTGACTAGTAATAGTCTTACCCTATATATAATTCCTCTCACATTCAAAAAATAGTGACCATAACCTTGTTTGCAGATAAAATTGTTTTACCCTTCTTTGAAGCTGGTTCCCCTTTTGCGACCCACTGTTTTGACTGTTCCTTATTTTCGGGAGTGTAGTGGCGGACGCAAGTCTCATCAACAGTTATGAATCCATGCAAACATTCGTTTGAATTACACATACAAAGCAAGAAATTGTAGGAAGAATTGTTTTTTTCGAATCAAGTTTTGGTAGAGCGTTAGCAAACGCGGCACCCGCCTTGCACACAGCTTTTCCATGCTCAAAAGGTTTTGCAAAAATATTGCGCACACGTTTAGCTGGCGTCCTACAGGTCTCAGCTATCTTATGCACTTTCAACCTGGGGTCTTCCGACACTATTTGATGGATTTTTTCAACCATTTTTTAAGTTGTGACCTCAACGGGAGTCTTGAGCGAGGCTCGTCTGATGTGCCTACACGGTCTATTTGAAATTCAAACCTACTACTTAATAGTTGAATATGATAGGGAGAAGTTTTCTAGTGCCGAATCCATCTCTTCTTTAATTTGTTTTGGTGTAAAACTTTTGAAATAGAAGTATTTGATTTTTCAAAGAAACTTGGCCCTCATTTAGCTTCGCCCCCCTCAAATAATATATAAACAGGTACAGAGCAAAATGCGAGCCAGTTTCAGTTAAGCTCTGAAGAAGTCAACACGATGATTGGTGAAACATCGGCAAGTTTGATTCAACAAAAATCGACGTAGGAGGAATCCAGAAGTTTTGTGAAAAGTATAGAAGTATTTGATGATAGTACGTTTTTCCAAATTTCCCATTTTCATGACAACAACGAAAGCTTCTCGCACAATATCGTGTCAAACGGAAAATAACGTATCGATTGGGCTGAATCAGCTCGGTCGGAAGGGTACTGTGGGTCGCCCCTCCAAAAGTGGATCTAGTGGTGCCACCTCTTGGTCATGGCAGAAACTTTTCGACCCACCCTCATATTTTGAAAAAATATAGCAGCCATGTTGGTTGTTGAACGCCACTTAACCTCATTGGTTGAAAACGGGTCATAAAACGACCGCGAATGCGCATATTAAGTGGCCCGTCTCAATATTTTTCATGATAATATGACCAATATGGCCGCTGACACACCGCCAATAAGTTTGGATGCACCAAAATAAATTTTTAGGCAAAAACGACCTATTTAGAAAGAAAATTTCCTAAAATGCAGGTAATCGGGTGAAATGTAGAGGCACGAGCGGAATGTCATTCCCATCTCATAATCAATTTTTACAGTAGTGCGGGGAAAATCAGTAATCGAGAAAAACTTCTTATTTTCATATATAGGTAATTATAAAACAGGATTAGTCTACTTAACAATTAATTAATATGGGTATATTACAACTACTTTTCAAAGCGATCTTTATTTGGCAAATGTGTACCTAAATATTCAAATTCATAAAATCCCGCGGTTCGTTCGCAGAATTCTGAATTAGTTAGTGGTAAGCTTGCGCATTGGTTATATTCTGAGTAGCGAAAAAAGCGGCATAAGTGCATAGAGATGGCTCAAATTGCAGGTTAGAGTGTGAAATTTACATACATGCGCATATCATTCTTTTCTGTACGAAAATATCGTCCTTACGTCCACTAAATATATAAACACAAAACTTTTGCAATTTTCAGTTTAGAACTTAGAGTACCATTTCTGGATTTGCAGTTCACAAACTACTACCTCAACATAGATCCAGAATTGAGAAGACCGAAAGATGGCATTGAGAAGTACCTTCTGAGGTCCGCTTTCGACAAATTAAATTTGTTACCTCACGATATTCTCTGGAGACCTAAAGAAGCTTTCAGGTAAGAATTTAGCGTTGCTCCGCAAGGTCTCACCACACGGTTTGTTTAAAGCGACGGTATAGCCTCCACAAAGAAGTCCTTGTTTACTATCCTGCAGGAGATTATCGATAAGAGAATGCCCGAACCGTTTGTTCAGGATATCGTTTCCCAGAACTACCCCCATTGTACCCCAAAAACTAAAGAGGCATTATACTACAGAACCACGTTCGAGAAGAATTATCCGAAAATGGCAGAAAATTTCTTGCCCTATTTCTGGATGCCCAGATGGATTGAAGGCGTTACAGATCCATCCGCCAGGTTTATAAAACACTACGCGGCTGCCGAAAAATAAGTTTTAATATAGCTATTTAATTTGTTTGTTGTTTTATTCATAGACTTCATGGGACATTAACGATTTATTAAAAAAAATAGTAACACCAAAATCCTTTTCGACTTTTAAACACTTCGGGTAGGTGGTGACGTAGTAGTTAATGTGTTGGAAGAATAAACCATGGACGGATGCCGGTAGTGTGCGATGATGCTTAGGTAACTCGTGAGAAAAAAAATAGGAGAAAATTTCTCACAGACTAATTCCAAATATTCTGTACATGCCGTCGCCTAGAAGTTTCAATGATTTTGCAGATCCTCGGTCCATGGTACAGGTATTCCGCGATTGCTCATTTTGTGCGTCAAATGAACTTACCCCAATAAATTTAATAAACTGTCACAACACCTTAAGAAATCTAAGACCACCGCTTCACAAAATGGTGGTCACTTTAGTCTTCAGATACTTGGGAAATTTTGAAATGGCAAACAATTGTAGAATCTATATACTTAATCACTTGTCGCTTAAAATGGAATTGCTATTCTGTGATCTGTAATTAACTAGTTTCTTGATATGACATTTTGTGACCAGATGCCCACACCAACCTTGGCCATCAGAAAGAAGAAGTAGGTGGCATTTTTAGGAACAAATTTTTTACAGGTTATATTTATTTTATGCACATTTTAGTTTGTACAATATAATTGTATTTAATTATATAACAATAACTGAAGAACTGTACACCTTAGGGAATGCCTTAATAATTAAATATGTGAGTTACGCATTCTGTAACACCCGCTATAATTTGGCATAATAAAAAATAATAGTTTTCTAGATTCAAATAAACAATACAGGAACAAAAAATCGTTTGAAGAATCATCAACCACCAGTCCAACCAAAAATTTTTAACTACAAACTGTTACCATCAAATTGTTATTTGATGTAGCTCCAAAATGATGTTGAAATAAGGAATATGTATCATTCTTTTTCGTAATATTTGTTAATAGGTTATAAGAAAATAGGTATCATTAATAAAATTTCAATGTTTGTTAATTACTGTGGAGATTCTATTTGTTTTGTGCTGTGGTGTCCACTTTTTGTATTTCTAAAATTCAGCTCATGCTTGACATCTTAATTAACATTTATTGAAAATGACTGCCACTCAAATGTTGGCTTTTTCTATTCCACCATGCTCAGTTGACTCTATTTGTCGTGTTTGCCTTATGGAACAGAGTGAGATGATTTCAATTTATGAAGTTAACCTACTGGATAATTTCAAAAGTACTTCAAGTAATCCCGGTAAAACCGATTTGGTATCGATTTTTGGAAAATACTGCAACATTAAGGTAGCTAACAAAATTTAACTGCCAGCATATTGAGATTTCTTCTTAAATCATTTTAGGTGGAGACAAATGACCAAAAGCCACAGCAAATATGCGCCCCTTGCCTTAGTGCCATTTGTAATTCTTACAACATTTTTGAAACATTCAAGCAGTCAGATCAAATCTTAAGTAAAGCTTTGAATTGGACTAAAGCAAATGGTACTTTAAAGGTTAAATTAGAGTTTAGAAATGATGTTGGAGCTTGTGATGAAATTAAAGATCTGGAAAACACTTGCTTCAATGAGAAAATTCAAGTTTCTAAACCTGAAGCTTCAAGAGATTTGCAAAAGGTGACAGAAAGGGTTTTAAACAGAAGTATGTTATTTTTCTGTAAGTTGGAATCTATTTACATTTAAATTTGCAGCAGAGAAAAAAGAACAACCAAAAATAGAAAAAGTTTTCAAGAAAAGTATGTCATTTTTCTACACATTGGAATCTATTCATATTTAAATTTTGTAGCAGAGAAAAGAGAACGACCAAAAATGTTGTATAAGAATGGAGAAGCAATGGTCTGCAAATTTTGCAATGGAAAGTTTGTTAATGTGCATAAGTTAATTGAGCACTACTTTGAAAATCATAGGGAGAAAAGAAGCTGCCCTATTTGTTCTAAATCATTAGGTATTATTCCCTAATTTAAAAATAACTTAATATTACCATCATTTATTTTTAGATGGAGAACGGCTAAAGTACCACATGAGCATTCATGCCGCAAGCCATTATTCATGCCGGAAATGTTACACATATTTTAATTCAGAGGTGAAGCTTAATGAACATATTCAGCAGTTTGATCACAGTATGCCCTTTACTTGTCCCTTGTGCTCAAAAACTTTTAATTCTAAAAAGTCGCGAAACAAACATGTAAAAAACCATAGCCTAACTGAAAAATATCACTGCCCAAAATGTGGAGAAGAATTTAAACATGACACCTCATATGTGCGGCACATGCGTATTCATGAAATTGGAAAAGAGTTTTTGTGTTCTGTATGTGGCAAAGGTTTGTATTACATGGGAGTTCCCTCTCTGAAATCTATTGTTGTATATTTTGATAATTCTAATTATAATTCCAGTTATAAATAAACAATGGTGGGGGATGAAAAAAGTAGTACATATATAATATTTCCCGGTCTTAATTATTATTTTTAATTTAACTGATATTTCTGATATCCCAAATAATATTCAGGTCATATTAAAAATGAAGGATTACTCCTGTCCATTTCTGCGTTAGGTCATAAAATATGTGGTTAAAGTATTCAAGACTAATTTTGGAACACCCTGTACAGTACTTGCGTTTTGACTATATTTTATTTTTTACTTATTTACAAGAGAAATGTATTACTTAATATAAGTCTTATCATTTGCAGGATACTCCACGAAACATGCTTTGGAATGCCATATGGAAAATGGACACACAAATCGTGTGGGCATGTGTGGCAAGAAAATTAATGTATATTGCGAGTTTTGCCATGAGGTAATGTTGAAAAAAAGGCATAATGTTAAACATTTCCTCTCCCACCGGGACTGCGCAACTTAACTGCCCCTTTCCAGCCGCGTGCGGCATGATGGTGGAGGGATAACTAGCAAGAGCATCGTCGATTTAATTTCACTTTAACAAAAGCCTTTGCTAGCGTTTCTTACTAAATAATTTTTTGTCCCAAAGTATTGCTTTTCTTTGTTTTTGTTTCAGACGGTCAAATCGGGAACTGAATACTTGGATCACAGGCAAACCCATCAGGAAACAGAGGTGTACACTTGCGGTCTGTGCGAACAGAGTTTCCCCACCAAAACAAATTTCAGCATCCACCTGCCCAGCCACCATATCTACATTTGCGAGTCATGCGGTCGAATTTACGATCAGCAAACTTCGCTCGACCTGCACCGCAGCGGACATCTAATCAAATTACCGGACCAAAACCAATGCAAGGTTTGCAAAATAACGCTCACGACAAAGTTGGGTCTGAGACGTCATATGCGCATCCATTCGAACGCCAGACCATACCTATGCCAGATCTGCGGCAAAGCTTTCAAACAAATTGCTAACTTAACAGCTCACAGTTACACACACAATAAGGAGAGGCCATTTGAATGTAGCTGGTGTCACAAAAGATTCATTTACCAGAGCAATTTGACGTCACACATTCGAATTCACACAGGTAACCCCTGCTTCCTTTGTAAAATCTCCAAACTAATAACCCTGGGGTATCAGGAGAGAAACCTTTTCAGTGTCCCTATTGTGTTCGCCGCTACCGAGACTCCACATTGTTGCACAAACATAAGAAGAGAAAACACCCAGAAAAGTTGGAACCAACAGTTGCTGAAGCCAAGGGTGCGAAGGATGATCCGAATGTGTCTGACTCAGCATTGAGTTGAATATAATTAATTTAATGAAATTTTTTTTGTTTCTTGAAAAAAAGTACTATAAAATAATAATATAAAATAATAATAAAGTCTGATAAAAATCACCATTTCTAAATGGACAAAATTAAAAGAACAATCATACAACCGACATTTGACATTTGCGAAAGTAACAAATCATTTTGTTCAACAAATTGTTGGTTTATAAAACTCAATTTACAATTAAGAATTATTAACGATTAGAGTAGCTCAACTTTCTGCTTTTAATTGCTAGTTGCGTAGGATATTTACTCATAGGCGGATCTATGTTAAGATGGCGCTGTTTCAGCAATTAACTGTGAATTTAATAAAAGGACGGTGACATTAAAAAAAAACACGTAGAATCATAGTGCCAATAACGTCAACATTTGTTAGAAAGCAACAATTATCTAATTGCTAAGCGATTTTTCTTTTTTTACAAACCCACCATTAGCATATCTGAAGCTATATTTCATTTTTTACCTTCCAAATTTTTACTATGCTCAAAGCGCATTCGCTTAATTTTTCAAGTACGACATGCGTAATTCGTACTCGATCTGCTGGACTTGCAATGCTGTCGTCTTAAAAATCCTAGAACTTGGTCTGGATCACTACCATCCATATAGCTATTGGATAACAGAGTGGCTCTACTACGGTAAAAATTGATGCGCCGCAGGCGGCATTGATATTTTCTTTTGCAAGCAACGTTTTCCACACACTTAACTCTTTTTCCCAGAACATTTAACGAGATCTTGAAATATACTGAAGATCTGTCAGCGGCCATGTTGGTTGTCGAATGCCGCAAAGTCATTGATTAAAAACGAGATTTTAAATCTCGCGCATGCGTATGTCAAATGGACTTCAACAATTTTTCCATAGTTGCTTCATAAGTTCGTGCGTTATTGCCTTTACGCAGGGGCTATGTGCGATCACCAACATAAAATTTTAGGACTGTCTATCATTCATTTTCACATTTATGAACATGGTTTTATTTAAGACAAGAAGCGTTATTCTGATACAGAACAAGGTTAACATTTACCTTGTGTTGATTTCATTTTAGAACTGATTTCGAACTGTTCTATATCATTAAATTCGCAAGGCACCTGTGCAAATCTTCCCATGCAAATTAAACGAAAACAAAACCTCTGGTGAACGACGGTACGAGAGGGCTATAATCTACTATTTTAGTCAGGTTAGAAAGTAATATTACCCAGCCTAGCATACATGTGTTGGGTGGTAGTTTAGTTCGATTGGAGAGTGAATTGGAATTATGTTGGTAATATAATAATAAATCATAAAATAATAAATACTTAAAGAAAATTTATTATTAGTATTAAAATTCAATTAAATAAAGTTAAAAGCAGCGAGACAATCCACGAACATGATTGCACTTGCTACAAGGGACATGATTCCGCTGAATAGGTAGCCGATATGCAGGCCCTTGTGATCGGAGAAGTACACTATTACAGCCAAACCGCCTGAAAATATGCATTATACCGTTGATATTTTGACTATCATGGAACAGTAATTATCCCTTTGCTCTGAAATGTGACAAAATAATCTCTCTGCAGCGTTTTGTTATACGTACAGATAAAGAAGGCAATTAACATTAAGGATACTGATTCACAATTTACTAATTAGAGGATTATTGGTAATAGGATCCTTAAAAAATAACCTTAAAAGTAACGCTCGTGGAAAAAGTACAGTATGCAACACATTTAGTAAACTTTTTTACTCACTCGTTTATTAAACACTCGCGCCGCTCGTGCCAATATACTCGTGACTCAAATGCCGTTTATCGTACTTGTTGCATAATATACTATTTCCTATTCTTATTTATAGTTTCAAGGTTTCAAAGAACTATTTTACCTATTTTCAACCCCTATCACGATTTTTGTACCAGTTTTCAACCCCTGAAAGCCTGGTTCTGGGATAATGTAAGCTTTGAGCTTTTAAAATTGAGCTTAAGCTACATGACGCCGCAAAAGCATGAATTAAAGTATTTAAACTATATATAGGTATATACCAACCAGCAAAACATAATATGAATCCGATGGCCAACAGCATTCCTTCTACGGTTTTCTCAGGTTCCGTGTGAAAAACAGCGAAGCCCAGAAGAACGCTCAGTATGATGATGTACGATCCATTGGCTATTTTGAGGGCATCGTTAGAAGCCGTGAAGCGATAACCAACGTGTTCGCCCCCGATATAATCGGCTAGCAGAGCTATGGCGATGATGCATAAAATCTACAGTGTAACAACACAGAAGTCGAAAATTTACTCGAATTGATGCAGACATGCTAATTACCCAAGCAGATACCCTTAAAATCAATTGCAAAGTTAACTTTACGGCCATGGTTAATTCTATCGATTTGTTGTCGTAGTTGTCATTTTACGTTTAAGTTTTTGACGGTTTCCCATGGTTTTCTTCGCTAACGTATTGACCTTGTGCCAGGTGCGATAATAATTTTCAAAAATTATCTTCAACTGCTAAAAAGTCTAGAGCAAAATTTACTTTGCTAAGTTTTCGTTGACACCGTAGTAATACAGATAACACTAAACAGCTTTTGGTAACCGTAATTATTTTTTTTGCTTCAGCAAATCATATTGGTGCCATGGGCAAAATTTCTTACTGACTTGATAAAGTATTTTTGCTACTATACTCGTTTTTTTTGTTGTGGTAAGGCTAGAGTAGAAAGTAATATTTGCTAGAGTTTTTTTTTACAGTGGTTATAATAGTTAAAGTATGCAGAAAATTACAGAAAACAAATATGCTATATATTTCCTCCGGTTCCCATCAACTAATTTAGGCGTGTGTCACTTCAAAATATTTTTCTAAAGATTGTCCGATGTTACAGTACACAACATAAAATTGCAAACACAAACACCAGCTACTGAAAAAATATTTCCTATATTTTTCAAAACGCCACCTGGGCAAAACCTGGAACGAAACTGATTTTTTTTAGTTTAGCAAAGTTCGTGCCTACTATAGAAAAGTGGAACATATATATTTTTTCATTTTAGCTGCAGTAGTGCTTTGGTACTTCTGCAAATCAAGTAAATAAAATAATTACTGTCGTTGGCAACATAATCTCTTCGCAAATAATTGTTGCCGATATATTTCTCAGTGTATGTAACGTTTTAAAAAAAATTTATAGTTGAAATATTTCGGAAAAATTGACAAGAGGTATAAGTTAATTAACCTAATTTTTAAAAATACTGCAGCACATGTTTGCGGTTGTTGTTAATCAATTTAAGGTTTTCTTGCAAATGCCATATTGACTTGCGTATTTTAAGATTATGAGTAAAAAAGCTTACCTACTGAAGTAAACAGGGTTATGAAATAATTGTTACCTTTTTAGAAAAACATATCAGATTTTAAAACTTTTGTTGCAGGAACGTTCGGTTTCCCATAGTAAAAATATTGTTTAATATATTATTAAAAAAAGTTTCTCACGCTTACAAACAATATCTAAGCAAATAACAAGAAAAGGTTCAATATTACAATTCGCATTTGAGAAATATTACTTGTAATAATTACTATCAAAATGCAACCGTTACAGTTTCGCATCCGACGCAAGACTTTTAATCACAATTTTATCTTAATTGTTCGAAATATCATTCGTGTCTGAACTTTAAACAAAGCCAGCGCAATTCTCGGATTCTTGGTTCAGTATCATCACCGGCCTCCTTGTCGGCGACAACCAAACCATACATATCCCAAATATGTCACGAATATTATATATTCGTAACAAAGGTTTATTTATATTTTTAATGACAAATAAGCTTGTGTTTTCCTATCCGAAGTTTCTAAGGACTCCAAAGGGCTAAGTTTTGTTTAGTTTTAATATAATTATAGAGTTTTGGGTTTTACTTTAATATTTTCAAACTTTTTAAAAATAATATTTTCTCACATCACACCACCGGGTATAAAGGAATTTGATTTCATACCAGAAGCCATGTTCGATTTTCACTCGTAAAGTTTGGGCACCAAGAAAAATATGGCCAGGTCTATGATGTCCACTTACTACTTCTTTACAGTGCCAGTGTTTATTTTTTGAAAATCACTCTACAGTAATAAAATGGTAAAATAGCTAATTGTACACCCACCCAACGCGCGGAAAGTGTTTTCTTACTACAGTTTCGTTTCCCACGAATCCGAGCCACTTCGGACATTTCCAGGATATTACCGCACGGGTTTGCGAGCAATCGGTTGTTTTCGGAGATATTCCGCAGGGCTTGAATTTTACCGTTTGTGAATTCTGACTGTCATGTCACTGAATTCGCGTTGTTTTGCAAAAATGTATCGAAAAACTAACGGTTGCAAAAAGTAGCTTAACTTTTTAATTCAAATACCGTTTACCACCCTTGTAGCGCTATAGAACTTTTTAGGTAACTTATATTAAGTAAAACGCATGCGGATCATAATTCATAATTTTCTATGGATATACTTATTTCTTAAAAAATAGGTTACTAAAAGGCTTCTTAATTAATTACAATAATTTTATAATATGTTCACAATACATTTAAGATGATTTTCTCTTGGAGATTTTGAAAGTTTTCATGAATGACTTAAAACTTTCGGTACTTAACATTCTTCTTAATTTGTTCCTCCAAGTTGGTTTTACGTCTTTCTTCTCAACTTGGTCATTTGCCACTGCAGAGCAATTTGATTTGCGCCCAACCAAATATCCTACAATAAATAAAAAAAAATTAATTATGGAAATCAAACTACTTTTAACTGCGAAATTACTGTTTTATTTTATAATTGCTTACCCGAAATAATGGTAGTTTCATATACTCGTGTTGGAATCAATCCCCGAACAAAATTTTGGGTCGGGGGCTCCTGAAGTTCTTCGAACCATCTTCGATAAGACCCTTCATGAGGCTCAAATATCATTCGCCTCTCCAAAATTGGAGTAGATGTTCTTGGACACGCTTCAACTAAAGTCATTCTTATTTAATTTCGGAAAACTCACTGTTCGACATAAAAGCTCGTGGAATACTACCGTCCTCACCTTTAAAAGGGTATTACCTACCCCTTTTGAGGATTGTTAAAGTCGATATGATTGGTCGCTATTAATAGCTTTTCTTTATACCTCTTAACTGTAGACACAATTAAATTTATTGTTAGATAATTAGGGTTAAATTTGTTTACCGGTTTTAATATGTATTTATTGTTGTGACCCAGGTCTTTGATATTTATTGACTTAAACTTAAGACATAGTCGTATTAGAAATTATCAGATTTATTAGATTGCAGAAAACGAAACTTCAAAAATATACAATCCTATTTTGAGAATATTCAGTTTCCAGATGATATGCCTGTCGTTTCATTTCATTTCATTTAATTAATAATTTAATTCTATTAATAATTTTCTTCGATCATATAGCCATTTTCCATTTACCGCTGTTTCTTTCTTAACTTTTAAATTCTTGATACAATATCCGATAAATTATCGATGTTAAGATTCTGTACGTTCCGTAACACATTCGTTTCTCCCTAAATATAGCAGCGATAGATGTTAGGGATAGGTACAAAGCGGATTATCTATCGCATGTTTACCAAAGTTCAACAACAAAACGACAGATAAGACGGAAGGCACGCGAAATTTCCATTTATCTATTAAAACGCTACCAGGGGTTTAGCCGATCGAATCAATTATTTTTGCTTATTGACGAGCTAGCAATTTCGATCACGGTCTTCAGTATTCGTATAATTTTTTTTTCAGATGCGTGTTATATTACTTTATATTAGTGTCGGTAATAGCTTTCTCATTTCACACAAAAAAAGGAATATAAATTTATTTAAAAACGTGCGAGTGGCATAGACTAATTGAAATTATAATTTTTTTAACTGATTAATTTACTCAATTCATGTTTTTTTTTTATATAATTCGTATTTTCTATTTAACATAAGTGAACATGCGGTATTTTTTGCAATTCCTGAAATTTACATATATATTTCAAGCAGGTAAAACAATCCTTTATAGCCCTCTTTGTTAATATTTATTTACAGGAAAAGTTTTAAATTTTATATTGTAATTCAGGCTTATATAGAATTTAAAAATGATTATTAATAATATTTCATAAATCTGAAATAATCCGTAATAAAGTTAACATAGAGAGAGCAGGTCTCATAAGATTCATCAATACAATTTGATATTTGTGCTTAGTTCTTAACTAACAATGATCAAATTTAAATTAAATCTGTTTTCCATTTTTCATAAAAAAAAAACGAAAATAGAGACAATTGCGCGATAGGAGAAAGCTGCGATCCCACTACTGAATATTAGCCAAAATTGCTTAAAAGCATCCCAATTGCTTTCGAGCAGTTGGCTACAATAGGATTAAGAGTGCTGTAAATGCTGCAATAACCCCTTCATTATTCTGGATTATTAAAGGCACTATAAAAGATATACAAACGTGATGGTTTTCAAATCGAATTGTTTTTAACGATATGTTTGTTGTTTCTATTTAGAAGATACCTGATACTAGGGTTTTGTTTGTGCCTCTATCCCTACTTATTACCCGAATACAACCGTACGACCTTTAATTTGTGCGTAACCACGTTAACTATTTATTTAAAATTGTGGTATAGTTTGTTATCTCTTCATTAATTCATATGTTGCAGAATAAAAATTCTGGGAGTGAAATAATAACTGTCTAAATATTTTTTTGAAATTTCAGCGAAGCGACCACACCCTTGTAATGGTGTACTAGTGGTTGTTAGTTTTAAATTAATTCTGGCCGCTAGAATGCCGTATAAGGCAGGAATATGAATTTTGCACGTAACGCCGCTATATTAAAAATACAGGCCTCAAGAAATAATAAAACTAAAATAAACTGGAAAGCGTATGATTTTAGTAATTCTTGTTCCGTGTAGCAACAGCCTTGTCTAGTCAGCAGACGATAATTTATATAAATACAACCCCCTAATCGATATACCCAAACAGTGACACGGAAATTAAGTTCCGGCGGACGAAGACAACCTGTACGAAAAACCGCCGGGTTGGAGGGTCGTGGTTTGGCCCACGGACGGGTAATCAGTCAGCGATTGCCGATCTGCGGATTCAGTTTCCATTTGTGTTTTCCAATTTCGGAGCCACCACGGAAATCGTTTTCAGTGCGGTTTGTTTCCTCGGGCTAAGAAATTGCGGGCTAACGGTTGCTAATCCAGGGATAAAACTTGGTGGGTTTCATTAGCCGGCGACTTTCAGTCTCGTAGTTGGTAGGTTTTTAATTCTTTAAGTTTCCTAGACAATTAAACCTGGTTGCACGAGAAGTTTTACTATGTTCTAGCCTTTTATTTATAATCTATTATACATTTTATCTAAGCACAAACGAGTTGGTACTAGCTACTTAGGTACTCAACCAGAAGCTAAGTGTCTTTATTACAACTTTGAACTGCATCGGAAATATCTCATTTCTGCACAACCGTGTACCACTACAATTCCTACTAGTAGATTAATCATCACATTGTCACGTCTTTTGGTTTATTCAGAACAGAACAGTCAGGGGTGATAAATAGAAAATTAAATATTGAATTACTTGGTTTAGATACCATAGTTAAAATCATTTGTAATCGGAAAAACTTATAGTTTTTCGTATTTTCTTCTTTGTTGGTTTTGTTTTCGGCGCCAAAGGTCTAATTTTTAAAATGTGTGTAAATAGGTATGAAGAATTTAAGCAGATGAAGAGAATTATTAAGAACAACTAGAATCAGGAATAGGAGTCTTTATAAACATAATAAAATATATATATATTAGGAATATTATATAGTAGATTATTTCAAGAATGATGGTTGTTTTTAAATATTACGAATTACGGTTCTAGAATTACCCCTCAAGAGGATTTAGTTCTGCACACATATTGTTATTTCTAATCAATTACTTTTGACCGAAGTTTCAGATCTATAAAAAAATATAATTTTGTTCTATATTGTAAAAAACATAATGCTTAAATCTGGGCTACTTTTCCTATTTCTTCAAAAAATTGTCATTGAATAGATAAAACAGTGATTTTTTTAAGATCAAAGTTGAAGTTTGTCCACCTGATTGTAATACAGAGCGATTCAGTATTTATATTTTGTAGTAGTTGATGATTTGGGATTTGGAACTTTAAAAGGAAAACTCGCTTATGGTTAATAGCTAAATTTGCGGCTAAAACTTATATAATATGAGTACTGAGTACTAAGTAGATGTTTTGAATTGAAATACTTACCTCTAAATCAAGACATATTCCCATGTTATAAAGAAAAATGAAAAATATATACAAAAATAGAGTTTTATGCTTTGTTAAAATTTCACTACAAGAAACTGACTCACGGCTTATACATCAATATTACTTCTCCTTTTGAAAACTAAAAAATTCTTGTAATAATCAACGACCCAAAAATGGGTAATTAAATTAGTTACATGTCGTACAAAATTTTCGTTATGTCTAAATAAATTCGTTCAGTATTACGTTCTTGTCATGTTGACAGCCTTTTACTTGGCTTACTATAAATGAGAACCTGACGCGGGAGGCTTCGCTGTTTGCATTTCCATTACGGGTAACCAAATAAAAGAAAAACAGACGGAAGCCGCATTACCCAGCAGATTATGAAATGTCGTTTTGCCGAAATTTATTGCAACTATACGCGCACAAAAGGGCAGAGCCATTAACATCACGAAGGTTGTAACGGTTTATTGCGCAACTCATTGCTGGTGTTATTTATTCGCTAAACTGAACGCCCTCTATTTCCACTCTGATTTGTTTAATGAAGTTTTCATTATTTGTTTATGGATAGGCTTATTACTAACAACAAGCAGGTAATTTAAAATTAGTTACCAGTATTGTAATATTTTAAATTCGAGAATTATTGCACGATAATATTTCAGAGTCGGCGACTAAAACGTGAAACTATTTACTATATCTGTGTTTAACGTTTTCAAACAACTAATATTTGGGCATTAATGACTGTTACCCTGCACGCAATACTGACAATGTTGAAACGAAAAGCTCACAAATACTGGCGTCCTTAGTGACGGGAAGAACGGCTTAACCAGTATATAATAGTTTAGTTAATGCAGTGATCCATATGTACGAAATGTTGCATAATTAAGTAAAAATAAAGACAATAGAAAAATGAATGACAAAGTTTTTTAATAATAAAAAATACTACAGTTGTTAAAACATAGTTATCAAAATGTTGTCACACCTAAGCGTCTATTTCATAGCCATTTCCATTTAAATTGGCGAGATCTAGTTCCTAGTCCAATAACAATTATTAAGTGGCTTATATGTTTTCAGAGAAAAACCAAAAATAAAAACTCCTGTATCCACTACGGACAATGCTAAAAGGGTAAGCGCAGTGCAGATAAAAACCTTATTACTTAACGCTGCTGCTGCTGTTCAGTTTCAGTTTTAAATTAACGATTTTTTTAGTTTTCAGTATATTATTTAATACCCCATTGTGAAATGGGGTATTAAATTAAATGGGGTATTATTTGCACATTAAAAAGATGTTTCTACAAACTGGCCATTTTTTTTTATTAAAGCTACTTTTTTTATTTCCAATAAGCAAAGTAAGTACCACGAATTTTTCAAAACAAACAGTTTTCTTAATGTCTCATTAAAGCAGCTACGGTTAATCCATGATAATCACTCATAATATACACTTCCGTAAATATTTTTAGTATATTTAAAAAAAGAAGTACTACTACTACTACTACTACTACTACTATAATCCGTTATCTGATTTTAGTTGACATAACGCGATGAGCGAAAACAAAAGACAGAGATCCGAATCGTTGACGAAACTTGTGACTCAGAAAAAAGAATCCAAACTTTGGCACGAGGAAGCCAATAGTCACTTCAAGTCTGGAAACATCGCGAAATCGTTGGATTGTTATCATAAGGTACCCCGATATTTATAAATGAATAATTCCGGGATAACAATATATTCCGGGATATAATCCGTTCGTTTGTTGAACTCTGGACTCCTGCAGACGTTTCGCCTTTGCATTTTCAATGTTCGTGCTCCAGTGTTCGAAGTGTTTTAAAACACATCTTATTTTTTCATCCGTGAATTAATGCGTCAAAAAATAATTCGGTACTTATATATAGATATATTCGTCAACAATCTGACACGTCCAGACTTAAGGCATTATCTGAATTTCTGGAACAATTTAATATTTCTGAAGTCCCTGCATAGCCCTATAATAGTAATCACACAAGGATAGGGAATAATTGATTTTGACTTCTTTATTATAAGCAATAAAAATAATAGTTTTTACGAAATGTAATAAAATGTAAATTTGCAATGACAGGGATCATTAAAGCGGGTGGATGACTGAAAGATTATATAGTAAATTGCAATGATAAATTATATATTTCAGTTTTTATGACCTGCTGGCGTTTAATTGTTTCGAAATTACGGTCACACTAGTTTGAACACACTGTATGGTGGTGAATGAAAGTAATGCGACAGCGGCGTTACTACAGGTAGTTTATTAGATTCATAAATACAATTATAATTATACATTACAATGACTATAGAAACAACATAATTTTGAGATATTGGGATATTATCCTAAGATCAAATTGATACAAAATCTACTATTTCCAAGACCACTTTCATTTGTAAATTTTACTCATCACATTCTGAGTAGTCAGATAAACTATTATAGTCGTTGGAGTAGAAAGAAATAATAAAGGGCTCTACAATATTTTCTAGCAAGTTTTGAGCTTACCACATTTTTTCTGAATCTCATGTTCTTCTTCTTCATTTCAAACATTATTGTGTTCAAGGTAAGTATTTCTTTTTTTGAAGTAAAACGAGTTTGTTATTCTTCTAATGGTATCGTCATTTACTACAATCTCTTTTATTCTTGTATTTCTCTTTGGTGACCTGATGGGGCCGAGTTTTTCCTCGTACAGAAGTCGGTATATTGTTGATTGTCCAATTGTCCAATATTCCAACATATTAAACTGCGAATGTTCAGTTTGGTGACGGGGAGCTTTGAACACTTTCAGAACCTGCAACTGGAAATTCTTTGTAGAAAAGCTACTTTTAGTTAAATTTTCGATTAAATTATAAAGCATCGTACCCAGCAATAAAGGACATTGCCATAAATGTCGCGAAAAGCATTTAATTTATTTAAAAAAATTTTGGTGACTGTCTTCTAAAGGATTTTTTTTTCTCCCCAGGTCAAAATTCGATGTAAAAGTATTGTGATAAACGCAACATCTTGTCCCATTTAATATTAATTAATAAATAATGGTGCAGGATATTTAAACGACTTTTAAAGAAAGAGTTTTGTTTTAAAATAATTGCACTGCCAGTAATTGGCTTTTATTGGGTTTAAATTTTTGTGAGTAGAGAGAGACAAACAATTTTTTTATACTCCCCAGCACTAATTCAATTTTGAAAGTGTTGAAGAATATTGGGAGATGAAATTTACTACTCACGATGTACAAACTTTGCTGCTCGGTTTTTACGGCATGCAAAGCAAGAGTTCGCCGAAGGGGCAATAAATTTTCCAGGGAAAATAACAAACCTCACCAGTCGCGTAATATAAGCAACAGTAAAAATACTCTATTCATTTAACTTTGGAAATTGCTCTCGACGAAAACTTTTAAATTTACTCAATTTTCCCATAACTAAACTGCCTAACCCGGAAAGATAAGACCCCGAAATAAGGAATTTCGTTTTAAAGTTTTCCCCAGCAGATATGAAAATATTCGGGGGAGAAATGAACGTTTCAATCTCGCATTGCCAGTCAAGAACCACTGTAGAAAACGCGTTAAAGTTTCATGTTTGTGGACTGTGAACGACTCGGGTTTTGCTCAGTAAAAATTTTCGCCAACTCCCAGTTGTGTTCAGGTGAATCCTAATTAGACTTTGTTTCGTATTTTGATATTACTGGCTTCTTTCTGGAAGTTTCCTCTTTCACATTATCAGACTTCTCTTGCTCGTCTCAGCACATGTCTTTTTTGAGGATAAATAACATTTTTCCATGCGGAAAAATGAAAATGAAAATTTTATTTAAATATACCCGGTGGTTCAAAAGTTAGTAGGGGTTGACTTTGGATGGACACTGTACATATATTTTATTTATATTAGCGTAAAATTAGTTTATCATTCCAGAATAAGCAGTAAAAAACTCCTGAACCTTCGTTGTCTTTATTTCTTTTCTTACACAACCTTTCGAGCCTCTCACTATTCGTAAACGATCCAACCATTAATAAATTCGGACTGAGGTGGTTTTTACTTGATTAAAATCCATTTAACACAAATTAAATTAGAACAAAAAATGATCAGATTTTCAGTTTTCAACGCTTTATGACAGTTGTTTCGGCAACAAATACAAAGTATGACTATATTCCAACACATATAAAAAAACAGTTATATTGTTATAAATTTAAATTTAACAACGGAGACGCATTTAAATCCAATTGGTCATTAAGTAATAAATTCGAATATCTCATTTTGGTAATCTACATAGCTTCCAATAAATTCAGTTTGTTGCTTTTTGAATGATTATGTAAAATATCAAATTATCGTCAAAGTTGTGCATTTCTGAATTTAAATTAATGGCATATCTTACAATCTTGTTTCAATTATTTAAGTTTTGATTTTATTTAACTCTATCCGGAATAGTATTCGTTAGCAGTTATCCGGGTATCTGCAGAATGGTTACAGCATCTTCTGGTTATCTATGTCGCCTTAGGATAAACCTCTTTGCTCATTTCAACTCATATTTTCGGAAGCAATTAAATGTTTGAAAAGCTTTACATTTCCATTTAAAACAAATATGTCAAATATATGTATGTTAGACGATCGGTAAAAAAAGAAAGGGACAGATACTTTTAAACCAAACGAAACATATTGAGAAAAATTGAAAGCAACACTCAAATATCTCAAATATGAAAGAGCAAAATCCGCGTTCGAAACACAATTAAACTTCATACGAATGGGTTCACTCCTAAACCAACTTCGGCCGACACCAGCGTTTAAACATCGATCACACCTTTCGAGTTCCCATGACTACCAACACCTCTGGTGCGAAAAAATTGCGTAAACTCATTTATGTGCCTACGTTTTTACGTAAATGGTTCCATCTGATCTAAAAAATTAAAAAATGTGGTGATTGACTCTGAGTTTAACGGTGCAGCAATTCCGACGTTATAAAAAAAGGTAAGTATTTTTGGCAAACGTGAAGTAAAAAATCAATCATAACATGGGATTCATTTGGTCATTCCCTGTTTAAATACTCTTTGCACATGTAAAACATGTGAAAATTTATTTATTAAATTATTTTCTAATATCGATATTTTTAGAAAAAACCAAAAACATGGCAGATGACTCTAAACTCAAAGCGGAACGCCGTTTGAGCATAACGAGAGAGAGCGAACTGCTGCAGCGTTTTGTGCGAATAAATGTTAATGATGACGACGGAGAAAACAGCAAACAGGACAGGCAGATGAAGCAAATAGTTGAACAACAGGAAAAAGACAAAATACTGCAGCCCGACGAAAGCAAAAAGCAAAGACCACTCTCGTCGGATACCAGCAAGAAATTGTCAAAGGAACTTACTCAAGAAAACGAAAAGAAAAAGGGTAATTTAAAACATGGTAAAAACGGCAATAAAATGAATTTATTAGATAGATTTAATTTTTTTTTCTATAATTGAGAAATTAAATTTTCAAAATTTATTATATATCGTGACGAAAGGGAATTTTCCAAAAATCTTGAATAATTTTGGTATAAAAATATTATGTATTAAGATTTTAAGAATAATTAAAACAATTAATGCAATTTTAAATAAAATTTATTTGGCTGTTTGCAAGAATATTTCTAACATAGTTATTCAAGATTTTTGAAAAAAAAAAGTTTCTCGGCAATATAATGGACAATGTTGAATTTGATGATGATTACTACCATGAAAACCAGCTGGTGGTATCCACAGTCAATCCCAAGTAGCAAAAAATGTAAACATTAATAAGTTTCCGGTTAAAGATGTTTATCTATATTAGAAAAGAATCATCTTCGAAAATTTTGAAATTATTTTTCGATTTCTATAAAGTAAATAAAATAGAATCGTCGAAAAATGTACAAGGAAAGTAATCGCTGATTTTTAATGGCCGGTTTACAATAAGAATGAACCAGTTTTTGTTGTTATATAGAGCCAAAAATTTCGATACCGTTAAATCAAGTATAAATAATAGAGAAGAAGAGTTAACCGTTAGAGAAATAGCACTTCGAGGTTTCAACAGAAATAGAACTCGCGCAACAATATTTACTGTTTCATGATGAAGTTAAAAACTTTTGAAAAAATTCAGCGGGAATTTTCGGCAACCGAGAGATACGTTTAGTTGAATTTAATTTAAGGCAAGAAAAGGAGGCGCAGAGGTTTGAAGCACGAGGAGCTTTATTGTGACAAGGATAGAGCTGCAGCCGTAAACATGGGTTCGAAGGACATTAAACAGTCACTGCGGCTGAAAAGGAAGCAGGACAGATTTAGGAATTTGCAGATTCCGGAGGAAGCGGAGCCGGGCACTTTTCTCGCCCTGGGCAATTACGAAATGAGCAGAGGCGATTTACAAATCGCCATAGATTTCATGTCTAAGGTCAGGCCCCATTCCAGAGGGGTGAAGGGTCAAGTATATACAGGGTTAACTGGCGCTAATGTCACGCGGATTAATGTCCTAGTCAAAATAGAATTTAAAAAGTTTGAATTTTGTGAGACTGTTACTCATTTTACGAAAATGATTTTTTTCAGCACATTTTTAAATTTGTTAAAGTCCTATTTTAATATGTATTTTTATTATACCTTAAAACAGCTACCATAATTTTAATATTTCAAATAATTAAAAAGTGTTAGTTAACTTATAATCATTATTTTATATTCCAAATGAAAAAAGTTATCTACTAATACAGGGTGCCCAAAATTTCATTGTACTCAAATAAGACATTTTAGTGGCTATCTTTTGATTGTTTTAAATAGAATCCCATAGTTTTTGGTATTAGATAAAAATGCCCCTAAATGGAGAATGAAACTACAACAGAGTGTTTTTGAATGGTGTGTCAATATTTAAGGGGATAATTGTTGGATTCATCTTAAAAAAAAACTTTATATCAACCTAGTAAACGTCCTAAAAACTATATTTTTGTTATATAAGAAACGATTCTAAATATTGGGTAAATTGGGTACATGCATGAAGGGGCATTTTCAGGTACACAATACTTTTTTTTATTTCTTCCAGTGGCGGGGTCTGCGATTGTATCACACTAATATTTAAAAAAAAAATTAGTTGTGTTTTCGTCGAGTTAATTATATGAACGACGAAATGTCACCACCCTCCATTTCAAAAGTTAACGCTTTCTTGTCGGGCAGTTTTTTTCCTAACATTAGTTCAGCTTCAGATATGGCACACTACCTGTATAAAATGATATTTGTAAAAGTCGCTATAGCCACACGTGCTTATCGTAGGTTTTGTTTGCACACTTAAGCCGTCATTCGATTGCATGTTCCGACTTGTCTGATTAGCGGATATCGTGTCTATGTGGTACTTACAAATTTATTTTGCAAGCTCCTTGATATTATTATTAGTTATTAGTTAAACGGCTGATTTCAGATTGATGCCAAGAGAATTTGCTTCCGGATTTATCGATTTGTACATAGAAAATTGGTAGTGTCTGCAGTTGAAAAAGTCAAACATTGTGATAATGAAACATTACTCCACCTAGCTTTTAAAACGCCCGCTTATTGACAATTCAAGGACTTAAGATGATTTTTGTCTATGTCTGTGCCTGAAATGTCCCTTTTAAAAGATAGGCAAAGGAGTCCCCAAAAATTATTTTTTCTTCCTTCCGAAACAATCACTGTTCTTTGAGACATTGCGTTCTCGCGCATGAAAATTACTTAAAATTTTTGTGCTCCTAAACAAGAGTAACGTGGGAAATTAAAAATAATTTACAACAAAAAATTTCCACCTGTATAATACAAAAATTATATTATATATATTAAATATTACTTTTCCTTTTCAAAGAAACTCCTGGATTTCTGTTGCGTCGGGAAGAAACGTTTTACTGACGTTTAACGCTTATAGGGAGGTATTTTCCGAATTTTGATTAACCAGACTAACCCAAGTTTTTAAAATATTCTATTTAATCTAGAATTAGAAATTATATAACTTTATTTTGTGCGCCTATTTCTTAAACTGTTTCTCATATGAGTTTTCACATAATTTGGCCGTGAAATAATTGATAAAGAATACAAAAAATAGAAAAGGTTACTACAGCTAACAAAACTGAAATTTTATGTAGTCCTACACGTATGTGTTGAATTGAAACAATTTTGGTCCATAATTAAAAGGCACGTAAATGAACTCTCAACGTTCACTAGTATCATAGCTTTCGGATTTTGTAAATTCCATAAAGCATTGTCTAAGAGGTTTAATTACAACAAGAGCATAAGGCCTTTCATTCAATGAGATGTCTAATCATTTGAAGATTGGGCAAGTGTTTTGGATGGATAGGGATGATCTATATTTTAAGGAAACTTATTCCAAAAGGATGTTTTGAATATAATAAAAGCATATTAAGTGTTGTTGGTCTTCATATCATCGACCAATTAAGGTAAGGAGCTCACTTATCTTTGCTACTCTTTTTTCAAAGAGGTCAGATAAAAAACTGGACAGTTGATATAATAAGAACCACTTGGTGGCGATATTTTACATAATTTTGTTGATGTTTTCCTTCTATTGTTGCTAACGTGTCGCTGTAACGGTTTTCGGGGGACGTTGCAAAATTAAGCGAATTTTTTAAATAAAGTCACCTCATTCTCGTTAGGGTTCGTGTCTAACAAAAACGCTAATGACCCCGTGTCACTTTACAATGTAACCGGACTTTTATCTCAGTTAACATTTTTCCCTCCCAGTCTGCAAGAGAAACAGAACTCGAATTTGATGTAGCAAATGTCGATACCGGGAATTTTCAATATATTCGGCATTCCTTTCGCTCACGTTATCCCTTAATTTTTCCAGGCACTGGAACTCAACCCGACCGAGAAAAACTCGCTCGTCGCCAGAAGCAAATGTTACATCTTGTTAGGGAAGCCGGAAAACGCACTCAAAGACGCCGAAGCCGCTCTCAAAATAGATAAAGGTTTCATAAAAGCAATTTACCAAAAAGCGGAAGCTCTTTACTATCTCAGCGATTTCGAGCACAGTCTAGTGTATTTCCACAGGGGGTTGCACATCCGTCCTGATCACGAAGGCTTCAAATTGGGGGTGCACAAAGCTCAGAAAGCAATCGAAAACGCAATAGGATCTATAGGACGCAATCTTAGCTCTGCTAGAAGCACGAAATCCAAGGAATCCAGCAGCACTAAGCAGAGCCCCACGAGTAACGCGAAGTCTAGTCGCCGATCGACCCCATTCGCCACAGCCAACTCTGCCAAGCCCAGCAGGCTGCTAAGAGAGCTTGGTACTGACAAGGATTACCTGGATGGGTTATTACTAAACCCTAGTATTAAGTGTAGCTTTAAGGAGAATGACGATTCGATTCGGAACTGTATTCGTGAAACCGTCGAATATTTGAACGCTAGGCAGGAATTTTGGAGGCAGCAACTGCCACCTAATTTGAAGTAGGTTCCTTAAAATCATTCATGATCCGTAAAATATTGAAATATATGCAAGAAATTTCGCAAAAATTGATTTCGACCTATGTGTTTTTTATAAATATGAATTAAAATCATTGGATGATTGGATTAACGCGTAAGTGCAAGAAATTGGTTTTTCTTTCTATGATTTATTTTCTTTCATACTTGCATTTTCGTTTTATTCTTTTTATAGAAAAATACATAATTTTTTTGACTGATTTATTGCTTCAAAATCTATATTTTTTTATCCTATTATAACTAGTTCCAGTCTTTACAAAACGTGGAACTGTTGATAATTAAGTGACAATTAAGCGTTAAATAGTGGAAATAATAGTATGGAATATTGCCTATAGAATTATATATAACTAGTCATTCACATTTTAGAAGCTAATGGTCGTACCAAAAAATCCTTTCGAAAAAATCGTCAAGAGAAATTGTTAGAAATATTTGTTTAGGTGAATTTTTCTTGATAAAATGATTTTATGTATGTATGTAATGTCGTACTTACTGTTATCAGAACAAAAACTGGAATAAATTTATAAATAAAAATTAAAACCGCTATTGTTTCTTCATTTATTGCCTCACGAATATGAATCACCAGGTACTTTTCAAGTTCCAATTGAGGACATAAAGGATGATAGTTTTGTAAATAATTTACCTTCGCTTGTCCGTGATGCAATTACACACTGTAGTATCGCTTTTCATCTCCGCCGAACGCCGGGCCTGTGAATCATTCCGTCTTGTCGTGTTCTTGTAAATTGACGAAATAAATTTGCGTTCTTAATAATGCCAAAACGTAAAATAGCCAATACTGAGAAAAATTGGAAGTTGAAACGAATTCAAAAAAAGCTCAAAAAATTCAGAGCACACTGCAGTGTTGGCTACAACAGGTAACATATCTCATACAAAACAGCCCTTACTTTTTAGGAATCCGCAAATTATTAGTTATTGCCAACCTTATGCTCATACAGAAGAGTACGGTAACACTCGTTACCTTTGAATATCGTTGATATCAACAAAGGAGAGTGAAATCATGCACCACGCATGCGGTAACACTCGTTACCTTTTTCCATTGATGATATCGACAAAGGAGAGTGAAATCGTCCGATTTCAATATTCCTCGAGATCATGTGATCCAGACGAAAGGTAACACGCGTTACCCTTTTATATCGACGATATCCACAAAGCAAGTTCACAGAGGATGGAGGAGAGACCACTAATCAGAAGAAACAAGAAACACTGTTACCACCAGGAAATAACTTGCTTAAACAAGGTAAATTTTTAGATACGTGGGAAGCGATAATCAGTGACTGAACTAGATCAGAGGGATACATCTACCCTTTCATAGAAAGTCAAAACAATTGTGTACACCTAAGCCAGTTACTGCTTGTCTTAGAACATTAATCATTCTCTTGGTTGCTTACTTCGGCGATGTTCTGATTATGAACTTAAATAAATCTCAATGACAAAAAAACATTTTAAAGTTCACCGTAAACTACCGTAAACCGGTGGTCAGGTAGGCAGCAAGGAGCCCGCCAGTCTTTAATCTACAAGCGATTGGGGCAGTAATTTGACGGTGTTTGCAAACTACATTGCGTGAACAGAAAAAAATAAAGCGGACAAAGAGTCTAGATCATTACCACTCGATACCGAATGCGAACCGAACCAAACCAAAAAATTACTAAAAAATTCGGGATTCCTGAAGTAGACCTATTGGCTTCACGAATAAACAATAAGTGCAAAAGGTATATTTCCTGGCTTCCCGATGCAAATTCTTTGGCGGTTCACTATTTGGTGGAACAAATATTACTTTTACACCTTCCCACCTTCACAAGCGTGGTACCCTATTTTTAAAAGACTGTTGAAGAATGAAGAAAGATAATACACTCTAGACGGCAATATCAACCATGGTCAAGTCGCTAGCAGAAGTCACTCCCAATCATTACTTCAGTTGTTTGAAAAATATTGGACCTTCCTCCACGAGGATGATACAAAAATCATTAGAAATTTTTAAAAGTGTATCACGCTATCACGTGGAATTGGGATCGGGTGCTGGCGGTTTTAAAAACTTGGTTTAAGTTTAGAACAGTTAACGTACAAACTAGTCTTTTACTGTCAATCTCATCAGCAAGTAGAGTACAAACCTTGACGGCACTAAAAATGGGGAATATACTGTGGACGGGAAAATAGAAATTTGAATTACAGACAAGATTAAAATATCAGCTCCAAATAAAACCAACCCGCTTCTGAAATTCCCTTATCTTCACAAAATGGTAGAGCTATGCGTAGCTCACAACGTAGACTTATTTAGAAAAAATTCGCAACAAATATGAGCAACTGCTACTAATGCATAAAAAAAACCATTTCACACACCATAAGGTTCCTAAAAAGTTAGGTGGAATTGACACCAAAATATTTTCCGGCCCCCGTTGTGCAGCAACTTCGGCTGCTTCAAGATAAGGTGTCAATATTGACGTAATATCCCGTACAGCCGCTTGGACACGATGCTTCAATACATTTTTTAAATTTTATATTGGACCCTTAGTCCAGCCCTAAGAAACGTTCCCAAAAAAGCACTGAGCATAGAATAAAACACCATCATTTAAAAAGATATACTCGTTATTGTATATATTATTGTGTAGATAAAACTACACCGTTGTGGGTCGTTATTGCTTTGGTTCATATTGTTATAAATTATGAAAAATATACCTCCAGCTCCAGCTGCAGCGAAATCGCCTTTCACTCTGAACATCTACAGTGTGTAATCAAGGACAAGCGAAGGAAAATTAAAAGATTAATCGACGTAACTGGAAGATTAATATTAATTTTCAGAGCATGTCGGTAGGTTCAATTACAAACTTACCCTTTACCCAGTGATACCCCCTAGGCGATTTTGTTTCAAAACGAAATGATCCACAGGCGTTCGGCGGAGACAAATAGCGAAGAAAACACGTTTTTTCATTTAAACGTCGTAATCGAATACATGATGAACAAGCTCGGAAAATTAATATTAATCTTCATGGTAAGTCGATTATTATTTTAATTTTCTCAGATTTTCTTATAATTATAGAACGTGTTTTATATTTGTTACCCATATATTGTTTTGTGATTGTAGATGGCGTTTAATTCACTTTAAATAGACGGTTTTGTGTTATGATTTCAGTGCCCAGATAATTCGGGTTAAGTTTGCACAAAAGTTCTACATTTGAACCCGTGTACATTTGCTGTATAAACAACGAGCAATGTCACATAAATGTAATTATGCTTACACCCGCTGACCCAGATGTTTGCATTAAAAGTAGAATAACATCAGAAGTTCGTGTTCATTTTTGCATTCATCCGCTAAAAAATCGATATAATATTTTGAAAAATTTTGACCCAAAGCATCTTTTCATATTTTAAATGTGATTTTAGTTATTTTTGTGTTATACTCTATGCATATTTTAAGACAATCTTACTCTTCTTTCTTTTTTAACTTAAGGTTATTTGTTTTTTTTTGTTTTACTTCAATACCTTCATTTTAATAGCAAATATGTTTAATTTAAAGAAGCATTGTAGGGAAAGTTTTCCCTACAATGCTTGCCCTACAATGCTAGTTAGCCGACCAACGGAAAAAGATGTATATATACACCATTAGATAATATCATTGATTCACTAACCCGCACTTTGCGCGATTTCATAATAGCCGTTTCAATATTTTTTGATGTTATTTTCAAAAGTGGAAAGGCGTATTTAGTAGTTATATTTCATTAATTATCTCAATTGATTTTTAATAGCTGTAAATAAATTGTTTCTTCATGCTTGTTACTTAAAAGTACTTCTAAAAATAGTGATAATACTGAACCTGGTTAAATTTGAATTTGAAACAAATTTCTTACATATAATATACTAATAAATATTGGGATTAATCTATTTATATTATTGCATACATTATTATTTGAGGTTTTGCTTGAGTTTGTGAGTTTCTAGTCACTTTTTAATTTACTTTTTACAAGATTCATACCCTCGGATCCTAAAATATTAAGATATTGAATTAAAAGGATCGTTTAAAAATATTATGCCGTGCATGATTTAACCCGCAAATCATTTATTCTTTCATTCACTTTTTCAAAATTTCAATAATGGTGGTATTGTTGTTAAATTAAGGTCCGTTATAAAACTAAGTAAAATTAAAGCAAAAACTAAATATTTACGATAAAAATTTATCATAATATTGTGTACAGCGATTATGTTAAAAGGTGGTGAACTAAAGTTTTATTTTTTGTCAGTGAGAGTTTCCTGAATAAGCTTAAGAGGTTAATTGACATGGGCTACGAGTTATAAAATTGTACTCGCTTAGTAGTTTCGATACAAGCGGAATATATGTTTACCGCGTAATAAATAACATTAAAGCTTGCACGGAAACAACCGTATTTTAACTTAAAATTGACTTTCTACTTCAAAACTAAATCGGGGTATTCAGTGGCGAGCACAACAACATAACGATAATTAAGTACAGTTACGTAGCTTATAACGACATGGCCGAGAAAGAGAGCAAAAAGTGGCAAATTTTACCGCATTATAAGTTTTTGCAGGGTTTTTCTGAAAGCGGTATATAAGCCGAAAAATATAACAATAAAATGATTTTGGGAAAAACGCGTAGTCTCTAATCGCAACGTTTCGTGGTTGCGATTAAATTTGCGATAACAGAACAATAGGAAATATTAACAATATCGCTGGTAATTAACACTGGCGCCGGCGTAACCTAAAATTTGGAATTTTTAGGACGCGTTCGGCGATATTTGATACAGACACAAAGTGGCCACTGGATAAAGATTATTATATTAGACATTATATAAATAATGTATTGTAAATATTATACCTATGGCACTTTGCACTTTCAAAGATCAAAGTAATTATGCTAAAATAATTCGCACAATTGTAATACCGGCGAGTAAACAGATTAGCAAATTAAGTTTCTGAAATGAATTCATTTGCTATTTCTAGAAAATAATTGGTAAAAAGATAAAGAGGATACTAATTTCTAGTTACATACCTAAATAGTAACCCGTCACATTTCAGAATTGACTTTAATTTGAAAGATATGTCAAACTTAAACCAAAACAACTTAGAAAATAAGAAGTTTTCTTGTAGTAATTTTTCCAATTCCAATAATTTGACAGGGATGCTTTTTCTCTTTAGTATTATCAATTTTTTCCATATGGAAAAGTTAAAAAAATTTAGTCCATTCTTGTGAACGATAATAAAAAAAGGTGATACTAAGTTTATCAGTAACTCATTACAATAAACTAAAACAGAACGAAATCTTTTTATCAGAAAGATAACAGTACAAAAAAATTAAACCGAAAAATATAACAGAAGTCAGTATCACCATTGCAAAACAAAACAATAAGAAGTTTATTGGAAAAAGAAATAAAAAGGGGTTAACCCAAAAACAGGAGAAAAGTATCGAACATAAACTTAAACCTTCAAAGCTGATGGCGACAGAATTAAAATATTTAATTACATGATAAGCGGACGTTCAGTGTTTATTGATTTTATTTAGAACTCAAAATTAATTGTACATTTTTTCGCAAATATCCGATCGGTGAAATAGGTGAAAATGTGACGCAAAGATTTCTGAAAACTGGTAAGCAGGTAGGCAGTGCCGGGGCCTGGAGGGAAGGACGACCGAAGTGTAGAGTTAAAACGCCTTTTCTTTCAATTAAAATCCGACTATTTCTGATGCATTCAGGTACGCCGAAAAACAATACCTGAAGAAATTATAATTGCATTGTAATGATATTATTTATAATTATCCGATCGCTGGCTCTCATTTTGTTCTTATTTTGATTGTCTAACTAATCTCTGTCTTCAGTCCAGCCGCATTCCTGAGTCGTGGAAAACTTCCAGAGTTTGCCCAGTTCATAAGAAATCAGACAAGAATGTCATCAGTAATTATAGACCCAACTCGATAATATGCAACTCCCTCAAAGTTTTCGAAATCCTTCTCTATAATGTTATTTACTCGGCGACGAGTCAGCAGCTGTGTTCGAAACAGTACGGTTTTATAAGGGATTGATCGACAACTACAAATTTATTTCTTATCACGCAGGATATAGCTAATGCCATCGACGGCCATGCACAGCTGGATGTCATTCATGTAGATTTAACAAAAGCCTTTGACAGACTAATCACAACATTCTGTTAAACAAATTATCTAGAATTGGATTTTCCTCCTCTTTACTCACGTTGACGGAATCATACTTAACTAAAAGCAGGCAGTACGTTTTCGTGAATGGTTTCAGTTCGAGCGAATATAATGTAACTTCGGGTGTGCCACAGGGCTCCGTCCTAGGGCCCTTATTGTTCATTCTATTTATTAATGACATAGGGCTGGACCTTTCCTTCAAATACCTTCTTTATGCAGATGACTTAAAACTGTATGCTGTCATAAATCATTTTCTTGATTGCATTCGACTGCATCATGATCTGAAGATTCTAAATCTGTGGTGTAACAACAACATGATGCCTCTTAACATTAACAAATGTAGTGTCATGACTTACTCTTTGAAATCGTCCCCAATTCTCTTTGACTACAGCATTGGCTCAACATCTCTTGCTAAACCGGACTTAGTGCGCGATCTAGGTGTAATATTCGATAAAAAGTTGAGTCAATAGTGGCAAGCTCATCTAAAACTTTAGGTTTTTTGGTCAGATGCGGTAGGGATTTTGCTTCACATAACTCGATAAAGCTTTTGTTTACCGCTTTTATTCGCTCGAAGTTAGAATATGCCCCTGTCGTCTGGTCGCCTGGTTATAGCGTTCGTTCGCAGAACTTGGAGTCCATTCAAAGGCGATTTCTAAAATATATGTATTATAAAACTCATGGATTTTATCCTGAACAGGGTGTTCCTCAGACTGAGTTGCTGAATTTTTTTTCGATGGACTCTCTGCAGACCAGGCGCGAATATTTGTCACAAGTTTTGTTATACAAGCTGATTCATAATTCGGTAAATTATCCTGACTTACTTGAGCAGCTGAATTTTATGGTTCCGCGGTTAGCATCGCGATACTCTGCTACCTTTTACATTCCCACCGCGAGGACTAATGTCTTGAAGTTCTCTGCCTTATATAATATGTGCAACGTATCCAACCGTACCAGCGATTTAGACATTTTTAATTGCAGTTTGAGTAGCATTAGGCTAAAATTCTGTTGTGCCTAGTCTTCTTGCAAGTTCGTTGCCTTCGAAGTTGAGTAATTTCCTTCATTAGTATTTTTCTTATGTTCATTTTGTTTCGGATCATCTTTTTTGCAATATTAGTGTATTTGCGTGGTGGTGTTTATACTTTGTAAATAATTTTGTAATTCTGATGAAATGTAGTTGGTGTTCTCCTGCTCTATAATTGGGTTTGATCCTGTTGAGCAGTATATGTAAATAAATAAATAAATAAAATAAAAAATGGGGTTAAGTTTTAGAGAAATGTTATTTCTCAGGTTAGACTCACCTATTACTCTTATTGTCTTTTGTTGTCTTTGTTCTATAGTAAGTAAACCACAGGAAATTAATCAGTTTTTATTGCGAAATCATACAACGCAATCTAATGGGGATATTTAACATAACTAACAAACTCAGGAGCCAGAAGACAATCTTCTAGACAATTTTATTTGATCTGGCCATATTTGCAAAAAATACTACCGATTAACATTTTTTTATTTTGGTTACAACAGTACTTGTATTATCAGCATATATATATATATATATATATATATATATATATATATATATATATATATATATATATATATATATATATGTGAAGCCTTTATCCTTCGCAACTAGTAAATGCTGCTGGTTTGAGGATTATCAAAAATAGAAGCACATCGGTTAGTGATGGTGGAGCTAACAGACCGAATTAAAGCTGTAACACTTATCTAATTCTTGCACTTGGCTAGATACTCTAAAAAAAATCTTATGAAAAAACCTACATCTAATGGTTTCAGGGGTGTCCTATCTCTCAACCGTATTTGGTGGGTTTTGGTCTATAATTCCTCAGAGTTGAACGCACTTTATTCTTTTTATACAGCGTGATTCATTAATAATAGAAAATATTTCCACTGTTGAATATAAGTATTAAGACCTTAGATAAAATGTGTTTGTGTTTAGGTTGTGATAGATAAATGTTGAACGTAACTATTCATTGGAAAAAATTGTAATAAATAAAATTATGCTTTTTGGTAATACGGATTAAAGTTTGATTTGCGTAGTATGTATGTTATTTGTGCAAAATATTAACAAATCAAAAAATTATACCAAAATGGCAATTTTGTCAGTGGCGTAGAATTTGGGGAGGGTCAACCAGCCATTTGAAATTGTTGCATACTGTACTTTCCGTGTGGTAGGGATTCTTCAAATAGGTTTCCAATTACTAATGTATTACCCCATAACAGGCTGGAAGCAAGTTTTTCAATGCGATTGTACTGGTAAATCGTTGTTGGTACAGGATCGGTTAAATAGGATCAGAGTATTTGGATGCAAAATGCTCAAAAGCTACCAAAATTAAATTATCAAAATTGGAAAATATTTAAGAAAAACTAAATTCTTTGATATTAGAATTTTCCTTGCAGCATATTTATTTGCGATTTCATAAACAAAAAGTTAAATAAAAGTTGTAGGATTCAAAATTAGTTTCTTGTTGTTTTGTTTTACCAACACTGAAATTTTAAATAAAGCAAACTCTGTTATTATGCATTCTTAGATTCCTTATAAAAAACTAAACTAATTTTATGTTATATATTTTACTTAATTTTGACAAAAAAACTATTGAAAATCCGAATATTCTCAATTTTGAAATGAAATCTCTCAATTAATGAAATGAAATATTCCTTACTCAGTAGTAAAATTACAACAAATTGAAATAAGAGAAAGAAAAAATTCAAAAAGGTACATTATTTCGAATTGAATACGAATTTCATCATAATCTAAAAAAACGATTTAGTTTAAATTTAATCTTGGTAATTTCAGGGCATTACCTATCCATATTTTTTGTTTTGTTTGAAAGTGGTTGAAACTTACCTACACAGTTCGATCTATTTCTTCTAAAAATTCTGCTATTTTTAAAGTTTTTGCTCAAAATACCAAAATAATTATTAGATACATTATAAGAGTAACGTCATGGTTGTTCTGTTACTAGACGAGTGTATTTTGCTGTTGTTCAATCTCATATGAGCTATCGCTTATTTTTCCACCGTATTTGTCCCGCGTTTACTGGTTGGCCATTCACGGCGGCTCACAGTTGGCGGAAATGGTCTACGTCGCGCAATCAGACAGGAGGATTTCCGATTTTCGTCTGAGGAAAATTCGCGGATAAGTGGATGGTGGTCCAGACAGCCGACGTAGACGACGCCCTGCATCGCGGTTATTCGATTTTGGAGACGGGGATTACCGCTCTATCATACCAATCGCCAAGCAAGCGAAAATACCGCGACAATTTAATGGGTGCCACACAATGGGCGTTCATGATGCTGGATAAATTTAAAATATTCCCGAGGGAATATATTTGAAAAGATTACAGGTGTAAGGGAGAAAAATCTCATATGTCTAGACTTCATATTTTTTGCCTGGCGGGAAAATTGGTAATGTGTCGGAAAATTGCGAATTCATATCTAAATTAACCAATATTTAACATTTTTTATTCAGTGTGATATACCGAAATTTTTCAGAATAATAACTTATCTTAAATTTAATTATCTAAAAGAGTTCCAGTTATGTAGGGGGAGTATACAAATAATAATAATAATAATAGGTCTTTTTTTTGACAAAATTACTAATAAAAAATACCAATAAAAACTAATATACTTACATACTTTTCAAAACGCAAATTCTAGCGTAAGATCTTGATCTCAAATAATCAATATTAACCATATATCGAATATTACAATAATACTAAAACAACAAAGTATAAAAGTCCAAACCCCTTTTTTTCCCAAGCACTAGAACAGATGTGGATTCAAAATAAAAATATTTATAATAATAAATCATAATATAAATAAAAAATAATAATATAATAAATATAAAACATATTTCATAACCTCAAATACAAGAACTGCTGGTAAAAATTGGAACAGTTTTGATCCATTTCAACTCAAATACTTTTTCTGAAATGCCAGCAAACTTTTTAAAAACCATAAAAAAATCGGGCACGGCTGTTCTGGATTGTTGCGATCTGCTTTCATTAGCAAAGGTTAAAAATAGAAAATAGACAATACAGTAAATTAATATAGCGCGTGTCTGAGAAAACACAAAAATTAGAATATCGTAACATTGCTTCTTCGTATTACTATACGGCATGTTTTGCTAAAATAAAATAGCTACGAATTCTCTTTATTAACCTGTCACATATTATGTATCTCATGTGACGAATAAAAAATAAGTGGAAGCGACAAATAAATGTATTTAAATGTTTTGGTCTAAAAATTAAAAGTAATTAGAAATTGGAAGCAAATTTTATATTTTAGTTATAATAAGCATTTAACAAGCTAATAATTTAGTAGGTAGTCAACCTATTCTTATATCGGTTGGCGGATTCATAAAGATATATTGGAGGATATGGCTTATACGAATGTATAAATTGTTAGTTTTCTTTTTCAAGTGGGTTTTTTAGGTTTTGTCTTATTTGGTAGAAAATTAATGAAGAAAAATATTGCAGGAAAACATTGTATTTGCCTTAATATTTAAATTATTAGGACTATAGGCCAGATTTTCTAAGAAGGTACAAAAATTACAATATCTAAATAAAATAATTGCAAATAACTTCTATTAATTAATATTTCATTTTTCCTCATTAGTTGACGCATTGACAGACATTCTTTATCAAAAAGTATGTTAAATATTATAATAGAACATCATACGGAAAAGGCAACTTAAAAACAATTCGTGTATTCACAAGTTTTTAGTTCAAAATTTTCATAGTACATCTGTAAGCAACATGTTTAACTTTTAACAGCTCCTCCTGAACTGGTCGTCCTGTATTGGTACGAGTGTAATTTATTGCCCCCATAACACAAAAATAAGGCCTAGTTACAGCTACATAAGGAAAAATCGCAAGCTCGACGAAAACAATCACCAACAATTTCGGTTTAAAAAAAATTCCGCCACTACAGTTCAAATTTTATTTTTATTTGCGTGTTTTATTTTCAATTTCAATCAATTTCTGAGCCCGTTGGCGCACCGAGCTTGCGCCTTTCCGAATATGCCTCTCCCACCGTTCCAAACGAAACAGCTGAATTCTCCACGTCGTCGACACTTTGACTTGACAGTTCTCTCCAATCCGTAGAAGGAGTGAGTACGTTTTCCTTGCTCATCAGTAAGGATTCAACGTGCTCTTATACTGCGGAAAGCGATTAATAATCGGCGTGTTCCTTCGTTTTTGCGGTGATGTTGTTGCACTCGGACAGCTGTAGTTCGAGCGGTACCGCCACCAATACCACACAGGGTGGTACTTCGGCTAGAAGAAGCGGCGTTGGTGTTCCGGTAAAGAAGGAATTGATTCATCCGAGGATAATGGATTCGCCAACGTTAGCCAGGGTGGAACGCGCCATGCTGAGACACGAAGGGGTCAACAGAGAAGGCCAGGATGTGATAAGAGCTGGGTTTACTCAGGTCGGTACCACTTTGAATTCTTTCTTTTTTATAATGGATGCAGTGTAGAAGGAACAAATCTAATGTTTTTTTGTGATGTATCTACTTTTCTTACCATGACTTTTTTTTAAGCCGAAACGTAAAAACAATTGCAAATGGTAGTTAGCAGTCACTTTTTTATCCTTTATAAGAAGCCATTTCAGAACAAAAAAAAAACATCTAATTACTATATTAACCTCGAATAAATACGGAAGTTGGAAAAGTATTTCCTTGCATTGGTGGATTTTTATGGCGACCGCGGCAAACTTTTATTTTACAAAAAGGAAAAGGAAGTACTTACGTTCAACATGAATTTGTTGTGGGTAGATGGAATTATGTCCAAGTCATCAATGTTTTTGTCGTTCTAAGCATTTTTTTTTAATTCTCGTTCGAACAGGTAGATAAAATTGACAAAACGTACTAAAGAAAATTAGAAGTTAATGTTTAACAACCAGTATCTTGGAAACTATACAAACTGTTTTTTTTGTGTACAGTTTCATTTCAAATGGCAATTCGTTTTGACGAATTTGTAATTTGTTGCCGCCATTAAAAGATACAAGTAAAATTGTGAAAACATAAATCTTAAAAGAATTTGATTGCCGGTTATCGACAAATAAAAGTTTTGTCCTCCTGCCAAAAATTTGCGTTATTTTTAGTATCGGTGTCCAAAAGAAAAATTCGAATTTTCCAAAATATGTATTTGAAATAGAATATTTGATTAACCAATTACTAGGTATATATTCGCGTTTGCTAAATTATAAGTAATTATTATACTTAATGTCTTTCGTTTATGCTATATTTTAAGCGAATTTCGAGATTTTTTTTTAAAAACGAACAGCCTTCTATAAACATAGTCGCGGGCACTTGTTCCGGATGTTTACCCGTTTAACGCTCCACATCCGCATATATATGAACTTCTGGGTTTTTACTTCAAAATTCCTCGTAGATTAGCAGATACAGATTAGCATAATTCTTGAGTAAAATTTTATATTTTAATTCCTTGTGGTTAAATAAATATTTCGTTTAGTTAGGTTAGGTTTGGATTTAGGTTAGGGTTAGACTATGATTAGATTTTTTTTAAAAATGGTACTTTTAAAAATCAGTTTTTTTTTACTTTTTTTTTAAACGATGTATTATCTAGACTAAGATGCTATTTATTAGCTATTCGATAGGGTTTTGTCAACTGAAAATTTTGTTTTATCTGTATTAAGCATATTCAGGCAACTTGCACTATCCTAGTAAAAAAAATAAATTTTACACTTTACAATTTAGTTATTTCTTATATTAAATCTTTTTTTATTGTCCCAAGACTGACTAAAATTTAATATTTCGAAACCTATCGGACATAAGATAAAGCAAAAGAAGGTTATTATACAATTTGTAACAACAATAGTTTGCAGCGAGTGCCAAATATAAATATTTTTAAAAATGCTATAATATTCATTTCCTATGTCGAAAAAAACATAAAAATAGCAAATTTCATTTCGATAATTGTAGAAATGTCATATTAACGGCAACAAAACAATATTTCTATTTTATCTTTTTAACACCCCGTATATTCAAAGTTTCTGAGTTTGGTTTGACGAAAAAAGCAGTTATTGTGTTGTGTGCTACCCATTATTATAAACTTCTTGGCATATTGTTAAGCGAATTTGTTAAAACTCGGTACTTAGTTTAGTTAAAAAAAATTACCAAATTATTTTTTTGTCTATAAGCAAAGCAAAGATTTTTTTTATTGGTTTTGGTTAGTCGCACCCAAAATGCGCGACACACTGTATAGTGATTACGGGAACGATACACTAGTTACCGGGTTAAAAGGGGAACTTTCCAGTAGAGCTCCTCGTTTCCCTAAACTTTCATAGTCCTGTTTTAAAAGGGGATAAGGGCTTGGCTATTTGCGTCAACAATGGAATTATACACTTGCACTTATATGTTAATTTAATATTTCTCCCATATAACGGATGCTTTTACGGCTCTATCAGGCGATTGCAATTTAACGTTTTGTTTTTAGTCGATTAAATGGGTCTCGAAATATTTTTATAACCACTTATTTGACGCACTAAAAAGAGAGAAGACTAAGACCTAGAAATTGGGAAAAAAATTTAATAATTTTTTCTTGTGTATTTTTTCTTCACAAAGAATGTAGCATTGTCGTTACTGATAAGGACATCACCATTCTCGAAAAAAAAATATTTCAGATTGATTTTTTTATATCCTCATGCGTGAATTGAATCAAATCCAAATAATTTTAGAGCAAAGGGTATGAGGTTTACATATAAACTTCTAATTTCTGGGACACCCTAATTGTAAACTAAATAAAACTAAAATTTTTGTTTACCAATCGAGATATTTTTGCAACCTTCGTGCGTGTTGTACGATATCGACAATTGCGCATCGGCTTTGCCAGCGACCTCAAGAGGTCAACTCGTATGAGTTGAAACGAAAGGATGGCCGCGCAAGATCGCGACTGAGATTGTGCGTCTACAGATTAAAATTTTTTTTCGTGTAATCTCCATACAAGGCAATGATCGAATGAAACTGTTATCGTCGGGCGATAAGGGCCCCAGGACTCGACGTCACGCCATTTATGCTGAGGACATCTTCAGGTCATTAGCGGCGTAATTACCGAGAAATTTGCCTTTGGATTTGGGGAATTAATTAATCGCTCCTCATATTACATACACACAGTATTGCGTTCGTATAAACCGGTCGTGATAAACATTTTAATGTATAAGAAATAAACGAGTACAATTCAACCACCCAAAAAAATGTTGCTTGTGCCGTTTAAACAAAAAATTGATATATTTTTATATTATGCCAGCAGGTAAAACTAAAAAATAAAAATTTATATGAAAAGTTCCAAATTGTACTATGTGACTTTTCAGAGCAAAAAAATATTACGTAGCAACAAAAAACGTAAACAACAAATGACAAAAAATAAAACAGATATGTAGATTTAGATTTTTACCACCGAAAAAGAACGGTACTGCAATAATGTGACCAACTTTTAAATCTATCCACACTTATCCACTTATACAGTTTTTCCCACAATGACATTTTAAACCTTTGCTTTTAAGATATGACAATCAACAATCCTAACAATTTTGGAAATTTGGTTTTGTTTCCGCAATTTTATTTTTTACTAGATTTTCAAAATATTCTTGTCAAATTATTGTTATGTTGTTTCCATTTTTTTTTATTTCTAATTATACAGGACATGTTAATGTTGAATTCGGCTGTTCGACTTATCGAATCGAATGGTTGAAACACTTGTAAATCACATTCGTATGGCGTTAAATCCGTGTCATCTCAAATTTTTTCACGTTTTCGTGTAGAGTGACAAATATTAGTAGAAAAACGTTGAGCCCGATTGTGAAAAATCATTGAGATATGTATACTATTTTTCAATGGTCGTATTTGACAAGCAGCACCCTTAGATTTACACGAATGTCAAAACAACTTGAAAATAATATAAATACTTTAATATTAATTTATACATATATACATGGATTTACATAGTTCAATGGATTAATAGTAATTGTTTTCATAGCCTAACTAAGCAAAGCTACTGATGTTATAACTCGATTATGTATGGATGTAGTATGATTCAGTAGAGGACCAAATTTCATGATTCACACTGCTTCTATATTTATATAAATATTTTCTAAATGCCCGGCATATTATAGTGTTAAAACAAAAGCAGTTGACAGCGAAGAATCTCCGTCAGCGAGCACCAAATATGAACATAAACTTCTGAAATCGTTCCCAATTATGGAGAAGTAAAATTTATCACGCTAATATTTTAAAATAAAAGACATTGGGCATTAAGGATTTTTTTCTTTGCTGCAAACGGACATGCATGGCGCAGATGTTAATTATTTTAGCCTTTTGACAGTAGTCTATTATTGCCTAATCCGGTACAAGTTTGTAAACATTTTTCAACGATTGCGTTTGACTTGTCAACGAAAATATCGCACCATGTCGATGTTTTGATTAGTCGTACTAATAAACTCCAACTGATTAAACATACGTTTCTAAACTAAATTTTTGTTTTTTTGGCGATCCTTTCGTGTAAAGTATTTACCGAACTTGTTCCCTAAAAGCCCATGCGCGGGCGGGTCAAATTAAATTAGCTAGGAGAGAAACTTCATAAATATATCAAAAGTAACTCGGGGGGATTTGAAAATTCTCCGAAGCAGGGTCCTTATTACACAAAAAAGAGATAACTTCGACGGCGAAAAATTTCCACAGGCGACCACCGAGTGTTTCTTAATTATTTTGCGACGATAATGCCCGCGAAGTAAGTTCGTTGGAAGTTTAATGGAGTTGTCGGGCTTGCGTTGATGGATGGAGTCGAGATCATTATCGACAAATTGTAATCGGTTGGTCTTCAAGTTTATTTCGGCTCTTGCGAGCCGACAAAATCACATTTGAAATGAAATATTTGTGCTTGCAGACATTTCATTCCGGAATTCAGTCAAATCCTTTCGAAATGCTGAAATTCGATTTTTTTTTTAATTCTTGGACAATCTGGTGTCCACTGCTACCGGGTTTTTTTTTTCTGTTAATTTAAAAATGTTTTTTTCATAAAATTTTATTTGATAGGCCAAATAAATAATATGTACGTTTTTATTTTTGTTGGATAAGGAAAGTGGGCAAAATGAAACAATTTTTGAATCAATTTTTTTAACTTTTAATGTTTTTTTTTTTTAATGCGGAAACCAGCACAATCAAGATCACTCCATCTCAATCGCTCAATCTCATAAAGTACATTACTCTAATGAATATCCACAAAAAGGGAACACCATCGAAACCCTGGCTAAAACTACCAACCTTTGAAGAGGAAATTTTCTCAAAGGAAGACGTCATATTCAAATTCGCTGATTGCTGATTTAGCTTTTTATAAAAAGGTAGCAATATTTGACTCTTCGACAGCGGTTTTTACCAATTTTCTTTGTATATCAATAGATTTTAAATATCTAGTATTCTAATTTTAGTATTCTAGTATGGTTTGTAATTATAATGAAAATAAACGAATTAAGTTCACCAAATATTCGGACCTACCCCTCTGGTGCAGATGAGTACGAGTAATTGAAATAACATCAAATTTTTTCACCAGTTGTTTGTTGAGTTTCGGTAGAACAAAATCATTTTCGATTTGGTCTATAAACCCTTGGAACGACGTGAGGACGTTGTTAATTTTACGTGAAATGCTAATAAACGGAAACGAATGTTTAATTGCCACTCTCTAAACGAACTTATTAACGTGTATAGAAAGCCGAAGTGTCTGCGCATTTCTAAGTAAGAGAACCCCATAAATTAGTTGATATTTTTCGGAAATTTTCGTATGTCTAATATGGTCCATCTGTTTTATTGGAAAATTGTGTTCAATAGTGTCAGCGCGAAGACAAATGCGCACGTAATTCAGGGACACCAGGATTTAACAAAAATGACCCACATGAGTCAGTCAGAATGTCCAGCAAATTGAATAATTCTTTAATTACGCGTTGCTTTATTTTTAGTGGCGATGGAAACTTGTCGTAGTGATTCACCAGTTAACTTTAAAATAAGCGTTTCGCATTGCGAAGATGCTGGCCTGTGAATAAAACAATTAATAACTAAATGATGGACCGGCCGCACAATTTTAAATACGAGAACCCTTCAAAACCGCCTACGTATTGTTTGCATAATAATGCCATTGTATAAGGACTGACTACAAATTTATTAATTTGAAATAAGACAGACAGGCCCAGTGACGTTAGCAGAGATGCTCTACCGTTCATGTAGAAGCAGTGTTGCCCAGTCTTCATAAATGTGGCATCAGTTGAGACAAACATTTTATTAGTTATTTCGTTTACCAGTAAAACCGACGGAGAGGGATTATTTTGGCCTCAAAACTATATCTGCACGATCCCAATTTAATTTAAGTTAGGATTTAGTGTCAGTGAACATATTTGGCTGCTTACACTACTTTGAGTGGCGAGAGTTAACAATACTTTTTTTTAACTTGTATTTTAGATGCAATAAATTTGATATGTCGGAAGAGTACATTTTTTCATCAAAAAATATGTACACGTGTTTTGTTAATATAGTTGGTTGCACCTGGTGTCCCCTACTATATCAGCTGTAAAACTAGGCAACAATATCCATTTTCCACCAAAAAATAGTAGATGTTAATTTTTAATTTGTTAGGTTTTATGGTTTATATATCGCATATATTGATTGTATTATTTGGGAAGGTAATAATAGAGGAGAATCATGGATTTTTGGGTGGTATCAATAATACGTAATTAATTACATAAAATTAATTCTATAAGGTACTCATAAAATTAATATTAAGATAAGAAAACTATTATTAGATTCAAACAAAATAAACCCATTACTTAGCAAATGTGCCAGTACTTTACTTTAAAAATGTCCAATTTTACCATTGAAATATTAAACCGAAAGCTCACCGGTGAAGCCCGAGGAAAAAAGAAAAAAAACACCAAGAACTTACAAACTAGTGAAACAGCAGTAATATGTTTTGCTAATTTGATATAGATGTCGTTTTATTAAGATTTTGATTAATTGTTTTTTAGAATAATTATTTTATTAATAATTTATTAATAATTTATGAAATTGTTATCATTATAAAAAACAAATAATAATAATATAGTTGATACATATTATATAGTGTATATAGTGTATCGCTTAAAACTAATCAAAATATCGCCGTTTTTATAAAACTGGCACATTTTATTAGTATTATAATAGCACTAACTTTTGAACCCTTTTCCAATAAAACTTTCGCTATTATGATTTGCGCAGTGTTTTTCTATAAATGGCTCCACTGTGCGTCCTCGGTTTCAATAATAAAGAAGTCTGCAATAGTGCTGACTTCAATTTATTCACGCCCTACGTAGTGTCTATACTAACAGATTCCATTCATTTATAACAAAAAAATAACTTTAAATAAAATATTTTTTAAACCTACCTAAACAGAGAATGGCATGTTACTAATACACTAATAACAAAATCGTTTATTTATCGTTTAATAAGTACCTACTACAACAATCGCCGGGCCTGTACCGTAACATAAATTAGTTTCTGGAGTTTGTTGGACATACTGTTAAACCAGAAACAGTTCAATGTATACACGCCCTAGATTTGGTATTCTTAATACAGAAATAATATTTATGCAGGCGCAATTAACACCTAATGGTCTATCACCAACCTCCAAGCATCATTGTTAAGACAATACATCATTGTGTCTACAATTTGTACTTCGCGTGTACTCGTCTAAATATTACGCAATTTTAATTTTCTGGCGGGTTAAAGGATGGCGTTTTTTTTTTAATTTACATTTGACATTGATAGCTATAAATTTCAACTAACAATTAATTTAATTTCGAGCATATAAATGTTTCATTTAAAACTGAAAACATGCATTACTCCCCCTAATTCTTAGTCGTTAATTGTTATTCAGTTGTTTAGACTGTTTCATAATTTGGTTGTTTTTAGTTTTTTTTTTGTTAGAAACCCGCCTATAATGTTTACAAAGGAGTGAAATGGGTTTACGTGAGTGCGAGTCAACAACGTGTTCCCTCTTTACCACAATTTTCTTAGTAATTGGCCGATTATAACGATTTCGTGCTTTTTTGTTGTTTCGAATGATAATTAAGTGGTTGTTACTATCACAACTTTATCGTTTTACAAGCGAACGCCGCAGTCGGGTATTGCCATAAAACAACAAAAAATTGTACGATGTCAAGAAGCCACCGCTTCCTTCCGGCTTGAAGTTTGATAACGAGCAGACGAATGTACTTCGCAGCTAGTGAAAAATTATCGCTTTGGAAAAAGCTTTTTTTTTTATCTATGGAGGTTAAGTGTAATACGGAATACTGGGATATGATTTAAGTATAGACGTTTACCTAGTTGAAACGTTTAAATCTGTACCCAAAAATTTCGTTATTAGTAGCTAGTCTATTGAATCATTAAATAAGTCACTATTTAAGTTGCCTTGAAGAACAAAGACACTTTGATGATGCTGCGACGAAAATTTATTTCTCCATCTTACATCGTACATGTATTTCTAGGAGTAAGTCTATCTCCTAGTAAATTCGACGTTTATTAAAATAAAATTTGATTTTTCATTGATGAAAGATATGATGGTTGTGGAATTGACCGTTCAAATTTTTTTATGTCGATTGACCGAAATAATTTTAAGAATACCATGGTCGTCGCGTTGCTCTGGGAACCAAATGCAGTCGGTATTATTATTGGGATTCCCCAAATCGCTAAGTATCGTATTCGGACATTCCTTGAAGGGGGTTACAGGTACATTGGACATCACAAACCCATAATAATTTAATATTAAATGCATATTATTATTAAATAATGATAGATAACACTTTACAATTGCAAGGAGTCCATTGACCACGGTTAATTGGTCAGTCCCAACACTAATCACCAGCATATTCTGCAAGACACTCATATTCTTCAAAATGTAAGAGGCCCAATGTCTTAGTTAATAATGGTTTTTCTAGTTCAACATTTAAAGTATAGTCTTTAGTGACATGCGCTTTTTAAAATATGTTTTTTAAATACCTAGGATATTATAGCGTTGATTTAAGCTCAACATTAATATAATAAACATTACATGTGCGTGTGAAAGTTCTAGTCAGATTTCGAATTATATGAAGTTGAGTAAGAACGAAAACGACATTAGAAGTGAAAAGTTGGCTACTCTTAACTTATCTCTGATTTCATTGATTTGATTTCAAGTTTGATTTTTCTAGATAAGCCAAGCCGCGGTCCGAGCAATTAAATTAAATTGGATCAGACGGCTTATATCAAATCAATATGCTTTGTTCGTTGCCCTATTTAGATTCCGAGGAACGTGTATAACTGTAGGTAAAGTTTGTTAATAAAACCTTCAAGGCAAATGCCACTCGGTGACATTAATGCACACGCATCGCATTTTATATTGGAAAGCCATCCGGACACAAATATATCGCTTTTAAATGTCACTTCATATCTGCCCTTATAGCCCCCTTCTACTGGCGCCGGTTGCAACTATCGATAACGAAATTTCCATGCATTTCAATAAACACCCTCCAAACGACCTTTGGAATTTCAATATATTATCCCGACACACACCTTCGCACAAAACGTATTATATCATAGTCGAGCGGTATTTTCATTTTTAATATAATTACGTCGGAAATGCGATGAAACGGAGGAAAATGGATACACTTGTAAAATATAGATGCGAACGTTTCTATCTTTGCTATTTCCCGAAAAATCTGGGTTGCAAAAATCAAGTTGCACCCGTTTCGTTTTTTTGTTTCAATATTGCAAGGTTCCATATGAGCTGGCGTATTATTTTTTCATGTTAACTATGACGCAATTTTTGTATGAGAAACCGTTTTCAGACAGCTCGACAAACTACATAGAGCGACTGGCAATCGAAAGGAAGGCCTCCGAGGTATCCGCTTAGAATTTTGATGAGGTCCAATCCCGATGCCCATATCTATACATCCATTTTATATTGCAAGCGTTTCCTGTCCGATGACCCCACCCACTAGCTATGTGACTTATTTTCGCAAACCGTATCCATTTATGACGTTCAATTCTTATGAATTCTTCAATTGTTGCGGATGTTATTTTGGATGGTTAAATAAACCGTTGTTATATTTTGTTTGGTACTGTCTTCGCCCCAATATTTGCGGCAAGAACTTTGTGGTCATTGGCATAATAATAATAATAATAATAATAATAATAATAATAATAATAATAATAATAATAATAATAATAATAATAATAATAATAGTAATAATAATAATAATAATAATAATAATAATAATAATAATAATAATAGACTTTAGACTTTAGACTTTAGACTTTATTGGCCATTAAATACATTACAAGAACAACAAATGGCAAGTCACAATATCAAACACATTCTAATAACATTCATAGAGAGCAACATAATTATCAGATAGACAAACACCAAACACTTAAACAAAAATTAGGTAAAAAAAAAGTAAATAAATAAATAAATAAATTCCCAATTAGTATTATGGAGACACTCGTGACGCAACACGGATGTAATCATCTGCAGTATAGAATGCGTTCTCCAATAGAAATTGTTTTATTATATTACAAAATTTAATAATAATAATAATAATAATAATAATAATAATATCACTTTGTAGTATAAAATGGAACAGTCTACATTTTATTATACAGTTTCAAGTCCTGCAGAAAACTTATTTTTGATCCGCTTAAAAAAAAAAAAGAATATAAGGATATACAACTTTTTTTTTATTTTTACTGTGCGTGTATATGAGGTGTGTTGTACATTCGATATATTTTTTTTTGTGATGTTGGTACACATGTCCCTAACATATATTTACAGTTTCATCTAGTTTTGCACGTTTACCTTTTTTTGTGGGACAGAAGCGTTAGACGTGTTTTGTGTGCTCGGCGATTTTCTGCTGTCAAAAAAAAATGGAACAAAGCATTTGCATAAAATTTTGTGTAAAAAATGGAATACAGTGCTGCAAAACACATGAAATGTTGACAACGGCATATGATGAATCTGGTTTGAGCAAAAAAAATGTTTATAAGTGGTAAGCTGTTCCAGGATGGCCGAGAAGACGCCGATGATGAACCTCGTTCCAGCTCGTCAATAATTGATGAGAGCGTTAAAAAGTGAAACAAATGGTGTTGAAAAAGCGTTGATTTTAGAGAAGTGGCTAAAGACGTCGGCATCTGTATTGGTTCGTGCCATGCAAGTTTTGGGCAGGAAACTGCTTAATTTTGAACAAAAGGAGCATCGAAGGAGCATCGCTCAAGAGCTGTCAAACGACGTCAATGCTGAAAAAGTCATAACTGGTGACGAATCATGGGTGATATGACGTCGAAACCAAAGCTCTGTAAGAGAACCCAGAATCGCAAAGACCATGAAATGTCAAGGTTTTGCTTAATGTTTTCTTTGAATATTGTGGTGTAGCACATCAAGAGTTCTTACCAAAAGGTCAACAAAGAGTATTTATTACCTTGAAGTTATGCGTCATCCGAAAGTGTGGAAAAAAAACTCATGGATTTTGCATCACGACAATGCACCTGCTCACTCATCGTTGCTGGTGTCTAACTTTTTTCGTAAAAACAAAACCACAATCATGCCTTAGCCACCATATTCACCGAATATGGCCTGCAACGTTTTTCTGTTTCCAAAACTCGAGAAACTCGTGAAAGGACGGAGGTTTGGAACGATTGAAGAGTTTTAAGAACTCATTGTTCTCCCAGAATGTGCTTCCCAAAAGTGCTTCGAAGACATTATAAATAGTATAAAATTTAACATATTGAATTTTTACTATGCTTTAATTATTTTTGTTGAACATAAGATATAAAATGCATGTATATAATATGTAAAAAGATCATCACAAAACCTAGGAAAGTAATTCTTTAAGTGGGCTCGTATTGATGGTTTTTGAGTATTGCAAAATAGTTATTGGCGACTGCCAGTACAGTTTACCTGCGCTAGTGATAGCGTAAGAATTATTAGCGTTCCGTTAACAGTTTTTGTACGGGGTGGTTTGTGGAAAATACCGTATTTAAATTTTAATGTGGAAAGGAGACGTTTTGCGGAAGGCGAAGCCCTATTAAATGCAAAGCATGTGATTTTAATTGGTTCTACTGCAGGGATCGATAATTCAAATGCCATTTTTGCATTGTGCGTTCAAACAAGCAAAATTAAAACTCCGCATGAAATTAATAGAGTTTTCTGCAATTTTCCTAAGTTGGTCAAGTGTGGATTGGTTTAAAGAATCAAATAATCAGTTCAATATCATATCAAATTTTATTTACAGGGGATTAATTTTTTTTCACCAGAGGTCTCATTACCTTGTAAAATTCCTACATTACCTAACATACAAGTCTTAAGACAATAATGTCTATATTTACTTTAAATTGCCACCGAGTGTACAGTCGCCCATAAAAATGACAAAATTACATATTTATTCCATAGAAGTAAATTCGAAATTAAAAACAATTAGAATGCGGAATTATTTTAAAATTCCGATTGGTTTTTTAGCACCGCAAAAAATAGCGCAAATGCAAACTGCAGGTTATAAATAAATTCCCAGTCAACTTTACGCATTATTTAATTGTATAAGTTCGAATTAACGAGCCCGCAGATTAACACGCCAGATAAAGCTCAGCCTCAGCTTGCTATCGGTAAAGTGATTTTTATTGTGGCCCGTTTATTAGTTTACCGTAATTTCAACAACCTGATCGCATGGACGTTCTACGTGCTTTATTTATTTAATAAAAAAATTTGACCGAGTCCCAATGTATCGAAATTATAGTTCATTTTGGGTTATTGGATGGTAAATTGTGAATTTGAGTTTCTTAAACAGAGTTAGTGGAAAGTAAAAAGGAATGGAATGTTTACACAAATACCTAAATATATGTAAACATTAAATCTCAAAAGGAAAATTTATTAACCAAAATCAACCCGCCTCGAAAATGAAGAAGCTTTTGCTAAAATTCCGTTTGTTGGACAGACTACAAAATAAAAAAAAACTAATAATATGTCATCATATGTACACAAGAACGGTTTTGAATAATCTTGGGAGCCCTTTTTTACGCCAAAATGAGCTTTGGTTTGAAAAACCCGAATGTTACGCCTATGCCATCCCGTTACCGCAATCGCACTGACTATCGCAATTACGGTTTTTAATAGTTGCTTTACTCTCGAGCGACTGGCAACTAGGAAAATATTAAATTAAATCAAACAAGTTTCCAGAACGATTTGATTTACGTTGCCGATGCCCTCATGCGAAGAAATTGCGCAAATAAATATAAAATTTTATATAATATAAACTGATGGGTCTTTATTTTTTATACTTGGGAAGCATTGCGGCCTGCCAAAACTTGTTCACGTCTTGGAAATAATTATTTTGCATGCGAAGTTTGGGGGTCTCCCGAGAATTGTTGTAATTGACCTCCCTTGTCAATTTTAGTTAAATACGTAAGAAACTTCTATAGGCAACTGTCATACTATTTACAAAACTTCTGGATTCCTCCGGCTGTTGTGTCGAACTTGTTAACGTTTCTCCAATCATCCTGTAGGCTTCTTCAGAGCTTAATGAAAACAGATTTTTTTGAATAGTTGTATTAGTAAAAATGTCATTTTATACAAATATGTGTAGAAAATTTTGTTTGATTAATAATATGTAAATAATTTCTGTAATTCTATAACGATAAACAACAAGTCATTTTCTTCCATTTATATTGGGTTGTTCGGAAAGTCATTTCGTTTTTTTTGGGGAACATGAAAGACAGTTTTCGTATAATGAATAAATATTTTATTAAATTATATATTGGCCGTTCTGGTCCAACACCTTTTGCCATCTTTCTGGCAGTAACATAATTCCCCTCCCATAAAAGTTTTGGTCCTTGCTGGCAAAAAACTGCTTCAGGTGGTTTTTGACATCTTCATTTGAGGTAAAGGTTTTGCCGTCCAAAAAATTTTGGTTAGTTGGGACCGGAACAAATAGTAGCCGGAAGGGGCCAGATCTGGAGAATATGGTGGATGTTGCAGTACGTCCCATTCAAGCCGTAAAAGTTTTTGGCCAGTGACCAAACTTGTGTGAGGTCTCGCATTATCCTGGTGCAACACTACACCCTTCCTGTTGATTAATTCGGGCCTCTTCTCTTTAAGTGAATCATTCAATTTGTCCAGTTGATGACAATAGACTTCTGAATTAATCGTTGTATTGTCCCTCAAAAGCTCAAAAAAAAAACGATTCCTTTTGCGTTTAACATTGTTGTATGCAACCCATTTTTCGTCCCCAGTAATAATCCGCTTCAAAAATGGATCATTTTCTTGACGTTTGAGGAGCGAATCACACACGTCAACGCGACGACACAAATTTCGCTCCGTAAGGACATGGGGCACCCACACATCGAGCTTCGAGGTTAAGCCCATGCCTTTCAAATGGCCATAAACAGTCGAATTCGAGAAATTTAATCTCTCACCGATCTCTCGTGTGGTTATTCGCCGATTTGCATCAACTAATGCCTTTCTTTGTCAGCTTCGACCGGCCTTCCAGACCGTGGTGCATCTTCGACATTAAAATGGCCGGATCGAAATTTTGCAAACCAGTTCTGGCACTGGCGTACTGTTAACACGCCTTCTCCATACACATCCGTCAATTTTTTTCTCGCTTGGACAGCATTTTTACCTTTTCTGAAGTAAAAAAGTAAAATATGATGAAAATGCTGCTTATTGCTCTCCATATTTAAGAGGGCACCAACCAAAAACTACTGCGTAGAATTAATAGAACTTTTTCACACGCAAGCCTTGCAATATCAGCTCTCAAGACATATAATGGTTATGCGGCTTAAGTGTGAAGTTGGTTTCGAAAAAACGTAATTAAGTCCTCTGACGGGAAAAAACGAAATGACTTTCCGAACAACCTTATATAAATGAGCAAGAGAAAAGAGAACAGAATCCCCAATACTAACCGTCTTATTTATTCTATTGTAAAATTTGCCTCACTTTTCTATCATGCTCTGGCCATTTTAGATCTAGTTCATTGTTTTGTAAAATTCACTATATAAAAACATAGTGCCAATTGATATGGAAGATGTACAAATACTTGGCTCAATTGTTATCACTGCATTTGTATGCAAGTTATTGGTAGAACTAGAACCTACCTAATTACTATCCTAAAGCTTTAGCATATAATATATTAGCGTTAATGAGGTATATATGCTTATGCAAGCAATAAAAAATTTAGCCCAACAAATCGAGTAAACAGTTTTGATTAGGTTTTGCGCAGCGAAATGACTGATAAATAAGTTAATCGGCGAAATATAATCGTTAGATGATTATATAGCAGACTTTCAAAGCCAAAATTCACGTTAAGGAAATGACTGCCTAGGCATTTAGAGGAAATGCATAATTTAGTAAACTCAGCGTCATACGCTTTTATCAGGATATTTTTGATGAACACGATTCGGTAGTTTATTATTATATTTACATAAAACTCGCAGGAATCGCTTACTTGCGGGGATATACTATGACGCGCCTTTGGGAGAGTAAACCGTTCGATTTGGTTTCAAGTGATTTCGCATTTTTACAAAAATCGACACGATACTGTTTCGGTTAAGCTCTGAAGAAGCCATCAGGACGATTGGCGAAACTTTAGCAAGTTCGACCCAACAATAACCGACGCAGAAAGAATCCAGAAGTTTTGTAAATAGAATTCTGAAGAAACCTTTTTTATAGTTGCCATATTCTCATAATTTGACAACAGCAGAAACATAAAATATTCAGGACATTATTTCAGGTTAAGTTGAACATATGTACATACTGTCTCTCGCTCAAAATGATTGTTGATCTAAAGAAGGAAGATTTTCATTTACCTTCAAATAAGAAATTAGTCATCATGTATCATGGGACATGGTTGGATACCCATAACACCACCAAGTACATGTCAAACCAAAACAATTTTCAGGAGAGGATGAAACTCCCAGCTAGAGAGATGAAATAAAGATTTCAATTAATTGAGCCGGAGGAACTATACTGCTAAATGCTTTTTAAAAAATTTATCAAAAAGGGGCGTCCGCTTCATAAACAATTCAGAAACAGAAAATTGCACTCTTTGTGCGTTGTTAGCTGGGGGTGACTCACATATCTGAAAGCTCGATAATCTGTATCAAATAGCACTCCTCGATGCTATCGCTTTTCTGGGGCATAAAGCGCATTCCGCCGAGGGAGGGTGACGTGCCTTTAAATCTCACCCTCTCGTGCGTGCAGTTTTCGTAAATAAACTCCACGGGATTATTTAGGGAAAAGAGCTGACAGCAATATAAACGTTTTGAGAAACGGAACATGTATCTAAAGGAAACAAATATCTAAAACCTCTCTCCTGTTACCTTGGTTTGTATTTATTTATTAATTCGTCATCATTATAAATAGTATCGTGTCGACTTTTGTAATAACGCGAAATCACTTGAAACCAACCGAACGGTTTACTCTCCGAAAAGCCCGTCATAGTATATTCCCGCAAGTAAGCGATTCCCGCGAGTTTTATGTAAATATAATAATAAACTACCGAATCGTGTTCATCAAAAATATCCTGATAAAAGCGTGTGACGTAGACATTTTAGTTTACTTAATTACGCATATCCCCTAAACGCCTAGGCAGTCATTTTTTTAACGCGAATTTTGGCTTTGAAGAAAAGTCTTGTATATAATCTAATCTAACGAATATATTTCGCAGGTAAAAAAAGAAATTTATTAGCCATTTCGCTACGCGAAACTGAATCAAAACTGTTTACTTCATTTGTTCGACCAAATTTTTTATTGCTTGCAAAATCATATCTACATTAATGCTAATATATAACATACTCAAGGTGTAGTATAGTAATTATACTAGAATGGCAACAGTGTGATAAAAAAGTGAGGCAAAATTTAACAATAGAACAACACTGCTAGTAATGCGGTTTGTCTTCTCTTTTCTCTTGCTTATTTATATAAATGAAAGAATAGGACCTTCTTGTTGTTTATCGATATAGTCTTACTGAAATTATTTACACATTATTAATCAAACAATACTTTCTCCACATATTTGTATAAAATAACATTTTTAATAATATAACTATTCAAAAAAATTTAACAAGCGCATACAAATTTATTGGTCAGAAAATACGTATTTTTTAGGAGTATTATCTCATCATCTTATCATGTCGTGCAAATCAAATTCACGTTTTCACAATTCATGTATTAATTACATAATAACTAGATCAAAATTGTCACTATCAAAAATAGTCAAAAAAGTATCACAACGAAGAGTTCAACTAAAGACAAAAAATATAAAATGCGTACATATTACTGATGAAAGTTACTTGATATCAGTAACATTTACGCATTTCACTGGTTTGGTATACTGAAAGTAGTGGAGGCTGTTGTTTTCTATTTTTTTATTCGTTAGTTTGGATATTAATAATAATTATTGTATTTGAATAGTTAATAAACATTAATTTTAGCAGGGGTTTTGATAATTTAAATATATACGGTTTCGTCTATGAAACAAATAAATAAACATTGTTTTTCTACTCCCGTCTGTAAAATATCTAATTACCCACCCATCTAGCGTGCGGGAAGCGTCACTTTACCACGTCCAGTTTCCTTTCCCACGAATCCCAGCCACTTCGGACATTTCCGAGATTTTACCGCACGGGTTTGGGAGCAATCGGATGTTTTCGGAGATATTTCCCACGCTTTGAATTTTGACGTTTGCCAATTCTGACGGTCATGTATTCGTGTTGTTGTTTTACGAAACTGTACCCAAAAACTGACGGTCGTAGAAAAATTATAGTATGCAACACGTTCGGTAAACTTTTTAACTCACTCGCTCCGTTCATGTCAAATAAACTCGTGAGTCAAATACCGTTTACCGCACTTGTTGCATAGTATACTATTTTCGTTTTCTATGTGTTTTATGAATAACTTTCCTAACCAATATTTTTTCTCAAAAGTTCAAAACAAAATACAACCGCATCAATCCCTATTGCGAATATAATAAACAGTTTAATAGATTTAACACAACCAAGTTACAACAAGCGTAATTAGTAATTTAAATGGTAATTCAACGATCGAGATTAGATTTTTGTTGGGATTTTCAGCGCAGATCTCTTTAATTAAGTTGCGTATCTAACGAGATAACCCACTTTCGCAAAAATCATGCTTTATCTGGTCTACAGCGTTACCACCGGATAACGTTTTATATTGTTTGCGGAATGTATTAATCTAAAACGTTACGAAGCACTTTGCTTTGCTTTGCTTTAGTTTTTTAACGTTTGATTTCTTCTAGTTGGCAATTGTACTAAATTCTACAACTACACCATTACAACCACTAAAAAAAAGATGACCTCTTAAGAATTCATTTTATGGAGATAAGCATCATTCTTGCTTACGAGTGTGTGTTTTAAACATCTTTTGCCCACTCTTTCTATGAGATCCATCCGTTTAGCATCAGGCACTAGTATAGTATATAAGATGTGACTTAATAAAGTAAACTGCAGATGAACTCGAAGATCATTGGTTCTTTTGTAGTATTATCAATAAGATGCAAATTTCACCAGTAAAAATTTTGAAAAGTATATTCATCTCTTGAACCGGGTTGTTTTTTGGTGTCAACTCCAACAGTTAAAACACTGAGAATTTCAAGGTTCGTTACCCCAAAACAATATCCCTGTGTAGTTCGCAAGTATCCAAACAACGCTTGCGGGGTAAATATCGCTCGAACAAAGCGAACTAAAGGGTACACGTATCAGATTTTCGCCGAGGTTTGCATTTTGCCGAACTTTATCCTGCAGTTTTTGTTCTTCGAAGCGACGAGGGTTGTTTACTAAAGAAACGACGCTTCCAGACTCTGAAAATTGGAGTTTACGCGGATCGTTATAACACTACGAAATAAACACAGTGGCATACACAAAACATACCCTAATGTTTTAAATAATTGTCAGATCAACAAACTTTCAAATCTGTTTTGCTGTCAACTTATTGTCATACAGACAAATCAATCCAAAAAGTATATGTTTTTATCGTGTCTTGCTTTGCCCATGTGACCAACTTGACAAGTGAATAAAAGGAATTGCTCACGTGGGCTGAACATGATAAGGAAAAGACATACCTGCCTTACAGTGACGTGCAGCGGGCGCTGCCAAGCGACAGTGTAAATAATACAATACAAACCGGAAGGCCGCATCAAGTGCTGTTCCTTTCTTTAACTTGGAAGTAGAAATTAGCATTATATTATACAAGTGCGGTAAACGGCATTTGAGTCACAAGTTTATTTGACACGGGCGGAGCGCAGCGAAGCGAGTGTTTAATTAACGAGTGACTTAAAAAGTTTACCGAACGTTTGCATACTGTACTTTTTCTACGACCGTTAGTTTTGGATACATTGTCGCAAACGGAACTGACGTGGTAAAGTGACGCTTCCCGCACGCTAGATTGGTGTAGATTGGAGTAGAAAAAGTATAGTATGCAACACGTTTTTTAAACTTTTTAAGTTACTCGTTTATTAAGCACTCGCTCCGCTGCGCTCTGCTGTGCCAAATAAACTTGGGACTTTCCTCACTGTATTGAGTTGAATTTTAAATAATTTTGTTAAGAATTATGGAAAAAGATTATGAAGAAAATTGTAGATGAACAAAGTATAATATACCACCGAAAAACAAAACAATTGGATAATTTTTAAATAGAAAAGTGTCAAAATTTTATGTGCTCGTTTATTTGCACTTACACAACAATTTGGTAGTTTCTGTGTTTCCTGATTTGATCAATCTATAATTCGCATTTCTTGTCAAAAGCCAAAGTTCCGTTGTTGGTACCACAGCGGGATATTTTAGAACGTTTGGAAAGTAGCAAAATAAACGATCATTTTCCGCTGTCTAAATTCGCACAATGCGTTCGGATAAAGCGTTTTAATTTCAATTATTTAGACGCGTATAACCGGCTACATAAGTGTTACGGTGATGATTTCGTGTATACGGGGTGTCTTAAAATCCGACACTCGGTTTTAGAAATTACGTAACATAATAAACATACAAATTAATCAACATTACTTTATTTTCTTGAATATGTTAAGTTTGTTATTTTTGCATTAATTGTTATTATTTTATTTAAGAAAAAAATAATTTAAATAAATTTAATTTAAAATTATAATTTTTAGTAATCGAATCCACGCTTCTATAGTGGTTTAAACATAGTAATAAAAATTGTCGGTTTTATTTGGTAATTTTAAATTATACTCAGTTAAAAAAGCACTGCGTTTATATTTTTGCTTTTCTTTCAACGGAGGACTTAAAGGAACAAATGTTCTTTTTGGCAATCTTCAAAAACTCTGATTGGATTTGGATTGACAACAGAAAAATACCATTTTATACGTCGCTATTTGATTAATTTGACTGGAAATATTCAGTAAAAATCATTTTGATTCTATAAAAAAGTATTAATAGAAATGCTGCCAGCTTGCAGCAGCGGTGACTAATGCTAATGTGCAATTTGAATTCCAAAATGCCGGGTTTAATCATCGTGTAAATATTTTTTAGGAAAGTGCTTCATTTGGTATTCAGTTGTGGGCTAGCGATGAAAATTGCCACGTCGAATAACAATTCCAATACGTTTCAATAATTATTTTTATTAATCGATTGTTCTTTAATCATGATGAATTTGACGTTCTTCGAAATCATACGCAAACCTATTAAACGTTATATTACGAATTATACCGGACGTCTATAATTAATTAGTGGTAAAAATACAAAAATCATATCGATACGTCGACATAAAGTTGTGCAAGGTTTATAATTTCACCATTTTAGCCTTGCCTTTTGCGTCCAAACTTGGTAACAACTTGCTTATTTAGAACTGAACACCAATTACCACTTTAATTTGTTTGCCTTTAATTAAGTATCGTTTTTGGGATTACGGCCAATTATCATTGAAATGGACTATTAAAAAAGTTGCTATATTTGGTTTAAAATTTTGCTGGTAGGTGCATCTAACAAGTAGAGAAAGATGTTAGTTTCAAATTGCAAAAAGCTATTTTTATTTAACGAATACCTAATGCTCCTACCACCCACAGGTGGTACCTACGTAAAAGATGTCAATATATGAAGATATATTTCCTTAAACAAAAACCGCAAGATTTATGGTAAATTTCATCATCTATATACAGATTAACGACAAGATCCTATCCGCTTTTTTGACTATATGAGAATGAAAATTGAAACATTTGATTACATTTTAAACCAGTGTAGATAAAAACTAAATAAAAATAGTATCTGATTGTATTGCAGTATTGAGTCGATAGTTAAATTAAACCTCCTAAATGGCAATAGTTAAATTTCACATGATGTTTTGGAAACGGTGGTACCGTGTTAATTGCTTTTAATTAAAAGCTCATTATGTTTTAAAAATGCGTCGATACTACCAATTAGCTTTTAAAAGTTTTACATCGTTAAGGTGTAAGGGATAAAATATAGAAAATCAAAGCCTATTCATTCAAGCATTTCAAACGCATCTTTTGCAGAAATCCAATATTGCGTTCATACACAGAATTAACTTTGTTTCTATAACTTGTGAAATACATTTTCCTGTGAATTGTTACATTTTTTGGATTTTTTTTTCAAGTCTTATTTTATTGTTTTTTGGGGTATTTTAAAATTTTAAAGTTAATTTTAACGAAACCTTTTTTTATGAAATTAATAATTATTAAATATTGTTACAATACAATAAAGATCTTTTTTATTATTATATATTACTGAGATTATAAAAGTAAAAGTCTAATTTGAAACCGTTTGCAATAGAAAAAAATAATTATGACATTTCAATAAAATAGAGCTCACGAGTACATACATACAAAAATGTTTTATTGTATTTATTTAGAGTCGGTTTATTAAAACATTTATCAAAAATATGCTAATCGAATGATTCTTAAACTTAACAATTTAATCATAACAAGTTTGCGCTAATGATGCTTCTAACTATAAACAAACCCTAAGGAAGCCACAAAGTGCGTTACGACATCTCTTTACTTGAGCATCTCAGATAACTCGTAATAATATTTATCAGCGTTGTAAACGCCTGGTTCATTGTTTATTTACTTCAAATTAGGGTCGCGCAGTCGTCAGACAAGGGAAACTGATAATATTTACCTTACTATAAATCGACTCCTGTAAGAATATTAGAAAAATGTGTAAGCGAAAACGTTATTGGAAGCTATCGTGGCGAGTTTTGGTTAAAACTCTTCCAACTTTTTTACAGTACGCGATTAATAACAATTATACCAGATATGGCCCGCAAGTAGTGTTTTATGGCGTGCCAGAGAAAGTGCGCCAAGTTCGATTTCTTTTTTGTTCGGCTTATAAATTATGGAAAATAGCTCTAAACGGTGTAATTATATCTGCAATTTTCCGATACCAGATTTGTTACTTCAAGGTACAACTTGAACAGGCAATACTTTGGCAATTATTTGTAGTATTTGAAATTTGTTTTTTAATCCTTAACATTTCGTTTTAAATGGCGTAGAATACGCATACAACACTTCGCAAGAATGTAAAAAAATTAGATAACGTATAACATCGACTTATCTATCTATTTATTATCATATATGCTAAAATAATTGTTGAAGACGCGAACATAGACCAAGAAAATAAAATCACTTGCCGAAATATAATTGCTTTAGTTTCTTTGGCAAGTTTAAAAGTTTCTCTGATATCCTGAACCGTAGGGACTACTACGGAAAGATGTAGACGGACAATCAACAAAGTTCCAATGCCATGCTGCTTTCTATCCTTCTTTAAAACATTGATCATAAAGATGGAGATACGAATATAGGCGATGATGGTACTCGTTTTTGTGATTTACATTTCTGATTCGTGATCAGTGTGGCTGATCACTTATCGATTCTGAATCTAATGGATTTGTTGAGCTAGCCAGCTATCAGAAATTAAAAAAATCTTCAACCATGTTATACAATCATAATTCAGATGAACAATTCGAAAGTTGTGGTGTAACACCAAAAATAAAAAAGTGCACATGCGAATACGCTTTGAAAACTTAGTGCCTCATTTTGTAAATAATTTTGTGGTTTTAATTACATTGAAGAGTTTATTGAAGAGCCAGTTTTATGGTAAATAATAAAAAATACAAGAAATTTATTGAAAATTTGGTATACGCTATTTGGCTGTATATTTCAGCTATTATTGTCGAGTTATATTATCGAAAACTGGTGTAATAATAAAAGTATCTTGTTATATTATGTCTAATTGTTGTTAACTAGTTTTATAGTAGATATTGGCATAGAACGTGGGCAAAAGGTTATTAACACGGATAGAAAAACACATCTGCTTCGAATTATGTAAAACAAAATGATTCATCGACTCAATTCAAAACGACGCGACGCAAGGCGGCAATGTTAAATGTTAAAAAGGCCAAAAGGGCTCGCAGTACACTTATTAAACATCAAGTTTGCGTTTTTCGAGTGAAAACATTAGAACATTTAGAACAAGATACTGTTAGTACAATGATTATTGAAGTCAATTTTGACTATAGTGGTGTTAACTGACCTCATTTAGAAGTCACGTTTCTAACCGTCAATTTGGTCAATTTTTCACTCCTGAAACTACTCCCATTAAAATGCTTAATTTGCGCTAGTCGGGATCGTTAATAAAACTTTCCTTTTATAGTGTAAATTAATGCAATGCAAATTACATAACATTATGATATCAGGCGCTTTACTTTTTCGTAACACTAGGCAGTAGACTGGAAAAAAAAACTTATAGGTAAAAATTTCGCAAATTTAAAAGTAAACAACTCTCGAAAAAAATTTTTTACAAAATCCCCAAACAAATGATGAAATAAGTTTGCTACTGTACCATCCATTAGAGGTGTGCTATATTTATTTGGTTTAACTATTTCACTGAAATTTTAAAAGCATTTTTCAGTTTTCTCTTACCTAAAAGTGGATCATTAGGGTGCTTCATTTTTAGGCGATTTTTTTTATCCCGGTGCTACCTCAAAATGTGATACTTTATAGAAAATAAAAAATTATACCGCCGGGTAAAAGGCTTTAAGTGCAATAGCGGCATAGCTCATTTAAAAATTCATTTTCCTACTTAAATAACACAGAAAAAATTTTGTTTTGCTACAAAAAGTTCCTTTGCGTACATTCTCCCCGACCAACAGCTTTTAAGTTATAGAGCAGTGAAAATAAATGTTCATTATAATTGATATCAAATCATTTTCAAATTAGGATTTTTTATTTTTACATTAAATAGCAATTAATTATAAACAAAAGAACGCTTTATTTGAGTTATTATATGATTGAAGTTTCTAATTTCCAAAATTATTGTGGAACCAAACAGAGAAAATTATAATTCAATTATTAAAAATATATTGATTATAATTAAATAATAATTAATTATAGACATTTAGAAACTAATCATGTTTGTCATCCAGTGACCACTCTAAAATTTAGTGAACGAATTTTAATTAATAAATAATAATAATAATATTTTAAGGTTTTTATTGACTCAACAGAAACACACAACCATTTGTTTGCCGAAAGTCTTCAAAGAAATTAGAAAAACCAACCGCCGAAGACGAATCACTCTCCACGATGACAATGCAAAAAAAGAACTTTTTGAGCATTAAACACGTTGATTTGATGAGCCATCCATCATATAGTCCGATTTTTGACACCAGAAGAAGCGATTGATGCGTTTAAAGAGCATGTTTTGGAAGTGTCCAAATCGATGTGGGAAAAGTGCTTTGATAATTGGTTTTTGTCGAATGCAAAAGTATTGATCATCATCATCAATAGTGAATATTTAGAGATACAAGTCTTATTTGTTGGTAGCTTATAGTTTTTTATTACAAATCCCGAAATATAATACGTAGCCCTCGTAGTTTGTCCTGTTCATAAAATTTTACCAAATGTAAAATATATGTAAAGAAAACGAGATAAAACCCCCAAAAAATGTTTGACTTTGGCCTTCTAAAAAATGTTAATTGTTCTCATTTGGATGCCGAATTTAGAATAGAATGGATAAAAATATTACGACGCGGTCTCTTTTGGTTATAACTTCATTTGTTGATATGTTTTTTTCCAGTCGTTATTATCTACGAGTAATTACGGCAAAGAGTCGACCCACGCGATCAAAAGGGGCCTCCTGTGGCAGCAACGGGACAAACTTTTTAGCAGATGGAAGGAACGCTACTTTATTCTGACTAGAGACTACCTGCATTGTTTTCGGAGAGCTTCCGGGGCTGACAGGATATCTGAAATGGGTCAGTTCCTCTTCAAAGTGAAGCTGGTTGACGTCGACAAGGTGGAATGGGAGAATAAAAAGACATACAGCACCGTAGCGCTGATCATCGGTAGAGACGGCAAAATTTACTTGAGGTAATGGCTAGTTTTCGATATTGTTTACGGTTATGGCTGAGAATAAATTGTGACAGGGCTGCGGATGGTCTTGAAGATTGGTTCGAACTACTCGAGGAGTGTATGTTGACCAGCAAGGAGAGAAGGAAGGCGTTGAGGTATTCGCATGACGGTAAGCAGAAGGACAACAATAACATTGCCCTTGGTTTGGATGACTGGTTGGCTGCTCGTCAGAAATTTCGTAAGTAAATTACATATTCCATTTTAATACTCAAAATTACATAAATCTTTGCTTTTATTGTCGTAAAGGCATAGCTGAACTTAACACATCATATGTGGTGAAATGAATGAAGAAAATTAAAAAATATATATATATATATATATATATAACCATGTTAATTGCAAAAATGAAAAAAGTTAACGAATACTTATTCTTATTCTGAAGCTTGTCAATTTGTTAGCAGAAATAACTGGATATTTAGCTCACTATAAATCTGGGTCCATTCAGACAATTCAAGAAACACTGCCCAACAATCTCTCGCGACCGTGTGAATATAAAAATCATTTAGACGTTTTTCAAATTTAATTTCCTACATTCAGTTTCTTGTCCATATTCATTAGCCAGAAGTGAATACAATCAGTTGCTCGTATTCGAAAACACGAGTACAAAGCGTTTCTTTGCCTCCGCTGCTCGATTTTTTTTATTTTCAGTGTAATTAGCAGATAGTAAAACCCCCTTTGCTTTATATCGGGATTTTTCCTCCGCGTTGCAGCTAATTTCGCAGTCTAGAAAGTTTTTAGAGTGCTGATGAATCGTCGGCGTTTTTCTAATAGCTCCACGTCGTTGACGTTTTAGTTAGTTAGGTTAATGTTTTAACGACGAGACAGAGAAAGTTTCAATTAAGGTTTTTGTATAATTAATATTTTTTTCAATGGAAATTTGCTTTTTTCATTCAAAATATTTCCGGTTTTTCAATCGAATTGTACAGGGCGTCCAGTTTTGGGCACTTTCCTGGGTTATCAAAATATCCGATCGCTCCCAACCCCTAAATAAAATATCTAAAGCTAATGATTCAACGTTACTCTTTGTGCACGCCTGATCGGTGCATAATTTTTTTATATAGAGTAGGGAGTAAAAAAAATAATTGTAAACGAATCAAACCAACTAATGGTACCTACCAACCAAATTTTAACATTTAAGGTTAAGTAATTTCTTGAAAAAGAAAGTATAGTCATTAAAATAATTTTTCCTTTTTTTAATTTAAGAAATCTAGATTAGAGAACCGTTTTATGCGGGCTGACGAACATTCTCAACATTCAAATCAAAAAAGTACATTTAATTTGGTCAAAATATTAAACTAACCAAGATGATACTTATCTTTCGAGGTCCGATGACAGTTTTGGTTACAGCGTCTTCCATGAAGAAAAAAAATTTTACCCTCATCACGTTTATGAATAATCTACAAAAATATATATATTTTATTATTTTTGTTACACTCGTTATAATAGTTAGCCTCTGATTAGAAAAAAGGCTAAATACTTTTGACTACTTATGAAATATATCTCGTTTAATAAAAAAATATGATTGTTTGCGACTTTATGGGACACCTGGTACCTGATTAGTTTCCCCATTAACGAACAGTAAAGTTTTCATGGTACATTACATTTCATTTGTCAATGGTGGATCGGTAAAGACCAACCTATTAAAAATTAGCATAAAATATACGGAATCTCCCATTTAAAGCTTGCACAACACTATAATTTGTTGATGTTGTCCAAGTGATATATTTCTTATTTCAATTAATATAAATATTATTTATTTCCAGCGGTAGGACGACTGCTCGCAGACAGTGTGGCCAAATCGACACAGGAATCCTCTTGTGATAGGCGTAGAGACTGGACACCCAGGGAGGAGGACTGGGAACATCCGACTTTGGACAATAGATTATCGCGTAAGTACTTTTTAAGCGTGTATTTATAGTGTTGACGATTTACGATACTTTTTGGGAGTTTCGTATATTATGCGCACATTATTTTTCAAATTGCGATAGGTTTATTGAGGGCAGCCAAACAAGGATCTCGGGGCCGTAAACGCAAATGGTTTTTTCAAAGTAAAACTCGTAAGTACCCGACCACGACAGGGTCAAATTTCGTGTGTGTGACGTCACGAGGGGTACATGTTTCGGGAATATTTTATTCGTCCATGTATATCAGGCGCGTTTTATGGTTTTTTAGTTGAGGGCTTAGTTTTCTCAATTTGTATTTTGGATTGTCTGCTTTCTGTTTGTTTTTCCACAGGACACATTATTATATAGATACCTAGATAGATTACATTTAACACTTACTTTATAAAACTTAAATTTTAATTGAATTTGAATAACATTTAAACTGGCACAGAGTTAAATTTTATTGATAGGCACTTCTCTATTTTACACAATTTACCTAGCTATCGGTTAATATTATTTAACATCAAAAATCACAGATCAAAGAAATCATAAATAGACTAATGCAACTTTATGAATCCTGGTCGCCTACTGAGCTGACCTATGATGGAAATGTGAAGGAAAGTTTTATTATAACATATCTAGGTTCGGCTCAGGAGACAACCAGGATTTATGAAAATGTATTATTTGAAAAATATAAAATTATGATTGGTTTCTGTCTATCATTTCTCTTCTTGTTTTTTGTGCATATCTGAGTTCCTAGTTAGCTTGGCAACTATTTTAAATTCCACCTTGTCTAACTTTTTGGATCGCAAATATTCGTTTTTTAGAGATATTTTTTGAATGTAATTTTGTTTTAAACATTGTTTCTTATTTTTTCCAATTTTGTTTATTTTTTTTATTTTTATCTCAATCCACTGACAACACATTTCTTATTTGCTTATCGTATTTGAATACATAATTTTCTCGGTGATTTGTAACTAATGAAAGTCATTTTAAACTTGGAGGTGCCATATTAAAGGAAAGTGTATTAGTAAAATTCATTACCGAAACCAGTAAACATTTTAATCGACTGTAAAAGATTAATCCTAATTTTAAACATAATTTGAGTTAGGTGTAAAATTAAGATTTTTTCTGCCATATTGAATTTTGAGAATAATGCCACCCATGTAATTTAAAAAAATTGCAACCTTTAAGAAAGTGCTTACAAAAAAACTAATCAAACAACTGTTCGATTGTTTTCGTGGACATTTCAATAGGACTGTTTTAAAAAAAAATTATTATCCCATAAATACTAGCTTACAATTTTTGTGCTGAATTTTCTCTCGTCTGAATTATTTAGTTAAAATTTCAGCAATACTTGCCAGATGGAACTTAAATACGTACCCGCCTTTTTTTTAATAGCGTCTTTCATTTTGCCATAGAAATTACTTTCTAAATGAGATCTACGCGCCAAAGAATTGAGAGTGCTTGAAATTGATTGAAAAAAAAACGCAATATCGAAAAGTGATGTTTTAAAGGAATCGAATGTATACGACGCGTTTTTTAAACCAGTAGTTCTTTCGATTTGTTCAGCGTACCTTGAAAAATAATCACCGAGAGAAATACGAAACGCGGAAAGAAACGTTTGCGATGTAAATTAATATTTGGTTCGCTGGTCGTCGCGGCGCTCAAAATAATTTTTAATCGGCTACAATAATGGGGTCTGGGAGCGACCCAAACTTCTTGCTTCGAAGGAGATCGAAAACGAGTGCGACGATTTAATTTATTTTTCTTTCTTCAGTGCTTACCGACATAGATATCAACAGCTACGATGACAGTACCTTAGGCGCCCCTTCAGTTACTTCATACAGGTTGAGTAGGGATGTGTTGTGTGTACAGCCACCCTCTTTAAGAGCAGCCGGCTCTTTCAGGTCGACCAAGGAGGGCGGGAACCCTCCGGCAAAGAGGAACAGTCCGATGGTAAACGTACCGGAGGGTCAGTGCCAGTACATCAAATTCAGAGGTCAGTGTACATATCTCACTCAGAAACTCTAGTTTTTTGAAAAGTTTAGTGAAATTTGTAGGTTTTAATAAAAGATTTAATTGATTATCTTTTCATAGACCGGGTGACACAAGAAAGTGGGAACACTTGTTGTTGTTTTAAACGGCTGGAAGGGTAATAATTTTTTGACAATATGTAGTCAATGGTTGCACTTCCAGTAACTTTCGAATTTTAAATGGTACAACCGATATTTTTTCATTTTTTAGTTCACGATGTCATTTTACGTAGGTTAGGACAGTTTTTCCCATTTTGTTTTGTTCTTTAAAATTTTTATTTAATTTTTGAAAATTGTGTCTAGGAGGCTGTGACCATCATCAATACTATTTATCGGGTCACATGATCATGTGAAAAATTGGAAACGAAATGACAAATAACATTTTTTGAAATAGCACCCTAGTGAAAACAATCGGTATTTTTTTTTACACCAAAATTTTCAAAATCCGTTAATAAGCTCGCAGGAAGGAAAAAAGCAGATAAGTAAATACATTTTTATAAAAACAAAATATTACTTACATGTCGTGTTATCGAGTTGGAATATCATGGAAAACAATGATGATCAATATACAAATGGAGAAAAAGTTGATATGTTTCTGATATATGGGGAATGCAGAAAAAACTCTCGACAGGCCCGTGCATTGTATGCAGCCCGCTATCCGGGACGTCGCATTCCTGCACATTCTTTCTTTAGAAAGCTGGAATTGAAAATGAGAAATCCACGAATTCATCGACATGATAATTTTATTATAAGTGAAAATCAATGTTGTGGGATACGTCAACGTAAATTCCGCTGCGTCGCTAAAAGAAGTGGCATTAGAATTAGAGATCTCAAGAGAATCTGTGAGGATAATTAACTTAATTTTGTTCATTGATCACAATACTATAATAATACTATGTTTAACCGACAGAACAACATATACTGGTCTTTAAATAATCAAAGAATTATTTGTCCCGGACAGTTTCAAGAACGGTTCGGAATCAATGTTTGGGCAGGAGTGATAGACGACTTATTGGACCTGTTTTTTTTCATGGTGCCTTAACTGGTGCACGATATTTACAATTCCTAAGAAATGAAATTGAAGACTCGTTATATGATTTGCCTCTTTCCATGACATTAAATTAAAAAACAGCAGGTTGGCTCGCCTCCCCATAATTTTAGAAATGTGACTGAACACCTACGTGATGTTTATGGGGATAGACTAATCTCAACACACGGTCCAGTCAATTGGCCCTTACGGTCACCGGACTTGACACCGTTAGATTTTTTTGTTTGGGAGTACTCGAAAGACAGCGGAGAATATCAGCTGCATTTTTTTATTGTAACTCCCGAAATGTTAGGAAGGGTTACAGCAAATGTAATTTCTAGAGGCAGGGAGTGTCGTATACATGAAGGAGGTTATTTTAAAAACATTCTATGGAAGTTCTATCGCACTCATTTAATTCAAATAAATAGAAAACTCCAGTTGCAAAATAAATGAATGTTATGTTTTGTGTCAATGTAAAACTTGCCTTACAGTAACACTCTTTCAAGTTGATTCTACGGACAAAAAGTGACAGATTTGAAAAAACAAAAAAAAAGAGAAAAATCGTTACGTTCTACGTAGAATGATCTCCTGAATCCAAAAATGCAAAAAAATATAGGTTCTGGCATTTAAAATTCGAAGGCTACTATCGTTTCCGCTCAAAAAGGAGGTGCAATCATTGACTACATATTGTCAAAAAATTCAGTCCATATTAGCAATTTCAAATTTCAAATCGCTATTTCAAGCCGTTTAAAAGTTATAGAGTGTTCCCACTTTCTTGTGTCACACGGTATACTTGTCGTTCACGGACTTTTACTTTTTAATTTATAGTGGGATATTACATATTGGGTTATTATATATTTAAATAAGTAAATTCGCTAAATAAAGTTTTCTTTCACAAGCGTGTGAGACAGACAAAATACCTTGTTTGCTTTTATTGCACATGCTCAGACATATTTTTAATATTTAATATTTTCTTATTTCCGGAGCGATACTTGTGCCATCTACGTTCTATCAAGTTAAAACACGGTAGCAGTAGGCTTATGCACATTGACACCGATTGAGATATTCTTGTTTAGACGACTGGTTTCAGTTATTTTTTGGTTGCATATGAGATTTTGTGAGAGAATTTGTTTGTGGCGACATAAAACATAAAAGTGGTTGTGAATCAGTTAGACGTTACTGGGGATTATCAACGAAACTGCTATTTTGATATATAATGTGGGTAATTTAAGAATTGCAGTCCAATCGTAAAGAAAATTACGATCAAACATTAATAATAATTTGTGTCGAAATTTTTAATGTATTTTTTTTGGAAAAGTAAATTCTCGAGTGTTTAGTGATTTTCTTAAGGACCTATTGACTATAAGATCAGACGATTATGCTCAGGAAGTTTTTTTTTTTAATTTTAAATAAATTGTTAGCGGTTCAGCGTTTTCTCTTCTTTCTTAGCTAGGCCTTGAAATCGGCTACTTGCTTCTCAGCAAACGAAACTTACGTCACTATTATGTTATTTCATCAGTTTTCAATTGCATTCCAGCCTGCTGTAAATAAGTAATAATGAAGGAAGGAATTTTAAATATTTTTAATTCTTCAGTCTTTCGACTTTAACCTTTACTTTTGATTTCAGAACGTTCTTACAGCGACATACAGCACATCGAGAAGAAACCATGGAGGGCGTTAGCGTTGCCCCGCCAGTAAAATAGCAATAAGAGTAATTGTGCAATACCCTAGTCAATATTTAAACTTAATCTGCACACGCAGGTACTCACGAAAAAAGAAGGCGCCACTCATCACGGAACGTTTTCGTTAGTAAAAAGGTTTTATTTTTAAAAAATTTTTATTGCGTGTTACAGAACTGTTTGACTTTTTTTACTTAAATAGTCCAGACTATTATATTAGGATTTCTTGTGTTTTTAGTTTAATTTTTCAGTAAAAACATTTTGTCAAAAATTTCTGACTGAGGACCAACTGTGTACTCTGATCTCTTTCTTCTAAAATCTGCATAACAAAATATTTTCACCAAAGATTTATTTGCGACTGATGCACCAATTTTATACTTGCTCACTTAAGAAACGTTCTATTTATTAGCTCTGTTTTTTGTATGTATATATGTAATAATTTGCATGTGTTCCAATAAAATATCAGTTAAATTATTGTTGTAATCAAATTCGCGGTCGCTAAATAAATAACAAGCAAGTATACGTCGAATTGAAGTTTTATTGGACGTTTTGTACAATAGAAATATTCACAAGGGACTATATCTTAATAATTATAATAAAAAAAAAACAAAACATTAACATTGAATAATTTAAATTGTTAATAAGTTAATAAAGAACAATCAATATTAGAAATGCATTAAATGCGCGGAACAAGAAGAAAACCCACTGAGAAGATCAGTACAATAGACATAAAATACTATTTACAAAACAAAAAAGTATTTGGGAAAAACAACAGATTGGAATATTAGAATAAATAGAAGTTAGATAAATAAAAAGCAACGGAGTTATGTCTAACCTATATTGATTCTAATAGTGTATCTTCATGTTAAACAAATCGTCTTCAACACCAACTCCAGTATTCAACTCACTCTGTTAACAAAAACGATGAAACTGTTACAATATTTTTGATTTTGAGATATTAGTTTATAAATTGATTTTTATCAACTCACTACTTTTAGTGTCTTCTGCACACCACATGTCAATCTAAATGTCTTTTTCTTAACAACAACTTTTCATATAGTGATAAGAAAAATATGTATGTTGATTTGACAGAGTCTAGGAGGATACAATAAACAAAACTAAACCTGAACCATTCTAAAAAATTAACTCAAATAGTTATAAAATCTGATGAAAAAATTACTTGCATTTTTTCCAAAAAAACAAGTGATTTATTTTCTGATTCTATTTATTCTTATTGTTTTTTTTTTAAGACACACACTCTGTTTATGGTTTTTCTGAAATGTCGAATTCTTGTGGAGAACAAGAACAGAGACAATTCCATATGCAGGGATTAAAAATTGTTGCAGTATTTCATAGTCAGTTTACTCATTTTAGTCCACAAGAGCAGCAGAATACCCTGCGTCCAAGAAAAAAAATATACACTATTTTACAAATCAATAAAAAAATATTCAACATTCTAATGACCATACAAAAAAATTATAAAAAAAAGGAAACTATATACAGGAAGACACTTTTAACTATTCAAAAATTTAATTTCTAATCACTCTATCTGCATTATTGCTCATGAAACTTTTTCTTGTAACGATACCGCGTTTAATTTAGTTTCTTCTTAACTTGCCCGTACGACTATTGCTCTCTCCGAAAGAATGCGACCAGGTCTGTAAAATGAGATCTAAATTTCGTTTTTTATTGCCCTATTTATAGGCTTATTAATTTGCAACTTCAGTTATACACAAAATATATTCAAGTTTTGGTTTCCTTTTATCTTGAGTAAAGTCAAATGAAAAAAGTCATCTCCATAAAAAGGACATTTTCTAAGCACTAAAAAGTCTTAACAATGTGACTGATGGTAAATTAAACTGCTGGGATAAACACAAAACCTTCAAATTTCCGTTGTGTCTGGAAAATTAGGATCTTGATTTAATTAACAATATAAATTTAATTTTTAACTTAAAAACCAAGTGAAATTTGATATCAATGCACAACAATCTTCAAAAGGCATAAAAAAATATGACTGAGGAAAGCTAGTTGTCTACAGATTTGCAACAAATATTAACCTATTTCTAATGTTTTATGTATGTATTTGTCTCGACGTGATTTTTGTGATGTTGCTTTGTTAAATTTGTAGGACTCAGTTTGCAATAAAAGATATTATTATAACATAATACTTACCATTTCGGAGATTGCGATAGTCGCTCAACATATAAACAACCATTGTAGAAACTCATATTAAACCACCAAACAACGCAAAAATTCTTTACGATTCTAATTAGGGCTAGCGTCTTTGTACTTAGGATAATATATATACGTATATATATATAAAAACGAAACAATCTGATTGTCTATGGACATTTAAAACTAATAAAAAAATATGATTCTTCTAATCTTTATCCATACATATAAATTATTATGTATGCGTCTATATACAGGGTCGATCGCTAATAATTCTTCCTTTTTGGGAGAGCTAATGGAAGTAACTGGAACGATTGTTTTTTCTTTTTTAATTAACTTGGTGCCAAAACTACACTACATTAACTTTTATTAAGCAAGTATGAGGTTGATATTAAAGAGTCCCATAAAATTAGCGTCATTAATTATCGGTCGACACAATAATTCCACGTTTTAAACAGAAATTAACAGTAACACGTCCAGCTACCTCTACTAACATATGTAGCATATCTTGGTGATCTACTGTACTGATCGACCAAATCAATAACCAAAAACGACCATGTACAGGACTTGCAATTTCAAAAATTTTATATTCAGAGACACCTGTTTGACAATAGAACGCGAAGCCACAGTCGCCCAAATAGGCGACACCAAAATCGGTTGCTTACTCGATTTTTAAAAAATCGGTTAGTGTCAAACTAGCCATGTGAGGAGTCCTGTATTTGGCTCACACACACTCCCTTATGCGGTAGATATATATTTAGAATTGTTACACTGGTGTTCCTTAATTGCTTACATAATAAGTGACAGTCTTACATTCTGAGAATCTCCGGGGGTGTACATCCTGGATAAGTGCTCGGCTAAGGGACGGTCGCTTCGCTCGATATACACCTAAGCATTAGGTTAGGGTCTAGGTTCATTCGAGAGGCCAACAAGTAGTTATCATCGCCGATCGGCGCGGCCCTGCAATAAATATCTTGTCGTTATGTCAAGGTTACAAATTAAATAGACAATGTAAAAACAGAACAACCACTTACAAGCTGCCATATTTAGTATTTCTGTCTAGAGCCCTTTTGTATATCCGATGTCGTTGCTCAATCTGAAAAGCGACCTCGCGCAGCTGCTTCAAGATATCGCAGATAGCAAGCCCTCGTTCCTCCAGCAACTTGATAGATGCTTCCAGGGGCTGTATGTGACTGATTACGAGTGAATGGATCCGCTGGAGGTCCCGTTCGGGATCGAGAGTCATGTGATAATTGTTACTGTCGACTTGGGAGACCTCGCTGCAGCCCGGTGCCAACTCATTTGGTGACTTGCAGCTGCAGGATTGCAAAACTTAACGATTGTGCGAAAAATAATTTCTTACATTCATAAATATTAACTAAAACGTTTCAATTTTGAGTGATCAGCATCCACGTTATCCTTTAAATATGGTGTAAAACTTATATATAAATTGTGTAACATTGATCAAAGCAGTAAATGAAGCCATGTTAAACAATTTAATATTTTCTGGCTGAGATAAATATGAAAAGCGTTGCAATTTTTATAGACTAACGTATTGAAAGACTGATTTCTAGTATTCCATAGGGATTATTAATAGAAAAGAAAATCACATTCACAGTTGCATTACATATAAAAAATTTGTAACTAATAAAAAGAGACGTTGACAACTACACTAAAATAAACGTGGCATTAACTTTAATTTGTAAATTTACAATTTGCATTGCCAGAAATCACAGGATTTTTCTGTTTGACATTTTATGAAGTAAATAAGACGATGGGCTATGCAGCTCTGATCAGTTCCAATAGATTACTTTCTCTTGGAAACAATGTCTGCTACTACAAACCTTCAAACTCACGGATACCCAATTGTTGCATTGTAAATATGGATAGGGTGACCAATATAAGGTAACCCTATCCCTTATCTCAGAATATACAGGCTGTACGAAAAAATCTTAAATACAAAAGACATCTGGTTTGAAACGACAAACCCACAAATTTCATAATTTTATCTTATTTACCATTAAAAATAAAGATAAGTGTGTACAAGGTTGTCTATGCCGAAAATGTTTAGTTTTTGAAACATTGACAAATTCTTATCGTTATATGAAAATTTTGCTGCGGGTTTCAAGTTTCAATTTATTCTTTGTTGGCTATGAGAGCGCATAAAATCAATCATATTCCAAAGAAAAATATTAGGCTGAGAGTTACAATTTCAAAATTACCAATAATTTTTTTACTTAAATTTGATAAAATGTGCCATATTTTTGGTTAAAAAAACTATAATATATCAAGTTTCGGCAATTCTTTTTATTATGAACTAAAAATAGTATTACAATAAATTTTCAAAATGCTAGCCAAACACGTCGTATATATAGTTTCCAATTTATTTATAGCATCACTAACCATATTAGATCTATTGATATCTAGTATTTTCTGCATTATTTTGTCTTTTAAATTCTCCCTATCTTCAATCCGATTTTGAAAAACCTTATTTTTGAGGTTTCCCCATAGAAAGAAATCTAAAGGCGTCAAATTAGGGCTACGAGCTGGCCAAGTTGGAAATCGGTTGTTCAGTCAGCTAATAACAGGTCTGGACGTATAATACGGAGCACTATCTTGTTGAAAGAGCGTCAAGAAGCGGATAAAATCTGCGTAGCTAGTAGGTTTAAATTCATTAAATATCGGCCCAATAACTCTGTTAGATATTATACCACACCAAACAAATACACTTCTGTAATGCTGCTTCTGAATAATTTTAACACGGTGTTTCTTACTAGAAGACCAGTAGTAGCTATTTTTCCTATTAAAAATGTCGGCCGTATTAAAAATAGCTTCATCAGTCCACAATACTTTTTCAAATATATTGGATTCAAAGTAACGGTCCATCACTAGAGCGCAAAATGTTGCTCTTGCACTCTTATCCTCAGCTGTTAACTGAACAGGGAGGAATTTAAATGGAAAATTATTATTTACTTTCAAAGTGTTTTCAATGCTACTTCGATTTACTTCTGGAATGTCACGCCTTGGGAACTTTGTTAGCTCTCCTGAAAATACAGCAGAATATCTCATTGTTTTTCTTGAGTAAGGACAGTTATCGGTTTCATTCTGGTGTTTATTATGACTGAACCATTTTGTAGGTCACACACTATTCTACTAAAAATCTGTTTAGTGGGTAATCCGCTTGCTGGATATAACTGCCGGTACTCTCGAAGAGCCAAAGCTGGACTTTCATTATTGGGAATAAAGCACTCATATAACTTTAAGCGCTCTTCAACAACGTAGTAATAAAATAAAAACGATGAAATGTGATATTCTCGGCTTTTTTGTTTATCTTGGCCTTCTTGACTTTTTATTCGTTGACAAATATAACAAAGCTTGAAACCCGCAGCAAAATCGTTATATAAGAATATGAATTTGTCAATCTTTAGAAAACTAAACATTTTCGGCATAGACAACCTTATACAAACTTACCTTTATTTTTAATGGTAAACAAGATAAAATTATGAAATTTGTGGGTTTTCACTAAAAAAAAAAGAAGATTTTTGGAAGTTTTCTTAATTTGGTATTTAATCTTACTTTTTTGAACACCCCGCATCATTAGTTATCGAAATATTACACAAATTCTATTAAAGTAAGTTCTTGTCAACAAGGTATTAAACCCAAATTAAAAAATAAAGTTTTCCTTTTAGGAAAAATTGGTATTTTTCTTAGGGCCTGCAAATGACATATTTGAGATAAAAACTTAAATATGTTAAAAACCATTAGAACATTATATATGAAATTTTCCTAGAAACTTGAGTAGAATCCAAACATGTATTAATATACAGGATGTTCCATTAAAAAAAAAGAAGTGGCGCTTACCCAAGCAACACTGAGTGCGAGAGTATATGCGAAAATAAAATACAATAAAACTTTGTTGGAAACAAATGACATTTGTATTTAAGATTTTTTTCGTACGCTCTGTGTATTCTGAGATGAGGTATAGGGTTACGTTATATTGGCCACTTTATAATGCAGAACAGTAATACGACAACACAGGTATTTAATTTTTACCTGTTATTTGGTAATCTACAGTTTACCATATGCTTAATGTTTAATGTTATGTTTAAATATATAAAACTTACCACATCCACTCGCCATTGATAAATGCTGATGGATGATACTTTTTTAATCGATTGGCGTTAGTTTGACAAATTTTAGTTAGCAGATCCACCCACTCCTTTTCCTCCACACAGTTAGCCGCCTGAACATACAGCGCCCTCTCGGGCTGCACGATTTGGAACATATTTTTCATTTTAAATGATGTCTCGGCCAATCTTTCGACAGCCAGGATATTCGAGAGCGGTATCACACACAGCGCTTCCTTCCCTTTAAAAAATAAATAGACCATTGCTGGGTTAATCCGATACATCCGAGACGTAAAACACTCACCTCTGCACTTCGAATAGCTGAGGTTATGCGTTGTCAGTTTGAAGTAGCGTTGTTTAAAATTTTTCCTGCCGAAGCGCTTCCTACCTTGGGCTCTTTTTATCATTAACCTAAAATAAAGGCATAATTGTATAGCATAATCACGCAAGACGCGACGTTGAATAGTTGCAGTACCTTTTTATCTCCCTAATTGCATTAAAAAAAAAAAGAAAGGAAATCATTAATTGATAACGTGTTTAACTGGATTAATTCAATTTTTATGCTTACCCTTCTTTGAGTGTGACCGGTTTGTCGTTTTCGATTATCTGCGGACTAGATGTGTTGGCGGAAATTATTTCGAGAAATTTCCGCATGGCAGTTTTGTGTGTTTCAGTGCCGAATGCCTTGTAAAGGCAATCCATGTACTCCTCCTTGCAAACTTGCTGCGTTGATCGACAACTCACCTGCAGAAGAATGAGCAACCGATCTGGTAATGGTTATAAATAATCTAAAGTCGTTTTCAGGATTCAGGACCCGATATCGGTTAAATTAGGGTTGTTTCGTTTTTCATGCTTTTTACAAATTTGAAAAAAAAAAACAGTAGGTCCGTTTATTCTCCGAACTTTATTTTTAATGTTTGTATGAGAACCACGTCGTTATGTCAATAAATGCAATAAAGCACATATTTTTTATATGTATATCTTTTTAATGTCGCTATTATTTATGTAATAATAATAGGCATAAAGTCATAGTCACAAATACTTTTCACACTTTTTTTAATAGTATAAAAGCTATGATCAGTCACGCTTACGGCACAGGTCAATTAAGAATATATCTTCGAAAAGGGTTTATCTAGCTAGCACTCCGCAAAACATTCTACAGTGAACTCCGGTTATAAAGTACCCTCTAAGGACCAGAAAATGAGTACTCTATAAGCGCAAAATTTTTTTGTAGGTACGAACATATTTTTATTTTATATGAAAATAGAAAACTAATAAACACTAATATAGGTACTAAAAATGAAAGAAACTAAACTGCCTACACTAAAAACTATATAAACTTTACAACATACAAGTACATACTTTATTCTTTTTGAGAAATTCGCTATTTTTTCTCAATACAAATTTTATATTCTCCCTGAAGTAACATCATTCCAACATTGTGCAAGTAATTTTATGGAGTCTAGGAGAGTGATGTTGAAAGGTTCCTATTTTCAAATGACTGGATCAAAGGATACAGAAAATATCTGCCTGATCCATTAGATTTTTTGGATGAGCTTGTCAACCAGAGGCAATATTTTGCTATTCTGACGTATTAGTTTTTCATCCTAATAATTACAAAAAATTGCTGAAGTCATCCTGCTCGCTGGTTCGACTTATAAATGACAGGTAGATTTTTCACATTTTTCATGCATCTCGGTCGTTCATATTTACCAATAACAAGAAGTTTGATTTTTCGCTTCCTGTCACATTTGCACAAACCCAAACGGTGTACCTCAACGTCGACTGCTTCCCACCTAAACACTTTTCTCCTCTAAATTTAAGGGTACGATCTGGAGTCATTTTCTAAAATAGCCCAGTCTCGTCAACATTGAAAATATCCTTACAGCTGTAATTTTATGCAATACTGGACCACTTATCCTCTAACCAGTTCAACATAGCACCAGAAATTTTTTGTTGTGAAGAACTTTAAAACGTTCGAGCCAACCTGTAGAACAACTAAATTCCTCACCCTGTAATCCCCTGGTTAATTCTTCGGCTTTCGATTTCAGAACTGGACCACTTAATGCAATATTTTCGGATCTTCGAATTTGAAACCATCGTTAAAGAGCTTTATCTACATCTGAACGTACAGCATTTCTATTTTTTTTTAATACTGTGCAATTTACAGTTACTTGCTTTCTTGAACTTTTCGCGATTTCGCGATTCGAAATTGTAAATATTGTTGTTTTTGCCAATTTCTTTTGTCCAGCAATTTCCCCCTTACCGATGCCACTCTCAATACTTCTGATAATCTCCATATTTCCTTTTACATTTTTTTAAGACGCGCTGATCCGCCATTTTAAACTCAAAAAATCGTGCTAGCCCACCATTCCGTAAAACAATAAGAGAAAACCTCGCAAATGATTACTGAAAATCCCCAATTTTTTCGGGGAACCACCGCTCGATAATCCGGTTTTAGCGTACACTCGTACTTTATAACCAAAATAGTGAAAATATTGTACTTTATAACGGTAGTAGAAGTTAATTAAAGTAATATTCGATGAAAAATCAAGACTATTTTGGACGGACCAGTAAAATATGTACGTAATACCCGAAAATCCGTTATTTTCCATGTACGTTATAAACGGAGTTTACTGTATATAACACACATATTAGAAACTTTAATAACTTTTCTTTTCAAATTTATGGATATTAAAATTAAGTTTAACTACCGTTTCTAAGAACTTAACGGTGCGATTTAAATGTGTAATACCCCGTATAAATAATTGATATATTCAAAAATGCAAAACTCACCAAATTGCCCAGCGACTGTATGGTTTTCGAAATCAGCGTCAGCGTTCTGTTGGTCTGGCAGTCGATCGCTTGCGTCGTCAGATCAAACAGTCGGGGGCCCAAAATGGCGGGAGCGAAAAATCGCAGAAAAATAAATCCCGATATAACGGAATACCGCACCTCCTTGTTGTTCGGGAAGTACATCATCGCGCACTCTTTCAAATTGTGGAAAATTTGGCACATGAGCGCCGGACAATGAACCGCACTCTGGGTGATGTCGTCGAAGATCTTCTGGATATAGTATTTGAGGTTGCTGAAGTTCGTCTGAATCGTGTTGGGGTCTTTGACTCGCGTGGGGTCGATCTCGCACGGCTTCTTCTCATTGAAGATCTCCTCTAGTGTCGGGCGAAGAGTTTTGTGGAGGTACTGGAGGCCGATCAAACGCATCGCTTCGTCCATCATTTTCGAGACGAGAGTGTTGCCTCGGAATATGGTCGTCGGGTCGCTAAAATTGAAAACCATGATCGATGCTCACAAATTTTGGACAGAATTTGAAATAAATAGACGACTGATTATTACGTAGCTTGGTGTGAATGCTCTATAATTTTGTTAGATCAACTCTGACGTGATTAGTGATATGTTGTCAGCAACACCATAAGATCAACTAATATATGGAATACAGAATGAAGATGTTCGGGAAGCATTAGATAAAGAAAGTATTTCCTGTAGAAATTGTTGTTATAACAATACGAATTAAAATTTAATTTTCTTATATGGATTTGACGAGTTAAATTTTATTTAGAATGAGAAAGGTAATTAGTAATAAAGATTGTTTTCTTTGCCCTACAAATTAACACTTAATAGGAGATAACTAACTGTAATAAGAGATTTTTTATAATGACATGAATTTTTCTATTTGTTGATTTTTAAAGATTGACACGCATTTTGTGAAATAATTTCCACAAACATTTTTTAAAATGATAAATTCTTGTGTAGCAGATGGTGGAAGTAATGAAGATATATAACGGGCAAAAGAAAGTTTTTTTATGGGGTCACACCTTTTGCATATTACATGATCTAATTTGGTTTTGAAAATAAATTATAACTCATCAATTAAATATATATAATTATATAAAGTATTTCCATGTAATGATAGGTTATTGTATTAGTGTGGTACACGACTTATTTGGCACTAGTGGAGCGCAGCCGTTGCAAAACTTGTTGCATAATATACAGTATATACAGTTTTATCATTTGTATATGACATGGCAATAGTATATTATGCAACAAGTTGGGTAAACGGCATTTGACTCACGAGTTTATTTGACGTGAGCGGAGCGAGTGTTTAATAAATGAGTGACTTAAAAAGTTTACCGAACGTGTTGCATACTATACTTTTTGTACGGGGGTACATTTTCTCAAAACACGAATACATTCACTGGCATGACCGTCAGAATTGACAAACGTCAAAATTCAAGGCGTGGGAAATACCTCCGAAAGCATCCGATTGCTTCCAAACCCGTTCGGTAAAATCCGGGAAATGTCCGAAGTGGCTACGATCCGTGGGAAACGAAACTGACGTCGTAAAGTGACGCACGCTAGATTGGTGTGTAATTAGGTAATTAGGTATTTTAGAAAAATATATATTTGCCTATATTATATAGAAATAAATAACAAATCAGTATTTGGCATCCTTTTAATTATTGATTTAAATCCGTTTTTTTTTTAAATAAAAAGGATTGGTCAAATGTACATATTTATTTTTTTATGACACTTGTAAAGACTTACTTTAATATTATGCATTTGTAGGTATATTCATATATTAATATCAGATATCTAAATAAAATATTCTTTGATCATCAAATAAATATTGTGCAAATTATTTCAGTAAGAATACATCAATGAACAACTATCCCCACTAGATATAGATAGAGATATTTTTTTTAGATCGAGTTGATTGCATCATTATAGAAGTAACTGGGAAAGGTTTTGGTTTTGTTAAATATTGATATGAAGATTTTTAGAAAGAAAATCGTAAAAGCGAAAAATTTAACATTCGTCTGTTTCATACGTAACATTTAATCTGATTATGCTTGTTCCACTGTAGGTGAACTACTAGAATCTTTTATATTAAGTTTAAGTTTCGTTTAATGAGTCTCGTCGTCTCGAAACATTTATTTATAAATTTCCTTCAACCAAGCATTCAGGCATTTGGTCTCGTAATCTATAAAATCGATAGTGTGTTAGTGTGCTGTAATTAAGCATTCGGGACGCGTGATCCCGCGGCGGCCTGCCGAATAATCGAACGGTAATCGTGGATTTGATCAGCTCGACCGGACATTGTAAATTCATTTCGGTATTTGTCGATCCATGTTCTCATTGTTAATTGTTGTGCATTATTTGCATATTATGTGCCTGGCGTGCAATTATCAATCGGATTATTCGCTCGGCTGTACATTGACGTCGTTACAAACGCAACGATGTAAAAATTTGAATTGCAAAGAAGTTGAATTTTATCTGTTGAAAAATCCCAAATGTGTGGCGCAAACATCTTTTAAAACACATATTCTCAATTGCCAATAAAATGTTGTAAAATTTGGAAAAAATAAAAAATCCAAAAAAACGTTTTCCTATTATAGCATATATCTTTTAATCTGCATATACATTCTAAAATTTTAGTAAAGCTCCTTTCGTTATTATGTCATAAAGGAGGTTTCCTAAAATCTTGTCAACTTGACTCATTTTAAACTATGTATGTACCTGCTATACGGTTTTCGAATTGACCGGTCAAATTTTTTTGTGTCAATTGACCGAAATAATTTTTAAAATGCAATAAAATTTATATTTATTAATTTTTTTATATTATATATTCATTTATATTATACGTTACGTCGTGATCTCGTCGTTCTGAGAACTAAATAGGGTGGATATTTTTATTGGGATATTAGATATCACAAACGCATAATAATTTATTATAAATTGCATATTATTATTAAACAACTGTTATTTAAAACATTTTGATCGAATTTGACTAGTCAATTAAGAAGTCGGTCAATTGACCAGTGAATTAAGAAGTGGTCAGTTGACCAGTCCCAACACTAAACTGCTACATTTACATTTTAAATTCACATAATAAACTTAATACTCTCCTTACTTGAAAATAAACACGTTTTCTATTTCGTCTTAAAAAGTTGGGCAACGTGTCATACAAAAATATCTAGCAATTTATTTTTGTATTGCCACGCTTTTATGGAACGCAATGTTAAATTTTTAAATTAAAATGTTTTTCGATTTTATACAACACCTACAAGACAGGTTTTTTCCAAATAGTGATATATATATATATATATATATATATATATATATATATATATATATATATATATATATATAAATATATATATATATATATATATATATATATATATATATATATATATATATATATATATATATATATATACTGTTCAGAACAGTACATTGGGCCGAAATGGGTGATTTCCGCGAAGAGGTGTAGCGTATAATTCCGATCGAACTTCACTTACCAGGTAAGTTCGTTTGATTATCGAATTATTTGTTACACTTTTTCTATGAATTCAATATACGTAGACTTTCAAAGGCAATTCAGCAATCATTCTCTTGGCTTCTTCAGAGCTTGAAACTGACTCGTCAACGTAAAAAAGATTCTACGCCATCTATGGTTCGCAACCTTAAATCTGTTATTAAGGCTCTATCAGACTCCGTGAAAAAATCTGTCACCCCATGATTATAAAATTCCTCGTCTCCACGGACTCCCAAAGATCCGCAAACCAGGATTACCCCATCAACCTACTGTCAGCACTATTGGTTCTCAAAGATATTCTCAAGCTAAACATCTAGTTTCCTTATTAAACCCCTTTATAGGGAAAACTGATACTTTCGCACTTACTTCATTGAACAATTAAAAAGCATTACATTAGATACAAAAGATATTCTAGTCAGTTTCAACTAACCAAAGTTCCTATTCCTGAAACTCTGAACATCATTTCAGATATATTAACATCCGAGAATCTAGAACCAAACCTTCTCACCTTAATCGAAAGATGCTTGTCTGGAACATATTTTTCTTATAAAGGTCAAACTTTGGAACAAATATCGGTAAAAGCTATGAGTCCTTCACTATCACCAGTCATCGCGAATAAATTTATGGAGCATTTGAGAAGAAAGCTCTAGACACCTTTCAACTAAAACCAAAATTATTCAAACGTTACGTCGATGATACTTTTGTTATTTGGCCTCACGGTCAAGAAACCCTAGATTTCTTAGCCATTTAAACGATATACACCTTAACATACGTTTTACCACTGTTTGGAAACTAATAATAACTTTCCATTCTTAGATATTCTTAAAACTAAAACTCTTGCATGTACTTTCTTCTACCAACGAAAAATCCGAGAGTCTATAGAAATATATAAACAACCTAACAATCTTAACCGCGACTCAGGCCTCTACCTGTCACCAATATGGGTGGGAATCAGTCATCCGAGACGGTGTTTATGCTCCTCATAATGAGAGTCAATTTCAGTCAAGCTCTGAAGAAACCAACAGGATGATTGGCGAAACGTCAGCAAGTTCGACTCAGCAAAAACAGACGCAGGAGGAATCCAGAAGTTTTGTCAAAAATTTTAACATAACAAAAGTATAACATTATTTCCCCTCAGGGACTGCCTTTAGCTTTGCCTTGCATGGTCACCTTTTTGTCTTCATTATAACAGTTTTCCCCGCGTCTCAAATCCTAAGATAAAAAAATTGGACTTAAATATATGTAATTACTTAGTCTGAGATCATTCTAAACAATTGATGCATACCAGAGCAGTTCCTCGCCATTTCGCTACCGCGGAAAACCCGTTCACTATCGTGAACATTTACGCAATACGAACCGCATCATACCGCAAACAAAGCAAATAACCAGAATGAAATTCAAACCCCTGCAGTCTCGAAGCATCTGTTTTTCGTGTTTTTTCCTCGTACTTACTATCGAACGCTACACAAACACATATGCACAGGCTGGACTGTTTTGTTTGTGTTAATTTGGCCGCTTCTGTTTGCCAACCAACGCGCAGAATAACAATAAAAATTTTACCACGCATTGCGATCGAATGTTATGTGTGTGTCGTCGGATTGTGAATCATCGTCGGTTGCCGACAGCCAAAGTCACGTCGTTGTCGAGTCGCTATGGGATATTTTTTAATTTGTGGGACCGCGGACGAGGAAATTTTATGTCGTCGATTAGGAAGGTTTAGTTTCCGATTTCGCTGTTGAAATTTCAGAGAAAGCCATTAGATTAAACAAAATTTAAGGGGTCCTGATATTGGAACTGAAAACTTTCTTTGCAGCACGCCATAATATATCCTAAAATGGATTACCCAAATTGGTTGCCTTTTATGAAATAAAAAAAAAAATAAAAAATTTGAATAAAATATGCTATTTGTGCTGTCATCGTTCTTTAAAAGCAGAGGTTTCAACAAATGGTAAAGTTTTTCATATACGTGCAATTTGCATTTGACAAAACCGGCAGAAAAAAATTTGTATAACTGACTGGTCCGTTGCCAGCAAACGTAAATCTTAAAAAAGGGATTAAAACCTATTCTTCGCATATGACAGCTAATTCTTACACTTCCTACATAATTTGTGTTATTCTATAAAATAATCGCTTTTTCTGATCACTTTATCTGGATTTCCACTAAATCTCCACGACTTTTTATTATTGTACAGAGCAACCAAAATAGTTGTAAATATTCTTTTAGATAGCTGTTTGATCATGCATTATATGGATGTCCCAGTAAAGGAAACGAGAAAAAACGGACGCAAAATTTTGGCTGGAAATTATTTTCGAGTTTCTGAAGTAGCCATTTTAACTGTGGTTTAGAATGTTTATTGAAACCGATTTTTCAAATTTAAGATAACAATTACGCCCGCTGGTGGTCATTCCAGAAATTCGAAAATAATTTCCATCACTTGGCCGAATAGATTTTTTGTGGGACATTGGGTATATCTAAGAGTTTTGTTTGTTTGCGTGAAATAAGTTGATTATTTTCTCACGGTTAAATTATGACCGAATATATTTTGCAGAACATACCCGCGTCTCATCACAAATGTAAAATTACTCTAAAACATTGGCTACTGAAAAACTAAAATAATTTAAAAATATTATAAGGGCATATTTAAATCAACTAGTAAATTTCGAATGAGCCTAATCTCGGGGTCTCGACTACATGATCGATGGGTTCATAATTATAACGTCAAGAGGTGATGACGCAAATAAGGGTATCTAATACCAGATACATTTTTTAATCTGTTGGCACAACACTTTCAGAGTTTTAGGAATGGATAACAAATAATTAATGTGGATTAGGTATTCCTTGGACCAGTCTGTAGTCCATTTGCATATCTAATGAGATTTTATTACTCTACACCTTTCCTAAACTATTTCTGGATTCCATTCACAAAAATATTTTTTGGTTACGAAGGCTGTCCAAATTTCCCAATCAAGCCCATCACTTTGGAGACACTCGGTAAGTTAATATTGTTAAAAAAATTTCTCCGAATTCATCCACCTTCGTCGATTAAAATGCACGAGGCCGTTTCCTCCGCGTAGTTATAAAGCGAGAGCAAAAACGGTTCGAATTAGATCGTTCGGTGGGCGACGGCGCCTACGAAGGAAAAAAAATTGCGCGGCGGCGCCACAGACAGCGACAAAATAACACCCGACCGATCCAGCGATTATCCTCCGGGAGATAGAGGGCGGAGCCTCACCTTTAACAGTGTAATCACAACGTTAAGGGGCAAGCCGCATAAAACTAAAAATAAAGCGTTTCGGGAATATGTTCCGGCATTGCTAGCTATCAAGGGTCTTTTTTACGTTATTCCCATTTCATAAAACATAGTCTATTGCAGACCTAGGAGCGTTTTGCACACTGCAGATCCAGTCACTGCAGAGATGGGAAAATTCAACAACATTCTCATAGTGTTGAAAGTAAAAATATTTTTCTATTCCATTCCGTAAAAAACCTAATTATAAACAGATCTAGCTTGCGGAAAGTGTCATTTTACGATGTCAGTTTTATTTCCTACGGCTGCCAGCCGCTTTGGACATTTCCGAGATATCACCACACGAATTTAGAGCAATCGCTTGTTTTCGGAAATAATACCCACTTCTTGAATTTGGACGTAATATTTTATTTCGCTTATTCTGATATCGTCTTCTGATATTCTGATATACATTTCAATTTCAATCACTTGAAACGAAAAATTTCGTTTCTTTTGCATAATAAGCGACTATTGAATTAACGCTGTTAAAAGATGAATTGTAAATAAAAATCAAAACAGGAACAAAGTAAAGTAAAAACCATTGAAGTTTGCTTGCACATAAAGTGAAAACTGTTCAATAAATCGTTTAAAAGATTAATTATAGAGAGAATCAAAATATGAGACAGTTGATACGAGTCAGACGAATGGGTAATTGGGAACCGAGAAAATGAAGAAAATTCTTCGTTTTTTTTTTATCTACGTGGTTTGTATCAGTATAGGGTAGGCGCATTTGAAGTGTATTAACAAGAAAAAAATCTATTTCTGAATTAAATAGTGCAAAATCGACTTGCATGCCATGGACTTGATTCTTAACAACTATTTAACAGAGAAAACCGATGGCGATATTTTCACTACCAACCGGAATATAAGGCCTAATTCAATTTTAGATTTAGATTTCTTTCAGTATTAATTAAATTATTCTTAACGTATCCCTTCCTTTTACATAAACAAAAAAGATCTTAATCCGCCATTTTTTATGACAGATACCAAGAACCATGTATGATTGAAGAGTAATCAACACGCGTATTTTTTTTGAAGACCATATGAAATAAAAAGTTGCATTCATTTGTTGAAAGGAGCACTTTGACTCAAAACCAGTGCCTTAATAATGCTTTTAACCGAATCAGAAATTAAATTCAAAAGTTATCGAATCTTTAAAAACGTCCTATATATGTCGGCTAGCTTTGAAATGTATATTCTATCAAAAATACTCCTGTAAGGACCACCCAGTACGAGGTAGACAGATGATTAGTTTTCGCACAATTACTACAGTTTGAATTTTCGGCGTCTACTCATCAGGGATGGTCCGATTTTGAAATTAAAATTGGCCAACCTTTTTTTCCTTGACTTATAATAGTTTGTTAGCTCTCCGTTGCAGTTTTATAAAACAAAGGAGATTTTTAACGTTAAATTACAAAAAATACAATTAATAATTCGCAATACACATATAGCAGCTCCTAAATAACTACTTACGTGACATTGGATATTTCTACGGTAGCTAGTGACCTAATAATGGGCACCACCTTATCACAGTGCAAGAATATCCTCACCAACGGCTGCGCTATCTCCACCTTGTTAATTATCTCACCCAGGATGTAGACGGACGTGGCGGTTATAGGCTGTTAACAAAAACTTGTAGAAACGTCTACCCATTTACCTTTTAATAGAATAAAAAAGACAAAAATTTACCATATTCGATAACCGATGTAAACAAAACTAACCAACTAATTCAAATAAAAATTAATATTACCTTATCAATATTTTTTAAAGCGTTTTGGAAAGTTCGATACGTGTTTGTCAAAGTATCTACTAGTGAAATTTTACAGCAACAAAGTAAAACACATTATGATGTATGTATATGAGCTGATACTGTTTAGTTTTCTTTACTAGGTAGCACGGTAGTCAAAAGACCAAAATTTTATCATAGAAGATCGATATAATACTCCGTTTACAACTTATACAATGTTCTAGACGCGCGTTGCTCTTACCCAGTGAACATAATCAGTAGATAATATAAAAATGAGAATAATGAAGGTCCTTATTTCCAATAATAAACAAAAACAAATAAATTTAGAAAAAGGCGAGCTTCAGTTCAGGTTCCCTGACCTGTTCTTATACCTAACGTGAAAACTTAAGGCCTAAGAAATGCAGAGGGCAGATGTGACAATTAAGAAAAGGTATCATACACAATGAAATCTTTATCTTTAATATAAACGGTTCATATTGGTTGGCAGATGGCGCTTCTACGAGGTTGCAATAGTTGAGGTTGTATCTCAGCATTTAAAGAATAACAGATTCTGAAGAAAAAAAAACATCTAAAACTGACCTGTGTGTGTATACTTTGGAGTAGCAAATTCCTTAGATTGTCGTAAACCGACGCTGGAAATACCCTGTCTTCCGTGTACTGAACTTGCAGCCTCAACGAGCCAAGGCTGTTATCGTTAGACAGTCTGGTACCGGGCGGAGTCGAGTGGGTCAAAAAGGGACGGTTTTTACCAGAGCGGGGTTGAAGGAAGTACCTGGAATAAAAAAATGCACTTGAAAACTCCGGCATGCAACGAATTAAATATTAATATGTCAACGAGTTTGAATTATAAACAACCGACGCAGAAGGGATCGAGAATATTTGTAAATATTGATATCAATTAATTCCCCAGGAAATTTTTGAATATGATTTTGATGTTGCTTCAATTATTAAGGCTTATCTATTAACTATTAAAAAATAATTACTATACAATAGTATTTTCTGGAAATATGCAGCACGATAAAATCAAAATCCCCGTTGCGTAGGGTCAATACGATAATAAAACATCTAATTTATGAGAGAAGCGCAATTAAAAAAAAAAAGGTGCGAAATTTCAATTACGCGAATCAATGCGAAATCCGAAAACCTTAAAAATAAACCGAATAAAAGTTAGAAGAGTAAATCAATGCAAGCGTTAAAACGAAAACTCTCTCAGCCTTCTTATTTCACGCGAACTAAATATGATAAATTTCGGCGATGACCTTTCTACTCGGAGGAAAATCAATACGAGTGACGTCACACACCATTTTCCCACGGCCGTTTTACTGCAGGGGGAACGTCTGAAAGCTTCTTGACGTCATAGATATAGCAAGGCAACACGCTTGAATTGCCCGGTTTTTAGGGGTTTCTGTTGATAGGAACAGTTTGACGATCAAGCTGCTGATAATTTTTGTTTACTAAATTACTCAATGGTGCGCTACTCAATGTCAACTTCGTTAATTACTAGCCAATTCGAAAGTCCTGTATTTTAGTCACGGATTGGGTGGGATAGGATGTTTTCGGTAGGTTGAAAATATTGATAGTATTTTGACGTTTGTCGGTTCCGCTGGTTCTGAATTCACCACGTCACACAGACAATTATTATCCCTGTTTTCCACGTTTTACCTCTATTTTCCTTGCATGATTATATGGAGCAATTCATATTTATTTCTCATTACATGAGCAAAATAATCCAGCTTTCTTTGTTTTCCACATGTTGCAGAACCGCTATCCACCCATGATATCTTCAACATTCTCCGGTAAGCCCACATTCTCCACAAAGCCTCAATCACCTTACACATTGTTCCATTACGGATTCATGCTTCCATACTGTAGAATAATATGCTAAAGACATACCAACGCAATAATCATATTCTTAAGGGAATTCTTAAGGCTCTGTTGCTTAACACATTTTACATGTTCTTGCTTGCTCTATTCCGTTTTTCATTTCTTGAGTTGAGTCCCAGTTTTCATTCACCCAGCACCCCAAATGCGTTAAGTTATTAGTTATGTTTTTGTTTTTGCTGATGCCCATCCATTTGGTTTTCTTTATATTTAAAGCCTAGACCCATTTGTTGGCTATGGTCTGTTACCGCTGATACAAGTAACTATAAATAACCCTTATCTGTTGTTAGTGAGACCGTGTCTTCGGCGTATCTTAAATTGTTGATGACGATTCCATTAGCAATTACACCCTCTGTTCTTTCTTCGAAGGCTTCCCTAAAGTTTTTTTCTGCATATAAATTAAACAAAAGGGGGGAGAGCACACATTTCCTCTAATAACAGGCACTTCTTCAGATGTCTGGCCGTTAACTCTTATGTCAGCTGTCTGGTTCCAGTATAAGTTGGCTATTATCCGAATGTCCCGACCTTCAGGCCTATATTGTTCAGTATAACTATCTAGACATCACTTTATAAGAACCTGGATGCTAAACAGCGCCTCTCTTGTACCGAAAGATGACCTGAGCCAATTTTTAGGAATTATCCTGGCTTAACTTAACAGAAGTGTGCTATTTTCCCCCAACGTTTTCAAGACCTCTATTTGTATTTCGTCTGGTCCTGGTGCATTTCCATTTTTTACACTTGATATAGTGTGTATGAGTTCTGCATTGGAGTTATCCATCCCGTCTTCTGGAGTAACATGTGAAGTACTCCTATTGTCGCCGAAGAGATTTTCAATATATTTTTTCCATAAGAATTTGTATTGATCATTCATGAGACTGTTTTTGTTGTTCTTTTTATGTTGACCGGACGTAATAGCGAATTTATTTCATTATAAATTATTTATTATCAGTTATTTCGGTTGACGTGAAATTTCGTACATCCTTTAAATGGACATTTTGGCCAATCAACAGCAAATAAGCATTGAAGGATTATTCAAAAATCAAAATCAAACTGAACTAGGTTTTAAAAATTCATCCGAATTATATTTGACCGCACCGCAATTTTTTTGCCACGTTGCAATAAACCAACGTAAAGAGACTTTAAACAAACAGAGATCCCTAAAAGGGGAACGCCGAGGCGACGCCTCGTATTAATTACGTCCGGATATCCTTCGGGTCTATAAAATCGGGCGTCGGCACAACCAGCTGACAAAGTTAAATTTAACTCGATTATTATCGCGTCATATCCTACGAATAGCGCGTTTGTAGAAAAACAATATTGCTTATTAATCGTTTCCGGTTTCGCGTTCATAAGGCTTATTTGATATTATCCACCGGACATTTGAAGAGTTTTTCAATTTGGATTATTTGATTTGCGTCGGCGGTTTGGTCAGCGCTAATATCACAAAAGGAAAAACTACATGAACCTAAATATTTTTTTTTCTTTACAATTTTATACCAATGAAAATACCATAATAAAAAATTATATATTAACATTTAGTAATAGTACTATTAAAATACTGTCCTGTACGCTTTTACAGCCAACAGTATTCAGTTCCAAACGGCACGAGTTTAGGGAAAATTGAGGTAGTATGAAGTATACAAGACTCCTCAACAACAGATCCCTCAGTTGAATGTGTTTTATAATGCATTTACCCAAACACCTGCCCAGATGTCTGACAGAAGGTCAGAATTACTCACGTCCTAAAGAAGGGAAAAGCATCTGATATCTGATATCCAATTACAGGTCTGTATCGATAATAACACCTTTTACGAGGGCATTCGAGATATCGCCGCATGATAGTATTTTCAATCAAATGAAACACTTGGTAACCCACAAACAACATGATTGCTTTAAAGGTCGAAGCACCAACAGTAATTTGGCTTGCATTACAGAATTCACTGCTAAGGCTTTGGACGAAGTCCGTGCTATACACGGACTTTTCAAAAGCTTTTGACCAGGTGGACCACACTGTACTGCTCTCTAAACTGAGGATGCTTGGATTATGTGATGATCTGGTGGCAGTCAGATCTGCATAACAGAATACAGTATGTAGCAGTAGTAGCTAACAAGTAAGTAGCAAATTTTGCTCTTTGCTGATGATGTGAAATTGTTTAGAATAATTGATAGTGTGGTCGACTATGTGTCTCTGCAGAATGATTTGGAGATTGTTGGTGTGTTTCTAATAACCTACCCCTCAATACAGATAAATGTGTCGCAACTACATTTTCAAACAAAACTGATACCACCAATAACCTTCGTAATCAAATAAAATCGTAATCAAATTGATTATGTCAGTGGACATGTTTTCTTTTTTGGATTGATCTGACTATCTGACTATCTGAACCTGAACAGAGAGCCTGTATATTAAAGTCCTTTTCATATATAACGGTACATTAAGTGTCGTTTCTAACATATATAATATTAAACGGCAAAGAAATTTACCTTTAAGAAAGTTCTTGTAATTACAAATGAGTAAATTTCTTCTCTCATATAAAAGCTGTTTGTTCCATATTATAGTTTTCACATATTCTGCTATGTGGTGAATAGCAAGTTGGAGTTCTGGAAAATTCATTCTCGGATCAGGAAACATTCAAAATTGGAAAATGGAGTTCATAGGCCCCTTTAAGAGAGGCGAATTCACCTGGTTTTGTTGTTGTGAAGTTCTTAATGCAGAAAATCTTTTCAGTAAAAGTTAAAGCGAATTCAGCTTCAAACTACCAAAACTAACCGAAACGAACAATTGGGTAATGAAATCACCTTCGAAAGAGCATTTAATTTTGTGTTTGACAGAAACTCTGTGCCAAATACTGAATCGATGTCACACCTAAACCGACAAGATGTGCCTGTCAGTAAAGAATTGCAGGTTTGAGGTGCTGAAAGGTGTAAACAAAATCCATTTCAAAAATGCCTAAGCGAACTTTATGTGCCGTTCGAAATGCCGTATTCGATGCCAAATACCTATTCGGTAGTTAATGCACTAAATGTAATGATTAGTACAGCGAAAAATTCCCAAAAAAAAACTTCCAGAACGTGAAGACCGCATTTTAACGATAATTAACCGTGCCCAGACCAGTGAAATTTCCAATGATGAACGGGAATGAATGGAAACCTCACCGCGAGACCGGCAGATAACAACATCCAGCGTAATTTTTCTCGTACCTATTTTATCGAAATTTTATTTATGCTTACGCCTAGATTGTATTAGCGGAGTGAACGGATATACATGCCGGCGGCAATAAAATCCCACGCGGTTTCATTCAACAATTCAACATCGAACGACTGACATCATTCCCAATTGCCTATTATATTATTTACGGCGCGATGTTGCCAAACAACATTTTCCATTTTTTTCTTTAACGGATAAAAGTGTGATTGTGTGATTTGTAAAATATCTTGAGTTGACGGCACGAACACTATATTTCTATTTACATCTGAGACTTCACCAAGATTCATACAGTTGTAGTTACTAGTAGACATTTTCTTCGACCAGTTAACCCTGCAGAAGAGTGGAAATTAAATCAAAACCTCATTTTTTTTCGACACATTGTTAACATTTTCTTAATATTAAGTGCTAGTTTGCAAAATTCACTACATAGACATTTTGCACACTATACAATATAAAACACAATAAGTCTTACCAGCTTTATATTTAAAAAATAATTAATTCATGGACATTTCCTTATTTTACAAAAAACTTAACTATATGACAAAGTATATCATATATTAGGTAAAAAGTAAATAGAGAATCAAGATCGACAGAACAAAAAAAACAGACTAAGGACTATCGCTAGATTAAGGAGGGTTTAGAACAGTTTTATTCTAACCGACATCTAAAAAAACTGCTATACAAAGAAATGACAAGGCGAACAAATTGTGGAAAAATATTTTTTATTTTTATTTTCATTCAAGTGATTTACCAACAATGACTGAAATATGATCTGAAAAATTGATCATAACTAATATAAAATGAATTAAAACCATTTCAGTGGGCAAAGGAAATAGAGCAATGAATGTTGATTAGCGAAAATCTCAAGAATAAGGCGTAATTCGACTTCTTAGGCCACCTTGAAAGCTAAAAATATGAAGTAGCAAAATTTTACCAAAAACAATATTCTGGTCCAGCGCTGTTTTATATTTCGTGATAATTGTTGGATTTTTCAACATGTAGATAAACAAATTAATACAAAGTAACAATTTATTACGTTCTGTTTCATTACATTTATACATAGTATCATTATTAATATACAAAATATTAATTATAATAATAATAGAGTATCAGAGTGTCGTTCTCGATAAATATTTTATTCTTTTATTACTCGTTTTTCACAGTTAGACCAGCTTTGAACTGATATTTTAGCTACCCCTTGCCGAATTAGATTTATGGTACTATCACTAAATTTTAGTGCACTCTTTAACACTATTTACTTTATAAGGGTCGTAGATTATACGCCTAATTAGATCTGCTTGTTGCTCTTTAAAAACTCGCATCTTCTCTCACTTTCGTCTTGACTATCCCACTTGCAACAATTTTTCTTCGGAACTTTAGCCATATCACTTGTTTTATTGCTGCTAATTGATTATAATAAATATTTATCTATATTTTTATGACGTATCTACCGCGAATATTACCTTTAGTCTTTAAAAAGACGATTGTTGCTTACAAATTGAAGAACTATGTAGAAGAAACAAAAATACAACAAGAAGAATGTTGTTAATCGACAGGCACACAAGACTAAAATAATTATTTTCAAACTTAAATGGAACAGCCTCGCAGGGCCAAAGCTCGAGAATCAGGTACATAAATACATACTTACTTAAATTCTTAAGAACGATACATATCACCTGATGTTCCACTTATTCGAAAACACCCCGCATCATCAATGCTTAATCAAATTTAAAACGTTTCAAATAAAAATTTCGAGTTTCCCCAAATATTTCGGTTTTACCACGGTCCTGCGAAGGTCTGCGATTTAGGTACTGTAAAATACTGAAAACGTCAAAGCAATAAATGCACTATATTTTTGGTCGCATTATACGCTGGCTAGAATCAACTTCGTAAAACTTATTCTACCATTCAAAGCTACTGGCTGGCTTCTATGCATAAATATTTGTTTATGTTGGCTGAACGTTTCTACGTGGTTTATGAATGACTTGACATGTCAAGGTCCCCACGGACTTTTGCAGACTTTCCCTGAACTTTAAAAAGCTAACTAAATCTGAAAAGGGGACTCAAACGACGAAATACAATTTCATAATGAAAAGAACTAAAAACAATATGCGTGTGGTAATTTTTTACCCTTAAATTTAGATTTAGATGCCGAATATTTATTTTAAAAAAATGTCACATTTCGAAAGCATGTCGAAAGCATGAAATCATTTTCTTATTAACGATCGATCATTTTAGAACGCACAATTAAAGTAGTCATGTGTCACTGATAGATAATTTCTTTCCAGAGAAAAACGACTTGGCCGTATCCTATTTGTAAATGATAATACGAGGACGCGGCAACATGGTTCGCACGGTAAAACAATGAATGAACCAAATGATTTTTTAATTCGTGTATACCTAGTTCGTTTTGAGGCTACGTTTCACGCACGCGGCAAAATACGAACGAACCGTTTTCTATATTATTATACCGACGTTTCTCCTTCATTGACGCAACGAAACGTCATTGTTTGCCGTAAATATCCATGACCAACGTATCACCACCTATTTATTAGGAGCGTGCAATTGTGGGCAACCGTCGCATATATAGCTTGATTCACGTTGAGTATCACAGTGTTCGAATTATTGAAGAAAATGGGAATTTTCCAAATCAATAGTATTTCAGGAATATTTTAGCAAATAGTCAAGGTTCTATTTGCTAAAATATTCCTGAAATGGAAAATTCCCATTTTTTTCAAATAGGACTTCCACATTTCTTCGTGATCCGGCTACATACAATTCTAAGTAACTTTTGTCTACGATGTTTGTTTGTTTTTCTTTTTCTGACCTATTGCTTCTGACAATGTGTAAAGAACGAAGAATTACTTGAACTACGCAAAAATAGAAGGCAGAATTAATGGACCGGCAAAGCACCATCCAAAAATAGTACCACTAGATTTTACACGCCCATATCAAATTTCACAAAGATTTCATGAATTTCCCAAAGATTTTACGGAAAAAAGAAAATTTTAAAATCTCTTTTCAATAAGTGAGACAGTTTTGTTAGTGTCTAACCAAGAAATCCAAATTAAACATCCCACCAATCAAGTTAATTTGATAATAGAACGTTTATACTTATGTCTTGTGCATTTTTTTGTTTACCAAGAACGCTATTTGCTCATCGAAGGATCGAGCGATATGTCCCTAAAAAACATTATTTTTCTTAAAAAAAAAACATTTACAAATTTTTCAGGTACATTTTCCAGCACACGGCATAAATACCTCAGCGTCGCGTCACATATTGAATTATTGAATCCTCTAAATTTCCCGAAATTCCCCCAGAAACTACCCAAAATACCAATAAATTGACCACTTCTTATTTGACCAGTTAAATTAGATCAAAATGTTTTAAATAACGTCTTGCAATTGTAGAGTGTTATCTATCATTATTTAATAATAATATGTATTTTACAATAAATGATTATCAATTTACCTATTATTATTATTATTACGTATTATTATTATTATTATTATTATTATTATATATAGAAATTACATTTCTACACCAAAAAATCCATATCAGACATCACATAAGCCTAAAAAAACAAAATAGTAAACTAGAAAGGAATTGTTAGGTTATTAGAAAACTCCACGGCACTTAGAGCATTATACATCGACAAAAGATCTCATCAGGTTTAATGAAGTAAGCGCAGCCTTTATTGGTGAATTTCAGAAAAATATTAGGTAGGCATTAATTGTGCCATAATTCTTAAAACGGCCATTGAATTGGCAATTTAAATAGTTGGTGGTGGATTAAGCAACAAAGCTTGAGAAAAAATTCGTGTGAACCGACTATAATGTTAAGATCTGCTTCAAAAAGTTTTGTTTTACATTATAAGATGTCATTTTTTTAATGTCTTAGAGTTTGATATATGAAGTATGTTTCAAGGCGAATCAAAGCACTTGAAGTTGATTTAGGAAAAAAGATCGTTCTGAAATAAATAAATAAATATAAATTTCATTATATTTTTAAGATTATTTTGCTCAATTGACACAAAAAAATTTGACCGGTCAATTCCACAACCTTACCTTAGATCTCCTATGAAGTTTCTTTCTAATTTTATATTGGCATTTTTAAAAATTTTATTTGTTTATTTTTTAAATCGTTTTTATTAATGCTCAAAGTGCTAAAAAAAAATTTTTGGAAATGCATAAAAATATTCCAAATTTCTCCATGATTTTATGGACTGGAGAAATGCATGCATGCATTCTCCAGCAGGTAAGGAAGGTACGCGTTTACGGTTGGGTACCTAAAAAAAATTTTACTTAATCCGAGCTTAAGAATTGCTAGAAATTTCTAGTGCCCAAATGTCCAATGTTGCCATTGATTTCGGATAGATCTGAATCTTAATAACGATGGAACCGTGAGATGCAATTTGTAAAAACGGATTATTATTTCCGGTGATAAGACGCGTCGCGATATAATCTCAAGCGCTTTGAAGAAAAAAAAAACAAGGTAAACGATCTGACGATTTGAATGCGGCCTACGTCGCAAAAAAGTGCAAGAGAAACAATGGTGGCCGTTTAATGTCCCTCCCAACACAATTGATAATAGCTGGCGCGCTTTTAATTATCGCCATAGCTCGGTAGTGCCCCTGTATTGTTCTTTGTCTAGACTCCGGGCACCGGACAAGACTGGCATTATGGTCGAGCGGTTGCGGTTTTTGCATTTTAAATAGGCGTTTCGCCAAAAAATAAAATAAAAGGTTTAACAAGGTGTCATTACTACCAATGTTGTCATCTGTGCCGTAGTGGTAATACCCCCGCCTCTCTTTAGATTGAAAAGAAAAGACGCTGTTGAAGCTGCTCAAAAATACACACAGCCGTAATGACTGATATTGTTTTATACATTTCAATGAATCGTCGTTTATCTGAACCCTTACATGAATCAACGAGTGTGAGTTGCAACCAGAGAAACATTCCGGGAGCATGCTTATATGGCGTAATAAATAGAATTGCCATTTACACTTAACTTTAAAACTGAAATCCCTGAAATATTTGTGACATCCATTTATTTCCATTCATTAAAGCATATTTAAATAATAAGCAAATTAACATTAAAAAAATAAGTTTCAGTTATTTGCAGATTGCGTCTAAGGTGTAACATTTGGTTGGACCATATAGCAACTAGACATTTAGAGGTTCTGCCCATGCTGACAGTAGAGGAACTCATGAAGCAACTATGTAATTTTTTTTGAGAAGCTCCATTCAACGGGCGGATGCGCGCGAGATTTAAAATTTCGTTTTTAACGAATGATAGCTCTAATGGCAAATTCTGACGTTTATCCCATAAGACCTTGCGGCTTTCAACACACAACATGGCCGCTGACTGATCGTCCGTGTTTGGATGCGGCATTTTTAAGGCAGAATTTTCTCAAAATATGTCGAAATCCTATTAAATTTTCAGTCAAAAAAGGAGTTAAGGTCTGGAAAAGCAGTGTAGAATTGCAGCACTCGCGTCGGCGTCAATATAATTCTGTAATTAATTTGGCGTTTTTGTTCTTGAAGCCCTGTAGATACGACGCATGCATACATGTATATTTTCATGTAAGCTATTTTCCGATTTGTTTTGTTTGTAAATCGACGCAAATCGACTGATAGGTTTAATCTCTATTGAAATAACTTTGAGATGCTAGATATCGCACAAGAAACATATTTAATGGAAAAAGTCTTCAAGAAGCACCGCCTATAGACAGTAGTTGAATATGGGTATATCTTATGCTTGTTCTGGTAAAAATTCAACTTGCAGCTTAATTATTTTCTTATATTTCCTGTAATTCTTGTACACTAAAACATATGACCCAAACATTCTTCGTGGCTATTTAAGTGTATCTAAAAAAACGTATGGGAATTCTTTTAGTAATTTCTGTAAGTCTATTTTATAGTTGTAAAATATATAGTAATCACTGTTTCTCGAAGATCTTATTAGGTCCTCATATTTGCCACATTTGCTGTAATTTCATCAAAGAACAAAGTATGGAAAGCACCAATTATACAAGTTTGTGAGTAAGGTACGGAGATATTGACACCAAAAATAAAAACAGCAATGGTATAGGGCACTGACTGTTCTGTGCGTTGCTAATTATGTTCGCATTTCAGTTGTGCTCATAAAAATTAATCGATTTTCCAGAAAAATTAAAGCAATGTCACACGTCAGTCTATTGGGGGTTGACGCTTACACACCTTCTCTACGAAAATATCATAGCCACCTGCAACGCATCACTTTTTAACGTAGTAGGGCCACTATATTATCTTATAGCTATATGGGTTGGACGGTAATCAATTTTCACATAGCATTGGTGCTGTCTCTTTTAAAGAATTCAATAACTAACTAACCAAAATTATTCCCGACAGCAATTTTTTTTTTTTTTGAAATATAGATATTCCCCTATAAGGTTGTCTAAGGTAAGCTGGCGTTTTAAAGTGATCCTTTGCGCACTCCTGATCAGTGCCTATATTACATATACATTGGTACATAGATATAATATTTAAAATGATAATGACGTAATTCATTTATTCAACAATGAAAACTTCGTCACCGTTACCACTGACTCATCAAAAATGAGAAGTGAACTCCGGGAACTCGAATAAAAAATTGCGTTCTCATAATCTAGCCGTTTTCTTGGTAATTTACTAATTGCCGTAGAGCCGAAAATAATGTGGCTGTTTGTGTTGTTATATACACTCATTCAACGTCACTTTCAAGCATATTCCGATCGACGCGTTTGATGTTTTCAGCAGACACCGCGACGCGCCGTCCAGAGGATGTGACAGACCTCATGACGAGGGCGTCCGCCCGATTGGTATTCATCGGTCTGTCCCAGAGAAAATCTCTTGGAAAATGTCCGCCCATTAATAAATTATTCATTAGGAAGCGGTTATTATTATCACCTTAACGCTGCTTAAGACCGTCCCTTTTAATTGTGACTAACTCGTTTTTTTTTCTTTCAACGATATTTTAGGGTCTGTAGTACTTGTTACCCATTCCCTTTCTCTTATTATATAGGGTGAGAATCCTCGAATGATTTTAGAAAGAAAAATTACTTAATTATAACAAGTCATCTTAGATTTTGAGCCTACGTGGATATCCTCCCAAAATGGCAACAAAATATCAATATTTTTAGTTTTTGTTTTTTTTTGCACAAAAAGGTAAGTAAGTCACAGATAAAACTTGCTCCAAAAATTAGAGTAAAAAAATTATGATTAAAACGCGTGTATACAATTTCATAAAAGTACCTAGAGGGATAAGAAAATTATTTCTTATTATTACCGCATGTTGACATAAACACTTAAGTGGTCGGCACTCCATTTATCCACACTTCTTGAATATATAATGGAGTTATGGCCGGTCATCAGAAAAAAATTGAAATAAATAAAAATCAATTTTTAAATGGTTGAAACTCGCATGAGGCTGATGCTTGTTTTTTTTTTCTTTTAATATGAAGTTGTATATAGAGGTGTATGCGTTTAATATTGAACAAAATCACAAAAAAATCAATTCTTTTATATTAGACTCAATATTAGGCAAACATTTTTTAAACTTATTTAAAAATTCGGAATAAAGAAACAATATTGAAAAAGTAAGTAACATTTGGAGATACAAATAAGGATATTCCTATTTACACGCCAGCGGATAAGCGCGGTGAAAATCGAGGTAAAAACATATAAGTAACAGAGGTTAAATTCTACTTGCTACGAAGAAAATATAAATTTGTGAAATTCACAAAAATATCTAGATTCCGATTTAAAAAAGTGTTAAATTTCAGTACTCATATTTTCCAATTGATTAAAATTTTTAAAATGCTTGTTTAGTAGCTTAATTTTGTTGGCAATCATGAATGGGTAAAACACGTTTCGGCTAAAAATATGGGAACCTTAAACAATTGCAATAAACTCACCAGGCTTGAGGATGAGCCGCATTTTGTTGCTGCAGCCCCCTGAGTTGAACCCTGACTTCCCCCAGAAAAACATCATCGCTCATGCCAGGGGTGTCATGCCACAATGACACTAGCAGCTCACAGATTTCAGTCTCACTGTCACTGTCCTCAGAACTATTAAATGAAAACACTTCTTCAAATTGTGGATTTGTTGTTTTTTTGCGAGTTTTCGTCCTTTTTGACACCCTTTTACCGTTTGTGTATGTTACAGACACTAAGGCGTAGGGATCGCACGCACCATTTTTGAGAGTTAAATCTCTGCACTCGACAATCCGCACTGATAACTTCTTATTAGCACCATAATTCGATCTGCTTCGATTATTGTACACAGGTTCAAATTTTATCTCGATATTCGCTTTACCCTGCACCTCCGAATCTGCGTCAACCGCTTTTATGGGAAACCAGTGGTCTTTGGTGTTGTATGAGGCCAAATGCTCCCTCCTAATAGCAACTTTGCCCAAGATCTTATCTTGCTTGTTATTTTGACGGTCTTTATCATAAACATAGATAGAGATGAAACGGAAATGTCTTGGGACGTCAAACTGGAATTCCTCGCCGAAAAATGGGCTAAAATACATCAAAAATTAACATACAGGGGCGTTTTTGAACCTCCCGCTCACCTCAAAGTTTGGTAAACCACAGAAGTTCTAAATATTTCTTCTTGGTCCAACGATAACGTACAATACACATCTCTCTGAGTCGAAGACCCGTGCGAACGTGCTTGCAGATTTTTCGCTTCTCCTAAAAAACGAAACAATTAGCTCAAAGCGTCATTAAAAATCGTTTGATACACAAATCCAGCCACCTGCATTCAAATCGAACCTTAAATTCTCGATGACGTATTGCCACACTTATTAAACATTCGAATGTCGTTTGGCTGATTGGCAATTATTTATTGGGAAAGATTTACGTACCGATTTTGATTTTGAGCCGTTCCACTAGCCTAACTTTGTAATTGTCTTCCGCCATGTTTGCTACTCCATGTTCTCGGCCGAAAAGTGAATGGACGACTCGAAACACGACGGAATACGATGCACGCCGCAGCAGCGTTGCCACGTCGACAATGACTTTCAGATAGTACTAATAAAGGTGGTATTATTATTCAAAAATATATAAAAAACTGTTATAATTTGTTAGTGTAAAGGACAATTTTCTAATTACTGTCTCATGGCGTTATTCTGAGAATCAATTTTAGGCACACTGGTTTTTCTAAAGACATATTCTCCTCCGATTTATTTCTCTTATATTTTTATTACCTACCTCAACGAAATTACTAAAATGATTTTTTTGTAAGTATTACGGATAATTTTTGTACGTCACGTGGGTAAAAACAGTGCCGATTAATCAAAGCTGTGAAAGCCTCACATTTCAGTAAATAAGTCTGGTTGATCTATGTTTAATTGCAGTAATTTGTAATTACATAATGATTTTACCCACTAGAGTAACTTTGATTTTTTACTTCAAGCACATAACTATTAAAAATTAACCCCATCCATGATACTATCAAATCTAATTTGAACTCGTTAATATTAAACAATAAGTAAATTTACCCATAAAAAAATTTAAAGGCTTTTTTTGTTACTTTTACTGTAGAAAAAATTTGAATTATCACGGTTTCTAGAAGTAAATTGTATTTCTATAACTACGTACATGCCTATGTGTCCTACGTTTGACGTTCGATGTTTATTTACTGTCGGGGGACGTCACTAGAAAAAGATAGCGGGTTTGCGGCATTTTTAAATCCTTTTTTATTTGCAATTTAAGTTAGAGTTACAAAAATCTGTGAAATAACCTATACTACCAAAATTTCAATTAAAATCAATATTTAAAATGCAATAACCGGTATCAAATATGTAGCTCGACTGTTTAAAAATCGTTTAGTCAACTACAGAGTTGTTCAAACGGAAAACCGAAAAACCGGTAGACGTAGCAACATGGCGCCGTCTTCGAATTGATGCGGTCTGGCAAGAGTGCCCGAGAGAGAAAAAGACAGACGGCAAGTGAGACGCTAAACCGTACACAATCCCACACGTTTTGGGTTTATTTAACGACGCGCCTTCGAAAAGAGTTTAAAAAGCTCGACCGACTTCCTCTCTAAATGCCGCATTATCGTCGGGTTTTTCGCCGAGGAAGTAAGACGAAAATCGCAAGGGTCACGTGAGGGTAGGATCGATAACCTAGCGCGCGATTGTCATGAATGAAAGGTGACGTAGGTATTATAGGTATGCTACGACACTGCTGCTGCATCGGGGGTAAAGATACGCACTCGCGCGGTAATATGAATGAACGGACGGTATCGATTAATTATTTTTCGCTGAAAAACCATTCACGAGTTCGATACCGATAACGAAATGCCGGAAAACGATTAGACTTTGACCGCCCACGCGAATAATTAATGCAAATATACCTGCTCGATCGCATGTTATATTTTCGGAACGAGAAGCGCGTTTATAAAAATCCGCCTTGTGTAAACAATTAATAATTTCGTAATTTGGCCGGTCGCTATTCATAGAACTCATTCATGTATCGTAATTGCGGAAAACATGTGTGCTTTGCCGATAAATTCGGTAAATATACGCGTTAATGGTCGATAGTATTGACCTTAGGGTGCTTTTTTTTAATTAATACGTATATCAAAAGCATAAAAAACTGATTGGAAGAATTGAAAAATTTATGCTGATGCTAATTAAAGTGAGCATTCGTTATTTCCAAACGCAAATACGTATGCAATGTGACCCAAATTTACCCATTAAATAGTTTCCAGTTTACCAACTTGAGGTCGGGACTTTGATTCAATAAAAAAATTCAAGCTATTCTGATGATGTGATGTGACTGAGACAAACTTTAAAATAGAGATTGTAGTCTTTCTCTTGATCGTTTATATAAGTGAGGGTGTTTAGGTTGTCAGATTACTTTATTTACTGATATATCTTTATTAAAATGTGTTGCCCAACTTCTTTAAAACCCTTCGAACAAAGCGCATAGAAATTGATATACATGGAAATTCAAGATATTTAAGTCCTTCTTAAAAATATAATGAAAAAGTTATTGGTCGGGAAAGAGCAGGGTGCATTTTTTCAGGAGACATCAGATACGCACGATTTACCTAAATAGTTAACATTTTTTGTTTCTTGACAAAGAAAAAATTTTCAATATTTTTTTTAAATCTATAGGTAATGAATATGAACACTGGGTGCAATAATGGCATATATTAAAAAATAGATATTTTTAGTTAATTGTACCATAAAGCTCGCATATTTGTATTGTAACAACGAACAATACCGGCACAGTTATCTTACTTTAGTTCCGCTAGAGCGAGAGTGAGAGCCATCATTGAATTTCCCGCGTTTTTCAACGATCTTACGCGCAAAACCGGCACATAACCCAGTGTGTCTGTGATCGCCGCAGAATACGTAGTGTTCGTAAAAAAAAAGTTTAATGACATAATGGATTTGCTAAAAAGTAATGCTATTAAAAAATGTCACAGTCTCTGTTATAATAGCTTGAAAGGTGCCAAAGACGGCTTTTTAGTTACATTGAAAATAGCACTTTTTGTTTGTTTACATGCCATGATGATAATTCTTGTTACTTAGAATTTTAAGGACAGTAGCTCTCTATCAAAAACTATGTTCCGTTGTTTTTTATTGTTTACGTGATAAGAGACTACTAATCTGATAGTTGTTTTTTTATTTTAGAAATAATACCTACTAACCAAAATTAACCAGAACGATTTTTTTTTTAGTTATAGCTTTTCGATGTTTTTCGTAGCTATTGTTTGCATACCAAGACACATTTTTTAGCGTTTTATGTTTAGCAAGAGTTAACGAAAATTCTAATATTCATTATCAAGCCATTTATTTACCCATCTAGTAAACTTATACTTTTGTGAAGAGAAATTTCCTTGGCGCCAATAAATTGGAAAGATAGTCCATTATTACATAAAAAGGTAGTAAAACAAATATTAATAATTACAGACCAGTTACAGTCACCATGGTTTTCTCGAAGTTGTTTGAGTACGCATATTTGCAACGACTTTCATTCTATCTTGAAAACAATTAAATACTATCTGATAACCAGTTCCGTTTTCGAAGTGGGAGATCCTCCATTCAAGCAGTTACTTTATTCTTGGAGGGTATTGTTAATCCTATAGAGTCCAGCGAGCGTCTTGATGGGGTATTCTGTGATCTCGCAAGGGCATTGGATTATGTAGATCACGGCATAATGTTATCGAAAATATCTTGCGGATAAGCGTTCGTCCACTGAAATTTGTGGAGTCCTTTTTATCTTATAAGAAACAATATGTTAGCCTAATGTATAAAACGGATGGTGTATACACTGAAATAAAGTTGAAGTCATCCATGGTAAAATGATCATCCCTCTTGTATCGACGGTTTAGAGAGTTTGCGTGGCTCGAAAGAGTTCGAGAAAACAGCGTTTAAAAAGCTTACTGATGACTTTACGATATCTATGACGAGTAGGTGTGATTCATGCCTGGAAGACAAATGTAACATTGTTTTTGAGTGATGTGATTGATTTAATGATAATAACTTATAGATTAATCCACTGAAACATCTTTTATAAGATTCCATTATAGTGAAAAGCCATGTAGAGACCTTTCGCTTCATATGAATAGTGAAGATTTAATTTGATATTCATTTATTTATTGCTCTTCTTTGGTATGAGGGTTGGGGGCCATTACATAACCTGAAGGATATTTTAACAGAATCACAAATATTAAGTGTTTATTGGTCGGAAATGGTCGACTGATTCGACAAATGCGCTTGTGGTTAATATTGTATAGTCGATATTATGTATTTGAAATGCCTGTTTATGTGTTTCAAAATAAATCAGGATTTTTCGTTGACCAGTAATTTTTACTCTGTGAATAGATCTATAGACGTTAGAGTTCCTTTTGCGAAATATAATAGTTCTTATAGAATTCCAAGTGTAAGTAGTGTGCGATTTTTTAACCTCTTACCGAATGAAATTAAAATGTGTGATAATTAGTGTAGAAGAGTACTTTAGTTAATCTTTTTCCTTCCTTGTTTATAGATTACTGTTTGTAATCTTAGAATATGCGTCATTTTGTTGTAATTCATTATTGACAATCTCCTACACATTGAATTTTTCGAATTGAAAAACAAAGATTATTTTTATTATTATAAAGTCAAACCCTATAAAAAAAAGATACCCGAGCATTGCAAAAATTGTCGGAATTCGTTTGTTTAATCTTCGCGTAGCTTGATCTCTTACCTATCTAATATTATCTAAGAAATTTCTCAAATTATAAAATATAACTTCCGTGTTCATTTTAATCCTTCGGAATTCTAGATGTGAAAATATGAAAGAAAAAAACAAATTTCCAATATTTAAAATTCGACTGTTTTTGGAAACCAAAATGTAAATTTTATGCGGAAAAAACACGTTTGATGTATTTTTGGAATTAATATATCGTACATTATTTAAACAAGAACACTGTTGTGTACAGAATGACGGCACCGGATGTGAGTATTTATATTTTGATATAAAAGTTGTAATATTGCTGCTCGCTTGGATGTAGATTCTGTAACATATAAAATAGTACGAGCGGTTTCGTTAAAATTTTATTTGTTTACGTTAAACGATAAGCGAGGATCGATGGGGGAAGGTCAGATGGGGGGCCGTATTGATAGCAATATCGGTTGTGTTGTATAACCTAAGTTTGCTTTGCGTGGCAATTCCGTAATTCTATAACAATTTAAGTCAAAAAGAAAACGGAACAAATAGCCAAACCCCAGCTAGATAACAAACGACTTGTAACGCTTTAAAAATGTTATACGATTGGTGATAAAAAGTAGGTCGATCAAACTAATTTATTAATTATAATACTTATAACGCCCTTATTGTTTAAAATAGACGACTGTCAATTTATCGATTTCATATACGCCAGTTGATCTCTTCAATCAAACCATTTAGGTATTCAATTAATTAATGTTTAATTGAAACTTATTAGTTGTGAATTAAATATAGTCTAGTCTGTCCAGAAAAAGATGAGGACATTGTTATTAACGATCAAAATTATTGAGTCATTTCATTCTGCAGAGTCGTTGTGATCCCGATTTAAGTTGCAGGCCATACTGCAGCATTGGCATTGCAGTACCTGGCCAAGTGTACTGTCCCATCAATCCTGATGATAATATTTAGAAATTGGGCGTAGTATATTTTTTGAATAATCGCCAATATTGGCGTTTCCACTCATAACTAGATGTAGTGTTAGATTTATTTTTTTGTTATTTTGTTATCTTATGTTCACTTTTTTTGCGAAACCAAAAAAAATGGAACAAAAAATTTGCATTAAATTTTGTGTCACAAATGGAATATAGTGCTTAAAAACACTTGAAATGTTGAAAAAGTCATAAAGTGAATCTACTATGAGCAAAAATTGTTTATAAGTGGTACAAGCTGTTCCAAGATGGCTGAAAAGACGCCGATGACGAATCTCGCTCTGGACACGCCAGCGCGTCGATAACTGATGAAATCGTTGAAGAAGTGGAATAAATGGTGTTGAAAAATAGTCGAATAACTATTAGAGAAGTGACTGAAGACGTCGGTATCTCTATTCCCTCGTGCCATGCAATTTTTGGACAGCGAAATTTGTTTCGAAACAGCTTAATTTTGAAAACAAAATGACCGTCGAAAGTGCATCGCTTAAGAGCCGTTAAACGACGTCAATGATTATCATGATATGCTCAATGGAAGAACCCAGAATCGCTAAAACCGAAAAAATCACATCAAGTTCGATCAAACGTCAAGAGTTCTTACCACAAGGTCGTATGGTCAATTAAGAGTATTATCTTGAAGTTTTGCACCGTTTGCGAGAAGCAATACGAAGAAAACATCCGGGAAAACAATTCATGCTCCTGCTCACTCATGGTTGCTTGTGTCTAACTTTTTGCGACTTTTTTCTGTTCCCAAAACTCAAGAAACCCAAGAAAGGAAGGAGGATTAAAACGATTGAGGAGATAATGAAAAATCGCTGGAACTCAAGACTATACCAGAAAGTGCTTCCCAGAAGTGCTTCAAGGATTGGAAATAACGTTGGCACATCTGTTTTATATCTGGGGGTAGGGGGAGTTACTTTGAAGGGACTAACATTAATTTTGATGAATAAATAAATTCTATTTTGGTTTTCTAGAAATTTTAATAGCTATAATAATGCAGTATATAAATGTTAATAATATAAAGAAGAATACATTTAATTTATATTTCAATTCAACATACATAAAATATTTGTTTAAATAATATAGATTGGCTGAAATTTTTTAGGGCAATGAAATATAAATATATAAGCCTATGAATAAAAGATCTACTGAACGTAGCAAAATATTTACAAAGATTAAAAAATGAATTTGCAGTGCGTCTTTTTGCAGGAGAATTTCCAATACGTACCAGATGTGGGTGTATGTACAGGAATAAAGGTAGACTAAACGGTGCTTCCTGCATATCCGAAAATATCCGATCAGGGTCGTTTTAAAATCCTCATTACAGTTTAATATTATTCTCCAATTTATTTACTAGTGTTATATAGTAATCGTTCTATTCGTCATGCCTAATAAAATTCTCTGTCTAAGTACCGGATGTCCCATTTATTATAGTTCCTTGTACGAAACTTCGTTATTATTAAAGATAAAAAGCTACTTTTTGAACATTACTAATATTGAAAATAATTTGAACTCAAAGTTTTGTTTTTTCGGGGTCCGAATGTTAAATGCAAGAATAAATTTTCATTGCATAATTTATATTCGTTATATAGTTGTTTTCACTAATGGTTCAATTTAAATTTTATTTTTTTACTACTTCCCCTAAAATACCCAGTCACCCAGTACTAATCAAGACCGCATAAAGTGTAAGACGTCCACTCCGTTAGCTACTATGGCGGGCCAATTCGGAAGTTTCCGGTACTTTAGCCACGGATTTGGGAAGTACTGGATTTTTTGGTAGATTTTAGGGAGTGACTTTTCTCACATGTTTGTCAGTTCTGATTTTGACGTCACACGTCACTTAACGAGGCTGTTTTGCAAAAATGTTCTCAGAAGTTAATGGTCTTAGAAAAAGTTTAGTCTGCAACACGTCGATAAATTTCTTTAATCACTCCTTTATTTTAAACACTCCCACCTTTGAGCGCTGCTCGCTCTTAGTTAACCTAGAGACTAACATGGCGTTCATCAAACTTGTATGATATAGTATTTCGCGATGCTTCAACACTCAAAATATTTTTTTTTACATTTTATGTATTGTATCTATTCTGATATCATTATAATATAATAATCTAATCAATATAATCTATTCAAAAATCATTGTTTGGATGTTTTGAACTTCCGGGCGTCAATGTAAACACTTAAATTGGGATTCTAAACTGCTAGTGATTGATTGATACAGGAATTTAAAGTTAGGTTTTATAGGATTCTGTAGGTAACAATAAAACTATCGAAGCTATAAAATGGCTTTTTGAGACAATATATTAGTATAATTCATAATAAATAATAATTGTCTTTTGTCATAAAATAATAAAACACATAACGGCTTTAAATTCAAACATCACCAAATCAAAATATGATTTATATTAAAAAAGATATGGCGTATACAAGTCCTAACAGCGTTGGACCGTAGTCTGCAAACGACATCTTTGTATCTTCAATATTAACTACCACTGACGACCACAACGACACATCGATAGTGGGATATCACATTGGAAAATTTTGTATGTGCGACATTTTAGAAAACTGTTTTCGAAATTTGAAACAAAAAAAACAGGTAAATAAAAAATGCACTATAGGTTACCAACATTATATTAGTGAAGACCTTATTTCCTAAAGTGGTGTATCCTCCTTGTTATCCAATACTAATACTTAAGAATTGATTAAATTTATAAATAAAGACATTATATATTATAGGTACTTTGCACATGAATACCTCATTTTAGATTATGCCCACAAGTTATTATCTGATTACAAATTGTGCAATCGCATAAGACAATTAAAAAAATAAGTAACCAAAAAGTATTGTGCCACAAATGGTAATGTAATTCCCCACAATTCGAACGTGTATCATCGAGCAATTCATAAAGACCACATCCCATTCTTTGTGCCGGACGAACCAAATATGCAAAACGAAAATTGAATTACAAATTCAAAATGGACGCCTTTTGTGAATGGACGGGAAGTAACATGATTAATTTAGAGTGATCAGTATTACTGAAATTTTAACTGACACTAAAATGTTAAAATATTAAATATGTTTCAATTAGTTAAAAACGCCTTTTCAGAAATCACAGTATTTCATAAAAACCATAAAAACCACATCCCATTCTTGGCACGACTAATAGCTTTAAATATTAAATATAGCTTTAAATATTAAATATTCCTTGAAAGTGCCTTTTCCGAAGTTTCTTTTATGGCTTTGCAGGATATCTCGCCAATTTTGCAAGACTCAAAATTACGTTGGAACATGACGTCAGTATACAACGGCTGTCGCTGCCTTTTTGAGTGGTTTTTGAATTGCTTAATTTTTTATATACAGGGTGGTAATTATGAAGCTCCAGTTACATTCTACTTTTAAAAGTTACCTATGTATCATTTCACATCTCCTTGGTGTTGAAAATGTCTCAATATGAAATTGTCTAAAGCAAATTCACAAAAAAATATTTATACCAAAATTTCTTATACCAACGTATTTATTTTTAATGAAGTTGATAGAGCAGAATAATTCTGTCCACCTAAGAAGTTCAGCGGTGGAACCTAATTTAATATTTTTAAGACACTTAACATTTCTAATAATTTATATTTGTGTAAAATGTGTATTTTGAAATGTTTAGAGCTAATTTAATTTTAATTTCTAAATATAGCCACGCTACTGGATTCTACGAAATTACATCAGTAACCAAAACTAACCGAAACTATTATTATAGAATGTTGAGGTGTTGTCATGTCAAGGTCAACATGCAATGGAAATGCATGTCCATCACAATTCCTACTTTTTTTTTGATCATCTAATATTGAAATTTACCTTCGCGTAAAGAGTAGTCAATCTAATTCGATTTTCAAAATTTACGTAAACATACCAAAACCAAAACCAAACCAAACTAACGGATAATGGTTTGTGTTAATTGATGCACTACCAACGGGAAAAGTTTAGAGTAAGTGCATCAATTCATAGTAAATATCTGTAGACCATTTTCCGAGTGATTGATCCCGTGATATTGCATCTCACTGAGAGAAAATAGAAGTCCGTATGCGAGATATAATTTTATTTTAATTCTTTCGAACGAAGAGAAGCAAACATACAGGATGTTCACACACTCGGTTCTGACGTTTTAAAAATACATCGTCAAAACGGTGGCGTTCCGGCAAATCTAAAATTAATTTTAGACATCGGGGCTCGGTGGCCTATACGTCTATACTACGCCATGTATTAAAAAAAAGCGATAACCGGGGGAGTTATATGAATTCAAATTTAATTAGTCAAAAAGATTTATTTTATATATTATTATGTAAATTTCGGTAATAGCTGGATGATGTACAAAGACAACCTAGAATTCCATTTCTGCTAGTTAATAAGGTTTTTTCATTTTTTAATTTTATGTTTATTATTTATTCGTGCTAGGAAATTATGCATTCGTATAACATATAACTGAAGCTTAAGGAGCCAACAGTAACGTAAGCCAATTCCAGTAATCAATAAGAGACGCGGAGGAATGCAAAAGATTTGTAAATAGTATTACAGTAGGCTGTTTTTTTGAAAAACTCACCACTCTCAATGTCATAAGGACTGGTAGAGAATATTTCATTAATTTTTAGCTTTTACAATTTTTTAGATTAAATTAAACTAATAATATTGGAACAATAATAGCGATATGCAACAGAGTTATTTTTTCCTACAAGGTGAAGAAAATTACAGCAAAAAAAAACTTCTAGAATGCATCCCCAAAATTGTAGATGGCGAAAGTTTCATTTGTAGTACAAAACATTTTGCAGGGGCACTTTTATTTTTATTAACAAATAGTTGCTATTGTTGTTCCGATATTCCACTCGACTATGTGTGTATATGTATGTGAAGTTACTTACTATGATTAAAATACCGCCGTTTATTAACAATATTATACATAATAATTTGACATCTGAATATGGTTTATATAGCCTACAATCATTTTCTTGAAATAACTGTAGGTATCACAATTACTCTATATAACTACTAACATATGTTAACTTTTAAAAAGACACTTCTGTATTCTCACGAAAATATGTCCGGTCAACCAAAACTTTTGTTATTGTTATTAAGTATTTGTCAGAAATTTATTCGACCTGTTCACATGTTTAATTGTTATTCCCAATTGAGAATTTGCAAAAAGGAATAATTTATCAATTCTACAACAATGAATAAGCACCAATACTTAAAAAGATATAGGTAGTATGCAAAACAACCTGTAAATCGTATTGTTGAGGTAAGCACGCTCACAATATAGATATATAGAAATAATAAAAAAGGGAACATAAAGCAATTTCCGGTTAAATCGGATTATAAACTGGGAACTTATCCAGCAATTTGTATTGTTCTAGTCGGGAAACACTTTCCGCAACTTGACATTAAGCTGAAACGACATAGTGTCGAACTGATGTAAAAATATAAATACCTCTTGGGAAGTATGTCCCGAACAATAAAAACATTACGGAAAACAATGAACGTGTCTGAGATAGCGAAATTTTCCTTTTTAATTGTTTCTTGTGGCCGTTTGTTGAAAAGCAAAAACAATTGTTTTGTTATTTCCCAAAGCCAAAGCCCGAGGACTTTTTGTTTCGAATTGTCAAAATTTTAACTCAGCAATTAAGTTACGCTGTTAGGACGATTTTACGCCATACTACAAAACAAAGAGAAAATATACATTTATGATGAGCAATAAACAGAAAAATGCAAGCACATGTATGTTTTCAAAATTCGATTTTTTTTAGAATTTCGCAACAGGTTATGTCATTTACCTAAGAATTTTTATTAATCAAATGAATTCAAACAGCTATTAGTATGATTCATAACGTTTAAACTCAAAATATAACAATGGGTTTAATTTTGTATGATGAAAACTTTACTTAAAGCACTGCTGCTGAGGGATTTTGACGGCGATTTCTACATCACCCACTTTCAGAATCAAGGAAAAGTTTTTCCTTTAAAATGATACTTCATTTAATTTAAAAAATGCTGTAATAGCAAAAATAATATAAATAATTCATTACTTGAATGAGTACCAGTACTCCTTATCTATTTAAGTTTGCTTTATTTGAAAGTCTATTAAATTTGACGAACCCATCACTGTCAAGTATAATTAACTGCTTTTTAATGGGGAAACATATTTCTTGGTTCATTATGCATTTTACAATAGCACTCATTAGATTACAAAAAGTTATAGCAATATTTATACATTTTACATAATTTGAAACATAATTTGATCTAATTAATACTCAACATTTTGCATACAGTTATAGCTAACAAAAATAAATTTTAAAAGTTTGAAGTATTATTTTCGCCTTGCTTTTACCTATAAAGTGAAATAATTAAATTTTTTGAAACTTTCGTTTGATTGCAATTTGGTAATCAGGGTCGACTTAAAACTGTGTTATTTTTCTACAAAACTGCCAAATACAAAATAAAATAAAACTAGTACATAATTTTGGAAAGCCAAAAACAAGATGAATAATAATAATAATGATGATTTGACGGTATCCCATTAAAGAAACCAACTTTTGCTTGACCAGAGCAGCAAATATTCTTGTCGCATTGGTTACTGTAATTCATGCCCAATAAGGAGGCAGAAACAGAAGGAAACATTTTATGTAAAAACCGTTAAATTTGCTGACCAAAGTCTAGTTTAATTTTCTTCTTTTGAAAATAAAGAAGCGTTGGAAAAGTCACACTAATATCGTACTTAGAATATCTACAGGTTGCGATTACGGGAGACACTTTGCACCGAGCCATTATTCAGACTTGCGGTTGCGTATTTTTTTGTTTACGCGTCTGCAAAGCGGAAGCGAAAAACCACAAGCGCACAATTTCAACACTCGGGAATCCTCAACGCGCAAACACGCTCTCGAACGGGAAGTACTGGAAGTCCTTGTTGAAAATTTCGGTGAAGGCGGTACCGACCAAATCATTGATTAATGGCGCCATAATAACGAAACCCGGTTGCCACGCGTTGTTGATTATCCAATCGAGCATGTTTTCTGAAATTCCGAAAAATGTTTTGCAAACATTGAACTTCTTCTGCACGATTTGGTAACATAAAATTACCATAAAGACTGACAGATCGACTCACTTTGTACGGTGGAAATTATGATGTTGATGTTATTTTTTCTTTGCTAGAGAAATAGTATTTCGTTATTTAACTTCTAATAATATGTACGTTCGTGAGGAGTGCACACTTTAAGTTGGACAGCATTTAGCAGAATTTATTGTTCACAAATTCGTATTGTAAACAAACAACAACAGTTTTATGTAATCACCTTTATGTAATGCAATTTTTTGATTAATTTCTTCTATAATAAATTTTCATGATAATTTTTTTTCATGCCTACCCTTACCAATACACCCGCAATGTTAACAACTTCTTGGGCAATAAAGAATTGTCGTTGTAAACCTGGCCTTAAACAAGATGTTTTTCTTTTTTTGCACTCCCTTCTGTAAAATACCCAATTAGACACCAATCAAGCGTGCAGAAAGCGCCACTTTACCACGTGAGTTTCGTTTCACAAGGATCCGAACCACTTCGGACATTTCCGGGATATTCCGCACGCGTTTGGAATCAATCGGATGTTTTCGGAGATTTTACCGCAAAAACCAACGGTAGTACAAAAAGTTCAAAGTTTGGTGAACTTTTTAGGTTACTCGTTTATTAAAAACACGCTCTGCTCGTGACTCAAATGCCGTTTACCACACGTATTGCATAATAAACTATTCTTTCTATTTTCCTAAGTTCCTACACATATCTAGCACTTTTGGAACCTTTAGTACAATTCTTTATTTTTTTTTGTAAACAAATCTGTCAAATGGTTCAATTTGTCCTAGGCAGGGTCATAACAAAACAGTTTTATATAGCATGCCCTACTTCCACAAATAAAGAGGGGAGTAGGAGATTGAAACTCCAAACCAAAGAATATCTAAGAAAAAATAGAAATTTCAATGCCAACAGATATTTATATTAATGTCAAAATTCCTACACAATATGAAGATGCATAAAGACTGTCTCATTTTTAATGTGTCGGTAGGATAAGGTGGTCAGACTTTTAGATGGGCAAATCGGGACAATTCTGTTGTAGTGGGGGGAGGTATCAACAAAAATTTTCATACAGAATAAAAATAACATCGTAATGTTTCTTAATTCCTAACATAAGTACAATTTATAAATATAACAAAATGTAATATTTGACACATAAAATGGGATTTCGTTAATTTATAAAAAACATTATTTGTATCGCTAGACAAATTGTGAAATATGGGGACGCGAGAACGGGACGTCTGGTCACCTTAACGTAGGGGAAACTTCTTTATATTATATTCTTTATATTACATTGAATGGCGCCTGTAGTTTTTGAGGTACATGGAAAAATTGAACAATTGTCGATTTAAAAAAATTCGTCTGCCCTTAATATGAATGGATCTTTTGATTTTGTAGACATTTTTCTAGTGCAACTTTTTAAAAGAAATAAAATGGCACATTATCGTTATTAAATATTCTTATTATACAACCGATTTTTGGGCCAGATCATAAACTGATATTAAATAAGATAATGGGTGATACATTTGAAAATTACTTGATAAAATTGTCTGCTTCTTGCTACTGGAATATAAGCTTCTTCCAGTCAACAAATATTTCGAATTATTTCATTTAACTTCGCTCGTTAGCCTGGCGCATCCGCCTTATAATTATCGTTTTAAAGTGACTTACCCACAATCGTCCTACCCCCAGCTAAATTGCCTATATGCAATTCTAACTTTTTGCAAGTCTGAATGTTGCATTTCACTTTCAGTGGCGGTCGCTTTACGGGATTGCCTCTCAAGTCCCTCGCAGGCTTTCTCATCACTGTCAGCGTCTGCACATAGTCGAACAGCTTAAGATTCCAGGAACCCGAATTTTTAATTTTCTGACCAAGGAATGTGCCCTCGATTTCATAGTAACCATCAAGACGCTTGTCGGGAAAGAACTGCGTGACATGGACCGTATTTTTAGGCAAATCGCTTCTATGAAAATAAGTAAATGAACCTAAATTAGTAGACGAAGTAAACGATAACAGTGTAAACTTCCAAAAGCCAGCAGTTTTGGAACGTATAACTAATCGCTACCTAAATTTTGTAACTTGCGATTCTGTCCACCCAGATTCTGTGACATTCCTGAGGACGAGTTTGTAGTCGAAAAAGGCGTTACTTCTCTTCTGACGCACTTCGGTTGCGTAGAAAGGATCGAACGGATCCACACCATATTCCGGCAAGCCTGTAGATGCAATAAACATAACATACACATTGTCTATAAAGTAATGCTTGACAGAAACAGGGTCGTTTCAGAGTTCTTCAGGCAATAGCTTTAAAATATTATTACCTGTTGCATTTTCTTTAGCGGTTGGATCTGTTAAGTAGTATTTTGTGAAACTGTGCACTTGGCATTGTTCGTGTCTGCGCAATTTTAAAATTGACAATCCCGACATTGATTTCAGTAAAAAATTTCTGACATTTGTAGTATAAGCAAATAAACCGCAATAAATTGACCCCAAAAATTACTTCCGGGTGATGAAACATTTGTGCAGCAGAACAAATTTCTGCAGAATTGGCTTGTAAATTTCGGACCATAAATAAAAGGCAAATCTTATGCGGTTTTGTTTAAGTTCAATCAATATGGAGCAGAAAATCGTTCCTATTGTCGTGGTTTAATTATCTTCAAATAGGAATGAAACGAATCGACAAGCAATGTCACCACAGTTCTAAAATATATAAAAACGAAATAAAAAACCGCAATGGTACTGTAACAAACAATTTCGCCCAAGGTGTCAGTGAAATTTAATTGCCTTTAGCATATCAAAGAATCAATAGGATTCGTTGATTCCTTAAAACGTAATGCTTACCTTGTTTAAAGTATGGGTTTAAAGAGTTCATTCCTTCTTTCACACAGGTATCGAATGCGGTCGATCCCATCTTACATTTTCCAAAATAGTTTTCTGCAAGAATATGCGAGTTCAGTTGACAATCAATTTAACAATTGTGTTGCGAAATAAAGCCTAACGAAAAGAAAATTAACGCTTAAGAATGGCCCGATAGATGAAACTATGTAAGGTATATAAATGTTTCAAATATTGTAGATTTAAAAATATTATGATTTTTCTTCCAGAATAAAAATTGTGAAACTTGGATAAATTAGTGATAGCTCGAAGTATTGCACCGACCACGAAACAGATCATAAAAATACACTAATTAAGGAAACCTATAATATAAATTATTTTCAAAAATATTAATAATAAATAAATGAAGTTCATTCGCAGAAAATTAATTACTACACACATATTTGCATAGATTATATACAATTATTCGCAAAAAGAGACTAAAGGCAATTTAGAATTAGTCAAAGTTCAGTCCTAAAAGTATTAAGTATTACAATTATATGTCTAGACATAAAAGCTAAGTTTTATGATCCTAAGATTAGATTTTGAATAGACAAGGGAAGTGATAGAAAAAAAAAGAAAATAAAGTAGAACATAAGGATTTAAAGGCGTATTCACAATTAAAACGTAATCCACCGAACGGTTTACAAACCCATAAACCTTTATTTTTGAAGATAATCGGTTCATTCTTATTTTGTCTTAACAAGCGTCGAATCTGCTTCTTGTGGCCTCTAAAATTCAAAGCCTTCTGACAAATCTGGCAGTAAATTTTTTACGACGGCGATAGATCTGCCTTTTATAAAGATAAAGATTTCATCTCTATTCTATCTCGTGAATGTATAAATGAAATAATATGAAATGAAAAAATAATGTATTAATGAAAGGCAGGACTGAATTGTTTAGGTAAGCGTGTCTGTTATTTCATAATTTGGTAGTGGGATGACGATTATAGTCGTTCTTACAGCGTTTCGACTTAATCTTAAGTCTGGGAATCGCTATTACCTTTTTTGTAAAAACACAGACGTTACGGTTTTGTAAACAATGTTTCTACGATATTTGCAGATACTTACTCAAATCCACTTGGCATGTCGTACCACCGATTAGCAACACAAACGTGAACAGCAGTCGCGACATTTTTGTTTTCAAAAAATGCATCGGAAAAATTATACTTAAATACTTATTTTTGCAAACATTGGAAAAAATTAATTAGAACCTATATGTCGAACCGCGACTACTTTATTTTCTCGATATACACGGTGTGTACGTGCATGTGTTATTTCTCAATAAACGAAGAATCTGAACAACGCTCCCCCACCTTAGCGCAACGATTTACCCAATTTTATCTTTGAAAACGCCTGGTAGCACATTTTTAAGTATTAAAAGCTTTCTACTATAGACAGTGTGCAATAATGTGTTACCTAATCGGTCCACATTATGTATAACACAATTTTCTTCTTCTGCCGATATCAGTGTGTGCGAGAGAAAGGACTTGTAGAGAAATGGGGGAGACAATGACCTCCTTAACTTTGATACGAAATGTTACTTAAAACCGCTGACTATTGTTTAAAACATTGACCAAATATACATTTTTTAAACAAAATTTTCTCAGAAAATGACTGGATAACTCAAAAAAAGCATGTCTAGCCCAAGGTGGCTACAACCTATACTTTAAAAATGTAGAACGTTTGTAATTAAAGAAGATATCTAAAATCTGTTTACGTCGTGAATATGTAGTCCAAAAATTTGCGGTCCAACCCTGTACGTTTAAAAGTAATTTTGGTGTGAAATATTTTCGAATGCACGAAACTTGTACTTATACCTATTATAAGAAAATAGTTTAAATTGCTTATATAATTTGCGCAAATTGACAATTATCAAACTGTGATTAGGGGTAGAATCAAATGCGATTAGTATTATAATAACATAAAAATGATGCTTTACGTGCAACGAGGTTCTATCGCAATTAACTGCTTAATTTGAATTTAAATAATTGCGGAAATTTCTTCATGGCGTGAATTTCTTTAAGCTGGTTTCAGTTAATAAAATGTATGGTCCTGTATCTTTTGAGATTGTGTTTTATTTCTACGGATAAAATACAGTACTATGATTTTATTATTTATAAAAAATTTCATTAATCTTTATTTGAGCCTTCCCGCAATTTTCTTGTTCGAAACACACCTCGTCAAGTGTAAAACATGCACAAACAATTGCTAAAATATTTCGTCATTGTCTCCAGCAAAAGTGCTATTTTTAGCGAAACACTGTGTTTATATTAAGTCAGTCTTAAAAATTATAAGAACTAATTAAAGAACAGGCAAGCGTGAAAAAATGTTTTCCAGTTGATTTATGTGGGTTACAAATAAAGGCGGAAAGTTATAAAAATGTTTATAACTTTGCAGAAAAAGATAGGAGGTAGTTATAGTCTAAATTTCGTTTTAATACATGCATATTGAAGTTGTAGTGTGACAAAGCTTTATTATTATAGTAATAGATAGGCCAAATTCTTCAATAAATTTAAAATCATTCATCAAATTCACAGCAGAAATGTTTAGAGCGCAGAACATCAGCAATTAATACTAATAGACAATACGATGCCATTAAATATATAAAATACTCAATAATTACCCAAAGTACGTTTTTATTTAAAATCTAATGTATTTTCAAGTTTTACAATGTACTTTACTGCATTTTCTAGCTCTCAACAGATGTATTATTAATTACAATATTAATTAAAGTAGGAGCAACATATTGTCTTTTAAAAGCATATGAATTTAACGCTTTTAAACTTGCCAAAAGTTGCTGGATTCAAAATAAATATCATTTTGTAACGAATTTTCAAATTGAATTTTTTGTTTTTTTGGTAGTTTTTTAAATGGGTGCTTCTTATAGCAGTCTGCTGTGATAACTGGCTGGAGAAGAAACACCATCTGAAATAGGGGAACGTCATTTGCAACTCTAAAACGAAAGCTATAGCAAATGTGTCACTCGATTAATGCAATTGAGGCAGATTACTTAGATTTGTAACCATATAAATTCTATCCTACATGTAAGGCTATTGTTTTGAAAACTATTGTTAAAGTTGCATTAAATTGAATTGAATTATTTAATATTTAACGTATAATTTCATTAAGCGAGATTTGAGCAAAATATTATTTCGTCGTTTTGATGATAATTAAAAATGTGCACGAAGCTCTCCGCAATTTTTCGATAAGTTTGAGGCACCGTTTGCTATTTTTATTCTTATTTTATATAACATTGAGTTGGATAGGTGAGACATGAGACTCGAATTTTAGTACGAAAATCTTAACCCAAGCACTCCAATGCCTCATTTCAATACCAAGGCGTTTTACAACAGTTTCAGTGTTATTGATTGTTATACTCACAATAACGAATATCAATTTCATTAAGATCACTTACAAATGTTTGTCATATATGGAAGCTCCACGAAAATGAAACTGTATGAAATTATCCTCTTCAATGGAATGACTGATACAAAGTAACATTTTTTTCTTTCAATATTGTTTCCCATTGATTTTATGATTAGGGTTGACCCTATTTTTATTTTAATTTGTTGATTGATTATTACATTCACCATTTTTTCTTTTTTTCATTATCTTTACTATATTTCATGAAAATCAGAGAAACTCGGCATGTCCAGTTTCCGTCATTGTACTATTAAATTACTGTTAATTTCCGTGCAACGATAGAAATGCGGGTTTACAACCTATCTCAAAGCGCGACATGCAGAGAAAGTCATCGCTGTACCGAGTGTCCGAGCTAACGCCACAAATTGGTAATCCGCAACCGTACGCAACACTCATTTATCATTTGAAGAGGAATCTTCTCTTCGGCGCAGTCGAGGTTTTTGAGTCTAAAAATCAAACGACTTAGTGTATAATAATGTTATCGAAGATAGTGACTATCACTGGTGTGCTTTTATTGGCGGATTGCCTCGAAATGGACGCCGATCATCCACGTAAGTTTCTCGCTTAATGTATGTCGTGAAAAAGGCCAAATGGATACTGGTGTCGATTAAACTGATAAATTCTATTACATGGGGTGGTTATATAAGATGAATGAAAGTTGTCAGACAAACAGAATACTAACCAGCCATAACTAGATACGAATGGATCATATAGAAACAACTTCCTACTTGTATGAAAGTTCTATCACTACATCCCCGTTGTAATGTTGAGGATCTAGAAATTTTTGTGATATTGGGAAAAAAACTAATATGGCACTTCTATTTTTTTCTCATTAAGGTGCGAAAAATGGCCAAAAATTTAAGTGGTTTTTTTTTACTATTTTGCTTCTCTACTAAACTAGCACTCAGTTTAATGAGAAATGTAAAATTAATTTCTTTTAACTACAGTAAAAGTGACAAATTTTCTAGGCAATTCTAATGTGTAGTTAAAAATACCAGTACTTGGATTGTCGCGTGTCTTATAAATAAATAAAGGGGATTTCTATTGTTAATAACTATTTCGGGTCAATAGAGTTTTCCAAAAATCGTCGACGATTTAAGCAGTTTAGAAGCGGAACGACCTCGTCCCTGTTAGGAAGTGCGAACGCCAATTTGCTTTTTTCTCTCTTGTTCACATGAAATTAACAATCTGTTATGAAATTTTAACGAACAGCCATTCACCTGCAACATTTAAGTGCAGTTTATTCAGCGGCGTTTTAAATTGCGTTGTTACAATTCCAACACACTCAAGGCAAGACTAATGTGATAAAAGAATTGAAGCTTTCGTTGCAGAAATATGCTTTAATTTTTTTTTTATTTAAGAACTTTTAGTATTATTTTTGGATAACAAAAAAATATTACAAATCGGCTTTTTTATATCTTATGTATTTTTTGAATCTGTCACTCTTTCCTATACATATCGATACATTGTATATGTAATTATGTAGAAGAAGAAGACATTAATATGTCGAGTGGTTGACGAAAACAGTTTGGAGGTCCAAGATAATTGTTGGTAAACATTTTGAAAACGCACCACTCAAAATTATCATAATTAACACAGGCTAACAAAGCTGTAACATTTGGAAAATAGAGAATTTAAAAAATATATATAACAGTATTATTAGCAGTTGTAAAATTTGCATATATTAATTTTTTACTTCCTGAAATACCATAATTTTTGGATTTTGACGATAGGGAGAAGGTTTTATTTATTATAGAGTGTGTGAATGGTACATGTTTTTATGTTGAGGTGGGGAAAATAATCACCTGGACCTATATGAAGAAAAGTCTATTTTTTGGGTAAAATTACACTTACACCTGGAGAAATTCTGTTTTTTGAGGTTCTTTTAGAGATTTTGAGTGTGTAACGAATCATCAGTTAGAGATAGATTTGCTAGGACATATAAAAAAATGCAAAGAAAATTGGTATTGTCTTTTTTTTAACTTCAACAAGTAATTCATTCTGCATTGTTACGTTCCCCGAAAGATTGAATACGCTTTCACCTTCACCTGCATTTCGTGAAACCTCTCGTTTATCTCCTTGTGCGAAAGTTGCTAATTAGTAGTACATTCACCTTATTTTGTTTATGTCTTATATAGTTACGCAATTAAAATTGCGTATAAAGTATCCCCATTAAAAAAATACTTTTCATCAGACACTGTTCAAGTCTCAATTTAATGTAAACCAAATTACTCTAAGAACAAAAAAAATGAAATAAACAAAATTAAATAAATTAATTATTAATTAATTAAATCGTTAAATGTAGTTTTCGATAAAGAGAGAAGTCGCAGGACAAAGGAGAAAGCAGAGTGGCTTTCCGATACAGAAATTATGGAGTTCCAAGAAGATACTTTTTATGCCGGTTTTTAAAAGTTTTGGTTGATATTGTTAAATCGAAAACACTTAAATTGTTTATTGTGTGTGCAATGCGATAAGACAAATTTTTAATTTTTTTTTCTTAGATTCAATTCATGAACATCTGTACGAAAAGTGCTTTTGTTAAAAAGATATTCAGGAGATTTATACTTAATTAATTTAAAATAGAATGTAGCACGGTGCAACCTAAACTTTGTTAGGGTACTTTCTCGAGACATGGATAAACAAAAGATGAATTTTTATAGCCCCCTACGTAAAGCAGTGTTACCAAGGTGATCCCAAAGTCATAGAATGCTTCAAAAGCGCATTAGAGCATTTAAGACCATATTTGGCCGCGGGTATAACCGAAGTGGAGCTGCCTTCCGTGGAACCTTTCCTAATGGACGAGTTGACTTTATCCTTGACGGGCGGACCAAATGGATATCGGATATCTTTGAAGGAAATGAACATATTTGGAGCTAGCAACTTTACCATGTCTCGCCTAAAGTGAGTAGGTGAGTGAAACTAGTTGGCAACGAGCTAACCTTTATTATTTCAGACTCAGTGAAAATGATAGGCCTTTTGAAACAACGATAAAAATCCCTTCATTAAAAATCAACGCCCGATATCAAAGTAGTGGCGTGCTAATAATCTTACCTGCCAGTGGCAATGGGACATTTGTTGGGCAATTTGGTAAGTAACCAAACTCACTGAGATAGTTGACGAGACTTTTATGTTGAAAAGTGCTCCTAAAACTGGTGACAGATGGCTTTTAATACAACCTCTTAAGTACGCCCACTTGAATTAGAGATTTATCTATATTCTTGATAAAATGGTGGATGCCTTCTCTATTGATAAATTCGTATCTTTATTTGAAAGCTATAGATTTGTAAATTTTTCTTTGATATTTTTATTGTTTAAAATTAATTTTTTAGACGATTTGGTGGCCATGATCAAAGGTCGGGCCAGTTTCAATGACAAAAATGGTAAAAAATACCTACATATCGATTCTTTGAATTTGGATCTAACAGTTCAAAAAATGAGGATGATGGTGAAAAATGTTTACAGGAATAATAGGATTTTAAGTGAGTATTTTGAATATTACAATTTACATTGCAATGTGATACATACTATGTTGTATCGGTGTATCGGCAGCACTGAGTGTAAACGAGAATTTACACTATCAGCAAATATTTAATTTAAATGTAATGCCTATTAACTTAACATTAGGTATTTTGATATTTCAGCGGAAGCTATTAACCTGTTCCTGAGAGAAAACGGGCAGGAAGTTTTTAAGATTATGTTGCCTCAACTCAAGAAAAAACTGGCCACATTATTCATGAGTATATCGAACAAGCTGCTCACGAATGTACCTTTGGAAGTCTTTTACGTACCTGTATCCAAACAAGGACTCAGCGCCTAGCTGAACGCTGTGAGACAAGTCGTCTAAAAATTGTGATTGTAAACATCTAATATAAGTGTTATTTATTAAGTTGAGTTGGTTAAGGACAAGTGTTTCAATTTTCTGTTTTTAAGGGAAATGTAATTTTCTATGGCGTTTTGCTTAATTGTCTATAGACATAATTTCACATTAAAATTCAATTATTGGAATGTATAAATAAGCTTACCACCACTGTAAAACATTGGTGTATAAAACACGAAAACAATGTCTTTTTTACGTAATTTTGGTTTAGCCAATCACTGCTTCAAGGTGACACTCTAATTTATTTACCTGCGAATGTAAAAAAAATCAAATATTTTTTATTAAGGGTAAATATTAAGGAAAATATTTGCGAATGGAATATTTTTAAAAACGTTTCCGTTCAAAAATGTTTTCCCTTAAAAATGGAATCATGTTTTATTTGAAATATTTTTGCACCTACTGACGTAAGGAATCGATTTATATTTTTTAGTTTAAAACAAAAACACTATTTGTTATTGTAATTAATAATGCTGATTCTTAGATTGGCACTTGTCCAAATATCCTTATAAAAATTAATGGTTTCGCAAGAAAATTTAGACGCTTGTGTATACAACTAAAATTCGCTGGTGGAATATTAATGTTTTCGGCGCATCACCTTGTGTTGGTTATCACTGTGAGGTTTCGGAACTACAGGGGACAATTTCACGCACATTTTGTTGACGACGTTTGACCATATAACACACGATTTCATTCCGATTTTCGTTTTTGATCAAATACAGTCATGAATTTCACACGAATCATATTGTGTATCCTAATGGCGGTAGTGAGAATGAATGGTTTGGTGGCAATAGCAAAAAAATTTCGTAAGTTTAATTTGATATTCCATTTAATTGTATGAAAAATGGTCTAAGAAAATCGCCATCCATTTTTAGCTTATGACGAAAATACAGAAATATGACAGTTCTTCTTCCTTGTGCAACTTATTAACAGGTTATTAAGAATAATTATTAGATTTCTATTTTATTATTTTTAATATTACCGAATGCAACGTTTTTCAATTTCGTCGATAGTGTGTTTTCTATGTATGCGTAATTAAAGGCGATCTCCCTATATGCTGGATAAACAATGAGATTACTTTCACCCATAAATGAACCTCATTTTCATTTTTTTTATCATTTAGCTTAGGCATAATTAAATTTGATTGCGAAATATGTGGATTTTGACGACACATATCACATGTTCAATTTAGTTCAGAATCAAAGTTGATTTTTCAAAAAATTCAGGATTATACTGTCGTTATAACCACTATAATCACCATTATCACTTAAATTCGGAAATTTACACAACAGAAAAATACTTTTTTAACTTTTATTTGAACTACCTAAAAAGGAATGCTGGCTAATTACTTAGGCAAATCCTAGATTGACATTCTGGCCGTTTGATGGCGTAATTTGAATTTCAAGTATTCACAACATTGCGCATTAATTGATTTATTTTCAAACAAAATTTTTGAAATGTGTTTTGTCAGCGTAGAGAAATATTGAAAAGTTTTAATAAAAAAACTAATCATCCACATACAATGGATGAAAATGTAAGTTAGTATATGGCAACGCAAAATGCAGGATAAGGATTTTAAGTTCCAACTTGTGAGGAAAATTAACTTTTTTTCCTCATAAACGAAAGTTTTAAATTTCTCTTAAGTTCCTCAAATATATCGATTGAACTGTCTTCATCGGCTTGTCTCCACTTGCCGGTATTTTTCTGACCCATTATTTTGACCCAAAACGCCGACGCATGTTGCACTTATTGGTAGGTAAAAAAAGCCATTTTTAAAAATCTCTGCACAGAATTTTCCTGAATAATAAAAAATATCCTAATAGAAAATACGAAGCGATCGTTACAACCAAAACTTCAAAATACCACCTACAGCGATTGAATCAACAAAATATGCATATCACGCACGGACACTGTCATTGAGCCATTAAAATTTCATTATTATTAAGACCGTATTCGGATTTCTCAATAGCCCACTCGCGACATTTCTGTAGCATTGATTAGCCTGAAATAGCAAGTAAATTGCTGCACAGGGAGGCGATAAATAGAAACTAATGGTGCAATTTTCAAACATCAACCTCCGTGTTTCCTGCCCAATTGTAAACAGCGACATTTGCCTCTATCAATATTCTAAACAGCTCCTGCAAAACAATCTTGCAGCTTCCTACATCGAAAAGTGTCACCAAAACGACACCGACTTCAACAAATGCCTTCTGAAAGCCGTCCAAACTTTAAAACCGCACCTGCAGGATGGCATCCCCGAATTCAGATTGCCCAAGATGAACCCCCTGATTTTACCCGAGGTGGGTCTGGATGCAGGGGGTGGTTTTCAAGCGAAATTCGTCAACGTGGAAATCTATGATGCTGACAAGTTCACGATCAAAGATTTCGACATAGATCTTGACACGAACAAAATCAAATTCGATATGGGGTTCGACCACATCAGGATTAAAGCGCAGTATTCTATCGTTGGGAAAGTGTTATTTTTTAATCTCGATGGATCGGGACCTGCTGACGGAAATATTAGTAAGTATTTCTAAAATTTTTTTCCTCAAAATTCCCAATACTACATTTTTCTCGCAGTGATTTTTCTGTGGCGATTAAGTTTGCTTAAAATTTATCTACCAGAATTATAAACACAGTGTTTTTATAGACAATTTTGAAGATCACCAGCGTCCAAAATAATGATTAATATTTAATTCAATTTGCTTGCTTGGGTTTGGTCTGTCAAAAAATATTGGATAAAAATAACTTTAAAACAGAAGCAAGGAGAATACGAACTGTATTTTGTGATTATAAAAAAAATAATTTGCACTGATTGGCAATTAATTCGTATATTAACTTGTATTAAATTATTATATTAAATTAACCAGCAATTGAATTGATCGATAGATTTTTATTACATAATTTACTAAATTTACACGGTCATGCATAAAGAGCAAAGTAAATGCAAACTTTGCGAATTCAGTAATTAATAAACGGGGAGGTGATATGCAGCTCTCCAAATGATTTCTACATCGAACTTCTTAAAACAGTTTCTTTTCTGATAAATTGGTTAATGCTTTCGCGGCCCGTTGATAAGCTATTATCTTCATTCGGGTTTAAAGGCCGTCGTCTACGTCTACGTCTACGTCTACGTCCAACATCGGAGATGGAAGGACCTCTGAAGAAGCTCGCCACTCGTGCTAGCGAAACGTTAGGAAGTAATTCCAATCGACGACGGCCTTTAAACCCGAATGAAGATAATAGCTTAGTTTCTTTTCTTTTGAAGTTTCAAAGATCATAGCAAAAAATTTGAGATAACTACGAATTTATTATCAATACAAAATGTGAAATGTGAAATTTACTGTTAGCTATTTTAAATTGAAAATTAGAAACTGCACTGGTTGGAAATCTGCTTCTTTGAATAGGTGGAATATAGGACCATCAATAAAGTGTTGTATATTGCAATTATTTGAAAAGGTGGTATTATAAAAGAGTGGTATTTCGAGAAATATCCACCCGGTTACATCAATCTGAGGTTGTATCTAAGATTGAATGCTTCGCATATGCCATTTTTGGTTTCACTTTCACCTCCCAATATTTTGTACGAAGCTTTTCATACATTCTGTATAAAATACCATTTCGTCGGCACCATAAGACGTCATTTTATTTGTCAGGAATTAAAAACCAAATTACACGTTGCAATATAACTTACTTCCTTTATTTATGTTCACAATTTAGTATTCTTATTATTATTATTAATATTACTATTATTATTATATTAATATTTATAGCGGACGTAAAAGTCATGGCAACGATGTTGGGCCGTAGACAGTTCAAACAAGGCAAGCAGTACTTGGTGTTTCCCGAATTGGATATAGAAAGTATCGATTTCGGGCAGCCCAATTTCCACTTCTACAATCTGTTCAAGAACAACCCAGAGCTGACTGAACAGACTAATAAAATCCTCAACGCCAACATGGATCAGTTACTGGAAGACCTGCGGCCTACGCTCGAGACCACGATCGGAAAAACTGTTTTGGAGTTCGTCAGTAGGGTTTTCAATAGATTTTCTGTCGATGAACTGTTTCCGAAATAATGTAGGCTGAGTAATTTTAGAGAAAAATGCAGTTGAAAGACTTGGTTAATTTAATACAACGCCCCTCTAAATACCTCAACGGATAGAGACATCAAAAGTTCAGAAAAGTTTTTAGTAGACATTTTGATACAGTCAAAACAAATCAATAGGTGATAACGAATGCTATTTATTTCTATTTTGGAACTTAATTCGCTTATTTACATATACACAAATAATATTAATTATAGAGAATTATTTGTTCTCGTTTTCTTAGTTTGTTAGTATTAAAAGGCCGGCAGGATAATTTTCTTTACAATATTTTTAAAAAAATTTTGATGTCTATGAAATTAATTTAAATAAAGAAAATATTTGCCTTGGATATTGTTGACATTTATCGATTGGGCCTGAAGGTTCATTAGCATTTTTTTTTCAGTTAAATTATTTTTTACCCAATAGTAATAATACTGCCAAAAACTGTTGGTCCGGGATATTGAAAGCCAATGAGCTATTGTAGTGTTTCCTGTAGCTTAGTTTATTATACATTAAATATATGTTCCTACGTTGTCAATTCATACACGCTAGTTTTGGTTACGAATAAAAGTATTTTGTGTCTGTATATTTATTGATAAATTTACTTTCCAAACTTTTGTGGAATCTCTGAATAGTGCTTGTTTGTGGTATTTAAAAAAAAGTTTATCCAGCACAGCAATCATGCGTTGTTCAGTCCTGTTGCGTGTATTTTAATATATTTTAATCAGAAAGGAGTTTTTTTGTAAGCAAATAGTATCGAAATATTAAAAAAATTACCATTAACGGGGTGCAATAGATTTTTCTAAATAAATATATAATTTTTGTTTTTTAAAGAGCCTAAACATTACATTTTATAAAATTAATTTTTTAACGAAAAGTAGATATCTAAAGTAAAATAAATATTTGGATGTTTTCAGACCATCTTGGAACCGTATTTTGGAACAAAATTTCTTTAATTAATTTTCATTTTTAAAAACGAGGGTAAATCCAGTGTAATCTAGCAAAAAAAAAACCTTAGTAAGTTTTTGTCTTTTTTTTTCGCAAGGAGCCAGAATCGAGCAGCAAACGCAAATTTACAAAATAAGTGTTCTCATTACTTCCAAGTCAAATACTATATAATTTTTCCATCTGATTTTACTATATAGAGTATAGTTTCTTGTTTTCACTTTATCTGATTCACAAATACTCTGTGCAATACGAATACTATCTGTCCAGATATATTACTTTGGATACAAGTTATCGTAAGGGATATTCACAAACAACGATTTGAACAGAATATCTTCCAAAATACTGGTCAACGTTTGCTCTACCACAGGTTTAAGTTCCGCAAAAAGTTCGTCCACGTTGTCATTGATGGCTTTATTCGTCACATCATCTGAAATTGGTGTATTAGTCCCGAATATGACGTTGTGTTCGTTTCACCTACTTAATTGGGCGTTACCGCCAAACAAACCATCCAACTTAACCCTGGGACCACTGACATTGATGGTGCTGTTGGTAAAATCGGGGGTCAAGTAATCTAAGCCGTTTCTTTTCAGCAGCTTCACCTTTTGGTAGACGAAAGCTTCGCAGGAATCTAAAATAATAAACCATGTATCTGCTTTAGAAAGTTTGCTTTTACCTTTGCACCTATTTTAGCGGTGAACCTGCCTTTTCCCTCAATCGGAGCGATCAGAACTCTTCCGGTTACAGTGTAGTCACCTTCTAGGTTTAATCCCGGAATGGTGGCCTCGCAGAAGAATTGGAAACCCGGTATATCGTAACTGCAACGTAAATCTCGCGAACATACAGGATGTCCGATAAGTATTTATTAATCTCTTGGTGAGTTTGCTACAGTTAACTTTTTTGTTGCTGCTGCACTCGAGGAGCAAGAGGCATCTCGTTCTGGGTTTGAAATTTGAAATATAAACAATGATTCAACCTGAGTGTCGTACTAAGTAATAATAATATTTTTTTTTAAATCAAACCGAGAACAAAGTTTCCTTCTGTAAGAAAAGCATTACAAGAAAAATTGAAATGGTTTAAGCTCCCATGAGATTAATAGTTACTTAAAGACGCTCAGTATTATGAGTGAACTAACTCGAATTTAGTGAACTTGTAATTCGACAATCCGTAAGCGAGGACGTTAGTTAAAACGGCTTTGAAATTCAACGATCTCGTCCCTTGTGCCAATTCTATTTTAGGGATCTGAAAAGGTTCGAAAGGAGGGATTTTGAGCGAGGGAACTCCTTCCGCCAAGAACGGTTTAACTTTTTCGGTAGCGTCCACTAGACATTGATTGATATTAGGGTCGGTTCGTTTACAGACGGGGAAGTTTGATGCTAAAAAACGAGAAAAGAATATTAAAATTTAAACATTAATTTCGCTACACTCATATCCATAGTTTTATTAAATTTTTTGTATATTGGAGGGGTGTAGAATATTCAAGGTCTTCTAGTACAAAGTGCCTCGATTGGAATCTAATCAAATGAGCCAGAAAGGACGGTTTTACGTCGAAATCTGCGGTTTTATTAACGTTTTCGTTATAATAAAGGCCGAAGATGCCGATCTTGACTAGTATTTCAACGATGGTGACATGAAAAGGTAACTGTTTGCATCAAAAAATGATAGTTTAAGCTGATATCTGGAGTTTTGATGCGGTTTTAGATACGATATTTGTCGGAAGGGCAGATTTTAACTGGAATCTGGTTGAAATCAATAAGAAAAATCTACTATCAATCCAAGAATGTGGGTTTTTAACTAGCTATCTGCAGCTTTAATGTCAATATCGTTCAAAATCGGCGTCTTCGGCATTTATTGCAACAAAGACGTTAATAAACGAGCAGATGTCAGAATTTGGTTTTTCGCGTCTTATTGAACCGAAATGTACCTTAAAAATGTAGATATGATTTTGAAATCCCCGTTTCTGGTACAAATAACAAATATAAATAAACTTACCGTACTGAAATCTACATTAAAGCTGCAGAAAAATACTTTAGAAAATAACTTTCTTGGGTTGATAGTAGGTTTTTCTTATTCACTTTTTCTTATTGTACCGAAATCTACCTTAAAAATGTAGATAATTTGTTTTCCCTCTTGATTTCGAGCAGATCCTAGTTAAAAACAACATTTTAACTGAAATCTAATCGAAATCGGCAACTATTTGACCCAGCAAGGGCGGTTTTCCGTGGATATCTGCAGGTTTACTAACGTTTTCGTTACAAAAAAAGCCGAAGAAGACGATTTTGATTGGATTTTGTTTGAAATGAACAAGAAAAACCTACCTTCAATCCAAGAAAGTGGGTTTATAAACAGATTTATTGTAGATTTCAGTCCGGTAAGTTATGAAAATGCTATTTTTGACTATGATCTGCTTGAAATCAAGAGGGAAAACTAATTATTTATCACAAAAATAGGTGCATTAAGTTCATATCTGCTGCTCACAGAAAAGTAGGATTTTTTTCTGTTTTTTTTTGCGACATATAATAATATAAAATTATTTTAATATCGATATTTAAATTTTGCCTCCAATTCAAATAGGTCACACTATATAGTCATATTTCCACATTTTTTACTAGTATGATATGGACTATAGGAAGTTGTTTCCATTTCATCGTCTATTGAAATACCCAGCGCATTGGACCTAGCCTGTATTTTCCAAGAGTTTCTTCAATGCAATTTTATGAATATTAAGTAATTTTAAGTAATGTACTATTTACTGATTTTTTGTGGAATATTGAGGTCTTTTAGCACCAAGACTACGAAACTTTGCATTTATTTGTTGACTGCTTAATCTTATTTTTTTTTTTAATAATCAACAAGAAACGCATCGTCCACAAAAGTTCTGAAAACAATATTGGTTCTTTCGGCTTTTTATTATTGGCTACTTGGTTCAATTCCAAATTACCAGGAGCCAATATGCCTCACTAGTGCCCAGTTATATCAGTTTGTTAATTTAGTGAAATCCCTAAATACAATGTAGGGTCAAATTTGAACTACAATGATTCACTGATCCTGTTCAGACCTAAATTATATTACGTGTATTAATTTACTCAAAAAATTTCTTCAAACAATTCATTAAAAAAAAGTTCAAAATGGTAGGCACCGAAAACTGACTTTTAAAGTCACCGTAGGTCTAGTAGTCTAGTTATTTGATAGCACTGTCACAAGGTTGTATGATTTGAAGATGGAGTTGATTTGATCCAAAGAAGATCAATAAGTGTGTATTTTGTAATGGCTATCAAAATTGTTAATGATTTTCAATTTTGAAGTGAGCAGCCTTCGTATATGTCTTGAATTGATAATAATCGAAAAATCGGGTTAGGACAAATGGCCCAGGTTTCTTTGTCATTATGGTTGTTTTGAAGCTAAAATGGCATACTGAATAAAACTAATAAATAAATTAAGTCTTGTACAATTTTTACTTAAATAAATACGGGTGGTAGTTCATGGACGACCGGAAAATGGTGAGCAAACAAATAAAGTTAAAAGGTGTAATTAAAACACTTACCGCCTTGACCGAGCTTGTAATTATTAATTAATAGTTGTCAAAGGCTACAAGCAAATCTAATAACAGAATTGTTAATTACGGTTTAATGATAGGAAAATTCGAACTAAGAAAGTTTTTCCAAACGGTCGTCGGTTCTTAATTTTTTTGTTAATTTCGAGAGTAAAAAAGGTAATTCTGGAAAAATCAAATTGTTTTTTTGTTAACATCGCACGCTAAATCTGTTCATTGCAGTAAAATGCATAAAAAGGAATAATTGTCATCCTCATTCCCTCAATCACGCGCGTAAAAAAGGAAGTATCGACGATATTGTGAATACAAAGCATGAAGGTACTATCTACTGACAATTAAATGTAAATGATTTTCACCATAAAAATAATAATTTATTTTTAATTTATGCAAATTATCTACGACTTTTCTCGAAGTTTCTTGCTGCATTTTTCATTGGTAATTTGTGAAATGTAATAAGACATAGTTTTGGAAATATACATTAGTTTATTTTAATTTTACTTATTATTATTCTTTTGTCTGTGTGATTAATTAAGTTTTTTATTTTTATTTTCATTTTTTCAATTATAATGTACATTTATAGGACTATTGTGAAGATGAGAATGTCAATAAAAACACAAGAAAATATTATGTTTACTTACGCAACGATCTGCCCTTTCCGTGACAAACACTCAACCATAACGAAGCCAAAAACAGGTTTAGTAAATGTAGGGCGAAAGTGCTGCGGAACATCGTTCCAGTGCGATATTTAAACCAATAAATGTAAACATTCGCAAGCGGCGTATGATTTTAATGTTTTTAACAGAAAACTTGTCAATGCTAAACGAGACATGGGCGTATCAGAGCGAACATAGTTATATTCGCTTCTACAAATTCTCAATACTCAATATCGTTTATACGAATCCTAAAAAACGCTTGAATGTCTCTTTTGTAGCCTATTTTAACATTAAGATCCTTTTATTATTTTGAAAAGAGAAATGAACTCAATGGACTGAAAAGTTTAGTTATTTCATAAATTTAAGTTTATTTTTACATTATAAAATCTGATCTATTAAATTAATAATCTACTAATTTTCTTGTTCTTTTATTTTTGTTTTTCTAATATTTATGTTTGGTCATCTATAGTAGCCTAGACACATTAGATTATTAATATTATTATTTAGGCTTCTTGTGTTTATTTTTTCTATTTATTAGTTTGGTTTAATTAAAAATTCTATTTCTTTTTATTTTAAAATTATCTGTATTGTGTTTTATTATTAATTTAATTATGTTAAAAGTGGAAAAAATGGAAGGAAAGGATAGGAATGGTAAGAAAAATGTTTATTATTTCTATATTTATTTTTATTTTTTCATTTATTTATTTTTGATGTTTTTATTATTATTATTTACTTAATACTAATTAAGTTAATTCGTTAATAACTTAACCCAAGTCTAGTCCGTCAACGTCTGGTATCCGTGTATGTATAGACTGGAATATTCCCAACATTTCTTGTAATCACATTCATCTGGGATTTGGCCAAGAAGACATATAGGTCATGTACTGTCAGTATATCTTTAAAGGTTTTACATTTTTTTATACCGGCCTTGGATATTGCAATACATAAGCTTCATAGAGACCTAAATGGTTTCTGAAGATGAATTTTTGCTCGGCATAATTAAAAAAAATCCAAAAGTCGGGGTATTCGTCCGCAGTCCTACTTTCTGCCTGCCTCTCTAACATTATGTTATTATACTTACTGATAATGGTTCTACCTTGTATGTAATTTGGAATAATCTTTGACAAAAATAAGGTACATTGTAGTTAAAATGGCAATATATGTTTCCGTTGTCATCTCTTTCAAACAAAATTTCGCATGACATTCACATCCTTTGCCTTTTCTTATTGGATTACGTTCTTCTTGTAGGTGAACGATTTTTAATAGATCCTCGACGAACTGCACTGACCAAAGGAATACGATAATTACATATCTTGCCTTTGCAGACCTAAACGCAAGGATATCCTGCAACGATCGATCGTATGTCTGACTCACTTTATTTTCGGAAATTTTTTCTAAAGGTCCTTGTAGAAACTGGTATATTTGAGAGATTTGATTCAAATTTATGGTAATAACAAGTTTTGTTTTACGTGTGGTCAGTCTAGTCTACGGTTATTTTCTTTTGGAAAATTTTTAGGCATGGCAGGATGTTTTGAGCTAATGACGCAAAAGTATCTCATATCAATATATCAATTTTATAAATAAATAGACTGCTGAACGAAACACGCACCTACCAAATTATACAGAACAATTAACGCTCCAAGAATGTTTTATATATCTGCCTCGAATTTTTGATTTAAATAAAAAAAATAACCTATTAGTTCTGGTTCCATTCTGATGGTTCTTCAATCAGGAATCTAATTGTAAATTGATTGATTTCTTCTTACTCGTCCGTTTAACCGACTTAACCGTTTCGTCTGAAAACATCAATGAATAAGCAAAAGAATGATTACTTTGTATTGAGTGCTGATGGGTTAGGATAAAATTAGTTTTATTCTCCTTTGTTTAAAAATTCTAAATTGAATTGTTATCACGGACGTTCAACTAAAAGACACCGCCTAATTAATTCATAAAATTCCCTTTGTATTCTCTTTGTTGTGGTCGCAGTATAGGCATTTAGGCAAGGGCGTGATGTAAGAAGTGTTGCCTAGAAATGAATGATTAATTTTGTTTAGTTACATTATAAATAACTAAATTAAACAATACATAACCGATGCTTTGAATGTTTTTTGAAAATACTAAGATAATACTAAGCACAAGTATGCAAAATAAGAAAATAAGTGCACACGTCTTCTTCCATTTGGTTATTTGCAGTTGAAATGACACTTCGGAATTCAAAACGCAAAGTTCTTCGCAAACTGCACAGTATTGATGCATTTTTGCTATCAGTCTTTGTAATTCCAAATCCAATATCCAAAAACACCTTAACCTTAACAAATAAAATGAAAAATAGCAAAAGCATATGCATTTGAAAGCAATGTTAAAAACTCCCCTATATTGCTGTTCTCCTTTATTCATTATTGTTAAATATTTGTTTTTTTTAGGGGTATATTGAGTTAAATTTCTTATTTACCTATGCCTTTCAATACACAAATATTATTCTGTGAATAGTATCGGTTAAAATTTCATGTGATGTCCAGCAAAGGCAGCATTGTTTCTGCCCGTCAAGCTATTTGCATCGCATTGAAATGTAAACAATGCTATCTCCGTTGATTGTGGTTCACATCATCTTAAATTGTTATAAATCTCTTAAGTTTTATTACGTTCATAACTATTGAAATGTTAAAGATTTAGTTATTGCTTTGTATTCAGTTGTATGGGAGGAAGCATCTTTAACATAATTCAATGGAAATCCTTGGCTTATTTAGGAGTAGGTTATCGACTTGTTGGCAATGATAATTACATCAAGCTTTATTCTTAGTAAAAGAACTGATTGATTTTTCCTTTTATCTAATCTAGGGGCATATTATTTTTTTAACAGTTTTGTAATCAGAAATAACATTATCGGTATTCATCAAATTAGATATAATTCAACCACAGCACCTGTTGCGAATCTTTCGCAATGCTACGGATGAATGAACTTGTATGTATTTAACAAAAACATTATAAAATTTCTTAGTTTTTTATTACAAAAATTTAATCCCCAAACTTCTTCCTCAAACCCCCAATTTGTAAGCTGAACATTTTATGACTAGCAGCGGTAACTAAGATTCACTGATTGAATGGGCCAAATAAACAACTTTAATTGAACACTTCCGTTGCTGATGTTGGTTAGGCCGGCAACCATTCTGACGCTGGCAGGTTGGCCAAAATCTGATCGGCCACAACTCTGAATAGCTCGTTGGATGTTTCGACAAAAATCGGGTTGACAGCGTCCATTACACGTCTGGGATTTTCGTTGAAAAAAGACGATATCAAATCGGCTAAAAAAAATATACACGTTAGTTTTGTTATACTGAATGATACATTAATTAAATAGATTTGGGATCAAAATGTGCTTGTACAAAATTCTCACAACTTTGTGAAAAGTTTTTTTTTGTGTTTTTACCAAAAATGAATGAATTGACGTCATGGATTTTCGTTTTAAATCAAATGAACTCCAGACAGCCATGACGTCAGTTCAATCAAATCAATTAAACTGCTGCGAAGATTCGTCCTTCTCAAGAGTTCACACTGAAAATTAAAGAAAAGTGTTAATTAGGATAGTGGTCACATGACGAGCAGGAGTTGAATTTGTTCTAAACCACTCCAGAATCTCGTCTGTTGGCGCAAAACCTATAATAATTGTCTAAACTTGGAATTAAATATTACGTAATATATTATCATTAAATTTGAAACTTTTTCCAACACTGACGATTTCCTGTAATATAAATAGAATAAAATAGAAATATAAATACAAAATTGAAGAATTTGTTCTAACATTTTTTATACTTTAGCCTGTTTATCAAGTTCCAGAAAGAATTTTTTTTTTTTCGTGATTAAAGTTAAACAAAGTTCATTCAAACCCCGATAAATCAGAAAAAGATAGGGAAATTAATTTGTTGCTTATTTGTTTGGTGCAGTGAATGGGAATTGGTCGAATTTGCAGAGCTACCAATACCCACCGCCCAGCTGCAAATCTGGATTTTTCGATATTAGCTTAATGTATCCATCCCCGACAGTGATTTTGCTGTTGAGTTTTTGGACCCTGAAATAATCCACGCCATCTTTTTGGTACGTTTCTAATGACCCTTTGACGTGAATTTGCGTATCAGCTGCAAAATCATATTAATATTTGTGTTGAGCATGCACACGATGGATTAGCACTTACTAAAATTGCCTCTGAAGAAACCTTTGCTCCTGAGTGGAATGGCCAGGAGTTGACCGGTCACTTCGTACTCCATTTCCAAATAATTCCAAGGGATGGTTACCCTTATCTCGCCAGAATGGCTAAGTGGATCCGCCCTGAAAATAAAAGATACATAATGACATCAAGAAGTAGGAGAAAATTTACTTGACACCGTCGATTACAGTGTTCGCTCCACCCAACACTCTGATATTCCTGCAAACTGCTTGAATGGCGATCAAGTCGTTCAAAGTCCTGTTGACGGTCATAAGCGGGAGCTCAAATGGGTCTAATGGAGGGAAACTCATTTCGGGAATTCCCTTCAGGAAATAAGGACGAGCATTTTCAAAACCATTCAGCACACATTTTTCATATTCCGGATCGGATTTGTGGCAGACAAACGGTTTCAGGTAATCGGCTGAAAATATTTTAGACCATTTTAGTTTAAATAAAATTAATTTTGTTGTTCATGTTGAAAGAAAGGAACATTTTATTATGTCTTCTTTTAATCAAAACTAAACAAAAACTTTTATTAAAATCTGCTAGCCTTTCGAATTTCGAAAATTTTTGAAATATCAATATTGATATTTATTAAAAATTTAAGAGTCATTGAAAAAAATGTTTGCAGTTGTTTTTGGTTTGCCTTTTAAATTGTAAGTTTGTTATAGGCACTTTTAGTTACATACCTATAGTCTTATAGTAGTAGTAGTGCCAAATTAAACACGTCTATTAAACCGTTTCCATTTATTTGATAGTTTTAATTTACTACTTTTAAACTAACAAAGTTTTTATTAAAATTCCATTCGAAACTCAAATAATTTTGAATATCTTATAGACCCTATAATAACTTTTTACTATATTAAATAAAGAAAAAACAATAAGACCTCAATAAAATGGTTACATGTGAAAATAAAACTTCATTTATGTATTCATATATGTACAATACGTAGATAATAATAATATATAATATAACATAATATTCCAATGGTGACAACTTAAATGTATATTTTTACTCCTCCTCCAAAAACAGGAAACTGTATTGGAAATTATTATTATTGAAATAAAATTAATTAGAATATATCAAATTGCCTTTTAAATTGTAAGTTTGTTAGAGGCACTTTTAGTTACATACCTATTGTCTTATAGTAGTAGTAGTGAAAATTTAACACGTTTATTAAACCGTTTGCATTTATTTGATAGTTTTAATTTATTACTTGTAAATTAACAAAGTTTTTATTAAAATTCCATTCGAAACTCAAATAATTTTGAATATCTTATAGACCCTATAATAACTTTTCACTATATTAAATAAAGAAAAAACAATAAGACCTCAATAAAATGGTTACATGTTAAAATAAAACTTCATTTATGTATTCATATATGTACAATACGTAGATAATAATAATATATAATATAACATAATATTCCAATCGTGACAACTTAAATATATATTTTTACTCCTTCTCCAAAAACAGGAAACTATATTGGAAATTATTATTATTGAAATAAAATTAATTAGAATATATCAAATTCAAAGAGAAGCATCAAATTTAGTTTTTTTAGTTTTGGTTAGTTTAGTAAGTAAGCATTGTTAATGAACTACCTAACCAAACATAATACGTCAAAGTTCAGTTTTCAAAACCTATTATTTTCCTAATTGCAGTTTTAACCATTGCATTTTCATTTGGCGTCTCCTTGACACACAAAATTCGTATATTGTATATGTTCCAAATTTAATACGTTGTAAATAATTAGAATAGATCATTGGTTTAAAGAAAAGCTAAATGATAGACCGAAATGCATTCGCCAGTAAAATAACAATGTCAGCAACTTGCTAATATTGGCGGTGAAAGTTAAAAAATGTTGCGTAAAAATTAGCTTCGGATTTTTACGTAATATTTACTGTGGCGTCTTCAGCGGCCGGTATATTATTGTTCGTTTAAGCGCAGCCTTGCAAGAACCGTCTTGGCAATTAAAACTGATGAAAAATTCTGTTTCAAGTATGCGACGTAATTTGTGAAACAGGTTCTTAGTTATGGTTAAAGATAAAAAACATTAGTTTTTGTTTTTATGCAGTGACGAAATACATAGTTGCTTTCGGCATTAATTAGTTAAGGAAACTGATTAATTCCATGAAGAAGATAAAAAATCTAAAAAATATATTCTTATTTTTTTACGCCTGACATATTTATCTTCTTAAAACTATTTTTAATTTATTTTATCTTAATTCTTTTTCCAAATCACATTTAAGTTACATGATATATAACAAAATTGTTATGTAGTAATATATTTTAGTCACATATTATTAAGCATGTTTTATTCATAAATCTAGCAGCTTTTGAAGAAAAGATTGAATAATTTTTCTTTTCTAAAAAAAAGATTGTCGTTGCAATTTCATTAGACAATATGAAGAAATATTAGGTTGAAACAATTGCCGAAAATTATTGCCAATTGATAATGATTAGTCAAAAAATGTAATAAGTTTTCACATAATATACTAATTATCGTTAAAACGGTAAAATTTAGATGGTAGATTGGTAAAAAGGTACCATTTAATTCCAGACTATTAAACAAGTCTCTAAAATGGCGTTTTACACGCTTTTGTATTGTCAAGTTTATACAAGAAATAAATATTTTATTAACTGACATTTAACATGAAACTAATCTAAATTCAACTTTTTAAAACTTGGAAAAAAATTGTTTGAAGTAATTTACTTCTTCGAGACTTATCTCTTCACAAATATTTTATGCTAAAAAAAAGTAAATAGCGATGATCAAAATTAAACTATAATACTTACGTAAAACTTTGGCATTAGCAATACCCAAAAGTAAGAGTGGCACAAAATAAGTCTTCATATCGAATTGAGTTGCAGATCTGATTGGGAGTGTCACCGGGCTGTGCGGACATAAAAAGCGAGACTGGAGGTTCCACCACTTTCGATTTCGCAAACGAAGATAATATGGGGTCTTTTGTTTTGTTACTTACTTTACGAGGGACCGCAAAAAAGTGGTAAATAAAAATATGATATATTTAAATATCTAGGATGAACAAAATTGTCCAGCCTCTCTCAGGCACTCGGGAAGACTGGCAGCGTTTCTTTCGTTTCTGACATGCGTTTTTGATGTTTTTGTCTCATCTAGCTAAATATTTAATAATATGTAATTTTAGTAACTGAGCCTGCTGCACATTATTTATAAATAAAATGATACGACGCGAGAGAATAAATGTTTCTATCTCTTTGATTTTTGAGTTTGCGCGTTTCAAGCAGTCGCAGTTAAACGTGTAATTTATTTAAGGCAAATATGATTCTATATAATTAAACCCTCCCTAAATAGCGTATAAATAGTGTAATCTTCAACGCAGTCTGGTGAAAGCCTTTGTAAGTCAACGTCCGCAACATTCTTTACAAACTGCCTTGATTGCCCATCGCCGCCGTTCCTTCCGCTTCCGACCACAATATTTCTTCCAGAACAAAGAAACTCGTAGCTCTCTATTTTTTTTATTACGTAACGCCGCGTTAATATTAGGTAGAAAGACGTTTTCCAATTCGGTTGTTTAAAGTAAATCATGATGAAATAATCTGAAAACCTTAGAAAAATAGAGTTGAACTGTGCTCCTTTGAAAATAGCATATCGATACTTGAAACGGATAACAACACAATAAGTATAATAAAAAATAAATTTTTTAGTATGATTTTCTGTCGCTTAAATCGAAGATGAAATAATGATGAGTAGCAACGTTGCAGTGCATTTGGATTACTTAGCAAAAAAAGACAGGTCGGCCCCAATATGTTTGCTGACAAACATTTGAAAATGTACCCAGACTCAGCTGTTCGATACTTTTTTCTGTGTTTTACATTTTTGAGTTATACCAGATTCTCGGTTCCTATTGATATTTTTATTAGGGGACAAATTCAATATAATCGTCTCATGTTTTTCTTGGTGCAAGAGTTAATTAAGCTTTAATACTTTTTACATGTTTACAGTTTAGTAATCACTAATAAGCAAGTTATTGCGTAAGTGGTTTCAGTAATGAAGTATTAAAACTTGTTACTTTGTTGTTGCAATTTGTCAATTGTTAAAGCTTTTGCTTTTGGATGGGGGGGGGCAGGAAATTTATATTTAATTGCTTATATTTATTCTAAACTAAGGTAAAAAAACTTTTTACTTAATGAGCAATATTCGATTCTTTGTGTATTACCTTAGCAGAGGCTGCTGATATTAAGTTTTTTATATCCTAATTGTAAGTAAAAATGTAATATACCGTTACAGAAAATGTGAGTGCTATGTCGACAGTTTCTTGCGAAATTTGAATTAATCTGCACAAAATAACATATTTAATGTTTTGGAAATTATAATTCTTCAAAAAAAAATTATCTGTCCTTTTTTAGTTTGGTTGACACTCGAAGGAAATCAAACCTTGGGTTTGAACAAAATGTATCTTGTTGCTATAACAAATTTGGGCCCTAGTTATAAAAATTTCCAAGTTTGAAAATTTGCTTAGGCTGAGGTGGCTTTTACTTGATGAAAATGCATTTAACAAAATAAATAAGAACTAAAAGTTCAGATTTTCACGAAATTATATATTTTCAGATGACAATTTGTTTGTATTGGACAAACAGGTAGATTCTTCAAGAAACGCATTAACGAACATAAAAGAGCATTTAAAAACAATACTCTAGATTCTAATTATGCTACACACTTAACCACAGAAGAAGACATTTTTGACGACAATTTTGATATTTTATATACAGCCACGAAAAGTAGAAAATTAAATTTATTGGAAGCCATGAAGATTAACAATGTGAGAAAAATTCTCACAACAACGTTAATTAAGGTTTTATTGTCATTTTTCGGTATATATAGTAGCAGGTAGTTTTTAAATATTACCAATTGTATTGCGAAAATGTATAATTTCGTGAAAATCTGAACTTTTGTTTCTTATTTATTTACTTAGGCCTCAATTTAACAAATATGAAAACTACCCCGTAATATTCAAAATAGTAAAAATTTGTAAGTTTGATTTTCAAAACGGTTGGAATTAGACAATTCAATATTTGATTGGGCCCGCGCACCCGCCATATTATCAGGAATTTTGAACAAGCCGTATTAATGATTGAATAAAATAATGTAGTAATATTCAATTTAATTTGTTGCTTGCTAGATAATATTATACTTTTAGTTTTGTTCAATCTTATTTAGCCTTTGAGGGTGGGGGGGGGGTTTATAATATATTTTATTTTTGAGTTTTTGACATTCACTTACTAACGTCGATCAGACGTCTGTGCGCATTCCTCGTTTGTGCCGAAATTAATGTAGTTTCTTCACTTGCCAGTCGAATTGGAAAAAAACTAATAACAAATAACAAAATAAAACAATTATAGCCATTTAAATCATTTTATGTCGTAGGAAACAGTTCCTCATATGCAAATGTGCTAGTAATACTATTGGCGATATCGGTAAATTTTTGGGCTAGGGAATTCTCCAAAACGGGCTTTATTTCGTTAACAAATAAATCCGCATTATCTCTAACCACTTCGTTCGTCGCCCTACCAAGAACCGCGTCATCGGAGAACAAATTACCCAGATGCAGATGGCTTTTTCCTATCGACAGCTTTAAGCCGAATTTTCGGAAGTGCAAGTGTTGTTTTCCATCTTTTTTCACAATGTCGCCTTTCATTATGCAGTCGAAGTTGTAGTCAGCTAAAAAACGGATATGGCAATTATTATCGTTACGAACCTTAAAACCAGTAAACCAGACAATTAAGGTCATCGCCCCTATTGTTTGAACAATTGGAAATATCAACTTGATTTCTGCAATTGACCAAAATGTTGAGGGAAGTGAGGGCGCATACTTTTGTACCCGGGTACAGCGAGGTTCAAAATAATGCGAAAGGAATCCAATTTACTAATGACAATTTACTAATGACTAGACCAACCGCACTCGCGTTATCGTGAGGTGGTGGTTTTCCGGTTGGCTGAATCAAACGTACTGACAATCAGCAGAAAGAAGACTTTACAGGAATTTGCTTGAATTAACAAGAACGTGCAGCATTATATGAACTTGAATATTTTCTACAAAAAAATAACCGGCACCTTTTCAATGTAGACCAAAAATTTATGGAATCCCACTTTTTTTAGTGGAATGCAATGTGTATTTTTTAAAATTTTGATTGGGAATATTGTACGCTTTCGAAATATATAGTTGTTTTCTTTATTTTTAAATTGTTGGCAATTCGATACAGGTAACCTCATTAAAAATATTAAACGCAAATACTAAAATCATGGCAGATTTGTTAATTTCATCATCTCCTCCACATTATAGAACACTTTCCATTGAGAAAGGAGTGGCAAGTCTAATTTAAATTAATACATTTTAAAACTCATTGTACTTACTAAAATTTCCAGTGATGGGACCTCGTCCTTGGTATTTCAAGATTAGTACGTTCATGTCTATATCGTAATCCCCTTCAAAGTACAAATTGGGCAGAGTCACCCTCACTACAAATTTATTCTTGGCTAGGTTGGGCCTGAAACAATGCACTTTATTAAATTGAAGTTTCAATTCCAAGTTTTAAGTGGCCGCAGGCCAAAACATGCTCAATAAGAATTCTAATATACTCACTTAAGATCAATGATTTGAAAATGCGACGGACCCCACACTTTGACGTTTGTGATGTTGGCGTCTATTTTAGCCTGATTGGGCCCACTCCTCAACTTGATTTCATCCAACGGCAGGGGCTCTATGCTTGGCACCTTTAATTCTGGAATTCCATCCCTTAATTTCGGACGAAGTTTGTCTATCGATTCGATGATACATTTTCCGATATTGGGATCGCTTTTTCTGCAGACCTTTATATAAGACGCTGAAAGAAATTGAATCTTTATAGTTTTTTTCTGCTTTACTATTTTTACTATTTCCTTAATTTCAATAAAACACACTCTTCAACATTCTAAAACGAGTTCAAACAAAATCAGATGTCTGAAGACCACGACTTAAAATTTAATCCAAGTGAATCATGTGTTTCGGTGTTTGCGAATGACATGAATATTAACTTCCCAAAGAACAAATTAAATATAGTGATCAGCAACAAAATTAAATTTAAAAGATTGTGCCAAGAATCTGGGAATTATCTTAGACAGCAACTTAGATTGAAAGAACACCTAAAAAAATATTCAAAAAATCCTTTGCCTAAATGAAGGTTTTATATAATAATAGATATATTTTAAGTAAACAATTGAAACGCGGTTTGCGTTTGTGTTTTTGTCGGATCAGGAACATAAGAAGCGTGTTCAGATAGTACAATACGCACGTCGTTTATGGCTCAAAATAAATGAGCGTAAAGTCCTACATTTCTTGACATTTTTGTTTCGTGTAATAAATGTTTAATATTTGGTAACACTGTCTACAATATTAATATTAGAAATAATGCCAAACTAAATATGCCACGTCATAACCCTGCAATCTTTCAGCGCTCATATTAATACACAATAAAGTATTTAAACTCATTTCCCAACCAGTTCCTTTACATCTCATTACATAATTTCAAAATAAAATGTTAAAATATCTTTTAAATCTCCATTAAATGGCTTAAACTAAAATAACAAATATAGTGCCTATGTATATATATATCACTGAGTTCAAAACATTATCGAACCAATTAATTCTCCTTCAATGTTATAACCTAAAAGTAACTACAGTGTATATAAATGTATATAATTTATTTTTGCTTAACTTATTTCCACAGGCATAATTACAGGAATTTCTCTAGATAAAATTTTTATATAATTAACGTAGTATTGTTAAACGATGTTTGTGTCTGTTTTTTTCAGTAGAGTAACCAGATAGACTTGTACTAAACTTGGACCATTTATTTCTTTGAAATAACTTTGACCCATCATATTGTTCAAGTAAAGACAGTAATATTATTATTATTATGTTATTAAAAGTGTTATTTAAAAAAATACAGGCGCAGAACATTGGAAAATGGCTATTACTTTTAAAAGACGCAAACAGATTTGGCTGCGAATTCCAAGAATTCTAAATCAATGTTCAATGTACGATACCCACATCAAAAAGTTTAAATTAAAAAACAGTCAAAATTGTTCACATATGAGCTTTATTAAAGAAATACACCTCAGTGTGATGCATCTCTAATTGCCTTATATTTAGTAAAATTTAAAATGCAATCAACACTATAACAAAAGGTGAACTACACATATAAAAAAAACATGATAAAGGCCGCGCAACTTATGTCTCCATTCCGGTTTGTTCGGTTTAATTTTTTATTTAATGAGTCTTTAAGTCAACACAAACAACTTTGTGTTGTATACGGGGCGGCACAAAATATTTCATAATAGCCATATACATAAATTTCAAATCGGTGTATACAAGTTTAAAACTAGGCTAAACATATAGTATACAAATATTTTGTGTTATGCAGCAATGAATAATTGAATGAAATTCAACTTGAAATAGTGAGCAAAGTTAAATCACAAGTGGCAACTAAATAGTGTGCTCAAGCAACCCATTTATTAAAGCAAATTGGTTGCACACTTCTAATAAAATATTTTCTTTTGCATACCTGGATTATAAGATCCAGATCATTGACTATACGGTAAGCATTGGTGTATTTACAAAAGGGTCTATTAAGGCTTTTTTTTTTCAAATAGCGTTTTTAACGATTGCAATGTTCTATTGAAGTTTCAAAATTATAAAGAATATATCTCTATTCAATTCAATTTGTATTTTCAGTTAATAAAAATTTTAATCTAACAAATACATTTTTATTCTATTGCGGTCTGATGTGGTTTTAGTCCTCAATAATTATTCCGGTAATTTCACAATTCAATATATATATATATATATATATATATATATATATATATATATATATATATATATATATATATATATATATATATATATATATATATATATATATATATATATATATATATATATATATATATATATATATATATATATATATATATATATATATATATATATATATATATATATATATATATATATATATATATATATATATATATATATATATATATATATATATATATATATATATATATATATATGACACTATATTCCGGGATATCATCCGTTCGCTTGTTGAACTCCGACTGGAATCCTGCAGACGTTTCGCCAAAATCTCACTTGGCATCTTCAATGCTCGCGCTCCGAAAACACTTCGAACACTGTTTTCGGAGCGCGGATTCCAGTCGGAGTTCAACAAGCGAACGGATGATATCCCGGAATATAGTGTCATCACATTTTTCCATCCGTGAATCAATACTTAAAAAAATATATATCATGCGTCTCTGTTTCATAGCACCGCCAAACCGCCAAGCGCCAATGAGACAATTCAACAAAGAATCACGATAAATTAAGTTTAATAAAATACATTACTCCTCATAAAAGCAAGCAAAATGATACGTGCCACAATTTAATGGTTCTATTAACAAAATTCCAAGGTAAATTTTATTAAGGTATTCTGTGCAGGTTTCTTTGGGAATTTTAATGAAATAACGACACTTTTTTCTAAAACTTCAATAATTATTGAGGAGTAAAACCACATCAGACCGCAATAGAATAAAAATGTATTTGTTAGATTAAAATTTTTATTAACTGAAAATAAAAATTGAACTGTAAATTACACTAAAGACCATAACAATAATAATATATTTTTAGCGGGTGCCAAGGCTATTTGCTACCAAAAAAATTGTTTGCGTATACAAAGCGGACTTATAATTTATGCCATTTTTTTGAAAACTTGATTGATTCTTACAATTTAAATAAAGGTTTATGAAAGTGAATAACTGCTCTTCTACATCGAATATCCATGTAATGGACAAAATAAGTTATCTGCACTTTTAAAATTACAAACATAAATACATTATTCAATCCAATAAAAATATAAGCTACTATTTCCCTCGATGTGAAAATTAGCATTTTTGAAAAAACATCAAATGCTAAATAAATTATGTACAAAGTTCCTTGAAACCGGACTAAAAATTAGTATTCGCTTTCCGTGTTTCTTATTTACGATGGATTGCTATAAGATTATTGTTTATTTGTACATTGAAGCTCGATAAGTTATGCGCGCCTCATCGTAAGGCGCCCGAAATGACGAAAAAAAAATATCAACCTACGTTACGAATTAAATTTAAAGGCCGTGCGGTGCATTGTTTAACAATATTTATGGGAAATATCTAACAAATTGAGCTCTTGAACACAGTTATAGTTCAAACTGGAAATATTTTATAGTACTTAGGGACTCGCAACTTTCTAATGAGGCGCTTTAAACCGATTAGTGAAAGAATTTTGAAACTGTGGCAGTGGAATTTATTCTATAAAATAAAATGGTTAATTTTAGTTTTCTGATGAACTCTAAAGAAAAATGAATTGAATTTTTGTATGTACATTTTTATAGTTATTTTTTATTCTTACAATCATTAGTGGAAACTAGCAAATTTATTAAATATTATACTAAACCGTGTAGTTTGATATTGTTTGTTCGGAACTTGAGTCTTTGTTACAATGTGCATATTTAAAAAAAAATCATAAGAGATAGAGAGCTGGGAAAGTATACTTATGGAAATTGTCATCACACATTGATTTACTAGTGCATAACAGCACCGTAGTAACAATATTCTATTGTCTCGGAGCAGTAATTAATCTTTTGTTATATTCAAGTAGCCATCAATACATTATATTTAATACTATACAATAGGTTTAATAATGGTTAATGGTAATTTTGTTTATATGGTTCATTGTTATTACGACAATTTGCTCTGCAAGTGGTTTCTAAATAATGGTTAATATCATTAACGATATCTATCAAAAAGTTCTTCGTCTTTCATCAACAAAAGGGACGTAAGTGTCAAACTTGTCAATGCAAAATCCTTTCAAAATATAATGCAGAATACTTACGTATAATCGCATCTATGGATGGCAAAACAACTATCACAATGACAACAACGCCGGAAAAGGACACAAGCCAAGAGGCGTTCATGTTCGCAAATTCTTTGCTTTGCCGCCGATTAGGCGGTTGACGAAATAAGCAGGCATCGCGATACTACACCGGTTTTATAAGCAAAAGATGGTCCGCGACAGAGCCTTGAAAAATACTCGACCTCAACAAAGTCCACGATAAAAATTTTTCCATATTATTAGGTCAGTGACAATTTTTAAGATTTTTTTCCCATTTAGTAAATAATTTTTTTTTTAAATCATTTCTTTATAACACTGATCCCATTCAGTGGAGAAAAAACCTTGTGGTAGGGGCAAAAAATTATTGCAATTACAATAGTTTATTTTTCATATCCTTTATAAAACCTTTGTAAGATGTAAATCTCGTGAGTTCTCATATTCTGAATTTCTACTGTCTCTGTTTGAAACGCCGTTTTTCTGTGTTGTGTCGTTAAACAGAACACATGAACTTAAAACGCTCCAAGCTGTGAATAAGCGTATTCAATCCACAATTTGTTATCACTTCAAAACATAACTATAAAAACGCGATAGTCATTATACATGTTCCTATTGCTGTTTTCTTTTTGAACACATTTTATTTGAAGAGATTGTGACCCCCGAGTTCTTAGGTTCGAAATTCATGAAAAACTCACTGGCACATATGAAATCGAAAAAAATCCAGGGGAGGAGCTGCCTCACGAAACTCCCTGTATAAGGACTTTCAATATTATGGTGTTTGGCATAAAAAATCGCTTGAGCAATGCTTTTCCAAATTTAATTTATTTATTGAAATAAAAAAGTTTTGTAACGTTTTTGCATTGCAGATATGTTTCACTCTCTAGAGACTGAACGGTTCTCGATAATCAATTTTAGTTTGAACCGGTGAGTGTTCTATTAAATTCGATTCTGAGAAATAAGAATTTGCGGAACCAAAATGTTGGTCCACATTTTGTTTACTCCACAGTATAAAGCTGGACTTCGTTATACACGAAAAGAATCGATATTTGGCCCAGCCGCAACTACAACTTGTTGCCGTTATGAGTAATTGATAGAAAAAACGATAAACATATTTATTAATGTATATTATTCAAGCGACTTTTTGTCGAATACACAAACAAGTAGTGCACTGTATCCACCTAACATCTGTTTGCACTATGTTGCAACAAGACACAAAGCGGCGTAAGACAATAACATATAGTGAAGGTTAAGGTTATGGGTATGTCAATTCAAGATTCGTTACATATATAAGGAAGGGGTGTTTGATGGAAACTGTATCAGTTCAGTTTTCGCCTTTGCGGTGTATCCAATCCATCGACTCAAAATGAACTCTGTGGTAAGATTAAGTATAATTTCCAACACGAAATCAATATAAACAAATAACTAAAAGATATTTTCTATTTGGCACTAAAAGTGAATAAAGATATGTGGGCAATAAATGATATAATTATTAATATAGTTGCAAAAAAATAGCACATAAAATTATTGAACTTTTCTTTATATATTTTGCTGATATGAATTTAACCAGTTTTATAAAAGTTGTATTTCTATGTTTCGCGACTGTGATAAATGCCCAAATTTTTATTATCAAACAGTAAAACACCGATTTTATTTTAATTTGGTAAAAGTAATAATGCAATAATTGGTAATTTGTTATTTGCCAGTTGGTAACTTAAAGTTCTTTGAGGTTCGTTGTCTGATCGACCATTCAGCTCTCACAACAAATTATCAAGAAAACTTTTCGCTATAACATAGACGAAAAAAGATAAAAAGATATTTTTTTACAGAAATGATGTCTGCAAATAGCTTTAGGTCGATCATGGAAATTATCATACCGAAAATAAATAAAAACTTATTTATTTATATTTGTAATACATTTTTATTATATTGTATATAATATATATCAATATATCAAACAAATAAACAAATAATAATTCCTACTTGAAGAAATTGCATCGTATTGGAGATCCTGTAACAACGATTGCTCCCATAACCCTAAATATTTTTTCCGCAATGTAGATCGTAGCATGCCTGGTAGCCAGCCTGGCAGTTTATAGTCACGCAGGCCTCCTAGGTTTGGGTGGACGTGCTACCTTGGTTGGCCCAGGTAATCCGGGTGCTCTTATAAAAGGACCCGCCGCCGAAGGAGTCCTTTTGGGACCTGACGGCAGCCATATCGCTGCCGCCGCCCAAGCCGGGATCGTGGACGCCGCCCCTATCCCCGGAGGTAATAAAAATACTTGAGAGAAAATTATCGCCATGGTAACGCGACGTCCTTGTCTGAAATGGGTTAGGCGATTTGAATGAAAAATATTTCCTCCTGCTCAAGAAGCAATTATATATCCGCGGGTGTTTCACATCATATATTCCTGTGAAAAATCTAAATAAAGTTTTTGACGTTTCTTTTTTCTTGAACCATTAATTTTTTTTTTCATATTGATACCTGGATCAACAAGAAAATTTACTTTATCCATGATAAACATTTCTTACGATATTTCGTTTTCTTTAAATCATGAAATAACTTCATGTATTTATGTTTTTAAGTTATATTTTTATTGAAGTATATAGAATATATTATTAATGCTTTTTTGACATCAGACATTATTAGTGAGATTATAAAATTATAAAAATTAATTATAAAATATTTTAAGCAATCTCATCGAACTTTGTACCTCTTATTTCATGGACCTCTAGCAGAATGGATGAGCTGATGAGTTAGCTAATCAGATAAAATGAATACGGAATGATTTTTATGATATAAACATGCAAAATTGGCGTCGATGGAGATGCATCTAATTCAAAAGATGCACCAAAAATTTGTTATATTTAAGTTTACTTCATTACTGACCATTTTTAATAACACAATGACCACAAAAAAGAACACAAAGTCGTCATATCACTTACAGTAGCTGAAATCGCACTAGTTTGAAAAAACTTGTACTTATTGAGTTTTAACCAGATCGGAAAATGTGAGCTAATTAAACATAATAAAACATAAAAAACACATTTGTAATTATTTTTTAGGTGTGGTGAGTGCCGCTGTAGCCCCAGGTCGCATTGCTATCGGTCATGGAGGTTTATTAGGAGGTGGCCTGTTGCTTGGATTGCATTGATTCCAACGTCAGAAAAGTAAAATAAAAATGTTTCGCAATCAGTAGGCATTTTGATTCTTTTTTGCAAACTTAGTGACGGAAGTCACTAATTTGATTTAAAACAATCACTGTTTAGATTGTGCATTGCATAACGCGCATCATTTTTCCGGAAAAAGTTCCCGATAAGGTGCGGATTCGACGATACGATTTGAAATTTCCGTTAATGCTTCTTCCAAGGCTTTAGCCAGCTCCGGCGTGGTTTGTTCAAGAATTAAATCCGAGTTTTCTCTAACCACGTCATTGACGCCATTTGCTATGGCGGGGTCTTTGAAATCCAAATCGCCGAGATGTAAGAAACTAGGTCCGGTTTTCAAATCGATTTTGAACCTTCGAAATCGTAGGTAATCTTCGCCACCTTTTTTGAATACGTCTCCTTTCATGTCGCAATTGAACGTGTAATCGGCTGAAAATTAAAAAAATGTTTTTAAAATATCTCAAAAATTAGTGATCACACATCAACTCCCACTTTTTGGATTCGTATAAAAAGAAGAATCTGAAACTTGTGAGCTTAAACGCATCAGCTAAAAATTATTACAATTTCATATATTTTATCATTTTTAAAACACTTGTTTCGAACGACACTCGATCTGATTACAGAATCTCCAGAATTTTCCGGTAACATAGAATTTTTACTGCGGACGATTGTCTACACTCACGATAAATTTACTAATGCGTTGTACTCGTATCTAGCATACAAATGAGTAAAAAGAAATCTTACTAATATTTCCCTTCATGAGTCCTTTGCCTTTGTATTTAAGAATGAGCACGTTCATATCCAAAACGTAATCTCCTTCAAAATATATGCTCGGTATGATTCCTATTGATTTAAAGTGGTGTTGGCGTATGTTCGCTCTGAAATCAAATCAAGCATCGCCATAAAGTAAGGTGATTAGTCCGTCGCGTCTAAATATTACGTACTTGAGATCCGTAATTTTCATGGTGGACGGTCCCCAAACCTTTAAATTAGTAAGATCAACGTCAATTTTAGCCTGGCTGGGTCCACTGCGAATCTGTATCGATTTCAGAATGAGTGGTTCCATCGATGGAACGTTTAACTCCGGGATTCCAGTTACAAGTTTGGGACGAATATGGTCTATAGAATCTATTATACATTTGTTCAAATTAGGGTCCTTATTGCTGCATATCTTTAAGTATGGGGCTGCAAAATGCGCAAATAATTACGGTAAAGAATAAATAAAATATTCAGAAATATAAGAAGAAAAATATAAAATAACTGACAGGCAGTATTTTGTTGCAAGTGTCAAACTAACCAAAAACTATTTTATTTCACTAATTTGGTTAAAATCGAATCTCTTGGTTTTCGACAAATAGGAATTCAAAAACCCCTTTTAGTTGCAAACTAACCAAATCAGATTCTCTGAACAGAATTTTCCTATTCGTTTTGCTGTTCCTATTCTAGAGGTGCATGCCCAAAATAAATTTAAATTACTTTTAACTGTTTTTCTGTGGCGCATTTTGCTTTGCTTTGCGGAAAATTTTTGAAAATAAAAAAATCATTTAACACAAAAAAATACCTAATTTAATACCTATTAGTGCGCAATGTGTGGGTGGCAAAATTTTTTTCACACTGGTTCATTTGTCAAGCATGCCAAAATGTTGAAAAATTTATATGAAACATGTCACTTTTTGTGTTTTGTTCTATTTATTTGCTTTATTTATTTCATTCATTAAGTTACTACAATTTTTTTTACGTTTCAAGTTTATTAAAAGGAAATTTCCTCGCAATATGAATGTGACGTTTTAAATGGAAGGATTTACAATCAAATTCAGGCTTAAATAAATTAGTGTACACTGATTAAACTAGTACTAATATTTGGAAAAAATTATAAATTAATGATTACTTAATTAAAGCAAATATTATTTTTTTAATATTAGTAGAGCTCTATCAGTACAAAATAAATTATTATATAATTTTTTAAAATAATGTTGCGTTTTATAATAGCAATATTCCTATATCCACGTGCTAACTCTCAAAAAACAATAACAAAAAATCAAGTGCATATGAGCCACAAGTGAAAATACTATTACTAAACATAATTTTTTTTACAAACCACCCATAACATTTTATAATAACATATTTTGACATGCAAAAAATTAATAATTTATTTATAATAAGTATGTACTTACGAAGTCCACAATACGCCACAGAAAGCACAACGAAAATCGTCAAAATCACTTTCATAATTTTGGTAATTGGAAACTGGTTGTACGAATTGAAGCAATATTTGGATTTTATTGATTTTTATATCGGGCTATCGGTGCCGACTTGTCGGCCTTGCTTGGTTCACTGCTAACTTGATCTCATGGATTTTGGATGTTTTTCTTGACCACCCCACTTTTGTTATGCACGAGCCGATTAAGTCTTTGCACTTGGTAAAATACACACGCGCGACTAAAGTTATGTGCATAGCTGAGGTATGTGATAATACATAAAAGATAAGAACAATTTAAATTTCAAAGCGTCGCAAATACGCAAACAAAAGTATTGTCATCAGAAGTTATTTATTAATTACAAATATAGTTATTACAGACAATTTTTCAAAGAGTAAAAATAATTCTGCAAAAGGATAAATATAAAAAATTTGGTGCAAAATTTAGTTTAATCGATATATCTATTTGTGAGGTAGTTACCTATATATTTCCTTAGCTTAGCTGTCCTTTTGTTTATGATTACCTTTAATATACAGGGTGAGAAAAAAGGTAATTCACAAATACATTGGGATAGGAAAAATTAAAGAAATTAGAAAATACTGTCTAAAATAGTTCGATTGCCAAAGGGTCATTTTAAACCGGGTTAGTAACGCTTAAATAATTTCATAACTGGAAAGTTGGAAATTCAATATTTGGGAATTTTTGAAAGACAAAATTCAAAACTGAGTACAACAGTGTTGTCATATTAATCATCGTAAATTAAAAAATTCTTAACATCCCAGAATTCAAAATATGGTCCAGAAATTTTACAACATTGCCGTTAGTATTTTTAAATTCCGTATGTTCAAAAACCTCCAGGTATATATATTATATATTTATATGGTTCATATTAAAGAAATTGTCTTTGTGAATAAATAACTTACTCAACAAACAATCGTTTTTCATGCACTCTTTATTCGTATCTTTCCAATAGCATATTTCATTAATAAGAGTAAAACAAAAAAATTAATTTGGATTAAATCGAATCAAATTTTTAGCCAGAGTTTTACTGTTGGCTTTGCTTTTCTTATAATGGAACTTTGTAATCCAGTTTTGCTCACACATCAAAATGAATTTCAATCTCTTTTCTTATATGGCACATTCACCGTAGGTCCACAAAATTTTTAAAATAAAAAAATTGAACAAAATAATTGCAATATTTGTAACTACTAGTAAGTAACGTATTGGCGAAACGAGCAAAGCGAACGAGACAAACGGACAAAAATAATAATAAAAAATAATTGGTAACTTGGGATAAATGTTTTCTTCTTAACAATGGTTAAATGTTGTTAAATGAGAAAATAAAACGATTTCACTTTGGATCTGATAACCTAGTAAAAATATTCGAAGCATGCAACCAATTATCAGCTTAAGACTTTCGGAAAAGTAGTAACATGATTAAAAGGATTTTAGTATTTGAAATAATATTTATTATTGATAATATTAATATTTAAAATATATTCTACAGCACCGTATGATAGGGGATTTGAAAAGTTTGTTTTAATGTGAAATTCCAGTCATATTTAGTACTTTTAGTACTTACTTGAGTACCTAATTACTGGTTATGTAGGAATTAGGTAGGTATTATATAAAACAGGTATTATATAAAACATGATGATTAATTTTGATCTTTTTTCTAGAGCTCCCAATGCTGTTTTAATCCAAAATATAATTTCATTAATTATTTTCTGTCTGGTGATAATATATTATGAGGTACAATATTTAAGAGAATTTTGTGAGGTTATTTTCGTTAGGTTAAGGGCTAAAGCGGAAACAGCTCTTCGTATGGAAAAGCTTCGGTGATATGATTTCCTATATCCGTAAAAAGTCCTTCACAAGCTTCGGCCAGACCAGGAGCAAACTGCTCAGCGATCATATCGCCGTTCTCCATCAGCACCTGGTTGATGCCCTTGCCCAAAACCTCGGATTTGAATTTTTCATCACCAAAAGACATTTCGATCTTTCCAAGGGTCATGCCGTTTTTTACTCTGGGAAAGTGCAAGTATTGGACGCCATTTTTGTTAATTATTTCGCCGTTCAATTGAAATGTTAGCACCATATCGGCTGAAAAATATATAAGTTACGATTATTTAAATCCAAATATCAATAACCAAGTACAAATTTTATTTTTGCCGTTCTGAATTACAAGATCGAAACCGTTGGGGAACGATATTTTGAAATTTTTGTTTTAGATATTATCATGCTTAGCATACTTACTCAGATTGCCAGACATAGGACCCTTTCCTTTGTAGGACAGTACCAACATTTGCATATCGAGATCATAAGTCGCTTCGAAGTAAAGGTGAGGTATTAACACCTTTACGAAAAAAGAGAGTTGGGCTTCATCCACTCTTAAAATGAAAAAGAAAGTTCAAAAATTTTAGCAAACCGTTTATTGTGATGATAGTACAATATACAATATAGGATTATTTGCGTTTTTATTTATTTTTTTGCGTATTTTGCAGTTTTGATTTAACAAAATTTAAACAGAAGATAGGGGCCTTATTACCCTCTATGATTGGAAATAAGGCCCAATAACGAGTTTACGTTTTTTTTTAAAGAAAACCTGTTTCATGTTTTGTTACAAATTATTTTTACAAGAGAACTGTTTTAAATAAAAATACTCGTTTGATGTTTTAATTTAAATAATTATTTTTAGCAACATTTTTGTTTATGGTGGACCTTAACACGCCCGGGGACCTGCGAGCTTAATTAATTTAAAAAAATCTCATTGTGGTGTGCCGTTACACTATCCTGTATAAATATTATACTAACGAGTAATCTCATCCGTTAATCCACCCTGTACATTTCTGAGAAGCTTGTAACAATTGTAATGAATTTTTAAATATTACACAGGGTGCCATGTCAAAAAAACAAATATTTATTCTAGAATTAAGTAGTAACCTATAAAATTGTAGAAAAGTAGACACAAAATTCATTGGACGACGAAGGTAATCTTCAAACTTACTTCACCTCCGTAATGTCGAATTTTGATGCACCCCATATTTTCACATCATTCACTCCCAGATTAATCCTAGCCTGGTCCCTCCCACTGTTAACTTGGAAATGATCGATGACCAACGGCTCGAGACTCGGTACATCTAATTCTGGAATACCGCTTGCTAATTGGGGCCTCAAATAACTGATAGATTCTTTGATACAAACATCTATGTGAGGATCGTTTTTGCTGCACACCTTAATATAGGAAGCTGCAAATTCGAGCAATTATAGCTCTACTTTAACGAATTAATCTTCAAATGCTTACGTATGGTACAGTCCACCGCCAAAATCCAAGTGAACACGGAAATTGTCTTCACCCAAAACATATCTACTCGTGTGTGGGGAGGACATAGACAATTTTGTTGTTTTTATAGCTTGTGGGTTTTAATTGTCCGAAGGTCCAAATCAACGGGCAAAAGTCACCAGAAACTCTCCTAATCAACTAAAACGCCTCTTTAATTAGAAAAATCGGTAGCAAAAAGCGGTTGTTTACAACCTAATTGGGTTATAATTGGCATTAATGCACAAAATATCACATATTGCGCAACAAATTGGTCGTTCCATACAAAAAGTTGTGGAAAAGTTAAATTTTGATTTGCCGTTAAAACGGCTTCGCTTTTAGTGCATAAAATTTGCACTGACCTAATCACGAAATATTATTCCTCCATAGCTAATATTCTTATCATAAAAAGGCGGTAAGTGAATATCATTTACAAAACGTGTCAAGAAATCCAGCTTGCATAATGTCATATTTTGTTCTCTTTTATATCCAGAGGATAGCAGCCATTTCGAATTCACAAAAAGCATTGAATTTCCAACAATGTTAAAATTAACATGAGCCAGTTGTCAAGTAGCGATTTTTACATCCAGGTATACATACATACATATCATTAAAATTTTGTATCATGATCGTTATGCCATGATATGCAACTGTACTTTTCTTTTCTTTTTCTTTTTGCAGCAGCAAAAATTTTGGATTTACTCTAGACTCCCAGCAAAAATAGAGAGAGCAAGTTACCAGCAAGTTAAAGTTTGCAATACAGTAATATAAAATTAATTTATGGAAGTCGTCACAGGATTCTAAACGGCTTCTTTGCATTACTGCAGTACTATAACATTTTAATCATTGTAACAGCATATTCATGCCTTGTCTAGATAATATTCATATGTTCACGGGGTGTTTTCTGTACTACAAAATTAGATTGTGGACTTACTGTGCCACAGCAACGAAAAGAGCATTTGAAAAGGTCCCTCTCACACCAAATTGTAAATATAATTAAACAATCTTAATAGACTTTTCTCTGAAGCCATTGGCCCTGAATACAAAAATTGCATTTTGGACGCATACTAGCAAGATTTCATTTACCTATTTATTTACTTAGATTGTTCCTTGTCCTTTATTATCCCCAGTCTCACTCCAAATGTTATTGTTAATTTAATTCTAAATTTTGGGCTGCAACAGTATCTGGTGTACTTTTTACAAAAACTTCTGCGTCGGTTTTTGCTGGGTCGAACTTGTTCTCTTCCTAGTGGACTCAATATTTTGTTAATAACAATAATATGAACCATAAAAACTACATAATAACAATGAGTACAATAGTAAACTACAAGTTGGATCAATTAATTCAGAAAAAAAGATTGCTTTGTCGCTACAAAACAAGGTTTTCTAAGAACATTTTTTTCGTGATAATTTTACACTTGTGAATATTAATTTAAACTAGTGCTAATATAGGTTTCGACTGAAGCTTTTTGGAACCAAATGTAAATTTAATGCCAAGTAAGCATTATTATGAGCTCTCACTCCTTTTTGGATTTACCTTTTCGTCGAAATTCGAACAACCAGCCTCACGGAAATGAACCCACTTGGGAGATATGTTTATATGGACATTTTTCAATTAAGAGTAAGCAAGTAAAATTACTAAACTGAACAAAAATAATTCAAAGCGAGAAAGACAAGAAATGAAAGTTCCTAGAAAATAAAATTTTGATAGTAATAAAAATTAAATTAAAAGATCTGAACCTTTCGGAAAATAATTTTATTCAAACAAACGAAGTATATGATGGTTAAAGATAGAATTGTGTGCTAAATCGTCTTTGTTTATGTACATACCGTTTTAATTAAATCGCCAATCTTATAAAGTGAAAACTGAATCCTTTGAAGTCTTCCCCTGCATGCAAATATTTATAACATAGCTAGGACTAACTACATATACATATGTTCTAATAAATATAAATCCGGCGTCTTTGTTTATGACTTAAAACGTGTAAATAAAAAAAAAATCAAAAACCCATTCGCCATATTTGATTGAATTTTTCATTAAATGTTTCCAAAATATGTTTTTTTATAATCAGACGAAAAGTCCAAATATACGCTAGTCCAGTTATTTAAAAGGTACTTCGAAAAAACTCGAAAATTTACATCTTTAGCTTAACTGAGTTCGTTAAGTAAATCAAAAAACGATATGTAAATAGTAAAAATAGTAAATATATAGCATATAATATCCTATTTACAAAATATGCAAAACTGTAGCGATATACATACTCTTCTTATACCCTCCCCCATTTCATGCACCACTTCAATGTTAGTTCACTCGACATTTATTCCTGTTGGAATTTTGGAAATTCGTTTTAGTTCGCATCTATCAGCACATACAAGAAATTCCAACTATAATCTTAGAAAAAATTATTGGCTCAATCAATTAGGATTTATAGTTTATGATATAACCAAGATATTAATTGATTGGATCAAGAGATTGCCAATAAATGAAAAACCATGTGCATTTTTTTGTTATTTCTCTGAAGTCAAAGTTTTCAATAAAAAATATCATTAACAATGCCGCACGACAAGCTGTATGTCTTCAAACGTATACTTACCCAACAATTTTTGTATGGCACTTTATCAAATGTATTATTATTCGTAGGATAATACACGGATATCGCTCATTACTTGTATATCCATTCAATGTAAACATATGTTTTGTTAGACGAATTTTTTTGCATTTAGATGCTATTCACAATTAGTTCAATAAACACTACTTATGCTTAGAAAATATATTCCGCGCAGATCTATGTTAATTACAAACATTTTTATTGCTCTTATCGTTCGGTCTCTGTTAAAAATAACAAAGATTTTAAAAAAATCACTTAGGAACTCAGTTAGCTTCTAATTCTGAACTCTTATAAAATAAATCATTGTGGATTGAATCAAATCAACCATCTTAGATTAATAGATAAAGAAAACTTTTTAGTATTAAACCAGTTTTTTATTAATTTTTTTAATTGATCGACCTTTTATTGTGTTTACCCGTGATATTTTGCTATTATCGTCGTTTCAACTGGTAGTCTCTATCCCGTCGTTCTCTAGGGAAAAATTAAATTTATTACATTATAATAATTCCTTAACGTCGCCTTCTAGAATTTCCTTGAACACTAAATTAAATTGAAAATTGAGAATTAAGAACTCTTGCAAACAATTATAAGGAAAATGTAGTTTTACTTTAGGAACTGCAAACAGCACATGAAATATGTACCAGGATTATAGCATACACATTTTCCATTATTCACTTGAAATATTGTAAAAATAAATAATTAAAGATAATAGATAATAGATAATAGATGACTAAGAAACTTTCTTGACTCAAAAATCATGATCAAACTGTCTCGTTTTATTCGAAAAATCGCATAAATCTGTTAAAATTATAAAAACATAACTCATAAAGACCTCTTGATGAGCTCTTTGTACAATTTTTTTATTTTTTTGCGGGGATGTTGTTAAAACGTTCAAAATAAATTCCTATTTTTTTTAAATAATAAACAGGAAAATATCTGTAAATAGCCGATAACTAGATAGAGTAAGATCAACATTAATGGAGGTTAACATGTTAAGAGTCATTAAAAGACTAAATGTCTGTTTCCAATAATAGGGAACGTTAATTGCGAAAATTGATAGCGTTATCAGGAAATTGCGTGCGAAACATTTCTACCGTAAAATTTATATAAACGACGCCGAAAACTGGGAAAATGTCATCGCGAATAGCCGATCTCTTGCGATCTCTTGTACGCAATGCGGTTCGTCAGTATTATATTCGTATTTTTGGTGTATCGGATCAGATGTGGAGCGTTTGCGGATGAATTACGTAAGTGATTCTTCTAAAGTGTTCAACAGCAATAACAAATAATTCTTGTATCAAACGACGAAAAACCGAAATAAACAACAAAACAAAATACCATATGTGATGGCAAATTGTAATTTTTCTGCACAAAAATCGTACAACAATATACCTGGAACGATTATCGTTGATTTAAAGTATCTTGATTCTCTAACAAAAAGCAAAAATCATTCTCGTAAACAAGGTGGTTGATTTTTCCAAAGAAAAATTTTAATTAATTACACTTTAACACAACAAACGCTTTGTTTTCTATCACGTTGAAATTTTGATTTTTTACAAATTTTTTCTCAATTTATTTTCTTGTCTGATAAAAGTTATAGAAAAACTAATTTTGTGCAGTATGTATTAAGGGTTTAATGTTAAGACATTTTTTTCTTGCAAAATAACTCGTAATAAGATTTTTTTGCTTAGATTATTTCAATCATGTCCAGCAAATATCGGCCACATTTTTTTGATATTTCATGTAACAACCTATTTTTCGAAAAACTAATATCTTAACTTTTACTATTTCTTTATTTAACCCTATCAATGTTTGTAATTACATATTCCTTGTTAACATAATATACGGTTTCGTCGTCATCTCAGGGGCAAAATTAAAATTTTAATATTTAACATTCATCTCATGATCTTCCATGTCGTCTGACTTAAATATTTCATAGTTCACCTCTAGAACTTCCATTGTCCACTAACTTTCAGATCCCTAGTTACCTTATAAAGAAATTCTTTTAATACTGCTGTACCCATATTTCCGCATTTTCTTTTCAAGAATTTGAAGGATTATTCAAGGCATTCAAAGGTACAGTAACAGCAAATTTAAATTGCTCCTTCCAATAAATAGGATCGGTCGAACGTTTTACTGTTTTGACTCCATTTGGTCTACTTGACTTTTTGTAATTGTGTTGTCCTAGTTTTGGACACGCAAAATTAAAAAAAAAAGTATTGATATTATCGCTTTTTCCCACCACAGGATTTCCGGATTCCTGTGTTTTGTCTTTGCAATATATTAAATCAATATTGCAAGAATTTTTGAATATTTCGGGAAAATTTAATTAAATAATAAATTCAGGACGTGTAATGTGGTCACGAGTTATTTAAATAATTACTTTGATTTGATACATTATCTAGTTTTCTTGTTATACATCGGATATTTTCAGCCTCTTTTCTCCACGTATGTCACCGTAATGATCCCAATTTGATCCCGTGCCTGATAGCAGCGGTCGAAGAAATCAGACCTTTCCTCGTCAAAGGTATTTCGAGAATACCATTTTGGTACCTGCAGAGTACATCCCTTAAATAATTCTAGGTGTTCCCGAATACAATCTACCCAGCCTAGAGCCTCTGCATATGAAAGACTTTTTCGCTGAAGAGACGGCAGGGATGACGATAAAAGTGACAGAAGTTAGCGCGTGGGGATGCAGCGACTATTTCGTTAGAGGCATCGAGTAAGAATTTTCATAGTTCATAAGAGAAGTTGGTGTCGACTGAAAACCGAAAATAAATTTTTGGATAATATTTTCAGAGCAAACATGGATACCAATCAGTTCGTTGTTGATGTGGATCTACCCAAATTGAGAATCGAAGCACACTATCACGTCGACGGAAAACTTTTGATGGTTCAAGTGAGGGGTGACGGTGACATAGAGGCTAATATAAGTAAGCTAAAATATTTCCCACATGTTACTCCTGCATAAGTTATTGTTTCCAATAATTTCAGACGTTTTATTAGGGGATCAACGATATACCTAACAAATCGAAATTATTTTAGCTGACGTTAAAGCAAGAGCGGAACTCCAGGGAGAACTTTACGACAAAGATGGCGAGAAATACATGAAATATACCGATGTCAAACTCAAAGTCTCGATCGGTGGGGGATCTGTTAGACTGGCAAACTTATTCAACGGTGATCAAGTGCTGCGTAAGTGATTGCTAAGACGAAAATATTGTACATGGTGCTTTTTGATTCCTTGTGAAGTCTAAAAAGAAAGGGTGCATATAGTCACGGAAATGCTTAAGTTTCACTGGTTTCAAAAATTTTGTAAAAATATTTTTTTGGCAATGGCTAATTAGGTTAGCTTTTTTGACAAAACCAAATTTTTGAAAAAACGTGGGCGGCACTGCCTTTTGTATTTTTTTCAGACAAAATAAGTGACAGTATATGATATATTTTGATTCGCTTTGTTTTTGATATGTATGGTTATATGCATTTTTTATCTTTTCGTCGGTTAAACTTCCTCCTCCTGTGCATGTACATAACAGCCGTACTACAATTTAATTTTTTTAGTGGCCATGATCAATGACGTGGTTAACAAAAACCTGGACCTGTTTTTGAAAGAGCTGATGCCAATTATTCAAAAGTCGCTGGAAGGGGTCGTTATGAATACGGGAAATGCTATAACGGATGCTTTCTCATATAAGCAATTGTTTCCCCAGTAATATCATTATTGTCGCTATCGATTATTTTAAATAACCTGTTTAACCATGTCATTTTATTGCAAGTGCTTAGTAAAAATGCAGAATTCGACGATTCGGCATATTTTGTTGATCCGAATCCTCATTTTAATTTTAATAAAAGTTTGCGGATTACGTAGTCCTCTGTTCTCACACCTTTATTTTAAGTTACGCTGCTATAATTCACCTTGTTTAATTTTTTTTTTTTTCAAAATAGAATTTTTGCACGTATAGTTCGTGAACGATTTGTATTTTTTTTCTGTATAGATAATGGCTGCATGGAATACAAAAAATCTAAATTTTTAACGTATTCTTGTATAAAATGAATTTTCCTTTTACGCGAAAATTTTAGCGCATTCAGTCGAAATATACTGTTCAAAAATAAGTATATTATAACACAATATTTAAGCCAACAAGTTTGTATAGCATAGAAAAGTAACAAAAATTATCAAACACGTTTTGCTAGAGTAAGAAAATGACACAAATTATTTTGCGTTAGAATAACAATATTTTTTCAGTAGGGCTTTCTAAACCGGAAATAGTTCATCGTACTTGAGGTTTTCGGTGATCTTATTGCTTAATTGCAAAAATATTTCGGAACATTTTCTCTCAATGAACGGTATGGAAAGCTGAATTAGTTCATTCTTGTTGGTGTTAATCAGCTGGTTGGCCGCTTGACCTAAAAAAAATGTTTATTAAATTTGAATCCTGTACTTATTAAAAGGGCCTCTTACTTAAAATTGGGTCTCCCTTAAAAAGGTTCTCCAAACGGACGTTGTAGTCTCCAATTTTGATTTTAAAATCAATCGATTTAAATCGCAAATAGTTATTCTCCAAACTTGACTGAATGATTACGTTTCCTTCCACGTCAGCTGTGGGTAATACACAAGCATTAAAACTTTTAATTTAATTGAAACATTGATATCAAATACACCAAATATAATATAATCATTAGAAATCATAATATCACGAATATGAACAAGAAACATTATATTTATGCAAATTGTTGGGAAAGCCCATTTTAAATCTAACCAAACGATTTATAGTATGTCCAATTAACTGGACAGCATATAAAAAAATTATTATTAATTTCGCAAAAAAAAAATTATTCCATATAAAAGTTCTTCATATTCAAAAATCTAAAGTACAACTTCAACACGATATCTGAGGGTTGCCAAATTTTGCATAAGAGTATAAAAATATGTATACATCAATATTTTTCAACAAACCTCCTATGAGGTACAAAAAAAATTAATGTTGTTATTTTATATTTGTATTTATCATTCGAAATGAGCTTCAATCATTTTCAAATCCAAACGGGATTTTCTGGTAATTCGGCAACATACTTAGTGTAAGTACCTATTCAGTATTCGCCCTTTGTGTGAAATGTAAGAAAAACAACCAATTTTGCATATTTACGCATATCGCGTATTTAACATTTTATTTACTATATAAATTTATTATACCAAGTAATATAAATTTAAAAAATATATTTTTAAGAAGTAATCCTAAACATCTCCTTCATTTGTTAGATTAAATGAAGTTGAAGATGCATTTACGAACAATTTTACAGTTAGTTCTAAGGAAATGAACCATATGCGTTGCATATAATTTTCAAATTCCAAAATATATATATATGGACGAACTTTGACTCCTATAATGACCTTTAATTATAGAAAAGCATAAATGTTGTACTTTTAAAACAAATAACTTACTGGCATTGGCGTAGAATTTCCCGTCCCCGTCTATTGGAGCAACCAAGATTCTAGCGTGAACACTGTAGTCCCCTTCCATATCCAAAAGATCGAATCTGACTCCCACTCTGTATATCCGCTTGTCCAAATCTAACCTGCGTCGTTTTAACATAACAAATGCATTAAGTAATTATTGTTTGCCAACACACTATATACATTTTCTAATTAAAAATGCAACAATTTAACAATACGTTTGCTGTTTCCCTTCCTTATTCGATCGTTTTCGTGCAACCCTCTGTGGAACAAGGAATTAAACCCAGGATACCCTCTCCCTGATAAAATATATCGAATAATGAAAGTATAAAACTACAATAATTTCTATTGTCATTGTGATTTCAATGGTTTTTTCTTTTTTACTCACGTACTTCAGTTTAGTTATTTCAAAATTTCCGGCGTTCCTGACTTCCACGTTGTTTAATGACGCCGTGAGCTGATTGCTGTCGCTGCCGTCGAAAATCACTATCTTATCTAACTTAAAGGGATCGATTCCGGGAACGCTCAACTCCGGAATTCCATGAACCAGTTTTGGTCTGAGAGCTTCTATGGAATTCTGAATGCATTTGGCTACGTCCGGATCATTTCTGTGGCAAACGTGAATGTACTCGGCTGAAAAAAATGTTGGGTTTTAAGGCAAAATACTTATTAAAATCAGCTAGTTCTCTTATTTCAATATCCCGAATAATATGGTGTGTTAACGTTATTAAATCTTAATGGCCCCTACCAGAATTTAATTATTTTATTTTTTAATTTAGTAATTATACTGTTATATCTCCTAATTATACTGTTCTCAGTATAATTAGGAGATACATTCTCTCCTAGTCAAAATTGTGGTTTTTATTATCTAATATTTGAGATGTGACATATTTTATTGATAAATATGTCATTTTGTGTACAATCTAACGAACGCTAATCTTTATACCGATCATTCTCAAATATTTTATTTCAACCTAATGCATTATATAATTTTAAATACAGTCAATATTACGTGACAAGTACTTGTTAACAAAGACCTTGACCATTTGTTGTTGAAAGTTATATCGCACTTAATCGAAGGAAGGCTTTTTTAAATTAATTAATTCATGAATCTGCAAAAATCTCTACCTACAAATAACCGACAGAGAAATAAAACATAAAAACTGTCACTACGCTGTCGCAAGTTACCTTAAAAACAAAATATTGTGAACATTTAGAATTAAGGCAATTTTTTTCTGGCCGGCTGACAAATAACAAACCGGAATAAAAATCAAAATAAACTTCCCCGTTCTGCCTGTTGATATTTAAAGCATTAAATTGGACGTACTAAAAGAAATGAAATTAAACGATTGTGCTAATATTACAGAACTTACGGATAGTGCCGGCTGTAAATCCAAAAATCGTCGCAAAAACAATATAAAAATACCCCGAGAAAATCATGGTTTCACGCCCTTCACCGTCGACCAGTATTGTTGAATAATTAGCGCAAATGAATTTGCTTTTATAACATTTTCACGTGACGTCATAATTTATTTAAACGAGCAGCTGGAAACACTGCGACTACAGCAATGCGTCTCGCTTCAGGTTTAAGTAAAACATAAAAACAATAGAAAAAGACAGTTTTCCGCAGAGAATTTTTGCATTTGACCTCGTAGTAAAAACTATCGGGTATGGTAGTGTATACAGTCACATTATTATTGAACCCCTTGAGTATTTAATGCCGTAAATTAGTATTTAAATTTTGAATGCAATGAAACAATTTGTCGATTTTCGCTAATATTTCGCATAAGTCGATGACAAGGGAGTTAAAATGCAAAACTTCATTACGGTGAGGATTGGTTTAATTATTATTCGAAATCCACAAGACATTTTGTTTGATGATCTTGACCGGTATTACCCCAAACAATGACTGCTCAGAAGCAAATAAATTTGAACAAAAATCCTTTATGTAAAAAAAATATTTAAAGAAAAAAGAATTGTTTAACCTAAAATTAAAAATTCACCCGACATGTTAGTTAATCGGAATGATCCGCATTCTATCAAGTCTCTTTTTGATAGATTCTTTGCATTTTCATCTTTTATAGTTTATTATGCGAGTGCTTAATAAACTCGTGAGTCAAATTTCGTTTACCGCACTTGTTGTATATTATATTTCTTCTACGACCGTCACGAAAAAACACACAATTTAACAAATTAAAAATAATAACCGATTATCGGAGTACTAAATTTCGTACCATTCAAACATTATATTTACTAGTTGCCATTAAACCTATTCGCTTTTCATTCCGATCGGCTCTGCTTTTGTTATCTTTTTTGAACTGTGTACGTTAGACAGAGAGAGATGTATTTTTGGATATGTTTTATAAATAACGAAATAAACACAATTTCAAAACGTTATGTTTTTTATTCATCTTTTACAATTGATCATTAAGTGGTTTACTTAAAGAAAAATACTGTAATTAGATAGAGGATAGAGCTTTTATGAGGAGTAAATTTTTAAGATTTAAGCAAGAAAAATTAGGTAAATTTTTAATTACAGGTATAGGGTTATAAATTTAAATTTCACAACGGAGCTACCAACAAATTTAGTTTTTTGCTTTTTGAATGATTATGTAAAATATCAAAATTTTCGTCAAAGTTGTGCATTTCTGAATTTAAATGAGTCGCATAGTTAGAATCCGAACTTTTATTTTTATACGCCCTTTTATGTTCGTTAATGCGTTTCTTAAATGTTGTACCTTTTTGTCCGATTTGTCCGGATTATTGAGTTTTTCGTAATTTAGTTTTACTGGTTTTTAGAAAATGTCCTATGGTGTTTTCAGTTTTAAGAGCAATATTAAAAGCGGCACATTGATGAAAGCATAAAAGGCAGACATTTTTTGTGTGTAAGGGTGATTTGAGTTATTATGTATTATTGTGTCCGTGTGTGGGGGTTTATGGTAAATGGAAAAATCTAACTTGTTCTGTAGTTTAGTTAAAGTTAAGTCCAGAAAGTTTAGAGAGTTATCGAATTAATATGATTCAAAAAGGACTGCAGTTGTCTTTCGGTTCGAGTGAAACAAGTAAAAACATCATCTACGTATGAATAGCACCAGAGAAATCCTGTACTCAGAGGATGTTTATGTATGATATTTTCTAAATTGTCCATGAAAATTTCTGCAAGTAGTGGATTAAGTGGGTTTCCCATAATTAATCCTTCTTTAGCAATATAAAATTGACCATTAAATTTAAAATAATTTTGGTCTGACCAAACTATTAAACAATCCAGCAAGTCTTGTTTTATGACAGGGTTAACTTGTCTCTGCGTGAGAATGAATATTGTCTATTGGGTTTATTACGTCAATTGGTGGAATGCTAAGAACTAAGTTTTGAACATCAAATGAAACTAGAATTGCCTTTGGATGATTTTTTGTCTTTAATCTTGTTTATTAGTTCGAATGAATTTTTGATAGCATATCTAGGTGTAAAGTATTATATTCTAAAATTTTAATTAATCTTGTTGAAAATTGAACTGATGGTGCTGTTACAAAAGAAACTACAGGCCTTGGGATATGCTGTTCGTGTAATTTAATTAAATAATATAACTTTGTAGGATGAGAGTTCATAATTATTAGTTCGGATTCTAACTATGCGATTCATTTAAATTCAGAAATTCACAACTTTGACGATAATTTTGATATTTTACATAATCATTCAAAAAGCAAAAAACCAAATTTGTTGGAAGCTATGGAGATTAACAAAATGTGATATTTGAATTTATCGCTTATTTTTCAATTGGATTTAAATGCGCCTGCGTTGTCAAAGTTAAATTTATAACCCTATACCTGTAATTAAAAATCTATTACTACCTGTTTTTATATATAAGTGTCAGAATATAATCATATTTTGTATTTGACAAAGGAACGGTGTTGCCGAAACAGCTGTCATAAAGTATTAAAAACTGTGGAAACATTTTTTGTTCTAATTTAATTTGTGTTAAACGGATTTTCATCAAGTAAAAGCCACCTTAGTCCGAGGTTTAAAAATTAGTCGTTTTGCAAACCTAACTGTTTTCATTTATCTTCTTTGCAATACACGTTAAATCCGCGTGAGAAGTCACTGCGAAAGCAAAAAAAAAAAACTAACCGCAATTCAAATAATTACTTTTCAAACTTGTTGGCTGGTATACTTTGAACTCTTTTTTCGTTGACTCCACGTAATCGGAAAATCCAAGAACGAAAATATAGTCGTCATAGGCGCTAGACAAACAGCTTTAATGCATTGCGATTATTGTACCGGTATTTTTTTATCCGTAGCGAGTTTGATGAGAAATTAAGCGACGAACCCTATCCACTGTGCTTCTAAATCTAAGATCTGTTTTGCATAAAGTTTACAATATTTAGCAGAATTAATAAGACACTGTCATCGAACTATACGCTATGACTAGTGTACGGAAAGCCAAGGTTTTCGAATGGGTTAATTGAACATGTAATGGCAATCAGGAAATAATGCTTTAATGATTCTTTAATTTTTTAGCTTATTTGCGAATTTTGTGTGAATTCCCAATATTAATTTAAAATATCCGTAACGATTTTAAAAATTCAACAATGGTTAGTGACATATACCGTTCGAGAAAATGACTTAGTTTTTGCCAGTAACGCTTCTTTAAAACAGAAGACGTGCCCTTGAAAATAATGCGCAAAAACAATTGTTTTTTACACAAACCATAAATTAAATATGCAAGCAATTACAATATCTTTAATTATCCATTAGGAACAGAAGAAATATTTTGTATTATTTTCGATATAGCGTTCGAGGCACCATTTAGATACCTTTATTTACGTATTATTGAAACTATTACACAGAAGCAGATATCTTTACTTCGCTTTTTTATAACCTTTCTACAAAGACCAACAGATGCCGCCAGTTGGCAGGACTCAGTTATACAGTTTTAGCAAATTTTACAGAATTCAAATATTTTAATTCTGTCAACTTTGGTTTTAATTAATTTTTTAAACGCGGTTATTATATAAAATTTCACACAATCTTGACTATGTGAAGATGTAGATAATAGAGAGGCCACGATCTCATAACATGTTTATTGTAAATATGAAAATACTAATCCTTTTGAGAGAGTTTGAGACTGAAAATGTGGTCCCATGAAAAAAAGAATTAACAATTGACGTTGTAAATAACCAAAATTAATCCAAATTGGCATATTAGTTTTTTTTTATTAATTTCTCATCTAACATAAAGATAGATTTCTTTCTTTCTTTTCTTTTATTATTGTTTATAACAATGGAACAATTTTTCATAGTGAACAATTCTGTGTAAAGTTCAGGAAATGCAAAAATAGACTCTAAAGGTTCGTCTTTATTGTCGATCAACTTATACAAAGTTATATTACTGTTTGTTCAAAAATCCCGTTAAAATTGAGTGCAATAAAAAAAAAACAAAAATTACATGACTTTTGCCCGACAATTATATCGGCGGATCTCGAAACGTTTTCAATATACTTACTACCACTACATCGCAATAGTTCAAGCAATATGTTTCGAATTCTAAGTTATATTTCAGCGTTAATTGTTTTTGCGGAATGCACTATACGTAAGTTTCCAGTTAATCCAACTATAAATAATTAACTAACTCATTGCTTTGCACTCGCAGCCCCTTTCATAAAGGTGTGTAAAAAGAATGACCCCAATATAGCCAAGTGCATCACGGATTCAATTATATACCTGCGACCAAAATTAAAATCTGGTATACCCGAAATCAACGTTCCCGCCATAGAACCTCTATATTTAGATGAGGTCAACATTAGGAATGGTCCAGATCAAGCGAAATTCAGCGTCGATATAATCGATGCCAAAGTTTGGGGACCATCAAGTTACGAAATTTATGATCTCAAGTAAGTTAGACACTCCAATCAAATAAAACATTTCTGCGCAACTCCATCAGGGACGTAATTTTTTTGTTGTTTTGTTGTATTTGTTATGGTAAAAGAATATTGTTTGAAACAATATTTGACAGAAATGGTTTATGTAATATATAGAGTTTTCTAGAAGCAAATCATTTATTCATATTGTTTGTTCCAAAAACGATCGAAGAAAATAATGTATTCTCACTTATTTGTCAGTGTCTTGAAAAAACAGCTTTAATAAATATTACATATTATCAGAAGATAAACATTTAAAAAATATATTTTTAATTCTACAATCATTTTTTAATTCATTAGATCAATTGTTACTAAATTTGGTTTTGGTAAACCTGGATTCGAAATTATATTAATTCTTGTTCATATTGGCAAAAAAGAAGTGAAACAACAATCCCTGTTAATTACTCGAAATCAAGTAAAGTTACAATTTGAAACAGTAAATAAATTTGAAGAATTCACTTCACAAAAAAGACTAAGAAATTAGTTCTTCAATAATCTTTCTAATACCTCTTCGAATAGACTATATATTACTTTTATTTAATATTTCTCTATTTCTATATAACGGAAAAAACTGAATTGATAGGCATAGGTATAGATTATGGATACAGGGTTTCCCAATTAAAAAAGCAGAAGTATGTAATTTAAATTTCGTCAAGTTGGCAAGAATTTTATAAGACGGCCCATGAAATAATTTGGTTCACTAACTCTAATCAACATTTTTGGAGGAATCATATCTTGCAAATATAAATATTGTGTTCTAGATAAAAAAATATGTTAACCTAAATAAAACGTTTGTCTTTTTATTTTACGAAACACTTTTAAAATGATTGCTCCACTATTGCGCCACCCTGTATGTAATCAATATACGCAAATATAACTGTGATATACACTGAAAAATTTCTATCAGTATTGTTTTCAAAATTTTCGTTGTCTTATAGATATATTTATTTCCAGTGTAGATATTCCTAACAATCATTTCCAAGCCAGATGCGGCGTTCCACATATTTATTTCGAAGGCAAATACAAAATCGACATCAACGTACTTGTTTTAACTTACAAGGGCACGGGATTTATCAGTGGAAACTTTTGTAAGCGAACAGATTATTATTATACGCCCTTGAGGCGCTCTTTAATGAGTTTATTTTTTTAGCGAATTACAAATTCACGTGCGACATGCAAGGAGAACTGCACAAGAAAAACGGTGCGGAATATTTGCAGTTTCCCAGGATCCTGATCAACCTGAAACCTGGAGGAATACATCTTCAACTGACTGGAGATGAAGGGGACGACACGATAACTAGAGGCATCAACCAGGTGATTAGGGAGAACAGCGACATGATTAGCGGACAGATAGTTGGTCCGGTAACCAACGCCTTGGAAAATATTTTCACCGAGGTGGGAAACAACATAGCCGGATCGTTTCCCTACAGCGAATTGTTTCCCGAAAAGTGATAAAATATATCTACCTTAAACTCACGGGTTGTCATAAATGAAACTATTGAATATATTTTTAGTTTTTTGCAGTTTGGTTCCGAGGAATAGCATTGATTGAATCGCATCCCGGGTCGCTGACCGGCTGTCTATTATTTCCTTTTTTTCCAATATATGTAATTTACCACAAAAATCTGACGCAAATCGAGGTTTCGTAGAAGTAAACAATTTTCTTGACATATTCAAGTTTTTTATTTTACGGCATAAATTATAAACAAATCGGGAATTAATTGAGTTGAAATTAACGCCATTAACGGTAATTACTGTATATTAAAACGATTAAGGTAGTTAAGTGTCGCAGAAAGTTAATAGGATGTCCTAAAAATCGATGAGAAAGATAGATTGGAGCATCCACATCCATCTTGAGGATATCAAATTTTATTAGTTTGTCAGTAAATATCCCTGCCTAAGAGAAAATTTAATATTTGGCATTGGCGTTTGGTATTGACATTTGGTTTTATTTAAGTTTTGGTTAGCTTAGTCTTCAAAATTTTTAGCCTAGCTGACACAATTTTCTCTCTTGTATAGTATGTGAAAGCACTGGTATATCTTTTAGTTTTTGTATTGCCTTCAAATTGAATTTTATATAAAGAATTTTTTTCACGAAAATAATGCCACTAACCTCCGTGGACACAAATATTTATTTGCAAGTGACAAATTTTTAAATCTTTAAAGTTATCCTTTTTTGTCAAATAAGACTAGCTTTTTTGCAGCATTATCTTCACTAGAATGCTGGCTATGGTCGAAAAGTAGCGAACCTAATTACTGTCGTACTTCTAACGAAGACATGTACGAAAATGTTGAAGCTATAATAAGGTCCTTTTAACATGTTTAGGTCCAAGCAAAATGTACTTTACGGCACTGTACTATCAAAAATGTTAAAAGGGAAACATAAAAAAAAGTATGTTTTAATAATCAACAGCTGGGTATATTGTATACTTCAACGAAATCTGCGTATTAATTGGGAGGAGGAGGTTTTGCAATATCAAATACTTTTCGGTTTGATATTAAATATATAAAATTACTAAAACCTGTTTTTTCGAACGGATATTTTTCAAATTATACCATAAACTGCCGAATTTCGTCACATTCCAGGCGTTGGTATGAAAATTATGCAAACTTTGACTTAAACATTAACATTAAGATGCCACAATTCAATACAACAATACAATAAACAGCACCTCAAAATATTATATGACTGACTAGTCTTAGATATACGACTAATAGCTTTTGCATCTGGTCACTATAACGTTGTTTTATAAAACAGGATCTAGATAACTTGCATACAGTAAAATTTTCAAACCTCAGATGGTTATTTTTTTGGCAAGGAAACCCTAGACTTTTTTCCATAGAACTAACTCTTTCCAATTACATATTTTTTTATTTTATATATTTGCCAATCATTTGTTTCAGTTTCTATTTGTATGAATATTTTTTAATATCGGATCTACCTAAATTTGAAAGGAAAAGTTTTTTCAAGCATACTTGCTTCGACACAATTACGCGCAAGTCGCTTTTAACGCATTTCTTCACTTCTTACTTTTAGCCACGATGGCGTCTATAAGGATGGTCACCACTATCTACATTGTCGATTTTAAATAGCGTACATAACTGGGAAAATTTGAAAATTGATTCGAGAACTAAAATAGAAAATATTTAATTTACAAAAAGTAGATAGGGAAATATCGCTTCCGACAATAGTGTAATTACCATTTAACTTTTTAAAAACAAGTTTCGATAAATAAACTAACAATTTTGTTTTATACTCAAAAACCAGCGGGTTAGTGTTGCTTAGGTGAATACAAGTAAGCGTATTATCATTAGAAATTAGTCATTAGCACTATTTCGCTACTATGAAATATTCAATTATAATAGTCGATTCAATGCGCTGGGAACAATCCTATCGAATTTTCAATCAGTCAACAATGAAGAGAGTGAGTGTCCCAAAAGCCAACATCCTCGGTCAATGTCGACTTTTCTTACGAGGTCAGTCGACGACCGACGGACTTCTTTATATCTTCAGGAATTAAATTCTTTAGGATTCACCGTTAGTTGTCGAATTACTATACAGTATTATGTGTACGTTACCATTTTCTGTGATCGTTTTAGTGTTTCTTGCAACTGAAGATGTGGCTAGCCAAAACCGTAAGTATGAATTTGTAGATTAACTAAAAACACACATTACTGTATTTTCTAATAAGCATTTCTTTAAGCATATTGCATATACATCTTTATCACAAAATTCTAAACAAATCTAATTCAATTTCAAATTTCAAATTAGCGAGAGTACAAAAAATGGATTTCATAAAATGTTACCCAACAAACCCCAAAGATTTCAAGTTAACTGGAATCAAAAGAAAGTATGTTTTTCAATAGTTCTTCAATCTTACATGTATAAATATGTCCACTGAGTCGCTCAATTCTCATGTGAAAATGAAAATAGACATAGGTAAACTACCCCCAAATTGGGCTAACAACTGCATATCATATATACAGGATGTGGAATTTAAAAATAGAAGAGGAAACAAGAAACATTTTGTATATTTTAAGAAATTGGTAAAAATGCGAAAATTTACTTTTTTGATAGAATCTAATATTCCAGCTATATCCAGGAGAAGTTATTTAAACTTATTCAGGTTGTCACGTTTATATATACCGTTTCTACATAAGCAATACGTACTTTTATTTCAGTATTTGTGAGTTTTTTAATTGCTTTTGTTATTTTTAACAACAACCTAGAACTTATAGTTGCTACATCTAACTTTAATTTTCTTCTTGCTTTTCACATCTGAAATGGTGAAGTTTTTAGCATTCTATTACATAAAGCAGTGCCACAAGGAAGACCCGAACGTCAACATTTGCCTTAAACAAGCTACCAATCACCTAATAGCTAACATCAACAGAGGAATTCCGGAATTGCGTCTGAGCGAACCAGAACCTATTCTGATCGATCAAATCCAACTAGCTTTAGGCAGCGGACCTGATGGTTATAAGGCAACGTTCAGGAACATAGAAGCGTATGGAGTTAGCAACTGCACAGTAACCGCAGTCAGGTAAAAAAAATGTTTTTATATGGTACTTACTTGTTACGGCTATTTAAAAAAATAATTTGGTCTTTTTCTTTACAGGTCGGACATAGATACAAACCAGTTTCAATTCACCCTGTATATACCGAAAATTTCAGCAACTGCCAAGTATGAATCAAGTGGAACGCTTATATTGATACAGGCCTCTGGCGGAGGAAACTATTGGGGAGAATACGGTAAAAATACAAAGTTAATAATAAATACACCTCGAATTTGCCCTACAGATTGAAATACTGTCAACTCAGTTTAATTTGAAATATAAATAAGTTTCTTGCTATATACTGATCACAATCAACTAAACTAAATCAATAATTCCCATAGCTGTGTTTATATGGTTGCGGGAATGCTGGGCGTTTTCATGGGTTTTACCTATTTTTTGTGAGCAGCGCCGAATCCTAGTCTTGTATTATTCGATATATTAGGTTAAGATTTTGACTACAATTTATCTATTGTTTTTGTTGTGGAATAGCTTTATATACCAGTCCAATTTTCAATTCCGATTTCCTTATTTTTGACTGTTAAAATTTTTCTTAGACGGCGTCAAAGTGAAAGTATACTTGAAAGGAGCCAGGGTCCCAGCAGACGATGATCTTACCTACCTTCAACTTCAACAGATGAAAATGGACTTTAGTGTAAAAAATATCAAAATGGGGGTCGACGGAATACATAAAGGCAACAGCGTTTTGCGTAAGTTCCATTTTCATATCCTAAAACTAAATTTATTTTTCATTAAAATTATAGTTTTTATACCGAATCACATAATTTCATTTTAAAATAATCGAATGCTCTGAAAAGAAAAATGTATTTGCAGAAGCCGCGTTAAACCTTTTCATAAACTCGAATTCCCAAGAACTGTTGAAGGAAATGAAACCGCACCTCAAAAAGAAGCTGCTGGCCATAATGAGAGATTTCGTGGGAAATGTCCTATCTGAAGTACCTTATGAAGCTTTTATCGCTGAAGGCCACTGATGCGGGATTAGTTTAATTAAACAATGAAACTTGGATTTATTTATTTTTGAGTCTGTAATTTTAAACATTTACATTATCAGTTATTTATTATTTTTTAAATAAATCGACTTATTTTTGTTAATATCACTGTGAGAATTTTGCCTCATAAGTAGTTACGGATTGGTAATTGTAGTTCTAAGAACAAATAAAAATAATCTGAGATTATTACATTGATTTTGGGAAGGCTAAAAAATAAATTCGTAAAAGATTTCTTTGTAAAATAGTAGTTTATTAAGTTAAATCACAAGCTCAGAGCCGTTTGGTATGTTCACATTTCAGTTCCATATGTATTCTTTTTAGTTACGTATGTTAAAGATAAAAAAACTACACAATTCAAAAGATGGACGCGCTGTTTCTGAGTTACCCTAATGAAAAGCAATCATCTTTGGGTTGGGTAATTACTTTGAATTTAAATCCGCGGCTTTGAAAGCGCAATTTTAAAACGGAAAAAAATTTGTTATTTTTACATATTAGGGGTTTTTCCAAGGTGATTTAAAAATAAGGTCGTCCATCAAGTTTAAGAAATTGGAAATAAATCATTAATTGAATATCGCGAGAATAGCCTATTCACCACGCCGAAAACGAAGTCGCTGACAACTCCTTGAATGACTGGCTGAAGTTCCTCGATGATAGTGTCGATGTTTTCGTTAATAACCCTGTTCGTTTGATCGTTGAGCTGCTCGTTGTCTCCGAATATTTTGTCAAAGAACAGATGACTCTTTTCGATGGTAATATCGATTTTTTCTCGTTCCCATTTTACAAAATTTTTGTTGTTTTTATTAAAAGGAGTGCCTTTCAGGTTGAGATGTGCCTGAACGTTGGCTGAAAATATGAAAAACGTTATTTAACCACTCAAAAAAAGCAACTAGCATAACTTACTATAATTTCCATCTGCCGGTCCTTTGCCGTTCAAATTCAAAACCAACAACCTTCCGTTGATATTGTAGATCGATTTGATCCTCAGGGTTGGAAATCCGATTTTGATATCTACTTTGTATTTCTCCAAATCCATGTCAAAATTGTGCAAGTGGAATTTGTCGGCGTAGAAAAGCTCGATATTTGTGAAAGTGGCTTTGAAAGCGTTGCCGCTGTCAAGAGTAGCTCGAGATATCAGCAGCGGGTCAAGGGAAGGTATGAAGAGCTCCGGAATACCTTGTTTCAATTTCGGCCTTATGATTTCGACGTTTTCGTTGATGCATTTGCTGAGGTTCGGATCGTTGCGGTTGCATAGTTTCAGGTAAGACGCTGTAATGGACCGCAATTAATCAACTTTAAATAGAACAAAAGAAGAATATGCGTTGACTCAAAACAACTTTTTTTGCAATGGTTAATTAGTTTAAAAAAGCAAGTCGGCGCCCTTGAAAAACAAGATCTGCTGATATACCTACGAGGACTGCTTTTGGACGTCACTGGAATGTTGTTGACAGCGAGAAACACAATGAAAAATGATTAATAATTTTGAACTTTTTTTAAATGAATTAATAAATGTTATATACGGTGTACATGATACCTCTAAAGCGGAGAATCCTGTGAGTGATTTTAAGATAAAAAGTGCAAATAAACTTTTTGAATGAATTGAATTGAATTTGGAATGAACGTGTGCCACTTCTTTTTTCTGTAATATGTATTTATATATTTGCAACAACGAACTAACAAAACTAACCAAAATTAAATTAAAATTAAGAACAATCAATGACGCAAACTTTTTTGTTCAAAATATTTGATATTCACAATTTGGTTAAATAGAATTAGGAAGTAGTGAAAAAATAAAATAAATTGATAGGAACAATAAATACCTTCGAAAAGTATTTAAGTAATTTAAGTAACATCCTTTGCTTCCTAACTTGTTATAAAATTAACCCCTAGCACCGAAACCGCTCCGTATTCACATCCAGCTAACCAATTCTCTGAACTATAATGAAACTTGGATGGGAAATGTTATTTAAAAAGAAATATGTTATCCATAGACAGTACATCGGCGATCTTATAATATTTAAACGGTCATTTATTTCTTGACGAATGGTATAATGAAGTTGTATATAAAACTAATAAGGGTTTAGCATATTATTCATAAAAAACCAAAACCGTTTTGAGGAGTTTACCATAAAATTTCAATGGAGATTTAAATATTTTTCGTACAAAATATTTTTTTGAATGACGGCTGGAACTATTTTGAAGCAAAATCAAAATAGTTCCAGATCAAATGATAGAAGAGTGGTTGGTATAAGCGATATTACCAAAACTAACTACTAAACTACATACAATTAAATTACGTTTACTCTTATTTTAAGCATATTTAAAGATAAAATATTTAATAGATTGCGGATGTTTTTCTGAAAGATATGAAATAGCATAAATGATAACTTTATCTGAAGTAAAATACGTAATTTTCCATAGAAAATTTTTTATTATTATTTGTTATTTAGTAATATTTTAATAAAATGCATACTTACTACTAAACAAAATATTTCAAGTATCTTTCACACCTCAAAAAAAATGTTAGTAATGGATACGCCATTTAGTAAAAATACTTAAAAGAGCTGTTATCTCTGATGATATATGGCGAACTAGATTGAAAATAATCCCAATTATCATCCAATGGAAGCTTTCTCCACAGGCCCTGTATATGTCCATAAGAAACGTGTAACTCATGCGTCATACAAAATTATAGCTGATTTGTTCTCACCATTGTGTGACGTGTTTAAGCTATTTTGAACATTAAACCAAAAACATAATAAAAAAATTAGCACATATTATTTATTTATTTACTATTTCAAAATAATAATGCACGTGAACGAAAATCTGACATCCTGTTATGGTGTATATTAATTAATTAACAAAATACTTGCAAAATCCCCAACGACAATTAAATTACATGTTCTAACACCACCTAGTAAAAAAACAATTAACAGTGGAAAGTAAAAGTGTCATCATCAACGTTAAGGTCAACATCTATACCTAGTAGATATTCTTGATCTGTTTCTGGTAAAAACGCTAAATTGTTTTTTTACCATTAACGTTCATTAAGCGAAGTTAGCTTCAATCCCTCTAGATTATAAAATACATATAAAATAGAACGGAAAATATTTTATTAAATTATTTAGAGGAATAGGGGGAAATAGTTTTTTTTTTCAATTTCTCTGTTTTACACTATTCACAAATAATCTATTGAAATACTTACGTAGACCTTTGGCCGCGACATCTTCAAAATAAATCGCACATATTACTGCCGAAACTAAAAAAACTGGTTTCATGTTATCAATAAGTGTTAATAGTGATATCATTGCCGCGGATACTTCTGAGCGACTAGTGCGGTCATTTAGCGCCCGGTCACTTTTATAGAATTATTTCGTTGATGCACCAGTTGGTTTACTCATCACTTTTGGTTGGGTACGCGCGGGACCCAAATTTCAGGGACGGCTGCATAGACCTAGAGGGGATTACCAAGTACATATTCGCAAGGCGCCAACCTGGTAAAAAAAATTGTAGATTGCGAAAACAAGACTGTTTTGCTTCTTTCATTCAATTTAATTAAGTATAAAGTAAAGATTAAATTGCCACTGCAGACCCTTTAATTTTAATGAAGCTTTTTCGACTTTTCATTATTCTATATTATTCTTCTTATTATTTTTATATTCTGATTTTGTACCACGGTTGCATTCAGCAAGGTATAATTACTAAATAAATAAAGGAATTCCTCCTGCGTCGGTTTTTGTTGAGTGGAATTTGCTACAAAAACCGACGCAGGAGGAATCCAGAAGTTTTGTAAAATGTAGTGCAGTAGCCTATGGAAGTATCTTTGAAAAAAAAAAGATTTGAGAATTTTATAGCGCACATATTCATATTTATAGGCGAGGGGAGATAATTTAAAATTTAGTTTTGTTATTGTATATGTTATACATATTGTTATCATATTATGATATTGGAACACCACTTGTCCTTTACTATTCTAACACTTCATGTAATTTATTGCAAGCGATATCAATGGACTATAATTTTGACTTAAATTATATATTTTTATCTAATTAATATAATAATTCAATACCTACAGAGGACGCCTACTTTACTCAGGGGTAGAAGGTTAATTGCAGACGTAATAAAAAAGACGTACCGTAAAAAAATCTCGATGATATTTTTTTTTTACTACAATTCTAGTATCTTGTATATTCTAGTATCTAGTATCAAATTATCTTGTTATAATTGTAATAATAAAGACCTCTTATTATCCTTATAGCAGTTCGTAAATAGCAAGTCTTGTGGCGAGACCAGTCAACAGCCTATATTATCGCATTGAACACGGGACTAAATGAAAAGAAACTCAAAGTTTTAAAAATAATGCGTAATTGAATTATAAACATTCTCCGTCGGTGATGTCTTAATTTAACTATTAACGAAATTTAGTCAAATACTTTAAAAATTTGAGAAGAAAAAAGGACAGAAGTAAATAATTGTTGGCAAAAATGTATGTAACGCATCTAAATTGTAGCATGTCGTGGAAATCTCGGTAAGCTTGCCTTCTCAGTAAAATGTTATTGTGTATATTGTAGTAGTTACAGAGGTCAAATTTAACATAAAAAATCGCAAAAGTGTAATGTTGGATGGCCTTCTCTGGTTCGCCCGAGATCTATCTTAATTGGCCAAAAACAAGCACCGGTCTTAAATATTTATGTATAATTTTTGATGATTTCGCTTGCGAAATCCGTCGGAAATTATTTATTAAATTTAACAGCACCACCAACAAGTGGTAAACCGAAAATAGCAATTAAATAGGCAGGTAGTAAGTAAGTAAGAAGTAAGTAAAAATATATAACTAAATGAAGCTAATTTTTGTTTTAAAATATGATCAAAGAGAGACCTAAGCTGTAAGTTAGTTTTACCCGTTTCTTATATACAAGTAACATATAAAATCTTCGGATTGAGTAAAAGAAAACGGGCTACTGATCATAATTTATTAATATGTAATGTCAACAGAGAACATCAGTTAATTATAATAAACTCGCTTTGACCCCGGCTTTTCTGAAGTGAAAATGCTAAATGAATATTTGTATATTGGCAATCATTTATAGGTTTCAAAAAGGCCTTGTATATAAGAAATGGAATATTAATGACAAACAAAAATTTTGTAATTAATTATTATATACTTTTAGTTTCAATAGTTGAAATAATTTAAGAAAGTGAAACAATGTTTCTCAAATTACAATTTCTTAATTATTTATAATAATTTTGTCCAACTTACTACCCGCTGTCCTTCCAAACAGTTTATTGCTGTAAGGGATGAAATATTTATTGTTTTTTTGAAATAAATATTCGTATCGCCCGCAAAGAGCAATATTGCGTTACTTGTGTAACAATAACAAACAATAAAACAACAATGGGCTGAGGGTAGATTCTTGTGACACCCATAAATTGTGATTTACAATTAACAAAAATCGCTTGGTTGTTTCAGAGAAAAGAGAGAACTGTCAATATGAAATATTATTTCACTCTTCCCTTGCCAAGAAAACTAATTAGTCGGCCATTTTTCTTTTCGTTCTCAGCTCAATACATGTCTTTATGAGAAAAAATTGATTTACATAGGATCCGCAACTAAATTTGCTTCATTCCTGATGCGACAAAAAATAACGAATGAAAAACATCGCCAATTATTCAACCTTGGCAAAAACTGGGTCATGCGCTTCCAGAGCTGCCTCTTTTAATATTTTCTAAACAAATTTACAAAATGTTTATTTGATTTAGTGCTGACCCGCAATTTAATTTTTTCAAATGCGTGTCATTACCGATGTTATGAGCGGCCGACGTAATTATAGAAATAAAATGAAAACTGGTAACATCAACGTGTACTTGGTCCTGATAGCAATAATTAGTGTAGCTTTGGAGACCCCGGCCGTTCAGGGAAAAGACGCATTACGTAAGTTCTTCATCATTTTTTTTCTTAAATGGCGTAACCATTTTTTTTATTCGGTTCTCGGAGACGCGTCTAACGAATTAGTTAATAAATAGAGTGGCGTAAACTATATTCATTCGTTTGTATTGGTTGCTGGTCGTTTATACAGAGTGAGCGTTCTATAATGGTATACAACTATTTATTATTTATATGACGGAGTGATAAATAAAGTGATAACTTGAAAACTGTAAAAATTATTGGAATTAATTAATTTTTTTTTAAGCTGCTTGCGATATTTCATTTAAGTGACGAAGCTAAAAATTAGATGTATAATATATATAGTACCGCTCAAATGTTTTAATCTCGTGTTACGTATTAGGTACATGTAAAATAAAACACAACATCATGGATATGTTATATATTGATATATTCAATGTGTGGTTGATTGTGTGTCTCTGCGGAATGATTCGTGCAATTCATTAGCGGATTGCTCTGAGTTACTGAGACAGCTGAACTTTCATATTCCTTTAAGGAGTGTAAAGGCATCACCTGTATTTCATTAGTAACTGCAAGACAATTTTTTGATCAAAGGTCCTCTCTATCGGTCGATGAAATGATTGAATGACTTCTGTAATGATATTGACGTTTTTTGTCTTAGTCGCTCACAGTTTACCACATTGATTAAAAGTAAATTTCAAATACTATTCACTATTACTTTGCCGGAGTGTATATAGTTGACTACTTATTGTATTTATAGTTATAGTTCTCAAGATGAAATTGTCAGAGAGTAAAGATCGTTATTATTATATATGCAATGACTTATGAAGGGACTCATGTATGTATATTAATTAAACTCCCTGACATAAATGTCAGACCAAGTAACAAGTTTGGAATGCATTCATTCATTCATTCATTAAATACGGATGTTTAGTTGTTTCCACTTTCATTCCAAAGAAAGCGGCAATTGGGTATCCGTTTCTAAGTCTGCTGTGCTTTTACATATTTTAACCTAAAAATAGGCAAGTTACTCTATTTTGAGCTAACAATGGTTGTTGCTAAAGGATTTTGCCTTTATGTAAACACAACTTATATTTCATTTCACTAATAAAGATACAACCAATCAATCAATGCTTTAATTCACCCTAAATAAAACAAAAGTTCGTTCGAGTAAATAATAATAATAAAGAGCTCTTATTTTTTTATGAACATAAATACAAAATATATTAAAGCATGTACAAAGGTGTTCGTCTATTTTTTATATATCCGCCTCATTCAGCGTAATTGTAAATTAATCTAAATATGTTTTAGCGTCATTTTTAAAAATTTGCCGGAGGTCTGACACTAAGCTGAAAGAATGCATGAAGGAGTCGATAGAAACCCTGCGTCCCCTATTGGTCGATGGTATTCCTGAATTTGATATACCTAGTATAGAACCTCTGATTATTCCGGAGGTGATCATAGATCAAGGAAATGGACCGGTATCCGTCAAATCGATATACCGAGACATCAATGTACACGGACCCTCAGAATTTGTAATCAAAAATGTCAGGTAAGTCTACAGATACAGATACAGATACAGATACAGATATCCAGTTTTTGGAAGTTTTCTGTGGCGTTTCTTTTCTTTTTATAGAAATGGAAGTAAGAATATAATTTTACAATACTTACTGATCTCTATCACTAAATGGCAAAAGTCATTTTTATATAGTTGCATATTTTCGAGAAAATAAACTTGTAGTTTTTATTTATTTCTTAAAAATAGGCAGCAAGCAGTCCCATTGTTGGTGTATTATTTATAAATAATGCTGTAGGGGTCGTATTACTTTGTCATTACTTTATTATTTCAAAGTTTCTGCTACTGCAAGCATTTCAGCCAATTTGAAATGTGAAAACAACAAAGCTCGAACAAAATTTGGTTTTGCATGAAAAAAAAGCAGCTTTAAGTTTTCCAAAAATAAGATATTTTCTATTATAAACCAAGCACGCAATGTAAAAATTTAAAGCAATATATTTTTATTACTGGAAAATTTTAAATAACATATGTCTCAGGAACTAATCGTGGAAATTGTGTTTGCGGTGTCTTTCATTATTCGTAACATTATTAAGGTAGTTAATTTGTTTTTGATGCAGCGTGTATTGCCACAAATTTCATTTAGCAATTTATTATTTTAGATTCGACTTCGATAAGGACAAAGTAAAGGTGAAAATTTGGTTCCCTTGGCTACAAGTAAACACGAACTATTCCATGGACGGCAGGATTCTAATGATGCCGATCAAAGGATCAGGATTGAGCTACGGCAATTACAGTAAGCTTTATTCTACTTTCTACCACTGTTACGAACTCCTACATTTCACAGGGTGATTTTTCAAATATTTATAAAGTAAAAAGTTACTATAACCTATATAAAATGCATACAATACAAAAAATAAAAAAAATGTAGAATAAACTTATTAGTCTGCATTAAAGAAAATATAAACATCGATTAATTTACGTAAAAATGATTAAGGAATTTACTTTTTATACCAAAAATATAATACGGTGTCCTACATAAACTCAAGACCCTTTGAAAGTGAGAAAAAACATGTAGATTCCGCCCTCTCCAAGAAATTGTTTAATGAGCAACAAATTCAAATTTTCCATGCCAGAAAAACTTCAAATTCCATTTTTTTTAATCGGAAAAAACAAAAATATAAATAAACCTTTGACTTTGACCATACATTTATAGAAACTTTTTACCTAAAAAATAATTAGGAAATCACCCCGCGCAATTTCGTAATTGTTTGTAGCCGACATAGACGCCACAGTATCCATGAAAGCTCAAAGGCTACAAAAGGGCAATGAAACTTTTTATAATATTAAAGATTTTTTCGTCGATTTTAACATCGGCAAGGCTTCGTTATTTTTCGACAACCTTTTCAACGGAGAACCCCAATTAGGTAAGCTTTTCTTGAAGCCCTTTGCGGACTTTAATTTCTACTGTTGTTGCAGGAGAAGCGATGAATCTATTTTTAAACGACAACTGGAAGAGCGTGTCGAAAGAAATTAAACCCGTGCTTGAGGATACAATAGCAAAAATTTTCAAAAAGTTTTCCAACAAAATATTTCATAAGTATCCGATCCGGGTTTTGTTTCCCGAGTGAATTTTAAACCCGGCCCCAGCGCCATTTTCTCTCTAAAGTTTTCTAATTTATTCAATATTTCGTTAAGAGAAATAATATATATTTTAATTTATAAAATACGTACATTCATATTTACAAACGCAAATAAATTAAGATAATTTTGATGCTATATGTGATTTGCCATATACTAAACAACTGGTAATAATTAAAAAGCTAGTAAAATAACATTGAAGATAACTTCGCCCTACCATGGAAGAAATCTACTAAATAAAAATGAATCAGTATTTAATCGGTTTTACATTATAAAATTTGTAAGATGCTTCAACTGAAATAAAATAATAAAGAATAATGAACCTCTGTGATAAATACTTTCAACCATGTTAATATTATCACAATTCATCCCTTTTGCCTATTTCGTTTTCAACTAGCCGAGGATTTGCATTCAATTGCCTCCAAAATTTAGCCCTGTCGAGCAACAACCCGTTTCTCATCCCGCTGCCCTTGGAATCGATGTAATAGTATTCCATATTGTCCGACTGTATAGGGTGCCACTTCTCGCGGATTGTTTCGTCTGAGTCATCGGGCGTAGGTTCACTTAAAACAGAATGAATGTTTTCAATTACCGAATGTCTGAAAAAGTATAAATAGCCTAATATTTATGAAAAAAAACTCACCCAGTTCTCGCAAAATTTGTCCATAGCTTGGTGAATAGTTCCGTCACATAAATGTCGTCATCATTTGGCTTAACGTCTGGGAAAAGGTCAAGACCCACAGGGAACAAATATTGTAGGTCATCCGCGTGGCATACCCCTACAATACACACGCGCGTCGTTGAGAAGAAAATTGTCACGTGAGGCAGAAAAGTGCAGTCAAAATTAACCCATATTATCCCAAGCAAAAAAAAATGAAAAAATACTTTTTTGCTCTGAAATTATTTATTTATTTAAACCTCGAAACATACAAAAAAAATACTGGTGCGTAAACGAATCACTGGGAAAAAACATTAAATAATGTTTTGGGGCACATAAGATGTAACATATAATGTATACATAATTATACAAAAGAAAGTTCAAATTCGACAGAAAACAACTAAAAGAAGATTGTTTTCCAAATAAAACCTGATTTGATACAAAAAAACGCACAATATTTTATGGTGCGTGAGCGCACCACTGGTAACACCCGGTTTCATTTTTGGTGATATTTTACAATGCATGAAGTATGTAAATGCACATTGCACTTATTACAAACGTAAATTGTGTGGCTGTGGCAGATTCTACATCTCCTACGGGCTTTATAAGTATGAACAATCATGAGGTAACCAGAAAGCCTATTTTTTTAGTTCCTCACATGATCTAAATTCATCGGATATAGGTGTGTGAGTGTACTCAATCTGATCTTTCTTCCATTTGACAGTAGAAAGAAGCAAGTTTGTCTCTTGCAGAAAGCATACGTCTTGTTTTGAATTCCAGGGTTTCATCATCTGATGAGTCCCATTCAGGTTCAGTAGTTGATGAATTACAGGACTGTTGAAGGACAGCTGTGTCATTCGGTGTATATAACTCGAAAGTTCCAACTATATCTATATCCAAACTGTTGTAGATTTATGTTATAGTTCAAATCTTCTTCGTCAGTCAAGGTATCTACGTCGGGTGGAATATAGACCTCATCAATATGTTCTGTAAATATGTTTTCACGTTATTTTTAGCATAAATTTACAAGGAATGGAATGCTACAATACATAAGAATACGTAAATCCAAATAATACTTACGACTTTCATTGTTAATGTCCTCATCCATCACGATCTCCTCCATAGCCACCTCTAATTCCTTTTGAGTCAAATACCTCGGAAATGCCATATTTTACGAACTATAACGTTCACTGCACAAGGCACAAACTAATACTAAAGAAGACGCTAATTGTTGCTAAAGTTTTGTTTCACAGATAAAACCAGCACCAGTAAATATCAGACTCAGACAAAATGGGTTAAAGACATTTGTTTCTTACTCACCGTAATCGGTATCTCCCCCGCCGAATATCTTGGAGAAACTCGCCGAACCTCGATACCCGAAAAGATAGTAATAGACGGGGTGCTGCGAATATGTTTTGTGCAACACGGCAGTCTCGTCAGCGCAATTCAAAAACCACCCGTCGGTGTACATCTATAATACAACACGTCTAAGAAGTTTAACGCAATAGGTGCATTGGTTATTAGAATTCCTAGTTTGTTCTTTAATAATCACTAGCTAAAAAATATGAGGAAAAGTACTAAAAACATCTAAAAGTGATTTTTATTTATAAATTTGTTTTTTTCGGGACTAATAATATAATCTCTACTGAAGGTGCAGTACCGCCTGTTTCAAAAACGACGATAGGAAGAAGATTATTGAATTAAACTTTTATTAAAACCGACTTATAATACTCTGCTAAAGGATTATATTAAAACACATAATAAAGCCTCTGTGAAAACAATGGCATATATAAAAACGTCTGGTAATAATTTTGATATCAAAAATAGATACAAAGAATTTTTTTCGAATGATTCATTTAAAAAAATAAAATAACATTTTTAAAGTGTCTATCTATGATGAATCTCTAGACTTATTCTATATTTTCTACTCGCTTCTCGAAAATGCCCAGTTATACACCGATCTAGCGTATGTCAGTTTTGTTTTTCACGGATCTGAGCCACTTCGGACATCTCCGGGAAATTACTGCACGGGTTTGCGAACAATCGGATGTTTTCGGAGATATTACCGAACGGCTGGAATTTTCCCGTTTTGTATGTACCCCAAAAAATAACGGTTGTAGAAAAAATTTAGTGTATGCAACACGTTTGGTAAACTTTATAAGCCACTCGTTTATTAAGCACTCGCTCCGGTCGTGCCAAATAAGCTTGTAACTCAAATGCCATTTACCACACTGGTTGCATAATATACTATTAAACATTAAAATAATATGAATCAATTAAAACTTTTTTTTATCCTCTTTGACCTATGATTTCGTTATGGAAATTACAAGTAATTGGTGGAAGTATACTGGAATTATATTGATAATATTAGGTAATTGAATTTTTTAGGTCGCTCAAAGCAGGTTTCTGAAATATCGTAAACTTAAGTTCTGTAGAAATAGAAGAATATGCTATACTATAAGATGAGAGACAAAATATTGTAAAATTTGAAAATTTCTTAAAACCACAAACAAACAACTGTAATCTAAAAGAATCCCTTCAAGAACTTCACCATTTAGTAACTTACTAATATAAAAATCATTTTTTTAATTTGTGTTTGTCTACCGAGCGACTCCCGAATATGTGCTGTGGATGAAATTTTTTTTTTTTGGACTACACTATTAAAACTAAAGAATGATATCAAAATACAATAATTTGCCAAATATGAATGATGAATGATGACTTAGATTTTAGCTGTGAACTATATGTTGTTAATTTGTTGTAGAATTTACCAAAAAATCGTTTTATTTGCTGACTTTTATGTTTTTTTTGTCTAGATTGGGTGTGTCAAAATATGTTTTGTCATATCCTGAATACATGTCAGAATTTATATATTTTTTTAAGAAGTGCTATTTCAAGAAAGATAAGTTTCGTTTGCATCGTACTTATTTTTAATATGCTTGTACTTTGATATTATTTGTTTTAAAAACCTTTTTTAGTTATAATTATTTAGGTAATTAGGGGTACATAGATCCACTACTAAAATACAGCTCGAAAATTTGAAAAATCACTACAGCAGAATTTTGCGTAATTGCCTGATTCTGTGCAAAACATAGATTTGGTTTCACTTACGTTTACCACTTCCTTGGACTTCGAAGCATTGACTTTGTCGCCGCCAAAGTAGAATTGTCTTATTTGCTTGGTAACCGAGCTGACATCTGCAGCCGTTTTCTGGTACATCAAACTTATCGGTACCACCTTGTCAAACTCCCTATCCAATTCCGTCAAAAGATGCGGATTCCCTAACACACCTGCAGTTCGATAACAACAGTTAAGTAGATGCTTAATGGGTAATACATAGGTAAAACGAGAATTTACTAACGACTGTAGAAAAATAACCATCTCTCTTTATTGAATTCCATTATTTTAAATTCTGTCCCAACACTAATACTCACCATTGCCAAAGAAAATAATGCTCTGAAGTTATTAATACTAATATTTATTTTGTATAAGGGAAAGGGCGTTTGAAATTTCTTGGTCACCGTGAATCTTTAAAATGAATAATAATCTTCAGGTGGTTCTTAAAAATTCTAGTGAACTAACTTTTAAACATTATATATATATATATATATATATATATATATATATATATATATATATATATATATATATATATATATATATATATTTTGGCAAATGCAGCATTGTCGTATGTACCCAAAGCTAGTGGCAACTAATCAAATTCTTTTGTTTGACTTTAGATAGGCGAAATTATCCAGTAATTTTAATGAAATACTTGACTGGGCCGAGTTAAAACAAAACTTTTTGTTACTTATTAAACCGATGCCTGGGATCTTGAAAAACGGTGCAAAATCGGTGGGAGATGGGTATAGCAATACACACTGTGTTGCATTAACAAGAAATCATTTTTTATAATTATCAAATTTCAGAAAATTGAATTTTTGAGTAACTTGTGAATGTAAATAAACATTAAATTTATTTACCTAGGATTTTCTACAAAATAATATTTATTCAACCTATCTTGTTAGAATGTAAGTTAGAATTTTATATTTTCAATATATATATATGGCAACACTGCATTGGTAAAGGTAAGTTTTATTATATAGGTCATGCCAAACCTTTTACAATCATGATAAGTACATTGGAAATGAACTTACCCGCTCCTCTAAGGCCGCCATCTTCAGAAGTAACACCGACGACGAAAGGTACCTGAGCACTTTTGCCGCCTTTATTATAGTCACCGGTTCTTCCGTTAAAAAAGCACCCTCCACGTTTGGTTCCACTGTAGGCTTAAATGGTATCATCGGATCGAAATCCCATTCCTGAAAGAACATACTTTTTTACTTTTTAATTTTCATTAGGAAACGTTCAATATACCATAAACATTACGTCGTTTCGTACAAAGTCCAGGGGATCCCCAATCCTCCTCAAACATTCCACCATTTGTGTGGAACAGTTCGTCGGGCAGTTTAACGTCACAGCAAGTTTTTTGGAGTGGTCGACTGACTCTCCTTTCGGGGCGAAGGCCCATATGCATTGCGAAGTGCCACTCTGTGCTATACCTCTACTAAACAGACCTAAAATATGTGATATTGAAAGCAACGCACGTATTCATTATTAGAATAATTAGCGTTAACAAAAAATATCGGTTCCGATAAAAGGAAAATTTAAATCAAAACAAGGACATAAGTCAGTCCATCAATCAATTTTATGATTTATAGTGAATATTAAATCACGATAAGTTTTTTATAATAGAATTATGCTGTTTTAAATTTAATTTCCTACGCATATCGAGAACTAAGTGGAGTTACTTGTGGCTATAAAGAATAATAATGAAAATAAACTAGTGTGACATTGAGATATAGTCAAATCCATTCCTATGTATATATAGGCTTATTTTTTTTTAATGGATATAGTACACTTTTTTTATTACATAGTATATATATCATAGGAATCTCATGGTTTTGTTAAAACTATTTATTTTAATTACTAAAATGTCAGTAAATGTACAAATCTCATTGGTAAGAAAATCCAAAATTAATAGTAACAGTACCGATATTTGGTCCAACACTGGAGATAAACCACATGTCTCACTATTTCTCGCATCTGCCATCTATCAAAATATTTGCTTGAACTTTTCAAAACCGCTGGCACTGGAAGACCTCTCTAATGGGCAGTAATATTCAGTATTAAAGAAAATATTTTACAAGACATCTTTTACACATGTTTCAAAGTTATTAATTTAAATTTCAGTTAGATACCAAAAACTATGATTTATCATGACTATTAGTTGATGTGCAACCATGTGCTACAGTGGAACAATTTCTGAATAAATGTTGCCTTATAATATTTCTTTTTGCCTTACATTAATTTAAAAACTTATCCATAGTTCAATAATTAAAATGAGAACTGCAATTTCGCGGCGACAACTTGTTTACGTTAAAAATAACCCAAACGATTTATTTCTCGCCCTATTTTCAATTATTTAGATATCAAGCGCTTGTTTAAATGTATTGGTGACATCTAAATACAGCATTTACCTTTACTCATTGGTGACAACATGTGGTAATGAACGCTGGCTCCTCCAGCCGATTCACCAAACAGAGTCACACTCTTGGGATCACCGCCAAATGATTCGATGTTCTTTTGAATCCACTTTAAAGCCAAATTTTGATCCTTTAGTCCGTTGTTGCCGGGCACCACTTCATCGCCGGTACTTAAAAATCCCAATGCACCTAAATAACAGGATTGTTAAAAAAATTGTCTTATTATTAAATGAATGCATATACTTACCCAGTCGGTAATTAGGGATGACCAAAATCACATCTCTGTCGAGGAGTATATCGGGACCGTACCATTCCGAGTTGCCTCCCCCGCATAGCCAACCGCCCCCGTGGAAAAACACCATCACAGGAAGTAAATCACTATCTTGGGTTGGAATCTAAACAAGTTTCCTCGTAGAAGCAACGGGTATAAATTGTTTGATTAAAATGGATGAAAACTACATTTTTCACTTCACTTTTGTAGAAACGATGTTTTCAGCAACATCATGCATTCCAAAATAAGCACAGTAATATGAAAATGAAAATAATCGAAATAACATGGCTCGTGGTCAACACTCTACCTACTTTTTTCTATTCCGCTACAGTTTTTTGATTATTTACTATTTTATAATATATATATCAAATACCTTTGGCGTGTAGACATTTAAATACAAGCAATCCTCTTCCCCTTTGAAAATATTGGACCGTCGGTAAATATCCCTTTGGGGACACACGGGGTGAATTTTAGTTGCGTTGAATACCCCTTTAAATGGAGGTAATGGAACTGGTGGCTAAAACACGAAAAAAAAATACGCTATATTATTATCCTATCCTATCCTATCCTGTAATTCTATGCTCAGGCTTAAACTGTATCAGTTGGCCCACTCAATATTGTTCAAATATTATATTGGCAATGTTGAAAAATAATTTGTTATATGATAAAACCTTTATTTAAAAAATAGTCTTCGTCAATATTGAGAATTTGTTTGTCATTACTCTTTACTTTTTGCGAGTTTAATTTTATGTTTGCCGTTTCTTGTACCAATGGAATATGGAAAGTTTATTTGTGCATATCCTTTGTTTATGATGTTATTCCCATAATAAATACCATTTTTAGTCACTTGAGTCTTTTTATTGCGTCTTTATTTTATTATATTTCTTATATTTTATACTTTTTATATCTTAATCCGAGATTTATGATTCATTATAAATTGTGCACTCGATATTAGTGAGAAAAGACCGATATCGCAACAACATTAATTTTCCCATCTCGCCTTTGAAATGTTGGGCCAATATTTTTCAATGTAAGGTTATGCAATTCGCACGCAGGCTACGATTGTTTAAAATATCTTACGAGCACCTTTTAATGCCTATGTCCCGAAAATATTTGCCTCGAGCTTGGTTCTAAAAGATTTTTTTTTGTTATTGGTTTCTCGTTATCCTTGCGAGATTACTAATTGTTATAAGTAACCGTAAGTAAATAGTCCGGATTCAGCGAGCAGAAAATTCCCATTTAATCGCAAAAAGCGCGAAAGTGTTATTGCGGCAACCTAGATTAAACTGCACGGGATGGTAATGCGCGAAATTCGATATGCCTTACCGTATTATACACAATTAAGTGCGTGAGCGCGTAAATAAATATTCAACGGTTTTAATTAATTACAATATTTATTTGATTTGATCGCATGTCGATTTTATAATGGCATAACATGACAATTTTTACACATAATTGTTTTTAGAAAGGGAAATTTTCAAAAAATTCGTCATTGCATAATATTAGTATATTTAAACCACGTCATTTTCAGTACAAAATACATTCACTGTTTTTTTTTGTTAAAGAGTAGTATTTGCAACTTGCCCTAAGGATTTAACTGATACCATCGCCAAACAAATTTTTATACATTATTTCAACAAGACCCAGTATTTTGATATAAAAATACCAAAATAAAACAATTCTAATTCTCAACCAAACGCAATTGAAATAAAATTTGTTCTTGGTTAAGGTCTTCCCCAAAAGAGTTGATTGTTCTGCAACTTGCTTCAAGATGTTTATAATTATATAGGTGGGATAGTTTTAATTTATTAATTTAATGAAGGCACTATTATGTATAGGGTGGGCCTTTTATTTTGGGAGACTACCTTATCTCAGAAACTATAGGGAATGGACCCAAAAGTTAAACACAATAGTTAATTGTATTTAACGAACAATCAAAAATTAGAAGTTAACAAGGAATAATACTAATTGTAACAGTTGTTCAATATATACAATACAAGTAGCATTAAATATCCGATACCTTCTCTTAATCCGACGAATAAGTTCGTCGGGAGTGGGCGGATTGTGTTTATAAACTAACTAAATCTTTAAGTGTATCCCATAGAAAAAAATCTAAGTTAAGTCGTTGCTCCTAGGCGTAACTACCATTCTCCAAAATTAATGGTCTTAAATAGGTACTCATTTCTTGACTTCTGACTAGCCAAATTAAGTTTCGACGTCCCTTTTCAGGCATTTCATTTTCAACAAAGAGATAGATAATATTTAAAAGCTGTCAGTAGCGTTGGGAATTTACATTCTGATCAAAAAATACTGGATCTATTATTCTGAACCCCTAAATGGACCACCATACTTTGACAGAAGTTCCACCTGAACTTCTAACTTCCATATGTTTTTTATTATTCTTGTTTTTCCAGTAATTGGTATTTTTCCGATTAAATTTTAGTTGAAGTTGTAAATACGGACTCATCGGTAAGATTGTTGCAAAAATCTAACATGATGTAATCCCGTTGCACTATTCTGCACTGAACAGAACTTATAGTGCTTCCAGTTGTTTATTTAAAAGCACGTTCAAAGCGTTGTTCTTTTGACATCTAAAGACGCATTTCGTGTTAAATCTTCAGGTGTGTCTGCAAAATGCAACAAAATATTAAGGTGCTCTTCATTATTCAAAATAAACCCTGTGGAAGATCTTTTTTTTCGGGGCGCCTCCTTAATGAAAATTTTCTAATATAATCGCCAGGGTCCGATTTTTATTGTTCGATATGTAACTAAGATATCAATCTCTTCCTCTGTTTTAAACATAATACGGAAGCAGCCTGCTAGCACTTGTTTTGCTTACATTAAGTGAACTTATATGGCAACAGTAAAAATATTAGGCATATGAAACGTTATATAAAATTTCCTTTATTTTTGAATTCTAAATATAACAAGATTATTTAAAAAAAAAATCATTTTTAATCTTATTTTTCGAGTACCCTGTATTATTATGTATCGAAATTTCTTATGAAATCCGTTATTCCAGTCCTTTGCCTACAACCAAACTTACTCAAGTGAAACAATAAATGCTTCCGAATGAAGAAATTGGCAGATATTTCAGGTCTTGCAAACGTCATTTTCCACATAAAAAATTAAAAATATTAAAATCATTTAGATTTAGATATAGTCTAGAATTTTGTATAGAATTAAAAAATGAAGCAATATACCAGACGTTCCATTTAAAATAAGGATGTTGATACTAGCCCACGAAAAATGAACCACTCTGAACACACACATCAAAATAAATTGAAGGTTTGTAATATCCCCATTAACTTTTCTATTTAACTTTTTCCCAAGATAAACGGCCCATCCTAATTGCACGAGGAAACAATAGCAGGGTTAATAGATATTAATACTATCTTTTATTTGTTATTTTTTATCACCATTTGTTACAAATAATGAAAATAATATATTATTGTTATAATTTTAACTTAAAGAATAAATCTAAATAGTGTACTGAGTCAATTTTTTATTGTATTCTTAATACAAATCTTTTATTTTGCAATAAGTAATTTTCAGATTGACCATGAAGATCTTTCAGGAAACGTCTAGGTTAATAGGAAAAAACTTATGTTTAATTTCCAAAACTATATCCCCAAGATCTTGATGTTTATTGAAACACCCTGTATAAACTGATATAATGATCATTTATTGACATGTTTTTATTTTATATGTAATATATTTTATATATAATATATACCGATTCGATTTAGATACTAGCAAAGGTTTTTTTTTACAAAAAATACATTGCTACGACAACGATGTATGTTTATAAACCTTTTTCCGGGCAGTTCGAAATAAAATTTAATTATACGTATTTCGTAAGTAGGACCAATACTGATAAAATAAGTTACTTCTGATTGACTATGGATCTCAAAATTGTATATAATTATGCAGATTGGAAAAAAGAGAGTAGTAAAATTTGGTTCCGCGAACCTATAAACTTGTAGTGAAAGTATTCGTGGGTTTTAGTAACACGTTTGTAAAACACTTCACTTAATGTTTGTAATTGAAATAATATCAACACAAAAAGAATGAAATATTACATAAGTACCAAAAGAGGAAAATTAAAAACTAAAAATTCAAATCAATTATTCCACGTAACTACGGAATTTTCAAAAGTTTGTAATAAATTCTTTTTGCTTTTCCTTATTTTTGGAATATTAATATTTTCCAATGAATGAAAATGTTTGGTTTCTAGTAGTTCGTAGTAAGATTTTCGCTCCATATTTTTAATGCCATGTTTACCTTAAAACGCAAATCACCAATGGGTGGTTCAGCATAAGGAATGCCCATAAAACCGCTGAAAGTTTTACCGTTTCGAGTTGTCATGTAGCTTCCGCTAATGACACCACTTTCGCATTTCACTTGTGGTATTTTTCCATCACAAAAACTAACGAAAACCACCAATGCAAGAAACAAAGCCCGGATTTTCATCGTGGGCCAATCAAATTTGAACTCTCGCCGCGCTTACCAGTAGATAAATGATAGATATGAGCTGGTAAGAGATTTGCGAAGATTTATCAATTTAGTTGCTTTAAATATAACAGGTGGGAACTTATAGTAAGCGGTTGAATGTCTCACAACTTAATTTATACATGCAAAGTTCAATTAAAAGTATGTAAACTGCTGCTTATACAAAAGCGACAAATCTGATTAAATTTATTTTAGAAGTAAATTGCTGAGGACTCCAAAAATTTTTTTATTTCAAAATTGTTTCAACAGGCATACATATTTTTTATTCCTAGTGTAAGTGAAAGTGAAGAACAAAAAATATTTTTAGGTTTTTCAAGTTCTTTAAAACTTAGTTCGTGCAAAAATTTAGAAATACGGTTACGGGTGATGAGAGCTTTATATAGTACAATACAATACAATTAAAAATTTTTATTCGTTTCATAATTGATGAAAATTGTTTTCCTCCGATGTAACACTAAAATTTGTCTTGTAATGATAGCAAGGATAATTGGAAAAATGTGACCTTGCTTAACACAGATCATAAGGAAATAGCGAGTTATTTTTTTACCACTTTAATTACTGATGCAAGACGTTGAGTTTGTTGCCGGACTGTAGTTCTCATAATTTAAGCAATTTTCACGCAATTTAAGAAAACAAATTTATTTTTATATTATTCACATTCATTAATTCATTAATTTCACCGAGTGATTGAAATTGTTAACTGAGGAGAGTGTATATAATATTGGTATATTAATACGCATTCCTGTTTCGTGTACTTTCCGAAAAGTTTGGTTTTTTCGAAATAAGTCCAAAAGGTTGCAAAATATCAATTAAAAAAAATTCTGAAAAAATTAAGTTTTAACAAAATTTACTACCGACTGAGGGGTTTATTACAAGTTTAATATTTGGAGAGTAAAAAAATAAATAAGCCTGAGTTTGATAGCAAAATTATTCCTAAAAGAAAACAAAAAATATATTCTGTTCAAACACTATATATATATATATCAAAAAATAAATATCAAAAGAGTGTATTATTTAATTTTATTTTTTTTAATCGTATAATTTTATTGTATTTATCTATGGGCGAACCAATCTAAATGATTCATAAATCCAACTTTTTGTTTAAATAATTTTTATGTGACCACACGATTTTTCTGTGGCGTATTCTTTGAAGAATCTCACAATCTCTTAATAATTTAATTTTTCAAGTTGTTATAATTTGCGCATCCTCTAAGAATAGTTATAGTAATAGTAATGTGTGTCCGTGTTGAGAATATATTTTTTAAATATGTAAGCGGTTTATTACGCTTTAGATATATATATAACCTAATAGTTTTTACACTAATAAGTAACCAAAACAATTACAAAGCTGCAGTTTTTTTCCTTAATGTTTTATTTCGGTCTTGGACCGTAATTATCTCTTTTCCCAGTTAAGATTTGAATAATTATTCTCATTTAGTCTAAAAAATGTATAAAAAATATATAAAACGTTTATATAAAATAATACAGCAAGACTATATTTGAAGGGACATATTCAATATCCAATTTTTTTTTGAGTGCCACGATAGGTATTCTGGGTAATTCAAAATTAAAGTAAAATTATTGTTATTCTTTATTCAGATGATTTCGGGAGAATAAACATGTGAATTTTTGTCTATTAAAAAAACTTAAACGTTAAACTTACATGAGATGTTTCGTATACCGCATTATTAATTTATCAGTCATCGTACCACTTCTCGCCACTTTTTTTTAATAAGTACTCTTATTTGCAAGTCGTGTCCTGAGCAGTTAGTGGTACCGTGCCAACCATCATCGCACATGTATAATTCCCAGGTCCAGGATCGCAAAAAACCAGTTCTCCAAGTGGGTCCACCCAGTTCGCATATTCAACTTCATACAGTGTCTGCAAGGGATGATATTTTTAACTATACTTTTTCATTTCCTCTAAACTCACCCGATCTATGCCCACTCTTGTGGCGAGTTTCTGCATGCTGTAGCTATTAAATATACCCATCACTGTGGGAATCTTCAAATGTCTAGCCACGTCCATGCCCGCTCTCATTAGATGATACCCCAACCCTGCAATATAATTTAATATGGTCATTGATCGTTTTTAGGGAATGTACAAATTCTGAATTAAAAAAATGGCGCTAATGTCAATGATATCATGATATCAAAAGACTGCAATAAACGCTGACAAAATTTTTAGAACATAGTGTGAATTGAGTTGACGGAAGTAGTTGTACCTATATATAGGGAAATAAATAAAATTTTAATAATGTATAATGTAGTACGCGGGTTGTGACATCGGGTCTTCATCAAATTGAATGATAAGAGGTATTTAACTCATAATTGGAAGACTAACTATAGAAAGGTAGAGAAAAGGACAAATTAGACCACGCGATCTTACAGTCAGTTAGGCAACCGGCCGCACCTTCAGATTGAATAGTGGGTCACGAACCGCCGGAAGCTTTAAATGGAATAGTAATGAATCTATGATTTAGATATGAATGATGTAATATAAATATTTAGAAGACAATAAATCGAAATGTATTATAACCCTTTAAGAAATAGTAATTCAATTGTTCTGTTGAAGTTCCGTTGGCAATAATAGACTAGTGTGCTTTCGGTAGCTTTTAAGTTTCTTTCCTAACAACTTACGGGTGTTGGAGGTGACTTTTAATTTATTCTATTCCAAAGCCAACTTCGATAATTAAATCACGTATTTAATTTGCTTTAACGTTCTATAAGTTATGTAGAAGGAATTAAAATTGGGCTCTTGGCCGTTTTAATGGGTGGAAAAAAATGCGTCTTAAGATCGCTTATAAAAATAGCTAATGCAATGCAACTGTAGTGGATACTTAAGAATAGACAGACCTTGACCTCTGTACTCTGGCACAATACAGAGCAAGTAAAATTGAAGATAGGTGTCATGCTGGCATTCTTCAAACACATCCACTTTTCGGTTAACAAAATTCATAAATTCTGATATACTCTTGTAGGCGTTGCCTTCGACCAACATCGTTCTGCTGTAAATCCGAGCGAAATCGCTTTTGTTTACCACATTGAGCAGAAGAATGCCTGTTACTTTATTTTCATGTCCTAGAAGAGTTGTTGACTTTCATTTTAAAATTGAAATAAGATGATTGTATTGTATGCAATTGTGTAGAGTGATCATAATTAAAGTATTTTAACAGGGACAGAGTTTTTCTATACAAGATAAATCAGAGATAGAGAAATAGTTCTTTCCTGTTCCTATTAAAACATTCCAGTTACGATGACCCTGTATTATGCTACCCAAAGTCTCCTTTAGGCAATTTTGCGATTAAATTTTAACTTTTCTAAACATTTCTAATGGTGCGCCATTTGTTTTTCTATGCCATCACATCTTATGCCAATAAATTCAGCATAAAAACAACAATCAAAAACTGTTTTTATCATTTTAATATCACTAGAGACTGACGAAATACTGGGTACCTTTAAAGATACACATATTATGAAATCATGCAATCATATAAATATTAGATGTTTGTATCTTAAAATACGATTTAGGGCACAACGAATTTGGAATGCATTGTAATAAATAAGAATACTCAATACTCAATATTCTTCAAATATTCTTCAATATACCTTCATCTATAGCTATAATAGAAGTGCTGTCTTTAAGTTTATACATAATTCTTCTTCCGAACGATTCTTGTGATGAAGGATCATCAGCAATCTTCGTATTGCGAAACAGGACATCCTCGTTTATAAAATATTTCTAAAAATATTTTAAACAATTTATTCCGCCTAGAATATATACACAATGTAAATAATTAGGAATAGGAAAGATTAGGAACAAAGAGGAAGTAAAAAAACAAAATTAAAAAAAAATACAATGGCCAGTTTCTAAGCGGATAAAGATAATAAAAACATAATTAGTGTCCTATCGTCTACGAATGTAAGAATAAATGTGTTGACAAGACAAGTTGATTGTCATGCATCAATGATATTACTGCAAACAAATTTACTAAAATTTTAACATAATCTCATTATCATCGCCTACTATTAACATTTGCCACAACATGCACACAACAAACTAAAATAAATTCACCAGTTTTTAACTATATAACGAAAGAAAAACAGTAGCCTACACACTAATTGAAACACCACAAGCCACATTTTTTATATTCTATCTCAGTCAATTTCTGCTTCACGAACAAGCTTCTTTATGTTAGGACTTAAGAGACTGTAAGAAAACCTCAAAGCTAATCTCATCAGACTCTCCCTTCTCCCTAAAGCAGAACAAAATAATTATTTCTATTTATTACGGTGAATGCGCAAGGAAGTATAGCTTAAATCATACTTTGAAGCATCACAACGATATTGTTCGGTAGAAGCATGCATTATCCAAACAAGAAGAATAAATAAATTAATTATTTCGTAAATTGTAAAAATTCCCCTTCTTCGATTAAAAAAAAAACTTCAAAAATTGATATGACCGAAAAATTAAAATATATAAATGCCATAAATTTTAATGTCGATATTTGATTCTTGGTGGGAGTGGTTTCAAATTAATTATTTTTAGCTCTACTCAAACTTTCAGGCGAATATCAGGAAAACATTCTTTAAGAAATTTAAATTGAAGAGAGAAGAACGTAGGTGGTATGTTAATAAGCAGTTTCATTTATTAAATAAATGTTTAATTTAGTGAACTCGCTTGTTGGTAAATAGGATAGGGTTCAGTTAAGCTTTAAGGGAGAGGTGTTTACAAAATAATTTATTTGTTCGTAGCGAATTACCAAAATTATAGCTACCGCATCTTCATAATAATTCGATTTTAGATCTTGAATTTTAATTCCGCTACCCAATCTCCGCCAAACCAAAGGAGCAAAAATTTTTTCTTGCATCAATTTAATCTTATCCTCTTCCTCTTGTAATTCCTCTTTTAAGAGTTGTAATCTCTCTTCTTCCAGCCGCATTCTCCTGCTCATTGCCGCAAGTGCAATAAACTGAGAATTTTGAATGATCTTTAATGTTATAACAAATTTTTTGACATTTTTTTGGTATTTGCTGTCATTATCGAGAACGTTATAGAAAATGTGTTATTCCTGCTTGCCCTGATATATTCAGCAAGTCATATTTGTAGGATACACATTTAAATTAGATCGTTTAACAAAAGTTAATAATAAATATGCATGAATTATTGAGTTTCCTCAGATCAGACATTTAAAAATGGTTCAGTAAAATATCCTTTCTGCATTTTTTGAATAACTTGTCCAGCAATGTGAATTAAAGTTACATTTAAAAATCTGCGAGAACTTCTGTTTTATCAAATAGATGACAGCACCATACTTAAAAACGAAAAGGTTTCTTTACCGGAATTTTTAATATATAACAAATAAAATTAAATAATAATAATTATTTATTATTATTAGTTATGATTCCTCACGGTCTATCGCGCTGGCTCTTTTGACACTTAACTGTAGTGTGTGGCGCTTACCCATATATTTTGGGTAATTGTGAAAACATCCTGACATTCCTGCAGTTTTCTAAAACTCTGGCAGCAGGTTTTCCAGATATGCAATTTTTCTAACACCTTCTGCACAATAATTTATAATTATTAAAGAAAAACAATGGGGCCAGACAGATTGAAGAATGCGATAGCTGTCAGCTGCACGTTTTGTAGCTATGAGCCGCGCTTCTATTGCATTTTCCTGCAATTTTCGATCGATACTTAACAGTTTTGTATCAAACGCACTTGTACAACGAATGGGTGCAAATGCCATTGCATTATGGAGTTTTCAGAAAATAGAAGGTCGTTATAACAAAATACATTTGTTATTTCAGATTCCATTTTTATAAAACGGAAATTCATTCAAATACATTAACTATATTGTATTATACTATATCACTATTGATTTTTTTTTTAATTTCGTTTAATTTCATTTCCATTAACACAAATCCAGTCGAACACCACGATAAGTGAAATTAGTATGTTGCTTTTTAATTTTTATTTATTCGTGAAATTTTCATTTTCAAAGTTGTTGGAATAAATGTATTGTATAAATACAACGTACATACAATGTACATCCACCAATAGAACTTTTGATTTGGTAATTTTTAAGATCATTAATATTTCACAGCAATGATAAAAAAATATAAAATAACCCATCAGGTTTGACAAATGTCAATAGTATATTAAGCAACATGTTTGATGAACGCCATTTTGATTTGGCACGAGCAGAGGGCAACGGGGTTAAGTTGTACTTTAAAATTAAAGGGTACGACTCTAAAACAACCAGTTGTGCACTGACCAGGTATGCGCAAATGTTAATTCATTAAATACAGTCGAGAGCCGTGTGTTTAGTAAGGGGTTTTCGGTAGATATTTGAAACACTATTGGTATTTTGATGTTTGTCAGTGCTGAAAGTTCCTATGAAGCGTTAAATTAAAAAAATATAGTGCTTCCTAATCTAAAACGCACACCTCTGCTACTCTCGTGCTCAAACAAACTCGTGATTAAAGCATCTCTTATAAAGCTTGTTCTATAATATACGATTAACTGTATTCTACAACAAATTCTCGGCTTCCATTAGAATTAGCTTTGTTAAGGTCTGTGGATTGTTTCTACTCTAATACTATTTTATAATTAAACTATTCACAAAAGTGTTACTTGAAGAAATAGACAAAAACATTCAAATAATCATCATCATAAAAACGATTATTAGATAAATCATTAGAATTTAATCGACTTAATCAAAATGTGAATCACCATTTGATACAATTAGTATCGGAATTAAAACAGACACTGTAGTACTAACATCATAGTACTACAGTTACTAAAACTAAACATAAAAAGAGGAATCAGACAAGGGGATTGGATAACATTAAAAACAGCCTAAGCTTAGATCTAGAATGGGACGATTCAGAGGACAATTTGCAACAGCTACTTCACCTTTTTAATCAAGAAGCTAAGCGATTAAACATGATAGTGAACATCAACAAGACTAAATGCACATCATATGACCCGATAAGATGACAATTAGAAATTGTTGCGAAAATCGTTAAACGAGTCAATTAATTTACGTACCTGGTGCAAACGATGGATATTTAAAAATTACAAGAATAGCTGAAGCTTCTTTTATTTCTGGACGCCTAAAAGATATGGAGGAACAAATATCTAAACACTGAGAGCAGAGCCAGGATATATAAAAGCGCCTTTAAATAAAGGACCTTTATTAACCTATGCAGCAGAGACAAGATCAGAGACTACCAAGTTAATGAAATGAAAACTGTAAGACTATACGACAGAGTAACAATTGAAGAGAATAATAATAAAGTGGAAACCAACAAAATGGATAAGAATTAGAAGAAAATTCTGGAATAAAAACGTAAACAGAATGAACGATGACAGAAAATTGGCAAAAAACAATATACTAGTCCAAAGAAAACCCAGAAGACCACCTTCCATATAAGAAACTATCTTGAAAGATGACGAAGAAGCTCTGAAACCGCACTCGCATTCATTTTATTGTGGTTTTCTGATCACCGTTTTTGATCGTTTTATTTTAGATTGCTTTAGCGTATTACATTAAGTGATGTTGGAGTTGGTTGTTTATATAACAACAAAACAACAAAATACTCTGTATCGCAGTAATGAGCGCCGTGTTTGGTTCCATGTCATAACTAACTAACTATTCAAATTTCTGATTGCGCGAAGCCTATCTGACGTTAATTTTGTAAGCGGAAATGTCATAAATCTTTTCGAAAAAAAACCGCTTAAGCAACTATACGTAGCAAAAGTAAACATTATGTAAAATCTTGGAAAAACATGCATGTCAATACAGCAAGGGACGAACCTATGTCTGTATTTGTTTGCTTTTCCACGCAAGTCGCAAAATCTAAATAAAGTACATTCGTAATTATTTACGGATGCACCGCAATACGAGAAATTCGTTTCCCATTGCACCTTCTCCGAAAAACGTGATCGAATAATGTCCAGCGCGCATGCGTCGCGACACCACGTTGTCGCGAAGAGTTCAAATAGGACCCCAAGGGAATTAGCTTCGAAGAAATTCTGTCTTGCGAAATATCTCGCGTTTCTCGGGGAATTGCGCGTGGGCGGCAACACTGCGCGACGCCCGTCGTCTACGGACGCCCGACTGTATCGCAGAAAATAAACATTAGTCAGTAACGTTCCGACACTGCAGAGTAGCGCGCGATGGTGTTGTCCGTGTCGCGTTTCGCCATTTGACAGTGGATTAACATATTCCAGTGTTTAGCGTGTTTCCTGGCGATATCGGTAGTGTTTTGATGTATTGCGTCAACGGAACCAGTATTTATGACAAAGTAAGGCCCGTTTATCTTACACATTTTTCTGGAAACTTCCCAAAAAGTGCAAAAATTGGGGTTACGTCGTCGATTAATGTTGGAATTCCAACGAATTGTTTATCATCGCACATGAACCAATACGTTAATAAATATTCCGTAATTTTTATTAATATGTCGTAGCTCATGAAGAAATATTTTTCCAATTTTTTAAAGACGATATTGCGGATTTTTTTTTTCTTTAAAAACATAAGTATACTTTTGGGATTTAAGTATAGCATTTGAAAATATATAAATCTTTCGTTTATAAACTACTCAGAAACAGTCGCAAGACTATATTAATTAATATTCCATACTGCACAATTCGCATTGACAATAATTTGTGCATCCGTCTAACTAAATGCAAAGCGCTTAACACAGACTAATGAAGATTTTTTTTCTGATAAAGAAAAAAAGTTTTATTATAGCTATTTTATTTCCATGGCCGTTATGTAGATCTCCGGTATATTTCTGCATCCTACCTACGCATAGAATAAAAAGAGTAATTCCAAAAGATATTTTCCATTATCACAGAATAGTAATGTCGCCCGTAATGTTCACTATATATGGGAAATTTTGTGGTTTGTAAGATATGAGAAATCTTTCTATGTGCAATCGTTCCTGCATATCTGATAACCTGAAAGTACACTTTGACATGAGTCCCCAATGTCATGGCGGCAAATTCGAAAAATTCAATCTCAAAGTTACGGTTAAATAAAAAGAACAATAGAACAATATTACTTGAAAGGAGCGTTAAGAATAACATTACATAACATTACATATTTGAAACCATAGGACTACTGAGGCAGACAATGCATAAAATCTATGTTATACTATTTTTTGAAATATATAAGGTATGACGTTAAGTAAGATTAATTAATTAGAAAAAAGAATTTTATAACCATATTTCTCTAAAAGTATCGGATAAAAAAATTGAAAGTTATATATAGGTATTTTGTGTATTCCATTTTCCGCTAACTACTACGACCGTTGTGCAATCAAATCAAATCAAAATCAGAAAATCAAATAAGTAATAATAATATTATACAATAACATTCATATCGCGTTTTCTTTTTTTCATAACCAAAGTAATGGTAGCGCCGACCCAACTGACTGAAGCGAGATAAATTGAATGACACACTTCGTATACAGCTGGCCTCCTAGGATCATCATACTTATATGAGACTGGAAAACTGGCGAAATAAAGGCCTAAAGTTAACCCATCTTCTGGATTAACAATTGTAGTTACATCTAAGAACAAGCAAACCGAATGTTGAAAATTAGGGATTTTATGCAAATTTGTACAAACCAAAAACAAACGAAAATCCTTTTCGAATTTTTAAAATTTTCTCGCTGATAGAATGAGGGACACACTGAATCTCCTAATAAGGGCAACAAGGTACGCTGTTGGAGAAATGGTACTAGAACTTTGAAAAAAAAAAAAGTAAATCGGCTAAGAGAACATGTTAGAAATTGTTTTCGAGTTCCTGAAATGGGCACCAGGGGGCGTAATAAATAATAATGGTAGTTGGAGTTGTGGTTATTTTAAATTAAAACCTTTTATTTCAATGTTTTGTTGCTTATTGCCTTGCCGGCATTTGGAATTTTCTGCCATAATCAAAAAAAAAATTACGTCACTAGATAGTCAAACAATGTCCTAACAATCCCGTGAAAACCGTATCCTAAATATTTGTATTCTATCCTAAAGTATGAATGAAAAAACGTAGAAAGAAAAAAAGGTTGAATTTTGAAAACCATTTCTACTTTACGGATTGTTATTAACGCAAATTTGTTATTTAGAATGCAAAATGGTATTTAGAAACTTAAATAAAATGTCGTTTCTTCTTCTCACCTTTTTAAAACACCTTCGAAAAAGATATAAATTGTAAAAAATTTCAATTTGTCTCAGTTTTTAAGCAGTACTACTTCTAACCACGGGTTAATAAAAGAAAATTTTGTAAAAACTGGGTCTTAAAAATCAATATAGAAGATAAGTCCTTGGTGGCCATTTTAGAAATTTCCAAATAATTTCAAACATTTTTTCTAGGATTACTTACTGGTATACTCGATAAAATTATTCCCATTTTCAGACAAAAAAACAAAAAGTAATGCCTTGCAAGTATTTTTTCGTATTTTTGCATTCTGTTCCTGATAAGACATTTTTCCAATTTTTGTTTGTCAATTGACTTCAAGTTCAAGTAATGTAAGCATTTCGGCAGCTGTGATCACCTTGAAGTACTCAGTGAGTTTATTTGCCGAGGAATTTTGAAATTTCAGGATTAAGGAGTTTTTTTTGAGTTTTTGTCAATTATCAATTATAAAAAATTCGATCTGCAAACCATATATAAAATATCAATGTAGGCATCTTAAAATATTTAAGCGACAACATTAGGATAATACAAAGTTTTGCCATAATCACGTGATCACATAGCGGGAAATTTAATTCTTACACCATATGAGTGCCTTACAAATATCATCTGACATCGATTTTGTTCATACGTTTGTTAATACCAGCTTGCATTTTTTTCAAATCATCTTATTTGTACCTTAAACGGTGTCCGTAATGATGGTAGCATTAACCCAAATTGCCCTTGAAGGCTTTAGATAACTGAAAATGTAATAAATAACCCATTCGTCCACGGTCGAGTTACACAAGTAAGAAGAAGTATAAGTATGGGATCGGTATTTACCCAACTATTTGCTGTTGTTATCATTTTTACACCTCAAATATTGATAGCGGGCGAGACGGTTTGAAAAGAATTCGAACGAACTTTCCGTTAATCGTTCGCATGTCTAAATTCCCATAATTTTTCCTAAAAAAAAAAGAAAGTTTATTTGGGATTTTTTTATTTGATTAGGTTCTTTCCCAATTCACCAATAAAAGTATAGTTTATTTTTGATAGCCACAGAGAAAATTCTGAAGCAATAAATATCGAGAACACACGCCCACTTTTTTTTTATCAGAAGTTAATTCATACCTTGATACCTTAGCGTCTGATATGGGATAGAAACTGCTTTTAAGCCTAAAAAAATGAATTATGGGCATGGAAATACCCATAATTCGTAAAAACAGTCCCGATTTCTGACTTCCCTCATATTTTTGAAAAACATTTCAATAGCAAACAAAAAATTCTGGAGAGATTGCTGTTTTTGTTTTTGAAAAAGTTTTTTTTTGTACGTGTAAAGTTTTCGTTAAATTTTAATGCTTTATTAACTATATAATTTTCATTTATCCTGTTGAAAATATACGGTACAGTTTCCTTCATTTTGTGAGTATGCTTTCTATAGTAGAGCTATTGATAAATTTCTTACAAAACGCATTTGAATTGATCGATATCTTCGTAGCGTCCCGCGGTACATGCTGCATGCTTTTACTTCTATATTATAAGCCGTCGCGGACCGTTTTAAATAAAATAAAACCTCTTTCAGTCTCTCGACAGCTCTTCCAAATATGGCTAGCGACTTATTTACAAACTTTCCGAAAGAACACCGAATCCGAGCGAACAATAGCTCATTTGGATGCTGTGTGGCACAGACCATATGTGCACGAAGTGACTTTTGCGTTTGTTGTTCCTGTTGGTATGCACGAAAAATAGATGGTCGGTCAATAATTTTACAGTTCTTGTAAAAAATGCCCTTCGCCAACCAAACGCATATTCGACGGATGTTTAGGATCAGCAATTCCAATGGGTTCCCTTATAGTTTTGCCATCATAATGAAACAACGAACGAGAATTTATTTCATATTATGAAACCAGTCACGAATTAGATAGTATCAGGCATTTAAGTGCATTTCACTGTTGCAACTAGACTGGAGCAATAAAAAAAAATTTAATGGACGAAACGTTGTTGTCTCTTTATAAAGAAACAAATTTGCAGAGATTGATTGTTACAGAAACAACACGAATGACTCACACTCCTAAAGTTTCTATTGTATTGTCTTTCCATAAAACAGTGACGATTTCTACGTTTTGGTCGACTCTGATAGCGATTTTGAATAACTTCTTTTATGATGTAAACACTCTCCAGAAAACGCTAAAAGTGTATTCTTCTAAAATCTTTCAAAACCTTTGCAATATGAATTCCGTAATAGAATATGATGCTAGATGCTCCACATTTATTTTTCACCATTTCGATTCCAGTAACAACATGGCAGTGTTCATAATAATAATAATAATAATAATAATAATAATAATAAGTTTATTTATCAATCAATATAAGCCACAATGTCAGGACTACAATATAAAAATAAAATAAAACAAAAGATTATTTAGCAGAAGTAAATAGACTAAAATATCACCAAAGAAATACTTACTAAAAGGATGTCTTTATTTTTAACTTACACAACGTTTTTGACAGTTATATCACTACCCGTTATCAAGTGTAAACTTTTAGTTTATACTTGGTAACGGGTAGTAATACAACTGTCCGAAACGTTGTGTAAGTTAAAAATAAAGACAATGGAAGTTCGACATCCTTTTAGTATTTCTACTGAATCAGTGTCTACCGCCTTCAAGCAAACGAAATAAATACTTCTTGTCCTTGAGAATTAAACTTATAGGTCTTATATAATTATGGAAAGTAAAAAGTGTTAATGAAAGATATAGAATCCCTTCCTAAATTATTGGAAAAGTCAAAAGGGTAATGAAAAATCGAACGGTAACAAATTGAATGAAAACTAAAATGAAAATGAAACATTGGTTTGTCATGATCAGGTACAGTGTAGTGTAGTTCTGGATACGTTTTCTTTGTTATGTGTTTTTATTGACACATTCGAGAATTTATTTTTTTCGTCGTACTTTTTAAGCTAGCTATATTTTTTCATTAGTTATGAGATTAATTTTTGTTATAATAATTATAAATATATAATAATAATTTCATTCTCTCCGTTTAAGATAATTAGTCATTTTGTAGTTATAAAGATCGCGAAACAGTCAACAAATAGTATTTTTTTATAATAACAATTATAACATTATTTTTTTGCTTCTTATTCTATATTCCAATATATAAAACATATAGTTTTAATTTGTAATTTATTTTTTATCCACAGAAATAAATTTCTATTTCATAAAGGACAAACTTTAGTAAATATGGAATTTGAAATGGCAAAATATATACAGGGACATAAAAAAATCTTACCAAGTTGTTTTTCCAATATTTTCTAACAAATTTTTTGTCAGGTAAGTCAAAGAAAATTGTATCATGACCCTGTATCAGTAGCTTTATATACATTTTATAGTGCTTGTACTTGAACTTGTTGAAGTTTAAGCAGAGCATTAGCAAATTGGAAAAAGAACGTACGTCGGAAAAGCATCTACAAAATAATTATTTAACGATAAAATAGTTTCGCGTTTATTGAACTTACCAGCTACCACTTATGAATTGGGACATTGTTGCCAACGAAGGTTAACGATAAACAATAAACCGTTTCGTATCAATCTATATTTACTTGCGAGCTCACTGGTGCATTGATCAATAAATAATTGACACCCTTAAAATAGCCGTATGAAAAATTAGCGCCATCGCGTTTAGTATTGTTAATCAGTTATCAGCATGGCGAATTTGGCAAGGAAATATTTCTCGTTGTTAAGAGGGTCGCAGCTGGCAGCGCATTTATAAAATTTTTAATTTGTAAAGTGTTTCAGGAAATTGTACGTATTAATTGTAAAATTTGGTATTGCCCGGTGTGGAATTTTCATGCAGACATGATGCAGCAACCAGCAGAATGGTTATATAACAGTAACCCTGAATATACAGTAAAGTCGTTCATTTATATAATCTATTTAATACTCACCTTATTTTAAAAAATACATTTTTGTTACTAACTATATTGTTTTGGTAAACCAGAGTTGAAATTTTGATTAGTTCTTTTATTTTCAATTAAGCCATTAAATAACTATTTAGTTACGCGAAATCAAGTAAAGGTATCCTCTTGAAATAGTAAATAAACCTAAAATAGTTATTTAAAAACTAGGACGAAGTAGTTAGTTGTTCACTAATCCTAATAATACCTTGTTTAATGCAGTTTAATTTGTTCTTTGTCTTCCGATGTCAAAAATGAAGAATACACAAATTTGTTATATTTAGTAACAACGCAAAAATATTTTTGAGCAAACAGAGCATTAAATCTATTATTTATTAAATTTAAAATTTTAATGTATCACTTTTATTTTATATTCACTGTTTTTGGATTTTTTATTATTTTCTCCCAATAAGATCGCAAAGAACATATAAGGTCCAGATTCGGTTTAGGAATCATATTATATAACGATTTTTTTATATATAAAAATGAATTATTAAACTCAACAACTTTTTACTGTTAATTCTAAACTTTGAGTTAGACTTCATATTATAGTTAGTAAGAGAGTTAAATACAAATGACTCTATTATATGATTACATTGCAAGAGGTATTATAAGCCCAAGTTTTTCACGTAGATTCCAATTGACATTGATGTATTAAAGGTAATGTCGCTCTAAAGGCACAGAAATTGGAGTTTTAATGAGCTTAAAGTATTCATTCGTAATTTACATCGAAGGTGCATAGTGAGTCAACCCGAGTCAGCAGGGTATCCTGTAAATATGTTTACATAAAATGTTTATCATTTGAATTTATGCAACATGTTTTAAAACATTTTTTCGAAAAAGTTAGAAAAAAGGGAGTAGTTTGCGATACTCTTGCGCCACCCTGTATATACCCCTTGCTGGCCCACTCTGGATAAGTCGGGGAATCCAACCTCCCTTATTCTATTATTCTTATTCTAAACTATTTTTATTTAATTCCTTTTATTTAACACAAAAATTAGTATTAATGTTTAAATTTTGACAATGCTGTTAACTATCTTTCTCGACTCCGTACCCTGAAATGCCCAATAATGCCCGGATCATGCGTGGGGAAAGACGTCGCCTTCATTACCCATCGTCTCGAGCTGCTTCAGACATTTCCAGTCCTTTAGTGACGGGTTTGGGAACGATCGGATTTTAGTGGATCGGATGAGTGGAAAAAAAATGGCGTTTATCAAAATTGTTCCAACTATATAATTCATATAACTATAAAATACATTTTTCATTGTACGCATATTCACTTTTTATTCAGTCTGTGTGTCAAGTACATACGTGAACTATAACATAAGGTAAAATATGCCTTCAAAAGGTTGAAAATTCGTGCATTCGTTTCGAGCTTTCGTCGATCATAGTCCTGAAATTGTGCGGAAAATTGTCGACCCAATTTCTGAGAGAAAATGTTCAAGCGCCGGAAAAGCCATTCTCTGCGACGCGGCGTTCAGAGATGACAGAAGTAATTATCAAGAATTTCGCGGAAGAAATTTTAAGGTCGTCCTTTAAAATCGGTCCAATATGTTTAATCAAAATTCCTATAACCGCCGCTTTCCGTTTAAAAATTTGTAGGACCACCTACATCGATAATCAAATTGCGTCCTTTGGCACAACAATTGTATTTCCGTCATTAACCGCGAATGAAATTGCGTCTTGTCAACTTTCGGGTAATCAATTTGCATATCGTTTCATAGAAGATTCCAAACAAGCGGTGAAATTATGGCCGTCTGCCCTTGATGATCTTCCGGGGAAGTCATTATTTTATATCGTCGAATGGTTGTCTTGATGAGACTCGGGTCAAGACCTTTCCCGTTCTTACTCTGGGTCTACTTAATATCATTTAGTACTATATTATTACAGACAATAAAACCGACTATCGTCGGTTAATTTATTTAGTTTGAAATAAGGTTTTAAAAAAAAATAAACAATGTATTTAAGTAGCTTATTTGGATTATTATTGGATTCTTGTTCTCAGGAAATCTTTGTTTTGTGCGTGCAGTTTTATTATTTATTTATGATTGATTAACAAAACTTTCGCTGTCAATAATGACCAATTGACATTCAATTGACATTTTACAAACCACGATGCATTTATAGAGGATGTATCAGGTCAAGACAGCAGCACCTTGATCAACAGAAGAACAAACTAGCAAGTACTTAGTTTTCGCTAGTGGGTGTTGAATTTTTAAAGTAATTGGTGATGTTTATTTCTATTTCTAAAAGATATCAAATTTAAACTATGCTAAAATCCCCGTTACGCAATTAGTTTTCTACTTAACCATGACGTTTAAACATTATTTTCGTGAGTCCTATTAACGCTTTATTGTATTAATTTAATGTGTATCTTAAAGTGTGTGTTTTTTTGTTATCTTGTGTTGAAAACATAAATAAAATAAAAATGAAACAAATGTTCCCAACGTCTTTGGCCATATTTCTCAACTTAAATACCTACATTGTACATCCTGTTTTTTAAACGGGATCGCTCTGGCAAAATGTTTACGTTATTTTTTTGCCTATCAGATTTCGCATGAGAAATTTTCGGTTTATGACCGTCAAGTCTGGCATTTCTAAGACGTCAGCCACATCGTGTAAACTTCTTGGTAATGTTTATCCATTAAAAAATTGTATATACAATGTTCACGATTAAATGAATCGATCAATTTATAATTCAGTTGAATATTTTGTGAAATACATCAACTTCATGGAGTACTAGTTGCGTCTGCTTTGTGCAAAGCATAATTATCACATTTTTTCGACGATATCCTTTAAAGGTGGAAATTTGAAGAGAAAGATGGAGGAATAAAATTTCTCGCAAAATCCAAAGATTTTTGCCGTTTTCGCAAGGCGTTGGGCACTACTTTCTTTTTTCATATGTGAAACGATATGTCTGAAATTTCATAAAGACTACTTTAATAACTGAAAAACTAGATCGAAACACACGTTCTCAAATTCAAAATTCATATAAGTGAACGGACAAATTGTCCAAAATTTTTTATTTATACTTGGTGTCCTTATTTTGAATAAAACATTTTAAAATTCCGACACTTTTTACACAGAAAGGGAGCTCTACTCGGGATAAGGCACACAAAGACGCATTTGTTGTTTTGGAAAAAGTATCAACTTCAGCTAAAATATGGGGGCAAATTTTTCTCAAGTCTCGAACTTGCACTACCCACCCACTAACATGATAAGATACTAAGTTTCAAAATGGAGCTTAGATAGTTTAGTAACTCTACTTAAGTTTTATTTGATTATCTTATATCACCTTTAATACACTCTATTTTTATTTTCGAGGCACCTTATTTTCTGTGTATGCTTATTCCTTAATACCTAAGCCTGGTCGACTTTTTGTGAACGGACGACAAAATTCCGGAAAACGCAGGTCGTTTCTTATTTTTGAAAGCACGTTTGGAAAAAAAGAACCACATCTACCCTCACAGATGCAATGACAGTGCACCTCGAATTCAACAATCCACCCACGTACTTTTCTCGGACCGTTCACGCCGAGATTTGAATACGTAAAGATTAAAAGACATAAAACGTGGGAGACATATAATGGTGGGTTGCTATAGGAAACACCAGTAGAATAATGGGTGGCAGTAGGAGGGTGTTTCGAACTTTGCTGGTCCATTTTTAATTTCTTAGACTCGAAATACATTTGCCTTTTATTATTTTTGTTCGACTTTTTGTCGAGGTTGATTGCTTACGATAGATTATTTTTATTGCTATACAGTGAGCTCCAAAACCAGGGTCAACGAATTTTTGAAGTGAAATTGTACCTAATACTTAACTTAAATTTAATTGACTTAAAATTTAAAGTTCTATTTCTTTCTTTTCGAGTAATTGTTAATAACCAAAGTTTATACTTATTAAGCGTATAAAATTTGCAAAAAGTATTTTTAGGTTCGACTTTGCCGTGTCACTTTCTTTCCAAATTAATTAGTTTTGCTTCTCAAGAACAATGAGCGATCTAATGCAGCGGATTAGACGTGAACACAAATATTACGCAAGAAACTTTTGCAACTGTTCCAACAAGCGCCCCTCCCGTCTATTTGAAATTTTCAGGGTTTTCCCTTGGCATTTGTTACGCAGACAGCTAGATACTATTTTGCCGTCAAAAAGTAGTATATGTACTCAGTATTATTGGCCCCCCGAGAGTTTACTTCTCATTAAATACTCAACAGAATGTTACTGCGCTGAATAATTTCTTAACGATATACAGACAAACAAACAACTTATCCGAATCTTATGAAACAGGTGATATATTAAAAAAAAAAAAAAAACAAAAGTCTGTGAATTGAAATTATTTGAAATTATCAAATAAATGTTCTTTATAAGTTGTAACATTTTTATATTTAGTTTTGGTTAGCTATTATTAGAGTAACTCATTAAGACTCCTCATGCTTCTGTTGAAAATTCTTTGAGTTCGTTTATGAAGCGTTACAGCTGCATTTTTAACCGGAGATAACATAACTAGTTTGAAAATGTATTTAAGGTCCAAACAATTCAATTCAGCTCTATATAGCTTGGAGCAAATATCGATAAAGCAATAAAGTTGAAAACTGAAATTAGATATTTTGGAAACTGTTCAATATAATGCCAGTGTTTATTATTTAATTATTATTTATTAACAATGCAGAACTTTGGTTTTCAATAATGAGCAATTGACATTTTACAAACCACAGGTCAAATGAAGTTTAAACTACGCAAAAATGATTAATGTTTAGGAGCTATAACTTCAATACGCAATTATTTTTTTAATTAACTATGGCGTTTAAGCATGGCTGTGTAAACTTTTTTTTAAATATTTTAAGTATTCCTAAAAGCCTTTTTGTGCATGTTAAACTTTTGTTATAACATTACCCTTGAAATTTTTTGTTGTTAGTGTTCTAATCAATTCATTTTTGTATAGAATTTTGTAATCAGGTATTTTAAATAGCAAAAATGAATAATGTTTAGGAGCTACAACATCAATACGCAATTATTTTTTTAATCAACTATGGCGTTTAAGCATTTGTCGGCCATGGCTGTGTAAACTGTTTTTTAAATATTTTAAGTATTCTTAAAAGCCTTTTTGTGCATGTTAAAATTTTGTTATAACATTACCCTTGAAATTCTTTATTGTTAGTGTTCTAATCAATTCATTTTTGTATTGAATTTTGTAATCATCAGGTATTTTAAATAGTTTCCAAATTATCTACAAATACCTGATTTTAACATTACACTCTGTATCTTTTATTAATGCCAACCTTTGGAGTGCACCAGCTAAATATAACGCAAAAAAAACGCTCTTAATGTACGGCGCTTTACAAAACCAGACATAAAAAATAATAAACAAAAATCGAAAAATAAGAAGCGTTTGTTTCAGATGAATCGCCTGAGTGACACCGCAGATATACAAGATGGCGAATCGGACACGGAAGATCCCGAACAGCTGCTAAACGAGTGGCTCGGGGAACTCGACAATTTGACGGGGGTGAGCTTAGAATTAAATAGTTTATTGATTTTATAATTTATTTATTCAGACTTCCAATAATTGTAACTGCTCATTATATGAATGAATAAAATTTAATAAATTAAAATAAATTAAAAATAAATTCAAAAATTTCATCTACACTTTTGGTGTTCATTGCTATAATTTTTATAAATTCTGTTTGTTTTATTGAATTTGTTATTTTATATTATATTTAATTATTGAAAATACATTGTAGGGGATTTAAAATCGAGCACTGTTTAAGCAATGTCAATGCGATTAGTTTACAACTTTATGCGTCGACATGTTAATTACATGGGCAATAAAGGTGACACGCGTTATGATATCCACATATCAAGGATTTCTTGTTAATTAACTATTATTATTACACTATTCTGTAATACTAATGTTATAACGAATATTATTAAGACAACAATAATGCACTTTGCTGCTGCGCTCGTTTTTGTGTGTGTCCTTTTCAAAAGTTAGTTATTTTTTCAACACATTATAATAAAAAATTACTTTTCATTTTCTTAGAAATTGCATAGTTTCTGTTCTCGATCAATATTTAAAAAAGTTTTAATGTATTTGTATTTTATTCGATATATGTATGATCGTTAGCGTGGTTTGTAAAGCCGTGAAAGTAAGCTTAGCACAAAGTTCACCAAAACGAATGAGTTAGTCATGGCCTCTTTCATTTTGCACCATTACTAATTTGCGTATATCGATGGTATCCCTTTAATTTCTCCGTAAACAATGCGTCCACATTCTAGGTCATCGACGAGGATTTTTTCTTGAATTAGAATATTTTATATATGCAGCTACTGCTAATTTTTCCTTTTGAATGGTAAAAGCTCTGATTTTTCTAATATGTGTGCAGAGTTCGTTATGTACTGTGTGTGTGTGTGTTTGTCAAAAAGTAAGCAACAAGTTTTTAATCAGAATTTCAATGTTTTCTATGACAGAGTTCGAATCGTAAAAATGCTAAAAAAAAATTTGAAGTTCAAGCAAATAACCCAGCTCTAGTTGACTGCAATGTAGTCTTTCTCGGGTTAACAAGTAATCAATTTATGATGGGTTTTACAAAGTAGCAACAAAAACTTAAGTTTTAGAAAGTCGGTGTAGTAGAAACGAGTTTCAATAATGAATGTATACACAACAACAATGTTGGAGACAAAAACCATACAGAAATATCAATTTCAACATATTTCGATATATATCTGGATCTACTTAAAGATTTATTTCATAGATAGTTAGCAATTAAGTGTATTAACGGAGTATTTTCTTGAGCAAAAAACAATGTCATCTACAATTGTAAGTACAATCTTCCAAGTTCCTTTCAAGTTTTATTTGTTGTTGCATTTGTGATAACATTATGTTCATTAATCAGACCTACGCAGAATTCAGCATTTAAAAATACCCAAAACATAGCGTCCAACAAAGCGGAATCAGCCATTAAATATTTATGTTCAGTAAGGTATTCTTTATTGCGAATTTAATTATTTAAAAACCGGAAGCTAAAGTGTCGCCAACCATTTACCACGCCACTAGAATATTAATGTATATAGGCACGATGGTTGTTTTTTTTTGGGATCTGCATTGCTAAATATTCGGCGTAATTTTTGCCACTAATATTGAAAGAGTGAAGTAACCAAATCCCTCATTAATAATCCCGAATTTGTGGGTTGCTTTTGTGCCAAAAACAATGAGTCGGCATCTGAGGGGTTTGTCGGACACCGCAACCCCAATAGCGAATTTGACGGAGCCGAATGCGATTAGCCGTGGACGTGTACAAATGAAGGCACAACTTTCGCTGTAGAAATCGCTTATTCGATTTGACATATCGTGCCTATACATTGTTCATATTGATTACCGGAGATATAAACCAATCCATTTTAGTTTTGCTGCGCGATGTCAAGTTTGTCAAGAGAAAATAAAGTATGGATGGTATACTTCTTGAGTAAATCGAATTATTCATTGTCGGTAAAATGGGACAATGAAAACAATATGAAAATGTCACTTGCTCTATGTTTTGAATTTAGATGTTCAACGTCATTCACGACGTAAAAACAATTTTAGTGAAAAAGTAAAATTTGGAATTATTTTTCATTTAATTAAACTCATACCAATATGTAATAAATATAAAAATTTTAAAATGCAACAAACAAAAATGCCCTAGATTTCAGAAAATTGTGCAATCATACATACAGTCATCAGAATGGTGAGGGCGAAACAAAATATAAATCGACGAACTTAAAGCTAAAAAAAGTATAATTTTGAGAGGCATATCCACTTTACGGGTTGTTATTAGTGTCTAATTTTTTATTTAGAATGCCAAATGATATTTAAAATACAAATAAAATTTCGTTAGTAGCTAAATGAGTTTGTGATATCCTGGAAAACCATTTTTATATGCTATAAACCCATAAAAGAGCAAATTTTTGCAAATATTATTTATATTATTATGTCCTATTACTACTATTTAAAAACTTCTGGATTGCGTCGGCTGTCGTTGAGTTGAATTTGCTAACGTTTCGCCAATCATCCCGTTGACTTAGCAAGTTCGACTCAACAACAGTCGCAGGAGGAATTCAGAAGTTTTGTAAATAATATTACAGTAAGTAGCCTGCGGAAGTTTCTTTGAAAAATTATGTCCAATTACTATTTGAAATACCGTTTGTATAAGGATCATAAAATTTAAGAAAAGCGTTAACGCTTGCTTATTCATATCTACTTTTTTATATCATTATAATGACCTTTATTATTATCTCATTGTGTCAGTATTTAATTTTTTTTTTCTCTAAAACATTTGTGATACCTAAGCATTGGCGAAGAGTCTGTTGCAATGGATTAATCAAGTTAAGGTATAAAAATCGTGGTAGCTTAAATTCTCTCTTTTGACACCATCGACCCGAATTTATCTTCTGGACTAAACCTAAATGGTCGTGAACATTCACTTTGACACCCTATTATATCTTTATGATGAAGGAATTTACGACACACTTTTATATGAGCTTTTGGTCGTAAACGAAACATCATATTTAGGGATAGCTCGTATACTTGTATTTAACCGGTTAATGCGATATGGCAATAAAGGCCTCGAGTTTAGATATCATCCAGACCACACGAGCGGATTCTGCCGAGTTGTCAGGTCCTCATTACAATATGTATACACACAAAAGCGCTTTAATTGCAAAATGCACTTACAATTATTGTTTATGCCAAGGACTGAAGCGTCATTACATGGGGACCTTTTATACCTAACATTTGCGATTAACATACACATTGTTGCGAATAAATAGAATTACCTTAGCAATTTATAAATATTATCCCAAAGTTGGTGGTTACAATAGATACTGTTCTCGGACAATTTCTAAAAAGTGCATCGAACGTTTGATAACGGGTAATTCCAAGTTTTACAATCATATCGGTCGATTAATCGAAACACGTTACGTTTTATGCAATTCGATAGCGTTATGCGGATTACTTGGAAACTAAATTAACGATTACCGTGTTCCCCTAAAGTGTTTAAAAATCTTTGCTTACAATCATTGCCTTTTGTTGTAGCATTTCGTATTTCAAACCTTGCTTGATTGATTGCCTGCCCGAAGTTGTAGCGGGTTTCGTTGTTATTATGTTTAAGAATTTGCTTAGAGCTTTTCAGTTTTATTGCCTTTGGCGTATTGAAAACAGCTTCCTATCGGGTACCCTCAATTAAGTGAATTTGAACGAGATGACCGCTGAAATTGAAAAACAGAACCGTAGCGATGTTGTAGAGTGAAACTTTAAGAGCGACCAGTGATAGCCAAAAAGAGACATAGTGCTCTCACAGACCGGTTGCAACACAACCAGCACAATCAGACATGGAAGATAAACCAAGGACCGACAAAGATCGATTTATTTTATACCGTCGTCGCTTGGTATTGTCATTAGTGCGTGAGACACGCATGTACTAGGCGTGTTACGGTTTGGGGTGTCATGACAGTTGGAAATAAGTCTCGTCTAATTTTTTTTTGGAAAAAAACATAAACACTGTAAGACAATGTCATGCAAGGTCACCAGACTTATCACTGACTGTGGGATATGATAGATATAATGTTGAATCGGTTGTTATATCTTATACTGGATGTACAAGGTTTACGTCATAAGGTAAGATGCCACGAAGAGTTACATTAGAGAACTATTTCATTTTTAAGAATTCCTGTGAAATCAATAAATTTGTTTCCAAAAAATAATAAAATATAAGTATTGACATTCACTGGAATTGCAATGCCACCCAGTATTTTTTAAAAAGTATCTGTCGAAAATGATAAATAAAAAACACTCAATTAAGTTCTATATGAAACGCCCAAAGTCTTTCACCTCTTCCTCTATGCATGTAAATGTTGGGCCTTTTCAATTCTCTCTTTTGTTTTTTATTTTTGGGATTGGCCAACGTAGGAGTACCGTCAAGCACACATTAAGCCCTTGCCATTTAATACGAGTACCTGATAAGTATATTTGAGTCAATATTTGTTTGATAATTTTCATTATAATTATAATGCACTACATTACCAACCAAAAATGAAAAATGTTGCGGTTGTATATTTTTATTTACTATTCCAAATAAATCGGATCGCTTCCACAAAATGAGACAAATAGCATATTTCATTTTTCTAAAAGCAGTTTCGATTCGCTGTCGTCTCATTCTCCTGCTGACACTACGCTGCGTAAAATTTATTCTGGAAGGAGATTTTAAAAATGGAATCTGCCAGACCCATTATTCTTCGTCGCAGGACTTTATGTAATAACTGTTTTTACATGAACACGTACCCCTCAGTTGAATTTATATTATCACTTAGGCCGGGTAGAGCAATATGGGATTCACTATATAACGCGTGACATCGAACGGGTATAAGAATAAGTAGCTGTAATTTTATGGGATTCAAACTTTATTTTTACTCTACAAAAAAAACAGAACCCTCCCACATAAAATAAATAAAAAATTTAGGTTGTTTGAAAAATTGACTCGCAAGTTGCGACGAGTCTACACTAAACATTCTGTCTTATTTTATTTTTTTTACGACCCTAGCAAAATCAAACTCTTCACTTTTAACCAAAAACGACAACTTTCTGCTTTGACGATTGAACAGTACTTCAATGTCTAGAACGTGCAACGAACCTTCATTCTTGCCGTATTTCGTCACTTTATACCCGACCAATTCGTAAGTGGTTGTACCCAATTCATCCTCCAAAATCCGATAACAGTCTTCCCTAAATACCGCAGGAAATTGTGAAGTTTCGATAAGCTCTTCCACGGCTTCTGTCAGAAGCGCTCTGAAGTTCGAATCACTGTCGAACAATTCCAGAGCGAACGGCGTTTTATCCACAAACACGAATTTTATAAACTCTTCTTTGTCGTTTAACAATTTAATAAAAAACTCTTTGCTTCCGCATTGCTGTAGTCTTTGAAGCGCACCTTGTAACTTAATCTCGGGCATTATGTAGCTCACCGATTTCAAATAATCGTCAAAAGACATTTGAATGTCGTCCGCCGCTATTTGGAGTTTTTCCAATTCTTCCTTGAGATGATTGTGGTAATATTTCATGAAGAACGAAAATTTACGTTGCCTGAATGCACTGTCAGTGGTCAAGGAAAGAAATAGTAGCACATCGTGCGCAGGTACGTGATATCTTATCAGTTGAAAGTCTACTAATAGAGCTTCTATCGGTTGAGTGGAATCACCTATGTATTTATACATCACGTTTTTGGCCCACATGTCTCCTTTGCACACCACGTTACGAAACTTCGTTTGGTGTTTCATCAAATTTAGAGCTTTGTCTACTAGAATCCGAAATTTTTGTCTAAGCGCGTCCACCGAAAGCCCCGACGGTGCTACTTTCGCCAGTAATGCATCTAAAGCTTTTACTCCACCTTTGACCCAGGCGTAACCCAAAAATCCATCCTCACGTCTTACTAACGGTTCTTGTATTAACTTCTCGTCGCCAGAAAATAGTCTGTACTCGTAGCCTAACTCTGCAGACTTGTATTCCTCGAAAGCTAGGCATCCGGCATGGTATTTCGCTAGAGTTTTCAATATCAAGCAGATGTGATCTTCGTCTAATAGATTCAAACTTGGTTTTCTTGGCATATGGTAGTTTTTCAATGAGAGGTCTTCAAAAACCATTATATCGTCCAGCTTACCCAAGAGATATTGAGGCACGAAATCTATAGTATATCCAGGTAGGGTTCCTTTGAGATTTGGCAAAAGCGTCTCGTAGAAATATATTTCCCTAGCCCAACCGTCCATGGATTTTAAATATTCTCCTTGTTGTTGGTGTCCGTAAGGAAAGCGCTTCAAGAAGAATCGATGATTGATTTTCTCGCCGTCGATATCCACTTCCGTTTCTAGTAACACATGTTCACCCAAGAAGCCGTTTACTTCGTCAAAATAATTCGACGTTTTGAAACTTATCACTCGAAAATTTTCACTATTTATGTAATTTTTAACGATAGTGTAACAATCTTCTAGCGCTAGTACGTCCGACGTCATGATCGCGCGTTCAATAACGGTATAATGGCTGTAATAAATATTTTATTTAAATAGCGTTTATCTCCAGTCGTACGATAAGAGAGTAATTTCGGGTGCTCAACGTTATTTTTATCTATTCAAGCAGCACAATCAATTTTTCGGGTAATGCTAGACCTGTTTTGCAAATGAGATTAAGTCTTCCTGTGATTAAAGTCTTTCATCGTAATACTCCACTATTGTGTTGTTTCTACCAAGTTATCTAATGACTGAACTGATTACCAACACGAACTGCATAATTTTGTTTTTGAGGAATTTTGATTTGATATAAGACCAACTTCATAAATTGCGTATTGTGTTATTTGAAAAGTGAAACTTTGCATAATGTAGATGTTGATATACGTCCAAAATAATCTTGGACATTATCCAGTGAAAAGTTCGCATCGATGTACCAAACGCCTTGCATATTAAACGAACCATCGCAACTATTTATCTAGTCTTCTCCACTCTTCTGTGTCCGTTGTCCTGTTCATTCATATGAATCCATGCTTCCTCAAATCATCCTCTCATGTCATTTGAGGTTTTGCTCTAGTTTTCTTATTTCCCCAAGCAAGTTTTTAATAGTTGTGTTCCATCTATCGTCTTTTTTATATCTTCATTGACATTTCCATTGATCTCTATGCTTTTGCTTACTTTAGCCATTTTTGACTTTGTGATTGTCCATGTTTGCGATCCATAGATGAACACAAGGAATACGTACTTCGGTTTATAGCTATTGTGAAGCTCAAATTGCTGAATGCCTTATGTTATGTCGTTCTATTTTTTCTTGTGCAATTTTGACTGTGATGTTTTCACCTGTGTTAATTGGTGTAGTTCATATTGAGACCTACATTTGTAACCGCTGTCAACCGTTCAGGCAGCTCTTCTTTTTTATCAGTTATCTAGGTGATATCATCCGCGTATCTTAGGCTGTTCAAGTGTTGTCCACCTATTTTTATACCTTTTTCTTTCCAGTCTATTTTTTAAAAAACATCCTCTAGCGTCTGGTTAAAAACTTGTTAAAATTGTGTCGGTGAGTGACACCTCTTCCTATGCTTTTGGGTTTTGTTCCATCATGAATTTTGAAATACGTTTGCTAAAAGGTCCGTGTATTCTGCTATTAACTAAAGAGTTTTTCATAGCCCAGTGTTCAGCATTTTCTAAATCAATAAACACAATATATAATGGATGTCATATTCGTTCGCTCGTTCGTTTTGTAAGGAGTTTATAATTTACATTCAAGAGTGGAACGTGTTGATAGTTTTGGAAGAGATTCTTTGAGTTGTCTAGGATTTGTTGTAGGTGATGTTTGACGTCTTCACATTTGTAAAAACGGAATAAATGTTGTTCTAGTACATTCCAAATTAACTTAATTTTTTGTAAGTCAAATTAATAGAATAGTGAGCATATTAAAAAATAAATGAGTTAAAATGAGATTCCGATTTATTTAAATTAGTTATTGTACTGCAGTTAGACGTTAATATTTTAACCACGTATTCTTTGACCCAAAATAAGGATTAAAGTTCATATAAACTAGGGTCCAAAAGGTCTTAGTTTTTAACATACAGGGTATAAATTTTGAAGGGGTGATGGCGATTTTTGTAAATATTTTCGAAACACGTAAATATCTTTAAATAAAATTTGGTACAGTTTTGGAAATTTATTTACAAATTATTTTTTTTATTTTAATGTTTACAATCGAGGTGCAGCTAATCATTAGTAAGCCTTGGAAGTTAATGACACGTTCCATTTGTTTGTGTTGCTGGGTAAATAAAAATTAATTGTCAATTATTCGACGGCTTTCAATTTTATTCATTGTTGGTAAAAATAGTTTTTACTTGGATTGTTGTTATAAATCTTTTTATTAACGAAAGACAAATCAAACTATCAACTGGAAACCTCACTATTCTAATAAAAATTATAAACTTTAAATATTAAAAAAGGTTGATTGTTGATGAAAAATAAGCTATTTAAATCTGATGGAGTTTTTTTCAAATAGAAAATTAGCACATGTATTGTTTGTAATTATTTTGCCCGCAAATTTATCTTAGACTGAAAGTTAGTTTTTTAAAAGTTGCTATTTTATCCAAAAGCTGTTTTTTTACCAAAATAAAGAGTGTTGAATAATTTCAGATTATATCCCCAATATTCGCGCAGTTACTTGAAAAATTTTCCCCCTACACGCATAATCGCCACTCCATTGCAATTGTGTAGTGCCCTCATAAAAGGCATTGATCTTCTCCGGAACTCGAAGAGCTTAAAACGAGTTGTATTTCTTTGCGGACATCTTTTTGGGGGAGACGATTTCAATAGGTTTCAATTAAAAAAGGGGGATTATATGCTTGTTTGTATTCAGCTTTTCAAGTCGGGATTGCACTTTTATTTCCTTAAAGTGGTGTGTCTGAGTATTTCCATAGACGCACAAAAACCGCTTGTCTGAATTTATTGAAAAAACACAAGGAATTTTTTATTGGAAGAAAAAACGGCAACCGTGCATTAAACGGTATCTGGAAAAAGTGCATTATCTATTTGTGCGGCAGCTAAAAGAACAATGGTCCTTTGAGGGTCTAGAGGCGAATATTACTTCGGTCAGTGCAGCGAAACATCTTGAACCGTCTGACCCTTTGGCCTCGAGGAGAATCGATCGAGTCCCCTGCACTCGGCTGGATTTTGTTTTAGTTATTGGTGTTGTTTTGGAGGGCATAGATTTTTTGTAAAAAATATTTCAACGATCAAGTGGAAAAACGATGAGGTTCCTTCTGTCTCGTCAAATGTTGGAAAATATATAATATCATTTTCATACTAATGTCTCAATATTTATCCAGTTATTGCAATAACATTTATTCAATCGTGTTTCGGGATCATTTTTCTGTATATTTTCAAGCTTGAAAAAAATTTATATAAAATTATTCCGGAATATCGCCTGTTTAAAGTTAGCAAGTTAAATAATCAAGAACAAATTTTTATTGTTCTTGGCACTTCATAAATATATTTTTTTTAATCATTTTTTATCAATTTTATTACCTAGACCCCTGACTTTTAATTCCCTTAGTTTCAATATCACTTTTAATAAATATTAATTAAATTTTTCATTTTGTATTTGCTGCTGAAGTCAAAATGACTTGCGAAAAGTACTTATAAATATGCACTAAATGTTCTAAAAGTTATTGATTGGACGAAAACTGTTGCACCGTTAGTTAAGAAAGTTTTTTCGACGTCTTAGCAAAAGGTTTCATTATTTCATATAATAAAATTTAAAGATAATATGGATCGTCATCTACACTGGACCCTTGATTTGCTTGATATTTAAATCCACATATTTGATTTCCACGATATTTTGATCTATCGACAGCTCCTGTTGAAGATTTCCTAGTCCTATTAGGCTCCAAAACATTTTTTCAGGTTTTTAAAAGGCGTTTTAAAGACAAATAACCTAAGCTCGTAACAAAACACGTTGCACCAAGGCAATAAGGAATTGCTGTCGTCTTCGCAACAACCTTTTTCAGCCAACATTGTAAACTAAATTTCAGCAGGCTGCAGTAAACCGAAGATCGTAAACACTTTAGAAACGTGAGGTTCCCATATGTGCGACGCCAATGTACCGGAAAGCCGCTTAAACAGCTTTAAAGTTCCACTTTGTAACTTATTTTAATTTTAGTTACAATTGACATGCCATTGTATAGTTAAGTAGAGCAAACCCTTCTGGCATTTTGCTTCAGATTGCAGACATTCACCCGACTACACAAGAAAAATATAACTCAATATCAGCTGTTAGAAAAACTTCTCCTGAAAAGTTTTGCTCTTTCATAATTTTAAGTTAACTCGGTTAATTCGCCACAAAATGTCAGCAAACTTGCTTAAATTTATACCTGAGCTTACCGAACCGAATCATCGTCTTTAGTTCGCAAGCGAAAGCTCAGCCAAAGCAGTAAGAAACGAAAATTTATGATAACTGAGGAATTCCGATCGTCGGAATTGTCGGATGTTCAAGAAAAGTGACAGATTAACGCGATTTATTAGCGATCGGTTCATTAAGTTTCGCCGGATTGAACTACTCGATGTAGTTCCAAACTTTTCCAACTTCCTCAATAATGCGCTTCCGGTTTTGGCATTCACGGTTTTTCCCTAAAGGTCTGTTTTCGCCATACAAATGGAAATCGACGAATGGGGACCATAAAGAGTGGATGTCGTTGGGCGATTAGGGAGTTTTGGCTTGCTGCGGCTGCGAAAAAGTTTTGATGAAATGTTAAAGGTAAATATAAATGTGGGTATAGATATTGAGATAGGTATTTGTAAAACTTGTATTGTCAATATTTGGTTTGAAAAATGATGTCGCAGAAGATTTCAGAAGAACAAAAGGACAAGTTTTAAGTACGTATTAGATGCCATGGTAACACCGGAACTTTTTTTACTAAAGTGAAAAACCTTCTAACAATTGTAAGGCTATTCCACTCACTAGACATCACAAAACTATTTTAAACGCTTCCCAAATCGCAAAATTAGCAACAGCAAACAACCAACGAACAAACAATGATGAATGGAACCAGATAAACGCTATAGAAAAAAACGGGATAGACCTCCTGGTAGATTGTTGATTTTCCGTGTCTGAATTTTGCCATGATTTTGCCAAAGTTTAACTTTCGACCGAAAAAGGAAATTTGTGAAAACTGGTCGCGAGGTTCCGATTTTCCCACAACAATGCCGAGTATACAAGCGCACTCGTACGTATACATGCCTACCATTATTATACAGCGCCGTTATCGTGTATCAGCGCTTGGCTATCTTGTCGAATAAATCGGCGTGCAGCGGCAACAATAGCTATAGTAGCGATAAGCATCCAAAGTGGTCGAGCCAATTAAAAATGGCGAGTGGCGCCAACCGAACTGGCATTTCAATTTGTTACTACTTTAGGGTTGAAATTATTATTTAATATGCGATTTAGGAGCGATATAGTTTTCATTATCGTTTTTATTACGTTGAAAGGAGATGTGATAAACTAACGAATTGGGTTGCTAAAAAGCCAATGTTAGTGATAAGATCACACTAATTTTTGGAAGGGCTCAATGAAACACTGAAATCTTTTCAGCTTTCATGTGGATGTTTCGGCCATTTATTAAGCAGGAAAACGTAGATGAATAAATGTCCTAAAAAATTTCCACTTTTGTGTAAAAAAAAAGTGTGAATGTAGAGTATAATAAACCTGTTTTTTTTGCTTTAATGACATTGAAAAAGAATTGGACTGATATGGCTTTTACTTGATGAAAATCCATTTAACACAGATTTATGACAATTGTTTCGGCAACACGGTGTTGCCGAAACAGCTGTCATAAATCATTAAAAAGTGTGAAAATCTGAACATTTTTTGTACTAAGTTAATTGTATTACATTGAAAAAGCTTTCGATACCAGGTGACCTACGAAATATACTTGAGGGGATGATTCCAGAGACAAGGTGGCTCATTAAGTCACCTCGCGATGAACGAAACAATTAAAAGACTTCAAAAAACTCCACGACGCAACTCTGACGTGAATTTGAACAGTTCTGTGAGAATAACAGCTTATGATATCTTAAGCTTCAACTTTGTAACACTATCATCGTACAAGTGCCATCCTTCAAGGATGTCCAAATAACAAGGATCAAGAACATCAACGAAGAAATCAGATTTCAAAATATTACGGCGTCCGCCATGAAGAAGTTTCTAGCAACCGAAATAAAAGGTCTACGAAAAGAAAACACTGAGAAGAAGATCAAGTCACAGATGGCCAGGATTAAGAATGAAAACATCAGCGATAAGTACAAGATTGAAACAGTTAGCGCATGGGTCCAAAGGAGGAGGGCAGAGAGAATGAAGACCGATTGGTGACGAGGTTCATGACAACATCCCTTTAGGAAAGAAAAGTCGTAGCCGACCATGAAAGAGATGAAAGGACACTCTGGATTAAACAGCTCCTAAACCTGTTACTATAAATCAGAAGTAAAAATAAATGTGAATTTCTACAATCACATTTTTCTACAAAATTTCGTAAGAAGTTTGTGAATTCACACTTATTGAGAGAAATTTATGACAATGACAAATGATTTTGGAGTTCAGGCACTGGCATTTGGATAAAATACTCGCATAAACACTTTTCCAAAAATAGAAAGACGCCATTAAATCTACGATAGAAAGTCTTTCGGTTTACCATGCTATTAGAAGCCACCTAATGTGCACAAATAAAGAAAAATATGCACAATGACGTCGATTAATTGGATAAAATAATTTATACCATCTAAATGCATTCACACTGCGTATAGGCAAATGTTTCCATTGAGGTTAATTCCGCGTAATAGGGATTTGAGTAATGTTTCTGGTATTAGTTTTTAAACGCAACTAAGTAGGTGTGTAACGTGTATTTCCAGGATTTAATCTGGTTTAACGACTGCTCGCTGGCGTAAAGAAATATGAACACGGTTATCGTAAATTTTTTAGTCGCTCACGATTCGGAGACAATTTTTTTTAAGTTGCTCAAATACCGTTACAATCGTGTAAGCAACATAATTTTCGGAATAAACATGATATCGTCGGTAGGATTCTCCGAAACTGTGTTTTCTGGTCATCAAGGCAACGTTAGTGAATTTCCGGAAAGACGAAGTTAAAAAAACTCATTAGGAAGGAAAGGGCGCTGTTGAAAGTCGATTGCCAGTTGAAAAAACGAATAACTCTCAAAATGACATCTTGGCATCGGTAGTTCAATAAAAATAAAACCAAACCAACCAAATAGTTGATGTGTAATTTTTGTATTTATTGATTTTGCGTAACTGATTTATACCGATTTTTTTAAGCGATGGTGAATAATATTGGACATCTGTCAATAGTTTTGAATTATGATTGACTTTTCTTAATAACAATTGTCAATGTTTTCAGAATGAAGGATGCTTTGCTCTTGCAGAAAATTCATATTTTCCCAAACTTTCTATAGTGCTCAAAAATTCAGTATTTCAAGTTTTAGATCATGCAGAACTTTAAACAATGAATAAATAAGTTATCTGTATGAACTTAACCGGACGTACTCTTTATGTCACACTTATTAAAATACTCATATATATTAACATATTTACCAGTCTTGGTGAGTTTTTATTTTTGAATTATCAGAAATTACAGAAGTAAATTTAACCGGATCTACTTTCAGCCGAAAATATTGCGTATAATTATCGATTGTTGATATTGATATATTCATGCGTCTTTGCATACAAAATGAGCAAATTAGGCGCTCGTCTGAGCGTATAAGCGAATCACAAAAGGGTGTCACAGTCTGCTGAAATTTTGCGGTTCCGCTCATTGAAAACGCAACCACTCTACTATAATAAATTGGTGGGCGTCACCCACTTTTGTATTCCGCGTTTCGTTTTATCCACCCACATGATTATATTCAAACATAAACGCAGCCTGGAATCATAATTTGATAAATCTGCCACTCGAACTACCATCACATGAACAATTATTTTGACTCCAAGTACCTCTTGACAAGTGATGAATTCTAGCATAACATGTTCCATGCGAAAAGTTTGAAATATTAAAATTAGCATTAATTTTATTATGCCTATATGCCTCTCACTTCTCAAAGTAAATATTTAGGTACATATCCCTCCATTTACACTGTCAAAGCAATGACAGAAGATATATTTCAATGATTCCCTTTTTTGAATCTTTGAAGACTGTGTTTCGTAATTTATTTTATTTAATTTAGTAAGATATGTCTCGTTACAAAAGTAGAAAAGAAAACAGCACTCACTCGACAACACAATATCTTGTTTGAGTTTCCAGAGTTTGGTACAGGGTGGTTGCGAAATTTTAAATACCAGCTAACCAAAAATGCCTTCATATACAATAAAAATTCCTGTGATCGTTCGTTTCTTTGCTCTGGATTTTCTCACGCCTATAACTCAATTTTACGAGTTCCGTATGTGCGATTATTGAAGGCGAAAGTTTTCATCTTAAATGGGTAAACCGGAATCATTATTCCGATTCTCAAAAAGACCGGAAATAAATTCGAAGCATTTGTCACTGTCGTCAGTAAGGGTTGAGCTCGAAGACCCCTTATTATCTACATATTTAAATTTAAAGGGGTCGGTATTTCCTTACAAAAAAAGGAAAGAAATGGAAACTGTTGTAAAATGGAATATTTAATTGAGAATTGTAACACTCTGTCATAAATAACTAAGTGATTAAAAAGCAGTTTGCAAAGAGCACTACCGGGTGCGCAAAAGCAAAGCGTGATTAAAAAAAAAGAAACTCGTTTAATTTTAAAATTCCAACTTGCTTCGTCTGGCGTACAAAAGCGCTGCTTTTGTATTTGAGCTTTCCTTAATTAAATGGAAAACTTTGGCTCTAATCATGGGGAATGAATGTTTGCAGAGATGTAAAATATAATTCGGTTTAATGAAAGCGTTTTACTCTGTTTTACGTTCCAGTTAATCTGCTGCATTGCAACATAAAACAAAATTTAGTTAGGGCTAGAATTATCTAACTCTTAAAAAGTTTCAATTATTTAGAAATCACGTCCCATTTTAGGACATTTGTTTAAATGACCCAAGCAAGTGGTTAAGGTATTTTTCATAATGCAATTTTACCAAGATGAACAGAGACCCTCCTTTGGTTCAAGCATTTGTCGACGCGGTTTGTCTTCCCGGCGGTAGGTGGCGCTATGTTCTTTATTAATTTGAATTTGATTTTTTTTACAACTGTTTATATATTTTGCAAATTCTGGTGCTTGCAATCTCTTTTTTTTTTTAGTTAAGTTTAAGTATTAGTATTTTTCTTTTATAATTTCTATTTTCATTCGGTGATTTTTGTTCATCTGTCGGCTGAAATTTTAAATAAATTTTTAAAACTAGGCTTCTAAAGAATGGTGATACTATTAGCAGTGTTTATTCATTGGTAAATAAAAATGATGCCTTAACAATAATTGTTGTCGGTCAAAATTCGAAATTCATTTGATATGACTACAAAACACATACAAAAAAAGTAAATGTGTCGCTGCTACAGAAAACGTAACTTAAATTTTCAAATAATATTTTATCTATGTTTTAAGACATTTTAAAAACGAAAAACATATTTTTTTACCCCCGACCCAAATCTATACTCTGACTTATTATCATAATGCTAAAATCACTTACATTCTTGGTTTGAAGTTGAATCACGGCAACTTTTGAATATTCAATGACACCTCCAGTATTTTTTGATTTTTTGATTCAGGAAATTTTTTTCTACTGCTTCCATTTTTTTTTATTTGGCTTACTTGCCATTTGACTTTGAAAAAGTTATCTGAGCGACTGCGATCATAACAACAATGATTGAAAAACATGTTATTTCATTATTTTAGAGGTTATTTGGCTTTAGATAAATAAAAGGCTTCTACTTAGAAATTTTCCGATCATGAAAAGATGATGTGCATTTATAATTCAAAAGTCATTTTCAGTCATGCACCAAGTATTATGGTCGAAAAATAGCACATCACACTCTATCGAATCTTCCAAATTTCAAATCGCTATCTACAAATGTTTAACTATTTAGTTTAGAGTGTGCCTTCGTTCCTGGGCCACGCTGTATGTCGTAGGCATATAATTGCTTTTTGCCCACGACGTATGCGATAATAAAAACATTTAATCGGACCATAGGTCAATCAAAGATATACTGAGACAAATGGAATCATACAGAGGTACGCGGAATAATATGTTGTTATCAAATTATAAGGAATGCTGTTGCGTCCTTAACACTATTTTCGAACTTAGCTTAATGTTACGATCAATTGTTAATATCTTAAATGCGCACACACACAAACACAATCCCTTGCAGATATTTCATATTTTGTGTTATATCAAGGAGCACTAAAACAATAATCTACTATGCAAAATAAACTTTCTTTGTTAAAAGGCTTTTATTCATCTTAATGTCTCCTGATTTCTAAGTATTGAAGGTACCAGTGGTTGGTGCATTACAGTTATGCTTGTAAAATTCCTTGCTTAAAAGTGCTTATCTATGCACAGCTGAAACCAATACGTAAGAGTTTTGAAACTTCTCTCGTTTATACGTTTATTGAAGAAAGAGCGCAAATGTTGGTACCTTTTTCGTCTGTAAACGTTAGCTTTTACATGTAGAAAAGAGATTTGTATATAATTCCAAGCATTTTTCTACCATTTCCGATGAACTACCAAATATAACCTACCGCTTTGATTTTGGGGTTTTTATTTTTTTAATTATTCGTATCTGTTTTGAAGTTTAAAACCTATTTTCCATAAATGACTGCTAATTTGAGTCACCGAATTGAGAAAGGGATAACGGTATTGAATGTTAAAAAAGATAAAACTGATAAAGGTATCAAAAATCTCCCAAATTCCTTACCTACTTACTTTTACTTATGTTTAATACAAAAACTTTATATGAGCTAAATATGAAACAAAAAATTGTCATCTGTTTGAAAAAAACTCTTTCATCACCTAGTTTACCTACTTGTAAAACCAAAATCTCACAAACCGAAATTTCGGTCCTTTTTTATTGTTTCACAACCTTCTGAAAATGTAAAACAATTAAAATCGCTGTAAATGACATGATGAAGCAGAAAAAAAGGCAATACATAAAATCGCTTCGAGAATTGACGACAGAGGATATTAGTGGTAAGCTACGCTTAATCCCCACATCTGAGATAGGTAAGTACTTCGCGCTAATATTAATCCGATCTCTCATTAGCGACTCGGCATGTGGCTTGTCCAGCAGATATTTGCATATTCCGTGTTTATCTTTGCAGTTGCGACCACTGCCGTTTTTGCAATAAAACAGCTGCCAAACAGATTGAGCGTACCGCTTATAAATATTAATAAATTTTAAGTCCCGGCGGCCCCCTTTCCCGCTGTCGTACTACTTGTTTAAGTTGTTACAAGTCAAACCGGGCGCAGCTTTATCCAAAAGTTGTGTAACGTTTTTATCGGCTTCTACAGCTATATCTGGTACTAAAAAAAATCCGAAAGAGTTCTTTTTGTCCTGTCTGAAGTGCTCGTTATTGGAAAGTAAAAGTTTTGTAGGAATAAAGGTTCTTCTTGTAGTGCCCATCTGGTGCGGATATTGACAGTTCACCGCAACGACAACCGACAAATTCTTTCTCGACTTTCAGCTCATATTGAGTGTCATTTTCCAGTCTTCTAATGTTCCGTGCTCTATCATAGAGTAGATCTCTTGTGAAAGTTCACTGAGTGGCACATTAGGGAATTGCAATTGCCCCTGGCTGCAGAGACTTTCAAACGAGGTGGTCCATTGGTTTTGTTTGAAGGCTTTCTTTCAAACAACGAAGATGCAAGTTTGTATTACAAAGATCCAAGAATTTATACTTTTTTTTTTCGTAGTTCACACTCACTTAACTTGATATCTAATTTTTTTTTATACCCAATACCCAATTAAACACTGTTGCATGCGTTTCCGATTCTTTAATCAAGATAATTTTGGTATTTTGACCTTTCTTGGTTCTGATGATAACGTGGCGTCACTCTGTGAATGTATTGGTACTGTTCTGCAAAAATGTACCCATGTACTAATGGTTGCAGAAAGTATGTAACACATTCAGACACTCGTATTAAACACATAAACAACATAATTTAATGGAATTTAAGCTCAATCACAGTGTTAAGAATATTTAACATTTAAACGAACTCTACCTTTGGTCTGTAGTCCTGAAATATTCGAGGATCAAATAAAAGCAATTCCATTTTTTTTTTGAGTTTGATATTTAAAAGTGGGTTCCGTAAACCCAGATTAAAAACTTTTAATATTAAAACATTATTATCACCGCCCAACAAAGTACGCTGTCGTTTTTTTTCATAATATTAGTAATCATAATCAATAAATGATACCCATTTTAAATTGAAGTGATCTATTAAAGCGTTCAATCTAAATTACATAGAAGTAAAATCATTAATATTTTTCTTTCTTTCTTTTACAAGTTTTGCAAAGTAGAATTTAAAAAAATGTACTTAAGTTTCAAGTTCCAAAAAGGCACAAGATTTTTTTTTATTTGTTGTATTTATACATATGTTTATGTGTTATTTCAAGAAAATTTTAGATTCACAAAAATAGTTTCAAAATAACTAAATGGTGAGTTGAGAATATATGGAGTTTTTTTTACTTCAGGACATACACATAAATAATTGTAGTGCATTGCATAACTGAAATTTGTTTTAACTAGTTTTGGTTACTTAGAATTTTGCAATATTGCAAAAAGTGTAAAATGTTTAAAAAGCGATAATTAAAAAGTAACATTAAATTCTTTAATTCTTCCTCTTCGCACATTTTAATTACAGGTAAAAAAAACAAATATTTATAAATAAGGAGTGTTAATTTTGTTTGTGGTTTTCCTAAGTAGTTTTGTTTTTTTCTAATTTTTCATTCCATTTAAATTTTTCAAATAATGTATTGTAATGTAAAATTAGTATAATTAAAAAAAAATAACTTGACTAGTTTCTGATTTTAAGTGTTTAAGTTGATGGCAGGTGCTGCATGATTTTTTAAATGTCACGCTTGTGGGTCCGTGCGTACTGGACGGACGGGCAGATGCCACAATTCATGCTTGTTTTTTATCTTTTTTTTTGAGTTCTTAAGATATTATATTTCGATCTCGACGACGATGACGATACACTTTGGATATCATCGAGAGCAGGTGGATAGCTAATTATTTTATCGTATAGCGTGATTATAAGTACTATAAAGCCCAATTAGCAATTATCATTATTAGATGTTAAAATTGTGAACATTTTGAAGTTCATTTTGGAATTATTTCATTTTGCGCATTTTGTTTACCATAAGGTGCCGATCAGAGATGAAGCGAAAGGGCTTTTCAAGGTTAAAACGGGCAAACTTTACAATGTTTCGATTTCGCCCCAGTACCAGATGCTGGCGGTTCTCATTTGACGTATCCTTCGATCTCCGTATGGCTTCCCGACGATGCAGATGCGAGATTTCAAGAACGGAACGGCATAGTGGGGTATCAAGGGCAGATGGCACACGACCCAGAGTTTGTGCCCGTGCCTCAGATTAAACATTTGACTATTAGTATTTGCCCAGTCATAATAACACACAATAACGCGTTTTACCACAAACCGAAACTCAATTTTATGTACTCGACGCGCATTTCGCCCACCAAGTTGGCATCTTCAGGAGAAGATTAAAACTAAACCTAACAACAAATTGGCACGGCCATGGGAAATTGTTTATCTCCTTTCCTGGCTGAACTTTTCATGCATCATTTTGAACATAATGCTAAAGAAAATTTCGAGTGCTTTCCTAGGATATGGTATAGATACGTCGACGATGTTTTCGCGGTTTTTGATACAACTTGCATGGATTTAAATGACTTTATTTCAAACTTGAATAATTACTTCCCATCTATTAAATTCACATATGAAATAGAAAGTAACATGTAGTTGCCTTTTTTGGACGTTCTCGTTATCACAAACAGTGAAAATCATATAGTTTTTGACATTTATACGAAAGACACTAGCACTTTAAGATACATAACCAATTATTCTAACCATGCTTTTCAACATAAAATGGTAAGTTTTAATTTTCTAGTCCATAGACTTGTCACATGTCCTTTAAATCAAGAAAGGTTTGAGGTGGAAAGAAGCTTTATAATAAAGGTGGCTAGAATCAATGGCTAAGAAGATAGTTTTATCGATAAGTTAATTAGGCAATTTAGATTTAAAAACAAACTTCAAAAATCAACGACTTTTCAAGCTGATAAGAAAAATTTAGAAGTAGTATCAATCCCTTTCTGGACTTGATAGAGTCTTCAGGGCCGCAGGTCTTCGAAGTGTCTATCAGTCCGGATCAAAATTAAAAAATCTCTTGGGTAATCCCAAGGATAAACTAGATGCCCTTGAAAAGTCGGGAATTTATGAAATATGCTGTAACGATTGTGACAAGCCATATGTAGGGCAAACCAAAAGATCAATCAATGTTAGATTTAAGGAACATTTAGCTCATTTAAAATTTGGTAGATTAGATAAATCAATTGTAGCCGAACATATGTTCAACAATAATCATAAGGTAGATATAAGTAATTAGATGCCTATGAAAGCTGAGAAATTGTTAAGAGAGGGAATAAGGCACTGAACAAGGACAGAGGTCCAATCCCATTTAGCCCATTATACGCGCTGATTGGTTGGGTGAACAGTGCGTAATTCCCTCTCCCACTTCCCGATGTGTATATAGAGAGCATCTGTCTATTAAGTTTAGTTTTAATCTTCTGAAGATGCCAACTTGGTTGGCGGAACATAATGCTAAAGAAAATTTAGAGTACTTTAATAGGATATGGTATAGATGCGTCGACGATGTTTTCGCGGTTTTTGATACAACTTGCATGGATTTAAATGACTTTATTTCAAACTTGAATAATTACTTCCCATCTATTAAATTCACATATGAAATAGAAAGTAACATGCAGTTGCCTTTTTTGGACGTTCTCGATATCAAAAACAGTGAAAATCATATAGTTTTTGACATTTATAGGAAAGACACTAGTACTTTAAGATACATAACCAATGATTATAACCATGCTTTTCAACATAAAATGGCAATTTTTAATTTTCTAGTCCATAGACTTGTCACATGTCCTTTAAATCAAAAAAGGTTTGAGGTGGAAAGAAGCTTTATAAAAAAGGTGGCTAGAATCAATGGCTATGAAGATAGTTTTATCGATAAGTTAATTAGGAAATTTAGATTTAAAAACAAACTTCAGAAATCAACGACTTTTCAAGCTGATAAGGAAAATTTAAAAGTAGTCTCAATTCCTTTCTCTCCCCAATATACAAGTGGACTTGATAGAGTCTTCAGGGCCGCAGGTCTTCGAAGTGTCTATCAGTCCGGATCAAAATTAAAAAATCTCTTGGGTAATCCCAAGGATAAACTAGATGCCCTTGAAAAGTCGGGAATTTATGAAATATGCTGTAACGATTGTGACAAGTCATATGTAGGGCAAACCAAAAGATCAATTAATGTTAGATTTAAGGAACATTTAGCTCAATTAAAATTTGGTAGATTAGAAAAATCAAGTGTAGCCGAACATATGTTCAACAATAATCATAAGGTAGATATAAGTAATTTAAAATTATTTAAACATGTAAATAATAGTAGAAAATTAGATGCCTATGAAAGCTTAGAAATTGTTAAGAGAGGGAATAAGACGCTGAACAAGGACAGAGGTCCAATCCCATTTAGCCCATTATACGCGGTGATTGGTTGCGTGAACAGTGCATAATTCCCTCTCCCACTTCCCGATGTGTATATATATATAGAGAGCATCTGTCTATTAAGTTTAGTTTTAATCTTCTCCTGAAGATGCCAACTTGGTTGGCGAAACATAATGCTAAAGAAAATTTCGAGTACTTTCCTAGGATATGGTATACATACGTCGACCATGTTTTCGCGGTTTTTGATACAACTTGCATGGATTTAAATGACTTTATTTCAAACTTGAATAATTACTTCCCATCTATTAAATTCACATATGAAATAGAAAGTAACATGCAGTTGCCTTTTTTGGACGTTCTCGTTATCAAAAACAGTGAAAATCATATAGTTTTTGACATTTATAGGAAAGACACTAGTACTTTAAGATACATAACCAATGATTATAACCATGCTTTTCAACATAAAATGGCAAGTTTTAATTTTCTAGTCCATAGACTTGTCACATGTCCTTTAAATCAAGAAAGGTTTGAGGTGGAAAGAAGCCTTATAAAAAAGGTGGCTAGAATCAATTGCTATGAAGATAGTTTTATCGATAAGTTAATTGGGAAATTTAGATTTAAAAACAAACTTCAGAAATCAACGACTTTTCAAGCTTATAAGGAAAATTTAAGAGTAGTCTCAATTCCTTTCTCTCCCCAATATACAAGTGGACTTGATAGAGTCTTCAGGGCCGCAGGTCTTCGAAGTGTCTATCAGTCCGGATCAAAATTAAAAAATCTCTTGGGTAATCCCAAGGATAAACTAGATGCCCTTGAAAAGTCGAGAATTTATGAAATATGCTGTTACGATTGTGACAAGTCATATGTAGGGCAAACCAAAAGATCAATTAATGTTAGATTTAAGGAACATTTAGCTCATTTAAAATTTGGTAGATTAGAAAAATCAAGTGTAGCCGAATATATGTGCAACAATAATCATAAGGTAGATATAAGTAATTTAAAATTAGTTAAACATGTAAATAATAGTAGAAAATTATATGCCCATGAAAGCTTAGAAATTGTTAACAGAGGGAATAAGGCACTGAACAAGGACAGAGGTCCAATCCCATTTAACCCATTATACGCGCTGATTGGTTGCGTGAACAGTGCGTAATTCCCTCTCCCACTTCCCGATGTGTATATATATAGAGACCATCTGTCTATTAAGTTTAGTTTTAATCTTCCCCTGAAGATGCCAACTTGGTTGGCGAAACGCAGGTCGAGTACGTAAAATGGAGTTTCGGTTTGTGTTAAAACGCGTTATTGCGTGTTAGTGCAGTGCCGAAGGTTCCAGTCAAGAGTTTGACAGTCATAATGACGCTCTATTAGACTCATGATTTGGTGTATTTAAAATAGGTTTAATTGCTAATAATAGTTAAAATGTACATGCAAATGATGTTTATATGAAATAAATGAAGGAGAGGGCTTAAAATAAAATACAATAAATGGAATTTTTAAAACTGAAAAAATGTAAATATATATAATAGGCTATGCAACAAGTTTGATAAACGACACTTTACTGACCAGTTTGTTTTGGCACTTGGAAGTTTATAAACGTGTGTGTGTTCAAAAAGTAAGGTTACTTTTATCAAAAAGTATTTATTTGTTAATCAATGTTAATGTTGTCTCCTTCAAAGTTATCCCCCCCCCCCCAGATATATTACACTTGTGTCAACGTTTTTTTCAATTCTCGAAGCACTTCTGGTAAGCACTTTCTGATATAGCCTTCCAGCGATTTTTGCCATGTCACTTCTCTAATAGTGATTCGACGATTTTTCAACACCATTTGTTTCACTTCTTCAACGCTTTCATCAGTTATTGACGAGGTTCATCATCGGCGTCTTCTCGTCCATCTTGGACCAGCCCATACCACATATAAACATTTTTTTTGCTCAAAGTAGACTCACCATGTGCCGTTGTGAATATTTCTAATGTTTTGCAGTACTTTATTTCATTTTTTACACAAAATTTTATGCAAATTCTTTGTTCCATTTTGTTTAACAGCAGAAAATTGCACACAAAACGCTTCTATCTCACAAAAAAAAGTAAACGTGCAAACTGGCAACAAATATCGAAGATCGAATGTACGTAGCCCGCCCAATTACAAAAGTCAACTTACTTTTTGAACACACCACGTACATTCACTGGGTAACGCGATGAACACTTATAGAACCGCCAAGACTGACAAATGTCAGTGTTTTAAATACCTAACGAAAATATACATCCGATCTGAAGCACATATCCCTATAATAAAATTACGGACTTCATATGAGAACTCCGATGGAAGATTTATAAAAAATTATTGCACAACAATGGATAGGACGAAATCTACTCTAAAGCTATAGCTACACTACACAATGATTTTGTTTGTTACAAATGTAGGCATGGGTAATACTTTTTATGTACACCACATTGACATGAATTTGTTTTAAATATACTCTCTAGTATCGGAATAACAAAAATCATGCATAGTTTCCCAACGATATTGGTTATTAAATTCTACTTTTAAGCAATAAACTAAAGTTAAATTCAAACTACTTAAATACCAACGACTTTCATCCCAAGATACATCGTATTCCGTTAGAAAAAAAGTGGAGTTCATTTTCCTTAACTTGACAATTGAAGATCATGTTTTTCTTTTTTGTAGTATATTATGCAACTAGTTTTATAAAAGTAGACTTTAGCCACGCGGGTTTGTTTAGGCTCAAGCGGAGCACGGCGGAGCGAGTGTCCGTAAAAGGTTATAACTAAGTTTTTTTCATCACCCTCACGAGTGACGCGATGAATGCAGAACGCATGCGGAACCATCAGAGAAGACAAACTTCAAAAACACTATCATTTTGTCTTCTATACAATCATGTGAATTTTTATTTATTTATTATCCAATTGTACCTCTAAAGTAAGTGCAAATAATAAAATACTAACAGCGTAAATTATTACCGAACCAAAAAATTGTTTTGCAAATCATTTAAAAAAGAGGACACACTGTATTGCTAAATTTTTTACGATAAGTGGTAGGTTTTAAGTTGTACGGTGAATACCTACTTAATTATATATTAAAAAATTAAAGTACTTAGGGTCGAGTCAATATTTTGCTTATAATAAAATTGAATTTTCTGTGAATTGCCCGAGATCTCGCACATTGATACTTTGACCTGGTACTTTATTTTTAGCAAATGTTAAGATTTTTAGTGGAATTTATATTTAAACTAATCAAAACATATATAGAGCTATAATTACGAATTTGTTAAATTAATATTATTTTTGTCGGCGTATGCTAACACGCACTGTAAAAAAGGTTTATTTACAAGACGCACACGGCGGAAGTTGACTATCACATTTCCTTGGTCCGATGTTATCCATTTCCAATGGCATCACGTACACCGAATTAAATTTAGTAATTGTTGATCCAGAGGACCAAACAAATATAGCACATAACTAATATACTGATTCAAATTTTGTAGTGTTCTGCAAGTTCCTCAGTGAAAACATAAATCATGTGGTTCAAAACAATTGACAAACTTTAAATAGACATGGCTTTATACTTTTAGCTAATATAATTGTTCAAAATTAATGTTTAAAAATACGGAATATTGTAAATGAAGACCATATATTAAAAATTGCAAAAAAAAATTGTTCAAACGTCGGGTTTTGATAAATAACAACTCTATATTGCTAATTTTTATATTGTGCCAAAAGTCTTGAAAGTGTTGAACTTTTTATTGTTTGGAATAAAATAATTCAACACTGTTAAAAACATCTTAGCGCGGTTTATTAAAATAAAATTAGTGAAAAATATATCACTGTAACATAAATGAAGATCAGCGAAAGAACGCAGTTGCTTCGTTGAGATTTCTTAACTAACTACCTACAAACGGTCTTAAAAAGGCATCATAGAACCATGTGGTATATATCATTCAGAAGTACCAATAAGCAAAAAACGGACCAAAAGTAACACCAGCACTTTAATAGCAAAATATCTAAAAGGTGCAGATGTTACAAATAATACAATTTATGAGTCTTCATAAATCTCAACAAAAAGTGCTTCAAAAAACACGCGATTAAATTGAAATCTCTGTTAAGTGCTAAATTATAAGTTCTGTGTCAATCTAGTATGTTATGCAACGAGAAAAGGTAAAGGGTAAATGATAATGCTATAAGCAGGAACGTCTGATTAGATTACCTGACAGGTTTTAACAGTTTGCAATTTTGAATTATGACTAAATGTACGCTGTTTGAAAAACCTCCGGGTCCAAGTTATTGCTAAGGCTTATTAGGATTAGAATATAACAGTTCTGTTAAATACAGAATGTTTCATTTTAAAAATGAAAATCGGGATAACTTATATATGTATTGCGACAAACGAGTCGTCTTTTTGCCAGTGTTTTTAAGGGCATTTCCCGTTTTAAAATCCAGCAGTAGTCCACCATCATCGTTATGCTCCATCTGCCTTGGTATCGCCGTTCCATTTCCTTGATGTTCTGGTGAAACCTCTCACCCTGTTCTTCGCTAACTGCTCCAAGATTATCAAGTGTGAAAACAGGAAATGCTCTTTCAAACTCATAATACGACCCAGACGATGAGAGTGTTGTAACATATTTTGAACAATACTTTCGTAGTTTTCGTCCTTAGAGTTCTCAAGAAACTTATCAATGATTGATTGATTTCTCCTGTTGAATCCTTGAACATTACATGAACAAAAATAACAATTACCACTGTAATTCCTTCTTTCCATATTTATACGTTCCTGCAGCACTATGACCAATACAACCAAACTGAGCATAAACAAGTAACAACACTGTGTTGAGGCTTCTGCGTCAACTCTATTGCTTTGCAGAGAAAACAGGCAGTGTTGCCAAATCACATTTAATTTCATAAAAATTTAAAAATCATGCCTAACATTGAACAAACATATTAATATCATAGGAATGTATATTAATAACATAATGTTTTTAAGATATAGAACGTTATAAAAAATGACGTGATCCCAAATAGCACAAGGACGTCCGTAAAACGTCCTCGGATATCTGACGGGACATAGAGCTTATATCTTAGGGATACACTGTTTCAGCTAAAGGATATCCTTAAGACGTCTCAAGGATATACGATGTTCCTAATTGGAACGTCCACAGTATATCAGATACATATGTCAGTAGGATGTTTGTTAGGACATACTACGGATATCCAGTTATACTAGTTGAGACGTCGTTAGTATATCCGACTGTGAGGATATAGGATATATCTTATATAGATATTATAAGATTATAAGTTATTTCCAACAGCCTATGAGAAATACTGGAAAGGTAATGTCCAGTAGTCCAATTGGTTGTACGACAACAAAAATTCTATTTCAGTATTTGGTACTCGCGTGTGATAGCAGGCGATATTTGAAATGTACAAGTTTTTTCCAATTAATATTTCATCTTTAATTTTGCCTTTGATGGTAAAGGTGAAGGACTGCCGATTGATACCATTAATAAAACACATTTTATACACATCTGATTTTTTTCTATTGTAGATCTGAAAAAATTGTAGGTATGTAATATAGCAAAAATATAGAACAACCTAACCTAAAATATCTTAAAAATAGAGTAAGACGCTATATCTTGAACTAAACCCTAAAAGAATAACTAATATTTGACAGGCTTCCTGTCATTCTTTGATGAAAGTAGCTCTTTTCAGCCAAGCAGCTATTGAATTCTCACATTCTTTTGATGTTTGTGATGTGCTTGCCTTCTTATCCGCATCTGAAAATATTTTAGTTTTGAGAAAGACAGCTTTACTTTATAAAAAACAATAAAAAGAACGAGACTGGTATCTTATATGTTTAAAAAACAGATTTAAAATATCTGCCTTTTAAGTAAAGGCTTGATTTGACGCTGATAGAACTCTAATGAAAGTGATCTTAGATGCTGATCTCCACGATGATGTAGGTAGACATTTATGTATTTCATTTCATTAAATACAAACCTTATCGGTAAGATCTTTTTCATAATAGTAGATACTATCGCGCGCAAAAAAAAACTAGATCAAATATGTCTTTTCAGTTTGACAGTAAGGGCCTGTTCTAATGCATTCTTCTATTCTTGCATCCATTTTAAGGAAAAAAATACTGACTATACTATAAAACTAAAAACATTGTTCGGGAGGAATTTCTCTAACATTGCTTACTTTAATAAAAAATTATTTTAGTTTTGTGTGCCTAAATTTAACTGCTCAAAAATCATGAAGAGAAAGTGGATTGTATTTTTGTTTTCAAAAACGAAAAGAAGTCTAAAATCAAAAAACATATGTGATCTGAAACGTATAACATAGGTTTAGGTTACAAAAAAGTTAGTTTTATCTTAACTCTGTCCAGCAATCACTCCTCAAAAAAGTATCTATCTATTTAGAGGATATCTGTGGTATATCGTGTATAGTAAATCCACAAGCTATCCATTCATAGAATGTATTTTACAGTATATCCTTAGTATATATGCTAACGCATATCCTAAGAATATCCTCCACATGTTCCGGGACATGCGAGTTGAATGGGATATTGACCGGATATACTGGAGATATTGTGTGGTATCTGGGATAGAGCAAAAATATGGTGTTATTGGGAAAAGGGCCCCCAATAATATATATAAATAAGCAAGCAGCATCAAAGTCACTGTAGACTTGTGTTATTTATATATAACCCTGTAGAATTCGTAAAAACACATTTTGCTCTTAGAACTTCGCGTTGTTTGATTCTTCATCCACCAAAAGGCTAAGAAAATTCACATCGGGTCAGTAACATTCCGTCTTTCAATAAACGACCCGCGTTCCGATCACACCGCTAATTGCGATAAATCGCCCCTTAAAGGGCAACGCACACCACTGGCACGCCGTAACTAAAGGTGGTACTGTTGCGAACGTGGCGCACCTGCCCGGCAGGTGTCTTTATCTCAGTCAACGTCCAACGCGAAAAACCGGAGTGAAAACGTGCAGTGAGGGTGCAAGGATTTGATTTTTCAAAACACCCACTTAATTGTCCATAAGTGCCGTTGCGACCCGAATACAACTCCATACTTTCCGACACCAGACAAACGGTGGCCCAGTTGTTGTTGAGCAAATGGACAGTTGTTTTGTTTAAACGATTTTAAGCTCGGTTAAAGTTAACCGGAATCCGTTCTTCTTCTATATCGAACCGGTTAGCAAATTTGTCCATTCTAATGCTACTTATTTTTATTAATTTCAAAATTTTTCGTCTAATTCTTAAACCCAATAAACGCCAAAAAACTTATTAGTACTACTCCTCTATAAACTAGTTGATAAGCATATTATGGCAGAAGCATTATTTGTAATATAGTATATTATACAAAAATACACATATTATTTTGATAAACGCCATTTTGGTCACTAGCGAGTGTTTAATAAACTAGTAACTGACCAACTGTCAAAATATCATCAGTGGTTAAAATCTATCAAGAACATCCGATCACCCCCATAGACGTGACTAAGGTACCGGATGCGACTGTAGGGGCTCGCGCGGCGTGGTTAACAAAGCTGACGTCTCAAAGGAAGGCTTTGTGCACACTTAATCAGTGCTCAATTGGATCTCTTAAGGTACGAATTAGAAAAATTAATTTAATGCCAGTGTTTTTTTTTTTTTTGGCTTTAAAATGTCAAAAGCAAATGGATCATGAATAAGTATTATTTAGTTTCAATGTCGCCTTATTCTTTTGTTATTAATAAGAGATTATATTTTCTTAATAATTGTAACATCAAAAATTTTGATTTCAATTCAAAGTATGTGGCCGTTGATACCAGCCATTTATTTATTATGTTTAGATATTTCAAAAAAAAACACCAAGCTTTAACAATTCTCCTCTAACTGTAGCTATCTGAAATTTTAGTTTTTCCTATACGTACTGTATTATCTACAACCTTTCTTTTTAAGAGATAATATTATACTATAAATATTTTTCTCAACTGCATTTTGCAACTGCACTAACACAAAACGATGTAAATAACACTATTATTAAATAATAATAAATTGAAATAGTATATAGCTATATTATTGCAATCAAAAATCAACGAATATTACCTAAACAGATTTTTTACCTTACATCCTTACCCCACTATGTCTCTGTCTAAAGCTGATCTCAGGGGGGCAGGATATCATTGGTACACTGACGGCTCCAAAACGCATGAAGGCGTGGGAGTTGGCATTTATGGGAAGCACAAAAGGATGAAAAATATCAATTGGTCTTGGTACATTGGTATTGGTATTGGTATTAAAGGGGAGCGCCCTCGCGGGCGTCCAAGCACTTAGGCCACCAGATGGGCCCGTTGTGCCCCCAGGCCGCTCTAGAGGGCGTCCAGAATGCCGCCCCTCCTGTAGAAGGTCAGCAACTCCTTTAGCCCAATACCGTGCACTGAGTCCGGATCGATCAGGGCCGTTCCGAAGACTCCCAATCTTGCCCATGTCAAGGCACTCGGTGAGCAGATGATACGGGGTCTCCTCCCCTTCCATGCACCACCTACACTCCGGGTCGTCTCCAATGCCTAGCAAGCAGAGATGCCTCCTAAGCCTGCAATGTCCTATGTAGGCCCCTGTTAGTGCTCTACACATGGTACATACCCGAGTATATTCCAACCGGAAACACATGCTATTCAAATCTGCAGAAGGGAACGGGAAAATAAGCAACTTGTGCGGAAAAGAATTAATATATTACCGAAATACTCCTACAATGGCCACTGCAGTCTCAAAGTCATATGCACAAGTTTGGAATGGCGGTTGTACATGGAAGATGAGAAAACGGCAGTTGCCCTCAAAACTGCTGGCCAAAAACCGCCGACTTGAGGATCTAAGCAAAATATCCCCCCAAAATATAGCGCACTTTCTACGAGGGCTGAATGTGAAAGTAGGTTCGATGATTGAATTTAGACTGGCCGATTCGATAGCAAATGTGTGCTGAGCAAAAACCAATTGTATAGAGGTTCTCAGTATAATACATTAAATGAAAAATAAAAATGAACAATGCGCTATGAGTACAAATACTCAAAATAAAAAAGTTAAAATTACTGAAACGCGTTGATTTTAATTTTTAATCTGGAACTTCCTCAGAACATTATTATTTTTTGCGTCATCTGTATGAGCGCAATGACCTCCATCTTTCAAATGTTTAAATGACAATTATATTTACATGTATATTATATTCAGCCATATCAATTGTCATTTTTCTTTTTTATTTTATGTTTAATTTGAGTTGGCATATCGTACACTGTTGTCATATCGTCAAAAATTTCGTCAGCAAACGGCTGTGCCGAAGGGCCTATAGTGCAATTTCACCAAAATACATTATGTAAGAGGGTAGCCGCACGAATTGATATCGCTTGTACTCCTTTGAAAATTTGGGTGTATTTTCGTCACAATTGGTATTACTCGTGGTCGTTTCGCTTCGTTATTAAATTTACCCGCCAAAAGTATCTTAACGATATGCAATCTGTAAGATGAAAAGCACACTATTAAAGACAGAATGGAAGAATACTCGGAAAAATTAAAGGAGGATTCAGAAAAAATAGATCAGCAGATCAAGTCTTCATAAAATAAATAAGAACTAAAAGTCCAGATTTTCACGAAATTATATATATATATATATATATATATATATATATATATATATATATATATATATATATATATATATATATATATATTCACATGGCAAATGTTTCGACAACATTGTATCTTTATCAAAATATTTGATTGAATTTAAATAATTAATCATGTTAACGAAAGTTTTAATGGGTTTCTGTGAACAAAATATTCCTACATTTATGCTGTTTATAGATTTCATATGAGAATATGATAGTGTGAACAGAGCAAAATTGATAGAAGCTGTAAACAACCTTACGATGCCACCAAAACTATTGAAGATATTAAAACTAATACTCAAAAAAACAGATATTGCAGAAAAGTATAAAGAAAAGTAAAGTAAAACTTGTAATATAGGCAAACCATTAAGACAACAACCTTGTTCAATTTGAGGCTAGAGGAAATAATAAAAAAAGTGAGATGAGCAGACAAGGCACAATGTTCTATAAAAGCCACCAATGCCTATCATACGCAAACAAAAATAAGACTCTACAAGACAGTGGTCCGACCCACTTTAACTTACTGATGTGAGACATGGGCCCTCAATCAAAAAAACCAACAGAAACTAGGTATACAGGAAAGGAAAGTATTAAGACGAAACTTTGGCGGAAGAATTCAGAGCATGGCTGGGAGAGAAAGACGAGTAGAGAACTCTACGAACTATTTGACTACAATGGCTAGGGCACCTCACTAGGATGAACAATAATAAAAAAGCAAAGGAAGTGGTATTGAAAAAATCAGAGGGGAGGAGGAAGCGTGGAAGACCAAGGAGAAGATGAAGGGAGAGGAAGGAAGGTTTAAAAGAAGAAGAAGAAGATTTAAAAGAAAGAAGGATCATTAATTGGAGAAATATAGCAAGAAATAGAATCGAATGGAGGAAAATTACACAGCTCTGGGCCTAAATGGCCTGTCAAAAAACTGATGTATATAATATAAATCATCTTAACAATCTTTTGCGACCCATTGAAACGAAGGGCTTCCATAATTGCAAAAAATCAATAAAATAAATTATTATCCGATCTGTGTTCGCCACCACCTTAGAGGTCAACCGGTTTCAAAACTGAAAAACGAGCAAAGTAAACAAAGACATTAAATTTGATCTGACCAAATCTAATTAGTATGTACGGTTAAAAATTGTATATCCATTTCAACCAATTTTTATTGTGACAGCTTACGAAAACGTCTCAAAACACGAAAGAAAGAATGTGAGCAAGTGTCTCATTCCTCATCAGAGAACAAAAAGAAACAACTATGATGTCGTTGCTCATCATTTCACCACAACAGTGTAGTGTTATAATAAGTCTGAAGATAGAGATAATTAGTTTGAGATAAATTACAACCTAAGAGCTTGCTGCAGCAGTAAACTAGAACACCGTCAATTTCGTATCGAGCGACTTTGACTCTAGTCGCGTGTCAGGGCTGTTCACTGAACCGGATAAATAGAATAATAATTTAGTTAAACATGTTTTGCTTTGCGACATGTAACGTTTTATTTCTGTAAAGGGAAAACGGCACACACGAGTCAAACTCCCACGGTGTTTCGTTCTTTTTTGCATAATAATTGTTAACCGCAAATATAAGGCACACCCACATCTAACACTCGATATCGGCAATTTTCCTTGAAACACGGGATCGTTTTTACTTCAACAGCTATTATTGCTGGTAAGTATATAACGTTGGTAAATGTTGTACCATAGCGAAGCACGCTTTCTTTTGTTGAACGCTTTCTATCAAGTTTTAGATCGCCGGGTTGATGAGAGAAATGAAGTACTCTACGGTATTTTTGAATGCGATCGATAAGTAGATTTTCTCAAAACTTCCTATTTAAGTGAGATAAAGCTGCTCCGATTATATATGGAACTCCGAGCTAAGTTAGAATTTTTGCCAAATGATTTTTCAGGACAAGCATTTCAAAAATTCAAAATTTAAATATTATATTGGGTATATTTAGCTAATAGCTTGTTTTTCTACTGCTTGCACTAAAATAGCCATTTATGCGTTCGGAAAATGTGACTTTACGCACGTTTACGTTACTTTAGTCAACAGGTAGACAGCGATCGAATATTTTCGGTAGATTTTAGACACTGGTGGTGGTCGTAAAAAAAAGTGTAATATAGTTATAGTGCTCGTGGAACACCGGGGTCCTTTCCAATTTTCGCTTTGGAAACAGCTCTACCCTTAAAACTGTGGTCAAAATAGACAGGCTTACCTTTTTTTAATTAAATATTTGCCCTTATAATCAGAGACAGAATCAGACACCCTAAAGACCATGCAAATGATGCGCATAGTGGAAATGAAAACAGTAACATCAAAGTGGGAAGGAATAAGAACATTCTGGACCAAATGACGTAAACAGAATAATTGACGACAGCTAACGTGAAAAATAACAATATACCAGTAACAAGAAGGTCTAGAAGAAGGCCGCCGCCGCCGAGGAAACAATGCCGAACATCCTCATCAGAAACTTTACTAGCTTTACTATGGAAAACTATATTGAAAGAAAAAGAAAAGGAAGAATATTCAAATCTAGGATGTTTTAGTTCATCGACCTACCGCAACATCCATTTGTTTTTTAATACATATGTTACTCCTACCGTAAAATTTGGGCTACAAGATATTTAGTTTCAGAAAATTCTTCTAAAAACAACGAAATAAATTATTCAGTCCCGAAGATGACGTTTTTGAAGAAATGGAAGAAACTAACCAAAGGAAAAATTGATCCTGCGATGGAAAAAAATAATATTGAAAGAAAACACTTTGTCTACAACACATTCAGTTCCGGAAGTCGTATTTTCGAAGAAATGGAAAATAACATCATCAAAAAAAAAATTAGCTCAACTCAAATAAGTGCTCTGTGTTTCTAATTCAATTGGTGAACTATATAGTAATGGGGATTGTAATGTAAGAATGCATGTAGTAGATTTATTAATATTTTCATGCTGGTGTTAATAAATAGAGATTTAATAAAAAATTTAATTCTTATATTGCATATGGTTGCAGTAACGTATATACAACCGGCAAAAGAAATTTCCGTTTGAGTGAGTAAAGCAATTACACCTATTTATAAATAATTAATAATTATTCACCAAGAATACCCGATTCACCTTAATTTCTAGTTTATTTTTGGAAAATTATGGTTTTTCTTTCTCACTCGAATTAGAATTCTATGCCCCACAATTTGTAACCTAACGGCAGATAAAATTATATCAGACAAAAACCATAATGACAGTCGTAAACTTATGCTTTAAATATAGGCTCTAATTTTATTGCCGTCCCGTATCCGCTAGACCCGAACGCGTGCAACTTTTCGATAATGTGCCAGTCCTATTTCGTCGTCTATCTGTAGAATTTAATTAAATTGTCCGCTTCCTGAATTGAAATTTATGACGGCTCCTGTTAATATTAATCGAGGAGCGCAAGGGGGAGTTCGGTTATTTGACCGCATTGGATTTTTGTTAGTATTTAGCAACAGATGGAAACAATGGAAACTAAAAAAATAATTGCATTTAACAAAGCTGTCACCGAAAGCATCTCCCTTTTCACGTGAATTCGGTTCACATGTGAAAAGCTAAAAATAAAAAACTCGCCGCCTAAAAATAAAAGCTTCGATTCATGTTCGTTTTATCGGAAACCGTCAGACGAGAAGCACCAAACTGTGTGCCAAAATCGATCATTGTTCCGGGACATTTTCGTTAGTCATTTTTCCCGGAAAACGTATATCGAATAAGTGTGTTGCATGTTATATTAGTTTTAATTAATTTTTAAAAAATTAATAAAATAAGGGTGGCATTTTCCAGACAGATGAAAGTGATAATTTACTGCTCTTATTAAACGATCCAATCTTATTCGTTATAAAGAAAATTTTCGAAAAAAGTGGAAAATTCCTGACAGAATAAATTATAGAAAATCGATAATGTAGTAAAGAATAATAAGAAAATAATAATTAATTAAATAAAATAATATAAAAAATTAAAGAGGTTTACTATTAAACACACATAGTGGCATATTCGACTGACAGTGTGTACACAGGGTTATTCACGTTATTTTACACGAAGCTTTATGGCTAAAGGTCTTCCACAAAAAGCAAAATGTATCAGAATTGATTTTTTAATGGATTGCGCTGTAGTATCCAGATTAATGCTTAATTTCTAGATTAAATTATCAATTATCTAGATTAAATTAATAAAAATATAAAAATGGTGAAAATATTACAACCATTTTTGTATATCAAATCATTTTTCATTTTTCTAGAACCTTCAACAACATTTGCAACATTTGCTGGGTTACGTGTTGGAAGACATTGTCGGAGATTTAATATAAATCATCCCTTTAACTTATCCCCCCAAAAAATATCCGATGGCGTTAAGTCGGGTAATCTTTGAGACTAAGCCTGGAAACCATTACCTCCGAACCATTTGAAGCCACTTCGTTTCTCTTATGTCTAAAGGAATGCGTTGTAACTTGTCCAGACTTAAAAACTATCACAAGTTGTAAAAACAACCTGCCACTCTGTTCTTGGAAAAAGGAAGGGTCATTTAAATATTGACCCATTATTAGTGCCCACACATTCACTGATTGGAATCCGAATTATAGTGAAAGTTGTGTCGATTATCAGTACTATTGCCAACAGATGCACATCGTTATTAAATATAGCAAAATCTTTATTTTTCTGCAAACTTTTCTAATACACACTATCAAAATTTAACTCGTCAATCGTCTTCGAACAGTTTTTTTCTGAAACAAAACTAAACAAAACTATATATTCCATTTAAAGGTTCAAATTCAGTTTCAGCCTTTTCTGTCACAAGTTTTCTTTTATTGGTTTTTCATACTGAACACTAGTATTGGTCAGTTGACGGCCAATTGACCACTTCTTAATTGACTAGTCAAAATGTTTTAAATTAAATAACACCTTGCAATTGTAGAGTGTTATCTATAATTATTTAATAATAATATGTATTTTATAATAAATTATTATGCGATTGACTGGTCAATTAAAAAATGCTATTGAACACTAATAGTTTTTCTAAATTATGTTAACATTCTTTTTTTGAATAAATTTACATTTTTACTAAATAGAGTTATGAGAGTTATGGGTGACTTGATGAATAATATCTTGTGTAAAAGCAGTTTACATAATGAAAGAGTTCATAGTAATTTGAAAACGTAAGGAGCATGATATATGACAATATACTAACACTCTATAGATAATTAAAATTCAAATCTATTGTTAAACCTTCAAAAAACATCAGGCTTGGGTTTACAAACCTTAATTAAACCCACTCTCATTTTGATCATACAAACTAAAAATTTAATAATATACAGGGTATATAATACTTCCATGTTTTAGAAAAACCCTGTTTAACAAGATAATGTAAAGCCTCGGCGAGCCCCTAAGGAAAATATTTTACAATCAAATAACAACATGTTAGGCATTCTGCCACCGTCCGCTAAGTAGAAGTATATTAGACAGAGATATAGACAACATACAGCAGGCTCAAAGTGTCCTATCCTGTGTATATTAGACGCTTCAGTGTAAATTAAAAAGAAAATAGTACCACGTATCAGGTGTTAAAAGTTAAAGTCAAGAAATGTAAAATAGTGAAAAATAAGACAGTACTAGTAAAAGCTCAATAACTATTAAACAAGAAGCAATAAGTGGAAAATCTAGATATAAAGCAACACTTAATTAGTGACAATTTCTAATACCTGCGATTGACACGTTTACCACCTATTGTTGTAGAAAACACCTTTTTACTTAATTCAATCAAGATTTAATAACGCAAACACGTAGATAGTGGAACGTATTGGCAATCGAGTGCATTTCCTGGTGCCTTTCATATGGGCGCCGATGAAAGCATTCGCGATCAAACACGCATCAGACCGAAGCACAAGAAGAGATTAAAATATGGAGCCCGCAATCAGCGCACTGGCGCCAGTCGCCGCGGCACTGGTGACGCAATAATTGGAAATTGATCGCCTATATATACCCGAAGTGCGTACCACAAGAGCCTCTTATAGAAAGTAGTACGCCTCGGGTATCGGTCAGTTGGATATCGAAGATTGAATAAATCTCATTGTGTTCCCGTTTCTTGATTGACAAGGAACAATATTATTTTTAGCGGGCCCGAATAACTATTAAATGCGTCCCTAAAAAGGCAAGAAATTTTCGATGCGACTACAATAGATATTTAGTACAAAGAAAAGAAGAAGTTTTTTCTTTCGATCGTACTATATATAGGTACTACATGGATAGAGGCCTTAGTTATGCTGTTAATATAGGCACTTTTGTAACAAATATATAAAAATGTTGAGAAGGAATACTTACTATGTGCACGAGCAGCCATTTTCGAGAGTTTTCAGTTTTTTGGCAGTATTTTCTCAAAACCAGCCTAGATCCCAGTAAATAGCCAACCAGTGCGAAGATCTCAACAAAAAAAAAATGCGCATTTTCTGGCGCGTGTCGTACTAGCCTAAGTATAAAAAACTGTATTAGTATTCCCGACAGCGAAAATGTCATCCAGGTAAAACTATCGGCAAATTGTAAAGGCGGTTTCCTGCATTAAATTGTTATTTACTTGTACGTGCGTATGATTGTTATTAACATTCAAACACCTGAACTGTCGACGGACCGTGAATAATCGACAAACTCGTTTGAATAATGCCCTCTTAAGACTCCCGTTTCCTTTCGTTGTTGTATTAATTGGAAGTGACGTTTTAACAATTTGTCTATTTTTAAAGTTTTTTAATAGATTTTTAAAGAATATGAAGAAATATCAAAAAAATAAAATTATCGAGTTGTTTACCTATATTTTATTTAAATGGCGTTTGGTTAGTTGTAGTAGGTGTGTGTGAGCAACATCATATTGTGCGCTTCATGGTCATCAGAGTTCTGCAAAATGGCAAATGCCATGAACTTGCGCCAGACGTAGGGTCTGTGAAATTGCTACAGGGAGTTTTTGCGAAGCGCATTTATACTAAACAAACAAAAACCAACCAAAACCAGAAATTTAAACCATTTTAAATATTTTTATAAAACATCCGATTGCTAAATATTTTCTTTTTTATAAAATATTGTGTTGAACGTTTTCCAGCTCGAAGTTTGCAAAATTTAATAATTCCTTTAACGCATTTTAGGCTAAAATATTCCCAATTTCTATTTGGATTTTTTTTACCGCTTTGTGTTCCTAACTACTTGAGACTTTTTAGTCATTAGTAGTTTTAGGGAAACGAAGTTTTAAAGACCCACACGTATTACTGAAATATTGGAAAGATTCAATTCAATATATTTATCAACAATTTCGAACAAACACCTGCCAAATCGACCACTTTTATTGAATTTCAACTTCAATTTTAAGTGGAAACCCCTGATATATATCAATGTCAAATCTCCCACTCTTATTGAATGAAAAGTGGCATTTTTTATGCTCTTTGAAAATGAAGAAGATGAAGATGAAAACATTCCACCTTTGAAAAACAGTTTAAATCTGAAACCAATTTGAAACTGTCTGTCAATATGAAATTATTAGATTAGAATTTCGAGTTGAAAATCCGGTCTTGGAGTGCGGATCTTTAAACCACATGTTATGTTTTACATATTACACGTATTTCATCTCTATTTGCAGTTTCTTTCAATGCTTTTTGCGCCGATTCCTCACTAGATATATAGTGTAAACCGTTGAAGGTGCCTTTACAAATTTAATTTTGATTAAGTGTTACAAATGTTGTTAATGTTTGAGGCAGATGTGGTGTAATAAATATTTGGATCTCAAAATAGCCCTCTTTGATGGATAATTAGTTAATACTTCAAAAACGCCCAAAATTTATATTTTTTTGAATAAAAAAACTCTTAAAAACCTAATTAAAAAAATCTGAAATTAAATATAAAGGTAGACTGGGTGACCAAACCAACGCCAACGGCCATTAATTGTCCTGTTTGTAGTGCCATTTTCAACGTTTTATCGAAGCGTGCGACAGACTTGCCAAGATATTAGTTGACAGGAACTCAATAACTTCCACCTTCGTCGGTAGCCCGAGGAACCATGTCGTTTATTTACACGGAACAAACACATTTTCGGTAACGGTTTGGTTATTATCCCATTACTTTCGAACCAGAAGCATTCGACTCGCGATAGATGTTGTCTTAATGCGTGTTATACGTTTTCGTCATGTTTGAACGTCAGCGCGCACGCCACTGTCGATTCACAGGTAAAATGTGTTCCGAAAGGTAACCCGCTTCGCAACAACATGGTCAAGACGCAATCAGTTTAACAGCGTTGTTGGTACCATCGACACGCTGGTCTAACGTTGTTAATACTAATTTTCGACGCCGTTTCATTGGGATGCTGTTTTTTTCCTGCTGAAACTGATCGAACGAGTGTAGAAATTGTGACGATGTTTTGTGGTGGTAGTTTTCGGTCGAAATTGGTCGAAAAAAATGACGAGTACAGAGTAGTGAGGATAAACAATACCGACGTAAAGATTTTGAGATCCGCTAGTCTTGGTAAAGGCGATAGATCAGGAGGTAGGAAAGTGTACGTCGTGCCTCCAAAAGTGCCACATTTAGCGGCGAGGAGATTCCAGTTGGAAACTCAAAAGGTAAGCTAAAATCCGCGTTTATTTTAATTGACACGAAAAATAGATTTATTCGCGATTTTTTAAATGCACGATCCTGAAGCTGATTGTAATTATGAACAGTTCCAACTGTATCCAAATCACTCAAGCGTCGTGGTTATTCCTTGATGCATGTCGATGTTACTAATAATATTTCTTTTTGTTCTTTTGTTGTGACGACATATAACATAAACATAAAACCAAAAATAACAATACCAGTGGTGCCATATGACTAATGAGATTTTTACTTTTAACAAATCTGAAATTTGTTTTTAGAGTGAAAATAAAAAATATTAATATTTTCTTCAATGTCAGTTGCACTGTGCAAATATTTTCTTATGTAAAATATTAGATAAATTGTTATTTAGTTTTTTATTTTTATTAGAAGGTTATGATTGACATTTGGGCATAAATTTTGCTGACAATGTTTGATAATAATTTGGAAAATGTACTTTAGTTTTGCTTTTTAGCTCCTGGCTGTGTTCTTGAGCATGAAATACTTTTCAGAGCATCCAGAGAGTTACAGTTCAGAAAGTTCTATACTTTTTTATTTGATATATTCAAAAAAAAAACAGAAGCACACTTAATTCACCACACGGTCAATATTGGTACATATTAAAACTTTAAAACATACGTGGAAAAATGCACATACTTTGAAGCAAATATTGGTAACAATGGTTGTTTCCATGGCCACCCAATCAATTTGTTTATTTTATCGAAACAAATAGGCCAGTCATTATAATAGACTTTCACGTTGCCTACCGAACCCTTAGAAATTACGTTTTGTCCAAGTTAGCCGAAATAAGCAAGAAATTGAGTTCAATTTTGATTAGTATTTACCTATTAATCTTAAAGCTTGTTCTCAGTCCATAAAAAACTTTACGGGGCTTATTGCATCTTTATCACTCAAGGTATCCGTTTGCAACATTGTTCAATTTTTAATCCCCACCTCAAAGACCCAATTATTCCCAAATACTGTTACTTAAAATATTGATGCTTCGATATTGGGCGTTGAAAATAAATATACTCACAACATTTGGCGGTAACAAATTTAACATTTTTAAAAGATATTCCTTTTTATTAGCAATATATTTTAACACAAAAATCCAAACTACCAAGAGTCATTATCAAATCATTAAATTGATGCCTTCGCTGTGGGGTATTTTTCTAGCCTTTCGTTTTTGAGAATCTGGGCCTTTTTGAAAACATTGTATTGTAAGTCTGCTTTTTAAAATAACCATTTACATAACCTTACATTTTTGAAAACCCACATCATTCCCAATTAATCTCAATAACAAAATTAACTAAAACCATCCAATGTTGGGCATTCTTCTTTGAATTTTGTAAGATTGCGCTCGTTGCCGTATAAAATTCAGCTTAAAATTGGTATGTTGTTTTGTAACAGACTACATAAAAACTACCAATTGTCATTTTTCTCTCACAAAAAAGTAGCTCACTATCCCTCGGCATACTCTGTACAAACAAACGAAAATTTTACCTTTTTCTTGATTATCTAAATCAATTAATCAAGATCAACTTTCACACCACGCAAGTTTAACGTTATGGCAACCTTATCGATAAAAAAAGCAATACCCTGTATTGAATTAATGTTGGTCACATATTTTGCGTGCTTCGATACTCAGTTCATAGCGGTTCGACGGTTGCTTAAAAATAAAACCGGGAAATCAGTTACCCATTTACAATCGATTAACTCACACTGGCACCGTGAATTTGAAATATAAATTGCGATATCTCGTAATTAGTCGCAGTCGACAAGTCCTAGATACTTTTTACAGTTTGTCGGTTTTTATCGGATCAGCCAACCAGGAAATCGGTTATCTATTCTAAATGTTAATTACTTGTTTGTTCTTGTTGTTGCGCTTGAAAAAAAAAGCACAGATAAAGCAATCTTCATTGTTGTTTCCCCTTAGGAACAAAACCGTGGTAAATATGCCCAAAATCATATAGACCAAACGAAACAGCTACCACACACTAATAAATAATTCTTGAAAATCTGAACATCATTCTAATTCAACTTGTTAAATTGATTTTCATCAAGTAAAAACCAGCTCAGTTCAATCTATAGTTTTAAATTAGACAAAGTAGAAAAAGAATGCTTGTATTAAAGAAGAATTAAAAATTGAAGTTTTCGCACGTTAGTATTCGGCTATAACAAACTATAATTTATATTATACAAATATTATAACAAACGAAACGTCCAGTTCTACTCCAAACCAATCACAACCTTGGAATTTCAAATGGAACACGGTATATTCAGATACCACATAAAAGGGCATTTTTCCTTAACAGAACCTTTATTTTACTGTTAGTTAAAGATCTCCAAGACAGCCTGTGTGGTGTATTGTCATTATAACTTGATGATCTTACGTTATCTAACCCAAGGAAAATTTTATTTACATATATATATTTTTTTGTTTAATTCTCCTTATTATAGGAAATATTTCTTATTTGTGAGGGCTGAGACATTTTTTTATGGATTATCGCTCCTATTATTTGCATTCCAAGGTTCGTATACCTACTCCAGAGAAAAGGATTCCAAGTATAAAGTTTTTGCTTCGTACTCGTTTACATTAGTTAATTGACAATCGTGCGCATCGGGTTGGAACGAACTTAAAGAAAAAAATTCAAGCTGTGAAAAGTTGAGACAAAATTGGAACCCAACATTAACAGTGGCGCGTGATTATCTTGGAGGATACGTATAATCAAAGATTTGAATATATAATTTTTTGGTTTAGCTGTGTTATGTATTCGTATTGCGTGCACCCACACAGATATGCAGGCAAGGGTAGGGCGGTTTAAAAGCAGTTCAAGTTTTTAATAGCCGGTCCACATAAATATAACTTTTATGACCCTCTTTTTGTACAATGTGCGATGAGAGTCCGACATGATTTAAATGCCAGATCCGCCCGCTTCAAGAGCTTGAATTAGAATACTCTTCTTATCGCCCTTCCTACTCTAAAAAAAAATGCGTACGCGTCTATATTTGGGCCAAACCACATATAGCGTATTCACATGCACGCTACGTAAACGTGCACACATAATTTTTTCCTTCCCTTAAGAGTTTGAGACAGGTGACCTCTGTTTTTTTTTAAATTGGTCACTTTTAGACGCACCAATCGGTTTTGATGCGGCGAACACGTCGAAGAATGCAGAACGACAGACATAAGTGTTTTTACGAGTCGTTTTGGCGGCATTCGTTCAAAAAAAGACGAAGGCGAATTGACGGAATGCCTTTGGAAACGGGTTCCCACAGAACCGCTCGCAGCGAGAGAATGCGGCACCAGGGCGTTATGTCACGCTTAGGGACACCCTCTTTGTGTAGATTTGGGATGAGTTTATTTCTATTTTGTTATGTTCGAAGTGATTAACATTTAACTTTGTAATATACAGATTTCGCGCATTTATATCTAGCACTACTGCTTGGGAATATAATATAATATAAATATACAAAGAAAAAGTTACAGTTACCAGAAGACTGTAAGAAATTGGATTATATACATTGACTTTTTGTTCAGATGATGATTTGATGATCGCCAATGTCACAGCTATTCGAGTGTCAATTTTACTGGAATAAAATTTTTATTTTAATTTCTTATCATATGCCATGGGAGGCGCCCACAAGTTGAAACAGAAAATGAAGGCATAATGTGGATAATGCCTAGCCTTGCGCAGGCCTGATTTTTTATAATTGAGTCCATTTTGACATGGTGAGAATTCGCTGTATTTTCCACAACATTATTTTCGTAAAACTGCATGCATTTATTTCACATTGTTAGCTGGAGGAATTCGTCGAAATTATCAGTGGGTGTAACATAGCAGTGTAGATAATTGATGGTGCGAAATGAAGATCATTAGAGAGAGATAAACTGATAAGAACGTTGCCTATACAATTCATATAAAGACGTTTTATGTTTTGCTCTAAGACTCGTTATTAACTAGCCTGGTATGATTAAAGCTTCTGTATTCTTAGGTGTATAATTATAAACCCGTTTTATTATTTAATTATAGCATTAACATAAATACATGTTATTACACCTAGAAAAATAGATTGAAAGGTGCACATGAACATCGCTCCAACTTATAAAAATAACCGCCCGATCAAGATAGACGTATTGCAAATCTGAAAAATCCGTGAAAAAAGAACTAAAATGTCTGTTTCTGTTGATCGATCATTCATCATGTTAACCGTTCATTTCCGATAATGAGCTTGCGTAACATGCAGCGCTCGCTGCGGCGTGATCATCTATTTCAGGATCTATTTGATTTATTTCGGTCAGTATCGCTATAAAATGAATATTTTATCCATCTTGAAATACTGATTTTTTTAAATTAAGTAATTCTGCAAACGCCATTGCTGGTCATATTGAAAAACTGATTGATTGATTGATTGATTGATTAATCCTTAACAGTGGGTTATAAAAGCTAGTAATTGGTAATTCTTATCACATTCGAATTGCTCTACCCTTATTAGAACGCCAAAATTTATAACATTCTGCGGCTCAGTACGTATGAATCGTATTTTACGCAGTTTCGACACATCTTTTTAGAAAGTTTTACGTAGTGGTTAACGAGCATGTCGATCGATGTCTCCAGATTACGACAACGACAATTACTAAGCGCAAAGAACGAGCTTGCATTGAAGTTCTCGTTTTGTATTTGAATTCGAGTATTAATTCGTTCTAGAATCGCAACTGTTTTATGTATTGTCGTCACATACTTTTTCATAATTGGTCGAGACCTTTATGACCCTCTATGAACTTGGTTAGTTGGACGTTGCTTGCTCAGCGTTAGTCATTTGAAAGGGGACAAATGTAAAAACCACTTGCTCTTGTACATGCCAATTTGTATGGAAAGTCCTGGTGTAGATGCTGCGTATTTATTCCAGCTTAGGATTATATTTTCTTGTTTCATTTTGGTACAAATCGACTTTTGTCATCCTAACTTAAAAATTGGCTTTACGTATACTTAACAGCAACCAGAAACTGAAAAGGATACGTAGGTACCCCCTTTGCCACTATATCATTGCCAGGTCACAAAATAGTTTCGAGGATGAGTTACACCGAAACATAGGTTTCTCCTTTATCAATCTCACACCATCTGATCAGGTTTACACATTGCATACATCCCACATATTTCTTCTTTTTTAGCGTTTTCAAATCCACGCCTCTGCAAATTCCTTCTTCCATTTTCTTCTGCTAGAGGCTGTTTGTACCGCCGGCGATTAGTTTCAAATCATCCGTCCATCTCATTGGTGGTCTTCCCCTGGGTGTTCGAAATTCGTATGGTCTCTAACTAACCATTTATTCGTTTCTCTAGTCTTGCGTATTCCCAGTTCAGTCTTAAGGCTTTGTGCACTACGTCGGTTATCCTTGTTCTTTGTCTTATCCATGTATTTGTCCTCTTATCTGTAAGAGATATTCCCAGCATTGCCCTTTGGTCCATGTTTGTGATGCGTATGTATTGGCAAAATGCATGTGTCAAAAACTTGAGTTCCTAAATGTAGTAGAATTTATTGATTCTTTAGCATATAGCTTAGTTTTACGAAGGCAGCCCAAGCTAGTGTTCGCTTTCTTCCGTTTAGATATCTCTATTGAGACCAATTTTTTTGGCTCAGGCGGCCCCCTCTATTTTCTTGTTGTCTATCTTTGTGTCATTTTGTTCCGTGTACATTACCTTAGTATTTTCAATTTCCATCTTCAAACCAACCTTGCCGGACTAGGTGTGCAGCTCTGTTAGAACTTCTTGCAATTCTCTTACGTTATTAGCTGTTAGAATTATATCGTCGACGAACCATAGGTTATTGAGGCGTTTTCGATTGATGTTTACGCCTTTGTTCAGTTCGTTGAATATATCTTGTAGGACCAAGGTGAAGACTGTCGCCTTATTTTCTTTCTATATTCACTGGTTTTCTGTGTTCGTTCTGGTTGGGACTGATTCATTGTATTTTGTATTAGGCTAATGTATCTACTGTCAATCCTTCAATTCTTTTGCTTGAATGCTTTTTCATAATCTATGAATGGCAAATCGAGTGTAAATTTGTACTCGTATTTTTCTATCAGTATTCTCATGGTTAATAAGTGGTCTGATGTTGAATAGCCCTTTCAGAAGCCAGCTTGTTCGATTGGTTGGTATTCATCTAGCAAGTAAGAATAGTAGCCTGACTGATTGCCTGTTGTCCTTGGTATTCATTATCATTAATGGTTTGTCTGCACGTAGATTACAACATCGTACTAGTACTACAAGTACTACTACTGCCAGACTCTAGTTAGTAGTAGTGAGTAGTGGGATCGCATCTTTTATCGTATTAATGCTTCTAAAAATTATATTCTGGTAGTCTTACTGATCAACAAAACTAACTATTTCTCTTTGTGTTGTAACACATAATAGAAGTTAGTTGATAAGTTAAAAAAAATGAAACTACAATTTCTGTGATTGATTTTCAAATTTTCTATTACACGGGATGACATTGATATGTACCTATATATGTTTTCTATTTTAAGTTTTATTGGGAGGCTTTAAGTAAAGTGTAAGCTAATCCGGTCTCGTTTAAGTTGCCACAAATTTATTCGTTTTTTTTTTAATTTTACTGTTTGTAATTCATGTTTTCTGATTAAAATTTCCATAATTAGATACTTATATTGAGATTATAGCTTTACGAGGTGATAAAAATTGATTCTATTAAATTCTACAAACAATGCAAACTGTAAATTATATTTTTTTAGTTATAAATTTGAAAACAAAAACACGCCAGGATAATATTATAAGCAGCCGATAATATTCTCGACAGGGCTCTTTATGACTAATTCAACTACACGGAGAAAGATTCCCGGCTTGCCACATCGTGCAGTGGGTGACGCGTGTGCCCGTACGAGTGCGAGTGAGTAAGTTACTGCCTACTCTGTTTTCTTATGCAAGCAGCCAGACTTTTAGTTTCGGTTTGCTTAGTTGCTCGTCGAATTCGTCCGTACTACAACGTTTACGCTGGCGCGGCCGCCTTTAAAAATGTCTTCGGGTGCGCGGTTGCCCTTTCCGGTGGGTACTTCATAAATTCTTATAGTTTTTTGGTTGCGTTATAACGTAAGGATCTCGAAAGCCATGTCTTGGATGAGCAGGTCTTCGGAGCCGGTGGTCAAAAGGACTTGCAAAATTTCCGGTTACGAGTGCGATGCGGAAGACAGCAGTTCCATGTACTCGGATGATTCGGTATGACCAAGTCAACTGTTATGGTTCAACATTTTTAGGTTACCGCTCGCACTTAATTTCCCGGTAAATATTGCTGTCAAGCTATTTAGATTGGGTTTTTGGCTGTTAAATTCAAAGGTCTCTTACATGTTGCCTATGTAGTCTATTATCTGTGTGTGTAACTTGTCCCTGTTACAGTTCAGGGGAATAAAGAGTTTTATGACTATTCTTCTTGGTATTCATACTGGACTCGGCTCTTACCTATTTTAAGCATGATATGAACACGTGGGGCATCTGGTCTGAAGATGTCGGGTTTTCGTTATTTGTTGCCTGTCAGCGGTGGTACTGCGAGCGCTGTCTTAAGGTACCCATTCATATGCAGTTCGCCTGCAATGTAGAACTGTCGATTTACATGTCGTCAGTTAAAATTTGTCCATATACGTACAGATCGCCGACATGTTTGAGCCTGCAGTTTGTGTATGGAGAAAAATATACAGTTCACATCTTCCCAGCATTAAACCTGTTATAAAATTTCGTTGAATAAGCATATATCTTTTACTAGTGGCAAAATCTAGCACCTTTTCAAGTGAGTTTATTAACTTCTTGTCTGTTTAATTATGACTCACAAAATTGCTTCTAAATAAAAAGAGATAACAGAAAAAAGCGATCGAATAATACCAACTTTATAAAAAGTGTCTTACTTTTGAAAAGACCGAAGTCCACAGTTTGAAACGTGAAACATCTGGCCTTTGACAAGAAACAATCTTTATATTGTCAATCCCAATAATAGAGTACCGGAAGCAAATACTAGTTTGCCAACGGAGGGTGCGATTCAGTTCATTTCCCGGCCGGGTTTCAAATACAGGGTGAAGAGTTTGGATACGTTCCCAGCGCGTATTTTTTAAAGGAAATTCTCTGTTATAACTTAATGTTCAATAGTATTGCCTTTTTTCCATACCAAAAAAGCCTAACAACTAACCAAAACTACTAAAAATTAAAGGAATGCATATTTATTTCGATCAAAGTTGCGACGAATTGAAGACTTATTGAGGTAGAGTTTAATAAAAAAATATGTTTTCTTGAAAAGTAGACATTTTATGAACTTTAATGTACTTTTCCGATTTCGCGAGCAACACTTTTTGCGTTTTCACATTCTAATAATTTTATAAAAATGTGTTAATATTTTATTTTAATAAACGTGTTTTTTTTTTCTGAATTTCTTACACTAGTTGGGAAAATATTTATTTTGATTAGTTCACATTTTTAATAATATATTGTATTTAAATAAAACAATTGTAATTAATTAATATCATAGGTTTGGGATTGTCCGAAATAATTTTTAATAATACAGTCAAATTTATATTTATTTATATTGTGCGTGTTCAGAACTAAATCAGAATCGTTAAGTATCGTATTCGGGTATGATGATAGATAGCACTCTACAATTGGAAGATGTAATTTAAAACATTTCGATAGAATTTGATTAGTCAATTAAGAAGTGGCCAATATGATTGTTCTGAATGCATACATTTATGCGCGATGATTTAAATATAAGACCATATTGTTATTAAGTATTATTTATCAATCCCTGCAATAAATACATAGAAATTAGAAATAAAATATTAAATATACATATAATTGTTTTGTGGTGATCGCCAGAATAAATTTAAATAAATCAATTTATTATTTTTTAAAATGAATTTAAAGGAACCCGCACAGGCGCTAGGCATACTATTCTCCCTAGTTTTCTCCTACCCAGTATCGTTCCTATGATAATGACTTATTTCGACTGGCTTATGTAAATGCGAGAGTCTAACTGGAGTCTAACTAAGTGGAGATGTGGCTCATATTATTAATTGCTAGGCACATTGGCGTCGTATTTATAGCATTAAACAAAATATTTATCGGGTGAGGGCTGTAGAATATTGTCTTGAAATTTTCAGACGTTCTCGTTATACAAGAAAACATTCATTCATTCATCATTGTCATCAGACTTTGCAGTTAATCTCTAGTCATTAATATCAAACCATTTATGTATTTATTTATGTTATACGTTTTGACCTTTTGTTTCACAGCCAGTAAAATGTTACAATTTCTTTATGCCTTAAAATATTTTAAAATTATATTTTCAAAAAAAAATAGTCACTCTATCCTGCTTTTTTTTTATTATCGATTTAAAGGAGCAGTACGCTACTTGTATCGCAATGCGTCGTCATTATTATCAATGGAAACGCCGCGTCCTCATAAGCATTGCCGCCGATTATTAATTAATGTGTGTCGCTAATTGATGCGTATAACACTGACGACAGAGTGCGGCGAAGATTGATGGTTTGGCTGCAATGCCGCTTTGGCCGACCGGCGACGCCTTGACATCAAATTGCATACGTGACCTTTGCCAGAGTTCAGTGCCTGGCGACGACGAAGGGTTGGCTGAAATAATTCCACGTATTTCGGTCGTCATCCGAACGCATAATATTTCAAACTCTTTTCCATCTGTTTAATCAATCGCTTCTGTTTGAGCAATCACTTCGATCGCAAATAAACGCCGCGCTGTAGATAGATCAAAATCCAACGTTACGCCGTAAATTTTGTCACGTGCTTTAAAAATAAGTAAATGTGACAAACTAAACGACGCGTCCTAGAATTAACGCTTTGAGAATTAACTACACCCGCATGGTACTTCAACCGCACGCATATTGTGCTGTAACTACATTAATTACCTACATTGTTTTTGACCTTGCGAACAAAACGCTGGCACGCTTGGGCCCCTTGTTCTCAATTGTGTGGGAATTTTCATTTGTTAAAACAAAATTAAGTTTTTTGTTATATATTTCCCAACAACACAGTATCAATTAGTATAAGCATATTTAGAAAATAATCTGAAAATGTAACTTGAACTAACACAATGTTAAAATCGAAGCTTTACATGGGGACAGCAACAGTTCTTGCTGAATGCAATTCAAAGTCGTAATTTTGAACCAATAGTTCTTATCCATCTGTAACAATCTAATTTATTAACAGACTAAAATCATGTTTAACACCTATTGTAGCAAAAACAATCACTAGCTGAGAAACATCTTCGCAAAAAGTGCTCCAAACCTTTTTCTCGGCGGGACATCACCCTTTTTTCATTTCCTTGGTAACACTTTTGCTTTCATAAGATGTAATTCAAGCTAATGCAAGCCTAATAATACTAAATAATTTTTTCAGTCAGTATTAAAAGTTCTGGGCCTATTACAGAACATCCCCAAAGATTTTTCCTTATTTTCAAAAGCTTCTGAGAATTTGTTGATAGAATGATAAAATTGCTTCTCAAGCCAAAAATATCAAGTTCTTTTAGAAACAATGCATAACTGTGTTTGGAAATACTTATAAAGGAAGGCCTATGTAGCTCTATTGACTAAGAAGTAGAGAACACCATAACGAGTACGTCTGAGCAATAAGACGTAAATTGTTTACATCACTTGTGCATATTCTAAAACAATGTTTTTGCATTCTTGAATTGAGAAATCTCATAATACGAAACTAGTTACTAGTGTGCACTATGAAAACTCAGTTAAACTCCTTATAAAATGCTGTTGCATCACAACACATCACAAGACATTCACAGAATCTTCTTCGTCTTCTTCTTTGCTTTTCCTTAAAGTGGGCACGTCAACCAAGGACAATTCACAAAATCTGAAACATAAGTTAACAAATTATTTAAAGAGAAGTGAGATTGGTAGCGGAATATTTATTCTACATATACTCTTTGTGTTTTTATGAGGACGAAAACCAAACTGTTGGGTAATAATAAAAAAAAAATCAAAATTGTAACAAAAAAAATTCTTTGTTGGAGAATACGAGTATCCGACAAGTCGAATTTAATTTCAGGATGATTCACCAGCTCAGTATTATATCGGGTGCATTTTCGCCAGGGGGATGATGCATCAGCTGGGCAGTGGCGTCTCAGGAGTCGAATATGTCCTCGGATAATCATGCAACGCTTTCGCATGTACGAAAATCGCTATTTTTCAAAATTATATCATTCGAACAATTGCAGTTGTGACAGTGGTCAGTCGGACGTAACACATATAAACTTTCTATTAAACTGTGGGTTCGCGAGCAGTGAAAATTTATTCCACGCCACTGGCAACCCTCGCGAGCCCTCCCTGGTGTTTACCGAAATTCGGAAAAGGGGGCTGCCGGCTTCTCAGTCGAAATTAACAACGGAACGCAATTTGACGAGGAAACGTGATTCATATTTCATAAGGTACCTAACTAAAAATCGTGGATGGACATAATTTGCGTCGCCCTTGTTGTCGTTAAGTATTTATTTGTTGAATTTAACCCTAATTTATTTCAGTACTCAAAATCTTGTAAGTTGAACTTGTTTTGCCGTATAAGTTTTGAAAACATACTGCAATGTTACAGGATGTCCCATAAGTTATCCGCCAGAGGGCAGCAGATTCAAATAGATAACCTAAATGTGGTGACAACTTATGATCGTTGAAAACATACTGTGGTTGAAAAATGAAAATTAATTTTCCAAAAATTATAATAATTTCGAAATGGAAAATTCAAAATTTGGTATTAGCGTTTACGAAGGTAAGGAATCCGAATTGAATGTTAGTTTGAAGCTTGAAACAATTCCTAGAGGACTTCACTTGTTCCATAATTTTTTATCCTGCGAAGCTGAGATAGTTTTGACTTTACTTTAGAAGAAAGTAGTAATTTTTCATGCCAATAAATAGTAATTTTTATTTTTTATAAAATTATGTCTTGGTCCCATCGCAGATCGCATATATTGTGAAAAAGCGAGATTCAAGTTTTTGTCTTTGATCTTAAACGAGACACAATTAAAACTGCTCTATTATACATTTGGGGAGGTGCATCTCTGTATCTAATAGATCAATTAGAAAAAAATTGAAAAATGGATCTTAAAAGCAGTTTACAAGAAAACGGTGCCCTTCCCAACACAAGGATTATATCATTTGGCAAAAGTTCTCGATTTGCGTCAAATGTTCTGCCAGAATCTGTTATTATTATTATTATTATTATTATTATTATTATTATTATTATTATTATTATTATTATTATTATTATTATTATTATTATTATTATTATTATTATATTATTATTATTATTATTATTATTATTATTATTATTATTATTATTATTATATCGATATTAAGTCATTTGCGAGATATTTGCCCCTGATATTCCATTAGGTATCTTAACTAAACTAATGAAACAAATTTTGATTTATGGTGTCATCGATTGCAGTTGCGCTAAATTTTTGAACCATAGAAATATTTAATCCTACATGCTTATAAATTCAAGTGAATTAGTTTTAGTATTAACAACTTGCTTTTTAATTGGTAATAAATTTCGATTGGCCATTTCTCCGCTAATTAAATATTGGTATTACTTTGGGAAAAAGCGAATATGTATGTAGGTGCTCTTGAATGCGTATAATTTTTTCACCACTATTTTATTTTCTTTTCAAAATTCTACAAAATTTTATAAGGGACACTTTAGTAACGAGCTTGTTTTGATCAGTGTAAGTAAATAAGTTTAACGTGATGCATACTATACTCTTTCTACGACCATTACTTTTTGGGTACATTCTCATAAACAAACATAAAGGTTTAAAGTGTTTAATTATTTCAAATATATTATAATATCAACAATAATTAATTTTAACAAAAGTTTGCTTCCAATTGTCTGGATTTTTGACCGCGACGGTTTAAGCAGTGGTAAAAATAAAAGAGGAAAGAATTTTTGTACACCGTGGTATTTGATTTCGTTTCAAAGAATTTTATATTTTGTATCAAATTCCATCCACTTCAAATATAGTATCAATTTTGTATTAATAATATTCGCTAAAAAACGTATCAATATGAAATCACGCAACCATAACACTTTTTAGTATATCTAATGATTAAAGTAATAAATGCAAACAGGTCTTACTTGAGTATAAAATCCCTCGATGTTACGTATTCAGAACGAACAGACATAATTGGAGTAAAAGCGGACGCAGCTTGGTAAATAAATATATCGTCGAAGAATTTGAAAAATGTCAGATAAGCGCCTCTTACAGTGTCGAATAAAAATAAACCGGGACTTTGTCTAGAACTTCCCAAACATACACTGTAGATTGTAGATTTCGAGTGACAAAAGATTTATCGGTATTTTAATGTGAATAATTTGAAGTCGTATTTTTAAACAGCCATCGATGGTACCTTAAACAAAAAAAGTTTTATACGCCATTTTTATCCAAGTGGAATTTAATCTAATAATGGAAATATCTAGATATAGCGGGTTTTCATACCAAGAGCATAGTTTCCTGCGAGTTTGCATGGCAATAAATTTAAATTTAATTTTTTATCAGAAGTCAATAGTAAATTAGTAAATGGAAAATTCATATATGGCTTAATAATAAATAAATATAACAATGTATTTAAATACAAAACAGTTTGGTTGAAATAAATTTATGTAAAATTAATTATTAGTCGAAGAATTTCAATGGCGCATGTAACATAATGGCGTTTCCGCGCTAGGGAAAATGTCTGACTTTCGTCCGATGGCGCCATATAAGGGAAAGTTGGTGGGTATCACAATAATTAAATCTATTTTTATTAAAAGTGCGATATATTTTGTAGAGATTTATATTTTTTTATTTATCAGCTTTCCATGTAAAGCAAAACTCCTGAAGAGAATTCTTTTCTCGTCCACGAATGTTCGTCCTAGATGTTTTTGCTCTTGTGGGTTAAATTATTATTTTTACATGGAAGTGTAATAAAAACATATGAGGAGCGTAGACTTAAATTAAAATGTGTCAGGACAATTAAAAATCAATTTAATTACAATTTAGTTGGTTGGTCAGTCAAAATAAACAAACAATTGTTATGAATGGCAAACTAGTTACGTTTCTACTGTTTTGATGGTTTGTACAGGGTGGTCCATTTTAAACGCTCCTATACCTTATCTCAATAAGTTCGACACTGAGGGAAAAAAGTTAAATACAAAAAGTGTTTGCCCCCAAGTATATATTTTATTAACATTATTTTTATGTATACAGGGTGTTCCGTTGTGTCTGGGCAGTAACCAACTTTTTTTTTGATGGAATGCTATTAATATTCTTAAAAATTCTAATTATTCCCTTAATTTTGAGTATTTTTTTTCATTAACGAAATGTTTATATTTTTTGAGAAAAATAAACCTTTCCATTGTTTTTGCGGAAATACGGGACTTTGGAAAAATGTGTTTTTTACACTTGAAAACTAAAATTGAGAATTTTTATTATTGATCCACGGAAGTAGTCAATATTGGCGAAATTATATTATACAGGGTGTTCACAAGTGACCATAAAAATGTTTTTTCTAATTAAAAAAAACCATTTTTGTAAAATGAAACAACCTGTATTTAGCGCTTTTATTGGTTAGTTTTCCACAACAACTTTACTTTAAATTAACTAAACCCTATATAATATCCTATTCTGACTAAGCTTTTTTTAAACATTAATTACTTAAATTCAATATAAAATCGACAAGTAATGTAAGTAAATAGAACTTATTATTAACAAAACATTTTCTACATAAACTCCATCTTTCGCAATTCAAGTAGTATAAGCCTCCTGCAGACTTTTCATTTTTAACACTATTACACCTGTATTTATACACTTCGTTTTTATGAAACTCCATAAAATAAGTCCATAAATGTCAAGTCAGGGGTCCCCGCTGACTAATCTATGCTTCGGTACCGACCAATCCAAAATGGCAAACAAATTCATTTCGTGAAAAAATATGTTTCGTGGTTCCCGTCTTGCAGGATACAACCTATTCTCTATATTCTCTTAGGGCTATTGCTTGACTCTTATTTTTTAACTTATTATTTTTATTAAACGCCCTTGAACACTGTAAAATGACATTTTTTCTTTTAAAAAAGTTGGTGTCAAATAAAACTGTGTATTTCTGTCAAGCCAATAATTTTACTAATTCTTTTTTTCCATGGATATCTTCTAACAATAACTACGAGTTTACGGTTCGAAAACGTTTTGTAATTAGTAATAATAAGTTGTATTTACTTGCATTACTTGTTGATTTTGTATTGAATTTAAATAATCAATTAGTAGAGGTTATTATACAGATTTAAAATAAAAAACACCAATTGTTTGCAGAAAATTGGCCATAACTTCTAAACCACCCAATACAGGTTGTTGAATTAAAAAAAAATAGTTTTTTTTAATTAGAAAAATACTATATTATGCAATAAGTGCGGTAAACGGCATTCCACTCACAAGTTTATTTGACACGAGCGGAGCGAGTGTTTAATAAACGAATGATTTAAAAAGTTTACCGAACGTGTTGCATACTATAATTTTTCTACGACCGTTAGTTTTTGGGTACATTTTCGCAAAACAACACGAATACATTCACTGACATGGCCGTCAGAATTGACAAACGTTAAAATTCAATGCGTGGGAAATATCTCCGAAAACATCCGATTGCTCCCGGAAATGTCCGAAGTGGCCCTTCCCGCACGCTAGAACGGTGTGTAATTAAGTATTTCACAAACGGGAGCAGAAAAACATATATAATAATATATTAGTTTTGGAAATTGGTAGTGATCTTTCAGTCATTCGGAATCATTATTAGCAAATTAAAACTATGTGAATACATTATATTGAGATAATGCTCTAATGCGAATAAAGCACAACGGGTCATGGACAATTTGCGGAATAATAGAAAGCGTAGAGTCAAGTAATCGCTTACTTCCTGATAATGTTAAATGTGTCAGTGCGCGCGATAAGGACAACATAATGAAAATTCGTACACTATTTTGCTCCTTTAAAAACAGATTATTATAAACATATTAATATCGCAGAAGCTCAATAACCGCCGTCTCAGACTTTGACCGACGATTACGTTTAATAAAAAAATGCTTGCTAGGAAAACAGTATTAGGTACAACAATAATATATCATAGTTTACGGAATGTATATGTTTTCTGTTGACTTCGATAATATACTCAGAGTTATTGTCTTTCTGGCGCGACCACATTCACGCGAGTTTTCGTTAAGTAAAATTGACATTTAAGAGCTATTTCAACTAATGAACTGTGGCACTGCTGAACGCTTCGACAAATTTCCATATTTATAAGTCCAGCGACATGGTTCGTATGTAAAGTGTAGGTAGATAAAGTAGAGATAAAGAATGGGTTTTTGTTGTGGTTCGTCTGAAGTGGGACAGATACACAGAAGTCGTTTTCGTCGAAATATGTCGAATTTAACGGTAAAGCCTCGGATGTAATAGACAATTTTTTTTGAAAATTTCGAATTTTGAATAACATTTTTTTATGGGTTGAACACTATGACATTAAATATAATATTAATTAAATGTTTGAAATTTGGTTACTCCGATGTTTATTTATCATGAGGCTGACAAATAGGTAACAATATTTGAATTGAATCTTTTTCGTATGACTGAATTTTCCTTAGATGAGGTTGATCTTTGTCAACTTCCTAATAATCTGCTAGATCCAAGAAAGCAAATTTGTTTGGACATGCTATTGGTATTGGTAAACATTTGAAATTTAGTGCTTTTTGCTCTAGTGTCTTAGTCATCGTGTCGTGCTAGTTTTTGACTTGGTATTTGCATACCTTGAATGAATTTATTTTCATCGGTTAAATCTTCAAATAAAATCGAAACTAAACGTTTTGAAAACAGCCGGAAGACGCTGAGCCGCCACTGTCCTAAATGAAACGACGAAGTTTAAAGTGACCAGACCCGGCTTTATGCGTAAGAGTTTTTACAGTTATCTAAACAAAGAGATCTGGGAGTTAGTTTATTAACATATGGACCCGGCCCAAGCAAAACAAACAATACAAAAATAGTAACCGAAGATTTGAAGATAGGAGGTAGCTCTCTCTGTGACAGTGTGCCGTATGAAAGTCGTTTGCTTACGGATCGCGCAATGTGTTTATTTTTTTATTAGCTTAGATGAGTGATTTTGCAATTGAGAAAAAAATCTTGCTTTTCATATACGACAAAATTTTATAACTCATTCTTATATCTTAGATTCTTAAAGCACGCCGAACCGATAATTTATGCGTACATTTTTATTAGAAATCAACGATAATTCAAAACTTACAAAAAATTTTAAATAACAGAAATGTAATGCACAATAAAACATGAGTTTGGGGCGTTTTCTAGATAATGCTGGGAGTGTCTCTCATTTATACATATGACGTAGCGTAATTTATAGATAGTTCCTTATAAGCCGATAATTCTTCGACTGACATCCCCCCTTTGGAAAGTGAAAATTTATCGGCTCAGACGATAGATTTTCATTCATGCTGTATACGGTATAAAAGTAAGAATATTGAGTGATCTCACTCCATCAATCTATCTCAATGTCGAAGTGGAAAACTTTATTTGTTTCCATAGTTAGAAAAATTATAGCTAACAGAACAAGCCAGTTTAAATCAACACTTGCCGAAATTGTTCCGTTTCTAACATAACGGGTGATATTAAACTTTAGGAGTAACACCCCATTTTTTATTTTATGTACATTTTTTGAACATTTTACATTAAAATTTGGTACTTTGAATGCCGCCGTTTAACAGGAACTTCGCACTGCAATTGAAATGACCGTAACTCTTTTAGTGTTTTTTTTTTATTTGTTTCATTCAAATTGTTTTGAAGAAAATAAATCTGTTTTCTCTCTTTGATGGCGAAATTTTCAAAAAAAAAAATCTGACTTAGGTTGCTTAGTGTTAGATTAAAATTTTATAAACGGAGTTTCCAAATTTTTGGATTTTGGACCGAGATATGTCTTATTTTGACGTCAATGGAACTTTTAGAGACACTGTATATATATAGCTACAACTACTTATATGATTTAACGTACTCAAAATTGTCTCAATGAAATGAATGACCGAGCAAATAACCGAAGTGCCTAATAAATAATATTTGCCATGTCGGCCGACATGTCCAAGCGCAAATCGTAAATAAAATTGATTACGTGTAGTTGAGGGTCGGGTATAATCGAGTAGAAGACATAGACACGTTATAGGAAGTGTTGAATAATATTTCCTGTCTAAGGACTCGGGATGGGCCATAACCGTTATTTCCGGTCGAATATGACACTCGTAGGTACAATTGTCTACGAACAGTCGGCAACGCTGCAGCTTATTGTTTCACAGCGTCGGACAGCTTGAACAAAGTGCGAGATTTCAGGGTCAACATTACGACCAAGTAATGTTGACTTAGCTGATTCCCTCGACCCACGAATGCCGGCGATTGCAAAATCGTTCGCGTTTTGGTTAATTTGTTACCTATTTTATATACCGAGCGAGATACAAACATGTGTGAATAGTCGAATGAAATTGAAATTTGTGTAGCTTTATATGAACTAAACGTACAAATTTTCGAAGGGGAATTAATGGTCACAAACTATCGAATTGTAAAATTTTTTTAATGTCTATCAATAGTACCACATGAAGTTTTTAAAAATTGCTCTAATTTCCGTTTCTCGTGTGATCCCGTATACTGTGAACTCCGGTTATAAAGTACCCTCTGGGAACCAGAAAATGAGTACTCTATAAGCGGTAGTACGCTATAAAAAAAGCAATAAAAATTGTGGAGGTACGTACATATTTTTATTTTATATAAAAATAGAAAACTAATAAACACTAATATAGGTACTGAAAAACGAAAGAAACTAAACTACCTAAACTAAAAACTTATCGATGTAAATAATCTTTACAACATAGAAGTAAAAATACATACTTTATTCTTTTATTTTTTTATTTTTTCTCAAAATAAAACAAAAAAAACAACCTTCCAGGACGCTTGCATAATATCATCAGTTACATTATCAGTAGATTGTAAAACTTTTTAAACAATTTTAGCTTCACAAAGCGCTCAGAATCGCTTGGTATTTCGTCCCGTTGAACATCATCGTCGCTTTTGTTACAAGAGCTTTGCGAATAATTTGGCTGTAAAACTTAATAACTGCGTTGTTTTTAAATTATCATCAACAGTTGGGAAGCTATCCAGCTCGGGAAGATACGTTTGAAATTTGGTTAGCTCTTGACTACTATTGCACAACCAATTACTTTAGGGGAACCTCCCAGTCATCGTCGTCATTATTTTTGTACTTCTCGAACCACTGAACCAGAGATAAGTCCTCGTCTGAATCGAACTCATCTTCCGATTTTATCAGACCTGCATGTCGAAAGCTGTTTGAAATAGTGGTTGTAACATCATTCCAACAAGTAATTTTATGGAGTCTAGGATAGTGATGTTGAAAGGTCCCTTATTTTCAAACGATACGAAAAATTTCTGCCGTAATATGTCTTAAGGCATTTTTTTATGCACTGATCCATTGGTTGGTTCACTGAGGTGCTAATTGGAGGCAAAAACTCTAGTCTGATATTTGAAAGGATTAGATTTTTTGGATGAGCTGCACAATTGTCAACCAGTAGCAATATTTTTCTATTCTGACGTATTAGTTTTTCATCCCAATCCTTTAAATAATTATAAAAAATTGCTGAAGCTATCCATGTTCGCCGGTTTGACTTATAAACTACAGGTAGATTTTTCACATTTTTCATAAATCTCGGTCATTAATATTTACCAATAACAAGCATTTTTCGCTTTTCTCCTCTAAATTTAAGGGTACGATCTGGAGTCATCTTGTAGAATAGCTCAGTTTCGTCATCATTGAAAATATTCCTAGAGTTGTAATTTTGTGCAATACTGGGCCACTTATTCTCTAACCAGTTCAGCACAGCTTGTTTGTTAACATCTCCTGCTTCACCAGAAATTTTTCCGACGTTTATGTTGTGACCAACTTTAAAACGTTCTAGCCAACCCGCAGAACAAATAAAATCATCAGCCTGTAATCCCCGTGCTAATTCTTCGGCTTTAAATTTCAGAACTGGACTACTTATTGCAATATTTTCGGATCTTCGAACTTGAAACCATCGTAAAAGAGCTTTATCTACATCTGAACGTACAGGATTTCTAATTTCTTTAATTCTGTGCCATTTATAGTCTTGCTTTCTTGATGTTTTCGCGATTACTCCAAATTGTAGATATTGTTATTTTCGCCAATTTCTTTTGTCTAGCAATTTGCGCCTTACCGATGCCACGCGCAATACTTCGGATAATCTTTTCTTTCACAGTGAAAGAGACTTTCGCCTATCCTTTTTTTTAACCAGAAACTCAAAAAATCATGCTAGCGCACCTTTCCATAAAGCTATAAATTGGAAACTATGGGCCGGACACACACGTTTCAAAGTAAACCTCTCAAATGATTACTGAAAAATCACCGTACTTTATTTATAACCAGAGCAATAGTGAAAATATTGTACTTTATAACCGTAGTAGAAGTTATATATCAAGAATCAAGAATACCTGGAAGTATGTTATATAAACTCCGTTTATAACGTACGTGGGATATTTAGTTCCTCTTAAAGATGAAAAACCGTAAACTGGGCAACCACTTGGTAACTGCAATTTGAGGAACGGTTATGCCCAAGAACAAGTTCAGTCTTTATTTTAAAAATCCATTTCTATTTTGTAAATTTTGTGTATCAGATAAATTCGGGGTTAAAATATACCTCGAGTATACCATAAAATGTACCAAAAAGTAAGTGCTTACATAAAAAACGGCTACAATTATTTTAGTGTAAATATTGTTTCTTTTATTTATATAAAGTTTGTCAAAATACAACACTCATTTATTACAGTCATTAGAGCTAAAATATGGAGTAATCGTGTCTCAGAAAAGTAATTAGAAAATACCCAAATTTCTCGTTAATATAAAATTATACTTACTTAGTAAACTTAGTAAACATTACGTACATCTAAGAATAATTGTCTCTAAGAACTGTAACCTAAAAACACGACTATAATGGTTTGCGGACTAGAATTAAACAACTCATATGTTAAACTTAACCAATAACCAATTTCACATTAATATAAATTATAGTTGTTTTGTTAACTTTGTTAAAATTCAGCACACTGAAAAAGCGATTAAAACTATTTTAATACAAGTAAATTACATTTCATATGTAAATTTCGCCAACGTACAACATAGATCTATTACACCTATTAGCTAAAATCAGGGTTAAAGCGTATTATATCACAAACAGCAAGTACCTACTAAAAACAAAAAAATATTGATTCCAATTCAGATGTTAGATCATTTTAACGAATTTTAACGTAACGATGTTAATATAAATCACATTCATTTTGTCAACTTTGTCAAATACAATAGTCTATTACCGTTACGTAAAAGCGAGGATAAGGTGTTTATCAAATTAAAGAAATTACCTACCGAAATCACTTATTATTACATTCTATACGGACTGTCCCGCGTCAAATCGAAGTGTACAACCATTGAGCATTGGCGTAGTTAACACGACTTTTACGAATTCAGCCAATTCTTCAGGCCGACCTCCCCTGTTTGGAAATTGAAAATTTATCGACTCAGGAGCTACATTTTCGGTCATGGGTGTATGAAAAAAACCTGCAATTAAAATTTTTGAATATTGAAAAATTTTTGAAAAAGGTTCCAAAATTTCACCCGGTGCTATATCAACCACCCTAATGCACTGGCTAGCAAGCTCTTTGGCCAAAGCCGAGGTCATTCCAGACATGGCCGCCTTGCTAATTGTGTAAGCGATGTTGCCGGGTCTACCGTCCAATCCGCCAATGCTAGATATGTTGATAATCACACCTTTTTCGCCAATGTTGTTGATTTCGTTTTGCATTAATAAAGTTAATGCCAGTCTTATTACGTTGAATGTTCCAGTTAAATTAACCTAACATGCAACGGTCACAGTTAAAAGTTTTCAGAACATAATATATAAATGGTGAAAACAAATTTCTACAAGTCTCTTTAGTAAATTTTGGATGTATAAGTCGCGTGAATGTAATTGTTGAATTTTTACATGTTTTTTACCTGTAAGACTCTGTTAAAAAGTTCTAAACTGTGGGGACAGTTCGTTTCGAAATTGTAAATCGAAGCGTGGGCAAATATTCCAGCCGAATTGATGACGCCGCTGAGCTTTCCGAATCTAGTTTTTACCATTGTTAGTGCTGCCAAAACTTCGTCTTCTGAAGTTATCTATATAACAATAGCCGAACGATCGCTGTGTAAATCTCTCCGTAATAGCGAAACTTACGTCAGTTTTTATATAAATCACATTAGTTCTGTGTTTGTCCAAATCAGTTGAAATTGGCGGCTCGATGTCCAAAATGGCTACTCTACTTCCATCATCGAGCAATGCGTGCACTATAGCTTCCCCCAATCCGGAAGATCCTCCCGTTACCAAATAAACCGATTCCTAGAAAAAAAAATAACTGGGTTTTGAAGTTGCATTCAGTAGTTATACTGACCATGTTGCTCGATAATAATTTTCAATTCATTAACTTATTCCGGAAACTAATTTCGCTTTTTATACTACGGTATCCGTAGGCGACCCAACTTCGATTGAAATGGATATCAAATGGCAGCAGACGATACAAATACAATATAAAAAAAACTGTAGAAAAACATTTTTGAGAGTGGTTTTTAATTTGGATTCTTTATACGAGGCGTACCAGTAAAAATATAATGTCACGGTGTCGGTTTCGTTCAATTTACATTTAAAAGCCTTTCTTATGTCGATTATTATTTTATGAGTAAATAAATCGTATTTGCCAATATAGCCTCATGATATGAATTTGAAATCAAAATATTTTAAATTATTCCATATAAAAACTGGCAACCCGGCCGGTAACGAAGTTGAAATTTATTGGGTAGGTCAGCATTAAAATATGTCGGCTATAATGAAATATCCATTGGCGGAGTATCCAAGCGTCTTCTGGGTACCAACTCTTTCCCACAAGCGATTCTAATAAAAATATCTCTATAAAGAGGCCCATACTAAACGAACTCTTAATTGACTCACCTTCACACATGGACATTCTCTCGTACATTTATTTAGTTCACCAGGATTTTTGAATGAATATTCCATAAGTAAATCGTGACTATACTTTTATGATGCGTAATTCAGAAAATGAAATATAAAAAAGCATACCTTTTTTATAACCAACATAACTTGAACAATAACTTATGTAGCCTTTGTTTTTGGACACCCTGTATCATTATTTTCATATTATTTCGATAGGTAATCGACCATGTCCATACATAACAGCAATCCTTTGCGAGTATGTGGTGATTCAATGTGATGAAATAATTTTCCATAACATCCGTTCGTTTGTTGAATTCCGATTTTAATCTCGCTATCTTTCCCTGGTGATTGATGGAAGTTAACCGATGGTCAGATGGGTCATCTCAAAAAGACCATAATAATACCATACCCTCAATTTTTGTTTATGTTGATAATCCCTACATGGAGATGACTAATGTCACTAATATCAAGATTATATTGACCGACATGTGATAAACAAAGCGGATCGACTAGACCGGAGATAAAAATGTTTTGCGTGCTGTAATTAGCTGTACGAGTTATATATAGTTGTTGCCAGTTGTGGTTGTATAATAATACTTGGTATAATTAATTGTTATAAGTATAAGCAACATTGTTTGTTACTACAGAAAATTCGGCCGGATGAAGTCTTCGGTCCTTTCGCTATGGCGGTCATTTTAATCGCCTTCTAAATCCAGATTGTCTTAGTTATTTTTGCAGTCTTCAAAGATATCGTCTATTTATAAAACCTGGTAACTCCAACACTTAGTGTTATAATTAAACCATGGTAGTTGAGGTTATAAGTATTATTTTTTATTTAGCGAAATTTGGAGAAAAATAAATTATAGTTGGGTGATTTTATATTTACTTTTTTTTCCAAAAACGGCCACTATCAATTCGTTGAGAATTTAATGTTGTTATAAGCAGAATCATGAAAAAAAGAAGTCGCAAGGACATTTGTTTGTTTTTTTTCTAGAAGTTACTTCTTTAATCGTTGATCATACACTCTGGTCCGTTTACCTGCACACATAATGATAACAGAGGTGTAAAAAAAGACATTTGGATTTCGTTAAAGAATTTTTAATAGCATATCGTTTAAATACAAGCGGTGATACCATTGACGTAATAATATAACGAAGTATTTAACAAATATTAACCTAAATGTATGTCTAAATTGTTTGTGCCGAATCCAGCCTGATAGTGGTGCCATTGAGAACGGGCAAGTTTATTATAGCCTTAACCAGTTCAGCAAATTCTTCTGGTCGGCCGGCTCGTTTTGGAAACACGTATTGCAGTGTACCCAACGCCACGCCTTCGGTCAGGGGCGTTTCGAATAAACCTAAAATTAGGTGTCGATCATAGAAATAATAAAAGTTATAAAATTGCCATACCTGGCGCTATGTCCACTACCCTAATTCCTAGGTCGGATAACTCTTTTGCCAACGGTTTCGTCATCCCAGCCACGGCTGCTTTACTGACCGAATAAGCGATATTGCCGGGAGCGCCATCTAAGCCCGTGATGCTCGAAGTATTTATGACGATTCCTCTTTCTCCGTCGTTATTTGGTTCGTTTCCCAATATCAGTGGGATCGCAAGTCTCGTCACGTTAAACGTACCTATTAAATTCACCTAAAATACACATTTGTATCATCAAGTATTATAAAGGTATAATAGCCACCTGAATAATTTTGGTGAACAGTTCCAAGCTGTGGGGATTTTTGTTCTTCGAATCGTAAATGGATCCCGCTGCGAAGACCCCCGCACAGTTAACGATCCCATTGATTTTGCCGAATTTCTCTTTTACGATTGCCAGTGCGTTCGAAACATCCTTCTCTGAGGATACCTAGAAATAAGCGTGGCAAACCACGTCGTAGGTAAATTTTAGACAAACCCACATCCGCTTTAATAAACAAGGCATTATTTTCAAATTTTGCTAAGTACTCGTCCACTGGGGACTGAATGTCCAACACTGCCACCTTCCATCCGCTCTTCAGCAAGCCAATAGCGGCGGCCTTACCAAGACCGGAAGAACCTCCTGTTATGAGGTACACTAACTTCTGTTGAGCAAAACAACTCAAGTGAAAAAAAAGATAAAAGTTAAAATACTTACCGAGTTTTCGCTAGCTCGAATCGACATTATGAACTCTTTGCTTTTTTGTATGAAAAACCGAACCAACAATCCAAAATTTCTCAGCCCGTTTATGTGGAATTCGTGAACAGCTAGGAAATAAAATTCTAAATTCGGTATATAATCTAGAATAAATCCGCAGATCTAGTGCAAATTAATAGATTTTTCTTTAAAACTTTGGTTAATCAAGTTAACTACTCAAAAAATTTGAGAAAAGTTTATCCTATCAACGAGAATTTGAAAATCAAGTGTTCGCTCGCTTTTAGGAAGGTCTCTTCGACACCAAATTTGAATTGCTATTGGCGATTATTGACCATAGGTCAAGTTAAAATGACTTCGATATCGATACAGGCTACTGTGTTTAATGTTTTTATCGTTAACTGCGTTTGGATTGTTTTTTTTTTTCTTTTTTTGCAAAATGTAAATGGCTGCGTTACAATTCGGAATTAACAGCGGCGCCCGATGGAAATCCGCATTCATTTGCGTGTTGGAAGGTTTGCGTGAGATAACTTTAAACAAAATGACAACACATCGTGTTATGTGCACTCGCAGTTATTTACATTGTTGTAGTTGGTTATGTTAGAGCACAGTTTTCTGAAATCTGCTAGTTGTTTTAAAGTGCCACATTTTTATTCATTAGTTTTGCTATTCAGTATTTTTTGAGGGTAGGCAAGATTTGAATATAATAACGATGCTGGAGTTCTTGCGCAATAAAGGTTTCCCACGCAAAAAATATTTAAACTAAGCGATAATGGCACGAAATTCACTGTATATTTATTCGCTTTTTGTTAAAAAAGCAAACAATTTTGCAGCAGAACATAAATATAGGCAAAATTCAACTTGACAGCTTTATAGATTATAATGTGGGTTCTGATTTTATACTTTCTTGTGTGTAAACACTATTTTTATCCACAAATCTTTCTAATTTAAGTACGTATCATTCAACTTAAATCTTGTTTGTGCAAAAGGCTCCAATTTTATCTAAAATATAACCAGAACATCTAACCAAAAATGGTTACTTAATCTTAAATATACGATTAGTTTCCTGCGTTTTTTTAAAATATAATTAGCACTCAAATGCAGAGACGCTACCGGTTTCGTTTATGTAGAACGATGTTGCCAAAGAAACTTTATAATTATCTGTTATGAAAATATTTGAACATTTATTTTATGAATTATATCAATACTCTACATTGTGCGCCTATTGTCTGTAACGACCCGAAATTAAATTTTTGCTATTAATTTATATTTATTAATTTGGTGAGCTTTTAGAAATTTCTTCACCGCGTATTAGTTATTTTCCTTAGCAATTGATTTGTATTAGAATTGCAATACTGTTCTTTTGCAAAAACAACTTGCCAGCCCACTCTGTTCATACGATTGACATTGTAACGTGATACAACGTGCTATATAGGAATAAATAAATAAAAATACCCCCCAAAATAACTAGAAACCATTTCCAACGAGCCCGTCGAAAGAGGCTGTTTTAATCAATGACCCTTTTTACATTATGGACCGGAAACCAGAAAACGTTCGGAATTTCTGCCACAATATTCATTCAGTTCAAAGTAAACCGTGTCGAATCGGAATACTGCCCTTCTCTCTTCTCACATTCGGCGTACGTTTGTTCAACCCTCGCGTAAGCCGAACGTAGCCGAACGGGCCACTCGTTGAAAGCAGGATTACGAGGCTGTGGCATCGGCAGGATCCCGGGCAGCAGTAGTGTGACGTCACGAGCGGAAAAGATCCAGCAACACGACTCTTTCCTCCGTCCCGTTATACCATCCGCCACCGGCGTCAAACTAAATTTCCTGTCAATTTTGTCCATAATCTAATCCGCCCGCGTGTACCGGAGCATCATCGTGTTCGGTAATAAGAACGATTCATTGCGAGGGAGCTTTTCGAAAAGAGAAACTAGCTATAGGTTTATATACACGTAGAACAATGTATAATTTAATAGTTTTTATGGTGAACGAGAAAAATATTGTGATAGTTTCGCGGGTTCGGCCGGCGCCGTGTGTAATTTGGCATCATCGTGTACTCACCCTAGCAGGTTAAAGACCAGAGCCGAACCGAAATGCCTCAAAGATGTTCAAGGGATGGATGTTTGGCAATAAACAGGTTCGATGTTCGTATTGATATTAGAATGAATTAATTTATCGGTGGAGCCTGCGTAGGACTCGAGCCGGGACAATGCAGAACGGATGGGGAAGGTCAAAAAACCCACCGTTTCGCGTTATTTTTAAATGCCGGTGTTGTGGCAACATCATCGTTTGAGACGACAAATTTCCACTTTCGGTCGTACCGTGTATCGTCCCGGTCGTCGACTCTATTTTAGGCAAAGAGGCAAATATTCTATTATTCAATTAATTAAAGTAGATTTTCGTATATGACAAGGCGTTAATGAAATTCGCATCATATGCTTAGACTATGCGGACTCTTATTTTATTATTTAAGTAGCCTGGTATGGCATCTCCGGAAAACCGAATTTTTATTAAGATATAATTCTAGCAGATCAAAAATATTAGTATAAAAGGAAACATGTACGTATATAAATGTGAATGCAATACAAAGCAAACAAGTATCAAATAACAAAAACATCTAAAATACAAACAATTAAATGACCACAAAAAAAAACAAACTATTAATTATTTACTATGAAGGGATCTGTATTAGATTTTAATTTGCGTAAAAGACAAATCTAGCAGTCGACATTAAACTATTAATTATTCAGTATGTTAGATGTTTCAGATTTTAGTTTGTGTTGAAACCCAACAATAGATTAGAAACAGTGTACAATTTTTTTTTCTCAAAACATTATATAAGGCAAAATGGAGATGATTGCCGATAGATAATTTAAGACAATATTTGAATAAATTATTGCCATATCTGCTATCATAATTATGATGATTATGGGAAGGTCCGCTATTGCTGAGATGAAGGCTATTAAACTGCGATCATCGGAATTTTTAGGAATATAGGCACGATTTTTATGGTATTTTTATTTTTATTTAATTGACAATTTTCATAAAACTATATTCACACTTTTCTTTATATATGTAAAAAGGTCTATTTGAAATTTTACTCTTCTCCTTGAATTTTCGTGCATTCTTTATATTATCTAAATCTCTAGCGCTAAACTAATACTAATTAATTATGCTCAAAGTACTTAACTGGAGGATCGAATAGAGAATCTAAATATACTTGTCGCAGATGAGCGAGTATGTTAATTTATCTATCTAAACCTGCTGGTCTGTCGCATTTCTGGATAAAGTTGACCATATCTTTTCTAAAGCAGCTGTTCAATTTCCATTTGTTTGTACATGGTGTGTTTTAAATGGGGACTGTTTTTTTACCGAAAATTTCTTTCAAACTTCACTTAAGTATATTATTATTCTTTAAAAAACAACGACAATAGTATTTCTACAAATTGAAACTACATATGCGTGCCAATTTGTGTGTTTTATACACGCATCATAGAAAGATTTGTTATTAGAAAAAGTTAAATTTTACATGCAGACTTTCGATGTTGCTGATGCTATCGTAAGATGAATCTACGTAATGACCATGTTTGTTGGTAGAACTTCTTTCGTCATTGGAGTGCTTATCTAAATATTTAAATATTTAATTCAATTTGACCTTTCAACGCTTTGGCCAATTTCGTTTAAAAAAAATCGGCATGCGTGCCAAATTTATGCGCATGTGTGGAATCCTGGACAAAAATATCATAGTTGCCCGAGGTGTAACAATTTTACGGCCTCTATATTATCTGGTAGATGTATGGTAGCTACCATTATTTTGAACGAGCCAATTTTCAACCCACCTCGATTTTCAATCACTTTGTTGCTCATTCCCTTACTTATATGTATTTCAGAACAAGTGACAAGCATTGAATTCAGTTTAGCAAAAAAGTAAATATCGATATAACTGTTATACATTTTAATTAGTAATAATAATTTTCACTAGTAAAGTGTTTTTAAATAATTCATGGCGAAATCTTTTTTGCCATCGCCATATCGGCAATATTCCAAGCAAGTGGGTGGAGTATCTTGGGAAAAGTCGTTCGGTTCGCCCTTAACCCAGTTTTTCGTTTTCTATTGCGCGAGGAAAAAATAGGGTGCGGGAGCGGTGCATTTGTTTTATCGACGATAAGAATCGCCTGACGGACACATCTCGGAAAATGCCATTAACTATATTAACTTTTGCTTGAAATGCGGCTCATCCAACATTGTTTCATATTTCAAATTTGTTAATGGTCATATCATAATTTTCACCTCTTATCGTCTTTTTATCTCGAAAATAGAATTTTGTTTTACTTTTTGATTTTATTATTGCAGGATGCAGGAAACCCCCGCCACCTCTCTATTTTTTAAATTAATGCAGCCGCAAAACCCTGCATAAGATTTCAACATTTTTCCGTTACCAATTATGTTTCTGACTTTTAACTAGGTTCAGTTAATCTGGCAATAAAACAAACAAGTCCTAAAAAAATGCTGCTGTCATTTGAAAAGTGTTACAGTGCTACCAACTCACATTACTTATTAACCATAGTAAATCATTTGCAATTCATGAGAGGTTTGACTTTGTTAGTGTGTCTGAAAAGTGTTTCAAAACTTTTCGCGACGCTGATGCCCATAGGGACCTAACTTGTGCAGATTTCCCCGTAGATTTTCTTTTTTAGGTTATTATAAGATCCAGGATGTACGAGCAGAGACCACCGTCGGGAGATTTCAAACTTTATGAAAATTGCGACTGAACAAACGATATTCCTACTCCTATGCCTATAAATTATTGATGTATTAATTATCTATTAACGTTTTTGTTTTGCTCTCAGATTATACAAACGCAACCCAAAAGCTATAAGTTGCAAACACAGTTGCGGTAATATCTAATGGTAAATAAGATACCAATTGCTCACTTTTTTATTTGAGCAGGTGTTTTTACGACCACGGAAAAGTGTTTAAACTTGTTCAAATTTGAAATAACAGCTTTTTTCCAACTGCAGTCGAAAACTGGAATTGTAAATTTCTGTCACTCAATTGATTTTTTGATACGATGAATGTTTCTTGCCTGACGAAAAAATCGATTGAACGACAGGAATTTACAGTCCAAACCGTTTTCTGGCTGCACTTAGAACAAAGCCATTAGTATACATTTTTCCAACCGCAACAAACTAAATTCTAGGAAAAACAAAATACGTTCACACTGAGCTGTTATGTTTTTTTTTCATGTTTGAAAATATGCTCCAATCATATATACATACACTCAAACCTCACACATGAAAGTAGTCAGTTTACATTTCTATTCCTTTACAGGGATTGGATCCTGCGGGACACTTGAAGCCCCTAAACTCCGACATAGCCGCTCCACGGATCGACAGCTATCGTTTCTCCATGGCCAACCTGGAGGACTCGCAGGACGTAGATCTAGACGCTATCCTAGGCGAACTCTGCGCTTTGGAGACGGTGTGCGATCGAGAGATTGGCCACGCCAGGGAAAGCAAACGATATTCGGGTAATTTTTTACTTATCTTACTTAGAAATCGGTTAGGCTGGAAGCAAGAGGATGTCATAGCACATTAATTATTCGTTCCGCCGAGATGTTAGCGTGAAATAACACAGACATCCTGGATCGTATTAGCATATTCAAATTTAGTTCCGTCGCATTATATTGGCCTTAGTTCAAGATTCCCAAAGTCATTGTACAAACATGCTTTTCGAAAATAGAATTCGGATGGACGTGACACCTAATAACAGGACATTACGCCCATCCTTCACCCAGGAAGCAGCGTTATGTCACAGTTAACGTAGTCTTTTAGTCACGGCCTACGAAGCTTTCTAGTGGCCTTCTTTTTGCAAAGGTTAAGTTTTTCACGGACTGGACTCAGACGATACTTAAATAATAAATAAATAATTCAAAAAATAGTCGCATTAATCTCTTAAAAAAAAAACTAAAATCAATCTTCACCGCTCAAAAAATGGCACAAATCGACGAGACATCGACATTAGACAACTGTACCACCTTTTATATTGTTTGAGAGGAGCGGAGCTAAATGAGGGGCATAAACACCGTCTCGGATGACTGATTCCCATATAAGTGACAGGTAGACGACAGCTGAGTCGCGGTTAAGATTATTATTATTATTATTATTATATTATTATTGATTACATGCAAGAATTTTAGTTTTATGGAATAAAATTTTATGTCCGGTTTCGTGATTGTGTTCGGCAGCGGCTGATGAGTTTATGTCCTAGTCTTAAGGCTCTTTCATGTTCTTCAGCAGTTGCCGAACCAATCACGAAACCGAACATAAAATTTTATTCGATAAAACTAAAATTCTTGCATGTAATCAATAATAATATAATAATAATAATAATAATCTTAACCGCGACTCAAGTCTCTACCTGTCACCAATATGGGAATCAGTCATCCGAGACAGTGTTTATGCCCCTCATTTAGCTCCGTCCCTCTCAAACAATGTGAAAACAAGTATAGAGTAAACTACGAGCCACTTTCAGTCAAGCTCTGAAGAAGCCAACAGGGTGATTGGCGAAACGTTAGTTCGAGTCAACAAAAACCGACGCAGGAAGAATCCAGAAGTTTTATAAAAATTAACTTAGCATCTGATGTATTGAAATAGACGAGGTTTTGATTTAACTAGCAGTTATCACTTGAGGGACTGGTTTACAATCTGTCAACTATAATCACCGATTTACGCTTTTATTCGTAACAAGTCTAGGTGTGTAGTGCTAGTGCTTAGTTATCAAATTGTAAATCAATCCTTCAAGTGCGAGTAAAGTCTTTTCTCTATTGGCAACACTTCGTATATTAATTTATGATTAAACACTTATTGTACTTAACAACAAAGTGTAAATCGGCCATTAGAAAGGATTCACCTTATTTATTATTGATTGATGATTGATTCTAATTACAGATGTTCAAAAAATGGCGTCACAGTACGAATCACGAATGCATAGTCGGTCGTCTTCAGAAGCGTCGCGTTTAAAGCTCGACTCTGATGATGGCATGCTCCTCAAGGGCGATGCCGCTCGAACGGAATCGCCCGATAATGATTCGGCATTCAGCGACACCGTGTCGATGTTGTCCAGCGAGTCGTCGGCAAGTAGCGGAGCTAGCGGTGCCAAACCTCAATCGCTCAACCTACAGGGCATCCACCAGGTGCATGTCTTAATAGGACTCTTTTTTACATTTTGTGCTCAGAAAATGCAAGTTGTGTGGCATACATTCAAATCCAGACATTTCCACTTTTAAGTGTTTATCTCTTTAAATTGGAATGTGCATAGTTTAGTCAAAGTCGGACAAATCCAAAAATTTTTCATGTTTTTTCGAAGTTAATTTATAAAGACGTGGTTGTTTTTATACGAATGCGCTTTAATTAAACAGTACCACATAAAACTACAACCACATTCAAATATGCAAGGTGAAAGATTTTCTGCAACTTTCCGTTAGAGTGGTTTAAAAGATTTAAGTTCAAAAATAACAGGGAACTTGAACAAAATTTTAATACAAAAAATATTTCTTATAAAAGTAAGCATATACTATTAAAAGAACCACAGTTAACAAAAAAATGATGTCCTAGTTCTACGTAATAAATATTAGATATTAAAATTGTAAAATTCAAATCCTCTTTGAAACGTGCTGTCATTGGCTGTGGCCGTTTGTGACGTCAATTCGCTCGTTAGACTACACGTCAGCCGGCCGGTAGAATTATTTATTGCAACTTAAATATTGGGTTTTGATATTTGGTATGCGTTATTTCTATACATGTACGGTTCTTAAATTTTGAAATTTTTATTTCAAAGTCAGATTACAATTGGACGATAAATAGTCCCCAGAAACTCCCCAGTTATTAATTAAATTTAATACGGTTTTACAAACTTATTATTTAATGATGCAGTTATCGTCTTGCATATGAAAGACCGTATCTCAGTTTCTTTTATTTATGATTATTTAAAAATCTACAACCACAAAATTAAACCGTTAAAAAATGTTGAATTTATTGTGGAACAACAAAACTTGTAGATCGTTCCTCTTCGATGAATACCTTTATTTTTTGTTTCTTAGTACTGGTATCTTTTTTAAAAATTATGCTATGCCGTTTTTTATTAATAATATATTTAATTTCGGAATTGACGATAGCAGTATGTATTTATGTTTTCAGAGAACCTTGTTATAAGAATTAAATTGTTTTTTCTTAGGGACATAGTAATAGTACAGCCACAAAAACCTTATGGTCTTTAAGAAAAGTTTTAATTGTTTCAAGAATATAGAACGCTTCCTCTTATGTAAGCCCATTTAATAATTAATTAGGTAAGAACCGAGTTCGACTAATTTTGAAATTGAATGCCACTCATTCTTTCGATTGAAAAATATTAAAAGAGTAGTGTACGTAATTTCTATGCTTTTCAGTTCTAAATATTATTCTTACCATTATTTCTGCCACCTTACACACTGGATTTTTTAGGATGACGCATCCCGTGTTAAAGCCGAGAAGATCCGAATGGCGATGGAGAAAATCAAAGAAGCGAACATTCAAAAGTTGTTCCTCAAAGTGTTCACTACCGACGGTTCCGCGAAATCGCTTTTGGTCGATGAGAAAATGCTCTGTTCGTACGTCACCCGCTTGCTGGCCGACAAGAACCACGTAAAAATGGACCCAAAATGGGCGATTGTTGAACATTTGCCCGAACTCTATATGGGTACGTCTGAACGTAAGAATGTCGTCACCAGGAATTAACGCTCTCTCACGATTCCAGAGCGTTTTTACGAAGACCACGAGCAGCTCGTGGACAATCTGCTGCTCTGGACGAGGGAATCGAAAAATAAAATATTTTTCGTAGAACGGCAGGACAAAATCAAACTCTTCCTGCGGCCGGAACATTACTTACTGTCCACGGTCGATAAAAGGGAGATCGCGGAACACGACGAGCACTCAAGGAACGTTTTGCTGGAGGAGTTCTTTTCCACGACGAACGCTAGCGTGCCCGAAGTGGAAGGACCGCTTTACCTGAAGGCCGATTCGAAAAAGGGTTGGAAAAAGCACCACTTTGTGTTGCGGGCTTCCGGTCTTTACTACTATCCCAAGGATAAAGTCAAATCTGCTAAGGATTTGGTCTGCCTCGCCACTTTCGAGAACAATCACGTAAGCAACGCCACTGTTATGTATTTTGGAATATAGAACATGAAAATGGACACAATCAAAAACACCTTATAACAGCCGTTTAAATGGACACAATCAAAAACACCTTATAACAGCCGTTTTTTTGCGCAATAAATTTGGATCATGAATTCAAGATCATCTGATGATCTCTGATGAACCCGATTATAGGAAAATTCTTTATAAATTTCACCTGCAATTATTTAAAAATTTATTTGAAACCAAGTTTGACGTTTTGCCTTCTAAGGCATTGATTAACATCTTTTTTTATAAATATCACTCTTACAGAACACGAAAAATTTAAAACAATTTCATACATAGGAGAACCTAGTGAAAAAGTTTCAACACATTTGTCAAAATGTGGTTTAAAAATAGCTTTCAGAACTAACAACAGAATAGAAAATTTTTTAAAAAACAATAAAACGAAATGTCCAAAATCTCGAAAATCAGGTGTCTACAGATTGAAATGCGGATCTTGTCCTAAAATTTATATTGGACAAACAGATAGATCCTTCAAGAAACACATTAACGAACATAAAAGAACGTTTAAAAACAATAGTCTCGATTCTAATTATGCTACACACTTAAACACAGAAAAACACATTTTTGACGACAATTTTGATATTTTACATACAGCCACAAAAAGTAGAGAATTAAATTTATTGGAAGCCATGGAGATTAACAAAATGAGACATTCAAATGTATTGCTTAAAGATCAGTTAGATTTAAATACCTCTCCTTTATTGAACTTAAATTCTCACAACAACATTAAATAAGGCTTGTAAATATTACATTTGATAAAGACATGGTGTTGTTGAAACAATTGTCATGTCAAAATATATAATTTCCTGAAAATCTGAACTTTTAGTTCTTATTTATTTTAATATTACTCTGCTGTCCTAAATTTTGTTTTATTAATTGTTAAGTTGTTTTAAATAAAACATTCCCGCTCCTATTTTGTTCATTTCACTTCAAACTGTTTAAATAAATCCAAATATGTAAATATAAAAAATGTCTGCACAGCTCCATCTTAGTAATAAATTCACAAAACTCCGGTGCACTCACTAAAACTCTCAAGGTAGGAAGGATAGACTAATTTTTCTACTGCCTACTCTAAAGAACCCAATTCATTACGCGTGCTCAAAGTGTCACCTTAAGATGTTAACTTCATTAAATTCTGTCGCTAGTCAGTTCCGGCATTTCCGGTACTTTAGTAACGAGTTTGGTAGCCGTGAAATATTTTCAGTAGATTGACGTTTATTATTTCTGAGGATTATATCACACATCACTAAGAGAGTGTATTCGTGCTGTTTTGCAAAAATACACCCAAAAACTAATGTCACAGTGTTTTACAGATTGTACTCAAACACGATGGCACAATTTGTAATATTATTTTTGTGTTGCTTGCATTATTATCATGTAAAGCGCAGTAAGCACAAATACAAACTGGAGATTAAAGTACAAACGCACTTTTATAGGAGCCAAAAATAAACGTAAATAATATAAATCTTGGCCTATAACCTGAGAATAACACCAAAACATGTCGCCATATCGATCGAAAAGCAGCGGTATGACGTCACGATCATTCCTGCGCGTTTAGTCTCGTTTAAAAGTTTTTCTATACATAAACAATTGTATTAAAGAAATTTGTTTACAACTACGCGACAATTATGAATTAAAAATAAATTGGCTAATCCCGGCTTAAAACTTTTTAGATTTACTGCGGGATAGGCTGGAAGAAGAAATATAAAGCGCCGACCGATTTTTGTTTCGCGATCAAGCATCCGCGCCTACAAGAACCGAAATCGACCAAGTTCATTAAATATTTGTGCGCGGAGGATCAGACGACGCTGGAAAAATGGATGGTCGGGATGCGAATCGCCAAATTCGGCAAACAGCTCATGTACAACTACAGAGCGCTCATCGACGAACTGGCGCAGGAAGAAATGGACATACTCGCCAACGCCAGAAGCTGCTCGGTAAACTCGATTGCCGCGCAAGGGCTGCAATCGGGTATCGCCACTCCAACGCAGGGATATTCGGGAAGCGAGGCGGGCTACGGCACTCAAAGTGAAATTTATTCCGCCGCCAGCGAGTCGAGTTCGGGAAGGCACAGCCGGGCGAGCAGCTCCAGTTCGAGTGGCTGCATGTCAGACGGGGCACCTTCCAGCTGCGAGAACGCGTTCGATTCGGAATTTCCTATGGGTATTTATTTGATGAATCATCCATTGTCGTCCATTCGGCCCAAGATATAGCTCAAGTCGTAATATATTCTAACACAAATATTTAACTTCTTTGAAGTTGCTTCAATAATTGCTGTGGATAATTGTAACTAATAAACCAGTCTTCGAGATTTTTAAGTATGGAAATTTTAGGGACGATAAAAAGAAAACCGTCAATGAAACCCAGCCTGCCGCTTACGAATATCACAAGACAACTGAAAGAGGTGGGTGAGACCAGGGATGAGGTCGACGGCACCGCTCTCCCTACCAGTCCGATCTCATACACCAACACGGGAACACTAACCCGGAGGCACAGCCGCAGGAAATCCAATTCCGCCACAGACGACTCGTCAAATTCCGGCACTCTAAAGCGGCAGCATTCTTATAAATTGAGAGGCTCCATCGAATCAGTGGGAGGTTAGATAAATCACATTTATTCCCATACTTTTAATTGTATGGCAATTTGTCCTATTTACAGTGAGGACTGGCAACTCTACGCCACTGTGCGGTACGCCAGTTAGGGAGAGGACATCGCCTTTTGGTGAAAGGAATAGCCCTTTCAGTGAAAGACCTCCAAGTGCTACTTCTCTCAGAAGTCCAACAAATGTTCCTAGCAATATGGAGCTGCCCTCTTGTATGGTAAGTTAAAATCAATAAAATACAAAGCATATTTACTCCCTAATTTGAACCTCTCGAACAGTGGAATGACGCATTATTGAGATTGATAATTTTGATTTGATTGTGATTTATTTTCAGGTGGATTCAATTACTTCGCTTCCTCCTCCTCCGCCAGAAAATGGTGGCGATCTCATATTAAACGAATCTCCTAGCGATCAACAACTCCCTCCCCCACCGCCAGAAGTTTACAACTCGACGCTTTCCCTGGACAGTTTGCCGCCTCCGCCAAATCCCGCTGACCTGCCTCCGATGAGCGGCTCGGATTTGACGGGCAGTCAATTGTCGTTAATGTCACTTCCGCCTCCGCCGGAAGACAACACGCGGATTAAAAACAGTACGCCGCTGGATGAAACGCCCACCCACTCTAGATTGAATACTCCATGTGTCAGTCCGCCAATGTCCAATTGCAGCACGCCCACGCAAAGCAATCCCCCGTCGAGCTTCAGCCCTACCCATACCGCGGTGTATGGTCAAAATCACGATAGAAACACCCCTCCACCGCCTTATGTAAATCCTCCGCCGTTTAGACCCAATGGTCTGAGATCGTCTCTGAGGCAAAGTTCCGCGTTGCCCAGGCAAATATCCTCCACCAGTATTGCTTCCAGCAATAGTTCCAGTTCCTCGGGAAACACCTCCCTTTACAGTACCTCTAATGAAATTAGAAATTCGCCCAAGCTTCAGAGGAAGGTCAATTTCCAGGAGCCAGCTAGTCCTAAGAAAGGCATAGGAAAAAAGATATCCTTCAATTTAGCTCCCCAAGAGGTATGTATATCAAATAAGATATGTTCAGTTGATAATTATATTGCGCAAAATTTGTTCCGACTTTTAAAACGTAAATATTTGCTATTTTGTTTCTCAATCTGAAAGGGAAATAAAATTTTCTGTGTAATTCATCTTTTTGAGTGATCTTGATTTCATGTGAATTAAATATTTTTGTACCTGTTTCACATGTAATTCTTTTTTTTTTTTGCTTTTTTGGTTCATGATCTTGAATATGTAAAATGAAATAATCACTTTTGGTGAACAAAAGCGTTAGATATATCTTATCAATAATTTGGCTAATTCTTCATTGCATTTATCATAGAAATGAAATTTCTAACTAGATCTTAGTGAATTTTTTGAATCATTCTGGATCCACAAATCACACCCAAAATGGGGATAAAACTAAAAGATGACTGATTTGTCTTTATCAATCCACCTAGTAGTCAAATGTTAAACCATTCGGTAGTACATTGATGCTCTTCTTTATGTGCTGTCTCCTCTAAGAAAGTTGGCTATCATCATGGTGATTTTCCCTTTTTATGCCGCTGCTCGGAATTATTCTATTGATGTATAGTGGTACCACTCTTTTTCAGCCATGAAGTGCGCACGCTTCCCTTGCCTTCGATTTTTCCCTGTATTATTGTAGCATATGCTACCTTTTTCCGCGCATAACGGGACCCAGGTAAGCAAGATTCCTTGTCTTTACAGTCTCCACTATCTCTGTTACATTATCCATTCGTCTTAATATCTCCGCATTTGTTACTCTCTCTGTCCAAGAAAGTCTAAGCATGCGTCTCTATACCCACATTTCAAAAGCCTGGAGACTTTTAAATCATCTTTGTTGTCCACGACTATGTTCCATAAAGAAGGATTGAAAAAATATAGCTTCTGGTAAATGCAGCTCGAGCTTGTCGTATTCTGGATCTTATTTCTCAGGTATTTGTACTCACTTACTCTCTCAACTTCCTCATTGCGAACATACAATCTTTTTTGTTCATCATTCTTTGTAGGACCGCGTTACTCTGGGCTATTACCAAGGTATCATCGGCAAAACGGATATTATTTATGAGTTCACCCTTTATCCTTTTTCCCGCTGTGTCTTCAGAAATAGCCTCCTGCATGATTTGCTTCGAGTAGAGGTTACAAGTGGTGCAGAGTAATTAGTAAGATTTTTGGCGTATTTGATTTTTACTTTTGTGCAGTTCTGTTTTGTTATTGACATCCAGAGCTGAAAGTTCAAATCGTTTTGATACAGACAAAGAATTAAGCTTCCATTTGTTTCATCCGCTAAAAAGAAAAGCTTATGTAGAAACCTTTTACTTCATACTTTTATGACTCTAAACATTATTTAAATATATTACACACCTTGTAAAACGTAAAAGAAATGAGGGAATATGCATATTTTTAATAAAAAGCTCTTTATTGTTATGCATTAAAAGTTTACCAAATATTTCAAACGCACGTTTTTAAAAATCTCTTTTAGAGTTGAAGTTGAAGTTTTACTTGAGACGCCATTGCTTCCATTTCCTCCTGTTAGGCTTAATGTTAGCAACACGATTCTTCCTGAAAACAGAAAAAGGTACAAAAGTAAATTTTGACTATGAAGAAACAATTGAGTTTTTGCACATTACCGACTTCACATTAACAAATTTACCAAAAACAAAGGTTATGTAGTTGTTCTTTTTTATTTCTACAACCAAGGCTATGTTTTTAATTTGAAATCCCAGCTAAAACCCAAAACGTGTATTTAAAAAATATATGAAACTAAAACTATCAAACATAAATCCTTTCACTTTAAGGACTTAGTTTTGTGTGTTTATTTAGAAAGAAAATCAGGTTGTAAATGTGGACTGGTGTGGTTGTCCTCCTAATGCACCCTTATTACACCCATTCACTCTTACTAAGTAATTGACGTGACGTCTCCAATATTGCAGGTGCCTCCGCTACCGGTGAGAAAACCGTTGCCGCCCAAAAGATCGGAAACGACGAAACTATCGAGCCCCAAGAAACTGGTGGAACCGCCGACAGAATTTTTGAAAGACTTACAACGGGTTATGCGGAAAAAGTGGCAGGTGGCGCAGAAGTGCAAGCTCGAGCCCGAAACGACGCCCCACGAGGTACTCGGCTTCAGGGACCCCCATCCGCTGTCGTTACCCGACTACAAGGAGCACAACGTGTCCAATTGGGTCAAAGAACACTACGGGACCAACAATTTCTATGAAAACGTTTACAGGGAAAGCGCGGAAGCTGACACGGTGGTGGAATATGTCTCGAGTCCCGTTCGAGGTACGGGAGTAAAGAGACCGCCGCCTCCTCCCCCGCCCAAACGCAGCGATACTACCCATTTAACCACCTCGCATAAAAATTACTGATGTCGTCTCTCCTAATATGACTTTTGAAAAAACCCTGATGTACAGGGTGGTTCGTTTATCTTAGTCTTCTGTCTTATCTCGACAATATACGAAAGGACGAGAAAATTAATTTTCTCCTAGGTTATGGAGTAAAAAAGTCTAATGTTAATTTGTTTTTCACATATGATTCTTTTTAATAAACATTTTTTACATTTCTAAAATAGCTTTCATTTTTTCCTGCCTTTATTAATGATAAATAACTTGAATTATTTTTTATATATTCGACATTTCCAAAATGACTTCATTGGTTTTCTGAGATAAGATAGCGTCTCAAGATAGGTGTGTCACCCTTACTGACTCTCCTATATCTCATATCAATGGAAAAATATAATATGCTTTGCAATATTTAGTACTCCCTGGTTGGTAGCCAAATATTAGTATAGCCCTAATGTCGCAAAACATCAGTACTTGAGTATCTACCCCACTTTCAGATTTATAATCTTAATAATTGTTTGTTTTCTCTTTTTGCCTTAGTGGTTGGATAATAAAAAGAAGACACTGCCGAACTTTATACTGCCAAGCTGAGCTTGTTTTAAGTAAAAATCTATAATAATATATACATTAATTCTGTCCATTAACGAAATCAAACAAATTCAAAAGTGTTTGTAAATACCATGTGGGACCAGCCCAACGTCTAGAGATTTTTAGTATTGAGATCGTTTGAATTGAGGTTTATTCAAAAGTTGTGGGATGCAAACGAACTAAAACGCGATTGTGATTTTTAGAGAAAAGCTTAACAAAAATTTTATGTGCCATTTACATTCAGTTATTCTTAAACGTTATAGTGAAACGGGACTGACTTATTTTAGGAAATTTAATGTGGAAACGTCTGTGTACATATTAGTTTCTTAGTAAAATTTTTTTCAAATGAAAAATGTCAAACATTGTTATGGTGCTTTTTATAGATAATATAATTATGATAAAGATACCTGTCGCAGATAATTGTGCGACGAATACTAGCGAATGTTGTGCGTTTTTTGTAAAATTTTATACTTAACAAATTGATTTACTATTAAGTATTGTAAAGTTAGTGTTAAGTACAGGGTCAGAATGCACTTAATTTGAGTTTTATGAACCTGAGTAATATTTTTGTAAATACAAACGGCCATACCTACAGACCTGAAGGAATATACAATTTTTATTTATAAAATTTTAAATTTAGTGATTGATTTCTGCAATGCCGCTAAATTTCATGTAAGTATTTTGTTCCGTTTATCTTAATGATCGCTTGGGTTTAAGGTATTTAGGAACATTTGAAATTTGGGTGCTGTATAATTTACCTACCGTGCAATTTTTTATAAGCGTTCTAAATCTTTGCGATCCAAATTGTAGTAGCTAGGCGTTGTAGCGATCAAGTATTTTTATGGGATATTTTATTTCTTGGAAAAGAGGTTATTTTTCAAGGAGTTTTTTTGTTTTAAACTAGGGTGCTTATAATAAACACTTTGTATACTGTCTACGATTTATACATTATTGATATACTTATTAGTGGTTACAATATGAAACCATATAATAAAACTTATTTAAACTATGTATAAGTTTCTTTGTCACCCTTTTTTTCTATAGCGGAAACCGCAAAAACGGTTTGCCAAACACTTATTGAGTATATCTAACATCTTCGAAGACTCACTAACAACTTTTTATTGCAAAACTGCTTAATAACTTTTGAATTTATATGAAGTTTGGATAAATATTTTGAAGAATAAATTATATATATATATATATATATATATATATATATATATATATATATATATATATATATATATATATATATATATATATATATATATATATATATATATATATATATATATATATATATATATATATATATATATATATATTTTTTCATGTATTGTATTGATTCACGGATGGTGAACTCGCGGAGCACGAGCATTGAAGATGCCAAGTGAGATTTTGGCAAAACGTCTGCAGGATTCCAGTGGGAGTTCAACAAGCGAACGGATGATATCCCGGAATATAGTGTCATCACATTTTTCCATCCGCGAATCAATACGTGAAAAAAAAAAAAATATATATATATATATATATATATATATATATATATATATATATATATATATATATATATATATATATATATATATATATATATATATATATATACATACATACATACATTTCAATTATTTTTTCTAAAATCCACATATCGCATTAGCCATAATTACGAACAGGTTTAGTAAGGATAGGGAATAATCACTTTGCCGCGTTTTTTACAAGAGTTTATACAGATGTTTGATATCATAGTTGAATGATTCTCGCAGTGTGTCTGGGGTTCTTAAAGGTACTGGCGTCGTTAATGGATAGCCTGGAGACTTAATACCAATAAATTTAAACCTTCCGTTTACAAATAACCTCATTCATATCCTTTCCTAAACGTACTTTTTAAATACCTTCAACCTTGAGCGTTAATAACATTTAACACGTGAATAAAAACATATAAGATGGTGCCAGACCCACCTTATGAAATATTCCCGCATTTTTAAAATTTAGTAAAATATAAGTAAATTTTCATATCGCTGATGATTTTGTTCATTCAAAAATAAAACGACAAATATTTTTGTATAAAAAGATTATATTCTTAAATGTAATAAACTTTTTTGTACAACAAGGTGTGAGAAAATACAAATTTTAAATAAATAACAGAAATTCCTATTGTAAATCACAGATCGTAATATCCTTAACTTCTTTAAACAACACTAAACAAATCCGCATTCATGGGAATGTCGAAATAAAAAAGTTTGTTTTTTTTTTCAAGCTACACTAGAGAATAACAAAAATCAGTCAAATATAGTAACATAGCTGAACATTTCATTTCGCAAGTTTAAGGCGAATCCAAAATCCCTTTTGAGGACCTGCACAATGCTCATAACGGCCAAGCATAAAACAGGTCCAAACGAGCTAACTGTTTAAAGTCCTGTTGCGGTAGTTATCGGAACTGGTTCCAGTCTCCTCAACACGGGAACGAATTTTTCTTTGGAGTGCCTCTTGACATGTTTCGCTAAATGGTCAGACCGCATAAACCTTCTTTGGCATACCTCGCATTGAAATTTTTTCTCGCCCGTGTGCGTCCTCTTGTGCCTGCTCAATTCGTCGGATCGTGAGAACTTCCTCTCGCAGTCCGTCCACTGGCAGACGAAGGGTTTCTCGCCCGTATGGGTACGATTGTGAGCCGTCAAGTGGGACGACTTGAAGTAATTTTTCCCGCAGCCTGCGTACGTGCATTCGTAGATTCGCTTCCTTTGCGGTTGTCTCGGAGGAGATACCAGGACTAACTGCGTGGGAACCATCGCTCCGACAGAGCTGATGAAAAATGTTTGGGGTTGGGATGAAGCGACGAGTTTCGGGGCGATTGCTGGGAGAATAGGAACCGCTAATTTCACCTGTTTGTGGGAAACTTTTTCCCTATTGGTGACTTTCTCGCTTAAAACTACCTGCTCCTTCCTATTTCCCATTTTAAACTTGATCGTTTTAACAACATTTTCTTCCACCAAGTCGGGAATCGGCAATGAAGTGCAAGAACCGTCGCAGTTGGCTTTCATGATAACGGAAACGGTTCTTTGCAGTTTCGGTGGTGGCTCGGGAGTTGGCGGAGTAACGATAAATCGAAATTCTGGAATTTCGGGCGGCGGGGTGGCGGTTGGGTGGGGGACACTAACGGGATTTTTAAAGACCCTTAAAAACTCATGGTCGTTCCTGATGTGACGTTTCTTCAAAGGAAAGTCGTGTTCCTCTTCGGAATCTGATGGCTGCGGAGTGGGCGGAAATGCGGTCGAGGAGGTCCTTTTCTGACCCAAAAACTGACGCAATTGATATAGTGCCGACTGTTGTTGTTCGTCGTCGGATCCGGCCTGAAACAAGGAAAAGTATACGTCACACTACGCAATTTAATATTAGAACAGTGACGACACCATCCTTGCTTTGCGACACCAGCAGACGTATAAAACCGAAGGTTAAACATTTTTTTTTAAACCCATAGAATAATAAATAAATAATGTTCCGAAATAAAATTCTCATTCTCTTACGAGGTATTTGTATCAACGACAAATAAGAGGCACTGCCGGGCTCTCATGAGGGTATAATTAATATTTTTTCCTCGTGCTTTGAGAATTCCTCAAAACCTTTATAATGAGCTTCATGGCACATTCTAATGTCTTGCTTGGGCCAAGAAGCCTCAAGTATCGCCTATAAATTTTACCATGAAAAATATATCTTTACAAATATCAGTGAATATATAGTATCGAAGTTTATATACAGTGTGTTCAAATAAACAGTATCGAACGATCTTAACGAAGGTAAAAGCTACAAGATTAAATTAAACGGAAAATCTTTTTTTTTTATTTAATCTATTTTCGCTTAATAGTAAAATTCTACCAAATTCAAAAAGTACAGCAAAAACTTAAAGAAATAAAAAGAGAGAAGAAAAAATATTCCCGGTGGCTTTTGTCATATTAAAACAAACAGTTTTTTGAAAATTAGTTTTTCTCATAAAATTCTTTAGCTACATATTTTTTGATAACATTACATGTTACATACATGCATACAAAGTTTGGACAAATCACTGCCATAACAAATAATTTCTACTTGCTTTCTTTTTAAGTTTTCCTTATTTCTTGTCTTCCAAACAGTTTTAAGGTAATAAATACATTACTTATTTAATATGCCAACTAACTCAAAACCTTCTGTTGGTTTATACCATCAGCTCGCTTCAGCTACTAAATACGGATAAATTCAATAAAAATTAAAAGTAAGATTTTCTAAAGAGTTCTTGACGTCACAGTCACGTATACGGGTATAACGAAAGGAGATGACGTCGCTGTTATTTCTTTAATGAGATGCCCTAAATTTTCGTAAAAACTGGATAGAGTAAATTTTTCTACATATTGCAACATAAATACAAAATCAAAACATCCTTTTTATATAAACCTTGGAATCTACTTCACTGTAACATAAAAAACGTCGTAAATCATAAAATATTATCATCGGGTTTTTTCCTTTTCAAAAACGTGAATTATTTTTATGAACACACTGCCTGTATTGTATATTCATAACGACCCCACTTCAATAATTATTCTATCAGCGATATTATAGCCTGCAGAGCGCAATCACATCCAACGTGCGTGATATCCCGGCCTTAAACATGAATATTTTCAGACGCTAGGTCCAGCGTTGTTCGAAAAAAATACATCAGTTTAATACGTTTGGTTTTTAAATTTGGGAACACATTATAGCGAATAATTCTATATCTCATTAACCATGGGTAAATAGGATGTGCCCCAAATATCATAAACAAAAAATATTAGCACAAATGTTGCGAAATTAAGTTAAAAAGAAGAACAGATAAAAACAAAAAACTTACGATTTTTAAGGGTGGCGTGCTGGGTGGTGAAAGGACCAAACTTCCTACTTCTTTTATATCCATGTCCGCAATAACAAAAACTTAAACGAACACAAATATTAAAAATCTTAAACACTTTACAATTAATCACTCCTCTTCGCTGGGAACAAACGATCAAAAGTGGCTCCTTTATTTTGAAACCCGTTGTTGTTGTTCTTCCGTGGCATGTATTGTCGGGGTGTGTATCTGAATCAAGCCAATCGCAGACGCGGGCTCGTCTGTTTTGACGAATAGCGAGAGACATGCCATGCACAGACAGCGTGATCGACGTCGTGATGTTCACGTGAACACCGGCTGATTACGAGGACCACGCTCCGTGATGTTGACGTCATTTCGGCGTGTTGCGGCGATGAAACGTCACAGGGGCGGCAAGCCCGCGTCGGATTAGAGGTGTGCTACTCGTGGCCAAACGTACGTTGCCAGATCGGAACTTCTAGAATAGAATTTCCCTTTGGCTGGTTAGAGGACAATTTTTGTCTCTAAGTAGATTCAACAAATTAATGTTTAGAATAAATATTTGTTTTGTTTGTTTTTGTTATTATGTAATTTAAATTATAATTAATATAATTTAAGTAAATATGCAATCATTAAACCCTAATAAATACTCACAATTTGTATTTTGTATATTGGTATTTATAACTAAATATAAACAAAAATCTGGTATGAGCGGAGCTCAGCGAATCACATGCTTAAGAGCACAAACTTAAGAATGTCTAAAGAATTTGTTCTGCTATTTCTAAAACCATTAAATTTTGGGCACATTTTTGTCAAATGGCACGAATACATTTACTGAGTGACGTATGTGGTCATCTAAATTGACCAACGTCAAATGACCATCCATCTACCTAAAACATCCGATTACTAGTAAATTCGTGACTAAAGTACCGTAGAGCCAGCGATGGCAAGCGACCGTGGGTAATGCGCTGATGTCTTAAAGTGACACTTTCCGCACGCTTTATCGATGCATACCATGCATGCATGCATGGGTATTTTAAAGTAGAAATTAGAAAAATATAATTGATTGTGAAAAAGAATCGTTACTAGATCCATGAGATTTTCCTGAAGCTTGGCAACAGCGTGATGGGTTATTTTCCTTTCCCATTTAGTCACAATAAGCAGCAAGAAACAACTTTTCTGTGCTTAGGGCGTGAAACAAAATCAACCAAAAGAAAGTCACAATAATTAATTACAATTACTTAATACCTGGTCCTATTACAAAAAAAAATTGAAAAAATATTCTGAAAAACAAACTGTGTAAGGAATGGTACCTGCCTATTTGATTCGAAAGACATTAAAAGCATTATTGAACTTAGATGTTGGTTTTTCAAATTTTTATTATGTTTTGAATTATGAGTGTTATATTTAATATATGTTACTATGCAATAATATAGTTCAGAACGTCAAAGAGTCATTGCAACAAAATGGTTAGAAGTAAAATGATTTATGTGAAGTCACTTTAAGGAACTAGAATGTGCTCACTCTTTGTACCTACCTAAATAATTGAAATATTTCACTATTAACTGTATACGTATATACAGCAATTTAGTATCGAAAATTTCCGCTGACAATCACAGAAAGGTTGTTACAAATTGGCATACAAGTGTTACGTTACTACGTTATATTTTATATATTGGGTTTATTTTGTTGATATGCCAACTCTTTCTGAGAATTTATATTCTCAGAAAGAGTTTTTTTTTTATTAGTTTTTAGTTATAGTTTTTTAGTTGTTTCAATTCATTATAATATTTTAATATTACAGCCACGCATTTTGTTATGTGATATATTAGGTTCCTAATTAGGTACCGCCCCCACTTTCGACTAAATATAACTGATATTGCTACGTAGATCTATATCTCTAACATTCAAATACCCTATGTATTTGTATGTTATACAATAATAATCAAGCGGTCTGCAGTTGAATAACTGGGGTAACATCAGTTTTATAATTTCAATAAAATCTTTAGCGTTATTAGTGGCCTAGTGTCGATATAGGGAATTTGTAAAAATACAAAATTAAGAAAATAACTCAATTTTTGTTCTCATGTTTTCATCTAGGTTTATAGTTGGAACAAGAACATTTATTTATTGGAAAATTACTTTACGCTAATATTAAATGAGAAATATAAGACAAAAATCTTTAATTTTTTGTGCAAGAAGTTTAAAGTATATTTTATTTGTTGCGTTTGGTGGTATAACGATCCAAAAACTTTAGTTTAAATAAAGTTAGATCCCTTTTGTTAAAACCCACTTACCTACTGGTTTCTGATTCTAGTTTTTAAAAAATCCAACAGAGGACGGTAGTTTACGGTGCAGCACTCAATTCTTGAACAGTATCAAATTCAACTTCACCTGTTACTTGAGCAATTGAAATTACGGATTTAATCATTATTCACTGTAACGGCTTCTTATAATTATCTGTGCCTGAAACTAAAAGTAACTTTGAGAAGCGGTCCGTACATCTATAACGTATTTGAACATGGAAAGGTGACATCTCTTCTCTCACTAAATAACCGGATTACTGTCCTTGGTCTATGCCCATTTCGATTCAAGTCTGTGCCTAAAAATTATTGTGGTCCTTGGTTTCGTATTCAGTGGTTCTTTACGCCTCAAAGGGGTTAGTTTAATTTCGGGGATTCAATCCATAGACAGACAATTATAGGGAAGCGAATTAAATTTTTTTTTTTATTGTTGCGTTATTAATTTGCAGTAAATGCCAAGTTATTTTTTTAAACCGGTTAAGTACATAATTCTGGGTAATGGCAAGAAACGCTGAAAAGGCTATGACGACGTTAGCTCGGTGGAGAGCGGCTCAACTAGGGGAACATGAGAAACACAAGAAACGGCGTCCATATTTAGCATCCGAATGTAGAAGCTTGTATGCCTGTGAAAAGTGGAGAATGCAAATTATTAGGGAAATCGCAAAAAAGGTGACTCAAATACAGAATGCTGGGTTGGGTGAGTTCCGTATCAGAGATCTTAATGACGAAATTAATAAGCTCCTAAGAGAGAAACGGCATTGGGAAGACCAAATAAAGGAGCTAGGTGGACCAGATTATCAAAAGGTTGGTCCGAGAATGCTGGACCATGAGGGTAAAGAAGTACCAGGCAATAGAGGTTATAAATATTTTGGAGCAGCAAAAGATTTACCTGGTGTAAGGGAACTGTTTGAGCAAGAGCCTCCCCCTCTGCCGAGAAAAACACGTGCAGAAATGATGAAAGATATTGATGCTGATTATTATGGTTATATGGATGATGATGATGGTATATTGGTCCCACTTGAAATGAATGCTGAAAAAACTGAAGTGCAAAAATGTATCGCAGATTGGAAACAAAAGAAAGAGCAGCGGCTGGGTAAGGATACTGAAACTGACGAAGATCTCGAAGAGGAAAATATTTATGCTGAAAAGGATTCTCAAGAAGAAATAATGGAGACTGAAGTGCTAGATGGATCGCAGCAAAGATTTGTTGCCCATGTTCCAGTACCCTCACAACAAGATATTGAACAGGCGCTTTTACGACAAAGAAAACAAGAACTTCTTAGAAAATATGGGCTTCAAGAAGAAAAAACTTCTGTTTGATTTGTCTATACATATCCATATTATTTACCCATTAAAGTAATTGTAAATATTTCGAGAGTGCTTGTTGATAAATAAAGAAAACTGCATCACCACTTTTTGCTCACTTACTAAACATAATTAGTAAAATTCATAGAATACATAGATATTAGTTGGTTGCCTATTATTTATTAAGTTGCTTATTTTTATCGTTGTATATCGGGTTGCCTACCCATCAGGCCGTTTCTTATACAACTTTGAGTAGAGTTTAAGTTTACTTTTTAAGAATACTTTGGAAACATTTTATTTTACTTACCAATACCATAATTTCGAAAAGTTCTTGGTTACAATTTTGGACAGGAGATTGTGTTGGAGGGCTCAAAGCCTGCTTTGTAATTAAAACTCAAAAAAATTAAGTTTCTTTCGAACCTATGTTATGCAATTGCATTCTCGGGAATCGCTTGCATTGTTATATCAAGGGATCAAGCAACTGATCTTGATATAATATTTATTATTCCAAATTTAATTTTTTTAATTAATTAAACCTATCATCAATGAAATCATGCAAAGAAACCTTTAGGTCAAAAAAGCTTTTAACGTTCTATGAAATATATCTTTACAAACTTTTTATCTACCTCCTCAGTCACACACATAGTCACAAACACATAAAAAAGGCAGGCATTTACGATTATAAATTGCTACCTAGTGAATATAAAGATTCGAACCAAAAAATATAATACATATATACAAAATATATACATACAGACATTAAATAGAAATAATCTTAACATTTGACCTTTTTCAGTTACTTTATTCATTTTTAATTTAATAATGTTGATTACTTTATTAAATGCAAATAGCAAAAATTTGCAAGAAATGAGGATTTCTGGATTACATGGCGACGTAAATACTTATATTACCTTATACAGAATTGTTTTACGATGTTATGTAATGTTTAAAAATAAAATTTTATGTTATTGATCACTCACTCGTCTATTTATATGAATGAATTATGTGAATCCGAAATAGTTTCCGTCATTTTTCAATCGCATAACATCTAATAATTTTTAGATTCGTATATAGAACTTCATTGGAAGTTCAACTTACTTTCGTTCATTCAGCTTAAGGCATTTACTAAAATTGTCTATATACGGATTGCTCGAACGATTTAGGCGTAAAAAATAAATATTAGGTAATTAATATCATATTGTCAATAGTGTTTAATTCCCCAACTTATCTGAACGGTTATTAATAATTATGGAATTTAACTTCAATATATTTAAATAACTAATTAACCTTCAAGTTTTTGAATAATTGTTAAAGTTTGCAACCTGTGAAACAATTAATTCCTATTTTTTGCATTTATTGATGTCTCTAAGAAAATCAAAAGCAAATTACAGTGTGCTTGTGTGCATTATTGTATCCAATAAACTTTATTACTGTTATTTATTATTTATTATTAACATTTTCAAAAATCTTTTAATTTTTTCGTTATTTTACATAAAATGCTGTGGTGAAAATATAAACGTAGTAAGACTTTATTTCTGGTTATCCCCAAAATAAAAAAATTACAATTTTTCTTTTTGTCAGTTTTTGTATCAAGATTCAATATCTGCTCAAGGAACACTTATCGCTCCAATTTTTCATCGAATACGCTTTTTCTTAACGTTTCGTTTCGGATATATAAATAATTTAATCAGAAGCAATGTCTACTATGTGCATAATTGCTGCAACTGGAATTAGACGAGCAAACAAAACTCTTAATTTATCTCCGTCGATGTTCAATGGTTGTTGATTCCCAAAGAGCACGCACATCTTATTAATTAAGTACGTTAAATCTTAATTTTTGGTTTGTAATGTAAAGGCTGAAATGCCTACATGACTACAAAACATTTGTAAATAAGTCTTATTTAACCTGGATTGTTTTCGGCATACTTTTTCGATTAACTTCTCCTGTCAAAAGCGATCGAGATGTTGTACCGAGCGAGAATTTAAACTACATTCTAGCTAGAATGGTAGAATGCTACATTTACTACTGGTGCTTATTATCAATACAATTCAGTATTTAAAAAAAAAAAATAATAGTTTCATTTAACAAAATGCGTTCTGCAGTGGCAATGGTATTTTGGAGAATAAAATGGCAGGAGAGTACCCTCTCGGGTTTGAAAGTAAATTTGAAGTCAACATTAGGAATGGTCATTCGAAATAACGAACATTTAAGCTAAAACTGCCAATACGATTGTGAAGTTAAGTAAATGACAGTACTTTATTGTTCCCGTTTTCGCGGAACATTGAGCGCCAGCTGGCAACATCGCACCGACGCCAGCAACAATCACCGTGAGTCATTCTCTCTTGCCCGACAGTCGCTCGCCGTTCTAACGGAGGTGTGGTTTATGCCCGCCATCTGTGTGCCGACATATACGTAAACTGTCAAAATTGTCGTCCCAATGCCGGCAAAAAGCCGCGCTCCGTTTTAAACATTGGTTTTGATTTTGTTTATATATTCACCTACTAGTTGTTTTTGTTGCCTTATTGTTTTGTTGTGTTTTCTCGTCTCGTGGTGCTTTTGTGTGTTTTTATTTTGTATTTTTGTTGTGTTTCCGACCCGTTCGTGCCATGTGACTGAGCTTTCCGAATAAAAATCTGATCGAAGTGGGACAGTCAGCGATGTCTAGGCGTAAGCAAAGCAATCCGAAGCCCCTAAAAAGTATGTCGTTTTGTCTAGATTCCTTAACCGATTATATTAAGTAGTTCTATGGTTTAACTGTTTGTTTTGGTAAGCGCAATTAAATTATTGCTGATATAGCGAGCTAACTCGGTCAACCTGTCCTAAAAGGTACAATTTACCCGTCGAAACAAATATTGGTCATGGGGTGTCTTCGTTGTATTCGTTGTTTTAATCCGGCCAGAGTTTTACAAAACGGTATTGCTTGTAGGTGTACTTTAAGTTGATACCTACTTTATACTTTATAGCGGATGTAAACAAAGGACATCCAGTAGTAATTTGAAATCTAGGATGTTAATCTTGAGATAATGTTTACGTTCTGTTTGGTAGGTCTGTAGGTAGGGCAAAACGTGTAAATATATATGCAGGGTGAAACTCGGGGTTAAGTACCTATACCCACTAAATATCGGTTTCATAACATCTCTAAATATCAGAAATTATAATTAGGCCCCCATAATTCATACCTAGCGTTAATTAAATATGAAACATTTAAACTATACCCACAAAGAAACCTATATTTTCTGGATACCACATTATACCGTTTTATTCGAATTCTTTGATATTTTTAAAAATTAGATTAAGTTCCGGTTTATTCATAGTTTCAGAACATTTATGCGCGTTTATTTATCTATTTTTCCACTCGGAAGAGCTCCTGGGACATATACTATATCCAAAGGTTTCTCAGGTCTTCTCGATTTGGTGTGTATGGGATATGGTCATCCGGAAAAGGCGATAATCCTGACCAAATTACCATACAACGAAGGATGGTTGCTTGCCAATACAACTGTTCCAATTCTCAAAAATTGTTATCATTGTTATCATTGTTAATACTTTTGAGTTTTTATCGCAGGACGCCCCAAATTCGAATCGAACATCCATGCGCTTTAAAGCATGCCGTTTGGAAAGTTTTAAAATTCCGAATAGTTCCGTAGTTGTTTCGAAAATCGTAATTTCAATGAATCGGGGAATTTTCGTCGCTCAGGTGGTATGTTTTAATGCAAAACATGATAATTCAAAGTTAACGCCCGGATCTCTTTCGCCTTGTATATCTTATCTCAACATTTAAATCGGGTTTCCCCCAGTCTCTCACTAATTCTTTTTTTGCTCGAAAATTAAAACAACCAGAATCCATTCGGTTTCCCTTATCGTAGCGCTCGCAACGTTTCTAAATTTATCGCGTTCTTATCTGCACTTCGCCAAAACAAAACCATGTAGAAACACACGTACAGTTCGTGTTTGGTATTTCTTGGGGAATAAAAAGAGAAAGACCGGGGCGAACACTAAGGCGCACTATCTCGACGAGAGCGAACCCCCTTGTATCGCGAAATCAATCAATCCAAATTCCGAACCGCGCTTTCTTCGTCTGCTCTTTTTCCTTATCGCTATCGATTTCCATTATTAACCGCTTATTTCATGTTTAATAAATTCGATCATACAACGGGGTAAAAAACTGATGACTAACTAACTATTTTAGCAACCGGTTACTAAACAAATATTTTCCATCGAAGCAGGGATGTCGACATATACGAGGTGTGTTTAAAAAGTAATGTGACTTTTGCAATTGGGGGGTCTAAGTACATTTGATCTTCGATATATTTTTTGTTATATAGGTACACATATCCCTAACATATGTACACAGTTTCAGTCAGTTTGCATGTTGATTTTTTTTAGAGACGGAAGCGTTAGACGCGTTTTGTGTGCAAAACACTTGAAACGTTGACAACAGCATATGGTGAATCTACTTTGAGCAACAAAAGAGGTTGATAAGTGGTACCAGCTGTTCCAAGATGACCTCGCTCTGGACGCCCCAGGCCGTCAATAACTTGATGAAAGCGTCGGAGAAGTTGAAAAATCGTCGAATCACTATTAAAGAAGTCGCTGAAGACGTCGGCATCTCTATTAGCTTGTGCCATGCATTTTTTCCGAAGATTTGGGCATGAAACCTTTAGCAAAATTTGTTACGAAACTGCTTAATTTTGAAGAAAACGACCATCGAAGGAGCATAGCACAAGATCTGTTAAACGACGTCAATGGTGATCCTGATATGCTCAAAAAGGTCATAACTGACGATGAATCATGGGTATATGGTTTTGACGTCGAAATCAAAGCCCAGTCGTCCAAATGGGTTCTTCCATTGGAAATCGCCAATACCGAAAAAAGCACGTCACTGTTTTCTTCGATTATCGTGGCGTAGTACATCGAGAGTTCTTACCACAAGGTCGTACGGTCAAAGAGTATTACCACTAAGTTATGCGCCGTTTGCGAGAAGAAAATGTTAGGAATTGTTGGAAAACAATACATGGATTTTGCATCACGATAATGCACCTGCTCACTCATCGTTGCTTGTGTTTAACTTTTTGGCCAAAAACAAAACCACAATCATGCCTCAGTCACCATATTCACCGGATATGCCTCCCGGCGACTTTTTCCTGTTCCCAAAACTCAAGAAACCCATCAAGGGAAGGAGGTTTTGAACGATTGAGTACATAAAGAAAAAATCGTTGGAAGAACTCACTGCCATACCAGAAAGTGCTTACCAGAAGTGCTTCGAGGATTGCGAAAAACGTTGGCACATCTGGGGGGAGGGGGGATTACTTTGAAGGTTACAACATTTTGATAAATGAATAAATAACTTTTGATAAAACTTAAATCACCTTAATTTTTGAACACACCTCGTAAGACACATTCTCGACGATTATTAAAAGTTTTGACTTTTTGACTTTTGTGGTTGTTTACATGATCTTAAAAGTCGAGTCCAGCTGAGCGCGAATAATATTTTGTCTTATGGTCTGTGATCATAAGATGGGATTTTTTGACATTCCGAAGTCAGTCTAGACCGTCGGTCGCAGTTTTCCTTTCCTGTATCACTAATTATTAAAAAACACACACATTTGATAAAGACACGGTGTTGTCGAAACAATTGTCATGTCAAAATATATAATTTCGTGAAAATCTGAACTTTTAGTTCTTATTTATTTTGATAAATGGATTTTTATCAAGTAAAAGCCGCCTCAGTTCAATCATTAATTACGTCATTAAATCGTGAATGTATTATAGCTGTGAATAGTTGATTCCATTTAGGTTCTTTCAAAATGCGCATAACATGTTTTTTAGCTTTTTTAAAACATCGCATTTTTAAGTTTCGTCACAAGCGTTTGTATTTTTATTAAAAATTATTTTTTTGTCAATTATTCGCATGCTGTTTTGAACAAATCGAGAAGAAAACAATAATTTTTCATGCATTTTTATGTATGTAATTTTTACCTAGGATCCAGATAAAGATGCTATTCTGCCGGGTATTAGTTAATCATATATAATAAGCCATTGATGTTTATTTTTTTCTTTTTTTAATTTGGAGACCTAGCGACGTTAAACACTGTGAAGATTCAAATAGAATTCTTCTACTCACTTTAAGATGTTATGTTGGCAAGCCTGTTAGGATGTTTCCGGTATTTAGGTAGGAGTTTCAGCCATATTTGACATTTGCTAGTTCTGATGCTCACGCCATTCAGTAACACAATTTACTAATCGTCCGTATAACGCAGAATAAAATACCACGTATTTACACACTCGATCGTTGGCGACTAACAAGCCGGTATCATTTTTTCTACAAGACATCCACTTTCTTACTTAAATATAGTACTAGTGATGTAACAATATAATCGTGCTGTTTTGCAAAAATGTTCCGAAATGGTTGTCAAAAAAGTATTGTGTTCGACATATTGATAACGTCAGTCCAACTCGCTCCGTTCTTGCCAAAATGTGATTAAAGTGGCATTTATTAAAATTACGGTGCAAATTGGTCATTTAAGAAGCACTTTGAAAGTATTAGAGTATGTCTTATTACTGGAACCCTATGCACCTCTCAAATTTCAAGTCGATCAAACGAATAATACCTCTAACAAAAATTTAAAAGATGTGCGTAAGTATATTGTTTAGAAAATTTTGTTTTTCTTTCATCTGCTTATAAAAATAAATCAAGGAAAAATACCAAGATAGGGATGTACTAGATATTTAACTTTTGATTAACAGTTTGATTGATTAGCTATTCGAACTAGTTAAACAATTAATTCCTTGGATCTATTTAATTTTGACAAATTCTGCTGAGAGTTTAGCGTCTTTGCTTGTAACTAACTTATAACCATGTAACTATTACATAATATGCGGGCCCTACTACGTTAAAAATGGATGCCTCTGTTAACTATGATATTTTTGTAGAAAACAGACTAATTTTCCTCGTATGCTTCACCCACTAACCCGCATTTTGCGCCATTTTCTTTCTAAACAGTGATATCCAGACACTTAACTCCTTGTTGTCTAGATCTGGACATATTTTGCATCTAAACTTATTGACGATTTGTCATCGGCCATGTTGATTGTTGAATCCCGCTATGTCATTGGTTAAAACGAGATTTTCAATCTGTCGCATTTTTCATAGTCGCTACATAAGGTGCTGTATTATGTACAACATACATATTATGTATGTATATTATATATATTATTATATTATATTATGTATTATGTATGTATATAACACACGGTAAATTACAAAAGCTACTAAATACGGTTAGCTAGACATATTTGTGTCGGTTGTTTATGCCAATTTTCCTCGAAATTTTTTATCCGGTATTGTAGCATAATTCACTGTGGTTGATCTTATTGTGTTCCGTGGATTTTTGATACTCGGAGCACTCGGATTGTGCACCTTTCACACTTTCCTGCTATTGTTGGAGCTCAGAAAAACCCACTGAGGGTCTTGGTTAGTTATATTTTGGATGTATTCAGGGTCTTGCACTTTATAAAACTTGTGCATGTATTTGGAAAACAAAACAAAACTAACTTTTTTGAAAATTAGGTTTACCTTTGCATGAATTCGTTCGATTTGGGACGGTACCCTCCTCGTAAAAAAAAGGTTGCGGCGTTCAACAACTACATGGTCGCTCACAGTTCGTCCATTGGACAGTTTTTAGTTTGGATGTGGCGTTATATCCTTATTAAAAAAAAATGACGTAAAGTGCAGGTTGGTGTGTAAAATTTGGTAGCACACTCAGAAAATGTATGAAAATGACATATCCGCTTTGATTAGGTATTGGCTCAGCAAGTCCACAGTGCATCGTTAATAAAGCTTCACTAAGATTGGGCAACAGCTGTTTACTGAACTACCTTATAAAGTAAAAACAATTTCATAAGTTAGTTTTTTCCCAAAGTATATTAGTATTTAGGAAATAAGATTTTCCTTGGGTACAAACTTTTATCTCTGGTCATAGTTTCAAAAAAGCCTACTTTTCCCATAATAAAGTAATACAAATCACCTTTAAAAATTTGCAATGTTTATTGAGTCATGGTGGTCCCACGATTTACAACCCGATTTAAAAATAAGACCGGCGTACTCCACAAAGCTATTTTTTTTGAGCCAGCATGTAAAATTATTTAGCTCCTTCACCGTATTTTTTCCGAACTGTTTGTAGAGAATCGTCTTGCCCGCTTTTTCTAGACGCTCCTTTACTAAATATCCAAGTCTGGTCCAAACATACTGAATTGAATAAAAAAGCATCAGATCAGACCAGATATTTCCGGCTGGAAATACCGCATTTTATACAACAAAATTCCAACCTTTTTAACCCACCATGTGAAATATCATTACCATCGACTTTGTGTGAATATTTGCGTATCGATTCTGCTGTGCCATATAAGAGAGGAAAAGTAATGAAGTTTTTCGATCCAAAAACCGCGAAAAATGTATATAGATTTTTGAGTTTACCTACGCACAAAGAAGCCGTGCCACAAATTATGTTATTCATTTGGAAAAAGGGAAAGTTTCAAATTCAATTCATGTTTCAAGGGGTTTATTACAGTATCATCGACAACACTTTACAATCAGACATAAAAATGAGATGATTTTAAGTATGGAAACAGCGAAAACTTACATTGTGTATAGGGTTTAAGGGTAAAAGCGGTTTCCCCGAATTTTTTTCTCTAGTGAAATAATCTAACCCAGTCAAGTTTTAAAATTATGGCTTGTTTTTTTTCAGCAAATCGTTGGGCTATTTTGAAATGGTTTAATTATTCGCTATATTTAAAAATGTTAATCTTGACGGATTTCAAATAAAAATCCTGTGTCAATTTACGTCATCCAGTAATAAACTAGATAAATATGTCATGCTGTGATGTAACTGCACAATTATTCTGACTGGACTTCATGCTGAAAATACAAGGCACTGTTGAATGCGACATAAAAAAGGTTGCGGCGTTCAACAACCACACGGCCGCTGACAGTTCGGCCATTAGACAGTTTTTAGTGTGGATGTGGCTTTTTATCCTCAATATTTTGCCAAAATATGCCTATTACATTTTGCAGGGAAACGACGCATTGAACGGCGTTGAATGTGTTTAGGAAAAAAAAAATGACGTGTAAAATTTGGGAGCAGAAGCGGAAGATGTATGAAAATACCATATCCGCTTGAGACCCATCAATTTTACGGTATTTACGGCCCCTATATTATGTAATAGGCATACCTTTGGACATAATCGCTCTGCTCGTTCGGCCGTGCGGGCCGACCCTACTCCAAACCCTACCCCACCCTACACTGTCCAAGTTTAAATGAACGCATATTGTATATGTAACTACTTATTACCCTGTTTCTATTGCTAATTTGTTCCTAAATAACGTATTTAACTTCCCGAGGAACTTCGCCACAAATTACGCACGCCTTTTACGAAACCTTATTAACTTTTCCAAAGATAATAAAACGCCGTGGCAGACGTGCGGCGGACAGCGAAGCGACCGCATGCGGGTTCGACTTTTATCGCGGTCTGGACATTTTTTTTGTACTTTTTAATAAACCCCGACCCGAGTAACTCGACTATATATTATTTATTTCTCAAGAAATATTGCTCCCTACTCCTAAAAAAAAATTCTCGCATCCCAGCTGACGCTAAAACCGCAACTGCTTTAACATATTTAAATCTGCATTCAAATACAGAAGTTTATTTTTTCCACAAAAATAAAACATTCGCACTACTTACCTTATGAAATTTCTGAAAAACTGTTCATCATCATCACGCTGCCTATCCACTTAATGGATGTTGGCGACCACACGCTGAAATTGGTCTCTATCTCTTGCCGCGTTGACAAGTTCCCCAATTGTTTTTAGACCTGTCCATTGTCTAATGTTCCTTGCCCATGACATCTGTTTCCTTCCTATTCCTCTCTTGCCATCTATTTTACCCTCTAATATGAGTTGCAACAGCTGATACCTATCATGTCTAAAAATGTGTCCGAGGTAGGCCGTTTTCCTGCGTTTTACGGCTGTAAGTAGTTCTCTGTTCTTATGAACTCTTCTTAGTACTTCGTCGTTAGTTACTCTGTCCGTCCACGGGACTCTCAGAAGACGTCGGTAGGTCCACATTTCGAAGGCTTTCACTCTGTTGATCATTTTTGCATTCACAGTCCATGCCTCCACTCCGTACAAAAGTACCGACCAAACATAGCATTTTGCATATCGGACTCGAAGAGACAGGTGCAGGTCTCGATTTCTAAGGATTTTTTCATATCTCATGAATGCCGCACGTGCCATCTCTGTTCTGCACCTAATCTCTTTTTCCGAGTTCCATCCTGCATGCAGCCAACATTCTAAGTATTTGAACTGTGTTACTCGTTCTATATTTCGGTTTTCTATCTGAATTGTGGCATCTGTATACATTGGTTTTTTCCTACTGATTATCATAAATTTGGTTTTGTCGGCGTTAATGTTTATCCCGTATTCGTTGCTGCTGCCACATAACCTAGTACACATTCTCTGTAGTTCCTCAACATCATTGGCAATGAGGACAGTGTCATCCGCATATCGGATATTCGAAATTGGTATTCCGTTCACTCTCACTCCCAACTCTTGTTCTTCAAAAGCTTCGTTGAATATCGCTTCGGAGTATAAATTAAAAAGCAATGGAGACAGGACGCATCCCTGTCTAACTCCTCTCCGGATATCAATATCTTCAGTAATAATGTTTTGTATGGTAATATTAGCTGTTTGACCCCAGTACAATCTCTGGATACACCTTATGTCCTTGTCGTCGACGTCGGTTTTTCTCAAAATCTGCATGAGTTTTGAATGCTGTACACGATCGAAAGCTTTTTCATAGTCGACGAAACATAGAAATATGTCCTTATTAACATCTAGACAGTTTTGTATTAAGACTTGGAGTCCGAAAAGCGCCTCACGTGTTCCCATACCTGATTTGAATCCAAACTGGCTAGGGCCGATAATTTTCTCGCATCTGTGCTGTATTCTCCTGTGTATTATTTTGAGGAAAATTTTTAAGCAGTGGTTCATCAGACTTATGAGTCTATGATCTTTGCACTTTCGGGCGTTGCTTTTCTTGGGTAGGGGTATAAAAGTTGATCTTAACCAGCTTCGGGGAAAGTGTCCTGTATTGTAGATATAATTGAATATTTTGAGCAAGACGTCGATATTGTCGTCATCTATCAGTTTCAAAACCTCCCCTGGTATACCATCTGGTCCTGTAGCCTTATGATCTTTTGCTTCCATAACCACTTTCTTTATTTCTTCCCTCAATATAGGTGGCCCTGATAATGATTCGCTTAACTGGTTGTCTTTTAGGCCTTCACGAGAATCATCGGCAAATAAATCTGTGATATATTCTTCCCACAGCTGTTTCTTTTCATTTGCTTCTATTATGAATTTGTTTGTGTCATCGGTATATATTCCTGGAGGTCGTTTTTTATACATTCCAGATGCTTCTTTCATCTTTTTGTGTTCTTCACGTGTATTGTGTATTTGTTGCAAGTATTCAATTTTCTTACACTCCCCCTCCAGCCATTTCCTTTTAGCCTTTCTAATATCGGATCTTATTAGTGAGTTTAGTCTCTTGTATTCATCATGATTAGTGTTCTTGTGCTGTCTGCGTTTGTCCATTAGTTGTAGGATCTCGTCAGTCATCCATTTCTTTCTGCTGCGTCTTTTTTCATATCCCAGACATTCAATTGTGACGTTCTTTATGGTAGTTTCAACTGTTTCCCATACTTCCAGTGGTTGTTGATCTGTTTGGTCTTTCACAAATGGAGAATGCTGCCCAACCCCACTAAAACAGAGGTGTCATGCTTCCACCTTTGTAACCAATCAGCGAAGAGAGAGCTTACCATCAACTTCGAAGGAAAACGCCTCAACCATAACAACCACCCCAAATACTTAGGAGTCACACTGGACAGGACGCTCTCCTACAAGGAACACCTGATAAAGACCGCAAGCAAAATGAGAACAAGGACTAACATCATTCATAAATTGTGTGGTACCACCTGGGGCTCCTCAGCGGACACGCTCCGTATATCGGCAGTCGGTCTTGTCTACTCTGTGGCGGAATACTGCGCACCAGTGTGGATTAACAGCCCGCACACTGAGAGAATCGACACTGTACTGAACGACACAATGCGCATAATCAGCGGCACGATTAAGTCCACACCAATTGCTTGGCTGCCTTTCCTGAGCCACATACTGCCACCTGAAATTCGACGTAAAAACAGCCTTGTTAGGGAGTATCAGAAAATAAACAATAATACAGAGCTACCTATACACAATGAAATAGGCGATCTAGAGCGCAAACGACTGAAGTCGAGGAAACCAGCGCTAATCACCGCTAAAGAGCTGTTGGACTCAAATTTCAACGCAGCGAACGCCTGGCAACAAAGATGGCAGGAAAAATGCCCATCGCACTTTCAAACTTTCCTTACTTCAGAGAAGGTTGCTGGATCTGACTTGCCTCGAAAAGTGTGGACTACATTGAACCGAATACGTGCTGGCCATGGCAGATGTGCTGACGCTCTTCATAAATGGGGATGGATAACCTCGCCAGAATGCGACTGCGGGGCCAATAATCAAACAGTGACTCACATAGTGAAAGATTGCCCAAACCGTGCCTACCAAGGACCTATCACTGATTTTATGACTGCAACAGAAGAGGCGATTGATTATATTAAAAATTTAGACATAAAATTGTAACATCAATATCTATATGCTCTGAGAACATATAATAGCATAGCACAATGTACGCCATACGATAAATAAATAAATGTTTGGTCTTTTATTTGTTTCAATTTTTGGTTTAGTTTGTTCCTAAGATCAGACTTTATCTTCTCCTGCTGTAATTTCGAGGTGTCTAATTTTCTTATTTGACCTTTGTTGACCTTGCACAAAGCTAGTTTTAGCTTTATGCTTATCGTTAGAAGACAATGATCGGATGGCACGTCGGCGCCCGGGTACGTCTGCGCTCTTGAGACGGTTGTGCTGAACCTCTTGTTAACGAGGACAAAATCGATTTGATTCCGTACAATATTTCCAGGTCTATCCTGCGGTGCCCTCCAGGTATACAATCTTCTCGGAGGTAGGGAGAACCAAGTATTCATGATTATAAAATGTTCTTCTTGACAGAATTGTATTAGTCTGTCTCCTCTAATGTTCCTTTCTCCCAGACCCCAAGGACCAACCACTCCCCCGATCACTTCTCCTTTGCCCACTTTGGCATTAAAATCTCCTTGGATAATGTTCAGATCATGCGGCTTCGTGTACTTTAGGAGCTGTTTGATGTCCTCATAGAAGGATTCAATTTCTTCTTCGGATTTGTCTAGGGTGGGGGCATATACTTGAATTATATTGATATTTATTGGTTTTGCTTCAATTTTTAGTAGCATTGTTCTATCATTGTATGGTATAAAATCTGTTACACCCTTGCTTAGGTGTTTATCCACGATAATGCCAACTCCGTGTCTGTGATATTGATCTTCGTTGCCAGAATGGTAAAATACTGCGTCGTCAGTAATGCAACGTCCAGAGGAAGGCCACCTTGTTTCGCATATTCCTAACAGTGCTAGGTTTAGTCTTCGCATTTCTTTGATGGTGTTTGCGAGTTTTCCAGCCTCGAACAGGCTTTGCACATTCCATGATCCTATGTTAAATTTATTTTTGACTCCGGGGATTCTTAGCACCCTCTTTTTGCCGGAGACTGAGGGCCGTTCACTTTCAACTTCTTCCATGTAGTTTTCTTGGGAAAATACTTCAGTGGTTTCCCGTTGCCTTCTGAAGGGTTTGTAGTTTTCCTTCTGGTTTTCGACCGCCCCTAACATGGAGTCAGACGTCGTTTGAAGCCGCTTCTCACCTGAAGAACAGACGCTTCACTAGTTTTTGGTCCGCCCCGGGTATTTCATTTCTCCGGTACCACCCATATCTGGGAGGCATTCCCCGATCCGCCACCTGGGGAGGCGCCCGATGGGGGAACTAGTTAACCCCACACGAGGTTGTAATTATACAACACCAAAATAAACAGGATGGAAATAAACGGTGTCTTTGATTTTGTTGCTATATAATATTAAATCGAATATATAAGCGATTACATAATTTTAAAACCAGATTTACTACTCACAAAAGTCTCCCAACTTCTTCGATTCTTCAATTTCCGTTTTAGACACCAGGAGTTTACATTCCATGCATATGCGGCAAAGAATACATTGAAGAGGCCGGACCAAAAAATCTAGGTTAAAACTGCGTGAAAGCGCCTTAAGACTGCGATAAATAAGCTTATCAGCATTTGCCGAACATAATCATCAAACAGGACATTAAATCTTAATCGACCAAACTAAAATTATTACGCGTCATCAATTCTACTTCCACTGAAAAATCTTGCAGTACAGAGTAGAATGCAAACAAAAATGCAAAATGCAGGTAATCTCAGAAGCCAACAAGATGATTGTTGAAACGTCAGTAATTTCAATTAATCTACAACTGCGCAGAAGAAATCCAGAAAATTTGTTAATAGTATTTGCATAGAATTTAGAAAAATCGATTGTCTCCCAGAAAAAGATCGGTTAGTCACTTGTGGATAATACCTAATTTCTGGTTACCGAAAATAATGGTCTAAGCTACGGTCTAAGTTACTTTAGATAGTGCATCCTTAAGATTGTTACTTTCTTAATCGCAGCGTGTGCTTGTGATAGGGGTCGAATATTCGAGTCGCCTACCCAAGAAGCGGGCAGGGCTGGGCCCAGCCAATGCGATGCGCTCGTCACAATATTGTTTCAACTATCTCTTTTGTCATATCGTTAATTATTATTTAAGTGGAGATCCCACTGACAAAAGCGAAAAGGTGTTTGGGCTATTAATATAACACCCCCGCTGAGACATAATGGCAATGCAATGCAATGCCGACGAAGGTTTATGCGGTGCTGGAATAGTGTGTACAAAGTATCCAATACTACGTTAGCGTTGCGGTTTTCGGAAATCTTCATAGCCTAGACTTTATCACACTGATATTTTTTTTTGCACTCTTTGTGGCTCATTCTCCTATTTGGGATATCGGAATAGTAAAAATAGTTGCGGTTATAATTAACTTAGTAAAACCTTCTGAATTGAGTTCCCAAAAATGTTGCATTTGTGAATCTAATAAGTCAGGAATTTATCAGACGAATAAAAGAAAGCTTTATCCCTGAACCCTAATTTTCATATTTGTGACGAGGCTTTTGGGTTAGCCAAGCTTAGAACAGATTTTTTCAAATATTTTATGTTTAATTATTTTAATTCCTATTTAAAATGTGTTTCCAAAGAAACATTGGTTTCAAAGTTAACGCTGTGCTCCAGGTATTCTCTAAAGTATTTAGGTGTCCTCCATTTTTTTTTAATCTGGTTAGAGGCTTCAAGTTATTGCTTTTTTGCGTTTCTTATTATAAAATAATGATTTTTTTGGTTAGTTGCTTCCCACCCTCGACCATTTCCTCTTTCTTTGTTACTGACATTAAAAATACAATATCTATATTTATTCTATTTGTAAGGATATTATTCTGGTTAACTTCTTTAGCATTTTTATAATACTTTTAAACGATTGTTAAAGACGACATTTTTATAATGATCAGTCAAAAGTCAATTTTAGAAGAAAATCTTCGCAATCGTTACCTTTACTCACTGCTGCGACAAGAAGTAAAAAATATGAGGCTACGCCAATGAATTAAGCGATTATGTACGTTCCATATCGCTAACGGTGTAACGTTACTGGTTGTATTTTAAAAACTTTATCAGCCCGTATATAAGCCGTTATCGCTTTTCCAAGTGATAACAGTCTAAAGCACCAGTATAAACAACATTTGAAACCATACAAAAATAACGAAAATAATGCGTGTACGAGAAATTACAGATACCAACTTTACTATCGTTCATGCTGGAATGATACCGAACGCCGATAAGGGCTTTGCTTAGCGACCGAAATTTGGTAAAAATATTATTTTATTTACGCTATTTATGTCAAAGTAATTAATGCGTTTTTAAGGAACGTGTAAAAATCAAAATATTTTACTTGGTGATTATCACTATAATTTGAGAATTTGTTGATAAAATTTGTGAAATTAACCGAAAAAATGTAAGTGAAACTTAACTATCCCTTTAATTTTTGCGGGTATGCTCAGGGTGTCCGCTAATTAATGATGATAGGTGTCATTAATTAACCAAAACTCCCTAAACTTACCCCCGTTGAAAAGTAGATAATAATCAAGTCACAGTCTCAAAAATTTTCATTCGATTTCCGATAATTCTATAAATAAATTCATTTTTGTATTCTCTTAAATGCATTTGTTGAATTTGGTTTAGCTTTTTTGGCAAAAAAAAATATATTGGCATAGTTACAATCAGGCTTTTGGTTAAAGATTTAGAAAAGACAATTATTTTATAAGTATAGGCGTCTGTAAATTCGACCACTTTTGAAAGTTAAGCCTTTCGTGGGCGTCGTGCATAATTACCTGTCCCAGGGGAAGTTTCTAACCAAAACAAATTTTTCAGCTGCAATTGCTTAACCACAGATTAACAAATCTTTTTTAGCAATAACAAATTACTTATAATAACAGTTTGATTATTTAAGAATATGAACTGGAGATAGTTTGTGTATACCATTAAACAATGTTGCGAGCCACTTCCAGCGTGTTAAGTACTTTAGCCACGGAGTGAAAGATTTGAAACACCGAATGGTATTTTGACCTTTAATATTAATGGTTAATAATTGTTTAGTAGAAAAATATGCTAATTGTGAACGTTTTATTCAGATTCTTTGCATTTTTAGAGCAAAAAAAAAATTGCGTTATGGTTTGTTGATGCACTTGGTGGCACCTAGCTTCTATGTTTAATTGTGAAATTAGTACAATTGTAACACTTTTCAACTTAAAAAAATACATACACTCTATGGCCTAAACCAGAAAGTTTTGGGTAGTTAAGTTAGATTAGATAATTGCGCTTTGAATCATCTTGCATATTTTCCAACTTTTTTTTGCTATTCTAGAATTTAGGCAAAATTACAGTTTGTATTGGGTTGTTCGGAAAGTCATTTCGTTTTTTTTGGGGAACATGAAAGACAGTTTTCGTATAATGAATAAATATTTTATTAAATTATATATTGGCCATTCTGGTCCAACACCTTTTGTCATCTTTCTGGCAGTAACATAATTCCCCTCTCATAAAAGTTTTGGTCCTTGCTGGCAAAAAACTGGTTCAGGTGGTTTTTGACATCTTCATTTGAGGTAAAGGTTTTGCCATCCAAAAAATTTTGCAGGGACCGGAACAAATAGTAGTCGGAAGGCGCCAGATCTGGAGAATATGGTGGATGTTGCAGTACGTCCCATTCAAGCTGTAAAAGTTTTTGGCGAGTGACCAAACTTGTGTGAGATCTCGCATTATCCTGGTGGAACACTACACCCTTCCTGTTGATTAATTCGGGCCTCTTCTCTTTAAGTGAATCATTCAATTTGTCCAGTTGATGACAATAGACTTCTGAATTAATCGTTGTATTGTCCGGCAAAAGCTCAAAAAAAACATCCCACCAAACGGAGAGCATCACCTTTTTTTGGTGAATGTTGGCTTTTGACACGCTTTGAGCCGGTTCATCTTTTCTGCTCCATGACCTCTTGCGTTTAACATTGTTGTATACAACCCATTTTTCGTCCCCAGTAATAATCCGCTTCAAAAATGGATCATTTTCTTGACGTTTGAGGAGCGAATCACACACGTCAACGCGACGACACAAATTTCGCTCCGTAAGGACATGGGGCACCCACACATCGAGCTTCGAGGTTAAGCCCATGCCTTTCAAATGGCCATAAACAGTCGAATTCGACAAATTTAATCTTTCACCGATCTCTCATGTGGTTATTCGCCGATTTGCATCAACTAATGCTTTTATCGCATCTTTGTCAGCTTCGACCGGCCTTCCAGACCGTGGTGCATCTTCGACATCAAAATTGCCGGATCGAAATTTTGCAAACCAGTTCTGGCACTGGCGTACTGTTAACACGCCTTCTCCATACACATCCGTCAATTTTTTTTCTCGCTTGGACATCATTTTTACCTTTTCTGAAGTAAAAAAGTAAAATATGACGAAAATGCTGCTTATTGCTCTCCATATTTAAAAGGGCACCAACCAAAAACTACTGCGTAGAATTAATAGAACTTTTTCACACACAAGCCTTGCAATATCAGCTCTCAAGATATATAATGGTTATGCGGCTTAAGTGTAAAGTTGGTTTCGAAAAAACGTAATTAAGTCCTCTGACGGGAAAAAACGAAATGACTTTCCGAACAACCTTATAGTTTTGAATTGCATAAAAGAAATTTTGCAGTAAATAATTGCAGGCTTTAAATTCTTTAGTTGAATTCTTTATAGGATGAAGTTGCTGGTTGTAAATTTTGTTTTGCTACACTTTATAATAGGCGAAAATATATGCTGTGTTAGTTTAGAAGATAGAGGGTGTAAGGTTTGTAAGTTGCATATACGTTTTAGTACTGAATTGTGCACATTTTTATAGCAGCAATTATACTTATTTCTGTTTCGTAAGTTATTAAATAATTTTGGACTGGGTGTCTATACAATAATTAGACCACCGCAGACTTTGTATCCTGCAAAATACGATATCTGCGCAAAGTTTCCGATATCAACGGGTATCTAATTTGACGGTAATAATTTCCACCAACCTTCACATATGACATGTCATTCTTAAAACTCCAGATACCCGTTCACCCAAGCCGCACTTAATTTAGATGACTATCGGTGCCCTATTAATATACATCATGATCGCCTTTTCCTCGAAGGACTTTACAACCAGGTGGGTGGCTACATATACGCCCCCCTCTCGTTTAGTTTATTGTGATGTAGATAAGACACTCTATTTTCTATTTTGTAAGGCACACTTAACTCGGCGAGATTATTACTAGATGGTCAATAAGAGAGTCTACGATATGACCGCATACAATGTGTTGTTATTAATATTTAGTAAACTACATATTTCAGCTATTTTACGTTGAAGGGAAGTTCAGGCTCTTTATTCGCTTTGGTTTCACACGTAACGGTATTTTTATGGTGAACATCGCGTTTATCTACACTAGAGAAGTTGAACTATTCTCCTATATGGGATCCAATCATCCGTGACACCAAATGAATCTCACCTGCTGTTAGCCTCGACCTCTTTTACATTATAAGGTGTGCATTGCAATTTTGTTTTGATCGCTTTCTCGTTTACAAGAAGTCCTTCCAGTAGTTATTCGGTGAAACATCCGGAAGATATCTATCAAAAAGGAATCTTTGTTTTTAGTTTAGTTAACATTTCAGGACAAGAAAATAGCTAGATGTCTCTAGAAGATTATTTGTGGAAAATGGTAATACATTTTTTTCAAGATATTTATAGAGGCAAAGCTAATTTTGATCTTGCGGTGCAGGTTTTTCATTAACTTAGTCAAAAAATTATCATGCTAGTTGTTTCAAAAAACGCGCATGAGTTAATCATCGCGTGGCTGGGAAAAAATGATATAGCTAAGGTATACAAATTATACAAGAAAAATCCCTTTTTTTAGCATTTGAAAAACTATGATGAGCATCTTAATATGGAAGAATTTATAGAACAGATTATTTATGCACTGCATTGGTTATTGCGATCTATATAATTATTTGAAATTTCTCACATATAGTATTTTGTTGTTAAAGTAATTCAATTAGGTATGTATACCTCGAGGTCTGGCCGTGACTAAAGTGTGAGGCTTAGGGGAGAGTTTACTTTTATTGGTTGCTTTTTTTGTAGTTTTAGTTTTAGCACCGCTAAGGACTTAGTAAGAATGTTTGCCACAATTTCTGAAGTTTGGAACATAGTATCACAATATAGCAATACACTGCCTCACAAAATGATGTTTCCCAATATTTTTTCACGATATCACCAACGGAGATCTCTTTCAATATAAGGGTAAAACGAGTAAAGTGTGTGGAAATGGCTGTTTAGAAAAAAAATGGCGCAAAATGCTGGTATTCCCATTTCTAGTAAAGTATCATTGTTGTATATTTAATGGCTATATAATTGGGAAATAACTTGCATTTTTTGATGTTGAATTTGAGAGGCAACTCAACTCTTCTGACACGTCCCACTGAGTAGTAATCCGAATTGGTAAAAAAGTGGGTGTAAATCTTTTACCATCCATGCTGCGTTTTCTTTATTTGACGCATTCTCAGCGGGCCCTTCTGTAAAAACAACTTCGCTAGAAATTTCACCGTTTCCGAGTGTTTCGTTGACATTTTTTCGATATTGTGGGACTACTGCCAAAAAACCTAACCTCTAGAACTTTCCAAATTAAAATCTACCTTGTCGCTGCAATCAGACGCTGATGAGCGAACTGGTATATAAATTATTTAAAGACACGTTTTTAATTGGTGTGTTGACCAACGTTATAGACTGGTCACTCTAATACAAGAATTGCTTCAGTTATATTCGTAATACTCAAGACTTTAAATGAATTAATCCAAATTTATAAAATCGCATAAACAAAGATATTGTGAAACTTGCGTATGCGGTGCAACAAGTGTTCCGCTCGCACTAGGAAGTGTTTTGTTCGAATCTTTTAATAGACGCAGTGGCTTGGCCGAGCCATACGAGTGAGCCCTTCATTCGTGTGATACGCGATAGAACACATAATAACAATAGTCTTTCAAACAAGCAAATTCCCGAGATAGAATCACAATGTCGGCGAAGAAGATAAAGCAAAAACTATTAGCCTTTCCGCTCGTCCCTCTCCATTACTAAATTGGTCGTAGCTCGCGGACGCGATCACACAATAAATCAGAAAGTTAACAAGACGCACGTTCGTTCATGAAGTGCGAGCCCCGCCTTCCGATCACGACTTGATCCGGCCCGCCCTCTCGCATCATATGGGACGATAGTGGCGACCCCTTCGATCCCCCCGAAGATACGACCCGCGATATAATAAAAATATTTGCTCAACAATTACCGAGCGACCGTTATCGATGGTCGGGCATACCGGACGTTGAGATTTTAACAACGTTGTTTGTTCGTTAATATGTACCTGTTATCGGTGGATCGGCCTCAAATTGCGTAGAGAATGGGAAATCAATGGGAGGAGGAGGAGGAGGAGGAGGCCGGGGCCGCCTTGGCCGCCCGGCTTGCATCTCAGCCGAAGTATCTGTACTTCATCAGTGACCATTTGCCGTATTGCTCGTAAGGTTTTAGGAGCGTCCGATAAATCAAGCTCTACCTCTATACGGTTCGGACATCGACACTGCCGGGTTCGTCTGGTAAGAGTCCGGATTAATAAGGATAAACAATACTAAATTCGGTTTGACGGTTTCAACGGAAGCCGTTTACACTGAAAAGAAATGGCGGTTGGTACAAAATTTTTGAAACAAAGCAAAATATATATATTTGTGTTTGAGAGCATTTGAATAGGCAATTACGTTATCGCATCTATAGCAGAAGTAGAGGATTTATAAATTTTTGACATGACTGATTTTATTAGTTATTTGTTATACGCCCAACGACAATGTTGATTAAGTTATAATTGAAAACCCAAAAGAAATAAAATCTGTGTGTGAAATGTGTTTACTTCTAATTTACGCCTAATAATTATTGTACACATACATACATATTTTGTTAGTGCGAAATAAAGTTTTTTTTTTTAATTGGAACTACAATTGAAAAGTGTGAGTCAAGTGGAAACAATCTACACAGATTTCTCCGTAATGTTCAGAATTAATTAATTTATAAATGATCTCTGTCAGTGCTTAGAAAATGTTGTTTTTTACTGTTGACTTCGAATTATTGCTAATTATCAAAAATATATATAAAATTGGTTTCTCCATTCATATCGAAGCTAATTACAATGAGTGGTTAAGCATATTAGTACATTTTCGTTCAAGTTGGCCTTACGTGAAATGCAACAAATGCTAAAAACAATTCAAGTAGACTTTGTAAACAGATTCATTTCGATGTTTAATGCATTATTGTGGATAATCTCAGTATATTTCTGCTGGTCTTTGGAAATTCTTCGCTGAAAGGATTGAAAATTTTCGTTCTTTCATAACTAATTTTATCGAACAAATTATGGAATTTAGAAAATAATAAGTCTCAGCTATAGTTTCTGTGTTTAATTTGGATATCGATATTTTTAATACACCTTACGCTTACCAGTTTAATAAGTGAAAACAAAAAAAATTAGTTGGTGAGTCGATACCTCTTGCGATGATTCTTATGAATGACGTTTTAATATATAATAAAAAATAAGTTCGTGCAAGAAAATTTTAATGTTTGTATAATTATTATTATATAATTTTACTGTTTAACAAGTAACGGATTGAAATGTAATAAATATATTGAACAAAATCGTATTTCAAAATGAAATTTTAAATCGAATCAAACCAAAAGTTTTGCAACCTACGAGCACTTAACATTTTCAATAATGAAAATCATGAAACATTTTAATTGATGTGCATTAAATAAACTACTGTTTTCATTGAGCAACTTACATATTGGTAAGAGTATTATATTCGGTTTTATTTAAACATCAGAAGTTTTACCATTAATTTTATTTGTCAAATAATTAAATTTGGGATCAACGATATTTTTGAAATGAAATGTTGTACACATTTTTATTACCGATTTTAAATATTTCTTATTTTATGGTTGAATAAATAAAATGGTTGAATTAAAATAACTATGAATAACGTTGAGCGCTGCCTATTGCGTTGGTTTGTGTAAATTTTCACTATTGTCACACGACACAACTGGAACTGCAATCTGCAGCGCCCAATTAAAATGTCGTTAATTTCAATTCAAACATTAAATTCAACGAACAACAAAAAAATAGCAAATTGCTCTAATTATGTCACAAAAATGTTTAACAAGCATTCAATAAAAGATGATTAAAATTATGTTTCGTGAATTTATTTGTTAATTGAAGAAAGTTAATTCTTCCATGTACATTGCAGAACTTATAATAACATATTGTGTATATAATAATTGTTGCCCAAAAATTTCTGTATTGCATAGTAAAATCAAATGTTGACATAACGTACTACATTAAAATGATTATTATTATTTTGTATAATTTTTTGTTGCTATTAAAGAATACAATTGCGATTACTCACCCGATTATTTCTATATCCCATTAGCACATTAATCGAAGTAAGAATCGAATCAGTTTCGGGAAACAGTTGCGTCGCAAACGCTCAACCCAAAAAGTGAATTTCTTACAAGGATACCGAAATAAAGCAAGCCACTTCTTGCGATCGTAACGTACGGTTGAATCGGTGGCCAGTTGGCAGTTGACCAGCCGAACGATTAGTTCGAGCTAATGAAATGTCAACGACGAACAACGCGCTGGGTTCTTTACTGCGCTACACTTTGTATGGGTCGTTAATCTCGCGTTAGGCGGCTCGGCAAAAGGCCTATTCAATATGAAATGGGCGACGGACGGTCCCCCATGGTATAACTTCAACTAGCTCACTGGGACTGATTTATGCCATGCCACGGTTCGGATTTATACGCGAATACAAATAACTCAATACCGCACAATAGTAAATCCGCGTAACACGTCCGTAAGAGTTTTCGAAAATTACTTTTTTTACCTTTCTTTAAATACTCTTTCCCCCTTTTTGGAAGCGTATAAAAATAGTCCACGCGGAAATAATAAAAGTGAAACTCTGCTACCTGATGTTTTTATTTCCCGAGATCCTGATTTGAGATACTAGTCAGTATTGTGAACTGGCATTTAAAATCTACCAAAGCGGCAAATTTTTATTTTTTGACCATTTAAATCACTTAAACTTTAACAGCTGTTGTAAATATAGCAACTTGCCTCTCAATGCAGGGAAATGTAGTAAGTATCTTTTACTTTAAAGCGCAATGGATGGTATGATGGTGCCCTCTCAACTATATTTGAAGATTCATGAGTGATATTTGATGGTGGATTCGATGTACGTATATTGAACATTGTTGTTGTTGAATGTTCAACATTTTTATCAAAATTTTAGCTGAATTTAGAAAGCACTTTCTATCTTCTTAGACCTAGCATAAGATTTGCAGATCTTCTCCTTTGCGTCGAGCATGTATTGTCTATAACTGTATATACTTTCTGCAATAAAAGATTTTTACTCAAAACAAAAATATATTGGTTTTTTGTGCATTTTTCCGTATTGATATATTGCATTATATTTTTGATTATTAGAAACAACCGGATTTGACTGCATAAGCAAATATTTGCGTTCTTGATTCTGGCATATTGGATAATGGCATATTAGTTGAGCAAAACTTTTTCTTTGAGTTAAGTGTAGAGGTTTGAAATTACCTTTTGCGATGGGCAAATGAGCATACTCTGGCCCCAGATATCATATCAAAAATCACTGCGGACGTAGGACGGTCTGTTCCGTGTACATTTCCTCTTTGAACATTATTGCGAAAAAGTCGAGCTCGCGCTGGTGATCAATCGACGAACCAGCTATAATGACGAGGCTGTCCGTCCAGAGAAGTAACAAAACCTTATAGTCCGCTTCGTCTGGCAATTTTTCCTGCTATTATTATGAGTTATTTTAATTGTTCTTAGTGTGATTTTTAAGCAGGACCGCTAAATAAATTATTTGAACGTCACGTGCCGATATATCGACTCACCCATTCCCCGCAGCCAGAAAGAGACAAGATTCGTATATCAGCTACTTGACGTGCTGCACCGTACAATACATTTTACTCGCATTATATTATTGTAAATGTTTGCATTGTTGCCATTGCATTTGCCTCTGTTATCTCGACTGCGGAAAGCAGATATCGGCCGATATTAAATGTATTTACATCGGCGCTCCTAGCGCTATTTAGACACCGCACACACCGCTCTAAAATGCACAAATAATGCTCAATAGTAGTAGTAGACGTAAGCCAGCAGTCGCTAACTACGTACACAAAGAAATGATGGAGAGACAAAGAAGTATTGTTTCTTTTCAGTTCCCTGGCGAATCGCACCCGCAGATTAGCGCGCTCTGTGCGAAGTGGGATATATTTTCGAGCTAAGGAAGCTCGATGAAGTTTATTTTTGTTTCCGCGCTGGCAGATAACGATAGCGTGGATTTGGGACTTAAATTGTCCCGCTTGTGATTTTTTTTAGGAGCATTGAGGCTTGTTGCTGATATAGTGACTAATTTTTACCGACCGGTGAAGGCACGTGTCGAAATTGTCGAAGAGAAAATAAGTGAAAAGTGTCAGAGAAATACGACACGAAGAAGAAATTATCGTGAGTCGAAGAATCGCCAAAGGTGAAATGAAGAGAAGAGAAGGAAATGGATAGCTGCATCTACGAGTTGTAGCTAAGGAGGATAATAACGTAAAGCAACGTGAATTGACGATGTTTATTCTGTGATAAGATTGATTTTTCTACTCGCTTTGGAAAATCGTTTTCTGCTCGTCACCAATAATTTTGTTTCATACAGAGCGGTGAGTGTTCACTTCAGTCCTCACGATTTTGAGTCACTTTAACAAACTAGAAGTTTAACAGCTGCTACAAGGACACACAATTTTTCACAGGGTTGTCAGCCATAATTCTTCCTCGGCAGTACCTGTGTCAGAAAAGAGCAATTTTTAGTTTTACTAAGTTTAAAAATATTTGTGTGCCAATCAAATGACCAATGACAAAACTGTTAAAGTCACCAAAAAGAAACTTTGGTAATGTATTTAAAAAAGAAGTATACGTTGAGAATTCCTTGAGGGGGGGGGGGCATTATTTCAATGGTTGTCCTAGTGAAAAGGTACTATAATTAATGCCAGAATATTATTAAAATTTATTATGCGGACCACTGCGACAGTGTCCCTTATTGCAACATGATACTGCAACACCACAAGAAAAGGAAGGTAATTTCGAACCATTGACGATGGGAATTTAACTTCAGGTGCCATAAATATAATAAATGTATTCAGTTAAATGAAGATTATATTGAAAAACTTCAAATCTGACATTTTAATCTAATCTCAAGTGCTCCAGTTTTTTATTTGCCTTTTATTGTCTCAAACGCCATTGCACCCTTGGCGATTTTCAAAAACTTAGGAAAAGTACATAGTTCGTGTGGTGAATGTTATAAGAGATAAATATTTGATGTTGCGCAGGTAAGAATACCAAAAAGTTATTATTGTATTTTACGAGACTTCACTTCCAGTAGCTCCTCAGCAAGGTATATTTTAGTTATATATCCATCCATGTCATGACGTGCGGGTAGGTTTTGACTTTGAGTACATGTCCGCATAGCTGTAGCTTTCCCCTGGAGTCCGGTCATTATTCAGGCGACGACAACGCACCCCAGATTATTCGCAAACAGGCTCCTCGATTAAAGGGGTGATCCAGTACTCGCGGCTGCAATTAATTTCTCGGGAAGATAACCAGTCTGGTGGCGCTTTATCGCAGCAGGCAACGGGACGCATCCTTTCAATACACCAGTCAGCCGGGAAAACGTGAGAATTCGCGAATCTGATATAGTCGGAGGAGGCCGAGCCGATCCTAGCGCCCCCTGGCTGTTTGATGATCGGCCATGATATGCGGAAAGGTGCGCCCGCCACGCTACGGACCAAACGCACTTCAGCCGAAGAAACAACAATGAACAGAGAAGGAAAAAAGAGCGCACTGAAAAAGTGCCAAGGAAAGGTCAAAAGTTAGCAATTTTCCTGTAAGAATAGGCGAAAAGTTCGATATTTTTTGGATTATGTTATTTTTATATGATGGTATCAAGTGATAGCCAGTGTAATTTTTTTGTCGTTTTTTTAGCGGTCGCCGTCTTCGAAAAGTAGCATATATTTGCAGGTTGGTTTTATACTTTGCTTACGAATTTGATAGACTTCTCCGCAACTCTATATTTGATAAATATTATCTTAAATTAAATTGGACATGTTTAAAAGCAACATCTGTTCTTTCCTCCACTAATGCATCTGCATTTTATCAAAAATTTAGAAGAAAAATATTTTTAAAGAAGAATTTTTGTTTTTGGTCATACATAAATTGAATGTAACTTTTATAATTTTGATTTTATATTCAGGGTCGAAAGAGATGAAGGCAGACTCTAATTTCTAGATCAGAAAAAGGAAAATTGACGTCGGCATTAGGGGCTCAATTTTCATAAAAGATGTACATATTGGTGAAAACCGGACATGGAAATCTATTATCGTTTGAATGTTATATGGTCTTTTTGGAAAATGTACATTTTTAAAAAGTTGCTGCAAATTTTCTGGTATGGAAAATTTTGTGGTCCCATGTTTGCACCATTGTTTTTTATGAAAATTGAGCGGCAAACACCAACCTCAGTTTTGGTCGATTTCTTTTAGAAACGTGGATTTTCCTTCCATTCTAAAATTGTTCAATTCGGCTCACCCTGTTCAATGTGCCTAAAATTTTCTCATAAATGGTATATTTCATAAACCTCTGTTGAGATCTGATTTGGGTTACACTGTATGCTACTGTATTGATGAGGAACTGTAACGTTTTGGATATTTCGAACCTTTTCACAAACAAAGAAGTTTTAAATAATTTCCTTTTGGATTTTTTAAGGGAAATTTTCAAATCGATCTCTAGCAACATAAACCAAAAAAATGACCAATTTTATCCTATATATCAATTAGATGGCAATAATACAGGAACTTAGGAAGATACTTTTGAGAAGGTCCATTCGACATGCGCATGTGCTAGATTTAAAATCGCGCTTTCAATTAATGGGCAAGGTCATTCAACAACCAGCATGGCTGGGAAAATAAGTTAAGTGTGTGAAAATCGTTGTTTAGAACGAAAATGGCTCGTCAATTTTTACCGTAGTAGGGCTAGTAGTTATATGGTTTTATCGCATCACATCAAGATTTTTTACTATAGTTTTTGATTAGTTTTTAGATATTGTACAATTGTAGGCATAGACCCATGAAGGGAATGGAAATAGGCGTTTGATATGCTTCTGTTTTTTGGATTCATTCGATGTTAGTAATCGTATCAATTGTTGTCGCTCTGTGGTCGCATTTTTGTTATGGATAGTTTTAAGTCTAAAGTATTCTTATTTTGTAATGAAAAGTAACTATACCCTGAATGTATGACATCAAGCAGAAGTGCAAAAAAACATTTTCGTATATTCAAAATCTTCGCTACGTATCTGTTTTTTTGATCTGTAAGGAATGGCTATATTTTTGTATACAACTCTATTCTAAACACATGTTTCAAACAACTTTTTAGATGTTTTCGCTCCGCTTTTCGGGCTTTCGACTTTCTATTACTATTTCTCATTAATTCAATTAATAATTATAATAATAATTAATAATTAGTAGTTATAATTAATATAATAATATAAATTAATAATTATAATAATAATTAATAATAATAATTTATATAAAAATATAAATTAATAATTATAATTAATAATTAATAATTAGTAATTGAATTTATTTAATGTTAGACGTTTGATGTATATCAAGTATTACCATACTGACTCTGCAAATGATGCTTACCTATCGTATAAATCCTAAGGTTCAGTTAACAAAACGACATTATTTTAAAACAAAACCTAATCAATCAAAGATCAAAGAGCGTCGCTACTTAACTTATCTTAATCAACCCGAGGAACAAGAGAAACCGTTTAAATGATATCTTGAGTCGACGCATACCATCACTTAAAAAAAAATGAAACGGTCGACTGTGGGTGGTATAAATTAATTCCAGTTTTGTCTTACGTGTGCGTGTCTAGGTATTCATGTAGGGTGCTAGCTGGTCCTCGTTCGCATGCTGTTGTCATTACGTCCACTGATTACGTCTTGTAAACATCACGTAGAACTTTTTAAGGTTGTGTAAAAAGACACCTGTACTTGTTTTGGGATGGACGCCTTTTAAACAAGGTTATTAGGTGGGTGGAGTTACATATAAAGTATGGTAATTCACAAAGTGAGTCGGCAAGAGAACCTGACATATTTAAACCTATACTCTAAGGTAAATTTACTGTTGATTATAAAAATAAAAAGTTTTGTTCCAATCCAAAGATTTTAATGCAACACAGATGTTTGTTCAAGAGATGAGATTACAGTGATGTTTTTAGTTAAACTTACTAATATATTTACTAAACATTTTAATAATTATTTATGAAAATAGAAGCTGATTTAGTAATTCTGAACACAGGCATTAGAAAATAGTCTCCGAAACAGACAGAAACTGATTTCACAGTGACTACTGGCTGATATAATAAATATTTTGACCAGTATTATTAAGTCTTCATATATAGTTTTAAATCAAAAATAGCGATCTAACAAGGACGTTATAAAATATTGGTGTTAATTTACAAAATCTTGTAAATGCGGTTGCAATAATTGTAGTTTCAAGATATATTTTTTCGAAAAACTAGCATCTTCTTCTTCCCTATTGGTTTAACACACATAATTTGCAGTTTTAGAGTTAATTATTTGTATATTGTGCAGTAAAACTAATGATCTCAACATATAAAAATTCAAAAGTCTCGCGTGTTTTTAAACGATTGTTTCTGGAAGTAGTGGGTGATGTCCACCACTATATTGCATTTACGTTTTTGATTATTTCATCCGAGAACATAATTTTTTTAAATGGGCAACTGCGGGCATTCAATTTTATTACTAATTGCAGAAGTCCAGTCTTTCCATATAAATTATTAATCGTTTTTAAAACCAGATTCTTTTCTTCGGGTGTTAATGCATATTTTTGCTTTTGAGGGTTCAACATATCGGCTATGAGATGATATGGCGTGAATACCTACTTATATCGATCCTGAATTTTTTGTGTTTTTGATAAAGGTAATTCTACAACATAAATGTTTCCACTGCTCTACAGCATCTGAGATAGTAGCGTTTTTTCTCGCCAAAATATCAAGAGCAACTGATATTGGTTTTAAAATGCTTAAATATTCGTGTGCTGCATGTTTGACACCTTTTTGATTTGATAAAATATCAAATCAATTTGGTTGTTGTTTTCTTCATAGATTTTTAATAATATATCCCACTGGATGACGTACATCTTTAAAGATCACACATCACTTTGCCTCCTGCGTGACTGAATTTCGCTCTAGCTAAATGGTTCTTTGACGTCTGGTATTTGTGAGCCCTAAGTTAAAACTTTTGAGTCCGTGCTTTCTTTTCCAAAGTTTTTCTGATGGTCATATTTGCTGCTTTATCTGTCATAAAAGATTTTACCTCTCCGTCATCTTGTGTACGTTTGCCACCCGTCAATATTCACACATTGACCTGACAGAGATGTCATCTAAAAAGCTTTTTGATAACGTTTTTCTTGAGGGCGGCGTATAACCAGTTTTAAATAAGTGAATAGATTTTTTTTACTTCAGTTTTCAATGCATTGAAAACTCGAATTAGTAGCAAAATTTGCCTTTGCTATTTGGTTGTCAGTTTTTTCTTTTCAGCTGTTGATGTTCACATTACGAAACTACTCAAATTAGGCTGATTTTCAGTTTTTTTCTTTTTCTTTGTTTGGATCTCTTCTTTGTGTGTCGTGGAACTCGGGGCAGACGATGTAGTAGAAAGGTGAAAAGAAAACACAAACACTAAAAAGATAATTTACAAATTTATACCATTGGATTTTATTAATTTTTTTTTTTAATACACTGAAGCTCCTGTACATTCTTTCCTAATATAAAGAAATTATACGATATGAATACGACATACTTTTTTTATATGTCACAAAAATTAAAAATGAGTAACTATCTAGAAATCTACGAATTCAAATTTTCGCAAGAAAGACAAAAATGCGTTAATTCTTTGTAAATATTTTGTGAATACCATCCTTCTACATCTTACTATGTGGAAAGTTAGATAAATGCGAAATAAGTAATAATAAAACAGAATATTATTTGAAATAAGTAATAATAAAAAAGTATCCATTTTTTACCCACTTGTATTCGTTTCTTGCTGCTTATTGTCACAAACTTCATGGTGTGCTTTCAACTATCCCTTCTTTCTTGCAGATTTATTGGATCTGTCGTTTTAATGTAAAACTGCACTATGCTAGCTATTTTATTTTCTTCCAGTGTTTTTACCTAATGCTCTATTTTTTACTAGTTTTACTCCTTTATCAAAGCACCAACTAAATACCCGAGACGTATTCGACAACGACAATTTATAGATCGCGACAGAAATGCAAAAAGCGAATACTTAGTGTGTGTACTATATTGTTTATTGTACTATATTGTTTATATTGTTTGTAGTGGCATTAAAATATTTTGTAATTGCTATAAAAAAACGGGGAATACATATAGACGCAAATGAATAGATCATGTAAAATGTAGAATCATGACTACTTCATCGAACGTACTGTCGACTTGTTATTTATAACGTTAAAAGTAGATGACAATCCTGAGATGACGCAGAATATTATGTTTTTTTATAATTTATATTATGTATAATGTATTTTTTGTATAATGTTTAATAAAAATAAAAGTTACATAATAGATAATGGGTATTTTTTATTCTTCTTTTTTATTACGAAATCTTTAATACGAGAATCCTACCGGGACGTTTTGGAACATTATAAGTTTCGGTGACAGGATAACAATGAGGAAAAACCATAAATTGACTCAAACCCGAGTGGTACTACCTGCATTCGATAAAATTTTGCAATGAAATAATTTAATTTCTTAGTTACCGTTTTTGCGCTTGGCGCTGCAATGTCGCTCAAAGTCTGCCAATTTAAAAAATGAAGAAAGTGTCACTGAATATAGTTTCTTCAGTTATATAAGATTGAATGTGCAGTTCAGGAATTGCAGGTGAACAGAACCTCTACTCGAAGTACCCTTCGTATCGAAGCGTTCCGCTCGCTCAGTTTATTCTTGCCGTTCTCTACATTTATCTTTGGTTAATCGCGAAGCTGGCAGCGGGTGGCGCGACGCCGCGGACGCCTCGTCCCGATAACCGACGCTATCCGTCCTCCGCATTTTCGAACACTTCGCGATTTCATGGTGTCGCAATTCACGGAGCGGCGCGCCACCCGCTCAATAAGCTGGAACTAAGCGGAATGTATGGAAGTTATCAACTTTTATGTCGGCAACCTTATCGCGGTTACCGGGCTACAGTTTAACCTCCTCTATCAGACATTTTTCATTGTTGTAAACATTGGTTAAAAATCGGGCGCCCTTTTTTTATTACGTATCTGTCGGATCTTTTGACGTGCGTGTGCGGTCAATGACGTCGTAATCGCTTGCAGCCCACAACAAAATAAAATTCTAAACGCACATGAATGCCGTCGTCTCGCTTTTATTTTTCAAATCATTAGCGACATCGTTTCTTGAAATTTTGGGAACGTGATAAATAAAAACTAATTTTTGTGAATTAGGCATATTTGGGACATTAATGGAGGCAATACGATACCGAAAACTATCATCTGGCGTTGCGTCTCATTTAATTATTGCGTAGAATATATATTTTTGTACTCCCGTCTGTAAAATGTTTAATTAGACACCGATCTAGCGTGCGGGAAGCGTCACTTTACCACGTTAGTTTCGGTTCCCATGGATCCGAGCTACTTTGGACATTTGTCAATTCTGACGGTCATGTCAGTGAATGTATTCGTGTTGTTTTGCGAAAATGTACCCAAAAACTAGAAGTCGTAGAAAAAGTATAGTATGCAACACGTTCGGTAAACTTTTTAAGTCACTCGTTTATTAAACACTCCCTCCGCTCGTGTCAAATAAACTCGTGAGTCAGATGCCGTTTACCGCACTTGTTGCATAGTATACTATAACGCTAGGAGATCCAATAAGTAGTCACATATTGAGAATTAGTTTGCATTTTAATACAGTTGTAACCAAAAAATTTTGTATAAAAGTTTTCAATATTAAATTGATCAAATATTTTTAAAATAAAATTAATTTAAACAAAAACAAAAGAATCTAAAAAAAAATGGACAAATAATTTTGGCATTCTTTGCTTTTATTATTTTTTTAATGGTATTTTTTGTAAAATATTTTTTTTATTTCTATATATATAGAAATAAAATATATATATATATATATATATATATATATATATATATATATATATATATATATATATATATATATATATATATATATATATATATATATATATATATATATATATATATATATATATATATATATATATATATATATATATATATATATATATATATATATATATATATATATATATATATATATATATATATATATATATATATATATATATATATAATATTATGCAGGTATTGAAGTTTTATAAAATATATCTAGAAACGAATGGTTGTATAAAAATTATTGTAAAGTATATATACAACCCGGCAATAAACTGCTTCAGTCACTCATTTATTAAACATTCGTTCCGCTCTTGCCAAATCGAACTGCGTTAGTGTTTGGATACATTTTTGCAAAACAGCACAAAAATTCATTCGTTGAATAATGTGCTACGTAAACCTCAGAACTGACAATCATTAAAATATTAGAAGTGTTTTGAATCTACCGAAAATATCCTATCGCTCCCAAGCTCGTGACTAAGATGAACATCTTAAAGTCACACTTTGCGATCTCCTGATCAGTCCATAATTGGGTATTTTAGAGGGAGCAATAGAAAAACAATTGTACAGTAAAAAGTGGTTTTAATTAAGAATCCATAGTGTTTGGTTATGTTATTGGTTTTGTTAAAACAACTGCGCACTGTAGACCAATTTTTACCCGCTTACAGATTATAACCCTGCCTTGTATATACATATACCGATCTGTTTCTGTTTAATATATCCTTGAAAATGTTGATGTCTATCGAGTAACTGCTAATAGGCACGACTACAATACCAGGCAAGTTTTCGCAATCTAATAAGATTAATGTAAAATTTTATAATGTTCTTCCGTCAATTTTTAAGAACCCACATTTTAAGCAATTTAAAATAATTTCTTTTTTAATTAGATTGTCTTTTATAACACTAATAAATACTTGGAACTACTTAGTCATAATACGCTATAATGAACTTTCGCATTTTGTGTACTCTCATTATTAAATTTGTTTGTATTATAATATATATAATAGTTATTAGTTTTGGACGTACAGAGTGACCCGTTTAATCTCGAAACTTACGGGGTTACAAAAAATTAATTAAATTCAAAAGTTCGTCACTTTTTTATATACAGGGTGGTAAAACAAAGTTACATTTTTTAAATAGAATACCCTACATTTTATTGCATTTTTGGATAGTATTTTTAAAGACAAATTCAACGATATATATGAGTATGGGTCTTTGATGCACCGTTTCGAACTCATTAGCGATCATATTCAGAATTCGGGTTAACGTTTAAACTATCATTGTCGGATTGCTTATTAACTTTTAAAACTTTTTTAATAATAATAATGCTTTCCTTTAGGCAATATATTTTCTTAAAATACGCGGTGGTACCGCGTTTCGCAATATGATACTTTTCTCAATTTTCTTAAATCAGACACACTGTATATTATTGGATTTTCGCTTTAAAGAATATTAAACTTTATTCACTTCTGGGCACAGCGATTGGCAAAAGACTGAGTGACAGACTGTAGTCGACTTGATGCAAATGGCCCAGTGCCAGAGACAATCTGGATCTGTCTGAGTTTAATCCGGAAATTAGAATTCAGTTTGACTATACACCCTTGGAGTTGATATTCCAAAGACAAATCAGCTTTAATTAAGACAAGTATGTAAGTCGAGTCAGCATCAAAAGTCGTCCGCCAGCCGAGGTGGTGAACCGAATGAAGGTCAAGAGCCGATGGTGGTGAATATCTGCTGACTATTCACTTGGTTGGCAAAACACGGCCCAGTTAATTGGGTACAGTGCGTGTGAAATGTATTACTCTAAATATAATTTATAAAAACCCCGTTTTCCTATTTAAAATGCGCTGCCGAGTTGTTTATTTTGTCGATATAAACATTTCGATCCTTCAGGTGTCCCACCATACTGATCGCCCGTTGGAATATAAACACCGATGATATATAACAGATATCAGTCGGTGTGGGCGGTAAACGTGAGATAAATAAAGCAGATAAAAAAAGGTGGTGCTGCCGCCGTGGGTCATGAGGAGCGCAACACGGTGATGTATGGGCCAGAGAAGAGTATTCGATTTTGGAAAATTGATAGCAAATTGCTGGTCTGATTTCTGATTTTATCGTCGGCCAGCGTATATGCTTCGAAATATTTATTGTTCTCAATGATGTCTGCGACGAACCATTGTCCGTTTTGGCGAATTCGTTTTTTTTTATTAGCTCTTAGGTTTTTCGATAACATACTGACCAAAAGCTGCTACAGTTTGGTAAATTTGATTGGTTGAATGTAAAATGCAGAAGTTTGTAATATCCACATTTTTTCTGGTTTTACTTTCTATTGCATTGATGCACAATGTTGTTAAAACTACACCACATTAAATAGAGAAAAAACGGGAATGGAAATTATAAATAGAAAAACGACAAAAGTTAATTAGGAGCCTCTCAGCTCTTTACATTAAATTGGAATCGAAGGGATTTGGAGTATATTTTTATAAACGTTTTATCGATTCGTTATACAGGATGTTTCAAAATTCAATACGAAAATTTTAGGAGCATATTTATGAGCCAAAAATAAGTCTCTTTTTTCAAATAAACACGTAACCTCTATTTTAAAAAAGTAAAGGTAAGAAGAATAAATATTATCGCTTTGCGTTAAAAGTATGCTTTTCAATAAATACATTCAATAACAAATAATAATCATACCATGATCACAAAAAACCCAGCCATTCAAATTTGAAGAATATGAGTATGGGCAATCATCTGACGCTCAAAATATTTGGTAAGTTGGAAAATTTTACATTAAGGGTTTAAGAGCCAATTTTTTTTTAGTGTTTTCTTGCCTTTAGATGTTTATTTTTTGTCATACTTGTTTCTACGACTGCTTTGAAAAATATCAAAAACCAAATGCCTAACAAGATCTTAAATTGATTAATTTTTCTGAGTTGATTCATATTTGTAATACGATAATACGAAAGTTTGCCTTTAAATTTTGACATGAACAAAATCTTTTTGTATTAAGTTATATTATTTAAATAATACGTATTGATTGATACACCACAGGATACCTCTCCTGGATATATTTTAAAGAACTGCAAACATTACAGGTAGTTGGTTAGTCCAGCATTATTTTAAAGCTATTATAACCTGCTTTTATTTTATTTTAAAAATATTGTCAAAATCGAAGGATTAAAAATTATAGATGGATCATTAAATGTGACGAGGCACAGAACTTAATCTTCCCGTCGTGCTTTTGTTATTGAAATTAATTACCAGCTGCTACCAAGGAGCGAATACGCACTCACACGTATTAATTACACCGCAGATTCATACCCGTAGAACGGAGTATAAAAAGTCGCTAAATCCAAGATGTTAGCAAACAGACGGCCACATATATGCGATAAATTACTCGGATTCTGTGCGGCTCTTACCCAACAGCCGTACGCCCCTGACTGGAGGCCATGTAAAGTACAGCAAATACAGATTTTATACCCGATATGCAATAATTATATTCCCGGAGAAATAAATCAAAACGGCGTAGGTTATATTATATCCGCGATAATATATTCATTAAATACGTATCTGGGTGAGTTATGGCGATGGTGTAGATAAGCGCGAGACATTTTATAGTGGTTTCGATTTTTTTACGGTTCCATGTCGCCCATAAGGTTTGGTTTCCTTGTTGTTTATCTCAGTTCGATGTTATCATGTGTGAAAAGATTCGATGTGCGGGTATCGAAAGATTTGGCAGATTTGCCGAAACAAGAATGCACTCGAATGGTAATCAGTAAAGTCGTTGAGGTTTACCGGGGTTCCCAATATCGTTGACCTACGAGAAGTAGGTATATCGCCAACCAAAAATGATAGCACATCATATTGTGTTTTTATGAGGCCATGATCTTCGTTTTAAAAATATTTACGACGTTGCAGTGTTGCCATATATACTCGAAACATGTTCTTCTTAGATTTTAAAATCGAATTTCGATTGTGACATTGTTAGAGTCTCTCCAAGATTTCTTGCTGTTTTGGAAACGTTTTTTAAAAAATGTGACACGAAACATAACATAAACAAACAAAAACATCACCAAAATCATATTAGATAAACATATATAAATTTTGGCAACCGCATAAGATCTCAATTATTAACTACCATTTATAAAATTATAAACACTTTTATAGTTTCATTATCTTCTTCTTAGTCGTATTCTCATGTCTTCCACGTTTGTCTATCCATTGCTTCCGTTAGTATCTATCCATCTAACAGGTGACCTGCTTTTTGGACGTTTTCCTTCCACCTTTCCCTGTACTATCAGTTTCTCCAGGTTGTCGCCATCTCGTCTTGTGGTCAGTCTGTCATCCGTAGCATACATCGCCAACACCACATCTCGTCTATCGTTCGTATGTCTGGTGTTTTCATAGTCCAGGATTCCGCTACGCAGTTTTTTTACCGCCTATTGACACTCCTCCCTCGAAGTCGTCTAGGGCGTTTTTGATTATGTTTTCGCGTAGGCATTAAAAACCCTGGGGGACACCCACCCACTTTTGTCGCACCCCTTTTTGTATATTAAAAGTCTGTGATGAGTGGTTATCTATTCTCACTATGGCTTCATTTGATTCATATAGATTCTTAATTAGACTTATTAGGTGATTCGCTACTCCTAGTATTTGCCACAAGCATTTCCATTGAACGCAGTCGAATGTTTTTTATAGGCAATAAAGCAGAGTAGCATAGGGGAATTAATTTCTCCTGATTTTTCTATTAGGTGTCTAACATTGAAAATTCGGTCTCGTGTTCCTCTTCCTTTCACAATGCCGGGGGTATTTGTGAGTCTAGGCAAAGCTGTAAGCGGCAGTCGATTATTCTTGGGAGAATTTTGCTCGCGTGCGATATCAAAGAGATTGTTCTATAGTTTTCACATTTTTTGGTCGAACCTTTCTAATGTATAGCGATAAATATGGACTTAATCCAGTCGGTTGGCCATGTCTTCGTGTGCCAGATCTTGTTGCAAATGTTCAATAGTATGCCTATCCCCTGTTCCTCCAGTGTCTTTAGTATTTCGGTATTTATGTGATCTACTCCTGTTGACTTATTTGTCTTCAGATGTTGTATGGCCTCTATCACCTCAGCCTTTAATATATTCGCCTGTGTTTCCTCTGCCTGATTGTCACCGTAAAGTTCTTCGCAGTACTGTTTCCATCTATTCAGAACCTTTTTTAGTCTCCCACAATATAGTTCCGCTTTTATTCTCTATAGCCAGTGTTTTAGGTTTAAAATTTCTGGACAGGAAATTCACTTTCTAGAAAAGATCCCTCATTTGGTTGGTATTCTTGTGCTCTTCGCATATCTTTTTGATATATGTATTCATTTTTATCTTTTCGATATCTTCTCTGAATTTCTCGACTAAGGTGAGCGTGCTTCAATTGATTTTCATTCTTTTTTGGAATGTTTCTCCGTTTCTCAATGATCCTCAATGTTTCCCCTGTCATCCAGTGCTTGATCTGCGTGTTTTTCAGTTTCATTATAAAGAGCGCAAATTACTTGTTAACTCACCTATTTTGTTTTAATATTAAGTTAATTTCATTTTAACCTTAAGCGTTACTATATTAATTTTTTTACTTCAGTAGTTAGTTTATACGGACATCAGGGCATCGTCAAGATAAAAATATATCAAGTTTAAAGTCTGTTTTTCTGTTAGGTGTTAATTAAACCAACTCTTCATGCATTTCCGATTTTGTTTCTATTAATATCAAAATGTAGGATCGGCTGAATTATTTTTTTGGATAAATTGTAATTTCTATTTCTTCGTCTATTTCCATGATTCCATTAACTTGTTCATCTATTTGTTTGGGACCTGAACTCACTCATTAGTTCCGACTTCATCATCTTCATCATTTTTTAATACAAATAGGTTGGATGGCGTCTTTATTTTTGCAACCGAAATTAAGCATCTTATTCCACCGATTATCCGATCCGAAAAAAGTCGACAATCGCAACGTGCCGCTGAGTAAATACCGAGAGTACTTTTATATATACATATATTTCCAACGCATGTTCTCCGCTTGTTCGTAATTTGTTCTTTGAGTTATCTCTTGATCTTGTTAGTTTCACTTTAAATAATCCTGATAAGTGATCGTAGCAGCATTCAGACCGGTCTCGGTCCTTTATTTGGATATAAACTGCGTGGGCCGTACACGTTATCGGCTATGGTCTGTCTAAAAATTAACTTATCTGATGTCTTCTGAGCAATTTATACTTTGACGGGTGCGGAGGACGCGGCAGTAACGAACAGCGTTGTTACGTGTTTCAATATCGGCTGGTTCTAGATTACTTTGCGCTTTTCTAATTTGCGACGTCTCAATTTGCCGTGGTTTATGGGAAGATTTACTTTTGCCGCACCCTTTGCGTTGTGTAGCGGGTTCCCGGGAACTTAGAATGGACGTAATCTACTGGTGCGTACAGTATACCTACACTTTCCGCCAAGCATGACCAAGGATACGTTAAATAGTTTTCAAGTACTGTGCAAAAATATGGTTTTCTACTCCCGTCTGTAAAATATCTAATTACACACCGATCTAGCGTGCGTAGAAAAAGTCCATTATGCAACACGTTCGGTAAACTTTTTAAGTCACTCGTTTATTAAACACTCGCTCCGCTCGTGTCAAATAAACTCGTCAGTCAAATGCCGTTTACCGCACTTGTTGCATAATATACTATTTTAATTTTCTAGTAAAACACTTTTTAATCCTATCTAAGTGGTTTGAGTTGAATCATATTTTGAGCTTATCATTCTGCAGTTTATATATTTGGGTTTATTGTTGCCTTCATTTGGGAGTATATTTTTTGTGATAATATTTTAATGTTCTGTACAATAATGATATATTGTGCAACATGTGCGGTAAACGACATTTGACTCACTAGTTTATTTGACACGAGCGGAGCGATTGTTTAATAAATGAGTGACTTACCGAACCGAACGTGTTGCATACTATACTTTTTCTACGACCTTTAGTTTTTGGGTACGTTTTCGCAAAACAAAACGAATACATTCATTGACTTGACCGTCAGAATTGACAAACGTCAACATTCAAGGCGTGGGAAATATTTCCGAAAACATCCGATTGATCCCCACTCCGTGTGGTAAAATCCCGGAAATGCCCGAAGTGGCTCAAATCCGTGGGAAACGAAACTGACGTGGTAAAGTGACGTTTCCCACACGCTAGATCGGTGTGTAAAACTAGAAAAAATATTTTATACAATCTTCCCTATAAACTTCGATAGCAGTTTCTAAATTTTAATTAACTTGAACTCAATTGTTAATACTCAGGAGATGCTAGCACAACATATGGCTCATTAACCACGATTCCCCGACTAAAAAACACATAAGTAACTTTACCGATTAACAATTAGTAATTGAGTCAAAGTATCTTTGATGAAACATCATTTTCGAAAATGGAAATTTCATATAAATCCTCATTAAAACTTGAGATTTTGTATTTCATTCTGGTATTTTGGGTCATTAGTTTATAATTTATAAGCTTATCAAAAGATATCTAATGTTTTAAATATCACTTTTTTTAACAGATTAGGCGATTTAGATAAGTCTTTTTTTTATGGTAAGTTATTACTTTTGATTGCACAATGTTAAAATTTCTGGCGCCTAAATCCCTTTTCTTACATTACTTAGAGAGTGTTATTTTTTAATTGTCAACAGTGTCATACCTACCACTGCAACATCCGAGCCAAATAGAAATAGATAGACATTTTCCCATAAACTCCCATTCCGTGTAGACCATACGCCTTTTATCACACATCAAAGAGTTTCAAATTAATTTTTTCCGTATTAATTATCCAACCCTTTATTTGTTAGTTTTCCTGTTAATTACAGCCGTCCGGTAACATTAGTAACATCGTCGGGAAGAGAAGTACGTTTTAGACATGCGGCAGCAGAGACGGAATTTGATTATTTAATTCAATTACTTATGTAGTATTAATTTGAAATTATTGACGTTTAGCCAATTCGTTTAGCTTCTTCAGAGCTTAAATGAAACTAACTCGCGGTCTTCTGTGTGCCTGCTTATATACTGTTTGAGGGGAACGGAGCTAAATGAGGGACATGAACATTGTCTCAGGTGACTGATTCCAATATAGGTAAAGATCTGTAGAATCTATAAACAATCAAACAATCTTAACGCGAGCCCATTTCAGTTAACTTCTAAACACGCCAACAGGATGATTGACGAAACCTCGGCTAGTTGGATTTAGAAACGACCGACGCAGTGGGAATCTAGAATATTTGTAAATAGTATTACAGTAGCTTGCGGCAGTTTCTCGGAAAAACTACAAGAGGTGTACGACAGCAGCAGGTGGTTAGTTGACACTCCCCAAATTCTCCCCCGCTGGTGGATTAGCACAATTTTTTGACTCTATAATGCTTTATATATAAGTAACACGCCCGTTCTGTATAATATATTTAAAGTTAAATATAAAGCCGCACAACTATTTTGATGTACTTAGTAATTCTGTAGGAGTTTTTGCACAATCGAGAAGCAACTATAATGTTAACGAAACTTGAATCAGTATTAACAAAAAGGTATAATTTTATTTATTTATTTCTTCCAATGATCACAAGCGTTCATCATTTCATAACGAATCGTGTTTCTCAAAAGAACTATTGATGAAGCATGCGGAAAATATCACTTTAAGACGTCGCCTTCGTTAGTCACGGTCGTGATCGGATGTTTTCAGGATGGTTTTTGGAACGTTTTTTCGTTCTCAGTTATAATGTTATTATTATATTATCTATATATTTTTTTATAAATATTATTGGGTGTAGGAAAATACACAAACGTAATTTTGTTACACTTTTTGAGGCACTTGTGTAAATTCACATCTATCCTAAATTCATTATTTTTTATGCGTATAATAACTCAGTCGACATTATCATTTTTTAAATACACATATGACGATCTGGTGGACTGGAAACTTGAGAGAAACACCTCGTAACGTCGATAAAATTGGACTAGGGCGTTCCGTGATGATTCGCCAGTAGGTGAACGGCTCGATGCGGCACTGTGCGAAAAGGTGATTAGCTATGCTAATAGAACCGCCACGGGTGACTTTCAACTTTGTAAAAGAATGGTTTGTTAAAGAGGTTGCGATTGGAAAGAGAAGTCGTAATTCAGACGGGGGGAGCTCTGGAATTGTGAATTTATTGGCCGATGTAGATGTTAGATCGGCTTCGGCCATTCTTAACATGATTTGCACCTAATTTAGGCTTGGTGGTAGGTGGAATTCCTAGCTCGTTACCGTGATTTAGTAACCATAAAATGAATGTTCCTTTTTTGTCCTGATCGCGAGGATCATCGCTTGGCAAGGACAATTTCTTTTCGACTTTTTGAGCTCGTTGTTACGAGCTTTATCAGATTTTTTGGTGCAAAACGTATTTTTCGGAGAGGTGATTTCTAGTGTAGACAGTCATTTATCTTACGCAATTTTATATCGATAGCTGTTTTTTATTCTTTTTAAGACTTAAGATATTGAATATATAATTAAGTTTAATTAATATAAATAAACCGGTGACTGTCGACTGGCAATACCGCGAACTCATTTAAAACAGACGGTGTGCCCTTTCATGTAAAGGTGATTGCTTAACATCTCGCCATATTTCGACACGTAGTTGTAATTATTTGTTAGGAAATAACACTTATTCAGGGTAATTCATATTAAGTATCCTGTTAAAAGTTCTGGGAAACTAAAGAAATTTACATTGTGTGCCATACAAATTGCAACACGTTTGATTGCATGCATGAAAATAAAAATTGTCTCAAAAAGTACCAACTAAACAGTTAACTAAAATAAATGGTTTCCTCCGTAAAAGAATCGAATGACCTATTTTCATAAATATAATACGGCATCAGTTGGTAAGGGTAATTATTTCTACTTACATATATGTATTAATTTTGTGATTAACATTTCTTGATGTATGAACTGTTATCGCAAGGAAACTCGTATAATCTCCGAATAGCATTTTAATCAAGTTGTTTTGACTTTGGTGCGTTCTGGTATTTCTAAAATGTTGATAATATTCTCGATAGATAATTATTTGAAAGTTACAAGTCGATTTGTTCGTGTTGATTTGTTATCATTCTAATTGTTTCAACTTTTTCTCGCTGACTAAGATTTTAGAAGTAAACCACAGATAAGAAAATATTGTTTGGAACATTGTTACTTGTCTGTTCGCCACGATTGTCCTAAAATATTCGCCTAGAGGACCAGACGGTGGAACGTATCGTTCGGGCATAAAGCATAAATAAATTTGCTAATTTAGGTATATCAACGAAATTATCCGTTAATTTATTCGGTTGAATGTAAGATAATTTGTAGATATTTTGAAAAAATATAGTTCTGTTCCTTGTTCTAAAAATGTTACTTTATAAGACGCCGCGAGCCACTTCATATACGTTTTCAGTTGTTTGGCCACGCTGATGGTATTTTGTCATCTCGCTTAGCGCTTTTTTGCAAAAATCTACTCAGAAACTAATGATTGATAAACGTCTTCAGTCACTCGTTTATTAAACATTCGCTCTACTGTTATCAAAACTAACCAACAAGACAATATCGATGTGAATCAAGGGACTGTCAGAAGGACCTAAAAAGTATACTGAATATAAATGCTGTATTTATGCGAATCGGAGTTGTAGTGAGAAATTTCGTTGAAAGGATTTTTCGAACTTTAAAGGGTTTAAAATACAAAAAAATCAAATTGAAGGACAATTTTTGTAATTAAGTAAATTGGAAGAAAAATTTATATAGTTTTTAGAATTTAATTTGTTGATATTCTCGAGCCCAATTAATGAGTTATTTTGATAAATATGGTTACATAAACGTGATCTCTACTGCCGGCAGTTGGATTACGCTAATTATTTTCTATTCAGTGCTGGATGTACTTACGTATGATACTCTAAGAGATTTTAAGCGAGATAATTTCGATTTTTTCTCACAAAGTATTTAAATGATTGGTAAGTTAATTTCGTTTAGGTCTAAACGTCAAACCACAAGCTATATGGTCGCATGGAATTCGATGGCTTACGTACTATCCTTATGGGCGTTGGCTTTCGTAGCAGTTATCTTTTTCCAGTGTTCTATAGTAATATACCGAACTTTCGAAATTATGTTTCCGGATGGAAAATATGATTGAATTGTTAAGTTGTCATAGGGCATGATTAGAAGAAGTAATTATTAAAAGATCTTAGTTATAACTACTATAACTACCAGTACCACATTTTGATAAACAAAAGTATCCTACATCCTCATTTCAATCCTAAAATAGTTGTTTTAAATCTTAATCCGTACTTATGTTCGATCAGATTTTATCATTGATAGTTTATGTTTTTTTGTCAGAGGTGCAGAGCTGATTATTTATTATTTTTATAATAAGATTTTTTTTATCGATAGTATTGGTTACTTTTTTGCAGTACTTTATTTCTTTTCGTACAACTTATTACCAAATTTGCTGTTAGAAGTCTATTCAGACATTTTCATTTAACTTTTACAATAGTTAAAGGCGACAGTCAGCATTATTAGCGATATTATAGCCTTGAAATGTTTCGCAAACATGTGTAAATCTGCAAGTACCAAGCCACCCGCCGTACCGCCCATGAGCGAGAGCGTACGTGCATGAATTATAAACTTATTAGGCGCAAAAAAATAAGTTGCGTGCCTTCGAAATGCATTAACATAAATTTGATAAGCGATACGTGAACGATAAAGCCTACGAGGGTATCGCCAATCGCTAGGGAATATCTTCAGTGTACGTATTTTTTTTTAAAAAAAGCGGCGCCGTCGCTAAAAGCAATATGTACGGGTGTTGATACGATTTGATAACTCTAGGAGAGGTTCGAGTATTTAATCTTTATTTCTTAATGGTATAAATTATTCGAAAATTGATAAGTAAATAGGTAGAACACATTCCATAATCAAGAACTGATGTTATTTACGTTGTACCGTAACGGTCTGCAGTGGTGTAGTTATCCTTAAATTTGTTTATTTATAAAATCGCGTTAATGCAAAACACGGTCGGACGAAACCAATATGTAAATTAAAAAATATATGAAATTATGTAAAGTACTTAAGGTACTTAATAAATAGATATAATAGTCCTCAACTAGAGTGCATATGACGTGAATTCCAGTTGGTTAAATAATCTTTCGTCGACGCCAAAATAAATGCTTCTGGTCTATTGTAGAAACCTAGGAATATTTGCATTTTGATATGCACTTATTAAGCTAGCCTTTAGAGAAACCTAAGACGTTGACCATTAAAATAGAACGGTAGGTGATTGAAAATTATCGAAAATGTCACTACGTCACATTTAAATGTTTCATGCAACGTTAATAATTTTTAAAGTTTTTCAATTATTTGTTTTCTATACATACACAAAGTAATTCGCACGCCCATGGTTTATAAAGAAAATGCCGCTTTTTACTCGACTTTCTGTTTTTATGCTGCTCCAATTGACTTTCTATGGACTGTACAATTGATTTAGAAACAATATTCACTCTTTATGACTAAACATCACATCATCGTCAAAAGGCTTCTTTCTCTCAATTTTGTCGCTCTGGCATGATATTTACTTGGAACACTGGGAACTCATTATGACGTTCTGTATTTCTACATTTCCAACTTCATAAGCTGGTCGATTAAATAATGATACGATAGACGACAGATTTATTTTCTTTCCCTTGCTATGTATTTTAAAGTAACGTACGTTGACTTAAAGGAACCTCACATTTAGTACAGAGATTTACCCATTTTTGGGCGTATCTAACTTGTAACAAAAATAGCTAAGGTTTTTAAGAAATACGGAGAACAATTTTATTGCTCTGCATCAATTTTTAAATGGGACACGCTATTCGTAAAATAGCTATGAACATGCGTAATTATCAAATACGGATATACAGAGGCAACGCTATCAGCGATTGCTATCGAGGAGACAGGAAGTCTATATAACTCGTTATCTTGCATTTTTTATCAAAACATGTTTTTCACTTCCCTCGCCGAATGTTATTTATTTTTTCTCGTAAAACACAAACAAAATTAAATGTACTTTATATTATCTAATTAGTTTGTGTTTTCAATAAAAAAAGCCTATTAGAAATGCAATTACTAGTAAGTAATATTTTTATACACATTTGAATTTCTAAATTAGTTCAAATTCCAGGTGTTGTTAACCAAGCTTCCATTGTTGAACTATTAGACCCCTGACTTCTGACTTAGTTTAAGTGTAACATAAGATATTAACTAATTATTAATTGGTATTTTTGATTCTTAACTCGTATTTCGCCAACAACAACAACAGTTGACGTTACTCGACCAAGATGATTCAATATATGGGGCTATGTCTATGCAATGACCATGCTGTGTACAAAAACAAGTTTTTTTATTTTGTGCTAATTATAATCATGTGAATTAAGGATTGTTGCAAATACACAGGTTTAATAGATTAGTTTAAAAGTGCGGTTAGTTTGCAACAATCCGATTCTGAAATGAAGCATAGTTTACTGTTTATCTTAAAGGACTGGAAAATATGGAAAATATACTATTCGCTTTTCGCTTTTCGCAACTTAGCAAAAAACATTAGTATTTGTTCGGTCGCCATTTGCTAAGGTGTAATTTGTGAAGTTAATTCATACTGTTACCAAGTTAATAAAGGAATCATTCGTCTCCTGGGCTTATCATCCCTTTAGTCTTCCGAATCCGTATAAATATGCAGATTTGTTCCCGGTCCGTTTTCAGAGATTGTCCTGGCGCGGCGGCAGCATCTCGCAATATCCTCCGGCTGTCTCTGTGCTCCTGATTAATGATAGGGCATCGACGTAGCAGCAGCAGCATGCGCCGGCAACACAGGAAATTACCGCCAATGACGTTGTCAGCATCATTTATAATTTTACAATTACTCGCGGAAACGAGATCAGAAGAAAGGGAGAGATTAAGGATGATGCTGGTAGGTGTGTGTCTCAGATACCTAATGCTTTTTTTTCCCTGGGACGAACCGTTCAATATTTATACTGTGGTGCGGTATATAATATTTTTCCGCACAGTCAGCTATTCTTCTACGTCACGGATTCATTACATTACTTGGTTGCTAAATAATTTCACAGTAGCCAAATATTATAGGATCCAATACAATTCGTTCTTTTTAGATCCTTTCCTTCTAACGGGTAGGACTGTTCAATTAAGGATGTCATAAAGAAGGGCATATACATCTTAGTTTAAGTGTCACTTAACAACAAGGAGAAGTGAGGAATCGTTATGACACAAACTTCCCAATTTTTTACTGTGATGAATGTAATTTGATATCAAAAGCATGATTGAATTTGATTGCAAGTGAGACTTTGATATTATTTTTAGTTTCCTTGTGATTTGTATTCAGACCATGTCTATATGACAAGAACAATATTCTAGGCTAATTCGACAATTTGGTTTTTGTAATGTTCCAGAAATTTAATGAAACATTATAAAACGGTTCATTCTTATAAAAGTTGTTGTTTGCAGTTGTAAAAGTTAGTGCTGTTTTATATTATATTTAACAGAAGCAAGTGTTAATAGGCCATTTGGAGAAAAGTATTCACAGGGAAGTACGAGATGACCAATATAACGTAACGTATCTCAAAATATAGAGGGTGTACGAAAAATCTTAAATACAAAAGTCATCTGATTTGAGACGAAATGTTATTTTATTATATTTTTGCATACACAGGGCAGTCAATGTTGCCTGGGTAAACGCAACTTCATTTTTTTTTTAATGGAACATCCTGTATATTATTACATTTCTGGACTCTACTCAAGTTTCTAGGAAAATTTCGTACATAATGTTCTATACCTATGTCTAATGGTTTTTGACATATTTAGGTTTTTATCTCAAATAAGTCATTTGCAAGCCCTAAGAAAAATATTTTTTTTTCTGAAAGCAAATCTTTATTTTTTATTTGGGTTTAGTGCTTTATTGACAAGAACCTACTTTAATAGAATTTTTATATTTTGATAACTAATAATACAGAGTGTTCAAAAAGTAAGATTAAATACTAAATTAAAAAAACTTCATTCAAATTTTTTTTTAAATGGAAACCCTCAAATTTCATAATTTTATCTTATTTATCATCAAAAATAAATGTAAGTTTATATAAGGTTGCTGAAAATGTTTAGTTTTGGTTAGTTACTGCGGGTTTCAAGCTTTGTTATGCTTGTCAACGATTAAAAAGTCAAGAAGGCCATGATAAATAAAAAAGCCGAGAATGTCACAGGCTGTCGGTAAAATCATAGATCAAGAACTGGCTAAAGAATGGATTTGCAACTTGGATAGGTCAACACGGAACAATACCTTGGTCAGCTTGTAGCCCTGATTTGACGCCTTTAGATTTCTGTCTGTGGGAAAACCTCATAAATAAAGTTTATTAAAATCGGACTGAAAGTATTTAGAATTTAAAAGAGAAAATAAGGAAGGAAATACTCTATATCAACGGATCTAACATGGTTAGTTGTGCTATAAATAAAATGGAAACTATATATACGACGCGTTTAGCAGTTCATGAAGAACATGTTGAGAATTTATTATAATACCTATTCCAATCCAAATCCAAGTTTATTGTTCTTTAAGTGTTATTATTTTTAGTTGCTAATAAAACAATTGCTAATAAAACAATTTGCCAAAACTTGAGATATTTTAATTTTTATGATCAAAAGTATGGCGTAAAACTTAGTTCAAAAAATTATTGATTAATTTTGAAATAGTAACTGCCAGCCTCATACATTTCTTTGGAATATCATTGATTTTAAATGCTATCACAGCCAGCTAAAAATAGATATATCGAAGCTTGAAACCCGCAGCAAAATTGTCATATAAGAATATTAATTTGTCAATCTTTCAAACATTTTTATCATAGACAATCTTATTCAAACTTACCTTTATTTTTAATGGTTAATAAGATAAAATTAATTTGGGGGTTTCCATAAAAAAAAGATTTTTGGAAGTTTTCTTAATTTTAGGAAAAATGGTATTTTTCTTAGGGCCTGCAAATGAAATTTTTGAGATAGAAACTTAAATATGTCAAAAATCATTAGACATAGGTATAGAACAATATATATGGATTTTTCCTACAAACTTGAGTGAAATTAAAAAATGTAATAATATACAGTATGTTCCATTTAAAAAACATGAAGTTGTGTTTACCCAGGCAACACTGAGTGCTCTGTATATGCAAAAATATAATATAATTAAATTTCGCCTCAAAATGATGATGATGATGACTTTTGTATTTAAGATTTTTTTCATACACCATGTATATTCTGAGATAAGGTATAGGGTTACGTTATATTGGACACCCTGTACATATTATCTCAAAATAATACACACCTTATTCCTGGGTTTGTTGGTTGGTTGGTTCGTAATAAAACGAAGAAGCTGCTGTGTTATGCATATGCCTTTCAAAGGTAATATGAAATAATGTTGTAATAAATATTTTATCGAGCTTTTTTCCGCCGCACTTTCCTAAAGTGACACCATGCACAACTTAAAGAAATTTAAAGCTTGTTCTTCCCTAAGTGAAGTTTAATCAGGTGAAACGAAATCTTAAATTATGACCAGCGTTACCGCCCGTTGGAAATCGTTAAGAAGTGTTTTCAGAACCCGTTCATACCAGCTTCTCTCCAAAACATACAATGTTAATCTCTACTGAAGCAGGTTTAGTTGAAATAAACATATGGTTTTGAAAAAAATGAGATCGTATGCAAATGTTCTTAAACGGTTAGTCACAAGATACAGACAATCGTTATTTTTAATTGTGATTAAGCGATTAACCATATTTCTCTAAGATAAAAGACAAAACCTAGAACGAACTTTATCAACATGTGTGGTAATTTTGCAAAGTAAGCGTCATGCTGATAAGATGGTGGAAAGAAGACTTCTGAGATTTCAAATCGCCTTTGTAAATCACGGCTGCGGAATGTGAACCGCGATAACGAAGGTTTATCGAGATTTTTTCTAAATTCATGCGCTAGTCGTTTTTATATTAACAAAGACCTCCCTGTTTGCGAACTCTACGGATTATTAAAGAAAGTATTTGTTATTGTGACCTTGTTTTAAGCTGTTGATGTACGCGGGTAGTTCTACAAAATTTTCACGCAATCCAAAGAATATGTCGTTGGCGATGTATTGAATAGCAAAATATTTAATTCGTAATTTTTCGAAAACAAATGGATTCAAGGTTACTGTCATTTTGATGCCAGATTGTTATATGTTAGATTTCATTTCTACGAAGAAACTTAAATAAGTGAGGTCGTAAACATAACTGACAAAAAAATTTAAATTCTATATTAAATGTTTCATAAACATAAAGTATTATCAGAACTTTATAATTACAATTAGAAAAGTAGAATTTGATTAACACAGTCACATCGTGAAATTGTAAAACGCAATGCTAAATCGGTAAACTCTCGGTGTTTTTGCTAGTTATATTTTTCCATAATAGATAAACTCAGTTTCGGGTGAGATATTCTACACGTTTCTTTATAAACCCATTATTTCTATGGTAGAATATGGTTATAATATTTTAAAGCCGGCTACACACAATCCGACACGCCTTTCAGTTCGAACTGAACGGTCCGCCTGAAGACCGTGTAGATTACCGGTCGAACTGTCAGTTAAGAATGTTCAGACGGACGCTCCTTTTTTTCAACCAATCTTTACACCAGGGTATTATCTTCATTCGGGTTTAAAGGCCGTCGTCGATTGGAATTACTTCCTAACGTTTCGCTAGCACGAGTGGCGAGCTTCTTCAGAGGTCCTTCCATCTCCGATGTTGGACGTAGACTGTCTACGTCCAACATCGGAGATGGAAGGACCTCTGAAGAAGCTCGCCACTCGTGCTAGCGAAACGTTAGGAAGTAATTCCAATCGACGACGGCCTTTAAACCCGAATGAAGATAATAGCTTATCAACGGGCCGCGAAATCCTTAACCAATTTATCAATCTTTACACCATTCCGTAGCTTTTTTTGGATTTCTTTTTACCCAAAGCAACTATTAAGCCGAGAAGTGCTAACGCATCGTCGTCAATAGAGGCCATGATGATTATTGAGACTGATATTTCATATTCGCCTGTGGAGGATTTTCAGTCCATCAGGCGGTCGTCAGGCGGATTGTTCAGTTCGAACTGACAGGCCTGCCGGATCTTGTGTAGCCGGCTTAAGATTGAGGTTGCAACTTTTTAAGGTCTTATATAACATAAGCGGATCAAAATGACTTCCGCTGACGATATTATCTATATAGTTAGTGTAAACACCGCATTGCATTTTAGACAGCTACAGCAGTAAGATCTTTGGCACAATTCCCTAAATTTCACACATTAACCTGGACTTTGTGTCATTTTATTTCTATACAACCATAACCATACACTCAACTCGCTTTTCTCAGGAAATTTGAAATTTGAATGTTGACGATATAGATTTTAAGGATAAAGATGTGGGAGATAACTGAATATTTAGTTAATATCTTCCTTAGTAAAGATGTTTCGTAATGCATAGATAACTTTAACCACCTTTTGGTCCATTAAATACGACAGATAAATTTAGAATAACGCTTTTTTCGTTATTAAAAAAAAGTTATTTTTAATTGCAACAATTGGTTTTGACTAACGCACTCAAGTATGTTTTACCATAAAATTAGCTTGAACTAACATTGATTAACCAAGACTAACCAAAGTATGTTGAACTCTTAATAGCATTCAAGTTAGTCGGTAATCGGTAACTTGATGACGCTTCGCTTATCTCCGTTACATTCTGCGACCCTCTGTATAACATCCTTATACCCTTAAATATTCAGTTAGCGTTTCCTTATTTTATACATTTTAATGTTAGGATGGCGCTTTTGTTTTCGAATCGGGACGCGTTTCCGGTTACAGGCGAACGCGAACCGGAGAATGCCGGAAATGAATTTTAGCTTTCGACGTGAATAGTATATGTCCAGTTGTATGACGTATTGTGTATATACGGATTAAATTTTTGTAAAATCAACACCATATTATTATGTTATTATGTCATTATCATCTTGATCGTATTTTGTTAAAATAAAAATAAATTAAAAGTACAAACAAAAGGATTTTATACTTATTCAGGTCAATAGAAAAGGTAGACCTAATGGATAGTAAGTTCCGAGCACTACAAAAAAATTGGAATGAAACAGATCATAAAAAAATAGACAAGGAAGGTAAACATACAATTTTCACAAATTCATTTAAAAAATAACAGTACGCGCACGGTACTGTTTGTGGGAAAACAAATATGTTTAATTTAGCGGCATTATGACACGGGTAAAAATATCGTGTGGTATTTTTTAATTTTTTTAATAGGCATGTGTTTTAACTTCTCTAAAAATGAAAATTAGAAACTTAGGAACCACAAATTTTCAAAAAGTCGGCAATGACTTTTTTTCAACAATTACTGATATTTATGAATTTTTGAAGAACCGCAAATGGTTTCGTTTTTACATCGTGACTCGTTATTTGTACTCATAAATAAAATGTTGTTCATTATCTGTTCAATTATATTAAATTGCCTAATGATATTTTTCTGGAATCTCGAAATGGAGTGACTTTTTATAACTTTAAGTGATCTGCGAGTTAATTTGTTCATATTTTGTGGCTCTTTTATAAATCTTTGGCTACTATACGATTGATTGTATCAAATGGGCTGATGCACAGAAGAGTGGCCCGTTGAATTAAACATAGGATTCGGTCGCCCGGTAGTCAACGGTACTGCTTGGAAACGGATGGTATCAGAGAATTCGCGGAGAAAACGACCATTAAGCTGTTCTAAAAGACTCCTTTTTGTAGACCTTGTTTTTTTACAGGTGCGATTTTTTGTTTTTGATAAAGCGTTCAAGCTTACGCATTTTTGCATGTTTATACTGTGTCCGTTTGTATAAGATAGTTAACGAAACATTAACATTAACCATATTAATGAATGAAGCATTAACATTAAACGTATTAATTATATCAGTATAGTAGTCTCACAACAACATATGTTATTATCTTCTGACTTAATTATAATATACAAATAAATGGAAACTGAAACCCGCTAAATTTGAGAAAGACAATGTTGAAACCCCAGTTCATCGATACCTTAGGAAGTCACGCGTCACCAAAGTTCCAAAGAGTTGCATCATCAAGTATTGAGAGATAGAACATTTTACATGTGTATCATATTCTTTTATGTAGTTACGTTATTAATTTTGGTTGATATGATTGTTATTATTATTATTGTTATTATTATATTTCATTACCATTACAATGAATGTTTGACCTAGACAGCTATGTTTAAAAAAACCTGTAAATTACAAACCTACAATAATTCAATCCTAATTAACATTATTAAGATTGGGCATACCAGCCAAACCTGGAAGAGTTTTCAAGTATGTAGTTTTTGCCTACTCCGCAACATATCTTTTTTTTTTAATTTTTCTTACACATTACACAGATTATAAAATTTAAATAATAAATAAATAAATTATTGTCTGCTGATTAATAGCTTATTACTTGTTAATGAATGTATATACATGCTCTCAAAATAAACAATGTACTAACACTGCAAATCCTTTTTTTTTCATAGAAACTTTAATAATAATAGTAATTAGTAATACTATTTTCAAATCTTCTGGATTCCTCCTGCATCGGTTGTTGATGAAATAAACTTCTTGCCGTTTCGCCAATCATCCTGTTAGCTTCTTCAGAGTTTAACTGATAATTTTTACATTAGCGCTCCATCACAAAGTATACTTCACCACAACCTTTCAAAGACAACGAGTCCAAAAGTACTTGTCAGTGTTTTCCTTCCTTACATTAAAAAAAAATGTAATCACATATCAAAAGTCGAACACAATAAAGAAAAACGATATATAACGAAAAATCGAAGAATCGATAGAAATCTGTTAGGAACCAAACAATCTTCACCGGGACTCATGTCTTTACCTTTCATCAATACGGGAATCAATATATAAGCAGGTACAGAGTAGAATGGGAGTCAGTGTCAGTTAAGCTTTGATAAAGCCAACAGGATGATTGGCAAGTTCGATTCAGGAGGAATCCAGAAGATATGTAAATAGTACTGCAAGTATCTGTACCATAAACTAAAGTAAAATTTGGATTTTTAAACATAATTTTAACTCTAGCGTTTTGTATTTGTGTTTTTATCAACCATTACCCCCAAGTATTTTATAACATTAGTTTCCTTAATTGGTTCCAGTAAAGTGTCATTACATACTATGTTTCCCTGTCATAGAAAAGGCTATCTATTTAGTCTTATTTATATTAAGGGATAGTTTAAAAGTGTCCAAAACATTTTAGTATTTTTAAACCATTCTCCATTTTCACCTTCACATCGTTTTTCTTTTGAAAAACGATCAAAATTTTATGTTGAACTGTTATATAGATATTCCAGGAGCACCAAGAGCAGATTTTTTTTGTTTTTAATATTAAAGAGCGGAAGGCATAGTGACCACGATATTAAAAAAAAACTGTTAATTGAGAAGTTAGTTGTGTTCTATACAAAGTGTGTTGAGTTCATTCCGCCTTTTCGTTAATTACTTTTCACCCAAGTTTCCACAATCTTTCGGTCGAATACACTCAGCGCCACCTGTCAACGGTTTCGTCCGCATAGGAAACAACCATACCTCCCGCATCTAACTTTCCTAATTTATTTATATATACACAATTCCTCGCGGTATACACTGTAACAAATAGCCAACAATACCGTGGATTCCATACTTTGCAAGTATATCAGTTAATTGCCCATCTGACACTGTATCAAACCACTTTTGTAGGCCGAGAAAAACAGCAGCCCACTTATTACCATCGTCCAGATGGTTAGCAATTTCATTAGTGAACTCCACCATTGTGTCATTAGTACTCATCCCTTGAGTGAAACCAAATTGAACTGCTAAGAAGTTCAAAGAGACGTTTATTTTTCAAATATTTTGCTTAAATTTGATTTTACACTAATTGGTGTATCATTACCGGGATCCGATCTACATCCTGCTTTGTATATAACTGATACTATAGGCGTTCTAAACTAATAGCGTATATTGCAGACTCAAATATCATTCTTATTATATTACACATAGGATCAACAATACGTAAGTGTAAAAATTTTCAAAATTTTGAAGTAATGGTTTATGTATTCTATTACCTCATTTATCGTGACTGGAATTAAAAACATTGGTCGTATTGTTTTATTATTACTTATTTATTATAGCTGGAAGTAACACTTTCATCTGCACCTTCTGCCTTACAAGAGCAATTTTTTAAGGATTGGCAGATGGTGATGTGATTCCATAATCAACGATTTCAACGTGCACCTTAAATGGGACATTAACACTTGTTCAATAAATTATAATATTTACAGACAGTGCCATCCGTATTACTAAATAGATCCAAGGAAAATTTCCATGTCGCTAACTCCTTTGCAAAGTTTAGTTTAGTTAGTTAGAGTTTGTAACATATGTGTAGGCTTAACTCTATATTTTTATCGAGCTTTACAATTAAATTAGATATATTTATTCCACTAGTCTCTAGCTTTATGGTCGAGGAAACAGTATCCAATGAAGAATTATAAATAAGTACGCCATCAAAAGAATTAAACCTTCCATGGTCATAATACAAAATAAAACCAAGATTATAAGTCTGAAGGAAAACAGACAACAAATCCAGATTCGATTTAACACCTCTAATGTTTAGATACAATTAATAACTTTTCTTATTTAGCAAATGCGTTATTAAATTAATCTCTATCGTAACATTTTGATCATCAATATAAATGTTATCCAAAATTTCAATTTTCGTAAGGGATAAGAAATATTGTAAGACTAGCATTAAACTTGTCTGGTGTCTCTACTATAATCCTCGTTGATAAATATTTTTCTATTTGGACCAGGAAATCCCATCTTTAGTGAATTAGGAATACCTTTACGCTTTCCAGGATTGTACTTTTAAACATTTCAGACTTGAGAGTAACCAAAATAGGTTTGTGACTCTCTTGACTGGGGAGTTTGTTTACTTTCAGTATCTCTGGTTACATCTGCTGAAACTGAAGATCCCTCGGTAGCCCCATAATGATTATATTATTCGATCGCTGTTCAATTTCCTTTTTTTCAGTGATGGTTTTTTTTATTAACTTCTATTTCGTTCTCCATTTCAGCCATATTGTTTTTAAGCGTCTCGTTTTGTTTTTTCAAAAGTTCGTTTTCTGCTTCGATATTTTTGAGAGTCGCGCTACATATAAGTTCAATATATTCAACTCAAAGTGACATGTTTGTGTGTTTTGTTACTTCCGGAAAAACATATTCTCGTTCTCATTTATTTTCAATTTTTTTACATGTTTTTCTCGTCTATCGTTTAAGTTAATGTTCTAACACCGGCAGTTCTACATTTTTTCTTGTTAACCAAGGTTTTATATACTTTTTTATGTTTCGCACTCTAAAATACTTAATTAAGATGTCAGTTTCATTAAACACTGTCTGCCGGTATTTTAGCCACGGGTTTGGAACTATCAGAAAGTGTTGGTAGATATTTAAAACAGCAACACGCACGACACTTCAGACACTTGTTCATAAAGTTTGTTGCTTAATATGCTAGTTTCAGCAGTTTGATAAACGAAAACTGAGAAGATAGTTCATAAATTAGGTCTACATGTACAAGTACATGAATAATGAGTAAAGCAAGCAAGATCCTTGACTATTCAAAGTTCAAGTTTTGATTGTTTTTGTTTATATTAATTCGATAGCAGAGTTAATTAAATTAATTAGGTAAAACTTATTTTTTTATAGAAGCAGGGTTAATTAAATAGCAGGTTGATGGCAGGCCCATGATTTACAATTCATCGGTGCTCTTCCATTTGGTTGTGGTTTGTTACGACTTTTTAATAAGTTCTAATTAGTAAATATCGATTGGATAGCAATTGGAATGGGGCAGTTTTGAAGTGAATTTAAACTGGTGAGACACAAAGGAAAATGATGACAGAACTATTAACAATATTGATTCGTAATCGGCCAATAAAATTTCAATTAAATATATTTCGCTTCGTTACTATTCACCAGCTGGTTATCGATACGACAAACATCTCGAAGTAATAATAGCGCTATTTAAAAACTTCTCACTTCCTTTGACAATACTATCGGCGTTCATCATCTATCAAACGTGATTGATTAGAAGCGGCGAATTTTAATTTGATTTCGATATCGCGGCGTCCAACAGCGATTCGAACTGATTTCGTGGTCGATATCAACACTTCGGAGGTGTACCGGAACAATACTCGAACGCAGCAGGTTGCTTGTAGATGGGAATTCAATTTAGAGAGAAACCATGCAGACAAAAAAGTGCCCCTGGCTGTCACAGGATTTCTCGACGACGTCGCGCTGCAGAAAAGAACTTTTTCGATAAACTTCGCCTCAAAATTATCGCACCACTCAAATTTTCTCGCCAACTGCTGACCCGATTTGTATATATTTTTTTAAATTGTAGGTTAGATCTTCAGAGATGATGTTTTGAAAAACAATTTCATATTCCATTTCATCAACACTATTAGGTAATTTTTTAAGCATACTACTGTAATACTATCAATCTTCTGGATTCATTCTGCGTCACTTGTTGATAAATCGAACTGACTGAGGTTTCGCCAATCATCTTGTTGCCTCCTTCAGAACTGATGTTTCAGTTTTTCTTTCAGTTTCAGTTGAGCACCGCGAGACATCAGCAAGTTTAATTTATTAACAACCGATGCGGAATCCAAAAGATTTATCAAAATCGATACACCGTAAATTAGTCATCAGCAAAAATCAAAATAAAAAGATATGGGAGCAATACTTGAAAGAACTATTCCACGACATCAAGGCAAGAACCTATCATTGAAATCGACTTAGGACCGGAAATCCTCCCAGACGAAGTTTCTTCCGCCATATACAAATGAAGAAGGGGTAAGCACCAGGTCTAGATGAAGTGCCGTCAGAGCTGCTTAAGCTACTTGAGAAGGACCAAATCAAAGCAGTTACAAAAATTTTCAACTTCATTTATTCAACAGGAGTAATACCGACAGAAAATCTGAATTTATAATTGTTCCAAAGCCCGGCGCAAAGATCTGTGGCGACTACCGTAGTATTAGCCTAATGAGTCACTTGTTAAACTATATTTAAAGGTTATAGGACCTGTCGAATATGCGAGGAACAAATAGCGCCAAATAAGTTTGGATTTGTAAACGATGTAGGCACAAGGGAGACCTTATTCACTGTGCCAGTTTTATTTCCAAAAAAGTAGGAACGTGAACTGTGATGTTTTTGCCTGTCTAATAGACTATAAAAAGGCGTTTGACTGTATTACACATGACCAGATGATGATGAGGGGTGTTAGACAGGGGTGTATTATTTCTCCCCCGATTTGAAATCTACATTCGGAGCGTATCTTTAGAGAAACACTAATAGATATAGATGAAGCACCGGTAAAATCAAACTTATGATAATAAGTACATAAATACATAAATCAAAAACGAAGCCGAAGAGTCTCACAATATAATTACCTGGGAACTATAATTAATTAAAAGTGCTTTCTTAGCTTCAAGCCTTTGAATGCTGACCGTACAGGAGAATCTTGAAGATACTATGGACCCAGAAGGTTACTAATGAAGAAGTGTAACGTAGAATGAAAACCTCCATGGAAATAGTCAACATCATCAAATGCCGCAAATTTCGATACCTGGGTCACATCATGAGGACCAAAGGAAGAAAAAAGGGAAAAAATCCAAGAGCGCCAGGACACTTTTGGCTATCCAATCTTCGAGCATGTTTTGGGAAATCTTCCACACATTTGTTCCGGATTGCAAACAACAAAATTATCATAGCCACAATGATCGCCAACGTTCGTAGCGGACAGTTATCCTAAGAAGAACATTATTAGGTCTAAATTAAATGCCATATTTTCTCAGCATTTTGTCCTTTTTTTATATTATTAATACGAAATTTAACGTAGAATAAATCAGTTTTCCAGATTAGAAGAGAAGTTTTATAAAGCCAGACTAAATGTTGCAAGAATAGTACAAAATTATTTAAATGAGGTGAATATTTAAACCTTGCACTAGCCTCCAGGCAATCTAGATCTTAACACAATATATTTATGTCATCACTACTCTTTTTGGAGTAGATTAGAGATCATCAATCCCCACCTGCCTCCTTGGATGATGACTAATATCTAACAAGCACAAATTAACCGTCTGTTCCAAAGTATAGTATATATAGTATAGTATAGTAAACACTTTGTACCTGCCTAAAATTCAAATTTAAATAAAAATGTTTTATAACATTGTTTCTGAGGTTTGCAAAAAAAAAACTTTGAAATGGACCGAATTCCTAATATTGTGTTAATTTTTATGCGAATCCAGAGACCTTATGAAGTTAAGGCATTCGTGTGCGGTTTTTCCTTTATTTTTATATCTTTTCGATTCGATAAGTTTTGAATTATATAATGTGAGCTATTGGGATAATATTTTAAAAAATATAGCAGATGAAACAAAACAATAAATAAAAAGCTAGCAGATATATTTAGGTGATACAAATAACATGCATAATGTTCTGGTTGAGTCAAACGTTTTATGAAATATTGTAAATAATAAAATAAAACCATTATAAGAGCAAAAATTCTTCTTTTATTGTTGTATGTATTCAGAATTGTTTTGTTGCTTTTATACCCAAATTAAATGATCTGGATATTGTGTCTACCATTTTGGTTGGTGCTTAAAAAAATGGACGACAGGTCTATATGACTATTTTACGTGAACGAGCTGACATGACCTAAACAGCTATTTTAATCACTGACCTGCAAACGTCGATGGGATTTCCACGAAAAATATGAACGGTTAAAATATTTATTATTTGAATCGGTCTGCCTAGGCAAGTAAGTGTTATTTCGCTTCGTTTTGTTTACGTTGGTTTGATAACGACTCTCTGCTTACCGTCACAAATGGTTGATATTCGGCTTGCAATTCGGGTATGAGTATTGATAATTTCTAATGAGGCTGGGAATAATATTGTAAAAGGTTAAAAAGTTAAAAAAAAAGGTTAAAAAGGTTAAAAAAAACTAATCAGGCGATATTTTTTTTCTTAGACAATTTTACTGGAATTGTCTAAGCATGCGCAGTAGTAAGATATATCGTTTATTCGGTTTATATTTCGAATAGGTTCCCGGTTGCAAAAAGTGTCACTTCAAATTGCTGACATATTTTGAAAACGAGGTTATGCCGTGTTTTTCCTTTGAAAAAGTTGGATACATTTAGAAGAATTGTGTAATCTGCGTCCTTATCGAAAATTAATGTAGAGACTTCCCGGGCACTCGGCAAGTGAAACAGTTCATCTTGATAGGCGCGTAATAAATTAGGCTTATACTCGAAACCTTTTTTTATTTTTAAGAACTGCGACGTATTATCTTGAGAACATTTTATCTGCCGGTTTAACGCGAATGTCTGGCCATTTCTTGCATATTTTTAACCGGCCGACGCGCACTTGATTTGTGGCACAAGATGTCTACCGAAAACTCCATGTCTTCTGATAAAAATTGGGAATTGCAAATTAAGAAATATAGTTTCATCGCGCATCGAAATTGTACGCGATGTTGTTTTTTTTGGTTTCATTTGGAATTATCGTAGATATCAAGATGGAATCTGGGAAACGGATAAATAGAATGTTTACTATTATAATTTTTTTAAGTGGAAGTGGAAAGAAAGCAACGTAATATGAGCAGTTTTATTTTCAAAATATTATTTCTAAGAAGTAATAAAATTGTAATTAGAGATTTCATAACATTGAATTCTTAGGTTAATTAGTTTTTTTAAATGATGAATCTTGATTGCATAGACGTATTCTTGTAAATAATAGAATTAAATTCTGATGCTGGCATTCCGGTGCATACTCCTCTCTGTGGTTTCTTATCGTGTATATCATAGATCCAAATATAATAAAATTATAGGCTGGTTAAATTTTAGATACCATAATTTCAATACAATGCTACCTTATTGACAATTTGAGTCATACTTTGGATAATATTTCCAATATGAAACAGATAGTATGAAATAAAATGTTTTTTTTAGATTATAGCTGTGCTTGCGTAATTATTGAAAAAAGATTTAGTATACTTCGAAGAGAAATATAGTGCTTTTACAACCGACCCCGTGATCCACTTGGCCCAATGTTTATTTCTCCAAAACCGCAGCCCCATATAGTACACCCTCCCAGCAGACCCTTACCCGTAACCATTCCAGGACCGTCCTAGAAATTTATCTACCTACACTAAGCGGGATATAAGTATGTTTTCAATATTTTTCGCCGAGCAATTCTTGAAACAAGATGTACATAAAAAAATTAGTACAAAGTAACAATTTATTACGTTCTATTTCATTACATTTCTACATAGTATCATTATTAATATACAAAATATTAAATATAATTATAATAAAGTATCAGTCACTATCGTTACTGTCGTCACCTAGTTCAATGATCAACTCCGCCACTAATCGTTCTCGATAAATATTTTCTTCTTTTATTACTCGTTTTTCACAGTTAGACCAGCTTTGTACTGATATTTTAGCTATTTCTTGCCGAATTACGATTATGGTACTATCACTAAATGTTGGTGTAGTGTTATTTCTTCTTATATGCGCTTTCAAGTCAGACCAACTCATCTCAATCGGGTTAAATATATTTTATTTTTAATAATTCCAGAAGTTCTTTTTTCAAAATATAAATCATTTTCGTACAGAAATTCTTTAATTTCTTCTTTATTTGGAGAAGTATTTTCAATTTTTCTAATCTGGACTGAATGATTCGAGGTATCAACACAATTTGGCGATAGTTTTGGCAACAGTTTATTTTCAAACCAGTCCTCAAATATTTCCGCGGTCATGTTTTCATGGTAATCTACACTTGAATCTTTGACGTTTTTGACAGACAAAAATAAATGCCAAAAATCTTCCAACCATTTTTGAACCGAACATGAAGAATTATTATGCGTTACACACTTGTTACTGTTATGACATCAAGACAAAAATGATTATTTTCAAACTTACCTGTAAGATAAATACAGTACTTACGCTTACCCTTTGAACTATCCAGTGAAAACAGCCTTGCAGGGTCAAAGCTCGAGAATCAGGTACATAATACCTTCATAATATATACGAGCATATTGCTTAATCAAATTGAAAATGGTCCATTTACATTTACAAGTTTCTACCTATATTCGTTACGGTCTATCTCAGGGAAGAGCTACTTAATGCAGAATAAACATCTGTTGGGATGGGTTTCACCACGGTCCTGCGAAGGTCTGCGGTTAAGGTACTGTATAATACTTAAAACGTCAAAACAATAAATGCACTATATTTTTGGTCGTATTATAATTGAGGAATGCACATATGGTGTGAAAATAATTTATTGACATTTATTTTTTCAAATAAAACTCAATAGTAACTAAAGAAGTTTAAAGAAAGAAAAATATAGATTGTTATCGTAACGACCCAGAAGTTCGTATAAAATTCGCCGATTAATCAAAACTTCAAACGAATTTTTTTAAAGATAAAAACGTACTCCCATCTCAGCTGAATCCATCTTTCTAAATAAATATTCGGCAGCCTCTGGCGTTTTATAAGAGTTAAACTAGAGTTACGGAAGATAAGGCAGCGCAGCTATTATAAACAACATGTCTAAAGTAGATAAGGGACGATAGGATCGCGCTTTTTAAAAACTTCGCCAACTTCAGACTAAGAATCATTAAGATAAAGCTACAGATTAATGGGAAACTGTAGCGGAAAATTTTATATAAAAATTACATTACTTTATATCATTGTGCATGATAAGTATGAAATATTGTCAGCCCGCAGGTACATAACCATGGAAAAGGTAAAAAAACGCGGAAAAATAATTACATTCTTAAAAACCGGGTCATTTAGAGTCCGCTTTTTATTGCTTTTCCGCAGGGAGGCGGGAAATTAAGGAAAGTGTTACTTTTTTCCAAACATCAAGGTAATTAGTTCACGATCCCGAAATCGTGTCGCACTTTTAAACGTTGGTGTTAATTAAAATGCGCCTAAAATATTGTCATTTTTTTAACGACCTCGGTTAATAAGGTTGTAGGTTTCTTGGTTGCGCATCGAGAACCATAAATTAAGAGCAAAATTTGCAACTGTTTTCGGCTCTTTCAGAATAAACTTAAATCTATGAATGTGAAACAAGTGCTTGCATCTCAATCGTTTGTAGGAGAGCACTCTCTAGAAAGTACAGTACCTCCTTCATGGAGAGTTTGAAGAGCCCTTCCTCCTAGTTTTCGCAGTACTTGTGCACAGTTGGTTATTAGATGATTAGACATTTTCTGTTCGAAACATATCCTTCGTAGGATGCTGAGAGCCCAAATTCGATGCTAGATCGTAGTGAATTTTGGAAAAAAATGCAAAGTCCACTACATCCACGGAGCACGGTAGCATTCGCGGAAACATTTTATTAGTTTCGTTAGAGCGAGTTATCCTGAAAAGTTATTGATTTATACGGACCTTAATTAATATGCACTTAATGCGATTTCCGTCGGTTTGTATATTAAATAATCAGCATGGAACGTGCACAACTTCCTTGTTTGTAATACGTCGTCGGATCGCCATTAAAACGGATTTATTCTTTTTTATTCGTTCGCGATCATTAACTAAATAGTGCCAACCGCATTTCAAGCTTTTCATTATAATTTATAGTTAACTATCTATCTACTCACAAAATAATAAAAGTTTGGTTACATGGGTATTCCAAGGATTAATTTTTCATGACGGCCAATAGAAAAAAACAAAATTTTAATATGACGTTGGTACAGGGATGGACTGGATTCTATCGTGTTCGAATATTCTACGCCTTGTATGCTATGAACAGCCTTGCCTGATATGCACTTACTAAAAGATTATTTGATTTTTGCTTTACTTTTTTTTTAATGATGTATAATATGGCCGTTTTTATTTGACAATATGTTCTTGCGAAACTTATTTACACATTAATATTTGATTGCGAAATAATATTTTACTTATATGTACAGCAATATAATAATTACATAGTCGAAAAAGCACATAAATACGTATTTTTCAAGTGTATAATATAATAGGAAACTCTTGAAGTGTATCAGTGTAAGGTTACCAGAATTATAAATGTCATCGCAAAAACTGACAATATTGCTGTCAGCATTTTAAATTCTGCATGTTCAAAAACGCGCAGGTATTGAATTTTATCATTCGACTTTGGCAGTTAGGTATGTAATTAATTAATTAATTAATGTATTCCGGTACTTTTCAATAACCCGGTATTTTATTAAGATAATTAATCGATAAGTTGTTATTTATTTACATAACAAAACTATATCATGGAATATGCAATAGGTGTAAATGCTTTACTCAATCCCAAAAAAGAAACTTTCTTTTGTCGGTTTAAGATACACCACTGACTGCATCATAATTATTTACGACACAGGAATTTTTTTTTTTACTAGCAGGGAAATTATTATTAAATATTCTGTTTGCACAAGATTGTCAGTATCAAAAATATAGAAAATGCATCACAAACATTTAGTTTAAAGAAGGATTTTGATTATTTTATAAATAAAGAAAGATTTACCCTCAATAAACTCAAACATGTAGAAATAAACAAATCCCTTATTCGCTTTCAGCGTTGCATATGACAAAGAAAACAATTTGCATTACCATCCGTCTCTTTCGAATTCCATATTGGCTATTATTAGGGGAACTATTCCGATTCGTATAATGAAGTTCACTGCTGTTCTTACTCAAAAGTATCGTAACAAATTTCTGTGTGTGTCCGATATACGATGTACTATATGTAAAAAAATATTTTTGAAGGGTTGCCTGACTTGCCTACATTAAATAAATCCAATTCTCAACGATTTTGTAATGCATGTTTGATAATAATTTTCTATAGATATGAGCATGTAGGAATTCAACTCCGTTAACATGAAATATCTATACTATGCCACTTTTAAATGTAATACGAATTATTGAAGATATGAGTGCTATTAAAAATTTACGCATTCCTAAGTTCAGATTGATCTCTCTCAAATAATTTCCAATCTTGACTATCATCTACTCACATAAAACGGTATTTTTTTCTAACGCCGTCGTTGAAAATGAGTGAACGAAATAAACACACATTATACGGGCACTTCCTTGAAAAGAACTGGTAAACGTAATCGCCAACCAAACCAAGCAGAACGGGTTTCTCGACGTATAGAAAACCGATACCATCCCGATTTTTCAAAATCGGTACGGCCAATCTCGCAACAGCATCTTCCCCATTGCGGACTATTTTGCCCGCCTCAGCTGCCATCTTAAACAGATCTTTAAAGTAAGTATAAGTGCTGAAATGTTAGCACGCGATTTCTGGATTTGATATTGGCGTTGGGAAAAGGTCGTGATCGGACAAACGTTACCTTTATTTGGTTCCAGTTTGGTGCTGCTCTTTTTTCCAAAATTGACCGAAGTTTCTTTTGCGTTTTACTTCGACTGTATTGATGATAAAGTGTTAAATAGTAAATTGAAAGTTCCATTGATTTCTAAACCTCGAAATAGTAGATTTTTTACTAGTGCCCAATAATCTGGCCATAATTAATGGATGATTTATTCAAGCAAATCCGAAAAAAAAAACTTTTCTGTAGCTGCCGTTACTTAACTGAAACTAATCCTCATTAAACATAAATAATAATAAATGTTTATTGATATTGAAGCAAACTTTACTGATAAAAACATAGCAAATTTGTAGTAGTATTATTTTTACGAGAACGAAGACGTATTAAATTACTTAAGTTTATTATCAAAAAGGAACCAGATTAACCGTTTTTTTTATATTTGTAATATAAATACTACTAATAAACGTAAACGTAAAACGTAAATATGGAAAAGAAACACTATTGTAATCAACTCAATAGATAGAATGAACAGAAACGTAAACATAGGTACATGTAATCGACAACTCGATGTTGTACTTTTTACAAAACTTCTGGATTCCTCCTGCGTCGGTTTTTGCTGAGTCGAACTTGCTGTTTGCAGTTTCACTCAACCTCTGAAGAAGCCAACAGGATGATTGGCGAAACGTCAGCAAGTTAGACCCAGCAAAAACCGACGAAGGAGGAATCCAGAAGTTTTGTAAAAAGTATTACAGTAGCTTGTTGAAGCAGTCTTTAAAAAAAAAAAAACTCGATGTTGTATGACTGAAATAATGAAGAGTTTGATTTGGCAAAGGCGGGGAGAGCATTGAATAAAGGAGTGTTTAAAGAAGTTTATAAATATGTTGCGTACTATACTGCGACCATTCACGTTTGCGAAAATTTTTGCAAACCAACATGTATACATCACATGTGACTGTTTATCCCAAGAATGATCAGTGAATAATTGACTATTTTCGATGCCATCGCTTTACAAAATAGTGGTGTATCTGTTTTTCGGTACTGTCAGAAAAAATGTATTTCCTTGTCTAACTATAATACATTAGGTAAAATAAATAAAATAGCTCTTTATTTCCAGCATACACGTCGTCTACTTAAAGGAAATTTAGACATGTAAATTAAGTTAAAACCAAACTAAACCAAATCATATTTATAGAGTGTTTGAAATACAAAAAGAAGTATTAATGAGAAAACCGAAAATAATATTAACAAAATCAAAACGAAATCTAAATTTAAAGCTAAAATGATTAACCAGACAGATTGCGCAAATTTTTTTAACAGATATAAAAGAATGTCACAAAAAATATCGGAGGGATGCGAGATCCGAGGAAATGCGAAGGAGAACGTATTTTGATTCTGGCACCCTCACGGTAAGTAGCATCCCCTCTAAATAATCGTCTTTGAACGATCCCAACAAATTGGCTATGACAATTATAATTAGAGGACTCTCTGATTGATCTAAAATCCAAATTAGACCTCACAACAGTTTGATGTTGCATATATTAAGAAAATGTTTATAGCTTCGCTAAGAGAAATCTAGAGGCGCTGGCCACCAACTTATCAATATGAGGAATAAAGCTGAAACTCTCGTCAAATAACTTTGTTGTTATTCATAGTTTGCTTGCTTTTGGTATATATTGCTTGGGATAAGATTTGCAGGGTAACGATAGTGTCACTATGGTTCATGAAGCGTCAGGTAATGTAATGATAATTATTAAGATTTTTAATCTGTAATTCTTACCTTGTACTGTTGATCTATAAACGTGTCTTGGAGGGATTCATACTGACCGACAGTGTCAATATTTTGAGATCATCAGCGTAGGCTAGTCTAGTGCCTAGTCTAGTTAAGAATATGTTATTGTTAGCAAATTTACGTTTTATTATACAAAAAAAGTTTTTTTTAATACCTAACTGCAACTAGTGTCGAATATCAAGTCAAGCAAGTGTCGAATAAAATTGGTCTAAATAAACCTGTTAACAATTCGTTTGAAACGCCAAATCGTAAATACAGTCACATTTTAAAAATATTTCACTTTATTATCGTTCCGTAATAATATTTTTCTACTGCCATCTGTAAAGTGCCTAATTACACACCGATCTAGCGTGCGGGAAGCATTACTTTACCACGTCAGTTTGGTTGGATTGTACCGAACGGGTTTGGGAGCAATCGGATGTTTTCGGAGATATTTCCCACGCCTTGAATTTTGACGTTTGTCAATTCTGACGGAAGTCACTCGTTTATTAAACATTCGCTCCGCTCGCCCGCTCAGCTAGCCTTACCAAAACTAACCATCTGGGACTATAAAAACAGGCGACAGGAAGTGCTGTGGACAATAAGGAAAAAAATCTTATTAAGTAATGTCGTAACCGTTTTAAATTTTGAGATACAAGATGGAAAAGATTCAGTCATGAGGTATTTCTACCATTGCAGCCCTCCCGCGATTTGTATCTTTTTCAAATTTGTGTTTTCAAAAAAAAATGATGCACCATATTTTTTTTGGATAGTTTAGTCAGTTCGGGAGCCATGTTCTTGTTTAAAGTAATCGAGTTTTTTTTAAAGATAAACACATAATCGAAAAGTCCAGTACTAAAATCGAAAAAGGCCATTTAAAATCGAAATAACTGGGGTGAGAAGAAAAATACGGAAAAGCGACATTTCGGCCGAGTAAAATTTCCGTTGCCAAAATGCATTTCTCGTGTGAATCCCTGAATCGAAACGCGTAGAGACATAACGTAAAACAAATTGAAACCTCGTCCTTAATAAATCGCCGCCGCCTTTATTTTGGACCCACTGCTGCATCCGAGAGGCGATAATATAAAACAGCGACGGCCGTAAAACCGTTAAGACAAGTGAATCGGAGTTTTGGTTCCTATATTCGTTTTATGAAGTTTACGCTTTTTGCGGGTTGTAACTGTCTTATTTTATTGGCGGGAGTATCCAATTTCTGAGTAAAATTATGAAAAGTTTTAAAGTTCTCTGCTTTTTCAGTCGTATTTGATGTTTTTTTTTTGGAAACTTATTGGACATACTTCGATATAGAACACAAAAGCCGTGAGGTACATTTACAAAAGAGAATGTATACATTGCAATATTTCCAAAATTATAAATATTATATGGAAACTCATCCGAATTTAAAATTTTATTTCAAATAAAATTATTCAATTTCATTTTAATTATTTTTTCCGTTAATCTTGTAGCGAAATTACTAACCAAATTTGTTAAACATAGCTTTCTACATAGAAAATTATTAAGGCATTGCTAATCGTATTTTTAGTAACCACAATTATAGCACGTTTACTGTGGACCAATATTAATAGTTTTCTTGTTTGAATATAAATCGTTGTGTAGACATAAATCACGATGTTGTAAATTTTTATATGGACTTTTTGGGGATAGATTTTATTAGTGAGAATATACAATTTCAGAGTAAAATCATATAAAGTTTTAAAGTTTGCCGCTTTCTCAGTTGTATTTATGAGAAAATCGCTCTACACAAATGCATTCAAACAAGCACTAAGCTTAAAGCCTTCCTATATCAAGTATTTTTAATCGATTACTACGGATTCCTTAGGGAGCGACTTGCCATGTGTGATGCAGAATCATCACACATAAGACTAGGAACTAAGCAATAAGCAATTTTCAACGCCATAGGTTTAGGGTTTAACAATATGTTATGAAACCACAGTTGGTATACTTCACCAGAAATATAGTGCTTTTTCAACTGACCCCGCGATTATTGCTCCAAAACCTTATAGTACAACCTGCCGAGCAGACCCTTACCCGTAACCATTCCAGGAACGTCTTAGGAATTTATCTAGCTATACTAACATGTATGTTTTCAATCCTTTTCGCCGAGCTATTCTTGGAACCTGTACATAAAAAAATTAGTAGAAAGTAACAATTTATTACGTTCGATTTCATTACATTTCTACATAGTATCATTATTCATATCCAAATATTAGATATAATAATAATAATAAAGTATCAGTCATTTAAAAAATCGTCACTATCGCTACTGGCGTCACGTTTATTAATTGTTTGGAACTGAAAATTCATTTTCTTCAAAAAAGTACGCAACGACTCTTTGGCACAAGTAATGTTTAAGTTTGTCAGTACTTTGCTGTGCAGTTCTTCTAGGATTAAAGCAATATTCATTTTATAAGCGAGGTAGATTATATGCCTAATTAGATCTCACTTCCTTCGTTACTATTCCATTTGCAACGCTTTTCTTACAGTTAACTTCGGAACTTTGGTCATTTCACTTGCTTTTATTGCTGCTTCCACTTCCCCTTCTGAATTTCTTATTAAATTGTAAACATTCAAAACAATTTGTTTAGTATCCAAAGACAAATGGATCCGTTTTTTTATTTTCTGAGGTAGTTCGCCTTCTAATTTTTTTTCGTTAGGTTCGACTACCATCTCCACTTCGTCTTCAAATTCTGCGTTGTTTTTCATGTCTTCTTCTAACAGGGGAACATCTGCTTCATTCTACTATCTCCATATTTTAAAGTTTAAAAAAACAAGAACCTTCAAAAAACGTTTAATTGTAAGATTCTAATAAATATTTTTCTGTATTCTTATGACGTACCTTTATCTACCCGCAATATAGTCTTTCTAAAAAAGACTGTTGTTGTTCACAAATCGAAGAGCTATGTAGAAAGCACAAAAATATAAGAAGCAGAATGAAATAAATTACTTAAAACGTCAAAGCAGTAAATGCACTATATTTTTGGTTGTACTATAGAAACAGAATCGGTCTAATTGTCCGATCCGCATACGTTATATTTGAGAGAAAATATATTTTTTATACTCCCCACTCTAAAATACCCAGTGATATACTGATTACGGGTGCGGGAGGTGTCACTTTCGTCAGCTTCGTTGCCCACAATCGCGAGTCACTTCGGACATTTCCGGCACTTTAGTTATGGGTTTTTGCTAAATTTTAGCTGCGGGTCATATTTGATGATATTGGAACGAGTTTATCTTGATGCATAATATACTATTTTTGTTGCTGGTTAGGTATAGTTTTCCCTTAACAGATCGGCACGAGATTAGACGCCCTTTCGAATCTTGTGCACTAAAGTAATTGAAATATTATGTGTACATAAAAAAAGCAACAACAATTTCCGAAACGGATTTTACTTTAGTTACACCCTTGTGCGATTTTGGTGGTGTGAGTGCAGTGTCGCCGACGGCTATGCGAGGAGAGACGTTTTATCTCGCCTCGTACTCGGATTGGCTGATGCGCTGATATATTCCCGAACGGGCGGATTTATTAAAATAAATTGAAAGCAGCGGCCCGGTTATATTCCCGTGGAGATAAGTCGAGGCTGGTGCGTCGCGGCCAGCGTCTCATTTCCTGCTAACGCCGACGTCGTTCCTGCAACGCCTGCCTTTCACCCATCGTATTCCATTTGCCGTTATTTTTTGGTCGATATCGAGCGCCGTCGGCCCGATATTAGTACTGAGTTACCCAAAAATTTCGACTATGTGACGGTGTTTTATCTAATACCCTCAGAAAATTTCAACTTTTTTAATGAACGCTAACGAAGAATTTAAAAATGTTACATTTGGGAAATTTCTTAAAACAAATTTATACAAAATTTATGAGGGGTGAACCGCCGTTTATGAGTTCGTACGGGGTGGGCACTTTATTAAGGCCCTGTTTATGCAAAAGTTTTATAGTTTAAATTAGATTTTAAAATTATTTTTTTTTAAAATTTTCTTCAATTTTAATTTCAACTTCTTTTTAAATGAGACGCGCATATTTCGGTATTTTTTCTCAAAGCGGGTCATAATACCTATAATGTGCTATATATATATATATATATATATATATATATATATATATATATATATATATATATATATATATATATATATATATATATATATATATATATATATATATCCTATACCTAAATCTATTGGTTTTAGAAATAGAACATTCTTATTTTTTAATTAATTTTAAGGATTTTTGCAATTGATGATGGGCCTTTTGTGTAGGTACGGTAATACGTATAATAACCTAATCATTTGTAAAATAATATATATAATTATGAAAGAAGTTTAAAAATTTAGAACAAGTAACAGTAACAATTAAAAGCAACAAACAAGGCTACCATCTTGCCTAAACTTTGCATAAATAGTTTCTTCTCTGGAATCTGTCTTACAGGAAACTTTCTTTGATCTCTCTAAGACTTTTCGAATTCGATAAAAACCTTTCAAACATAAAGTAATAATAATATTGCTTGATTAAAATCACATCTGCCAAACTCTGACTCTTAATTATGACGTCACTTAAAACAATTATAAACTCTTATTTGGTTACTACAGCCTACTACTATTATGCCTTTTAAAAAAATGGGAGTTTTTTAGTATTGACGAAAACTTTATTTAAAAATGTGAAAGCTTAATAAATTGTCCCATCATTCGTTGAAACAATCATTAAAATTAAATAAAATTTCTGTCTAAACTACACAAAATTCTAATAAAAGTTACCTTTATTTTTGGCAAGTATTCTAAAAACATTAATCCATTTAAAATTTTAAAATTAATATCGCTCCAGCACTTATCGGTCACCCTGTATATATAAAAAATAAATAATTTTAAAATTTAATTCCCTGTACATTGGACTTTAACACTTTAACACACATTGATCTTTTTAATTCGTTTTTGTTGGCCCGGATTTGTTTTGGGGCCACTATCGCTTAGTATTTTAAATTTTCTTGTGACTGGATCAATTTCTACTAGTTAGGGATAGGGATAATTGAAGAATCGCCCTAAAATTTTATTAAAAAAACACCCTGAATACCTGTGACTTTGAATTTAACATTCAAGTAAAATTTAACAATTAAACTTATTAAATAAATACCCTGTTACGTGAAAAAAGTTTTGTTTAAACGGCTAAGCCACGGGCGCTAAGGACGTAAAATAAAAACACAAACATGTTTTCACAAATGCGGCGTTGGGATTTGTGACGGATTCGAATCTTATATATATAGTTCTAAGCATATACGTTTTTTTTATCAATTATATCCATATTATTTTTTGAGAAAATCATTTGGTAAATTAAGTTTAATATTTGACTCCGATGGTGAGCTAGAAACAATATTCTGTTGCTTAAATTGCATGAATATCGAAGCGCGTCGCGCTATCTCAAAAAAGTATATTTTTTTATCAAATAATTGAAAATATCTCGGTGATTGTTACGAATTTTTTCAATATTTGATATCTTTGTATGTGTATGTTATTTATTACTGAATGTTGCAATGAAATTGTGTTGGTATGATTATTTTAGATTTACTTTGTTCCGAAATTTGTCAAACCTAAATCTAAATGATGTTTGAAGAAGGTTTTGTTATCAACTTGTTTCGACTTTTTCTTTCGTTAGCTCAGTATTTTAAAAATGACTGTTGCTCATTTGAACAAGAACTTGATTATTTTTTAATTATATTAGATAAATTTCAATAATTAATATATTTTTTATTTTTTTTAAGGATTTGATTTTTTAAAAAGCAAAAGCACATTTTTAACACACTAACACTAAAATAATTTCGAATTTGTGCTTGAAATTAGAAATTGTTTTGTTTTTTCACATTCAGAAGGTTTTTTGATTGGGCAGTATTTTTTTTAACTTTAGTTTTTTTACAACATTTTTTCCGTAATTTTGCAGCTATGTTTATACTAGCAGAAGCAGAAGTTCATTACTTTTTCATTACTTATTCATTACAGAACAAGAACAAGTCAGTAGCAGGAAAACACAAGGAACACAAACGGTTATTGTAAAACTAATAATAATAATCATCATCTAGCACCAAAATTTTTTAAAATTGAATTAGAAGTAGTGTGTTACCGGGCCTTTAATTTTGGAAAATATTTATGTCGGATTAAATTAAGTAAGGGTTTTTGAGGTTTTCGAATTGGTCTTTTAAAACATTCAGAGTTTTACTAAACTCTAATGACAGGGTGTTTGTGAAGACACGCCCATAAGTTTTAATTTGCCGGACTTGAACTTTGGGACGATGTTTTATTAACAATATTGTTATTTTTAGGTGAGGCCCATGACAAGTTGCCAGTAGAGTTTTCTTCTGATACCGAACCGCGTAAAGGTAAGGGTGATTGCTTTGTATTACTTACTTTTTTGCGTTTAGGTGGTTTTTCGAAACTACCGAAACAACTGGGCCGCCTCACACTCAAATTAATTCAACACCTTCGGCCTTCTGATAAATTGGCCCGATAAGGAACGACACAAAAAAAGGAAAACAGGCAAAAAGAATCCGCTAATCAAACAAACGCGCGATAACATCAATCTGGGGAATATTTATGAATGCAAATTCGGTATGAATAAGATCACTTTATCGGCGTTCAAGGCCGAGTGAATGAATATAATCAGGCCCTAATAAGTCCGGTAATTGCATGTATAATTTAACAGAAGGTGCCACGATAAAACCGTATCCAAATAATATATTCAAATTTATGCTAAAACTACCCACGAGGTGCTCCCGTGCTCTTTTTTTCGGACGTTCAGCTCGTCCCCGAATTATCTCTCTTCTCTTTTTAGTTCTTGGTTTGCTGGCGTTTTCCGTTTACGTAGTTCTTTCGGTTATTTATCAATGTTTGAACAAGTGATTGTCCGTAATCAAACGGCGAATTCCCTTCTGATGTATACCGCCATTTGCATTGAAAAATGGCGGTGTGTCGACGAGATTGTTTTCGACCAAGACTATTGTAAATATAACCATCCACTACAATCTTCTAATAAATTAAGTTACCTAAGTAATCTACAAGAAGACCTTTACATTTTTGCTACATCAGCAAATATCAAAACCAATTAATTTTGGCAACGCCTTTGATAGCCCTCTTTCTCTGAAAATTTTAATAGCATATTAGGAGTTACCAGTTCTAAGCATAATACCGTATGACGTATCTTTTGAAAAACATTCGTAAGCTATAGGGATTTTTTTAATTAACTTATTTATTAGAACACCAATTTATTTCAATATTTGCCTATGCAACAGCAAAGCTTTTCTTTTATCCGTTAAAAATATATATATCACTTGCTTTATTCCGCAAATCTTCAAATTTAATTAATTAATTAACAGTTAATTATGGCGACAAAACAGGAAAAAATAAAGTTAAAAGTCTAATTGATTATCATTTTTATTGTCGTGAAATTGAAGCTTTTGGAAGGCTTTGTTAAATGTTTCATTGCTAGATGGCATCTCCTTTATCTTAATTTTATTATAAATTTAGAAAAATGTAATTTTGCTGTTGCGTTAAAAAAATTTGTTCTTTTATTTTCTTACGTATTTTTAATAAATATTTTAATCTACCCCATCTTTAAAATGTTAAAGAAAGGCAAAATACATAAACCAGTGCGAATTTACACATCTTACAGTAAATCTCAAGTGACAGTTGTCTTACGCATCTATTTTTGGTGATATTCATAATAGAAAGCCTCCTAGGATAATTCACGTTTTGTTCTGCCTCTGGTTTGAGTGCTTTTTGTCGGCGAGCTTGGAGATAACGGCCTTTTGATTAAAAGTCACATTGATAGTATTTTGATTATGACTTTTGATCTTTGACAATCTGTCTAGATTGTATTAAATGTAATGTAAATACGGTAAATTATATCAATACTGGTTAACTCTACTAATCTCGCTATTAACCTACCCATTTCTCAATAAAAATTTAAAAAATAAAAAACTGATTTGGAGAAAATTGCCTTACACTATAATATATAATTTTATTCGTATATTTATATTATTCTTCTCTGTCTTTAGTTTTATAAAAATGTTGAAAATTTTAAGCTTTAAGTTATTATGTGATATTTTCTGAATCCAGAACTCATTTTATCATATTTATTTATTATATCATTTCATATTCTTATGAAAAAAATAGCACAACAATGTTTATTTGTTTTGAAAAATAATAAGTTTTCCATTTGAACAGTTCAGTTAATTTTTCGAAAATTAACTATTTCACATAAAAAAATCCCCACTCGACTGATTCTACGTCATTTCAGTTCCAATAAATTTCTCACACACTATACCGAAGTTGAAATTTTGAGCGGATCAAATGAGTTGTTTCCAGTAAACCGTTAAAATTTGATCGACCGATGGCCGTGTAGGGTTTAATGTATTCTGATACGACATGTGGTATACCAGGTTAAAGTGTTCGATCGTTGACAACTGTTTGGTAATTCTTAAAGTTTTTTTCCGAGATCTAATCGATTAAGGCAGGAAAGACAACAGATGTAACGCAACCGTCTAGAGATAAGGTTTTCGTCAGAAGAGGGTCGGACAGGTACTGATTCGGTTAGAAGGCGACCAGTTGGCATTGGAAGTCAAAATCGAAACAAACGGGGAAAAGCTCCAATGCACTTACATTTTCGCTTTCTAACCAAAATGAAATGTTCTAATACTATAATGCGAATTTGTCATTCATGTTAACGGAAAAATCTTACTTAAACCTGGCAGTGATTCATTGGTTCTAAGGTCGTAATAAGAGTGTTTTAAAATCGATTTTTAAGAAATATTAATGGTAAGAACCTTATCGCCATGTCATCACCACCAGTTCAGACATATATATGCGTTCTTCATTTTGCTATTATTTTGGAAGTTACTGATTATTTTTTTTTAAGAACATTTCTGATTCAGATAAGAACATTATTATACTGTACTTCGTAATGCGAGAGAGTGAAAAAATATAAATTTTGCAATAATAGAGGTCATTAAGCAGGGTTAAAGGTTATATTGTAAAGTTTTTAAAAATCCCTTATTTCAGTTTGAATCACTAAGTTTGCATACAATAGAGAGACAACTTTGCTTAATGAAGCAATGCGACAACGGTGTTACTACAGGTAGTTTATTAGAATAATAAGTATAATAATACTTGAAATATTAATTATTCTAATATCAAGTAAATAAAAACGAATTGAACGGAGGAGGCTTTTACTTGATGAAAATTCATCTATCAAAATAAATAAGAACTAAAAGTTCAGATTTTCACGAAATTATATATTTTGACATATTGTTTATTTGTAAGTAGGCCGTGTATATAGCCCGTCATGGATATGTCAAATAATCTTTAACTTGAACGTATTGGTTGAATTAAGTAAGTTTTGGGAATGTAAGAAAGATTCGTGGTGAAACCCTTAATCTTTTTAGAGTTCCATCCATTGACAAAATAAAAATGGTAAATATGGAGGTTTCAGGCCTGTGCATCGCCTTTTTTGGAAATGATTGGATATTGATGATTTTTGTAAATGTTTTTCGATGTCCGCTATTTGAAATTTTGATCAATACTACTGACGAACTGGACCTACATTTCATCCAACATTAGAATATTCTAAAATATAATTCGCGATGACTGCGTTCGCGATGGAGCACTAAAAATGGCATCGGTGCATGATCCGATAAAATAGAGAATAAAGAACGTCGGTGGCCGACCACGATAGCGTCCGACTCAATGAAAACACATGAAATATATTCAATCTGGCTGTTGGCGATAAGCTCCCGTAGCCAGAAGTCAGTGGTGGGGAGAAAGGCGAAAGAAAATGTGACGGGATAATAGAACATTTTACCCAGTTAACAAAATTCCATCTTGAAAGGGAAATGGAGTTTGCTTTCCTTAGGTCCGCTTTAAACTATGATTATCGTCAGATTATCTGCAACCCTAAAACTCTAGTTTATTCAAAAGAGGTATGTTAATTTATGATTAAATACTGCTATTAATAGCCATTCTTAACTTCGAAATTTTTTAAGTTATGGAATTACATACATTGCATTACAAACTATTTATGAATATTTAAAATCATATTCACTTTTCGTACTCTATATCCTACTCCTGAAGTGAGGTAAAGTGTGTCTCAAAGTATAGCATCTTGTCTTTTGACGGACTCTCCTCCAAAAAGTAATTGCGTCCCTCATACGTATGGTTACATGACAGGGAAGATTCAGGTAGATTTTTCTGTTATGGCACGTCGAAATCACTTTTGATGCTTAATGAGTAGATAGAGCTTCAAAAGAAATCTTCCTACTCACAAAAACGCCAATATCCTGGATATTGTTAACAGTAAATTGAATGAAAGTGTGATTTTCAATCTCCCCGTGTGGGATAATGGTCAACAATATGTGATAATATTTGACAAAAGTACCTTTCAATAAAGGAAAACTCATCACCACTCACGTTGGATCAGAACAGAATTTATTCGAAACTGCTTGTTGTTGTCTGCAAAGACTATTACGGGCTCTAGATTCGACTATCATGAAGATAAAAGTTCCGAACATTTTGAAGCCCAACGGATCATACATTGTCTCCAGATCTTCATCTCTAGAAACACTCTGTCCGCATCAATTAAGCTCTTAGTACTTGACTATTTGACTTTGCTACTGACGCGACTATGAAAAATGCATTTTAGCAATCGTTATAAGTGCAATATCCAATTAGCTGCTACCTTGCTCGAGTGCCGTTTGTTTTTCTCATGAAAAAGAGAAAATGTAATGGTCACACTAAGTAACAGCCTCTGATTTAATAAAATAGTCAGTTTCCATCGAAAAAACAATAGGTTTTATCCGTCTCGGATCTTTTTTCCTCGGTTCGATGCGATCAAATCCCTGTTCCCACGTTTTGCATACACGTAACTTATAAAGCAATCTTTAAAGGAAACCAACTTAATAAGATATAAAATAACTCATTAACAGTAACCGTTTGTGGCTGATTAATTAACTTTATTATTAAGAAAAATATATGGCGTAAAATGGCAAATTAAATATTATGGAGAATACGAATAGTGTATAGGTTAGATTTCGCAGAACCATTTTTGCATTAGTTTTAGCTCAACAGAATTTGTATCGAGGTTAAACATTATCCAAAAATGCCGCCAAAATGAGACTTGCCCTATCTAGTATTTTTCCAAAATACCATATGTATTTGAGATAATATCACCTCAAGCTATATACGAAACACTGTCCTTGGACTGTATGAACATTTTTGGAAACCTCCTCTGCCAAATATAAACTAGATTGCCTCAGATTTCTCGAGTCTTATTTTGTTTTCAGATACCTTATTGATATTAATTAATCCCTCTAATTTGGTAGCAATCCGATACACACCATTTTCATGACTTTTTCTACTCCTTTCTCGAAAATACCTAATTAAACACCGATCAAGCTTGCGGAAAGCGTCACTTTACCACGTGAGTTTCTTGTCCCACGGATCCGAGTCCCTTCGGACATTTCTGGGATATTACCGCACCGCGTTATGTCAGTAAATGTAGTCTTGTTGTTTTTCAAAAATTAACGGTCGTAGAAAAAGTATAGTATGCAATGCGTTTGGTATAATTTGTAAGTGACTCGTTTATAATATACTGGCTTTGCTGCGCTCCGCTTGTGCCAAATAAACTCGTGACTCAAATGTCACACTTTTTGCATATTATACTATTATCCAGCAAATTTTGTTTATCAACTGACCCACGATCTGTTTTTGTGAGATTTGTTTATCAAGAAATTAAACAGAAATGATTACACAGAATAGGCCACTTTTAAACCATTTTAAACCAAACCAAGATCTGAAGGTATTAAAATTAAATTAAAAGAGGTGGACTAACAAATAATTCGGAAAAACGAAATTATTGGAAATTAGTATTTCCTTCCTAACACATTTAGTACCAATTAAAAAAAAAAAGTTGGAGGGTTCAAAACCAGTTTAAAAGTGTTAATTTTTTTATTTTTTCAACACTACCGGACTCACTTTTTGTATAAATAACTATTATTTCATTTACATTTACCTACATGGTAAAATTTACATTTACCTACATGGTAAAATAGGCATTGGTTATCTTATAAGAATATTGATTTGAAACGTAGTATGTTAAACTGATTTAGCGGAGTATGTTTATCATAATCAATATTATTTCATTACACATAACTCAAAGTACACAAAACCACGTTTTGCGAGATCTTGAACGAGGATAGTGGTAGGGTTTACGAGATAACGAATGATATTAATAGGCTCTGCCAAAGCACCCTCCAACTGAAAATTCATCGTTTCAACTTGACTGTTTTATTTGATACCGCTGGAGCGAAAGATCATATCAGTGCTAGCCAGTGGCGGTGCGGATTGCTACTATCATCGCACGGTAAAAACTAGGGAACTCAAAATTAACGTTTTACAGGAAATAATAGTTTTCTTGCTGGACGAATATATCTTATATATAGTTTTTTTTCTGATAAAATTGTCAATTGCATTTTTGCACAACGCGCTGAATTTTGTTATTCACCTACGACGTCGTAGTTGGTTTAGTAGTCTGTACCAGAGATTCAAAAAAAAAAGAAATCACAAAGCGTTAAATCGGACAATCGTGCTGGTCAGTCAGTCATTCAGAAGACACCATTGGGAAACTCCAACAATTAAATTGTTGTTTAGCGTATGCCTATATTTTACCGACTAAACCTTATTTCAGGCCTAACTAGGCCTACTTTCCTTGTTTCTTATATACATAAGAAAGAAGGAAAGCAGCAAAATAAAAAAAAACTTTTTTCTTTAGCCAAGAGTTTACCCTATGAGAAAATTAAATATATTAACCGTTTTGGTACGCTTTGTTTTAGTGTTTGCTACTTTTTATCTTACCATGACCATGATCGAAATGGACGGCCTGACTATACTCTCACTTACATACTTCTCAGTAACAGCATTCTAAGTCATTTGATCACTCATTTCGTTGTCCTGGTCTGATCATTCCACCTATAGGCACCGGGTCAAATTACGCACCAAGTGACTGAATGGAGTTATCTTCACGAAAACGACTCAATGAATTTCTTCACCGATGTATGCGACAATATTGTTTTTAAACAAAGTCTTTGTGGCGGAAAAATCGATATTCACAAGTTGTTCTTGCAATACCTTAGAAAAGAATGTATGCCGTGGCATATAGTCCAGTGACTTCAATTCTTGGGGAAGCAAATTTTTTAAGCATTGAAAAGAAGATCTTTTGTGGGGATTCATGTTCCTGCATTTCTCCAGCCGTTTTACAGAAAAATGTTCTCAGTTTTTTGTAAAATAACAATTCATTGTTCGGTCACAGATCGTTCAATGGCTACTAATCATAAATTTTTACATTATTCTATAATTTTGACGCTTGATGCTTCAGAATAGAATTTTGAAACTGTTATTTAATTATGTTATGTTATGTAATTATAAACTTAATATTGTTAGGCTTAGTAAGACATTGGAGTTTGAACATGAATTTAACAATTATGATTACTACCGATGAACATAATTACAATATCATTTAATTTCTAAATATTATCAATAATATCAGATATATACTGCAGAACACTATCTATGAAACTTACTATCCCTTATTTGCTAGCTACGATAACATACAATGAGTTTCCAAAAATCTAAATAAATATTAAAAACCACTGTTTTTATGCCCATAGAAACATGTTTAGCTATTGTTATAAATAAGTATTACTGTGATAAATAATTGCAAGTATTCTCGATGCCATTAAGCACTGTTTAGAGAAATTTTTGTTGCATCTTGCTGTATTGATTTAGTAAAATAGAAAAATGTTAAAAGAAAAACATGCTGCTAGTACAATACTAATAAGGCGCTCTTGTAAACGTGCGTTTCTATTAGGATGCAATTCCAACTCTCAACGCTATATCCTGATCCACATTTTTCCTGTAAGTGTTTATTCTTAAAAAGGGCAGGTAAAATTTTGTCAATATTGTAATTACTGATATGTACCGAATTTCTGGATTCCGTCGTTATGTTTTTTTAGCATCGCAATTAACCCACAATACAAATAATGAAGTTGATAATACAGTCCACTACATTACAGCACAATAAATTTACTATCGAAATTGACGAAAAAAAAAGTTTGTAACATGATCTATCATTGAAATTTCCAATGCTTTTGGTTGATTTTTATACATTTTAAACAAATTTGTATTTCTTGTGTAGGTTTTGTAGTTGATTTACTCATACCATCAAATGTCAAGAGTTCTCACATGCTTGCATAATTTTTTTAACATTAATTCCTAAAATGTTAAAATGGGGTATTCTGGGCCCACGTGTTTTAAATTCAATATATGCATAATTATCTAAAACCTGTTTTATTGTAATTATTGCCGTTATCTAAATGACATATCGTAGTGAAAACAGTAACAGAAAACTTTCTTCTACAAACTCATCACTCTTAAAAATGCATTTTATAAAACTTCTGGATTCCTCCTGCGTCGGTTTTGGTTGAGTCGAACTAGCTAACGTTTCGCCAATCATCCTGTTGGCGTCCTCAGAGCTTGACTGAAACTGTCTCGCACTTCACTCTGTACCTGCTTATGTATTGTTTGAGCGGAGCCAAATGAGGGGGCATAAACACCGTCTCTGATAACCCATTCCCATATTGGTGACAGGTGGAGATCTGAGTCGCGGTTAAGATTGTTGGGTGCTTATAGATTTCCATAGACTCTCGGATTTTTTGTTGGTAGAAGAATTGATTACATGCAAGTATTTTTGTTTTATCGAATAAAATTTTATGTCCGATTTCGTGATTGTGTTCGGTAATTGCGGATGATTTTATTTGTCTTAGTCTTAATGCTCTTTTATGTTCTTTGAGCCTTCTTGATATTTTTCATCCGGTTTCTCCAATGTGTTCTTTGCCGCATGTGCATTTAATGCTGTAAACTCCTGCCATCTCGAATGGAATTTTGTCTTTGACGGATCAAAGATGTTGACAGATTTTTGGGCAAGTGGTAAATCTGGTTTTGATGTTACATTTCTTATTTCTTTTCTTTTAGTATTACAGTAGCCTGTGAAAGTTTCTTTGAAAAATTCTAAAAGTGAATTCTAATTGTATAGATAGTGTTAAAAATATTGAATTTTTTCATAAGCAATTTCGATTTTTTCATTTAATTAAAATTTGAACATAAGGTCGCATTTTAGAAAAATTACCACAAAACGTTTTGCAACTTACGACAACAAAACATTATCTCTATAGATTTGGTGGTAACAATGAAATGATCACTATCATAAAATCATGTCATGTACGTGATTCTGAGATTTGTGAGTGCAACAAAAGTTGTTTTATTTTGTTCAACGCTCACAAATCTAAGCTTCTCACTAAACAAAATATCACTAGAAACTTGAAGTTTTTTTGTTATGCTCTTGTTCCACGTGGAAGTTTCATCCAATTTGAGCAGAAATGTTTTTGTTACAACATTGACATCTTAATTATTGTAATATATTTTACGCGAATAAAATATTTTATACGAAAACTGGCATTAAACCATTCGGTAAACGTGATTTATTTTTTATCGGTGCAGTTTTTGCTCATCACTGCGACACGGCCTGAACCATTCCACCGTTGGCGATAAAAGCATCAATTTTTGTTTATTTTTAATAAAATACTCGAAATACCAACGCGGCGGAATTCATAAATAATGATATTTCAGCCATCCCGCCCGATTATATTTTAAATAAATAAATATTAGGTATATTTATTATATGGAATAAATTGATAACGGGAAGACAAGTCAAATAAAATTGGAAATCACATCGGGAGATTAAAACGCCGCTATGTAAATATTTTTTTCGTATTTATCGTATGCAGCTTTAAACGAATTGAGGTAATTTCACAAATTGGTGAATCGAAATTCTGATTTGGTGTTGGCGGGTGTGCGAGAGGCGTCTGCTATTCTTCACTTCCTATTGAAAACGAAAAAAGGAGCCAAGCCAAATTATGTACGTTCTCGTACATAATGATCCAAATAGTTTGTCAATAGTATATTATGCGGCAAGTGTTGTAAACGACATTTGACTCAGGAGTTTAATTGGCACGAGCGGAGCGAGTGCTTAATAAACGAGTAAGATAGAGTTTACCGAAAGTATTGCATACTATACTTTTTCTACGACCGTCACGAAAAAATCCCAATTTAACAAATTGAGAATAATAAACCGTTCAAACAAAATATTTACTAGTTACCATTAAACCTATTCGTTTATCGTTCCGATCGGTTCTGCTATTCTTATATATTTTTAACTGTGTACCTTAGACAGAGCGAGAGGTATTTATTTGATATGTCATATAAACAACGGATTAAACACAATTTTAAAACGTTATGTTGTTAATTTAACTTTTACAATTGATCATTAAATAGTTTATTTAAGGAAAGAGACTGTGATTGAAAAAAAATCATCCAAGGATAGAGCTTTTAAGAGGATTAAATTTTTAAGATCGTATAGGCAAGAAAAAGCAGGTCCTAACCTTCAATTTTGTTTTGTTTGAGACATGGATATTTGAAAATGGCAAGATATTAATATACAAACTGTAAAAACTACTAAAGTATTTAAATTGCCTGATATATTGCATAACATTTTTATGTGTATTAGTTTTTTGGTACATTTTTGCATGATATGCCTGCCAGAATTAACAAACGGCAAAGTTCAAGGCGTGGAAAATATGTCCGAAAACATCAGATTACTCCCAAATCTGTGCGGGAAAATCCCGGAAATGTCCGAAGTGGCTCGGATCCGTGGGAAACGAAACTGATGTGGTAAAGTTACGCTTCCCGCATCGTTGTGTAATTAGGTATTATACAGACGGGAGTAGAAAAATAGTATATTATGCAACAAGTGTGGTAAACGGCATCTGAATCACGAGTTTATTTGACACTAGCGGAGCGAGTGTTTAATAAAGTTTACCGAACGTATTGCATTCTATACTTTTTCTACGGCCTTTGGTTTTTGGGTACATTTTCGCAAAACAACACTACATTCACTGACATGACCTTCAGAATTGACAAATGTCAAAATTCAAGGCGTGATAAATATCTCCGAAAACATGCGATTGCTGCCAAACCCGTGCTGTGAAATCCCGGAAATGTCCGAAGTGGCTCGGAAAGGGTGGTGAGCCTGCTTACTGCTACTTATCGTACTTTTTATTGACCATGCCAAACGGAATACAAAACGTCCGATTTGCATGCTCTAATACATCCTTTTCTGTTTTTGAATCAGTTTGTTCTCAATTTGTGGTGATTGATGGCAACCATTATGGATTATGAAAAAAGTGTTAGTGTTATTTCTTATACTCGTTTACCTCATTCGGAGATAGTAAAAGAAACAAGGAAAAAATATGATGGTCAAAGCAGTGACTTCTATAACGGAATCAGCACTCACATGGCAAACTTCTAAAAGATAAAAAATGCCAGACGACTCGCGCAATTATTTGCGAGTAGACGCTAGATCGTATTATGAACTGTTGAAATTGATAACACCATACATAAAGAAGCACGCTACATGGGAAAAGCCATTTTACCTGATGAAAGACTCATTCACAACTCTTAGATTTCTTGCCAGAGTAAGAAGCTATAAGGACTCCTAAGGACAACTAATGCCTTTTAATACGATAAAATTGTCTGCCTGTACGTTTTACGTTTTTATAGGCTTCATCTGTTCTGATTAGTTTCGGAAAATATGGTCTGTTCGTCAGTTTTCCGACTTGTTTCTCTATTAAATGCTGTGGTACGTACGTTTTGTTATTTACATGCTCCGTCTTACTTGATAGGACTTTTCCTATGGGAGAAAACGTACGATGATTCGTAGCGTATAAACCGAATTATTGCTGCAAACTTTATTCATGCCATAGTAGTAATTTCGTTTAATCAAGAATCGGATAATGGCTTAATCATCGATGGAGACCGCCTCAGTTGTTTTACAGAGAAGTCGTAATTTACCCTCTAGTATTATCTCTCAATTAATGTGCAATGTCTAATAGTGTCCATTCTAGAGGAAGAATGAGTAGCGTGGAAGTTTCATAAACGACATTTTGACCACCATTTTGTTTAGACATCAGCGTTTAATAAAGAAGTATAAAGAAGTATATTAACTGTATTTTTTCCACGCTATGCCAAAAACAACAATGTTTTGTAAAAAATCTACTAACAAAAGTAAAACGGGTCGAATATATTCACTGAGTGATGTGTGACATGATCATGAGAACTGACAAACATCAAAATACAATCGATACAATACAATACAATCGCACTCAAACCAGTTGTGGTTGTGGAATTGATCGGTCAATGTTTCTTGTGTCATTTGAACAGTCAATTGACCAAAATAATTTAAGAACTACAACGAAATTTATATTTATTTATATTGTACATTACATCGACATCGCGTTGTTCTGAGAACTGAATGGAGTGGATATTTTTATTGGGATTCCTCAAATTGCTAACTATTCGGGTATTTCTTGAAGATGGTTATCGGTAAATTTGACATTACAAACGCATAATTTTTTTTAAATACGCATTATTAAGAAGTGCTCTATTGTTGGTCAATGGAGTGGTCAATTAAGAACACAACACTACCAGTAACTAAAATATCGAAAACTCTAATTTTTTCAAGATAGTGTGTTATAAAGATGACGTTTCAAAGTAACCCCTTGCTCGTTTGATCCGTGCATAATTGGAGATATTTGGGTAGAGAGTACAAAAAAGCTATTGTAACCAAAAATTGGAATTGGAATTAATAAACGATTATCATTATTTTAAATTGTATAGTAAGTCCAAGACTGTCTAATCCAAATGGTGCAATAAATTGTATAATGGTAATACCCAAGCACGCTTAACAGGTACACACACAATTCGGATTCTATCCCATTCATAACCGACACCGTAGAGCATGCCAGTATCTCGACGACAGCTGATGGGACCATAAAGTGAATGTATGTCTGGCATCGCCATCCCTTTCTGCGTTAAATGCACCCCTTTTCTCCCGTCGTCGCCCCGCGTCGACTTGGTATCGCGCATTTGCACACCATTACCTGTCCGATGTTAGGCCCTGCGTTGATAACGGAGCGTTGTGGCTGTGATGCGACCTGTCTACTGCCTGTAGTTTATTTATCCCTCTCCCGAAATAAACAGTTCGGATTCAGATACGCCAAGATTTTTCAGAAAGGATTGGTTTTCGTAATAATTTGTATCTTTAGATCCTTATTTTATTCTTATTGTAACACAAATATTCTCGTAGAATATAGACAGGAAATACTAGTAGAATTAGCACGCATTTCAAGTTAATATCCCTAAATTAGGGTGAGTTTTTCTTCGTCCTTTAATTTTATTTAAATTTAATTCATTTCTGGCAAAAAAGAAAATAATATTATAGTTCTCGATGGTTAGTTGGTAACTTCCAAAATCATTGTTGAAACCATCTTGATTATCTTATAATTTGTATAGTTTTAAGAGATATATTTGTGCAGCCGGATTGATCGTTCTTATGGAGTTAGATGCCGATCAAATAATTTCTATTTTGTGATCCTTTTAAGATGAGCGAAAAATATCCATTTTGAACAAATTTAACTCCTTTGATACAAAGAACTTTGCATATTTGATAATATCGGTTCTCTATTTCCCTTGAGAGTAGAATACGTAGAGGGTACATATTTGGATTTGACGCATCTGCTAGAAACCTACCTTACTAGTATATTATGCAACAAGTGCGGTAAACCGTATTTGACTCAAGAGTTTATTTGACACGAGCGGAGCGAATGTTTAATAAACGAGCGAGTTAAAAAGTTTACCGAACTTGTTGCATACTATACTTTTTCTACGACCTTTAGGTTTTGGGTACATTTTCGCAAAACAACAAGAATACATTCTCTGACATAACCGTCAGAATATCTCCGAAGCCAACCGATTGCTCTCAAACCCGTGCGGTAAAATCCCGGAAATGTCCGAAGTGGCTCGGGTCCATCAGAAACGACACTTTCGCGGTAAAGTGACGCTTCCCGCAAAGTGTGTATTTGGTATTTTACAGACGGGAGTAGAAAAATAGTGTTCTTCGTGTCACTTAGTTCAAAATTCTACCTAATACCCAATTCAAGTTAACAAAATATTGTAACATTGTAATAATAGTAAACTGTATCACAAACTTTTAATGTTCATCTTCTTTATGACCAAAACAATTCCAACAAACTCGTCCTGTTTTCTTCAAGCGTCTTATTAAGTCGATTTTATAACGTCTGGGGATCCGGTGGTGATGTTATTTTTAATAAATGATGATTAATTTAACCAACACTTATTTTGGGATTGTAGACAGGTGGTACACAACGATCATGCAAAAATTAAAATTTTATCAACTCGAGTATCCAGTGCCGGAGGGCGTATATATTTTCTCGTCTCTGAATACATACGGACATTGCCGCATCGCTGCTATGATCGATGTTAAGTGTCTCGACATTACTCTAACGCTGGTGGATGTTATTCGACAAGAGTCTGGATACACGATGCCGATCAGATCGAATGATAACGCTCGAACACAACGTCTGACGGACATTGTAATACCCAAACGTTGCTGCTGGCGGATAAGAACCCTCTCTTTCTCTCCCATTCCCTATTTGCACGGTGGTCCCTTCAATGGGCTTGCCGCTGTTCAGTTTATATATTTCGCATCACCTAATACACAAGGCCAAATTTACTTACTCACTTATCAATACCAAATTTTTTTTGTATACCGGAGTGTCGATTTACCGAAAAAATGTAATGCAAGATACATCATCCTTTTTAAGGAAAGTCGTATCTTATATAAATTGTGCATATGCAGGGTACAAACTTTTTCATGGTCTGAGATTTTCTGATGTCTATTCTGTAATTCTCTCATGGTTTAGAACACGATAACGTTTGAAGTTTGTTTTACTACAAATGGATTCATAAAACTTGATAATTTAATTATTTGGTTCGGATTTAAATTACACGCACAACTTGGTTTGTGAACAGATTTATTATTTTGTTTTTTTCTTAAAGATCGTATTAAGGTATTCATTATTATTTAAATTATATTCTCTGTTTGATAGATGTTTCTCTCTTCTTTTTAGAGTTCTGATGAAGCCCAGCTTGACCTTCCATAGAAAATAGCAAGCTTAGAGGTTCAATGTCATTTCTTATTCTCTCATCCTTTTTAAAATTTCGAATGAAAAATTCTATATTAAGTATCATTACCGAAAATTAAGATAAATTTGCACACTATTTACAAATCTTCTGGATTCCTATTGCGTCGGCGTATTGATGAATCGAAGTTGCTGACTTTTAGCCAATCATCTTGTTGACTTCTTTAGAAGTGAACCAAAAAAAAAAAAAAATTGCATAAAATAGGCAATACGCATTTCTCACCGTTTAAATGATATTTTTTATTAGACTTTCTTTATTTCTAAGCCACCTTTGAGAAGTAAAACTATTATAAATTTTTTAAATGTTGGTATTTGCGTCTTTTATATATTTGTTTTCTTTGGTAAATTACTGCCACAATATGGCTTACTTCTTCGCGTTTCATTAGCTTTTACTGCTTTTCTAGAAATGTATTCTTAAGTTTGTTTGGCGTACAATCCTGTTGACTTCTTCAGAGGTTAACTAAAAAAAAAGGATTTTTTTATTAAACTTTTTTTTATTTCTAAGCCGCCTTTGATAAGTAAAATTATTATAAATTTTTTGAATGTTGGTATGTTCTTCTTTTATATATTGGTTTTCTTTGTTTTCAGAGGTTAACTGAAAAAAAAATCTGCATAAAACAGCCAATACGCATCTCTCGCCCTTTAAATGATATTTTTTTATTAAACTTTTTTTTTATTTCTAGGCCGCCTTTGATAAGTAAAATTATTATAAATTTTTTAAATGTTGGTATGTGCATCTTTTATATATTGGTTTGCTTGTGTAAATTACTATATGACTTACTTCTCGGCGTTTCATTGCTTTTTACTGCTTTTCTAGAAATTTATTCTTAAGTATGTTTGGCGTACAATTGTTTTAGTTTTTTTATTATAAATTCTTTAAACCAGCGTAATTTTGTAATAATATCAGAACGGATTCTCATGCAGAAAGAACGTAGTTTTTTACTGTACACAGTTTGCAACTTTGTAGTGTGAACGTTTATCTGTTTAAGCAAATGTCAAACAAATGGCTAAAATACTTGCGTCCTAATAAGTGAAAAATATGGTAAAAAAAAACTAAACAATCTATTAAAACTTTAAACGAAACGAAGTCGATATGAAATTAGAGTTTTGATTTCAAAATATGCGGTGCCAAACCGGAATGATAATAGTACGCCAAACCTACTTTATCAACGTCCATTACAAACAACTGAAAGATGTTTCGGTCCAGCCCACAGACTAAAGAACCCAACAAGTCCGCCCATTTTCAATTTATAACTTCTCCAACTACAAATGAGATACAATGGAGATAGTTGATCGGTAAAAATGCTAATCGACTAGTTAATAAATGAAAAGGGGCATGGCAATAACCCGTAATCGCGGCTGTATTTATACGTTTCGTATTTACAGTTTGACCTAATGGTTACCCAGGATTAATTCATTAGGAAAGTTATCGAGAGTACTATAATTAAAGATATATCAGGCTTATTTCTTTCGAAATTAGAGGGTGTGCTGGTTCGGGTATAACTCATCGATCGTGTTGTGTTGCCCGCGATGTTAACGAGGTTCGCAACGGAAAATTTGTTGTAACGAAGTAGGAAGTAAGCAAATATGGTAGGGACATACTTACATTCCCAGTATTGACCCTTAAACTAAGTAAATAAAGGAACCTGCTGGTACCTAACAGTTCATTTCCGCATTTATTTTGTAAGAAGAAGACGGTATAAAGAAGATACCGCATTAGAAGGAAATATAAATTGGAACTTTTTAAATGTTGTTTTTTTATCAAATTATCTTCAGTTGTATTTTTGCTTATGGACAACATGTTTAAGTTCGATATACGATGCCTTTGAGTTAACCCGGTGGTTGGGACAGTTTTAGAAATAGGACAAGCTAGAAAGTAAAATGTCGACTTACGTCTTGCTCCGTTCAAGACGGGATGGTTCGTAAATCAAAATTTCGAACCACTGATGGTACGCTAGGTGTGCCAGCTTCGTTGAACATACATTTATGTATTGTTGGTGGGAAATCTTAGTATAAACAAAATTGGAGTTTTGTAGCACTTGCATGACGGTTTCATGTCTAATTTCAGTACCAAAATCGACAGATATTGGTCATGCATCACTGCGATCAATATCTGAGCGGAAAAATGTTACCTGAAAGTCGGAAAAAGTATAGGAAATAAAAGAATATTGCATGAAGTTAAACAACATATATATATATATATATATATATATATATATATATATATATATATATATATATATATATATATATATATAATGTAGCAAATATTATGGGGGACAATGTAGTGTTTTTCTGAATTTTCTGTAACTATTCTATATTCTGTTGCGTTTACAGAATTTATTATTTAAGAAAAAAAATGTAAATATGTAAAATTTAATTAAAATTTTTAAAAGTAATGAACGGTTTCAATGAACCCTTTAGCACATAATTTTATAATTAGCCTGCAATATGGTTTATTTGCGAAATTTCCCTTTCCTTGGTACATGTAAGTGACACACTTCAATTAAGTATCCTCAAAAATTCTCCAAAAAATTTATTTTGAGTTTTGAAATTCCGTTTTTTTACTCCCTACTCTAAAAAAACTTAGTCATCAGCTTCGTTAAATATTGTTGCTAGTGATGGCGGGCGTTTCCAAAACTTTAGGATCCTAGTCAGGAATATTGTGGCAGTTCACTAGTCCTTCCTGAGTAAAAGCTTGATGTGACACCAGGTGCCAAGTACATGCTGGTCAGGAAGTGTGGACGTTAACAATTCGGATGCATACTTTGGAAGGTGCCAATCTCTAATTAAATCATTTAATTCGCTCTGGTTAAACAGTTCGGGCTCTTTGAAATCTGGTATAAAATCTGAGTCGTCTGGGTCCGAATTAGATTCCGACGATATGACGTTTTCTAGTTCTTTTGGGTCGGTAGGTATCGGTGCATCTGTTGCATGAGGAAATGGTGGACTAGCCGAGTTAAGATTGGGATACACAATTTGTTTCTTATTTTTTCTGTTGAATCCTTGAACATTACACGGACAACAATAACAATTATCACTGCGATTCCAAAACTTAAACATTTCTTCCTACCTTTTTGCTAGTTTCTTAAAGTTTCAAAGAAAATAATAAGCGTGGTATACATTTTTCACAAAAGAAGTTTGCATTTGCTTTACTGCGAGATAACTACCACAGATATTACAAAAGTCATTTGGATTGTTCACACAAGGCCTTCTTTCCATGTTTATACGTTCAAGAACACTAGAAATAAACAACGAAGACAACAGCCGCGAACACAATAGCTCGACGACCAATACAACCAAACTGCGCATAAGCTTAAGCTTAAGCATAAGTTTCAACACTGTATTGATGCTTCTGCGCCAGCTCTGTTGCTTTGGAGAGAAATCCAGTGTTGCCAAATCTCATTTAATTTCATAAAAATTATGCCTAACAATAAACAAACATATTAACGATATAGAGGGCTATAAAAAATGTCGTGACATAGCGAAAATATGGCGTTTTCAAACATCAAAATCACTGTAATCCGGGATTATGTATAGAATCTTATTGCCTCAATATTTGTAGTTTCCATCCAAAACGTCCAGTACAAGTCTTCCAGTACACAATTTCTGGCTCTTCGATAGTAACGCGCTAATATTGGTTGGAATATAAGTATTTCAGACACCCACTGGGAAATTGATTTTTATACGACGACGCGTTCAAAAACTTCCTTAGCCGCCGCCTTCGCATTCATCATTTTATCCTTCCTTACCGCCGACGCATCCTTATCAGTACCGGCCAAATTTTCATGTTTTGAAATCACCCGTGCGCGGATTGCGACAGGTCACAATCTATCAAGATTTCCCTTCAATACACCGTAACTTTCCCTTCAAGTGCAGTCAGTGTGATGACCGCGTTTCATCAAACATCAAGATTAATTCCTGCCACGGAATCGGCGCAAATTCGCAATTGTCTGCTGTGGCAGAAAGATAAGAAACCGTCCCGGTGCCGGACTTATACTTCATTGGACAATTGATGCGGATTTCTTTTTTAATATTCACGATCTTTTTTATGGTTGACACAAGCTCGTTAGCTTCATCCACAACTTAATATTTACAAACAAAAACGTCACCTTTTCGTTGATTTGTAAAGGGGGTGCTGTTTCGAACGTTTTTTCAGTAACGTTCTGATTTCTCGCAGCATTTAAAATCAGTTTTTCTCTACCGTATTCATTTCATTCTTCATTCAAATTCATTTCAATTATTCTAAGAAAGACAAAAATTTTGTATTACTTATCGTTATAGCATACAATGCGGCAGTGAATAATTATAATTAATTTGTAATAAGCCGGAATATTGAAAAATACAAAATAAGATCAGATAACGTAGGAATGAAAAGGTCTGAAACATTTTTGGAAATAATATAGGTATTGCTGTGGATGGTAGGTCGTTGCTCATATTCATTAAAAAAAACTTCAAAAGGCAGTTCTGCTTATTAGGAATTCGGTTAAAATTGCTAAATGCATTTCGCAAATATTGTTTCGAATTTTGTTGTGGCTAAATTAGGATATTATTGACATTGAAAAATACAAAATAAATCATATTAATAATATAGTGAAAATGTTTCAAACGTTTTCAGAAACAGTATGGGTATTGTGATGGAGATCATAACGTTACTGACGTGAATTAAAAAATTAGGCAATTTTGTATATAAAAAATAGCATTAAAACTGCAAAGCAAAGTTCGTGGACAACAAATTTCGCACAAAAAGGTTTATTCATATTTAGAATCTCGTTTTCAGCATATCTTTCGGAAATTGGCTGGAAGTGGTCTTGAAAAACATCAGCTATCATGGCTTCGTGATAGTCTAGAGTCTGTTTTGACTAGACAAATCCATTTTCGTTGAGATTGTATGTAATTATATTATTCTTGTATCTTTTCCTGAGGGTGCTTTCATTCCAGTGAACCACCATGAAGGCTTGCCTCGCGCTATTACCAGCGGTAAATCCTTTTTTAAAGAAAATTCAATTCAAATCAAACTTGCTGACGTTTCGTCAGTCATCTGTTATTTGGCATCATGGTCAAGAATCCCTCCGCGATTTTCTTAGCCATTTAAATTCGATACTGCCTAACATGCACTTTACTCACACAGGCCGATACCTTAATGCATTGTCATATCACCATTCGGACCAAAAATTGTCGATTATCAACTCTCCGGTTTACAGAGCCTTAAAACTATCTCAACCCAAGTCAAGAATTAAAACACCCTACATTTGCTTTTCTCTCTAATAGTTTCCACTTTTGCGATATTACGCGTTCCGTTAAAAATACACTTCACCACAACATTCGAAAAACAATGAGTCTGAAAGCAACTCCACATTCCACTGTTGTCGTTCCTTATATTCAAAATAACGTTAAAACTAGATTTACCACTTGTATAAAATTCTCTCAACATCTTCGATCCGTCAAATACAAACTTCCGTTTGACATATCAGGAGTTTACAGTTTACTTATGTGGTGGAGAGACAGGACGAAAAATATCCTAGACTCAAGGAACATGAAAAATCATACATCACATCTTATTCGATAAACTAAAATTTTTGCAACTAATCAATTCTTCTACCAAAGAGAAATATGAGAATCTATAGAAATCTATAAACAACCAAACGAGCTTAAACGCAATTCAGGTTCACCAACATGGGAAGATTTGTAAGTGGTAAATCCTTCAATTACCCAAGTTTCGTCCAGATAATAGATATTTCTGTTTTTCCATCGAAACTGTCTAATTGCTCCCAAATGTCGTCGTCGCCAGCAGATAATTTCGTCTTTCTTCTTTCTTGTACCTGAAATTCGTTTCCTTCAAAGTTTTCCACAATGTCTTACCCGCACCTTTTCCTCATTATATTGTCCAAAATAGATATTTCCTTTTTTTTTAAGACGGGTGTATTTTTCTTCTGATTATCTATATGGTTGACTATCCAACTACTCCAGTCATATTCGATTGAATACATTACAACTATTTCTGCAATTATTTTTGCAATTCCGAATGTTGACTTTTAACCTCTCAGCAAGAAAGTGAGCTAGCCATTTTCAAGTACGAACTTCGGCAACAACTACCGTCAAGTAACTGTAGTTCTAATTAAGAAAAAAGTTTTACAGTTCAATAATGATTTATAAGTTTCTAGCATTAAGAAAAAGAGCATAATAACGAATTGTGTCATAAAATGGACCAATATTTAATACGTTTAAATTTTAAGGCATTGTGATGTTTTTGTTGGCTACGTAACTTTTATTTTATTTGTTTTGTCAGGGTATCGCGCAGTAGTTTAATACGTTTGGTTGTACTAACACTTGTTGGTTTGCACTTTGCAATTCCCAATGAACTTTTCTGTTAATCGTTTTATTCCTGTTTTTTGACCTAGAAATGTCCTAAATAAAATGAAACGGGCGAACAAACGTATCACATTAGGTACTAATGAGGTATTTCTTTCGTTTGCTTGAAGGTGGTAGATGATGATCCAGTAATTAATTAACATATTGTATTGTATTGTATTTACTACCCGTTATGAAATGTAGACTGCATCTACACATGTATTGAAAGTGCGTCAATCTCTTGGAAGGCATTTCTTTAGCAAATCTTTTGGCTTCTAAACCACTATTATATTGGAAGGATGCAATTAAGCAGAAAAAATATTTTTCAAAGAAACTTCCACGATGCTTTTTACAAAACTTCTGGATTTCTTCTGCGTCGGTTTTTGCTTAGTCGAAATTGCTTACGTTTCGCCAATCATCCTGTTGGCTTCTTTAGAGCTTGACTGAATCTGTGAAACTGAAACAGTTTCAGTCAAGTTCTGAAGAAGCCAACAGGATGATTGACGAAACATCAGCAATTTCGATTAAGCAAAAAGCGGCGCAGGAGGAATCCAGAAGTTTTGTAAAAAGCAGAAAAAAAAACTTTGTACGTACGTTGTACACAACGGGTTCACCGGGTTCCTATTTATACCTGCCTCGTACATAAAATATACCGGCAGCTTTTAGCAACTATTTATGGGAAATGATTCGTGGCCTAGATGGTGACGTGACAATTTCGCTTTAACGCGCTTTTCTGGGTATACCCGTCGATAAGATTTAAATAAATTGTATGTTCCGTCGTTGTAAGGCACGTTCGGGTACAAAACAAATATTTATTGCGAACTTGGAATTAGTTTACTAATAACCGGTTGAGCTGGTGTAGTCCTTCTCCAAGTTGTTCTGGGACTTTTGAACCGATTAGGGTTACATAAGTATTTTCTTACCAATCGAATATGGAAGGCAATCATTATAACGCATATCCATTAATACCCTTTCAGTTCCCCCGATCCTTATCGCGAACAGGAGAGTGAATTGGAACAGATAACGTTCCCTACGATTCGTCATTTTCGGACCCGACATCGTCACAGGACGATAACTGTGGCAACGTCGCCGCAAACAGTACGAATATTCCATCGCGAGTATCGCACTTTGCCTTATCGGCAACCGGCCAGATCTGTTATCCACGTCGAACACAACAATGCCATTGGGGAGTGATAGAAGCGAATGCGGGGTCTTGGGACCATGTCGAATCAGACGATTACGAAAACTTGATTTTCGTGGAAACCCAATTGGGGAATAGACATTCATTTGATTAATCCCATTCAAATTCACAAAAATAGATACAGGGCACATTGCTGCGAGTTTTTTTTTACGTCCTCTTAAAAGTTTTTTTATAGGAGCACAAAACTTGTGATAATTTAAGCGGAAAACCACGAAAAATTAACCCAAATGGTTAAGAAGTTAAGAAAGTTCCAAATCAGTATAAGGAAAATTTCAAAATACGAATTTATGGTATGCCGTTTTGTGGGTCAAGTTTGGATGAGTTTCTTTCTTGCATGCAACGGCATTTGACTCACGGGTTTATTTGGCGGAACGCAGCTGAGTGACTTAAAAAGTTTACCGAACGTGTTGCATACTATACTTTTCCTGCGAACGTTAGTTTTTGAAAATATCTCCGAAAACATCCGATTGCTCCCAAATAGAAAATATTTTTTAATAGATAAAGCAAAACTATGTTAGATAATATAGTTGCCGTAAATTGCGTAAAAATCGATACACATTTTAAGGGGCTACCACATTTTCGTGAAGAAGGCAATGATCTTCCAAAACACATCACTCACCACCTGCATATCGCGTCATTTTTTTAACACCGTTCTCCACAACTGGAAACTGTCTGACGAATCCTGAGCCGCCATGTTGTATGGTTATCTTATTGGTGAAAAGCGAGATTTGAAATGGTACGTGTTATTCGTTGTTTCTTTATCGAGTAGCTATTTGGTCCTCCCATATAGAAATGTAGAGGCCATACCTCTGCAAATAATACAGGAACTTAAGAAGCAGAAAAAAATTGAGATGGTCCATGCGCCATCAATAAGTTTAGGTGCCGCCGATGTTCTGGAAAAACGAGTTAAATGTGTGGAAATCGTTGATTACAAAGAAAATGGCTCAAATTCCACAATAGTGGATGAAATGTAGAGGCATGCGCAGAAAATCATTACTTTCTGTACGACAATATCACTGCCGCCTGCGACGCATTAATTTTTGGCGTAGTATGGCCACTATATTATTTGAGAACCATATGGGTCTTCCTAACTAGGCTTAAGGGGATTGCAAGGTTTTTTCATATTACTGATAATCATCATCTTTGAATATGACTGAATAATAATCAGTCAAGTCAGGTGTAGTTCGAGAAAAACATCCATCTGCATTCTATAACAGAATTTTTTCGTTTTCCGATAATAATAATTCCAGTGATACCAATGAGAGCAAGGTTATTTTCTTCTCCTTATTTTAAGATAACTAATTAATTGTGGGTAAATTCTCCCGTTGAGACGACAACTTAAACTCTATCGTGAGCGTTTCCTTAGTCTTTTTTATACTTTAGTCGCGGATTGGAAGCGATCGGTTGTTTTGGTAGATCCAAAGCTGGCCGTGGAAGAAGTATAGTGTACAACACGTTGATAAACTTCTTCTGTCACTTGTTTAAAAAAAATTGTTACTTAATATACCATCTTGCCATTACTTTTCGACGACTGCTTTGTGTCAAAACTCAGATCCATTTCAATTAGAATTAAGTGTGCTAAAAACTAACTCCATAAACCTCTAAAGCAACCAAGATTGCTTGCATAAAATTGTCAAAGTTCAATTTTTTTTTCAATGTAAAATTTCAAAAAAATATAGAGAGGAAATATTTTAAAATTCTAATTATAGTATTAAGTATTCACTAAACTAAACTTAACTTTTATTATTTTTTTGTGAACCTCAAAAATTTGACAGCTAGCGTAGCTTGTAGAAAATCATTGATGTTATCGAGATTTGGGCAATTTGGATTGGGTATGGAGAACCTTCGCCGCTACTGATTTGTTTTCCAATAATTTTTAGTTCGTAATCAGTTCGACTGCACGTTATCAGCACCGCAGGGTCAGGTCAGTCGCCGGGACGGTTACCGATCCAGATAACGTGAAATTAAAGATCGGAAGATAAAGGTCGTAATTTGTTTTTCGCCGTCGATTTATTTTTAGTTGCGGGAACAAAATACGAACTGTCGCTGTATGTTGAATAGGATCGACGTAGTTTTGATATTATTCCGCGTCATATTAACATACACACGCAATTTAACACATTTCCTCACGTAAAAATTACAAGGTTCCGGTCAACTACTAGAACAATAAATATTACAATGAAGGCTGCAGAAATTATGCAAATGAAATTATTCTCCCCATTATCGTATTGCAAATTATTTTTATCTAATCCAAACTTCGTATTTAAGGTTGGGATTTTTAAAAATTATTTATTGTTGGAATTTTTTCCATATTCTATCAATTCATCTGTTTATTGTGAATTTCATATTCGTTTATTCAACTTTCCGGCAATACCAGTGGTCACGTGATATAAGTCAAAATCGATATTCAGATTATCAGACACGCATTTTATCACTTTTTATAATAAAAATGTTTTACCATATGTTGATAATTCTTTAACGTTCACTGTATATACTTTAACATAACAATATCATAAAACCACAGAAAAAGGAGTTAATTCATTATTTATGTTAAATTGCTGCTTGATGTGCTTTCATTTTAAATTCCAATTTAGTTCCGGTTTCTGCATGTTCATAATTTTCTTCTTTTTTTACTTTCTTCTTATTTCCTATTGTATACTTATTCTCATCAACTTCTGAACTTTCTTTCTTTGTTTTTCAGATTTTCTGCCATCACTCTCTCACTTCTCTCTATTCCGTAGTTTGTTTAATCGAAAACTGCATTCCTCCAATAAAAGCGAAAAAACTGAGAACGCCGCCCAACCAGTGCGTCAGAAATTTTGTCAATAGAATTTTTAAAATTTTTCGACTTTTGCCTCTCGAAATTATGCCATGCCATGAAAGTTCAATTTTGATATGTAGGTAAGTGAACAAGTGGGTATTTTGCTTACGTTTGTGATTATTTTGTGCTTATCATACAATATTCATGGACATAGGTAACTTATGATGTCAAAAAATTCTGCACGAAGAGCAAAAAATGGCCGCTAACTTATACCAAGCAGACAATGAAGGTCAATTGGGTAGAGTGGATTAATATTTTGAACAGTACTTTAGAATATCCATTTAAAGAATGGATAATGTTAGAAAAAGTCAGCTTATAACCTGAGATCCTCAGATTAATAAATACGAATGCCAAGCTAGTATTTAGAGAATAAGAAAATTTCAGGGGACATAGGTGAAAGGGTTCCATTACAACCAATAATTAATTAAATTATCAAATCGAATTATCACCAGTTTATTATCCTTCAGAATGTTTCAACCTTTCACCTTTTTACCTTTTAGAAATTAGTATAAATTTTTTAGTTTTTTATTCTATCTCTAAATAGATCAATATCCCATAAGATAATTTTTCTACTCCCGGCTGTAAAATACCTAATTACACACCAATCTAGGATGCGGGAAGCGGCACTTTACCACTCAGTTTCATTTCCCACCGATCCGAGCCACTTCGGACATTTCCGGGTTTGGGAACAATCGGATATTTCCGGAGATATTTCTCACGCCTCGAATTTTGACGTTTATCAATTGTGTTGGTCATGTCAGTGAATGTATTCGTGTTGTTTTGCGAAAATGAACCCAAAAACTAACGGTTGTAGAATAAGTATAGTGTGCAACACGTTCGGTAAACTTTTTAAGGTACTCGTTTATTAAATACTCGCTCCGCTCGTGACAAATAAACTCCTGAGTCAAATGCCGTTTACCGCACTTGTTGCATAATATACTATTTTGAAAATTTCATCTGTGACTGAAAAATATGCCTGTGCTGCGTTTCAAAAAATTAATTTTGGTACAACTTGAACTGTAAAAGTTACAATAGGTATTGACCAAAACATTTCAACGCCATTTGCAACGTGCTCTCCGCAACTATACATCGTATTAATTTAGGAAATGCTACGAGATCTAAAAGATAACTCAAAATCTCCGATCATTAAAAATCGAATCGTTTTTTCCAAACTTCGGAAAATGATTCGGAAAAATTTAATAATTTCGTTTTCGAGTTTCTTTTTGTTTGTTCTTTTCAAAAGTTAGGAAAAACCTACACATTTTGTGTGTTTTTAATTCTAAATTACAAAGACATAACATTTTTTTCATATATATCGATCATTTAGAACCAGAACTTGCTGCTTCTAGTCTTAGAAAGGAAGATCGTTCGCATCAGCTGATTATAAGCACCCACTGCTTCTGAAAATGTTAGTAGTCCTCCTCCCCAACAGTCTCGCGGTAGGAAAAAGGAGAGACTAAATGCTGAAAATTATCGACTTTTTTGTTTTTCTGTTGCCCTTTGATTTAGTGAGATAGTCAACTTATCTGGCTGGATGTTCAAATACCGTATGAAAAATGAAAAAGTTACTGAAATTGCACAATTGATTATTTTTACAATAACACATCATATTAAGGCATACAAAGGAGGCACTCGCAAGCCAAATAATTGTTATGACGCTATTCTCTGAAACGAATATTTTGATTGATGAAATGAAATGAAGTTAATAGTAATTGCCTAACATGGCAAAACATCTAATTGTTTGACATTTGTTTTATATAGCTTTAGTTGTGCTGAAAAAGTTCAAGTTGTTAAAAAAAACTTAAGGACCAACGTCCACGCGAAAAAGTCGATTGTAACGTCACGGAAGATGTTCAAATTGAAAGCAAGATAGCCGTCCCTATCAGGCTGCTGGTACCTCCACGCTTTTCCGTGCTAGCGATTTATCCCAGGCGGATTATAAGACACGAAAAGTCGGCGAATATCGCAGAACGTGGTTAGATGGCGTCTAAACTCTAATGATGCAGGCAGCAAATAAGTAGGGTTAACCTTGGTCCTACACAGTGTGATATAGATTATATACCCTGAAGTATTCTTAAAAATAGTTTTGTTTATAGATTTGATTTGGTTTTTGTTTATAGCTCTGCACTTTTGCTAGTACTGTCGAAATACTAAACTTTTGCTATAAGAGCCAAGTTGTTGATGGTTATCGTTATTAATTTTGACATTTTTTTTTAAATCGGACTTAAATAGAAATATTGTGTTGTGATATGATCCGTTTGCTCGTTGAACTACGACTGGAATCCTGCATCCGACTGGAATCCTCCATCCGACTGGAATCCTGCAGCCGTTTCGCCAAAATCTCACTTGACATCTTCAATCGCGCTCCGAAAACACTTCGAACACTATATATATATAGCTTTGTATCACGAATCTCCATCAATTAAAACTGTTTATTATGAGATAATATGTCGGACTCGTTTATCTCAATTTATCCGGGTTTAAACTTTTAGTTTCTACAGGCCCGTAAGCTGAAATATCTCTAAATATTTATGATATTCAAAATTTAATTTGATCGAAAAGATGTTTTTCCGGCAATATAACTTACTAATTTTGTACATATTGATTTATTAGGAATCGTATTTCCCAATATAGGTTTTAAAATAGATGTTCACAGGTTAACGCTGTTAAAGTGGTGGGATTAAAAATATGGTTTAGATGGGCAGCATTTGGTGATCCAAGTGTTGTTTAAGGAGAAAATATGTATTAATTAAAATAAAAAATAAAATTATTTCTACCTCATCGCTAAGGAGCCATGGGATGTTTTTTTTTGTTCCGAGATCTTAAACGTGCTGTTACGTACTGTATATCCCGAATTCATTTTCCCGTATATAACTTGAATCTTAAAAAGGTACACAAAGTAAATTGATACCTTGTTTATAATTTTTTTATAAAAAATTTAATGACGAAACTAATATTGGAATATTTCTACAACTTTTGAAGTTGCAAGATAAATTAATTCACTTTTGACGGTATCCTGTATATTTTCAGGTTTTATGTAGAATACATTGACTTGCAAATTTTTTTCCACTCTCTGCTCTTCGATATATAGTTATCAGGATGATAATTGATTATAACGTTCAGGCGTACGTAAGGTTGCACTTTGAAATATCAGTTCAGTTTTGATGGTGTAGAAAAGCTATAGTATGCAACACTTTTATAAGCTTATTCTGACTAAAGTATCGTTTATAAAACTTACTAACAAATATACTATTTCCATTGTGTACTATTCATAAATGTGGATAGATACAAACATCAGAAAGTTCTTTATAATATGACTATTAACATTTTTAGTGAGCTTGTTGTTCACCTGAGTATATTGTTCTAATGATTAGATTAATATTGGTACCGTCATCATCGCATGATTGTCAAGTTGCAAAAATCGTTATTGGAAAAGTTGGTATTTACGAATTTATTTATTCTTAAATTATAAATATTTCTCTGAAAGGTCAAGTTACTTCGTAATTGAAAATAATTGTTTTAGCGATATAAATGCTGCAGAATGAACATTTAAAGGTATCGTTTCAAATCGCCGAATACCGATCTGAGTTTAAAATATTTCGGAATTAGTTACTTTCTATATTTAGGTGGCTTATCGCGATGGCTTCGTGATTTATCTTAAAAAATTTTGCGTGTTCGAAAGAGCACTCGACAGCCTTGTGATCACGATTGCCGACTAATGGACCGTATCGGACCATTTTTAAATTATTGTTCCCGAGATTTTGCGGGCTAATATCGCAGATTACAATGTCGGCTGATAATTGAGTCCGAAGTTTGACTTAAACGGATATACCGTACACGGAAAATATTATCGGTCAGTATGCGACAAAGTTAAAGGAATTGAATCGAGAAGGTTGTAATATATTAGAATGAGATAGCCATATTTTACCTGCCGCCATGCCGGAGATCACGTCACCACTAGTCAACAACACGAGTGACGCGGTCAAGTTGGCGTGACTTGATTTCTGTCTACATTAGTAATATAGGTTTTACAAATTAATAAATAATCACATATTAATCAGCTAAATAACACTGACGCATTTGGCAAAAGAAACATAACCTAATTTGTTTTTTCCCTTTTATTATTTTCGATTCCGCGTGGTATACGCCCATGTCGGGCAATCTCGCACGTTCGGCATTACTCCAGTCTCTTTTTTTGGTTCCCCTTTTTAACTTTTTAAATTATTGTTTTAGATGCTTCGTATTTACCTGAGAAAGAACGAGCAGAAGTACAGTTTAGAAGATCTTAAAAATAAGCTCCGTCACTGGGCAAAGCTGCATATATGTGCAAAATATGAAGTCGATTGCTCCAAACTTCGAACACTTATCGTGTTTCATAGCAAGGTCCAAAAAACAGTCGAAAATCGCGAAAAAAAGATGGATACCGGCGTCGGATCAGGACCATTTCTTATAAGGTTATGTGCCTCCTGGAGGGTTAAAAGAGAGGCAAATTTCAATTTTGTAGCTCCAACGGTTCGAAAGTTATTCAGGAAAAATCAAAAGATGTGAACGGAGAACGAACAGACTAAAAAAAATTTTTTTTTCGACGGTAATCATTTCTGTACCAACGGCGATCCCATAGGACGAGATATAAACTTTTCATACGAGCGCAGATACTTTTGAAAAATTCGATTTTATCGATTTTCGAAAGTAACAAGCTTGTATGAAGGTAATTAAAGTAAAATGTTGTTTCTGTTACCTGTTCGCCCTTTGCAGCCACTCAACGTATTGACGACTTCAACAGGTGCTTTTCATCGACACCCCCACCCCATTAACGAGGAATCGTAAACACGCGGAGCGGGCGACCCTTCGAAGGGCGAAACGGCATCGGGGTTGTCAAAATGCCCGAAACACATCAGGAGAGTCCCAGTTGAACCGTAGCGTATATAAGTTCCGTGCTCGAATTATGAATACAGCAACTGAAAAGTGCACCGCATTTTGTGAATCAGTGTGTTTTAAATATAGTTTGTAACAATTTTGGTGCAGGTAGATGTGTCTACCGATAACATTTAATATGGGTAAGTAAAATTGCTTTCAAAAACAACTGTTAAATTATCCACATATTTTTTTAATTATTCTGAATAGCAAACCGACAGAAAATTTATGATTACTAAATAAGTCGATTTCTCTGATCGATTGATGACCGGATTGTTCAGATAACCAAAGTTACCTTCATTGTTAAAAAAATGTATTATTTCTAGATCTCCCATCATGACGTTCATCTAAACTGAAACAAATAACCTATTTATTTTTATCTATTAATGACGGGATTGTGTTAAAATATGTTAATGTAAGCCCTTTCGCATATTTTTATCTACTATACCTTTTTATAATTAAAATTGAGGCATTTTGTTTGCAGCAGAGATTTTCTATTGTCGCTAACGTCCTCGTAGTGAATAAACAATTTTCACGGAAAATAGGTACGATCATGTGTTACGGTCTCCTTATCAATAACCGAACGTACTTATGTCATTGCATTTAAATGTCGTTTCTGCATAGACAATTTGGGAAAACATATTTAATAAAATGTTTCCTACATATAGCCTCAAAAAAACAAGTTTGAAAATATTACCCATTTCATCCTCTGCGGTCTATGTTCATTTTTTTTTTGCTTAATAACGTTGAATGCATTATAATTTTGGTTAGTCCTACCTTTTTTTGCGAAATTTCTACTTTTATTTCGTCACTTTTCATTTTCGTTAGTTATAGGCTGCATCCGATATACGTGCCAAAAAGCCCCCACCACACGCCGTCCTGTTTAATTTAATCAAACTGCGAAGGTCCTTAAATTCGGCTTTATCTTTTTGGGCCGCTGCTCTTCCGTATTACTTCTTCTCATACATATACTCCTCTCTCACACACATCCTCAACCCCTTTTGTGCCGTGGTAAATTACATTTTAACTTATTCCGGACACGAGATAGAACTCCGTGGAACAAGGGTTGCGGGGCCAAATGACGTGTAAGGCGAACGGCCAGAATTTTAAGCGGCGTGGAATCCACTCCGCTGACCATTTATCGTGGCTGAAAAGTGAAAATGGGCTCCTGTTTGCGATGACAAGGACTTCATATTTATTCATTAAAACGACGACGACGGGGTGTGCTAATCGAGATTGCCGTGTCCATTTTTCTTGGGCCGATGAGGCGACAGTAATTTTGTGACGGGGAGATTAAACTAAACCGATGTTCCAGATCAGCCCGGAAATTCAAAAACCCGTATGCGACTACACAAAATCCTAATTTATATTCTTATATCATTGTGCGCTCCCCTATCTATATTTATTTTCGTTAACGTTTTCGTATTTTGCGTCTACTGCTGTTTCTACATATCGGTACGTGAGTAAACAAATGTGAAATGTTAAACTTGAAAACAATACAAGTTTTCTTTTTAGGTTATGTTTAGTTAATCTCTAGCGTTTTTTAAGCTTGTTTTAACGCGGTCTGTTGCCAGATCGTGAAATTTATAATAATATTATTGAGATTTTCCTTTATTCTATGTCGTCCAATATTAAATTAGTATAATTTAAAAAAAATACATTTAAAGTTGTCAGTATAAGTTTTCGAAGTAAACATACATTGTATATAACAAGCAGTTTACGCCTACACAAACAATCTAAAATTCAGAGATCATGTAGCTCTCAAAGTTGCATTGAACAGAATCTTTATAATTATAATAGCTTTCTTCTATTAAAATGTGTTTCTTTAAATTCCATCGGGGGACAGTTGGTTTTAAGAATTGCCGGTATTTTGTTATACAATTTAATACCCATGAAGTTATTGGACGATTGCGTTTTGTTTACACGAAGATAGGGAATGCACAGATCATACACGTGAAAGTCGGAATTCTTTATTGTTTTATTTTGTTATTTTTGCTGTATTATTGATTATTACCATGTATGTCCAATTTTTAAAAACGAGTATCAAATTCGGAAGACTCGGAGGCGTTTTAAACCTCTCTCAGAGGCGACTTTTTATGTTACCTCGTACAGCTTTGTTAAGAAATAATGTGACATTTAGCGTGGAAACCGTGTGTGTTACAGTAGTTGTACAAGTTACACATAGTGCATCAGCAGGTAATACAGTTCCTTCGTGCGAGATTATGGATGGGTTACGTACAATCTGCATCAGAGGAATTAAATTTATATCGCTGTTCCCAAGTTACTGGGTGTCTGTGAAGTTTTAGAGCAAGGTTCCCCGACTTATGAGTCCGCCTAATATAATTATTATTTACGCAGAAAATATAATATTATTTCTATATCACAAATGTGGTAATTAAAAAAATATGAAAAATATAATGTTATAAACATATATTCATATAGAAAATTTGTTTATATGTATTGCAATTTTCGCTATTTTAAAATGAAATGAAAAAATACGATCAAGCTAGCATTTTCCGCATATTTGGCGGACTATTTCAAAAAATAGTAAATGTATTCTCAAAAGGACAGGCAGTTTGCACTGGACACAACTTGTAATTAAAGCTAACAAATGGATTTCGTAAAAAAGCGTCTTATTCGTTTTTGCGGTCGATAGAATTTTTCCTTCCGTGCTGTCTGTCCCGCGTCGAGGAAATCTGGCATCGAGGCTTTTACGTAGCGACTCACAGTGACGCGGCAATGTTGTACGAAGATTCGGTGAGATAAGATCGTTCCAAGCCGATAAAAGCGCGACGAGATGGGAAGATATCGCGAAATGCGATGCGATAAGATCGTCGTAACTCGTTGTGCCTGGATCCAGGTGATCGGAAAAGATCGGATCAGTAAATCAACTTTGGGTAAACGCGTAGAGGTAGTTGGGATGGATTAGGAGGGATTATAATAGAAAGCAATTTAACCCCCCGACAATCTCAATGAATTAAATTCGTTTTTTTTTTTGTTTTGAAACATTATTATGTTTGTTATTAATTCATTTATTACATCTAATTAATTCACCCAAGAGTTAAAAAATGTGGCAATGAAAAAATATATCTACTATATTAAAAGGCGCCTTTGTTTATAAGAAAATCTGTTCTATTTCGTAAAGTCTATTCCATCACATCCGCCCAACCTTCTATTTTTATGGAATATTTTGATAATACCCTTTTTTGGAGCAGTGGTGTAGTTATTTCTTATGTCTAGCGTTAGTTCTAGCGAAGCAGATATTTATTTGAAGGTTTGTTTTTTATTTGTGTTTGTAAGTATTTATAGTATTTAGGGTTTATTCAAACGCATAATCGCATAATATTCTATATCTCTCAGCGAACCTTTTTCTTAAAATATTAGAATGTTTATGATATTTTACTGATAGAAGCAATTGTGCCAAAACGAATATTTAAAGCTTTGTCATGTATCATGTTTCAAGGTGTAGAAACAGTCGTTTATCTACTACCCAAAATCACATTCACAATTCACAAATATTCTAGTTAGTTTCGACGTAGAATCCCTCTTTACCAAAGTTCCTATTCCTGTAACTCGCAACATCATTTCAGATATATTAAAATCCGAGAATCTGGAACCAAACCTTCTCGATTTAATCGAGAAATGTTTTCCTGGAACAGGAGCTCTCGACACCTTTCATCTAAAACCAAAATTATGGAAACGCCACGTCGATGATACTTTTGTTATTTGGCCTCATGGTCAAGAAACTCTAGTAGATTTTCTTAGTCATTTAAACTCTATACACCCTAACATACGTTTTACCATTGAGTTGGAAACTAATAATAACCTTCCATTCTTATGTCAATCAATAGAAAATCAGAGCAGACATTGGGTCACTGTGTTTACAGAAAACCTACGCCCACAGACCGACACCATGGTCGCATCACCACCCGGCCCCCGGTTATCAACTTTCTTGTTTTCAGAGACGTAAAGCTATCTCAGCCCGAGTCACTGAACCTGGAATTAAAACACCTTACCTCTGCTCTTCTCTCTAATAATTTCCACATTAAAGATATTAAGCGTTCGATCAAAAAATACACTTCACCATGACGTTCCAATAGCCGAAAGCAATCCTACACTTGCCACTGTGGTTCTTCCTTACATTCAAAATATAACTGACCACATATCAAAAGTTCTAAAGAAGTATAACGTCAAAACCAGATTTACCATCTGTTCAAAAATCGGTCCGTCAAAGATAAAATTCCATTTAAGATGCCAGGAGTTTACAGCATTCGATGCATATCAACTAGGCTCAAAGAACACGAAAGAGCCTTAAAATTTTATTCCATAAAACTAAAATTCTTACATGTAATCAATTCTTCTACCAACGAAACATCCGAGAGTCTGTAGAAATCTATAACAAACTAACAATCTTAACCGCTATTCAGGTCTCTACCTGTCACCAATATGGGGATAGGTCATCTGAGATGGTGTTTATGTCCCTCATTTAGCTCCGCCCCCATCAAACAATATATAAGCAGATACAGAGTAAAATACGAACCAATTTCAGTTAAGCTCTGAAGAAGCGAACAGGATGATTGGCGAAACGTCAGCAAGTTCGACTCAGCAAAAACCAACGGAGGAGGAAGTTTTGTAAAAAGTAAATTTAAAAACATTTATAAGTTTATAAGTCTGGTGGCGGTTGCGCTAGGAAGATGAGGGACAGAGCATGTATTATGCGAATTGTATTTCTTATTATGACAGCGTTTTGATTTACTATAGGGTTAAAAAAAACCTCGCACGCTACTGCTGCCCCGACTTCCGATAACATCTTCGCCGCAACCCGGAGATTCCCGTTGCGGATAACGCCTAGTCTAGGGAGTTCGGAGGGGTTTGCGGGGGCGCTGGTGAAACGATGCACGTCGTCGATAAAAGCGAGTCGGGGGGGTCTTATCAGCGCTCATCAATCAGCCCGGGCGGCGGCGACGCTGATAAACAAACTTTTCGATAGGATATTAAATTCTATTCACACTAGTTAATGCAAAATGCTAAATGCAATTTTTTATCGAAGGTTTCAGTGGCTATTATTCAAATCGCCTATACAACGATAACATATTGCACAGTGCCACCCAGCTCGGATATTTTGTTTTTTATTATATATGTTAAGTGTCAAGAGGTATTCTAGTAAATAGTTCCATATGAGGGACCCATGTAAATGGAATGGAAAATGGAATAAATATTATGGTTGTAAACATGTTCATTGACACAAAAAATATTACATCAATTTTATACGCAGCTTGGAGAGAGTTTATAAAATTAGCAGCACGGTAAATTGGAGTTGGAGTTGGCAACATTGTAGCTATGTAGGTAATTCAATAAGCTTAAAGCTGCATAAAATGGAAAAAATCCCAACGTTCGCTAATAAAAACAAGGAAACAAAGTTTTATAGTGATGTTATTTGGATAGTCGCAGAAAGTCATCAACCATCGACTCCATCGGTTAGTGCAGGAAACCAGTGCAAAAAAAAGTGATATTGCAATTAATAATTAAGGAGCGGTTATTCAAGACGCCTCCACATATTCCATAAAATATGAATCGAAGAAATTTAGAGTGTTCTTTCAATTTTTTATTTATTCCTTGTATAAAAATTGTCCATAATTAGCAAAATTCCCTAAAAGTTACAAACAGATCGAAAGAAATTGTGCCGAAAATTGAGACTCCCCAAAAACATACGCAAAAAAAATGTTTTTCATTTTTTTTTAAATTATTTGTTGTAATAAACATTACCATTTTACAAGTTTATTTTCTTAATTATAACAAAAAATTGTACATATTAAATATAACTTATGTTATATTTATTTATAACGAACGGTTTACACATGTCTAATACAAGTAAATGTAGTTGTATAGCAATTACTGTTCGAATGTCTCTCGGAAATTACGTCAGTGACGTAAATAGCTGTGCAAACTAGACATTAATAGGAATCTTTGAACTGTTTTCGCGTTTTATTAACAAATACAATAATTTATAATCGCTTTCGCAAATAGGGTTTTTTTCTCCCTTTGGGGCTGTTAAATAGCCAAATAATTAAATTAAAACAATTTGTTAACAGGTTTTCGTGTTAGTCCGTGGTTTCCAGTTTGTTTTCTAATTAACTAAACCGTAATCACCTTACGGAATCGGATTCGTGAGAGCAGGCTAAATTTTAAACGGGTTCTTGTTAATGTATTCGTTTGATCGTATCGCCTCCCAGTTGTTTTTTTTTTTTCGATTTATTAATTTATATGTTTGTTTACGATTCTTCCACTTCAATATTGTCGTACGGTGGTGTTAGAAGAATTAAGTGACCAATTCCAATAATTAGTACAACGTTATATTACTTCAATTTTTTTTCTTTGAATTGCGTATTTTTTGAATTATTAATTATAATAATTAAAATATACATTAATTTTTGAATTATTTTGTGGACGATTCAAAAATGTATAAAAATAACAACAATAAAAACAATATCAACGATTCTGTTTCTGCAGTCATTGAAACACGAATTTATTCAGCGTTTTCTTGGTTAGGTGGTTCCATTATATTCAATTTCGCAAGTCTCCAAACATATTTCGTTTCCTTCTCTTCTATTCGCTCCGTGTATGACGCCTAGTAGCGCCGCCCACGGAAAAGAAGGAATTACAGCACTCCAACGTGTAACAAACAAATAATAATAGTTTTTTTATTGACAGCATAACCTGAAAATATGGCATCGGTAATATTGCAGACCGGGTTTGAAAATATCTCCCATTCAATAATTTTCACTGCAGGTACGCTAGAAAAATTGGCTTTTTGTCATATTAAACACATTGAAGAATACGTTGGTGGCAATATTAGCAATAAGTTAATTGCTAAATGCATTCGGCAAACGTCCGTCACTGAAACACCATATAATTTACAGATTACAGAAAAAAAAAACTTTAAAAGTGGCTTTTTTACTTGATGCTTTAATTTTTTTAGCTGAATAGTAAAAGGGAGGTGGTACATGCTCAATGTACTTGCATTGCCAAAGAAACTGGCGAATGCAAACATATTGCGGCATTTATCCACCAAATAAACAATGACCGGAGTGTGTCTAAAACGAGTGTTCAGCAAGAGTGGGGATTTCCATCAATTAATCATTTAGCAAAAGAAAAATATTCTCGAGGAGCTACGGTAAATGATCTTTTTCCTCAAAAAGTGCTTAAAAATCCTCCTCGGCCACTGCACTTGACTTTGGAAGACTTTGACGATATCGAATGCCCAATTAAAAAAAGGTTAAAAGTCGATCATATAAGTAAAGAAGAACAAGTCTGTACGGTGGTCATGAATATATGTCTCGAAGAACGACAGGTAGAACTAATATCAGATTGTACGAAAAAGGTGATTGCTTGTCTTTTAAAGAGTGCTGGTCAGTGTATCACCATAGGAAAAGACAAGTTGGCTCTGTCGCAAAAGCTCATAAGATAAAAACAATAACTCGCACTTCAGCTGAATCTTTACTACAGGATTTTCTGCATCCGAAAAGTTTAAATTATGGAATTCAAAATGAGGTAAAAGCTCGCGAAAATTACAAATTACTCCATGATGTTCACGTATTTCAAATTGGATTATTTGTGTCTCCCAAACAGGCCTAGTTAGGAGTCTCAGTAGATGGAATAGTAGTGAGCAGTGACGGCATGGTAACTAAAATAGTCGAAATAAAATGTCCAATATCATGCAAATCGAAACCAATATGGGATAAAGAAACTAAAAAATTTAATGTCGGCTATATTGAAACTGTAGCTACCGGAAAAAACCAATTAAAAAAGAACCATATTTATTATATTAAATATTATATTATTTACGAAGGTTGAATTCATTTCTTCATGAAAATCAATCTGTACAGCAACGTCTTTAAACCGCGGTTGCAGTGAGTCAATAATAACTTCACATATGATCATTCAGGTTATCGGTATCCTTATTGTCGTTGAGGTCATCGTTACGTGTTCTTATATTAACAAGCTTAGTGTTGTCCATTTCGGAACCATTTAAATTTTTACTTCTCCGCATTGCTCTCGCGAATCTGTAATCGAGAAATCCTATATTTTTTAGTAAAATGAACATCTACGATTCAATTAATTTTTCATATCATCCTCTGTACAAACGTGGGTCTTTTACGTCCAGCCATTTTGTATCTACTGATCTCGGTCCAAAAATTATGTACAATACCAATAGAGAAACTTCTTGAAATGTACGTGGTTTACTCAATAAATATTACATTAAGGACAAATGAAAAATTTTACAACCAACTAAACGCCAAATGTAAAGCAAAAAATATAGTTTTTCGTGGGAAAAAAGTTTTGCGATTTTTTTTCTTTTTTTAATGTTAATTACATGGCCGGGGCAAAACATACCCACGTTTATAAATCAAGGTTTAATAAATAGAAAAATTACCTGCTTTGTGCTTGTACTTGCTCTGATTTATTTATTTTTGGTTTTCCGTAATATTTTTCAGGAAATATTGTTGGGAGATATGCAGGGCTATTAGGATGCTCCGATTTTTTGCCTCCTACAAAATGTTGACTGCAAATACATGATCTTAAACTAGGTTCCCAAGAACTTCCGTCACGACTACAGAAAATTGAATAATCATTTTTACAAATTTATAACAATAAATTCTGAATCAGTTATTACGATAATCATGGTGTTACTTACTTCATTCTTTTCACAGCTTTAACCCACTTTACTCTCTTTTCGAGGTTATAGCCTTGCGTGGGGAATTTATAAAAATTTTTGTTGTTTAAGTCTTCATTAACACAGCAGCCAGGAATACAACAAGTATTTCCTGATCGCCTCGTTCTAACAATTTTTTATTTATAATTAAAAACCCTTTAAAATTATTTATATTTTCACTTTTAATCACACTACTCATTAGAGTGTACGAAAATTTGGAGTGCAAAGATTCGACTGACGCTCACGAGGATCGCTGGCATCCAGTTTTTCCTTGACCACGCCCCCCCGCACAGAGCCTATGTATTGCGCACCCTAAAGAATCTCTCTAAAAAACATTTAGGATTTCTTGATTAAGCTTTAATGTTTTCGACACTAGAGGGATTTAGAATATTCTAAAAACAATTTAGTACGCAATAACCGCCTATAATTTTTTTGAACTATCCGGCTCGATACTCTAAACTAATCAACCAGAATTTATCGTCTCAGGATCCCCGTGCCAAAACAAATCTGTTCTAAACGCACAGTTGCACCGACAGCGTTACGGATTTAACTTCAGTTATCTACATTATCCACAACTCTTTCAAAAAGGCTGATCAATCTGTATACATCAAATAGGACAAGAAGCAATATCATTTAAAAGGTCACAACTAGGATTTAGATAATTTTCATTTTCAATTAATTTTTATTGGCCTCCATGACAAAATATTAATAAATAAATATTAAATAAATAATTTAAAGAAAGTGCTTTGGTCTGCCAAATACTCCGACCATGTTGAAACAAGATCTAATTTGAAGCAAAATCCTTTACGATTTTTCAACAATGCTTTCAAATAGGATCCAAAAATGTGATCTACATGCTGAAACGCATTAATCAGAGACTCAGGGCACCAAACATAAACAAAAAAAGAAGGGTCACTCCAAGCCTGCCTCCAGTGTACTTCTTTTTCTACTCTTCCCAAGTACTTCGTGGCACTTTTAGGCACCGTAGATAAAAAAACAGCAATTGTTGGTTCAACAAAAACAGTGTGATTGCAGGGAGCCGGCAAATCGAAATATCTAATAGCGACTCGTAGAGCGCATACATCCTGTTTGTCAAAATGCATTTTTTAAATCGTTGAACCTGGCTTTTGTGAAGACCACCAGGATATGTCGGTTTTATAATACAGGAGCACGTGCACCGATCGTCAGGTTTGCGCACAATGCCGTCGATTTTATCATACCACGTGGTACGCATCCGGCGACGACTTTTTCAAGTCAATGACGGCGGCGTCCCATTGCAATGGCACATTTCCCCTTGTCAGCTTACACCAAAATGATCGGGTATAATACGACCAAAAATATAGTGCATTTATTGCTTTGTCCTTTTAAGTGTTTTGAGTACCTTAACCGCAGCAAATAAAAAAACGGATCTATTTGTCTTCGGATGACAAACATATTGATTGGAATGTTTACAATTTAATAAGAAAGTCACAAGGGGAAGTGGGAACAGCAATAATAACAAGCGAAATAACTAAAGTTCCGAAGTCAACTGTAAGAAAAATCGTTGCAAATGGGATAGTCAAGATGAAAGTGAGAGAAGATGCTGGTACTTCGCGAGTTTTTAAAGAGCAACACGTAAATGTAATGGCGTATAATCTATGACGCTTATAAAGTGTTTTAACCCTAGAAGGACTGCATGAAAAAGTAATGACAGACTTAAACATTAGTTGTGCCAAAAAGTCGTTGCGTACTACAAAGAATTTCGAAATGGAGGGTGGATTATTTAAATGCAATTGATAAATTTCGAGAACAAAATAGTTTATTTAGCCGAAACGTGGTTCCACACTCATGACACAGTAAAAAAAAAGGATGGTGTGATAACAGTAACAAATGTATACTAGATGTTCCTGCCGCCTTCACATGGAAAACGCATATAAATTCTTCATGCTGGGTCCAAAAATGGTTGTGTGGAAGATTCCTTATTTTTGTCTGGCAAAGACGTCGTGTGGATTACCATGCAAACATAACCGGTTTGCAAATAAACTGCCTAAGGCCTCGTATCCTTCAGCCCAAACTAGGAAAAGCATTTTATTAAAGACTACAAAATCGATTCGATAGCACAACAAAACGGACATCTTGAGATTACCCCCATATCATTGTATATTTAACCCTATTGAGATAATTTGGTGGGAGTTGAAAGCGCATATAAGAAATTTAGTGGTAGTACCATAAACGTAATTCGGCAAGAGGTAGCTAAAATATTAGTACAAAGCTGGTCTAACTGTGAAAAACGAGTAATAAAAGAAGAAAATATTTATCGAGAACGATTAGTGGCGGACTTGATCATTGAACTAGGTGAAAGTAGCGATAGTGACGATTTTTTAAGTGACTGATACTTTATTATTATTATATTTAGTATTTTGTAGGAAAAGAATTGCTCGGCGAAAAAGAGTTAAAACATACTTATATCCTTAGTGTAGATAGATAAATTCCCAAGACGGTCCTGGAATGGTTACGGGGACGGGTCTGCTCGGCAGGGTGTTCTATAAGGGGCTGCGGTTTTGGAGTAATAAACAGTAGGAAAATTGAATCACGGGGTCGTTTGTAAAAGCACTATATTACTGGGCGAAGTATGTTGATTTCGTGGTGAAGGTTCCCAGTCATTTTTTATTACTATTTTTTGTACAAAAAATATCATAGATATAAATATAAATGGCAACTGATTTGGATAATGATAATATGTGAGGTTAACTATGCCTGTAATTCCGACAACATCGTGAACGAACCACTAACAAAGAGTTTCAAAATTTCTTAAATATATCTATACCATTCGTGCCTTATATTTTAATGGAAGAATAAAAGTGATTTTTACACTGTCAAACCATACGATTTATTATTTCCATCTTTCATTTTGAAATTTCCAACATCTTTTAATTTAAAGATCTCATGAGAAATTGCCGTACATTATATTTAAGATCTTAGAACTACCGCCCAATAGCCAAAATCTGCAAAGGTGAAGTGGTGGGAGAAGGTTAGATATGTTTTTTATTTTAATAACTCTCTAGCGATTATCAGGTTCAAATAAACTCCCTTAACAAATATTGTGCGTTTTCTATAAAATTTTATATGTGACTGTAAGCATAGTGAAGATAATAACATCCTTTTTTAAAGCCAAGGAGGCAGAACAGGTACACCGCGTTTAAAGAAAGTGACTTTTGGAGTAATACTTAAGTAATTAATTGGGTACTGTAAGAGCTTATGTAGGGCAAAATATGCCGCAATGATATCAACCGCTTTTTTAACTAATACAGCCGTTTTAAAGCAATAAAATGTTCATCTTATACCATTTGGCCGTTATAGTATTAATAGTTACTAAAAATAGCAGAGAAATTTCGAAGATTCATAAGTTATTAAAGAGATTATGGTGTGCATTTTTTGCGGTTTATCTCTCGAAGTATAATTTCAAATCATTTTTTATTTCTCGTTGTTAACCCAGATGGCATTAGAAAATCTGGTGTTTTTTTTTTTCTCGCAGGCTATTACTTTCCGAGATGCAGACGAGAGCCATTCATTTTGGCCACTGCACTGCGAAACTAAAATTATATGACAATTTTGTATATAATTCAACTATATCAATTTTAATTATTAAGACTAAAATTGTTATCAATTTGGTAATTGCTTTTTATTCTATTTTATTATTGATTGTGATGTATTACAAAAGAAATTTATCAGACCAAATATTGGTAATGTATGAAATATTTAAACCAAAATTTTGAAAAACTGTTAATAAATAATAATATATTTTCACCTGGTTATTGATTCTTCTCGTGTTATTAAATTTTATTATCGTGGGAAACGATCAACTTACAGAAGGAGAAAAATGATGTGCTTCTGATATACGGGGAATGCACCAGTCTATCCGGTAAATAATGATTGTTGAACTGAGGTTTTACATGATAATTGTTTCGACAACACCATGTCTTTATCAAATGTTTGATATTTGATTGATTTGATAAAGACACGGTGTTGTCGAAACAATTGTCATGTAAAAATAGATAATTTCGTGAAAATCTGAACTTTTAGTTCTAATTTATTTTGAGTATTTATTGTGGTCATAGCCGCCTACATACAACTTTCAATATTAAAAAGAACTTAAGAAAAAATTCAAAAAACTGAAAAGTGTAGGGCGTGCCAATTTAATTTCAGAACCGACCACTAACTTCATAGTATTGAAAAATTGCACTTTTGGCAATTTTCTTGTGTCTCCCGGAATATCGCAGCAGGCAAGTCTGCAAGGTCCTTACAAATGATTATAACTAGAGCAGACTTTCGTTTTTTTTTATTTTACTTGAAAACCGTTAAGCATTTGGAGATTTCAGAAGTATACATTCTTGATGAGAAAGTTTTCAAGGAATCCGAATTTTAACAAAGACGAAAAGGCTTTGAGATTGATACAAATTATACAAATACCTCCCTGTATTTACTTCCTCGACTTTCCAAAAATATCTTTTTCTACTCTCTTCTGTAAAATGCCAAACTATAGACCGATCTGGCGTGCGGGAAGCGTCACTTTACTACGTCAGTTTCATTTGCCACGGATCCGAGCCACTTCGGACATTTTCGGGATTTTACCGCACGGATTCGGGAGAAATCGGACGTTTTCGGTGATTTTACCGCACAGCTTGAATTTTGACGTTTGTCAATTCGGACAGTCATGTTAATGAATGTATTGGTGTTGTTTTGCGGTCTTATGTGACTCTATTTTTAATTAAATCGCATAGTCACTAAGTTAATTTTTTAAAATTTATGCCACATGGATCCGCCACCCCATAAACACCCTGTATGTTAAGTATCATTCACAATAAAAATTATCATCAGACCTCCCTTTATTCGACGTCACTGTCGCCGTAAACGTTAAATTTAGTGTGAGAAAAGGTTATAACGCGAAGATACATCGTTTCGTCATCGAAATCATTTCCGCGCATTCGACAGGTTTGTCACTGTCTGCATTCGGCGGTAAAGTGCCATTGTGGAAGGCCTTATCGGCGATATTGCGCCGGGTTTGATGTACTGCCACCGCCGTACGCGATGCTACGTGATTGACAATCGAAAATAAAAATGTCGCTAGTTCCCCTCTGTTCGATTCGCAAATTTATTGAATTTGATGCTGACGAGTAAGATGGTTTGTAAGCTTTCTGAAAGATGGAAAATTGTACAAGTAGAGCCACCAGTCACGTAAGCTCAGATATTGTCAGAAAACTATAATACGACTGAAATATCATCGATTTTACTCAATAGAGTGCGATTTGGAAAGTTACGTACGTCTTCAATAAAAGATGTTTATTCGATTTTTACAGCGACAAAATTCATTAAATTTACGACAAAAATTCAAACATGTACATCAGGCTAATTAAGCAAATCTTACAAAAATAAATGATTTTTGTAGATGGGACTCTGAAGCAAAATGTTGGACTTCGTAGATGCCAAGAAGAACGTAGGTTTATGTCTGGCGCCCTTGGCACTCAATCTTACAGTTGACAAGTTTATAGAGAAACAATTGTGACTCTTAAGTTTCAGCGTAAATACAATCCTCGATATTACATACTGAAGAAATCGCCTCTGGATTGTATCAATAAATTGATAATGACAGTTATAAATTGGGAACCGTATGATTGAAACAAAATTCAAGGTAGACCTCGTATAGGAATAATACAACAGTTTTAAGGTGGCTATTAAGAAACTGGTTCTCAAACAAAAAACGTTCCACAGGCGCTGATCACCAACTGATCAAGATGAGGCATGAACGTGAACCTCACATCAAACACAAATGCAAGATCCCTACTGCAGTAACTCTGTTCAAGGTGGAGCCCTTTATAGAGTAATTGAGATGAAGTGGATTTTTTGATCAAGAGTATAAAATATCATTAAGATTTTTTAAACGGAACAAAACATCCTATTAGTCAACATAAGTTAATAAATATAACTATAAGCTTTGTTGTTTAATACAATTAACAACATAGTAAAAACCAAACCAAAGCCCACATTTAAGGACATAAAAAAGAAACTAAAACAAAACTGAAAGCTCACAAAATAACAGTACCTAAAATAATTACCTGAAACATAACAGTCTGGCATTTAATATACTATAGAACTACAAGTACAATTAAAAATGTCCATTGCTTGAAAGCGTGGACTTTAAACCAATAAGAATGTGGAAGGAGTTGGAAGGTGCAAGTATTACAGCAATTTAAATATAGTAGTTTCGGGTGTGGTAAATTAATATACCACATTATTTAATATAATTTTATAAATGATCTATCTATTAAGCTATGTTAAAATTGTAGGTGAGATTTTCGTAATCTTTTTAATTGAACAGATTAAGTATATTGCTCCACTAGCCCCTGTAGGATTTGAAACTAAATGTAAATTTAGTTATTTATTTATTATATTTTATTATTTATTATTTTTGTAAATTTATTCAAACAAATTAATAAAAATTGATTTTTTCGTTATTTATTTCCATTTAATCAGGGAAATTTCATTCAATAGAAGAAAACCCTTTTAATTGATAACACCTAAATAACTTTTTCGGAATGTTTAGTGCATTAGTGGAGTGGTCGAGTAGCTGGAGAGAAAACGCTGCCTTTATGGAATACACTTATATAGATCCATCGTTAGACCATTAAAAAGTCAAAGACAAACAAAACAATTAATTATAGAATCGAAAAAGTAGGAAAAGAAAACGAGATAAAATTGGACATTTGAAAATCTTCCAAAAACGTTAAAACATTCAAATACCAAAATCTTGGCGTCGCTTTTTTCGAAGTCCACCGCCATCACCCCCGACAGTAATGAATCTTAACAATAAGAGATACACGAAACAATAAAAATGACAAGCGTATTAGGTGCTCCACATAATAACGTCCTTCCGTCACAGCGGGAGGGGTCCCGACCTCGCTCCTGCGTGCTTCTGTTGCTGTCATCTCAGGCGGCTGCGATATCTCCAAGGTTTTAATAGAGCATCGCGAGTTCGCTCGTCTTCCACACTCTTTTGTTTGCGGTGAAGTCGATCACGTGTGACCGGATGAATGACATATCGCGCCCGGCCAGCTGCGACGTTTGAGATTGCAATGAAAGAGAGCGGAGGCTCACTAAATGCACGTGAAGCCGGAAAACTTACGGGTCGTTGAAATTTGACGTCAACGCGATAAGACAACGGGATTTTGCCTTAATATTGTTGTATTTTTGGAGTCGCACTTAAGACCCTGTGAATTTAGATTCGAAAACCGGTCGCTGTAGATTATCATTTTCGTACCAAGCCCTAGACTTAAAAATGTCTACCAATTTTGATTGGCTCAAATGCTCAGTAATAATTCGTATGTTCAGTATTATAAATGTGTGACCTGCTGGGCCAATGGTCGGGACACGGTAGTACGCTTTAATTAATAATATATTTACATGGTATATATATCCAAAATACTTATTTGATTTACTTAACGTTAAAAAAGTCATCCTTTCCATTTTAAATGACTTTGTGAATCATAATATACGTTCTAAATTATAAATGTTGAGAAAATTAACCTAAATAACTGCCACCAACCCTGAAGACGCAGAAGGAGCAGTTATAACCTTGGAGTAGATGATTTTTTATTGGAAAGTACATATTAACAACTTCTTTTCTTATGGGCATTTTTTTTAACTCTGTACCGCACATATTTCCGATACGTAGTTGGAATTTGTACGAACAACTGGGGTCGACGTTTCCATGTAACTTTGCCAACGGATCCGTAAATTCGGTTTCGTGTTCGTCTCCCGTTTGATACATTCCAAGATAACGATTTTTATCGTTGATTTCTGTGAACTTCTTGTTCATTGCATGTTACGCTTCTTAGCATCAAAAGCGACTGAGGCTGAGGTTTGAACGATTCTTTTGAAGCAAATTTCATCACTTTTTTACAAAACTTCTGGATTCCTCCTCTGTCGGTCTTTGCTGAGTCAAACCTTGCTAACATATCGCCAATCGTCCTGTCTTCGGAGCTTTACTGAAACTGAAGAATTAAAGAGTTTCATCAAATTATGTCGTGTACCATGGCCATTCTTATATGAATATACATATTTGTGATTTTCTACTATGAAAATTAACGCATACGCCATGCGGGCTTGTATAGTCCACTATTTTTGCGTGACTTACGCAATATATGACATCTTTGATGATGATAGGTGGATAATTGGATATTTTAGAGTAAGGAATGGAAAAAAGTATTTTATTACACTATAGCTGGCTATTAATGGCCAAAAATTAGACCAATAATCTAATACAGCAATATTAATTTAGTTAATATTAAAATTGAACAGCTTAAAGCTAAAATAAATAAAATAAATAAAAGTAAAATTTTAGTTTCCATTTATTACCAAAACATTTTCTAGTTTTTAAGAAAATTTATAGTTTGATCTGTTTCCTGAATAAAATGTTGTTTTGCGAGCACATTAAAATTTTTCGTATTTATCGCCGACTGGTTTTGGTACATGAGAGCATGTTGCGATTTTAAAACGGATTCAAGTTTTTGTTGCTCACTTGTAGCGTTTGTATCGGGTTCTGGGAAATATGTTCCGATTGAAAATTTTGATTATAAATATTCTCGTGTTGCGATCAGAATGATAAACGAGTGGTAAACATGTATGCGCGAAAGATGTTGCTTGTGCAGCTGTTAGTCACGAATTGTTTTAATAAGCACCGGTGTTTTGTTTTAGTTGTTTTGTTTTTGTCTTGTAAAATATTCGTCTCGAGTTATGAGCCGTATCCTAGAAATCATATGAAAGGGGATAATAAAATAAAAATATGTAAGTGAAAAATATGAGACCTTGTAGTATCCTAGTTTGTCATTTTTTTGTTACCGTTGACAATAGAATGTCCCAAAGTTTCGCAACTCGGGACACCTTGTATGTTGTTGTTCTCATACATATACACACATGTTTTGCATGTGTTTTTTATTTTGACCTGTGGTCTCGATTATTTTAAACAAAATAGAAACGTATTTTTATACCGTTGCAGCACTTGCATTTAAAAATGAACAAGAGATATTTTTTTCGATTGCGAGACCGTGTCATTACGCCAAAGCAAAATGTGTGCGAGACATTCCGCATTAAAACCCTTATCGGGCGATCCCCGAGGCAACCCTTATCGGACGCTTATCTTGCCGTTTCGCCCACGATCCCGGGTACTGCCGCCCCTTATATAGAAGTCGACGATATTGTTCACGGAAAAAGGCGATTAAAAAATAACTGAAAATTAAAAGGGAACCTATATAATTCCGGAACGAAATTTCATTTTATCACGTTTGCAATTCTTTTAATTGCATACCGGGGATCGCGTTTGTGGATATCACCGGTCTATACCGCAATAACTGTTATTGGATTGGGCAAAAAAAAAAAACGCTTCGATCCTCGCGAGTCCTCAGGGCGCAATAAAGGAGAAATGTTTTTCCTTCAAAACATGGCGTCATATGACACTTCTACAGATGGTTTAAAAGACAAATAAAGGCTGGTTCGACTAAAATTTTATACGATTCTGGATGGTCTATATACAGTAAACTCCATTTATAACGTACATGGAATATAACGCACTTCCGAGTGTGACGTACATATTTTACTGGTCCGGTCAAAATACTCTTGATTTTTCATCGGATATTGCGTACCATATATAACTTCTACTACCGTTATATTATAAAGTACAATATTTTCACTATTGTTCTGGTTATCAAGTACGAGTGTACAGTTATATGGCCACTTATAATGAATTAAATTAAATAGAAGATCGTAATATGAGACATATGATATGCTTATTTAGCAGCTTTAATAATATAAATACGCAGGATACGTAGTCTTAAAGTCGCTTTGCGGTGGTAATTATTTTGATACTTGTATTTTAAATAAAAAATGGTTTTTTAAAAATACGAGTTTCACATTTCGAAATAAAATTGTACGCTAAAATCGGATTATCGAGCGGCCGTTCCCCGTAAATCGCATAGGACTAAAAAAAATTGAAATCCTGTACGTTCAGAAGATCGAAGTTCCGAAAATATTGCATTAAGAAGAATTAGCCAGGATATTTTCAGTGGTGACGAGACTGGGTTATTTTACAAGATGACTCTAGATCGCACTCCTAAATTTAAAGAGAAAAGTGTGAAGTGAAAATGCAAACTTCGTGTTATTGGTAAATATGAACGACCGAGATGCATGAAAAATGTGAAAAATCTACCTGTCATTTAGTCCAAGTCCAACCAGGATTGGGATGAAAAACTAAAACGTCAGAATAAAAAAATATTGCTTCTGGTTGACAATTGTGCAGCTTATCCAAAAAATCTAATCCTTTCAAATATCAGATTAGAATTTTTGCCTCCAAATAGGACCTCAGTGGTCCAACCAATGGATCAGGGCATAATAAAATGCCTTAAGACACATTACCGCAGACATTTTTTGTATCGTTTGTATCGAAAATTACTTGCACAACGTTCGAATGATGTTGATGACTTACCTCTGGTTCAGTAGTTCGAGAAGTACAAAAATAATGACGACGATGACTGGGAGGCTCCCCCAAGTAATTGGTTGCGCAATAGCGGCCAAGATCTAACCAAGATTGAAATGTATTTTCCTGAGCTGGATAGCTTCCCAACTGTCGATGATAATTTAAAAACAACGCAGTTATTAACGGATAATGATATTATTACGGAAGTTTCACAGCCAAATCATCCTCAAAGCTCTGGTAACGATAGCAACGATTATGTTCAGCAGGACGAAGTACCAAGTTTTCGGGAAGCGCTTTGTGCCGATAAAATTGTTACAATTTTTTTACAATCTACTGATAATATAATTGATGATATTATGCAAGCGTCCTGAAAGGTTGAGAAGCACAGTGAGAATATGTAATTTGTATTGAGAAAAAACAAACAAACAAAAATAACGATTTCTTTTACTCAAAATGAATAAAGTATGTATTTTTAAAGTTTATTTAGGTAACTTAGTTTCTTTCGTTTTTTAGTACCTATATTAGTGATAATCATTTTTTCCTATTTTTATATAAAATAAAATTATCTACGTGGCTACATTTTTTTTTGTATTTTTTTCCGCTTATCGAGTACTCATTTTCTGGACTTTAGATTTTTACTTGTATGTTGTAAAGTTTATATAGATAGATAAGATTTTAATTTAGGAAACTTAGTTTCTTTCGTTTTTTAGTACCTATATTAGTGATAATCATTTTTTCCTATTTTTCTATAAAATAAAAATATCTACGTGGCTAATTTTTTTTTATTTTTTTCCGCTTATAGAGTACTCATTTTCTGGACTTTAGAGGGTACTTTATAACCGGAGTTCACTAATACCAGTTTACTGCCACCAGTATAGTTACGACCGCCCAGACTAAAAACACATTTTGCCACCTCCAACTGTACCTAAAAATACCTATCTTCTACAGAAAATGAAAATTATACGGTTTAATTATAATGTATTTGAAAGATGTAAAACAAAACACTTAAAATTACTTAAATGTTCACAAAATGCATTTTTAATGCTATCACAAACATGTTTAATCATAAACTAAAGAAGACTACTTTCTCACTTTCATGTTTCGCAACAAACTTGGCTGGAATATTCTTTTCTCACAGCTACCCGACGAGGGACTATGTTTGATTAGGTATTGGCTCAGCTCATTGTCCGTTATTATTAATGGAGGTTCACTAAGATTGGGTATTAGTTGTTGGCTAAACCAACTTTTAAAGAAAAAAAATTACACAAGTTAGTTTTAGCTAGTTAATTTAGAGCATATTAGTATTGAGGACATGAGAGTTTATGTGGATACAAAACTAAAACTTTTAGTTCTGTTCATAGGTTAGAAACAGTCTACTTCTCCCATAAAACAGAAATAGAAATCATCTTTTAAACTTTTCAGTGTTCAGTGCTCCGCTATTTGCAGCCCGATTTAAAAATAATACTGGCACATTCCACAAAGTCATTTTTAGCATTTAATAGTATATTATGCAACAAGTGTTTAATAAACGAGTGACATAAAAAGTTTACCGAACGTGTTGCATACTATACTTCTTCTGCGACCGTTAGCTGGCCTGGTAAAGTGACGCTTCCCCACAAAGAGGCAGTTCCACAAATTTTATTTTTCATTTGTAAAAATGGAAAATTTCCATTTTTTTTTTCATACCTGCTGCGTACATAGCATAAATTCGGGTGTAGCATACTTTATAAAGGGGTGTTCCGGTGTTCCGTGCGCTGCGATATGACTGGTCTGAACTACACAAATGTAGCATTGAGGTTTATTTGACAGATGTCGACAATTTTGTGACCAGTGAGTGACTTTAAGATCGTTCTGGTAATATCAAAATGTCTTTCTGTGAAAATTGGATCGAATTCGATGAAATTTGTGAATATTTGTTTGTAATTCAAGCGCAAAATGACATAGCCTCTTTCACGAGGTAGCCAACTTCTCGCTATCTCATCATTTTAACGGTATAATTATTTTGCACAATTCTATACCCATGTTACTATCCACATAAACGGGATCGTCGAGTTTGGTGCAGTAGTTTAGTCGGTATTTTAAAATCAATAGCAATATGGCGTTAGGTTATTACACCTCTTGGAAATAAGTGCTGCTGGTTGTCGATACTCGCCAGTTCAATATACAACGTGTCCCACTTAAGAACTGTACACCCTTGTGAAATATTTGGTTATAGGTGGATTTTGATTAGTTTTTTTTTTGTTGTTGTTTTGCTTGCTGCTTCAACTTAAAATCTGGATCTATTTAACAAAAGAGAGAGAAGAGAGAATTACTATTAAAACTTTTATTCAGGCTTAAGGCTGCACATCGTAGTAAAATCTGTGTTATGTTTCTTTTTACATCAACCAAAAGTCATCGCCCACTGTTTTGTTTGTAATTTTAAGATCTTACAAATTTTAATTATACATATTTCAAGGGTCATTTATTTATTTTTATTTATTTATTTTAGTATCATCTTAAAAAATCAACATTAATAAATCTTAGTATTCGAAAGGTATAATGTAAACAAAATTAAAATATAAATTAGATAGTGAATTTGACAGTCGAGTATCCGCTTCTTCTCTCTAGCAAACTTGGTTTTACAAATTAAATAGTATGCCGACGTCAAACAATTTTAATACTTCTGTTATTTTCATTATTAGATGAGAATTAAAAATCCTTTTTTATTAAAAAAATGCAGCGTTGTAAAGTCTGTTTAGTTCATATCTAATCCTTTATAACCATATTTAATTTTAAGAAAATCGTTAGGGTCTTTCAACAAAAAAACATAAAAAAACATTCTACAGGAATAATACTTAAGCGAGGCGCCCGTAATATTTCGAGCACCTTATATTCGAACTTCATGGAAATTAGTATAGTTAGGTTTTATGTAGTTTTTGAGACAGCAATCCAACAAAAAAATATCAAATTCAAACCTTAATCAAAGATTTTATAACGATGTACATCCTTTAGCGGGACGCAAACCATATTTCAAACACCCTGTATTGAAACATAAAAATTGGTATAGTTAGGTTCTAAGTACTACTGAATAAGATTTCGTTGCCAATTATTTTCTTTAAAAATCCCTAATAGTATTTCTCTCTTCTGCCTCTTTTGTTAAATAGTTTCAGTTGGCCATGACAAGTTGAAGCAACAAGGAAAACAAGATTTTAGTGTATTTTTCAACAAAAAAAAATCAAAATCGAATCATAAATAAAGATTTTACAAGGGTGTACACTTCTTAAGTGTCACACACTGTACATACATTTTGTGCTATCGCTATACGTATGACGTTGGGCACAGTCACAGCGACCATAGTGGAGCAGAGACGGCAATAGGCGAATTCATTACGACACCGCGCGGGATATTATTTAAATCGTAATCTGCGCACCATTTTCATTCCGGTCCGTAAATAAACCGCAATAAATTATGTTTGTCACGTTCGCGCCAATTAAAATCTTACAATAATTAATTACCGCGGCATAAACGGGCTGGTCCGACTTTATCGATCACCCAGTCGCGGTGTCGATCGGGTGAACGATTTCTCGTTAGTGCGAATATAGAGCGAGCAACGACAAAATGCCGGTGCGTGACGATTAGCTTGATTTTTTTTATCATTCAGCCAGCAGCTGATCTTTGCGATTACCATGTTATAATATTCCAAAGAATATGGAGACAGTACTTAGTATTCATCTTCAGTATATAAGGAAATATTGAGAGAAATGAATCCAAAATATGTTTCAAAATATCAGAAATATTGCTAAAAAAGTTTATATAAATATATCTGGGAAAAAAGAATATATAAAAATATTGTGCCAAGTATATTGTTGTATAAGTCGGAGACATGGGAACTAACAAAACAGAGACTGGAAGCGACAGAGATGAAGTTGTGGAGCATCACGGATGTATATAATAATAAACAACGAAATAAAAGGAAATTGAGAGATGTAGAGTTAAATGATAGAGTTTTCCAAATCATATACGACGTTTTAAGGTTTCGACGTCGGAATGAGTTAAGATTCGCCTGTTGTAACGCGGAAGGAACCATTCTTTTCAGCACGTGTACCACAAGCCAGGAACGCATTTTAAGAGTAGAAAAATTTTCTTTGATTAAACTGTTATATTAAAAATACATTAAACTGATTTCCAACTTATGGGTTAACATAATTACTAAAATATTGATTGATTGATTTATTTATAATAGACTTTTTACCAGTTTGCTATTGGTTGATTTGTGGACTTGGATAAAATCGGAGTATGCTGTCAGTTCTTTGAAACAGTATTTTCTTAGCCGTCGAAGCTTTGGAGTTATTTCTATTCCGTCTTGTGTTTTTAATTAGTAATCACCAATTTACTGTTATTCAATTGTTTTTCAAGCCTCAGTGTGCCATTTTATTGAGGTACATACTAAAATATTAAATTTTGTTAGTCACTTGCTGGTTCGTTGCAATATGGGTCAAATGTAGAGGCATGCGGAAAAATCATTCCCTTCTCTACGAAAATATCAATGCCGCCTGCGGCGCCTCAATTTTTAACGTAATAGGGGCACTATATTATGTAATAGCTAAATGGACTCGCTTTTACCTTTAAGACAAAAATTCTCACGCTGAATATTCAGAGTGATTGAAAATCCATTACAAACATTTTGTTACTCATTTTTGAGAAAATAAACGAAAGATATAAATATATAAAAGATTCAATCAGCAGTGGAAAAGAAACAAAATTTTCAAATTCTAAATAAGTTCCAATCAACATTACATTTTAATTAACGTAAAAGTGGTTCAACGCTATTAAAAGCAAAAAGTGTACAAGAAATGGGCCAAAATGGACCATTACAATGATGCTGAATATGGCTCCGATATCAACGCGTCTTGAAAGGAGCAACCTTATAACCATGGCAATCTGTTGTCCTTGGAATTCTTGATGATTGATAATGTCAGGTATAAAATACTTTTCTTTCTATAGTCTTCAATTTCTTTGTACTTCTTAAATAAGTTAATAATTTTGATAGTATGATTTCATGTCGGATCTTTGTATCCTGATCTACTTGTCACTGATTATTATAGTTGTTTATAATTCTCATTTCTTTAAATAAATAGTGCTTTTCTAAGAATTCGCTTTTCTTAAATACTTCACTACAACGTGATGAGTTACGCCACCATGCAACGCTATAATTCAGGCAAAATTTCCATGGGAACCAATGGCACCACGTTGAAAGTTTTATTCCGTAATATGACATATGTCAAATTAAACTCAAAGGAACTTGTTTGTCATTGTCATTGTCTAGTTCTACTAAATTACTTTTCAACCGGAAAAACAATTCTGTTTTATCGTCATTCAAACTTATGCTGTTACACTATAGTTATACCCCTGCAGCTAAGATATATAGAGGCCGTGTGTAATGCCACCACCAGCAACCACGAAATGGTCATTAAATATGCGCCTACGCGGTACTTTCAAAACTCGATTTTAACCGATAAGACTCGTCATTTAAAAACACATAACACCGTTTAACAACTAACATGGACGCTAACACTCCTTTAATTCCACTGCTTCTAGCTTGAATGTGGCATTTATAAGGCAGTATTTTCTCAAAACATGGCCAGAATCCGTTAAAGGGAAAAACGAGTGTTAGGGACAAATCGTACTTTCCGGCAAAGTTGCATACAACCGACACAGCAGCATCACAGCTCAGAATGAACTGTCTAATTTTTACGTTCTGTGTCATATTCGAGGTCTGCGTTCTACCCGGGTTCATGCCCATAATTGGTCAGGAATAAATCTCACAATGTCAACACGTGTGTATGTTTGATTTCAAATCAAAAATCACAAGAAATTAAGCTACGAATTTAGAGTTGTAATATTAAAACGACTCAATCACGAGTTAAGTGTTTAGTGATCAGTGTTAGTTGTTAATTGCTAGTTAGTGTGTATGCGCAGAAAATAATTCTTCCTTACGACGACCATGCTTAGACCTTATACAGAGTGACATCAAAACGTTGACGTAGAAGTATGAACTGTTGGAATTGATACTCTAATAAAAGAAAATCGCTCAAATTTAGGAAACACCTGCAGAGTTTACACACATGTTTAACAAGCATCCGATACCGATCGTTTTGAACCGGTATTGCACCAGCTCGACCGGGCCGTAACGAAACGATATGTCGGTAATCAGATTACCGGTGATAAATTGTTCGCGAGGCTGGGCCGTTAACAGATAGCTCTGGAGGACTCACGACCAACGCACCACCGCCAAACGCCCACGTTTGTTAATATAAAGAACGATTTACAAAAGGCGATGAGAATTCGTCCTTGGAATGTTGTCCCCGATAACGTGCAACATTTTTGTTGATAAATATTGTACGGTTGCTAATTATTTGTTAAATAATACATTTACAAAATATTGGCCCAAAGTGCAGTCGCTATTGAATTTTGGCTGTCACGAAAAGAAAGTGTTTTCTAAAATCGATTTTATTGTTTGGATTTACAAATCTTTGATTCTAGTCTGGTTGAAAAACACGTGACCTAAAAAGCCTCATTATATTCAAATGAAACTTAAAAAATGGTTTATTTCCATTTGGAGTTGGGTAGATAAGTTTTGGATGTCAAATTTAAAAAAAAACAGACCTATAGAGAATAACATAACAATTATTATATTATATTATATGCTGGGACTGGTCAATTGACCACTTCTTAATTGACCGGTCAAAAAGTGTTTTAAATAACATCTTGTAATTGTAGAGTGTTATCTACTATTATTTAATAATAATATGTATTGGATTTTGGATATATTCTTGCAAAACAGCATTAATATAATTCACCATATTACCAAATCTACTGAAAACATGCCATCCTGATGTCTTAAAGTCACATTTTCCGCATGCTTAATCCGAGCATAGTTCGGTATTTTCAAAAAGGGAGTTTAAAAACTCATTTAAATTACTATGGAGATACCTACTTGTACCATTAAACACAAAATAAATTTACTTCTCACCCAATGTGATATTGAAATTGTTTCTTAAGCTGAACCTCGTAGATCTTTAAGCTAAGAGCATTTATCGTTTTAAATTAAATTATTAATTCTAAACTCTATTAAAATCAATGAAATATTTTAAACATATAAGTAAGGGGTCATTTGTTCGAGCAAAAATAGCTTTGCTTCTTAGATTCGACTGTGGACTTTTCTACTTTAATGAGTTTTGGTTCAAGAAAATTGACTTTTTTTTCTTTCTATTCGCTAAAGAGAACGGAAAGAAATTTTCAATTTTTTTTTAAAGCGAACGACGTATAAAATCGATAATTTAACTTAAAGGTATGTATGTATTTTAATTTCAATTTATTTGATATTTATATTTGATACATTTTTTTGTATATGACTAACACAAACCAAAATATTAACGGGAAAACTTGAACGATAGGTAAAGCTAAATTTTAACAGACTAACAGGGCGATAAAGTGGTTAGATTTTCCATTTAAAACATCTGTGAAAATTTAGGTTAAAGTTGATCAAGTTGGTAATTAAATTAAATCGTTTCAAAAAATCGTATAAATAAAAGTAGTGTGTTTTTAGGGTGTTTTATTTAAGAATATCAATTATTTTATTACTATCCACGCCTTTGATTTTGTGAACATTTATTAAAACATTTCTTAAAATTTGTCTTAAATAATTCAGATCAACCCAATTCATTTTTAGATTTTTTTCGCACCTCATCCAATGAAACCACTTTTTTTACAGAATAAAATATATATAGTAAATGTAATTTTATAAAATTCTGTATCAGGATGTTATCAGCACGTATTTTGAGCTTATGTGAATTTGTTTAGGAATGACTGCTAATTTTAGATAGTAAATAGATAGGTGTATAGTTATATACTTTAAGAAAGGGGGTAGAAATAATATATATTTTTAAAATTATAATAATTTATTTATTATAATATGGCAAATATTTATATCAATACCCGAGCAGTTGTAGTGTATTTTTAGTCCTGACTGCTTGTTAAAACCTTTAAATTTTATGCCGTTCGATACGCTACTGCGATACAGTAATCAGACAAGCCATTTTTTACGAAGCAACATTTTAATTTGATTGATAAATCAAGATAGCGCCCGTAATTGCTGGCTCTTTTCCATGCGTACAAGTGTTGCAGTGTTCTCGAAAGAGTGCGTCTCTGTTTTGTGTTAACTTTCGTGCGTATCTTGAGCATTTTGTTTATTTTCGGTATAAAGGACGGTTGTGACTTTCAGATCATTATGAGGCCCAGAAATCGAGCCCAGTCAATGGTTCAAAACAAAATGCGCATTTCTTTTGTGTTTTGTTTTAGCCAATTTTAAGAGACGTTTCTAAAGCGGGTTTCACACGGAGACGGACACTTTTGGAATTTCCAACTCACGAATTGCAATCAGATTGTTGTTTTAATTATTTATAAAAATAAATAAATAAAATATATCATAATCACACATCTTTAAAAAAGTTCGAAATTTAAATATTTTAAATCTATTTATCGTTTTGAAAAATATAACGGAAAATTTGTAAAACTTAAAATATATAGGCCCCTTTACCGATACATATTATCAATATTTTTCTCGCAATTTTTGACACGCTACTGATTTATTTTTTCTTTATATTTCTTAATAATACTCATAATAATAATCATGTCTCATACAAATGATAAAATCAAATTCACATTTTTCTTTTTTATAGGTGCAAATAATTCATTTATTTATTAACTCAATGAGATATTATTTATTTATGAAACTAAATTACATCATTAATATGCAATAGGCGTATATGTTTTACGTACCCAGAAAAAGAAATTTGCAACAAAGAAGTTTTTGTAACTTTACATAAAACATACTTTTTCCACTCCACTGTGTAAAATACCTAATTATATACCGTTCTAGCGTGGAGGAAGCGTCATTTTACGTCAGTTTCATTTCCCACGGATTTGGGAGCAATCGGATGTTTTCGGGAATATTTCCCACGCTTTCAATTTTGACGTTTGTATGTATCCGTCTTGTTTTTCGAAAATGTACCCAAAATCTAACGGTCATAGCAAAAGTATAGTATGCAACACCTACGGTAAACTTTTTAACTCACTCGTTTATTAAAAACTCGCTCCGCTTGTGTCAAATAAACTCGTGAGTCAAATGCCGTTTACCGCACTTGTTGCATAATATACTATTACCACACTTGTTGCATAATATACTATTTCGGTTATAAAATTTACTGAATTGATAGTAATATAACTAGTCTTCAGAAAATTTGCTAGAAGTTGCTTTATATTTTCACTTTACGCAGGAACAAAGGTTTTTGCAAAAAATTGTACAACTGATTGAACAATCATTTTTTGCAAAAATTGTTCGTTTAAAAGCCGCGTAAATGATGAATAGCAAACCGTATGTACGATACAATTTTTGTGTGATGCAAGTAGAGTTTTTTTAGAACGGTTTTTAACGAAATGGTCAGCAATTATAAACAGTTTAAAAGCCAATATAAACAACGCTGGCCAGTTTATCGTTAATAACAGAAACGATATATCCATTTAGTCGATAAGGTTTTCGTTTGGTCGTCAAACGACATGAAAATCGCATTAGAAGGCGTTTTTTTAAACCCGTATTGATGGGAAAACAACATACTTTATCGAACCTTAAACACAATATTTGCTTTTTTGCAATCGGCCTCGTTTATATCAAACCCACAAAATGACCCTAAAATCGATAAAAATCGAGTTTCGGTTCGTATCGAATACGAAAAAAATACATCACGGTTATGAAATTCATCCCAGAAAGTATGAAATCTATTGAATTGGCAAAGTTTCTCATTTAGTGGACGAAATTCTTTAGCAATTTGCAGATAGCCGACATATTAGACAAGAGGTTCAGTACATTTTTAGAACTTTTCTGTTTCTGCAATTATTGTTTTTTGTTATCAGTTTCATCATTCCGGATAATGTAACACAAGAGAGTAAAAAAATAGCTCTTAGCTTTATTGAAGATTCGATAACCTGTTGCAATTCCTTTTTATTTCATGAATGTGAAGCAACTGACAGCAGCAATTTGATTTGCCGAATGTTTACGTCGTTGCATTGGATTTATCATAGTTGCCAAGTAAGAAACGGCCTTAAAATATTTGTGGATGTTTATTTCCTTTTGATTTTGTAAATATAATTTATTACCATTTAAGAAAATATTTTACGTCGGAGTGTAAAGCGTAAATAACACATCTATTACATTTTTCTATAACGTTTAAAGAATAATTTAAGTTTTGATATATGTTAATTTTTATTACAATATAATATAATATATAACTTCTATTAACTCCCGTTATATTTCAAAGTATACCATCGTATAGTAAATAACATAAAATGGCCACATTAATTTTGTTCTCACGATATAGGTGTTTAAATAAAACAGCGTTGCCGCCATGTACATATTCTCCTTTATTCAAAATATGTATTTTATATTGTAACATGCAAACATTTGTTACTTACAATGTAAACAATGTGTCGAGGCTTAATTTTATATGTTTTATAACAACTCGATTTTATTTGCTCAATCATAACAAAAAAATATAACAGACACTGAAATCACAAACATCATTAGAATCTTCATAATTGCACGTGCCTGTCCATTACGTGTTCCCTGTTACACTACTCCTCAATTATATATTTGAATTTTTACATCTGTCAGCAGTAAGTTTCCAGTGTTTCTGGTTACATTTTCAAACAAGCATCTCGCGTATGCCCATCTCCAGCAATATGGCGTTTATTATGGCTTTTTCTAATTCCCCAAATAACTTAATCGTAAAAGTTTTATATATATACTGTTCCGCCAAGTCATCTACTATTACATCTGGTTTATTCCTGAAATTAGATATTTAAACATATGAGCATAAAAAGCATAAAATGTTTTGCGACTGTTCGGCTGCTTCGGCATCATCTACAGTTGGAATTACAGTCTGACTTTTAAAAAAATTCGACCAAAACGTCGGCAAATATATAATTTTTATCTCAAAATAGCACAAAATTCACCTAAAGCAGAAACTATATACAACGTAACATAATAAAACTATAACCTGCTAAACACGATCGCAACACAACCCAATTAAGTCAGAGTAAATATTCTCCTAAATAAGTGATTTAACTCGAATGTTAATAATAGCGGAATTCTATATGACTTTCTGACCTTACGCTTCTTCACGATGCTCAAAAGTTTGCAAAATTGTGGAATAAGTACTAAGTACAAAAACTAAATATATACTTCGATACTGAAATTGACGTTTAGCAAACTACTAATCTCTATCTCTACTCCTTACGAATTCGCACTCATTGCAAAAAAAATGTTATTCCAGATTTACAGTGGGTCCCACTTAAGAAATGTACAGCCTTGTGAAATCTTTGTCGATGGATCGATTTTGATTTTTTTTTGTTGGATAGGTCTCTGAAAAATGCTCTAAAACCTTGTTCTGTTTATTGTTTCAACTGAAGGTCATAGCCAACTAGAACTATTTAACAAAAGTGAGAGAAGAAAGAAGTACTGTTAGGGATTTAAAACAAAATAAATTGGCAACGAATTTTTATTCGAGAGTACTTAGAACCCGATTGCAATTTCTATTATGTTTTGTTATATCGTTTATTCCTTGCTTAAGTAATCGTTGTAAAATCTTTGATTACGGTTTAATTTTGATAACTCTTTTTTTGCTGGATAGATCTCTGAAAAACTCACTAAAGTCTTATGTTTATTATTACATCAACCTGAAGTCATCGCCAACTGAGACAAATTTTTCATGTCTAATACCGAGAAGGGCTATTAGGGATTTTTTTTTATGAATAAAATGGCAGCAAATTGTAATTCATAAAACTAATTTCCCTGAAGTTCGTTTAAGCATTACTCCTGTAGAATGTTTGATTGTGGCTCAATTTTTATAATTCTTTTTTGCAAGGTAGATCTTATTAAAGAAAAATGAAACGGATTTTTCATTTAGCATCGACTAATCTCATGGCTAACTGACACCGTTTTTTGAAACGGAAAATCGAGAAGTACTTTTAGTGATTTTTTCAAATTGAAAATAACAACAGATTCGCATTCAGGACTATCCGAAAGTAACTAAACGAATGATCAATTTAATGTTTTAAACCTTGTAAATAACGATTATTTTGCATCTAATTTTAAGTTCTTATAAATTTTAATTATTCAAATTTCAAAAATAATGGTAAAAAGGCTTTTTAAAGGGCATTTATTTTTTAGTATTATCTTAAAGCAACAACATTAATAGATCTTAGTATTCGAAAGGTATAATGTAAACAAATTTTAGTTAGTGAATTTGACAGTCGAATATTCGCTTCTCCATGGCAAACTTGGTTTTATAAAGGAAACAGTATACCGACGTCAAACAACCGTTATTTTCATTATTAGATAAGAATTAAAAATCCTTCAAAAGTGTACTCTATCCAACAAAAAAACTTAAAAAAACATTCTACAGGAGTAATGTTTAAACGAGGCACCCACGATGTTTCGAGCGCCTTGTATGCAAACTCCATGGAATTAAAATAAATAGGTTTTACGTAACATCAAAAATTATTCCCAATTCGCCATGGCTTCAGGTTGATGTAATAATAAACATAAGGTTTTAGTACGTTTTTGAGAGAAAAAAAAAATCAAAATCAAACCGTAATCAACAGCCTTAGGTGGGGCGCAAACCATATTGTAAACACCCTGTATCGAAACATTTGGCATAGTTGGGTTCTAATTACTACTGACTAAGAACTCGTTGCCAATTAAGTTTTTTAAAAATCCCTAATACTTCTTTCTTCTCTCTCTTTTGTTAAATAGTCTTCGATGGGCATGAAGCAAAATAAGGTTTTAGTGAATTTTTCAGAAATCTATCCAAAAAAAAAATTAAAATCGAACCATAAACAAAGATTTTACAAGGGTGTACAGTTCTTAAGTGGGACACATTGTATATTGAACTGGCGAGTATCGACAACAAGCATGTCGGTTAGCCATGTGTTAGTTTTAAACTGTTACGTCTCAGCTTCCAATTGACTGTTTAAGGTTTTTGATTGCCTACTGGAACCGTCAGATTCTTGTTGCTTCAACTTTATTGCTTACTAGATATCTGGACCCGTATTAGTCTATTTGGGACACTATCATCGCAATCACCGTGGGCATCAAGAACGCACGCCCAAATTGCTGGAAATCGCGAAACAACGCCCGCGAATCCCTATTGTGCAGTTTGTTTACGCTGCATTGTCCGATGATACGATATAGAGATCCATCCATAACGGACCTCGCAAACGAACCGCACAGACCTAAGAGATAAGTATCGTGGTTGGCTACGCCACGAAAACAAATAAAAACACGACAAGCGGGGCCGCCGCCGCTGCGAAGTTTCGTCGCAGTGAGCCGTTTCTTAACTCTTCATCTTGGACACTACTTGAGCTTGTCCGGTTTAAAATCTACCAGACGTTTTTTTTTTGCCAATTACGAATTTCACGATTTGAAATTGTTCCACTCCAAATTCTCATTGAGACGCACATTTTCGGCGCGCATGTCCATTTTATCCTATTTTATCTTCTTTTCGTTGATGCAACGAAACCTATGAAATATCATCGACAAAATAGACCGGGTATTTCAAATTAGATTCTCGGTAACGGTAAGAAATACAGGGTGACTAAAATTTAAATAATGTTCCGTTTTGAAATTGAAGTTAGTTTTGTTACTTCCTGAAATATGGCAGAAAATCTGAAACTTCCTGTTTTCATTTCTATTTGATTATTTCTTTATTTTAAAACGTATCTTCATCTTATAGCTATAGTTTCGTTTTCCTTAAACCATCATTAACTTTATTTTTTCTTATGGTCGCCATATTGAAATATTGAACAAAAAATTTCTGTACTCCCATCTGTAAAATACCTAATTACACACCGATCGGGGGAAGCGTCACTTTACTCATTTTCCCACGCCTTGAATTTTGACGTTTGTCAATTCTGACGGCATTGTCAGTGAATGTATTCGTGTTGTTTTGCGCAATAGTATGCAAAAACTAACGGTGGCGACCTGGCTGGCCATCTCACTGGTCCATTATATTGATGAAACCACATGCTGTTGTAGTGGATCAAAGGTAAATGATCCAAATAGTCTTCAAGAGTTGACGTCACGGATGGGTCATGGGTACATTTTCGCAAAACAACACGAATACATTCACTGACATGACCGTCAGATTTCACAAACGTCCAAATTCAAATCCCGGAAATGACCGAAGTGGCTCGGATCCGTGAGAAACGAAACTGACTTGGAAAAGTGACGCTTCCCGCACGCTAGATAGGTATTAGGTATTTTACCGACGGGAATAGAAAAATAATGTGTCAATTATTTTCAGTGTTATAAATACATATTTTGTAAAACGGCGATGGGGTCAAATAAATAAATTACACTTGTCTGCAGTGATTTTGATGTTTGGTCGCTGTTTGCTTATTTATATATTTTTGGGAGCCTTTTTTCCAAATAACGCCATATTTTTGCGCTGTCGCGTCATTTTTTTATGGCGCTCTATATCTTCAAAATGTTAGTTTATTAATATACACTCCTACGACATGTTCCTTTTGTGTTGAAGCATTAAAAAACTAGCAAAAAGGTAGGTGTTTAAGCTTCAGGTGCGAGAGCCTAGGAATCACAATGATGTCTGTTATTTTTGTTCGTGTAATGCGTAAGTTTAGGACTTCCTTGAAAGAAAATACGCTACTATGAACATCAGTAGAAGCTTTGTGGTGACGTTAAAGTGCTGTGCATGCTCCTAGGACAACAGGGAGGATATACAAAATTTCCATGCTTTATTTGTGATTCGGGTAGTCGGACTCAAATAGAATGGTCCCCTAGAACAAGCCTTGCACCTGGTAGCCAAAATGTATTAAGAGATAGTTTAGTTGACCCCAAAAAGTTTTTACTGCCTCCTCTTCATATCAAACTTGGCTCGATGAAGCAGTTTGCTAAGGCCCTAGACAAAAATGGACAGTGTTTCAAATATTTGTGCCAGAAATTTCCAGCCATATCTGATGCCAAGATAAAAGAACGTCCTTGTGTTGGGCCCCAGATAACATTATGCAAGGACAAGGATTTTCGATAAACAATGAGCAATGTTGAGAAAATCGCACGGGATTCATTTAAAGAAGTAATTGATAATATTCTTGGGAACTCTAAGGACAAAAACAACGAAAGTATTGTTCAAAATATGTCACAATACTTTCATCGTCTAGGGTGTAATGAGTTTGGAAGTGCATTTCCTGTTTTCACAGTTCATAGTCCCTATTTTTCTGAAAATCTTGGAGTAGTTAACGAAAAACAGGGAGAGAGGTTTCAAAAAAGTCTGATTAAAGTTTTTTGTTTTATTTTTATTAAACTAAGATTCCACTTTTTTACTGACCAGAAACGTAAATTATTTTTGAAATATCGTTTCGTTTTTTACTTTGATATTTGCAATAAAAACGTTACGCGATACAAATAAATGCATAGAATTTTTGAAATCAGCCTACCAAAGTTATATAAAATCAGTTTTTAAAATAAAAACATCTGTCAAAAAGTTTAATTTATAACATAACATGGATAGTTTTATTACTCTCGCTTCCAAACTAACAGAGTATAGCTGTTGTTTAACATTACAGGCGTAGCTTACTATCGATTTCTCCAACGCTGCATCATTTATGTTGATTTTAACTTTAAGCAAACACGGGGTTGCGGGTATTAGATAAGGCCAATGCTCGCGTTATCTCAATTTAAATCTAAGATATTAAAGGTTCCAGATAAGATACGGATAACATAATAACGAACTTCGGCTTTGTACAGTTGACAACGCACGTTTGTCAGATTCTTTTAAAACAGAAATGGCTATAAAATTTTATCAAAGGATTGTCGAGCAATTTTTTTCCGTTGTTTTGTAGTGCTTATGTACGTAGTGATGCAAGTGTGGGTAAACAGAAATGCATCTTTTACAAAAACGCTGGGTCCCAGCGATTGTAGGTTGACTTTTAAAAGTAAGTGTTTAAATATTTTTTTAATATAATTAGATACTTAAAGGAAACAACAATTCGTGTTTTTGTAATTATTTTGTTTTGGTTTTGGCTGAATTATCCATTCAATCGTTGTCAATAATAGTAATTGAAAACCGATTAATTCTCAATTAATTTCAGCTCGAGCAGAGAGAGAATTTTTTAGTGTAGTTTAATTCTTTGCCTGATGTTTGCCATGTCAATACCACTTCTCTAGCGAACGCAAGGCAGACGCGAAAAAAAGGTGTCAAAAGTATGTACGCGCCTCCGTAAGGAGAGGATCACGTGATGATTGGAAGATATTCGTCGTAACGTAAAATTTCTGAACTGAACGGCAGAGCTTATATATGTAGAACACTGAAATAATCTGAACAATTTTTAAATCTTTAAAATCTCGAACAAATGTGCTTTTGGGAGAGATTGGATTTCTCCTCTCAAAAGCCAGTCTTTTTTACGTAAAAATATTATCGCAAGAAAACTGTCTATCACATATTTTTCACAGCTTAGTTTTTCCTAAAAACAATAAAATTGTTTGGAAGAAAAAACCGAAACCCCTACTTCAGGGCATATTACTGCTTCGAGCCTCGAATGTTCTTTTCCTGCTCCGCGGTTAGGCGGACTAATTCATCCGTAAAGATGGCGCTACCAACTTTATAAAATTGTAATCCAGATGATTGCATGATAGATCGCACCTCAACCTAGGAGACGAAGGTGCTGTTAATAAACACAAACACTGTCAGGTCCCCTCATACAGCTACTAAACATATAGAGGCCCTGCCTATGCTGACAGTACAGTACAGATCGTCCATGTTTGGATGCAGCAGTTTTACGGCAATATTTTCTCAAAATATATCGGAGGGGGAGTTAAGGTGTGGAAAAGCAGTGCAGAGTTGCAGCACCTGGCGTCAGTATAATTCTGTAATGAATTTGGCGTTTTTTTCTTTAAGCCCTATAGATACGATGCAATTTGTACATGTATTTTTTCATGTAAGCTATTTTTTCCGATTTTCTTGCAAAGCGCTAGTTTTCATAAACTCGTAGGTTTAACCTCTATTGAAATAACTTTGAGATGTTAGATATCGCACAAGAAACATCTAAGTGAACAAAATGTTCAACAAGCACTTCCTATAGGCAGTAGTTGATGATGGGTATGGCCTATGCTTCTTCTAGTAAAAATTCAACTTATAGCTTTATTGTGTTCTTATATTTCCTGCAATTCTTATACACTAAAACATATTACCCAATCTTTATTCGTAGCTATTTAAGTGTACCTAAAAATGTAGGAAATTCTGTTTAGTAAATTCACATGTAAATATTTGTGTAAGTCTATTTTCCAGTTTGTTAAATGTCAAATATATAGGCAGCACTGTTTCTCTAAGATCCTATTATCCTATATTTTGAACATTTGCTATAATTTCGTAAAAGAACAAAGTTTTGAAAGGACAAATTATAAAAGTTTGTGAGTACGGTACGGAGATACTGACACCAAAAATGAAAACAACAATGGCACATGGCACTGACTCTTCTGTGACAATAGTTGCCAATAATGTTCGGATTTCAGAGATTGATGTTGCGATATTATAAAAATTAATCAATTTTCCAGGAAAATTTCGGCAATGTAGCAGCACAGACAGTTGAGGTGGCGCATGCGCAAAAAATCCATATCTTCTCTACGAAAATATCATAGCCACCTGCGGCGCATCAATTTTTACCGTAGTAGGGCCACTATTATTATCTTATAGCTATACGGGTCCCCTACTACGCGTTTGATAACATTTTTGCAAAACAACGCTAATACATTCATTGTGTAGCATATGAGCATCAGAACTGACAATCAGTGTTTTAAGTGAGCCAAAAATACCCGATTACTTCCAAGTCGTTACTAAAGTACCGGAAATAGTCGAATGCCTTTTTACTTATGCGGCGCCAAAATAGATCAACACAGAAGTTATGTTGTTATCAAACTTTCAACAACTTGATGTCTCCAATGATTCAAAAAATTAAATAGGGTGAAGGCTTACGTTACATACGCACTGCACATACTTATCTTACTTAAATATAAAAATAAGTTTCTTAGTCGAATTTTGTGGTGCATTAAAGAAAAGTGGTTAACTTGTTAGTTATTCTGCAGATTATTATTTTATCTTTTTTTTATCATGAAGTGACAATCAATTTTGGAATCTACATCTGTCCCGCTCTCTTATCTCTTGTTTGTCCTTATCTAGTGCTTTCTATGTGATGTTATCGCGTTAGTAATATTAAAATGCGAAATAAACATCGTACTTATACCCAAGATTTAAAATCACGTATCTTTTTCCATTATATTCCTATAGAAAAAGGCAAGATGGGTGATACTCCATCTGGTGGGCAAAATAAACGAAAACAATAACGTTTTTGAGGTTTAAGATAATATAATGAAAAAATAATACAATTTACACTATTATCACATCTCAGAAACCCGAATCATCACAGGCATAGGCAAAACTAACCAAAATTATGAACTCCTTTCTTTGGTCGCACGAATTCCTTAAGATGATTTTATGTTTTCGTAAATATCGTGCCACTTGAATGAAACTTTTTTTTAAATTTAAGTTTACACCTATCAAACATAAATTAATAAAAATGGAGTATGGCTCATCTTGCACTTCCATGTCAAAAGTATTTAGAAACTGATTTACTTTTATTAGACAAACTAAAATAAATTAGTTGTTCGGTATTACAAATCTACTTTTTAAATGACCGTATTGGTTCTCAGCGATTAAAAACTAGTTAGCCATCGCTATTAATATATTACACGGATAGTTATCTTATAAGCATCATTAACGAACTGTAGCAAATGCATGCATACCAGATAAAAACATTATTTAATAAAGGCACCAAAAACCGGAGCTGATATATGTACGTATAATACGAGAACCGGAAAAGTATGGGGGAGGTTTTTAGAATTTCGATATTGCAGCATCCAAACAGGCGCTAATGGCTGATCATTAGGGCCCACACCAGGTAATCTACGACTGTTTTTTTTTTCGCACCGAAAATAATAAATCATTGGGTTTTAATTCAAGTCCGATGCTAGTGTTGTGCGAGCACTGATACGTAGTGATTTCGTCGATAAGCTTAACAATTAGCTGCTTTGTAAGTGCGAGTACATTTGTTTTTCGAGGGTTCGTTGATGGCATATTTCTACAGACATCGCATTTGATGGGATCAATAATTCCTTGACGTCAATCCGAATCTTTTTTATTATTATTTCTTTATACTTCAACTTTGATTTGTTTCTGATATAATTTTATTTTATGATAGTCATCAGCATGGATGGCAGGTGTACGAACTTGTTGGTAATTTTGGTCATTCCCGCGGGATATTTTTGGTGGTAATCTGCCTGTATGGCTGGTGTATTAGAAACATTACGAACTAGCCACAAATTAACTTATTCCGTGATGATATTTGGTATAAAATGGTCTTCCTATTGTTTTGATTAATTGGGACATACACCAAATATTGTACCTTATTCAGTTTCAAATCAAAATCTTTACTGTGTCATCCAGTATCTGCTAAAAGTCATATGGTGACATAGAGAGCTATATTAGCATTTTTATATTTATTTCAAAAAATTTCACAACGATTCGATCGACTATACTAATATGTTATCATCTATTAGTCATTTATTTTCAATGTTTCCAGATGCGCTGATATCCAAATACACATTATTAGATAACAAAACACTTTTAAATTCACGTAATCACCAAGTAGGTAGGTATTTACGATAAAATCATATTCTTGTAACATTATCTTGTCTTGGTAACAACTGTGAAAAAAATGCTTTAAAAGCAATAAACAACGCAGTCATCTCATATTTGATTCGTGGAATTTGGTTAACTAAATGAAAGCATCTAACATTTCAAATAAATCCATGTCGGTAATAATAATAAATAAGAGAACGAAATGAAATCCCATTTTGGTCGTTTATATCCGTGAGTGAAACGCGCTTTTGTGCGAAATCAACCCCTTCATCAGCGGTAGGACAGACCCGATTAATATTAACTCGTAGGCGTTATCGTTTTGTTTTTTCTCTCGCCCTCCTGCCGCTTCGTTTACATTTGATGTAATAATTTATCTTCAGGGAATAAGGAGACGGCATCCTATCCTATATGGTTGATATCTTGTCGCACATAACTATTTTCTCAACACCCCTTGATGTAAACTATTTAGATTAAAATTAGGTTAATTAGTGTGATGTCGAAACAATATTTTATTCATACATTTAGTTCTTATTAAATAATTAATGATTCATTTGTTAACAATGATAAACCAGATTTTAAAAAATACTATCTTATTGTATTGTATTCGTAATACTGCCTCTTAAATAATGATTGGATCAGTGAGAGATGAAAATATTTTATAAATATATCAAAAAGTCATAAAAGTTAAAATAAAAATACTTTTTAAAATCTTTTATGATTTTTATTTTTTCACTCAAAAATGAGGCGAGATGCGAAAACAACTTATAACAAAAAAAAACAAAAATAGATAATACTCATTTGGTTCAAAGTTTATTTTTACAAGAAGAAACTTGAAAGCCTCAACAACATTAGAACAAAGACTTAGTTGTCTGGTGAATATAAATAGAAAGTCAAATATCAAAAATTGATAAAGAAAAAAAACAAGAAAATTGTACAAACAATCGAGAAGAATAAAATCCTAATAAAAGAATTTTACAAGTCGCTAATTAATCAAAAACCTGAACGCAAAATGATGGATAGGATAAAAAATCGAATCCCAAAAAAATCTGGAGGTAAAAAGATCGTAGCCTATACATTGCTGCTATCATGTCATTTGTTATATTAAATATTAACTTAAAAAAAAACTGGTAGGTTATATGTCTGCTCTGTAATTGATGCTGGTCATTATCATCATTTTTACTATACTTTGGTACTATATCCAAGCTGAATATAGTGAAAACAAAACATTTCTAGATTCATGAAGAAGATTCACCAAGAAAAATTTTGTATATCTTGGCGATTTCTTTTATAAAATATTTTTGGTCCTCTCTAGTTTGTCATGAAAGCCTATGTGATAAACGTATTATTATTATATAAAGGTTAGGGATTCAACTAGACATTTTACATTATTTTCTAGCCCTTTATGACAAGAACATTGTTGCTGTCTGAAGTGCGCACTGTTTTTTTTTATTTTCTGCTTCTTTAAAAAATAAAATTCACAACTGACATATGTTTTTTATTTTCAAAAGTTCAAGTCAGTTCTTCAAAATGATTTAAATTCCAAGCTAACTAAAATTGACCGCTTGATTTTCGGAATGTAAACCTGAACTAGTTTGTAAAGTCTGCAAACCAGGTTCGAAAAATCTGACGCTTAGATGAAAGTGGAGTTTTAGTAGAGAGTATAAAGTACAGCACTGCAAGCAACGGTCCAAAATTTACAAAAATCCTTTGCTAGTATTTATGTAAACCGCATTGTATACAAGAAAAGATAATCTTATGCTCGGTAATGGTAAAAGAAAGATAAGCAACGCCGCCTGGGTGGTTTGGTTTGGACTTAAGTCGATGTCAGCTGCAGATACGGATGCGTAAGATACGACTATGTGCCTGCATAGCTTGCTGATTTATGGGGATTTATGAGATATGCTGAAATCATAAGTACGTATCTCGTGTATATGTTTTAGACTTCTTTTCGCCATGTATTTGTTTTTTTTTTATGAAAGCCCACGACAACAGCGTTGTAGGTTATGATACTTAGATCGGTGAATTTAAATATAGGGAGATTTTTAAGATAGAGCTTTCCTTTCAACATCACGGGAAACTCAAGATCTAAGCACAGATAGAATAAAAACTACAAAAGCGATATGTTTTTTCATTCAAAATTGATAATTTAGTTTATTTCTTTCTTAAATATATAAACAGCGTGCTTTCCCACAAAATTCTTACAACGGCATTTGTTGTACTTTTATTTGCAACCGTTTTTCAGAGACTGCGCATAAATAAGCCTCATTCAATATCATTTCCAAACAATACTACGAACAAAATACCTTCAAGGCCGCAAAGATAGGTCTAAAAGCCCATTTGCCATATTTTACATTGCAAAAATCGAATGACAAACTATTTTATGTAAAACCGGTATTGTTAGTGCTTGCTTGGCATTTGTACGTAAATGGCAGGATAGTTATCGCGACAAGAGACGCCGGATTTTGCACAATATATCCGACTTCTACTGGATTCCCGGACCAAGTTTTTATCGCCCTTTGGAATAAAAAAAAAGATTAATGAAATAGTATAGGTACAAAAATTGTAGTCATGTAGGCAAATTCTGATTTACATGCCTCAAAAGTCAACTATAGATAAAAATTACGCAATGAAATGAATGAATACCACTAACATCAATTAGTAGTCTGTAACACAATTTAGTTATCTTTTTATTTTTTTATTCAAACTGTTTTAAAATAAGGGATAAATAGTTTAATGGTAAATGGCATATAATTCTTACAGATTTTTTTCTGTTGCAGGTACGTAATCGACTTGACTACCTCAAAGGTAATGTATTCTATGAGTTTTCGTATTTTCATTTCTAAAAAATGTTTCAAGTGAATGAATCTGGTTATTAAATAAAGTTTAGTTTTATTTGCTTTCGGGATACTGATCTTTGGAAAATACATTTTTTGATGAAAGTGGACATGTAGGTTTTTCGTCCTTACTACGAGATATTGGAAAGATAATTTTATATGTTATTTCTTGATTAGACTTTTTTTATTAATAAGTTGTTTATGTTTGATTTTTTTTCAATATTCCAATTTTTTTTGTACGAAAAGAAAGGACTGCTTGTAACAATGAAACATTAAAGCAGAGGGTAAATTATCAACGTATGTGATTATTAAAATAATTATTAAAATATTGGTAGTTAAAGTATATTGTCGCCGCAAATATTTCGATGCTCATCGACAACCATTAGACTTGTAGTTTCAATATCAACAATAACCTATAAAATGTATTTATTAATTATATGGCAATTTGGGCAAAATCACATAGCACTATATCTTTTTGCTTGTATTACCATTGTGTCTTTTGCCTGTAGAGGACATTTTAAGCCTTTCGTACAATGGCATTTTACATTTGGACTTAGAATAAACTTTGTGGAATAACGACCCAAAAATTGATAACATTAGCCTATAAACTTGCGGAGCGTAGAAGACAATATCACAAGTTTAACTCTGCAAATGGGCAAGCAGGGATAGTTTCTTGAGAAGACACAATTTCATTAGCACTGCTTGAAGCAACGTCGACAGTTAGGGTCCTAGCATTTAATAAACCCCAAGTTAGAAACTTTTTTAGAGCACTTGAAGAAGTCATCCTGAAAGAAAAAATTGAGCCCACAATGATCTTTAATATGGCTAATACTGCGTTAACAATGGTGCAAAAAACTCTATTATTATCGATTATCGCCAAAATCCACACTACAGACTACAAGTCTGCGTTAGTACTTCCAGAAATGTTGGTCCTCCAGGCCTTATGTTTCCACGGAAGAAGCTAAATGCAAAAGATTGCGCCTTACGTAGTACATTTGTGTGATAAAATGAATTCGCAAATATGACTGGAGAGCTTTTTCTAAAATGGATTAAACATTTTGTTGAAAATGTAATGCCCATAAGTGATAGAAACGCCTTATTCTTACGAGATGGGTATGCAAGCCATAAACATATCGAATCTCTGGAGTTTGCCAAACAAAATTACGCTTATAGTAAAATCGCAATTGTTAGAGTAGCTGCGAGCGGTTTTCCACTGGTTTAACCTTTTTCACCTTTTAAGACTGCCCCATTCAAAAAATGTTGGAGAATAATTTACCCATCCCGAAAGCTAGCACTTCTTCACGAAGTAACAAAAAAAAATACATTCTAGCCAGTCAGTCCATATATCAACGATTTCTTGGTTAGAATCTGATGATGAGCCTGAGCTATTCCAAAATGATAAAGATGACTCAGTTGTGGCGTGTATTTTTCAACTATTTAGTCGCTTAAAATCCAGAAAGAAGTGGATACAATATCGGCAGTGTCGCCAGCTGTCCAATAATTTATTTGTGATCCTTGTAAAGAGTGATTTCCAAAAATATATTTCCTTTTTTTTTTTCAGTTTATTTTAGTATCTACAGTAATTTTTTCCAAATGTTTAAAATAAAAATTCTGGTCTATTGTTATATTGTTTGATTTTATTTAATAAATTAATATGATCATGTTATTATGCCTTTGCGGCAAAAAACTGGTATGTCAATTTGCCTTACCCGGTAAGGCAAAATGATGTTTGTAGCGCCTGTTATGTTTTGAAAAATTTAAATATTGTCATTATTACTATTACTACTTCTCTCCCCCGTTTTTAAAGGTGCGATTTTTCTATGACAGTCATAAAGAAAGATTTCTTACTATAGCGGATAAGCTATGGGACATCCTGTATAAAACATTACCCTCCTCACACCATCAACAGAATAAAGTGCAGAGACAATCATTAATCCTGTTCTCAGTATAAACCAATACATAATACCTAATGCATATTGTCTATAGAAAAAGCCACTTATCGAAGTTTGTATTTACAGATGAGCCAAATGTATTTTCCTCCCTATAGCGGGCAGGACATAAATTATTTAACCAGGCAACAGCTATAATTCTCTCGTACACACCATGCATTTAACTTCATGTGTTTCTACTTCCTCTGTTCTCAGACTAGTGGACGCTGTTTGCCTCATTGCTATGCCAAAGTGGTAACTTCTGGGAATCTGTGATCTGTTAAAGCTGGGTTTCATTTCTATGCATATAATCTGCTTTAGCGGGCAAAAAAATCCAATTTGCTGAAGTCCGGATTGCGCTGCCCTACTGTTTCATTAGTACGAAGAAATAGGAAAAAAACACGATTGGATAGATAATTATTATATTTTGTCCCTATTTTATTTATAGTTAATAAATATGTATATACAGTGATAGGTTTGCAATTTGCAATTTTCAAATTAATTAATCATTTTCGCCTAAAATATTTTCATAAAACATGATTGATTTGAATTAAATTATTTATTTCAAAAAATGTATGATATATTAATCGAGTCTAACATAACATAACATGTTTTGGTTTCACTCTAAGGAGAATTTCGAAAATTGTTTATTCTATTTTAAATTGAAATTTTGCATTAAGTTGAAATTTTGTCCGATTTTGACAAAATGATTTGGAATTTTTTGGAAAATGAAAGTTATCCCTTCGCCCTTATTAATATATTTGCATATTAAACTAAATACTAAACAACTAAATAGTTGGACACAATTATTATTGTGTGTTTAATTATAAACGAAAGAGATTTAATTATTTTACCGTGTGATCCCATTTTGCGTTCGAGAAATAAATTCGGGGCAGCTACTGCTAACTACTTTGTAGCATATTTACCATACACGCCACTGAAGTCGTCGCTCGCTTCTTTGATGATACCAGAACAAGTCGTTATCCGTCTCAAATCACCGGGATCCGCCACGTAGAGGCTCAAGAACAATGCTCAAAAAGCGTCTTCGACGACTTCGGCAAGCGGCTAAAAGAAGGCTGTGAATGCGGCGGTGCCAAATTGTGTTCTCGATAAGTAAACACCGGCAAAAATTAATGGCTTACGAAATTCACTTGATTGTTACAATATAAATTGGTTGATGAGGTTTATCGCCTGTGCTAACATTACGTTTTGTATTAGTACTCGCCTTCATTATTTAGAGCCTAGAACTAATTTTGAATTGTGCTGTTTATGTTCGAAGCCGCTTAGCACGTGCTGTTCCAACAAAATACCAGTATCGTTTTCGAACAGTTCTGGAAAATTGTAGGATTTTTTGGAATGTTCATTTTTCACATGTACTAAAGACACCTTAGCAATTGGCTGTTTTAAATTCTTACAGTTTTTATTTGTTTGAGGTCTTGAACGTTTGGAAGCCTGGAAGTATTCTTTGTAAAATATTTTCACGTTGTTTGCTGAAGCTAAGATAATTTTTGAGAGTTTTAGCTCTTCTACTTTTATAGCAATTCCAAATCCTAACTTGGGTAAAAAACTATCAGGGATTTTGTGTTGGAACAAACTAAAAGTAGACGATTACCTATTTCATACTAAGCAGAACTCTTGATAACACCACTGTTGCATATCTGATTAGGAAAATTTAGACCTATAGGTACTTATTAATATCATCTTTCGAACACTTAATCTTAAGTGATAGGCACCAAGATAAGGGAAACCAAGGGACAAGGTGTTCACGATTCTACATTAAACCTCCAGTTGTGCTAATAAAATAAAAATAGCAACACCTTGATAGTGACATAATCACAGCTCATAATAAATTACGCAGTATTCTTTACAGCACCTTTTAGAATGAGCAGTTGATACGTCGAATACTACTGACTGACTGATTTGATTTACAGATAATTGGAATTTATTTTATTGAATTACACATTACATGGTTTTTACTGAAAAAAAAAATAAAAATTCAAAAATTGAAAAGGTTTTTCATCTAAAAGTTTCCCTTTCGACTTTTGAAACCGGTGCCTAATATTGGTAAATATTTATTCTAGTATACTTGACCACATTAATTTCTTTGTACCAGAAAATATAAACATTTTTTAAACTTTCAACATTTTATTTTTTCTAAACGATCAGGAGAAGAAATAAATTTTTGTTTCCGTAGTATCTAGTTGTTAATAAAACACCCTGTAGACATATTTCAGCGTGACAAAGTACTGACAAAGGGAAAAAAATTATAGAAGCAATATGTTGGAAATATTGCTGGTTACGTATATATTTTATTATTATTATTGTTATATTTGTTTATCTATTTATTAAAAATGTTTGTGTAAATACAAATATACCATTACACAGAAATTATTTCGAAGCTTTCCATCTCAAACTATTCGAGTCTGCTCTGAAAAGACCGAAATTTTTAGATTTGATAGGGGAGGGTAGGCAATGCGGCCCCCCTGGCTCAAGCAAAATTAACCAAAATTTTTTTTTCGGTTTTTTCTTCTAATAATTATAAATTTTGGTAATTTGTACATTTTCAGCAATTTGCGTACCACCAGGGGTAAAATGAACCGCTGAAAAATTCTAAAAAAAGCTATTTCATATTATTATAACCGAATCTTAATTAATTTATTGAAAGTGTTATTTTTTGAATAATTCTATGGATTTTGCCTAAAGCCAGAGCTTTCGAAAAAAAAATAATCCATAGGAAAATAGTTACTAATCAATTACTAATAAAAATAATAAAAAGCTAAAGTGGACCGCCTTGTCCCACCCTGCTCTACAAACCACATTTTAAAACTTGGTTGGCTTTGGTTAGTATCAGTTTACATGTCTTTAATATTTTCGATATTTTTTTTTTAAAAAAACTTCCACAGGCTACTGTAATACTTTTTACAAAACTTCTGGACTCAGCAAAACCCAACGCAGGAGGAATCCAGAAGTTTTGTAAAAAATATGATCTCTCCTAGATATTAGCTAGATATATACTTATCTACAGTTTTTATGACGACATACTGCCTATCTAATACACCTTAATAATCTTGTTGAAGCAGTGTAAGTAATAAAACAAATGTAATTATTTTAATGTTAATAAACGAAACCAGTGCGACAGTGGCTCGTGAAGGACCGCGCTGTTACTTGTTTCTTATTGGGTTTTTTGTAATAGCTCAATTCTTCTTTCACGTTTATTGTCCAGACCCGACTTTAGTTTTTTCACGCAGACAGCCAGCGAGCAAAATTTATCGCCTTTAATAAAGGAAAAATCTTAGAAGGACTATCTACCACTGACATTATCAAACGGTTCCATTAGAATATCTAAACAGATGACGGAGGGGCCAGCCACCACCCGGCGGCCGCCTCCTGCACCGCACCGATAAGCGAAGCAGCAGCGCCGCCGAGGACTTATTTATATTCATCAATGCCGCCTCTTATCGTTCGGGAGCAGCGAAGGGCCAGCGGGATGATACGGACCCATCTACGAGACGTATCCTGCTCTACGTCCTGCAGGTAGCGAAGGGATATATGCAGGACGGAGATAGTATCGCTTGGCAGGATGTCTTTCATAATAAATTCGCATAGACGGCCGATATATCTTCTCGCAATATTTTTTTTGTAATTGAATAAAAAACGGGGTTCAGGAAAATCGATACAAATTTTGGACGGATGGCACCGGTCGCATCACCTTCCTGCAACTAAAATCTTGAATATTGTCAATTGTCAATTTTAAAATAAAAATACATTTTTTATAAATTCAAAGTAATAATCATTCCATTATAATTGACTGTCAATGATTAAGGGGTCGATTTTTGGGTTCATTTTAGAAAGAAAACTTCATATGAACATATATCCTAAATGTCTTAACTTTCTAGGTACAAGGTGGTACAAAGTTTTAGAAAATTTGGCATACACGTACTATGTATAAAGCAGTATTTAATGTACCATTGTTTTTTTTTAATATATATATATATATATATATATATATATATATATATATATATATATATATATATATATATATATATATATATATATATATATATATATATATATATATATATATATTCTCACGTATTGATTCACGGATGGAAAAATGTGATGACACTATACTCCGGGATATCATCCGTTCGCTCGTTGAACTCCGACTGGAATCCTGCATCCGACTGGAATCCTGCAAATCCTGCATCCGACTGGAATCCTGCAGACGTTTCGCCAAAATCTCACTTGGCATCTTCAATGCTCGCGCTCCGAAAACACTTCGAACACTCGAAGTGTTTTCGGAGCGCGAGCATTGAAGATGCCAAGTGAGATTTTGGCGAAACGTCTGCAGGATTCCAGTCGGATGCAGGATTTGCAGGATTCCAGTCGGATGCAGGATTCCAGTCGGAGTTCAACGAGCGAACGGATGATATCCCGGAGTATAGTGTCATCATATATATATATATATATATATATATATATATATATATATATATATATATATATATATATATATATATATATATATATATATATATATATATATATATATATATATATATATATATATATATATATATATATATATATATATATATATATATATATATATATATATATATATATATATATCTGTGTGTGTGTGTGTGTGTGTGTGTGTGTGTGTGTATGTGTGTGTGTATTGGTGGTAATCCGGGTGTTCATCCGTTCGTTGTTCGACCCTGGAGTAGGATCATTCGCCTGACGTTTCGCCAAAATATCACTTGGCATCTTCAGAGGCCGCGCGTCCATGTCACTCGGACACGTACGAGTCGTTGAAAATAAGAATTATTCTTCAATCTAAAATCATTTCTAAAAAAAAGAATATCTTTCTTTTTTTTGTCAATCCGACGCACGTTTTTCGTTTAAAAAAATACAAACCTCTGCATGGTGATAACCATAGCGTTAATACGGCAGCACGCAAAGAATTTTTTTTTAAGTGAAAACGGTGCCACGGACTAAAAAAAAATATTAAAAGATCAAATTTGCTCATAAATGAATGCAAATGTCATTATTTTTTTAAGGAAGTCAGCGGCGTGCCACTGACTATTTGTGAACAAATAATATTTTGGTTAATTAGGTCGCCACTGGACTGGTTAAATCGAGAACTTTTTTTGTAAAAAATAAAATATCAACTTTTTAGTTACCAACTAGCGTCCTTTAGAAAAAAAAATAAGATTGTTCTTTTCAGTTTTACAGGCCCCTCTTAAATGATTATTTGCCCTCAAAGACCAAAATTCACCAACCTCAACACCAAATTAATAAGACGCGCAGAACTGAATTAAAAAACTAATATCAAACAACTTTTCTTTTCTTTTTTTTTAATGGATCCAAAAATAGCCGAGTTAATTATTGGCATTCAATTAAAAAACACCCTGTATAAGAGCATAACACGTAAATGGAGCATTGAAAAGAATTTGATTACTATGTAACGAAATTTTATTAATTTTTATATAATTATCAGTTATTGTCAGATATATTTCTAACAATCTTAAACACATATCTTGAAAAACAACGTTACGCAGTTGATGGCAATTATAATTTGAATTCCAAAAAATATGCAAAATTATTGCATACATATATTATACAACCATTATTGATATTTAGTGTCTTGCGAAACTTGAACTTTAACTAACTAATTATATTTTATCTTTTATTACTATTTATGAAATTTACTGTTGATTCAGAGAGTTTGGAAGTAACAAATATTAAAATTTGTTATGCTAGTACGATTTTGTAATTTCTTTAAAAGTTATAGCTCCCAATCCCAAATATTTTCTTTTCGCTTCACCGCTGATGTATTTTTGCCTATTTGCCTGTTTTTCACTTTTTGTGCAGTCTACATAGAAAATAGGTCGGAATTAGTTAGAATAAAGTTGTACAAATTTAAGAAGATTTTGTTACCAGTGTGCCAAATAAAAGTTGCTTTCCGGTTCACTGTTTGATGACGATCGATTTTGGTTTTTGCGTTCGATTTTAAGAAAATTTAGTAACCATTTTTGATTTTTTTTTAATTTTCAGTGTTTGACGAATAAGACTTTATGATACCAACAATGATTTGAATATGACATTTTTGGTATTCCGAAGTCCGCTTTTTGACAGACCTGACCCTTGTAAAAAGAAAGATACTAAAAAACGACAAGCAAACATTTTTTCATACTCCGTGTTCGACCTTGGTCGAAATAAATATTTCCCAGGCATCGGTATAATACGACCAAAAATATAGTGTATTTATTGCTTTGACGTTTTAAGTATTTTACAGTACCTTAACCGCAGATCTTCGCAGGACCTTGGTAAAACCCATCCCAACAGATTCTGCATTAAGTAGGACTTGCCCTCTGGACCGTAACGAATATTTATAGAAACTTGAATTTTTTATTTAAAACGTAAATGGATCGTTTTATATTTAATTAAACATTGATGCTGCGGGGTGTTTTCGAATAAGAAGAAGCGTTTATTTTATTTGCATTTGGCTGTGATCGTTCCAGTAAGAACGTATTTATGTACCTGATTCTCGAGCTTTGACCCTGCGGGCTGTTTTCACTGGATGGTTCAAAGGGTAAGTACATGCACTCTATTTATTTTACAGATGAGTTTGAAAATAATCATTTTTGTATTTTTGTGTCTTCTACATAGTTCTTCAATTTGTAAACAACAATCTTTTTTAAGACTATATCTTATATTCGCGGTAGATAAAGATAAAGATAAAAGATTACACTTTAAAATGTGGAGACCGTGGAATGAAGCAGATGTTCCCTGTTAGAAGAAAACAACAGAATTTGAAGACCAAGTGGAGATGGTAGTCGAACCTAATGACAATTTAGAAGACGAACTACCCAGCAAATAAAAAAACGGATCCATTTGTGTTCCGATGCTAAACAAATTGTTTTGAATTTTTACAATTTTATAAGAACTTCAGAAGGGGAAGTAGGAGCAGCAATAAAAACAAGTGACATGACCAAAGTTCCGAAGTCAACTATAAGAAAAATTTTTTGCAAGTGAGATAGTCGAGAGAAAAGTGGGAGAAGAGATGCTGGTACTTCGCGCCAAATTTTTGCCGAGTGGTTTGAAAATAAACTGTTTCCAAAACTATCTCCAAATAATGTTATTGTATTGGATAATGCCTCGTATCACTATGTTGAAATGTAATGAAATAGAACGTAATAAATTGTACTAATTTTTTTACGTACATGTTTCAAGAATTGCTCAGCGAAAAAGATTGAAAACATATTTATATCCCGCTTGTTAGTGTAGGTAAATAAATTTCTAGGACGGTCCTGGAAAGGTTACGGGTAAGGGTCTTCTCGACAGGGTGTTCTATAGGGGGCTGCAGTTTTGGAGTAATTAGCAGTAGGCAAAGTTAATCACGAGGTCGGTTGTAAAAGCACTATATTTCTGGTCGAAGTATACTGCTTATTTTGAGCAATTTAGGAACACCTACGGTTAGAGTTTCCAGGATTAACGGCTTTAAAACACACTTTTGCGCCATATTTAATAGGTGACATATTTTGTGCTTATACTATCCTTATTCGAAAGCGTGCACACTGGTCCAAGGCGATAAGGCCTCGCGACGGCGGCGGTGGCACCGACGCCGACCGCCGATAAAGACGGTGCTGGCGGAGCTGCTGGTTTGCCATTTTCCCAAAGATAAGGAAAGATAAGCGTCTCGGAAATAATATAACAAGGTGGTCGTTCGTGGTGGAAGGGGTATCTGAACGTAAGTGTTAGAACGATGGCGGTTCCAGTTTTATTCGAACTATAGGGTGTGGGAAGATAGTTTCGTCTGAAGCTTTATTAAATAACAACAATAAATCTTAAATTCAGTGATCTGCTTCGAATATTCGGTCTTCTCTTTTTTAATATTTTTTCGTGTCAGAAACATAATTTGGTCGTTACCAAATTCTGTAGAACACGTAACGGGATTACTTGAGTAACATACCATAATATTTTCGCAGCATCATCAAAAAACTTTCTAATCATTTCAAAAATCTTCGAAGTCAAAGAATGAAGAATGAAGATTTGTTAATTTTTGACAAATAATTATTGTGAAATGTTTTCAATTATTCTTATATGAAATTTATGATCAATTAGGATCTTCAATTGTGATTAAAGTAAAATTGTAAAAGAAAATGTCGTTAGAAATTTGATTAGAAAGATATATACTCCCAAACGAATGGTAAAAAATAATTTAAAAACTGTAATTTTATCAAAATAAACTCCAATTTTTGAGAATGTTGTGAAAACTGGTCAATTTAATGAATAAATTGTAAATATTTATTAAAAACTATAAATATAAGTACCCATTGGGATTCCAATGCAAATATCTTCAAAATGTTTCGAGTTGTCTTTAAACCAGAAGATACCTTTTTTTGTAGAGCATTAGGTGCTAGTACAGTCTAGAATGTTATCCGGGTAACGATTAAGCAATTAGGTTATGCTTAAATTTGAAAAAATTGGTAAATTTTATACCTTGTTAAAAACTATTTTTGTTTTGAAATTTCTTTAGTTTCGAAAATTCGGAGTGACTTATAAAAATCCTAGAAATTAACTGTGATTTTTGGAATACAAATTATGAATGACAATTTTATAATTTTTAGAGTCTAGAATACGTATTTCGCTTAGTACGTTTTACCTGACCTTTCGTTTCGGCGAAGCATCAACTTTAATTATTTAAATACGGACTTCAAATTTAATGCCGCCATCTTGTAGAGGAGAAATAATTGTAAAGTCACCGAAATAAAAACTTAATCTTAGCTAACGTAATTTTTCCTAAATTAACCTATTTATTTAAAAATCTAAGTCATTTGAGAACGGCCAACAGAAATGTTTAACAAATTTTAAAATTCACAATTTTTTTCTAATTTACTGCTATTATATGTTAATACTGAACCTAATTAGTTGAGACCCGGAATATTAAAACATATTGAAAAATGCTGCTTCGCTATTGGTCTGCTAATAAAATGAAAATCCATACGCCAACCCTTTTTCTTTTTTTTAGAGGCTGGGAAAAAAGCAGCCGCAATTGGCAACTCGAAAAGCTACATTTTCATTGAAAATCCGGAATTCATGTCGACAACATCAAGATACACTAGGAACCCAGTCATGTGCAATTTTTGATTACCGACGATAACCGCGCTGGCAACGTCGCTTTTTTATTCGAATTTTTGCAACCGATTTCACGCCATATTTTGCTATCGTCGCCGACCAAATTTTCATTCATGCAGATTTACACCTATTTTGCTGTCAATAAAAAAACGGGATGGATAATAATGGTAATATAATAAAAATGATCAGGTTTATCTTTTTTTGTTTCGCTCGGCAGACTATTTAATCGATTTTTAATAGTTTCAGTACATTTGACTTGACGCAGGGAAGTAGGTGTAAATTTTAAGTAACTTTTGCTTGTAATAATAATAATGTTACTTGTTACGCGAATATGAATAATAAGTCACAAATACGTAATGTCAAAATGAACGCACATATATTCTGCTCCTGTTAAAATCATTTGCAGGCTATGTAATTAAAATTGTCAGCTTTTATTAATCTACCACTAATTCTGAATGATAAAATAAATCTTCTATTTCCGCGTAGAAACAAACAAGATTGAATTTTGTCCATTTTCTTTAAAATTCTAAATATTCTTTTTCTTATAAAAATATCTTGCATTCCATTTCATATTTAACTCAATAACAGACGGAACTTGTTTGTTTAGCAGCTGAATGTTACTGAACATACTCAGAAACATTTTTAAAAGCTGAAATCTTTCCCGATTTTTAACTCAGTGGTTGTTTTCCACCCTTCAACTTTTTGTTTTGAAGGAAGGAAGACTAGCCTAACTTTCTGCTTTTAATTAAATCGTTAGCTGATAGATAGATAAGATAGTGCTGCTGCAGCGGTCAGTATATTCAATGCAAGAACGCAACATTCAGAAAAGAACAGGGAAGAAAGGTTAAAGTCATAACGGACCAAATTTAAATTTACTTTAAAAATCATATAAACACATATTATCGATTCTCATGCCAATTTTATAAGACAGCTGCCAAACATCTTGACCAATAAATTTATTTGTTAATTGATTTTTATAAAGCGATTCCGCGATTTGTTGTTAATTCTTCCATTGGATATAAAATTGTCTTCTTATAAGTTATTGTTGTTAACAGTTTGCCACGTTAATTCATAATATCTTATTAATGTCTTAAATTAAAAATAACTGAGTGACGGTAAAAAAACACTGAGTTTGTGTACAGAGTGGTGCAAGGATAAAAAAATATGAGGATATTAATGCCCAATATAACATTAGTATCAAAAGTTTTAGGTGTACTTAGAAATCAAACGGTATACATATATACATAAAATATAATTGCGTTAAGTGCCAATATAAAAATAGGTTTTAAATATTTTAGACAAGCACAAAGTTCATATTTGTTGCAACGATATTGAGCACAACTTTAAGATTTCGATTAGATTCTGGACCATACTAGAATACTGTGAACCCATGATTATTTTAAAATAACTGATAATAAAGTAAAGATTACTAATATATTGATAACCTTACCCGTGTGCAATTTTTACACTGTATATGTATTGTATGTATGTATGTTGAGTGTTCTTTGGTTTTTAAAAGTATTCATTCTAACGGTAGAATTTACCGATGCTGATGTTCAAAGCCAAGATAAAATTTTTGTCTGTGTCGTAAACTAATCTGAAACAAACGAACCAGGAAAGGAATAAATATTTTGAAAAAAACGGACGGTTTATTTCGAGGTCCCCGAAAACCAGTTCACACATCTAAATAATTTAATTGGCAAAATCTTGCCCCGCCATCTTTTGATTTACATTTCGCTTGCGTAGCTCGGATCAGATAGCGGCGTTAGATAAAATATCAGTCCCCATTTCATTTTGGTTGATTTAAAACCGAGCAGCGGATTCCGTTTCAACTGCACGGCGTTCGTTCTTTGTCCGATAAACATCGGACCCCAAATAATTTAAACAATTTTACAATTTATCTCGTCTCCGCTTTTTAGTCATCTCTTCGCCTTTAAAAAATTCAAATATATCTTAGAGATGATAAAAAACAAAAACTGAAGCCGCGAAGGCCGCACCACCGCTCCACAATATTTTAAGTGTTTGATTTGGTGGGAGATTATTCTGAATATATGAGAAAGTTTTGGGTGGACGTTTTAGGAACCGCACGTTGTTGCCGTTAGCAGCTCAAGAAAATTCGCCAAACTTTAGTTGAATAAAATTGAATAGAAAACTATGACTTCAATCTATCATTTAAAGCATAAACACAACGCGCATGACCTAAAACTAGGAAACATACCAACTCTTACCAACTTACCAATTTTGTAAGTGTTTTTATAATTTTATTATGAAATACATATGTTAATAAGATTTATATCGTCCAGTAGAGTAACAAATAACGACAACACCCTAGTCTCCCAAATAAGAATGTTCATTACTAGCAGTCTTTTGTTATTGTAAAATTTGCCTCACTTCTCTATAACGGCGAAGCCATTCCCATTTAGGCCGCAGTCACTGCTGATAACTAGTGAAACCTTTCTTGGTGTCGAGAAGTCTTGATACAGGTTTAAAATTGAGTCTAACATGATAAAATGGTAAACAGTGTCGTTATACACTTTTCCTTTTCTAGTCTTTAACAGTCATCACGTATGAATTTTAGCAAGAGTAAAACTAAAAACTAATCGCTACCATGTAGTAAGAAAATAGCGAAAGACTTTTTCTTGGTATTAATCAGTAACTCTTAGCCAGAAAACTTGACGAAAAAGTCTAAAACGCATGGAAAATCTTGTATTTTTTAATAAGTGCCGAAACAACATATTTCGACCATTATCATAAAACTTTTCCACTGTTAACTCTCGAACGGCGCACTATAAGAAACAATAACCTGTATAGAGTCCTCGTAAATAAGGCAAAATCGATTTAAATTACACAGGACCGCATTACTTGCTTTTAAGCAAACGTTGTGTAGTAAAAAAAGTTTGACGTTGACACTCCTGAATTACCAATAGCAGTAGTAATAATAATAATAATAATAATAATAATAATAATAATGAGATTTTTTTAACTCAATATATACAAAGAAAGGTTTATATGAACTTTAAAAAATCACGATCTTCTACAAGTTAATGAATATCATATTACTCCGAAGCGCTGATTCATCTTCGCAGAGAAACCTTCTTAGTTATTGAACGTTTATCTACCATTATAAAGTAACTTTTATAAATTTGAAAGCTTTCTAGGTAAAAATTCCTGAAGCTCTGCAATTTTTAAAAATGCTCGTAATTCAAAGATTCATTAATTCATATATAGATAAATGTATTATCACGAAAGCTTTCACATCGAATTTGCTTTAAGAATCTTTTTCTACTCCCGTCTGTAAAATGCCTAATTACACACCGATCTAACGTGCCACTTTACCAATTCAGTTTCGTTTCTCACGGATCTGGGCCACTTCGGACATTTTGGGGGTTTTCGGAAATAATTCCTATGGCTTGAATTTTGACGTTTGTCAAAAACTAACGGTCGTAGAAAAAGTATAGTATGCAACACGGTCAATAAACTTTTTAAGTCACTCGTTTACTAAACACTCGCTCTGCTGCGCTCCGCTCGTGTCAAATAAACCCGTGAGTCAAATGCCGTTTACCGCACTTGTTGCATAACATACTATTAAAAATTAGTGCTACCTCTACTATATCATTTTATTTTACTTTCACTATTAAGTTATGGAACGTATCTGTGGAGGAACAAGCAGCCTACTCTTCAAGTTTTAATTAAAAAAAAAAAATAATTTCATAGTCTCGAAAACCTTGATTTTGCACTGAATATTTCATCTACACTTTTACAACAGTTTCTGCTGGTATCATTAACCCATTGACTTAGTTGACAGGTGCAAGTTTAAATCACATCTTAATACATTTTTCTTAATACATCTTCTAAGTGTGCGGCTAAAATATCGATCTGTCAATAATTTCAGTTATTAATAAGAAAAGTGTCAGTGCTGAGCGCTGTAAAAGACAGAGTTCCTCCCTGAACCGAGTCTCGGGGATATCGCATTCGCCAGAAAAGCTGTGGAGGCGAAAATGTGATCTATCTGTCATCGGAGCTAATGACATAATCAAAAAACGCGGCTCGGTGTTAGCCACTTCCCGTTCGCAAGAACACTGCGAAAGGTAGATTTGACACACGCCAAGAGGTTTATCGGCGCCGGCCAAGAATTGAGTTTTAATCTTTCTTTGTTATTGAGCTAATAAATTGAGTTTTTATTGTATCCTAATCCGGAAAATGGCGGTAAATAAGCCTCCGAATGGAATTATTTTACGAACAGAGGATATTTCGTGCAAGGAAAATGCAACATTTTAAAGCATGCGACTGGTTAACATTGTAGTTGAAATGATTTTTATAATAATGATATTTATTGATATCCTCTTAATATTTATGAAAGAAACTCCGAAAAAAGAATAGAGCTTTGACATTAAACGTCAAAATAGAGATGCAAATTCTCATAACCTAAAAATAAGGGCTTGAAAAATAAACTGGTGCTTCACCTTCATCTGTGGGTTTTTCACAAAATTGTCAAAATTGTACAGGCTGCCCCATTTTCGACGTTTTCTTATGGGAAACTTGCTCTACGTTTGAGCCACACACAATTTATATGCGTTTTAGATGCGTGTGTGCGATAAATATTCTTATATATATATATATATATATATATATATATATATATATATATATATATATATATATATATATATTCTCACGTATTGATTCACGGATGGAAAAATGTGATGACACTATATTCCGGGATATCATCCGTTCGCTCGTTGAACTCCGACTGGAATCCTGCATCCGACTGGAATCCTGCAAATCCTGCATCCGACTGGAATCCTGCAAATCCTGCATCCGACTGGAATCCTGCAGACGTTTCGCCAAAATCTCACTTGGCATCTTCAATGCTCGCGCTCCGAAAACACTTCGAAGTGTTGATTGAAGATGCCAAGTGAGATTTTGGCGAAACGTCTGCAGGATTCCAGTCGGATGCAGGATTTGCAGGATTCCAGTCGGAGTTCAACGAGCGAACGGATGATATCCCGGAATATAGTGTCATCATATATATATATATATATATATATATATATATATATATATATATATATATATATATATATATATATATATATATATATATATATATATATATATATATATATATATATATATATATATTTTATATTTCACTTTTCAAAAATAACTTTTTAAAAAATATATTTATTAACTTTAAATTAAAATAAAAATCAAAATGAAATTGGACGTAATAACCTCGTGATGAGAGAATGTTATCAGACCGTTAAAATCAAACTAAAAATGGACATAATAACCTCGTGATGAGAGAATGTTATTAGACCGTTAAAATACAAGTAAAAATGGACATAATAACCTCGTGATGAGAGAATGTTATCAGACCGTTGAAATCAAACTAAAAATGGACATAATAACCTCGTGATGAGAGAATGTTATCAGACAACGTTTTACAATAGAAATTGGTATTTATAATAAATTTATGCTGACGTTGACGGGGTCGACGGCTGCGGATGTTGCGACATATCGTTGACACGACGTTTTCGCAATCGTTGCACTCTTGCAGGTCGGTGGCATTTAACCCATATGGACAATAGGATTTCCGGATATAACAGCTCCCCCATTTAGTAAAAAGGTGGAGCCTAGCTGCGGCTTTTCGTAGACTAATTAAAGCGTAGCTTCTCGGGTAGTTACTTCTGGGTGGATGCTAGTCCGTCTTTTCGGAGTTAGTGATTTGAGTTGCATCGGGAGCAGGGGTCTTCGACTTGGCTTCGGAGGTTGTTGGGGATCGTTACCATCGGCGATGCTGAGTATTGTCGGTTTAGTACTATTTTCATTGCTGCCTTTCGAGACGGTTGATGGGTTTATCCTTGTTCCGGTACGATGGGCTGTCTTCGTTGTTCCCTAGATTTAGGGGTCGGAATCTGCCGCCACTAGTTAGAATACTCGTGTTCTAGCAACGTGAACAGATCCTACTCCGAATTCTTGCCTCTCGAAACGGTGATGGAAGGTTCCTTGTTCCGGCACGACTGGGCTGCGATGGTTCTTCTTTCCGTCTAAGGGATTGGAATCCGCCGTCACTAGTTAGAATACTCGTGTTCTAGCAACGTGAACGGATCCTACCGACTGCGCCAATTTTTATATTTCACTTTTCAAAAATAACTTTTTAAAAAATATATTTATTAACTTTAAATTAAAATAAAAATCAAAATGAAATTGGACGTAATAACCTCGTGATGAGAGAATGTTATCAGACCGTTAAAATCAAACTAAAAATGGACATAATAACCTCGTGATGAGAGAATGTTATTAGACCGTTAAAATACAAGTAAAAATGGACATAATAACCTCGTGATGAGAGAATGTTATCAGACCGTTGAAATCAAACTAAAAATGGACATAATAACCTCGTGATGAGAGAATGTTATCAGACAACGTTTTACAATAGAAATTGGTATTTATAATAAATTTATGCTGACGTTGACGGGGTCGACGGCTGCGGATGTTGCGACATATCGTTGACACGACGTTTTCGCAATCGTTGCACTCTTGCAGGTCGGTGGCATTTAACCCATATGGACAATAGGATTTCCGGATATAACATATATATATATATATATATATATATATATATATATATATATATATATATATATATATATATATATATATATATATATATATATATATATATATATATATATATATATATATATATATATATATATATATATATATATATAAGAATATTTATCGCACACACGAATCTAAAACGCATATAAATTGTGTGTGGCTCAAACGTAGAGCAAGTTTCCCATAAGAAAACGTCGAAAATGGGGCAGCCTGTACAATTTTGACAATTTTGTGAAAAACCCACAGATGAAGGTGAAGCACCAGTTTATTTTTCAAGCCCTTATTTTTAGGTTATGAGAATTTGCATCTCTATTTTGACGTTTAATGTCAAAGCTCTATTCTTTTTTCGGAGTTTCTTTCATAAATATTAAGAGGATATCAATAAATATCATTATTATAAAAATCATTTCAACTACAATGTTAACCAGTCGCATGCTTTAAAATGTTGCAGTTGTAGAATGTTATCTCTCATTATTTAATAATAATATGTATTTTATAATAAATTATTATGCACTTGTGATGTCCAATTTACTATTAACCATTTTCAAGGAATAGCTGAATACGATACTTTGCAATTCGGGGAATCCCAATAAACTTATACACTTCATTTAGTTCTCAGAATGACGCGACGGAGACGAATCGCGCAATATAAATAAATAAAAATATAAATAAATAGATAAATTTCATTGTATTTTTAAAATTATTTCTGTCAATTGACACAAAAAAAAAATAATTGAAAAAAAGTTAGGTCTGTATTTAAGTCCTGAAGACACAAAGAGATGGCAGATTTTTTAAATCGCCAATTTTTCAATTTTTACTCTTAGCTCAGAAACTACAGGTGCCTGATATGATTATACCATTTTTGAAGTATTCAAATGGGAGACTCCGTAATGTTTTGGTAACTCGCCAAAAAAATCATTTTGCAATTTTTACTAAAAATTGATATTTCGATCGAGGGGCCAATAAGGGAAGCAATGTTTATAATAATAATAATATGCTTTATTTGCTTTTGCACTCTACACACTACATTATGTTCAGCATCGTCCCATAGTACATAATAGTGATCAAAAAATAATGTAAAACACAAATAGTTAAAAATTTAACTAACCCAATAGATAACGTTTACATTTAAAGTTTGTGACAAACAGAAATATAATTATTAAAATTTTTAAATGACCCTCACCAATCCAGCAACAAACTCGTCCACTGTGTACGGTGAGATCTCCAGGGTGATTATCTTTACTTCTGCTTTCAATCTTTGAATTGGCAGGCTTGTTATGGGGGGCCGAAGTAAATTAAAGAGCTACAAATATATAGCTTTTATGCCTATCTTTGACAGTTCTCGACCTAACAAAACCTAGACACTGATACAGACACTGCAAGGTCAGAATCCAATATTCCCTGAATAGATCCCACAGCTATTCCAGGGTTTGCGTTTACCGATAATCCTTAGTGCGGTCTTTTGCATTTTAAATACCCGCTCCCAATCAACAGAGCTCCCCCAAAATAGAAGTCCACATGATATTCATGACTGAAAGAGACTAATGTAGGCAGTTCGAGATACATTGAGGGGTGTAATATCTTTCACTAAGCTCATTTATGTGATTCTTCCAGGACAACCGGTTGTCTAGATGTACACCCAGAAATTTTACGGCCGTACGTTCCTTAAGAGAAAAGGTACATATCTCGATCTTATTGAGAGTTTGTTTAATTTTGTTTAATTAATGCACAGTCAGTATAATTATCGAGCAAGGTGGGGGGAGCAAGAATTTCTGTACATAAGAAAAGAAAACCAAAATACTTTTATAATATTAAGCAGATAAGAGAATGTAAAAATCAGTTGAATACACTTTATGTAATGAAAGCCAATGACTGTGGTTATAAAGAATTGTACTGTTTAAAAAAGAAAGAATATGATAATTTGCTAAAAGAAGGTAAAAAAAAGTTATTATGTAAATCGACTAGAAAATTCAGATAACAAATGTAAAAGTGCTTGGGCAATTGTTAACGAAATTAAAGGCAAATCTAATGGGAAAGAAATAAAAATAGAAGGTGATAAGCGTGTTTTAGCAAATAATTTTAACGATTTTTTAATAAACGCAGGACCCGATCTAATAGCGAAACCACATACAAATTTTTTTAGCTCGGATATAGATTTTAATCAGGTAAAAATTTGTCTGGGCACTGTGAACAATGAGGAACTATTTGAAATATTAAAAAAAAACAATAAACATAGTAGCGTGTTTGATGAAGTGTCCAGTAACCTATTAAATTTTGTAATTGTTGCAATTGCTCAACCACTAATTTACATAATTAATAATTCGTAAAGGTGTGGAGTCTTTCCAGAACAACTAAAGCTTGCTGTAGTCATACCAGTTCTAAAAAAAGGGGATTCAAGTCAATTAGTTTACTTTCAACAATCTCGAAAATATTTGAACGTGTTATGTGTAAGTGTATTGTCGAATTTATGAATAAAAATAATTTATTCAATGAATGTCAGCCTGGGTATCTACAGGGAAAATCCACCTTTCCAAATCCAAACCTTTCCTCAGGCCTCTTTCTTCACCTGACAAAAGCATATGATACCCTAGACTACGATATTTTATTCAAGAAACTGTATCAATATGGTATCCTAGGTGATGCTAAAGTGAATGAAATCATATCTAACCGGTAGAATGCAACAAGTAGCCATATGTAGAATATAGAATATGGATAGAATTGTATCTAGCCCTGCTCCTGTGTCATTGGGAATTCCACAGGCAAGTGTCATTGGTTCTATTTTATTTGTACTTTACATAAATAACATAACACAATTACACAATTACAGTAGTAGAAAATTGTAAAATAACGAACTATGCTGACGATACAACTTTGCTATTAGTGCATAATGACATAAATATCTTAAAGAATGCAGCCACGAGCTTTATGACGACAGTTGAAGATTGGTTTAATAAAAATCGATTGGTTGTTAATAATAACGAAACAAATGTAGTACTATTCAAGACGAACAAGAGCAAAATAGCTGAACCAAAGACGATAAACATCAATGACTGTGAAATAGACCTAAGCAATAAGATCAAATTCTTGGGGATGTTCTTGGACAATATGTTAACTTGCGAATTCCACGTTAGTTATGTTGTGGGTAAATAAAACAAGATATGTTATACGTTTCGGGTTCTAAAAAACTACATAGATATAGATACTAAAAAGATGTTATATCATGCTAACTTTGAAAGTCATATTAGATATGGAATTCTACTGTATGGGAGTTGCAGATACATTGAAGAAGAATTTATAGTACAAAAGCGCGCAATCAAAACACTTCTAGGTCTAGAAAGTTCAAAGAAATTAATGTGTTAACAGTAACGGCAGTGTTCAACAGAAGTGCGTACTGTACTTTTTTAAAAATAGATCCTTTTTTACTCCTAATGAATCACAAACTGTTTATGCAATACGCACACAGAATTTTAGTTTTCCTCCCCATCGACTCACAGGGACTGAAAAGGGTGCTTATTACCAGTGCATAAAAATATTCAACAACTTCCCGGAATGGATATAGAAAATTAGAACTGTTAAAATCTTAAAGAATGAAATTTTTAATATTCTATTCAGAATGAACCATACACTATGCAAGAATTTTACACCAAGATCAGGAAATTGTAAATATTGTTATTTAGACGCTACTTAATGTATGTACATATACTTTAAATGAAGATATATTATTATTACTATTATTATAATTATTATTATTATTGAGGTGGTATCGTCCGCATAATGGAATATTTGGAAAGGAGGGTGGAAGTTTGTTTATATATAAAACGAACAATAACTGGCTGAAAGTAGATCCCTGTGGGACACCCGATATGGCTGGTAAGGCTGATGGTAGATTTTTTATGATCAACAAAATCAACAAAACAAAAAATTGGATTAAATTGTATCTCCTGTATAGCCTCCTCCCACTCATGAAGATGATCTAAGATTAGTTTCAATCCATTCCAATAGAGCGTAAAAGTTTAGTTAACATCTAGCTATTTAATCTAATTAATCATGTTTGGTTACCACCAAATTTAGTATATTACGCGAACTTAACCACCAGTTGTTATTTTTTGCTTACTGACGAAAATCTCCCCAATCCTGTAAAACAAATCTTTTCCCCAAAAGGGTAGGAAATAAATAACACGCTACCCACATTCCATCGAACACTTAAGATAAACATAAGCCCCATTTCTCATGTTGATTGATCTCGCACACAGCTCCCCAGGCTCACGGGGGGGCGGCGGACATTCTAACACGTAACTGCACCGGTGCAACGGCGGCGGGCAACGGGGCGGTTCATATCGCCGTCCTTATCTTCCTGCACCAGGAGCCATATTACTTTCTTATCTCGCCGTCTCGTTTCCTACTTCCAGCTCATATCTTCGTCGCTATCGGTTCCTGTACAGCTAGCTACCCGTATACACGCGGGGGTTGGGGGTGGGTGGTGCACGTCGTAACGACGCTGCTCTGGCGTTTTAAAGTACGAAAAATTTCCTATGGAGTTATTATCTGTGTGTCGGCGATCGCATTGGTTGAGCAAAAACAAATTTTCTATACATTATTTTGAAAGGAACTTTCCGATGCAACATGATTTGGTGACGGAAAAACAACAGCAAAATGCTAAAACATCAGTTTCTTGTTGATATATTCATATCCATTTTTTCTTCATTATTTCACCTTTTATATGTCAAATTCTGTATAAGGATTCCATACAAGTCGTAATCTAACCACATCAGCATGCAATTGTCATATTTAAAATCTGTTAATGGCTAATCAGAAATACAAAACAAGGTAATAATTCAATTATTAAGAATAATGTAGGAGTTTAATTAACACATTAAAATTCTCTTTTCATTTTTTTTACTATCTCGGAAAAGTGATTTGGATAAGCTACGTAACGTAACACCGCTTTCAGATTGTGCAATAAACAAATACATTAATACAATAATTAAGTTCCCGAGATTGATGAAAATATTTCTAGCCGGATAACAACGTTTTTCCTTTAATATCTGGACTGTTGAGTATTAGCAGACGTCAAAAAATTGAAACTCAAGATCGCACTTGCTTATACTTTAATGATAATAAAGGTAGATAATATTATGATGTGCATCAACCATAACTTTTTATAATACTAACAAAATTAGTAATGCATCTAATTTTACTTTTAAATTTATTGAAATTTCTCATCATATTACCGAAATCGTATCAGAAATAAAATTTGGTGCTATGGGGGTCAACGGAATCCCATGAATTGTTGCCTTGAAATCAGATCTTTCCCAGCTTTGTGGAAGGAGGAATTGTACCAATTCCCAAGAATACTGATCCGTCCGTATTTGGAAAATTGAGGCCGATAAGCTTATTGCCGATTTTATTCAAAATTCTGGAAAAAGTGGTATACAAACAAATAAATGAATATGTGGCTGTGAATGAGTTGCTTCCAATTCACATAGCACAGCTACTTCCCTATTGCACTTATGTGACAAATTCTGGAGAGCAAGTGGCAAGTCAATAGCGACAGCTTTAGTTCTCCTGGATTTCACAAAGGCCTTCGATACTATTATACGTTAAATTTTCTGCAGTCGTATATGTAACCCCGTTATTTGTAGATATTTTATCGGGGGCGTCCCAAGGCTCAGCATTGGGACGGTTATTATTTTTTATTTATACGGAGGACATCAAAGTGTAATATCATTATTTTTACTCCCAAGAAAAAGAAAATCAATATTAAGTCCAGGATGAAACTATATGTGGACAATAAAGCTATTCAAGTTGTAGTCTGTTAAAAAGCTGGGTCTGTATATTGATGAGAGTACGCAGTTTTTGGATCATGTCGCGCATATCTCGAAACTGTGTTATATGAGTTTGAGATTGCTATATTGCTGAAACACTGTGACCTCTTATCAGCTACAGAAAATTCAGAATACTTGTTGTCGCCTTACTTCTAACTTACGCAAATTTGACCATATGGTTAAAATTAAAAAATATTTTGAAGCATAACCTTCTATGCTCTTTGAAACCTGTGATAAATTCCAGCATTCCTAAATATTTGGATGACAAATCATATCATGATCTGAAAGACACCGAACCATGCTCACCATGCCGTTACATAGAAATGCAAAATTTCGATGTTCTTTTATATATAATGCTTTAATTTTTTTTAACTCTTTAGATGATGATCTCAAATCAAAGTTTCTTGGTCCATGCAAAATTTTTAGCTTTTATTTGAAAAAGCATTTATTTCTTCCCGAGTGAAATAAGTAAATTGTAAAAATACAGTGTAAATTTATACATTAATAAAGTTCTTCTATTTAGATATGGGTTAAATGTTTTAAAGCCAGAATATTATTATTATTATTATTATTATTATTATTATATTATATAGATAAGCTTAATGTAATACCTATTGAATATTAATCGATTTATCCTTCTTCCTTCTTAGGCGTTGCTCAATTAGTCATGAATAGCCCTGTACATCATATCGCGGTTTGACACGTACAAATTGCTTGCCTTGAACCCAATCAGATTTATAACTTTCCCGAACTTATCGTCACGATAAATTCGACAATACTCTCAGCAAGCCGCTCGTTTGTTAACAACCACGCCTTTTTCGTCTTTACTCCAAGCATCGATCTTAATAACTGTATAATGTCAAATAGAAGAACGATTGACTATGTTTTTGAAAATGCTTTTAAGGATAGGAGTAAAACAATATTTTATAACATTAAAAGGTATTTATTTATACGGCTTTCTGAGGTTTCTCCTAAATCGAAAAAGTTTTCAAATTTGATCGGGAGGGGCTATGATGATGATGCAATGATAACCACCTGGACACCCCTTTTAACGTAGCCCATTGTAACCATTCTACGATTTCATTAATACGTTCGCTGATTTCCCAACAAGCCTGCGATGTTCAGTTTTCTTTAATATATCTATGGCAGTAGTTAGTGCACGTAGACATCTATATCCCTAATACTTAATCAACAGAAAAAAAAATTAAGTTTTTATATTACATATTAGAGAGTATCACATCTCATATCGAAACCATGACTTATATTTATTTTATTTTTTATTTTTATATTTATTCCAAATAATGGTATTCAAATTTATACAGTGTGTTAATATATCACTGCTCTTAATTTCTATTATTTGTTTTATTTATCAGTTCAATTTCCACAAATCCTTTTGGCACAATACTGTAAATCAGAATTTCGAACAGGAATGTTTAGCTGGCGATCGAATCAACAAAACGCATTTCGTTATCTAACACTTGAAACAATTCTTATATTTTATGTTTATCTTGAAATAATTACGTTTTTTTAGCTGCGTAGTTAAACACAAAACCAAGTTGCACAACTTTATAAATTCCATAAGAATATCTTGTGAAACTGAGTGGAAGGGGTTTCATGTATGTCCGTTATCTCTTTCGAAAGCCAGAAATAAGTTTTGCAGTCAGGGTGCTGTTCTTATCTTATCTGCCTCTATGGAATATACCGACAGTGTTCAGACTTATCTCGGTATCTCAAGAACGTTCCCCTAGCTGTCCGAAGACTAATCATGCATATCTAGAAACGTCGAGTTGCTCGCTTTGTGCTTGTTTCGAAACTTTACCGTGTGTTTGTCGGAAAAGAGTAAACTAAACTATAGTTGATTTAGCGGGCATTCAAAAATTAACTATATATATTAAATATATTAAAACTGAACTGAAATGTCTACTGGCTTTTGGTTTCAAAGGAGTTTTGAATATCAAAAGAAAGTCTTTGTTTCGCATTAGTTAGTATTTGAAATATTAGCAAAAAAAGTCTAGTCGAGTTTAGTTCCACTAGAGAATAAGTTCTACACAAATTTAGCTATCCCTATCTGCCTTTTCAGCTACAGTAGGATGAACCTAATCGGTCGTGTATCCTACTAACAAAAACATATTAGTAATTAAATGCGAAATAAAACTATGAGCAAATGGATTAAGAAAGTTATAGCAACAATACAAATTTTTGTTCTAATAGTGTAGTGTAGTTGGTAGTTGGTGTGGTTCTAGTGTGTAGTTGGTAAAATACACAATGCGTTTCTTTTGGCAAATAAAAGCGTCAGTTATTCATCATAAGTTTTTAAAGTCTTGATAGAGTAGAAATTAAACAAAAACAAACACCGAAGAATTTAAGATTATGTTTTAGGATTTTATGTATATTTGGGTCCCGGGTTTATATTTATATTGAGTGTCAGTTCTAAACGTTTTTTTTAAATAGATAATATTAACTATCAAGTCGAGTTTCATTGTATATTCAAGCATAAGTTTGTGTTCCTTCCTTCAGTAAAAATTTTACTTACTTACTTCAACCGGTCATCATCATTTTGCGTTCTTGTTTTTTGAATCAAAACTGACCACAGATACTTCCTTCTGTAAAAATTGGTACACTGCAGTGATATTTATTATATTTCTGTTAACCCGTATATTCCCAGCGCCATCTAAGAAACCACTTCATCAATTTATAGACACGCAAGAAACACAGGTTCATCTTTTACCGGAGACAAGCAATTAGCCTCGACAGCTATATTGCTATTACTAATCATGACAAGGAGTAACCGATAAGAACGAACAGGTCACCAAAGGGCAGTGTTCGAAACCTACTTTTTGCGATTTGCGAAAAGTGCTAAAGTACGATTGAAATACATATTCAAAATTTTAATTTTGTATTACGCTATATCACCTAATTTGTCAGTAAACAATATGCCTCGCTTACTGTTTATTTAATTAACCCTTAGATAAGAGATGTGTTCAAAAACTAAGGTGACTTAAGTTTTATCAAAAAGTATTTATTTATCAAAATTAATGGTGTCCCCTTCAAAGTAATCCTACAGATATAATACACTTGTCCGACGTTTTTTTCCAATCCTCTACACTTCTGTAAGCACTTTCTGGTATACCCTTGAGTTCTTGCAGTGATTTTTTCTTTATGTGCCTCAATCGTTCCAAACCTTGTTATTTTTACGGGTTTCTTCAATTTTGGGAACAGGAAAAAGGTGAATATGATTGTGGTTTTGTTTTTGGCCAAAATATTAGACACAAGCAATGATAAGTTAGCAAAATCCATGAATTGTTTTCCAACAATTCCTAATGTTTTCTTCGTATTGCTACTACGACCGTGAGAACTCTTGATGTACTACGTTACGATAATCAAAGAACACAGTAAGCAAAACTTTGACATTTAATCGAACTTGGTTAAATTTTTTCGGTTTTGGCTATTCTGGGTTCTTTTATTGGGACGGCTTGACTTTGATTTCGACGTCATAGCCCATATAGATACACATTATTCCTCTCCAGTTGTTAAGCAGTTTCCGAAGAAATTTTGCTGCTACACGTTTCATGCCCAAAACGTTTTCACCCACTTCTCGAATAATGATTCGACGATTATTCAACATCATGTTTTTCACTTCTTCAAATAACTGATGAAAGAGTTATTGACGTGCTGGGGCGTTCAGAGCGAGATTCGTCATCGGTGTCTTCTCGGCCATCTTGGGGCAGCTTGTACCACTTATATACTTTTTTTTTGCTCGAAGTAGATTCACCATATGCCGTTGTCAACATTTCAAGTGTTTTGCAGCACATTTTTTACACACAATTTTATGCAAATCCTTTGTTCCATTTTTTTTTTCACAGCAGAAAATCGCCGAGCACACAAAACACGTCTAACACTTCTGTCTCACTAAAAAAAGTAAACGTGCAAACTGGCTTTAAACTGTGAATATATGTTGGGGACATGTATATCAACATAACAAAAGAAATATCGAATATCGAATGTACGTAGTCCGCCCAATTACAAAAGTCACCTTACTTTTTGAATACACCTCGTGTAATATAGGCGCTTTCTTAAAATTTTATTTTAAATTGACCGACAATATAAAGAAAAATTATTGTCTCTTTAGATTTACGACGTAGTGGAACTGAAATATCTGTTTGTTTTTTCTTAATTAGAAGTTATAACCTTTTAACAAAAAAAATGTTTTTAGATAAACAGTGCTCATAAAAAATAGGTCTTTCCAAATTTGACAATAAACAATAAAGAGGTTTCGTATCAAATTTATAAACATTTATACTTATATAAAGTAAAGTTAGTAAGTAAAGTCGAGTAAAGTAATGTAAAATTTATTAATGTTCATAGCATACAAAGAATTGCATAAAGAAGTCCGATTTTTTGAAGCAGAAATTCGTGGGCACGGACGCGTAGCCGCTTTAATAGAAGCGCTGCGACCACAAAGCAACAGCACCAGCGCCCATATTCTCTGTCTACAAATTGCGAAATTTCGTATCGAAACAATAGTCACAGGTGTTCGGCTCGGATAACCGAAGAGACCACAACATATGACGCGACGCTTGACTCGTCCCCGGAGTGCCGGACCCTAATTGTCGACACCGTTTTACATACAATGACGCAGGAACGGATTTGATACCAGAAATACAAATGCATCGGAAAAAAAGTCGACAGCTTCACAGTTTATAATAGGGATATCTGCAAAGATTGTTTTTACTTGCACATCTTCACTTAGCAGATGAAAATTGCTAAGTTAACATGAAATACGGCTTTTTAACTGAGATATTTGCATTCCTCTATCTATCTATCTATTTTCATCTATTTTTATGCAAACATTCTAAACTGTTTGTGCGTAAAATTGGTTGCCAATCTTATCAACAAATTTTTCTAAAATTTAATAGCTGTACGTGTCTAATAAGTTGTTACAATCGTCCTAGTTTAACTTTATCCGTATAACATGTAAAACTGATTAATAATTCATTCTAAAAATCTGTCTGTTGGAGTATAATATCCTTCTAAAAGTCTTTCGAGTTCCTAGCTTTCGTCACTAGAATTTCTGAAAATTTATCAGTATCTTCTTCCAAATGATGTGGTCACCAACATCATTCATATGGCTTGGAATTAAGAAAGATTAGAATAACATTTTAGGCTTTTATTCTAATCATATTGGAATTCAAATTCGTGATTATAATTATATACGCAACGTGTTTAATCTGGATTCTCTAGCTTTATTTTTGATGTTCTTAAATTTATTACAGAGTCTCCTGAAATAGAACGGAAAAAGATTCTCGTGCAAACAAAATCTTAAATTTAATAATTTGTAAACTTATTATAATTAAAATCACTAGCTAAGCTTAGGAATATTTTTATATGTTGTAAAAAAAAATTAAATTAATTGAGTTGCTTTTGCTATTTTCAAAGTTCTGGGATTGAGTTTTTACTCATTTTTCTAGGATAATATCTACCGTAATCATCGATCTAAAAAATCATAAAATTCGCCTTGTTGGTGAAAAACTTAAGCTCATTTCGGTCCTGTAAAATCCCAGTGCCGGGGTCCCTAATTGTTCACATGGTTTTACATACAATGCACGACTGCTGCCATACATCGACATCGATTTTTATAAATGTAGCCTGCAGCAGTTCAGATTAGCTATCGACAGTGCCATCTCGACCGCCTCAACAAATAGCTATTGTACGCGTTTGTCTATGCGCCTTGTGAGAATTGCTGGATGATTCTTATTCACTCGACTGATATCTTGGGCGCACTTCTTGTCGTCGATACGACGTTTTTTCTTAAAACCCGGTTGACGGAAGTGCTTTTCGGTCGATTTATTTTGCCAATGCTGTACCTCAATTGTCCAAGTAGAGTATGTATTTATATTAACAATTAGCTGATCCGGCAGACTTCGTACTGCCTCAATCGATAAATAAAAGACCTAAACTTTTGTATAAAATAATCTTAAAACAAAAAATATTCTGAATGATCGCATTGAGAACCTCGAACTCGTTATTTTTCGCAGCGAATATGGCTCGTTCACCCAGCCAATTATGGTGGTTGGGAAAACACGCTGAATAAGCCCCTCTTTTGAGTCTTCGCACATTTGATTGACTGCGACGACCTAAGTCATGTCGTCTTCTCCTCGGTATCGTAAATTATAATCAATTAATCCATTTGAGATGCCAAGAGTTCACAGCATTCCATGCATATGCGGCAAAGAATACATTGGAGAAACCGGACAAAAAATATCAACTAGGCTCAAAGAACGCGAAAGAGCCTTGCGACTAAGACAAATAAACTCATAAGTTGTTGCCGAACACAATCATGAAACCGGACATAAAATTTTATTCGATAAAACTAAAATTCTTGCATGTAATCAATTCTTCTACCGACCGACAGTCTATAGAAATCTGTAAACGTACTAACAATCTTAACCGCGGCTCAGGTCTCTACCTGTCATCAATATGGGAATCAGTTATCCGAGACGGTGTTTATGCCCCTCATTTAGCTCCGCCCCGGCCCCTCAAACAATATATAAGCGTGTACAGAGTAAAATGCGAGCCAGTTTCAGTCAAGCTCTGAAGAAGCCAACAGGATGATTGGCGAAACGTCAGCGCGTTCGACTCAGCAAAAACCGACGCAGGAGGAATCCAGAAGTTTTTTAAAAAGTATTGCAGTAGCCTATGGAAATTTCTTTGAGAAAAATATAATTAATCAAAGTGAAAAAATTTCTCGCTCACTCGGCAGTAAAGTGTCACAATCACAAAATATCAAAAAAGAGAGAGTACATTATTTGGAATGTCACTGTCACAAAGGATCACCAAAGTAAAGAATGTTTTCGCGAGCTCATAGATATCGTACTACTCCCGTCTGTAAAATACCTAATTACGCACCGATCTAGCATGCGGGAAGCGTCACTTTACCACGTCAGTTTCGTTTCCCATGAATTTCCGGCATTTTACCGCATGGGTTTGGAAGCAATCGAATGTTTTCGCATTGAACTTCGACGTTTGTCAATTCTGGCAGTCATGTCAGTGAATGTATTCGTGTATTGCGAAAATGTACGCAAAAACTAACGGTCGTAGAAAAAGTATAGTATGCAACACGTTCATTAAACTTTTTAACTCACTCGTTTATTAAACACTCACTCCGCTCGTGTCAAATAAACTCTTGTTGCATAATATACTATTACCTGTATTCAGCATAGTTTAAAAAAAGTGTTCTAAAATATGAAACAAAATCTATGCAATGTGGTTTTCCTCTTCCCAGTGGCGTCACACCGGAAACAGCGGCCAACTGCGGGACCGAATTCCATAGATGTATCTTCGAGTTCTCGCGAGCAAAATATCAAATGATATTGTTTATATACAGAGTGGTTTATAAACTGATTTAATTTTATATATGGGATTTAAATGGGAGTATTTGAGCACTCGCGTTTTTTTTGTAGCAATAAAATGATTTTTGGTTTGGAAATGTATTTGAACATTTTTTATCCATCAACTTATTTTTTTATTAAAAAAGTTTTAATACGTGAGTTTTCGCATTACATCTACGACGTAGTGAACTGAAATATCTGTGATGTTTTTTAAAATTAGAAATTATAACATTCGAACCAAAAACATATTTTTAGATAAACAGTGCTCATAAAAAATAGATCTTTCCAAATACGAAAAAAAAAACGAATCAGTTTAGATTAGCTAACGACAGCGCCATCTCGACCGCCTCAACAAATAGCTATTGTACGCGTTTGTCTATGCCTCTTGTGAGAATTCCTGGATGATTCTTATTACTATTATTTTATCTCATTCTTGGCTGTGCCAGATGTCTGACTTTCTTAACCCTTTTGCTACCAAATTTTTAAAAAGCAGTAAAGCCTTTTATTATTATTATTATTATTATTATTATTATTATTATTATTATTATTATTATTATTATTATTATTATTATTTAGATCTGACCCACCATCATCATCATCACCCAGAAAGTAAGCAAATGTCGGTGACCTTACGTACACATTATCTTTATTTTGTCGATTTTAAATTAAGAAAAACTTTAATCGACTTCATTTAAATCTTGATACGGAAGTATTTCCACCGTTTAAATTAACAAAACTACGTTAATTGAAAACTCAATTTCATCTATAAAATATTTTAAGATAGCATGCTTCAAAAAGAACTTATCAAAAAACCAACAGAGTATTATTGTACGAACTACGGAATTATTTTCAAGTTTATCTTGTGGCGTGTGTAATAAAAATAATTTTAAAAAATGTGAATTATTTAAATTTTAAGTTAAAAGCTTACATGATAAAAATTTGAACGAAGTATACAAAAAGTTTATTTCCTTTCAAAGTGTGATTTTTACAAAACTTGCGCAGGCATGATGACAATGGGTCTCGTGTGGGAAGGGCTTCTGGTTATTCATTTTTTAAATATTAATGTTATTCATAGAAAAATTAGCTTCTTTCTCTTTCCGAATTTTCTAAATATCAAATTAATCAAATTTGTTGAAAACCCCAGTTTTTGCATAGTTACTAAAATGCGGTTTGACATTAGGTGGATGATTGGTTTGCTGTACACACGACACCGCAGCTAAAACGTTTTTCTAAAAACAAGTGTCAAAGAAGATGGATAACCGGACCGTAATCTCAAAATCTCAGATGTTATTCTGCGTCTGACTCTGAAAGAAGAAGAAGAGGTGTAGATTTATTAAGTCTCCATTCCAAATATCTGATTCTCTCTTCGGATAAATGATTATTTAGCTATCCGATAAAGTGAAGAATTTATAATGGATTCTAATTAAAATTTAATGAAATATGCAAAAGGTGGACATCTATGAGAAGCTTATCGATGTCGTTTCTACGGCAGTGATAAATGTAGAAGATGAAATGCAGGGCCGTAATAGTAAATGAGGCATGAACGCGATTGAAGAGCTTTTATATTACCTTTATAGCAACCGGCGCCGGTTAAAAATTGCATTGGCAAATTTCCCGAGAAGTTATAAAAACTTGAAGCTATATTTTCTTCAAGTAATTTTTTATAAATAATCTTACAGAATTAGAGATTTAAATTTGTCTTAGCTTCTCGCTCAGACAGTATCTTTTAACACTGTCATTGAAAATAAAAATTCGCATTTTTTTAATACAGTAAAGTATAATTTTACACCTGAAAATGGAAGAATGGTTTTTAGAAAATATATTATGATGTATATTTTATGTTTTAAAATAATCCTTAGAATTTTACCACCCTGCATGTTAAAAGTTATGACGTTTAGAAACGTAGAAAAAGTATAGTACGCACTTGTTGCATAATATACTATTTTCTACTCCCTTCTGTAAAATTATACATTAATTATACACTGATCTAGCGTGCGGAAACTGTCCTTTTACCACGTCAGTTTCGTTTCCCACCGATCCGAGCTGCTTCGGACATTTCCGGGATATTACCACGGGGGTTTGGAAGCAATCGGATGTTTTCATGTCAGTGAATGTTGAAAAATGAAAAACTGACGGTCGTAGAAAAAGTATAGTACGCAACACATTTGGTAATAATATATTATTCAACAAGTGCGGTAAACGACATTTGACTCACGAGTGACACGAGCGGAGCGAGTGTTTAATAAACGAGTGAGTAAAAAAGTTTACCGAACGTGTTGCATACTATACTTTTTCTACGGCCGTTAGTTTTTGGGTACATTTTCGCAAAACAACACGAATACATTCACTGACATGACCGTCAGAATTGACAAACGTCAAAATTCAAAGCGTGGGAAATATTTCCGAAAACATCCGATTGCTCCCAACTCCGTGCGCTAAAATCCCGGAAATGTCCGAAGTGGCTCGGATTCATGGGAAAGGAAACTGTCGTGGTATTTTACAGACGGGAGTAGGAAAACTTTTTAAATCACTCGCCAAATAATCTCGTGACTCAAACGCAGTTTACCACACTTGTTGCATAATAGACTATTATAGTGATGTTTTTTCTTAAAATAAATACAAAAATTATACCCACACATGCCGATAAAATATTATGACAAAACCAACATAGAAGCTAAGAAAAGAAGTAAAATTAATTTTTGGCATTGACTCGTCGAATCGCTTGTCTAATAAAAAAAGAATTAATTAAAATTAGTGCTAGTGCTACTTGTGAATGAGACGTTGTCAATGGACAATCATATCGATAGTAGTTATAGTGAAATTAGTTAGTTGTTTAATTAAGATTTTCATTATTTCATTACCTTTAGGGACAAACGGTTTGAGAACAATCATTTTTTAAAACGCTAAGGAGGCGGAACTAAACTTTTTCATAGGTATAAAACTCGCCACTAATGTTTCACTTACCGGCAGTGGTCGTATCAATTCAGCGAACCTGTAACATGGGTTGCCCTAATTGGGTATCATTATAAGAGCAATATTGTCAAATTCTGTTAGAAAAGCTGCAAATGTTAAGAATTTATACTGTGCCATAATTATTCGCCAGACCATTACTCAGGCTCGCGTGTTAAACCGGCCCCCGTAATAGTTACAAGCGCTCGGAATAATTGGAGTGTTTGTAAACTACTTAGAGACCTGTTAAGTCGGAAACTACCTGTTTGGACACCGCTAAAAGCCTGTTGTTCGATTTGTATTAGTCGCCGATTCTCGTACCCACGGCTAGCCGCGATTAATAGATAATTATTATGGTTAGCCATGTATCCCCGTCATCCTAATCGAATTATGAAATTTTAGCACCTTGTTGAATTGTTATTTATTTTTGGGGCCGATCAAACGAACCCAAAACAGCCAGTTGCGATATAAATTATGACAAAAATGTATAACGTCTTTTAATATAATGCCAAGAAACTTGAATAAAGTTGCTTAGTTCCATTTTATACGACTAGATCCTTGGCGGTTCGACATTTTCTTGCTTTAATTTTGATACTTTTCTTTTCTACTTCTAATTTTAACTTTAAGCAAATTCATTTTTAATTTTACATAAAATCTGCCGAAATACATCTTTCCAACAATAAGAACGTGATTGCTAAATTGATTATGGTACCTATAATATACTAGTAACTACACCAGGAAACATTCTTCGTTGACAACTAAACAAAAAGTATAACCAACAGTCAAACATATTGAACCCTTATTAAAACTTTATTTTTATTGTCTTCGTGTATCACTTATTTTATGCACGTATATATTATTTAAAATAAAAGTTATATTAAATAGAATAACTTTACAAATCTATGACGTAATTGAGAAACAAAATTAAATTTTTTATTTTTATTCGAGCCTATTTTAAAATTACAACTGTGTAATTAGGAACAGCAATATATGAAAAGAGAAAAATATAATATTTATAATAATTGTAGAGACCAGCGACAAGTGGTCCACAGACCTCAAAGAAGTGACAGCACATTACACGGTCATTTGTAAAATTGATGATTTTGTCATTAAGTAAATGCTACCCGGTAAATGTACGCAACATTACTTCAGTTTTTAACATCAGATTTTACTTCATCGACGTTCATTCCACACGTAGTTGCGGAGCTGTGAATTGTCTTACGAAAAGTTTATCTGGTGCGGGTATTAGAGGATGGAACATGGAAGTTTTGGAAGTCAGGTAGGAAGAATTAATTGTAGAGTTGATGATTTTGTGGATACGTTTCATGTTCCTCTGGATTCCTCTATATGAAAAGGTTGACAAGTTAACTTATTTGAATAGGAAAGAACTTTCGAAAGTAACATATGTCGTATTAAAAAAATTGGTTTAACCATTTCCATTAACCCTGCTAGGTATATCAGTTGGACCTCGAACAATAAAATCCTCCCCGGTAAATGTACATACGGTATGGCGTGCGACATTACTTCATTTTTAAAAATCATATCGCCAACATTCGTTCTACACTCAGTTGGGATAGCCACCCTGTATAAAAAGCGACATGTAGAAGTTTGAGTGGTTCGAGAAATTTAACTTTCGATTTTCAGCGAAAATACTTTGATCAAACTATATATTATATAATATAAATAAACTGACCGATTGTTTTCTTGGCCCCCAAAAATGCAAGATAATGGAGAAATAATAATTATTTGCATAAAAACTTAAAAAGTTTATTCTAAATCCATAATATTCCAAACATACATCTCGTTTAAATGGTGACCGACAAAAAAATACTACAAAAACACTTCGTTCTGTCGCTATCTTTTATGTACATACAGCTACCAATTCGCCCGGGATAACACTACGTTTTTGTCAGATTAATCTTCACAGAAAATGCATTCATACTTCATATCTCTCTAATGAAGATCGTTTTTCACGCTTTTCTATCTCCCTAATACCAGAAACCTTCTCTCTCTCTCGCTCTCTGTCCCAACCTCCGTCTCTCCCGTTAGTTTAATCTGAATCAATATTGAAAAATTACGAGACGATAAAGCAAGAGGGAGCTGACGACGGTACGTCATCTATTTCATTTCATCTTTCGGCTTAATTGAAAACGATAAACTCGGTCGCTGCCGTAGATGCAGCCAAAGATACTATTTAGAAGCGATTTCGCGCCACGGATCGTTGATAACGGCTTTTTGTTACATCAGAAATATGTATATGTAAGGCAAAAACGAAAAATTATTTTGATATAATAGTTAATATCAATAATTATTTAAATAATTAAAAATTAGTAATTAATACAAGTTGTTTTTGAAATACTTGACGGAACCACAGCGTAGTTATCTCTCTCCCACAGCGGTGAGGCAAGGGACGGAATTAATATTTTTGTTGATTTTTATTTTTAAAAATTGTTTTCCTTAAATTACGTAATTATTACCACGTTACACAAAAAAGTGAGAACACTCTATAACTTTTAAACTGCTTAAGATAGCGATTTGAAATTTAGAAGGGTTATAGGCGGAATGTCCAATTTTTTGACAATATGTAGTCATTTCCGGTTTGAGCGGAAACGACAGTAACTTTCGAATTTTAAATTGCACAACCTATTTTTTTTTGCATTTTTGAATTCAGGAGATCATTCTACGTAGGATAGGTTTTTCTCTTTTTTTTTTAATTTTTATTTAATTTTTGAAAATTGTGTCTAGGAGTCTGTGGCCAAAACAAATACTATTTACCGGGTCACCTGATCATGGGAAAGATTGTACTTAATAGCACTTAATATATAATTTTTTAGGATAACCTAGTTTTTTTATATAGCACCCTAGTGGAAACAAAAACTTTTTAAAACCGGTAATTTTTTTTTGCAACATTTTGACACCAAAATTTTCAAAATCCGTTAAAAAATAAATTCACAGTAAGGAAAAAACCAAATAAGTAATAGTATATTATGCAACAAGTGCGGTAAACGGCATTTGACCCACGAGTTTTTAATAAACGAGTGATTTAAAAAGTTTTACCGAACGTGTTGCATACTATACTTTTTCTACGATGGTTAGTTTTTGGGTACATTTTCGCAAAACAACACAAATACATTCACTGACGTGACCGTCAGAATTGACAAACGTCAAAATTCAAAGCGTGGGAAATATCTCCGAAAACATCCGATTGCTCCCAAATCCGTGCTGTAAAATCCCGGAAATGTCCGAAGTGGCTCGGATTCATAGGAAACGGAACTGACGTGGTAAAATGACGCTTCCCGCAAGCTAGATCGGTAGATAATTAGGTATTTTACAGGCGGGAGTAGAAAAATATATTTTTATATAAACAAAATATAACTTAGGTGGCTTAATTGTCAAGTCGGTAATATTAAAAATGCAGAAGAAACTCTCGAGAAGCTCATGCAGTGGAAAGAAAAAGATAGATTAGTATTTAAAAAAAAAATAAAATTCTGAGATTCAACGATTAGAATTTTTTGTTGAAAGTATGTTATTATGGTAAAAAGTTGTTGATATGCTTTCTGGGTCAAATAGTTGCCGATTTAGATTAGATTCCAGTTAAAATGCGGTTTTTGACCAGAAAGAGGACATTTCGGTACAATACAGTCAAAGAGATAAGATCTATACAAAATCCTTCAAAAATTACAGTTAAGTCTTCTTTCTGTGCTTATCGTATATATTTATTGTAGCTGATTGACGCCCTGATGAGTTCCACGCTGTATAAAGAGTGAAAAGAATAATAGAGATCATTAATATTATACTTTAAACATTTTAACCAATTTTGTTGTTGTAAACTCAGAAGGAATGATCTATGTTTAAAACTATCAATGCTGGTAGGGCAGTAATTAAAATTACAAACTTTTCTCCTCTTATTGAATTTTAAATGTTTTATAATCCAAGGAACAACAAACATATAGGTATTATTAACACATAATCTTCGGATCTATATACTTTTTCCGTTAAGAAATCAACTACTTGAGATTAATCTGGCAATTAAAAGGCCATTTTGAAAGCAGACATTATACTCTTACTAGAACTTATTCACGTGAAATGTAAAATTGTAAGCATATTCTACACTATACTCTTTGTTTTGGTTCAATTTTTGAATGGTTCTAAATTTGCACATATGCAACACAATCAAATGTGCGTGTTGGAGTCGTCCTAGAACCAAAACTAACCGAAACAAAGTTTTTAGTTCACTTACTGAGTTGTGATAAGTTCTTTAATTGTCCTTATAGGAATTATACACTAATCATGGGCAAGGTGTCACCATAAAATATCAGCTTCATTAAATACTGCCGCCAGCCAGTACTTTAGTCACGGGTTGGGAGCGATGGGATATTTAAAACTTAGATGGTATTTTTGCGTTTATCATTTCTGATAATTCTGTATTCCCCAATTGTTACTATATTCCTGCTGTTTGCAAAAAAGTTACATTTGTAGGAAAAGTTTAGTGTTCAATACGATTATAAATTTCTTCATACCATTCAAATCAAACTCGTGACTAAAATGTCCTATATAAAACTTTTTACATTATATATTCCTCGGGTTGACCTTCAATTAATTCTTATTTTACTGTCGATTCTTTTTTCCATTTGGTTATGTTATGACTACAATCTCTCCGCTTATTGCTCGCTTCTTCTAAGTCCTGTTTGACAATTTACGCGCTAACTAATCTGCTGCTTTCTCACTTTTTTCTACCAAGATTTTTTACAGTCGTAATCAGTCTAAAATTTTCTGAGGTTTTCACAGACATGAAGATCCACCAGATCAATTATTGACGCTTCTCCGAAAATTCGATCGTATATTTTTAGTCAAGATGACGAAGGTGTGCCGATTTCATGCGGATAGAATTCGCAGATCAATTTTAGATTCGAAACGATTTATAACTTCCTCCTATATACCAGCGTCGGGACCCGATACCATCTATGGATCACGCTACATTAGCATAAAGACATTGATTTATAATTATGACACTCATCGTTTACGGTATATCGCAACGCTTTTTGGCATTTTTTTATGAATTAGGGGAAATTTGGATTATAATTTTGCGCGTTTTTTTTATATATAAGAGCCCATTAGTTGAACATAGATGCGAGCTGCCAAAAATTTTCGACGGTCGTATAAAAATACGAACTTCATCGGCTAATGCATTTTCCTATTGATTTTGGAATAGAGTAGTGAAACATAACTTTCTAGCGATCAAACAATTTTTATATAGAATTAATAAGAATTAATGTCCCAGATGAGAAATTTTTATTTTTATAAATAAAAATGTTGTGGGAAAATATTCTTCAATAAAACAATAAAATCAATAGTATATGATTATGGAACGTATTATTTTTACACCAAGTAGAGAAAAATTGTATACTTTAGAATGAATCTGTACACCACATTTCAAATCAAAATTTGTACAAAAAAAGTCAATTGGTAGAAAAATTGGATCCAGTCCGAAGTAATCGAAAAAATAAATGTTATTTAGATATTTTAACCAATCAACTGAAATTAATAATCTGAGCTACTAATTGTAGGACACCCGATATAGCAATATAATTAATATACCGACCGATATTTACCGACATTTGACTGTTCATTTTTGATTTAATTCAATTTCTGTTACAAACATCTACGGTTTCAATGATAAGATGTTGCGATACGTATTTCGTTATTTTCATTTTATATAAAATAACTGTTGTCTAATAATATGTCATGGTATATAATACGTCTTCTTTTTAGTGTCCTATCGAATACATGCAAAATAAACATGTAGGCAAATCTATGATGCTCAGAGCATGTTATTTTTCCAGTTTTTGTAGCAAGTGTTGATTTTACTTTTAGTTTTTAGTTTCTTTATTGACAGGTTATTCCCTATTTTGCTCATGTTTTCATTTACTAATTTTTTTTATTGCTTGTTTCCTTCAACTTTGACAAGATTTGTGAATGAGCGTTATTTCCTTTGATTAAAGTTTCGAAAAAAAAAACAACTGTATGTGATTAAATTAGTTACGTCATGGCTATGAAAAAATTGCTTAACAGAAATCAGACAGCTGGTTTTTGCACGCAGCAAAAATTTGCAATTGTTATTTTTTAAATATCTTTCATTTCATAATTTATTCATTTGTAAGAATTCCAATTCTTAATCGCAGACGGCTATAGAACAGAAAAATCTTATTACTGAAATTGCGTTCCTCGTGGGGCTAATTTTCCGTCCAAAAATGCGGTCACTCGTCGAATTTCTATTCTTCGACCGCGTTTCCCTATCGACATATCAATGAAGAAGAAAAGCGAAATGTTTAAATATGTTTAAAGTTAATCTCCAAGGAGGATCAGTAGGCAATACAAAAGAACAAAAGCGCAACAGTATGTGCAGGTATTGCATTTCGAAGATGCACACCTCAGATAAAGTTTTCAATGAATATAATTAACTCGTCCCGAATACGAATGTTTAAATGCGAGATTATTCGCGTCGGCTTAATAGGATATTCTTAAAACAGCGAATTAAAAAAGATTCGAGAAATCCCTCACCGATTGCACAGTGTAAAAGTACCGAAAAATGTCAACCTAAAACGTTAGTTCGAGAAATTCAGCGACCAGCGGTTTAACTAAATTTTTCCTTCAAATTATCAAATCACCAACAGATAAAACAGTTTCAATTGATAAGAACACAAAACAATCCCTAAAAACGTAGGATTAAGTCATTCACACTAATCCGCTAGATTCTCTTTAAACAGTTGGTACCGTGCGTTCAATTTATCTTGATAACTTTTTAATTGGCTGTAACTTTTTTGTTTCTATAGAGATATCGAGGTAAACAAAGAATAAAATGTAGGGTTAGTACACAAGTTTTTGTCCAAGTGACGTATAAAACAAAACACAATCAATTTTCTGACATATAAGAATATATCATATTTTTTTATATATGATATATGTGTTTAATAGAACATCTTATTCCGATTACTTTATATTTTAGTTTACTCGTTTTTGACATATCGGGAAAAGTAGGAACTATGGATTGGTCAGCCAACAGCCCCGACTTAACTTTAATGGATTTTTTCTTTTGGCGGCACATAAAAAATCACGTTCACAAAACTTTTTGTAATGATGTCGTGGAACTTCGACAAAAGATTCCAGAGGTAGTCAATCAGTTAAGAGACCATCCGGAAACGTTACTAAACACAAGACATCATAAAATTAGAGAAATGTATTCAGGAAAATGGTGGTCAAATACAGTATTTAGAATAGTTAAATAATTTTTTACTTTAGTGTGTCTTGTCATTTTTAGTTTTATAAATAGTTATTGTTGTCGAGTTGTCAAAAACGAGTGGATTAAAATATAAAGTGTGTTACATAATTGTAATCGGAATAAAATATACAGGGTTTTCCATTTAAAAAAAAAAAGATATAGGCTTATATGTCAGAAAATTAATAGTGTTTTGTTTTATACATCACTTGGGAAATAACTTGTCTACTAAACCTAAACCCTACATGTTGTTTTTTTATTTACCTAAAAACAAAAAAAGCTACAATCAATTAAAAGGTTATCAAGATAAATTGAGCGCAATTGTCGGCGCTAGATTGAGAAGGAACAAACCATTTTCAGAAAGTCTTGAGGTGCTGTCTGAATAACCTTTGATTTCATATTAAAGGTTAGTTTTATTCCCAGGATGGTTTGCAACTTATGCCATAAATACTGCGCTCGTCAAACTCAAAATTTGGCTTTGATATGTTAACGGCAATTTGATAATATGAAGATACGCTGAACTCCTTTGTCAATCACCTTAATTCACTTAGTAACTGCATCAAAATTACGATTCAGAAGAAAAGAAACTCCCGTCTGTCGTTTTTAGATGTCCTTGTCACTAGAAGTAGTGAATCGATCATCTGTCCAAACATTCTGGAGCAGAGAAACTTGGAATAACTAAAATATGTCTTGTTAGTTTATATCAGAATGTGTTTTATCTATCTCAGCCTTTGTGTAGCTCGATCGAAAAGACATTTGAAATTCTTACTATACAATCTTAATGACCACGGACCAAACGACCGTATACCTTTGACCAACGTATTGTATCCATAAGCGGCAATAACACATTATTGGCTCTGTTATCATTTTTATCATATTTACGGCAACAATCTATTAATTAAGCGACACATTTTTACACCCAAAACTATTATTCATCGACAGAACAATTTGTTTTGTGTTTCGATTAACCGGTACGTTTTTCCTTTATTGTTATTCAATATTTCTTGAGTGAAATTCGTGCACAGAACAATTTGTTTTTTGTTTCGATTTGAAACCGGTAAGTTTTTCCTTTAATGCTGAATCTTCAGATGAATCCGTAAAGGCACTGAATCGCGTACTATAACCAAACGAACTATTTTAAAAAATATCAACGTAAAAAAAAACAACACCAACATGAACCTCATGGGAAACCAATGCAACCGGTCCCAATTTTACTTGGAATCAACAGAGGGCTCATTGAATTGTAAAATCGCCCATTAAGCAATCCGAACCGCATGATCAAATATGGCAGTCTAGTGCAAACAATAGAAAATCATTTATGTGACGAGTTTTGAAGTGTTCAAATCCATTTTTGCAGCGTTCTATTTTGTGTCTTAGTTGTTTTGAGATGGAGAGTCATTGTTAAAAGAAATTCTTACAAAAAATACCGATATTGGTGGAAGAGAATTTTTGTTGATATTAGATGAATCTACAATTAGTAGATGGTTTAGATATATATTTTAAAACATGGATAGTTTAGACTATTCGATTAATAGAGTGCAAGTGGCCTCAACTAATAGCTTCTCCAGACAGATTATTGTTTTATGAGCGTTGGAAATTAAGTGCCCATATTTATTAAAAACAAATCATATTGTGAACATTTACGAATATCTTAAATTGAATAGTTGATGAATTATCAAGTCCAGATTCAAATATTTGTATCAAATCTGCAATATTGAGATTTTGTTTTATATTGTTTAAACCAAGAATTTATCCAAATTGGGAATTTTGGCAAAAAAAATTAAAAATTGCTGAAATAATGCGTGAACTCATGTGTAAATTCTTCACCAATGAAATGGGAGTTGCCGAAGTTACTCATTATTGCATTTGTAACGGAGTTGGCAATAGTAGACCTATGATCCAATCTAAACAAAAACATGAATTGAATATTGCAACTTGATTCAAAATAGATTTTAAAAAATAAAGTATTTTTTTTATTAAAACAATTGTTTCGTTTTTTAGGTCTAGCTTTTACAGTTTTTTTTACAGTTGTGTCTTATATCATTGTAACTTGTGTGTAGTGGTTCTCTTCTTCTTCTTAAGTTTCTTCGTTTCTGCCTTGAGCAATTTGCCAGCTAATTAGGTGTGTGTAATGGTTCCAGTTTGATAAATAGACATCATATTAATCTTATTTTATCTTATTATAAAAAAAAATTATTCTTTACAGCTCACACATTTGTTGATTAATATTTTAAAATCGGTTTTTAATAAGTACAAATTTTAAAATGACATGCCAAATCTTTAAAGTGTGGATTCAGTCTTTATACTTTTATAAAGGTGGGGGTGGGGATCAACTGATTAAAGCAACTTAATGCTGTGGTAGTCCTTTATGCTTTCAAATATTAACAAATGAAGCATGTATTTCCATTTGTTAATGAGAGTCAACTCATCCATTGGTAAGTCCGTTTGAGTAAATTGTCCAGTAGGTTGCTCCTTATCTTTTCCAAAACATCGTTTTTCGTAGCAAAAAATCTTATTCGATTCGCGGTTTTCACAACCAACCACAATCCTTGTCCAGAAATGGACTCGGGCGAAATTCTGAATACGTACTCAAATCATAACTCAAAAGGAGGTAAAAAAAGGAGACATGCCAGTGTCGAAAGTTTGGACAAAGATGAAAATGTGATTCTGCTCGTAAGTTAGTAACTTTTAAGCTTAAGCTCCATGTTTGCCGCAAAATGTTGCAAGATTTACCACAAAGAACATCTATGCATTAAAAGTTTAATTAGTTTGAAGTATATGTCTCTTCCAGTAATGACTTTTTATAGGCGATTATCTCAAAATGACATTTTTCCATTTTCGCCGCTGTGGTTCTCAACAGGCGATATGTCCCCCTTATTATTTTGCACAGCCGTTTGGTCGATTTAAAAAAAAGAACCTGGAACTGGCATGCCGTGTATCACGACTGGGGAAATATTTGCATATCTTTGCATTAGCATAACAAGGTAATCGAGCCAAAACACGGAAGTTTCTAAATCTAGAGCAGATTAAAAAATTTAACTTTAGTTTGTAAAATTCATTTTTCCAAACGAGTGCGGTACAAAATTGAAATTATTATTTTCATTCAACCTCTTAGTTAAGCGACGTTGTGGTTTGTCGTTTTTCGTTTAAGTTATAATTGGACGTCTGTTTTTTACCCGGGTTCCAGATATACGATATTTTCTTTTTTTTATTTCTAGATATCTTCTCGGTCGTACGTCACTGACTTTTTCATTTATCAAATCTAAGAAATGCCCTTATATCTGACGAAGTTAATGCACTTGAGCCTATCTAACGCGCATTATCTCGAGAGAAGACCAATCTAACAGCACTGGCGCCTGACTGCCGTATTCACAGACCATCCTTTTGTAAAAGAACACTCTCCGTCCGATATTAATCTGATCAATTAGTACATAAATATAAATTACTTAACAAATAAGCGATGTGTCGAGCATTCAGTGTTTTGCTGAATGTACGGGTGTAGTTGCCAAAAATATTGAAGATTGATTGAAGTAAGTAATTAACCATAGATTTACATTTATATTTAGAATGCGCCCATTAAATTTAGTTTGTTGTTTGGTTGATAAACAAATATCAAATTAAAGTAAAAGAACTTTTTCAAGTCTCTTTGCTGTGGTATCGAGGATTTTTGGTATCGTTACTTTTAGAACAATTCCATGTTAATAATTTCGTCGGAATAACGCTATTAAATATAAACAATTATCTAGTATAGTTATTTTTGTCTCAAGGGTAATTCAAGCCGTCACACATGGACACGTGTGTGTGTGTGTGTGTGAGGTTTTTTACTTGAAACTTTTAATCTTAAAAGGCTAGAAATGATTTTTAAACACAGTTATATTGTACAAAGAGCCAACGTCTTAAATTAAAAAAAAAATTGTTACTTTACATGATTTAAACCATATACAGGGCAACCCAACAATATGGTGCGTTTTACAAAAACCTATTTTTTTTATATGTATACATTGCTTAAATATCATCTAAATTTTTCGTCTTGAATGTTTTGGAAAGAAGGAGCTTTCAATTTTATTATAAAAACATATATATTTTTTAAAACAGTAAAAAACAGTAAAAAATTTACTCAAATATTTTCGTAGAATTTTCATAAGTTTAGTCATTTTTGAAAAAGCCAGTAGGTATTTCACCACATAAAAATTGTCACCTCCCACATTTTATAAACAATTACGATGGTTGACAAATTTAGCTATTAGGCTATTAAAAAAAAATATTCTTTTATTTATTTATTTTTTTAACCTAATAATACCTTTTTGTTAACTTTGCGGTGACTAAAATATTTAATGCTTCTTCCTTACTAATACACTGTTGTTTGAGTTCATTTCAGTTGCACAGATTGTTTAACTAATTTTATATTCTAAACATCCGTACAAAAAGTAAAATTGCGACAAGACTTCCAACCCAAAGAAATTTAAACCAAACTAATGCAAATTATTAAAAAGCATTTCCACCGTAAAATTTCATTATTTTCAGTTAATCAAAGCTTCAAAATACCACTATAACCATTATTGCTATCCAATACCAAATTGAAGAATGTCAAAAATATAAAAAAAATGTTACTTACGATTTTTTTGTAAAAATTATACTTTTTGAGATTTCTTTGAAAGAATTTTTTTTTGGTCTATGTCTCTGATATTATGCCTCTGTGCGCCAAGCACCAGTGGTATCTGGAATTCCCCAGGGAATCATTTCAATTAATAAAAACATGCGGCAAGATTGCAACACAAATGTATCGCATAAACTAACCTACCCAATAGTGTAAAATAGGCAACTAAATGATATATGGTAATGATATCGATACTTTTTCTACAAATATATACTTATATACGATAATTGTTACTATTGTAGCATCTCTAGGTGTTGAAAAATAGTTCGACCATCAGGTTCAGTCCAGTCGACTATTAAGGTCAATTTCCACTAGGCGCTCAAGTCACTGTGTGTTCACTGTCCGCTCATGGTCAAGGTTTATTAGTTAGTTTTTATCGGAGCATCTACATTTGCAGATTTGCTCAAGGCACGCTTTGAACTAATAAAACTTGATGTCGACTTTCGTTGCGATCCCTAAGACTCATGCCACAACCTGTGCTGACCATGGAACCATATCCTTATCCACAACCGAATTTACAGGAGAAAGGCAAAGCTAAAGTCTGGGTGGAAGATCAATATCCCGAAGATATTAATATACTGAGGGTCATACTACGGGCCTGTGCTCTATCGCCATTACTCTTCAATGTCTACAGTGAGGCCATATTCCAAAAAGCATTGACCGATTGCTCGGAAAGGATAAATATAAATAAATTGAATAGATGCTGCAATGATTGCGGCCTAATGATCAACCTTAACAAAACTAAAATTCGTTAGTCGTTCCTAAATCACCACGCATGAATATTCATTGAGTGGTAAACAACGCGAAGATCGAATGAGTGGACTCGTACAAGTACTTGGGAACGTGGATAATTTCAAACATATATCAGACCAAAGAAATTGAAACTGCACGATCAGCGTTTGCCAGGCTTAAAAAGTTCTTTACTAACAGGGACTTGAGTTTGATACTGCGTGTGAGAAAGCTTCCGTGTTACGTATTCTCCACCCTTTTATATGGTATGGCGGCATGGACGCTAAAGCAGGTGCAAGTCAATAAACTGATGGGGTTTGAGCTCTGATGTGGATTTTGAAGATATCGTGATTAGAAAGGATCTCAAACGTTGAGGTTTACAAAAGGATGGGATGCGAGCCAGAAATTCTTGTAACAATCAAAAAGAGGAAGCCAACAGGATGATTGGCGAAACGTCAGCAAGTTTCATTTACAAACAAGCGACGCAGAAAGAACCCGGAAGATTTGTAAATAGCATTACAGTAGCCTATGGGAGTTTATTTGAAAATCTTGACCGTGAGCCGACCCTGAGCGTACTGTGTGTCTAGTGAAAATCGACCTTTATGTCAACTAGTACTGAGTTTTTCGGTATATTCTTACACCTTGTAGTGTGTGTCACCTGAAAAGGCCATTAAATATTAGTAAATGCAATGTTTCGAAATATTGGTTTTAAAAAAATGGAACCATGAGTACAGTAAACCCCGTTTATAACGTACTTCCAGATATTACTTACATATTTTACTGGTCCTGTGAAAATACTCTTGATGAACGACAATATCCACAAATAGAAGTAGTCGCGAAAAGACCAAGAAAGCAAGTGACTAAATCGTACGGGATTAAAAAAATTAGAAATCCGGTACGTTCAGATGTAGATAAAGTTCTTTTACGATGGTTTCGAGTTCGAAGAATTGAAAATATTGCAATAAGTGGTCCAGGTTTGAAATCGAAAGCCTAAAAATTAGCCAGGGGATTACAGGGTGAGCATTTTAGTTGTTCTACATGTTGGCTCAAACCTTTTAAAGTTTATCACAACATAAACGCCGGAAAAATTTCTGGTGAAGCAGGAGATGTTAACGAACAAGCTGTACTGAACTGGTTAGAGGATAAGAGGGCCAGTATTGCACAAAATTACAGCTCTTAGAATATTTTCAATAGTGACTAGTCTGGGCTCCAGATCGTACCCTTAAATTTAGAGGACAAAAGTGTTTGGGTGGGAAGCAGTCGAAGTTGAGGTACACCGTTTGGGTTTGTACAAATATGACAGAAAGCGAAAAATGCGAACTTCTTCTTATAGGTAAATATGAAGGACCGAGATACATGCGAGCGTGGATGACTTCAGCAATTTTTTATAGTTATTTCCAGGATGACTGCAAAAATATAATGGAAAACTATATACCAAAAGTCCAGAATTTAACCGACAAGTGACTAAGCGGCTTTAAGCTATTTCAGCAGGTGTTGATTGATGATTAATGTCAATTAGAAATAGATCTTAAGCAACGTCAAAAAACCATTTTTATCATTGATATCTCCTATTGAAAATATTAAAAGTCCTTTGAAAGTATTTTTGGATAAGACTGCCATTTGCGTCAATATCTTGGGTGTATTTTTCAATAGTTTATCGGTAAATTTGATTAGATAAAAATTATTATGCCAACAAATTGCTACAGATTATCTAGAAAGATATTTGAACAGGTACTCATAAGTAAATGACAGAAAAAATGTTTGCAGATCTGATTACGTTCTATCTGATTTTGGTCTAAAAGTTGCTACGTACAGCTGTAGTCGCGATTTTGTGTGCCAGACTTGTATAGCGTTAAGTCAAGTGCTGCTCTTCTAACCAAGGTATGTTTCTTGAATTAACAAACCAGTTTAATATGAACTGCGACACGTTAGACTTTGTGACCATATGACTTTTGAGACTGAGTCACCATAGTGATCAAATGATATATTTAGGCTTATTTGCAAATACACGCAGCCTATTGCGGGTAACTGATAACTTGGCGAAATTGTATTGGCAAGACTTTGTGCTTTCGAGAAGTGATTTGACAATTTAGAGCAGATCACTGTGAGACTCTGAAGGAAAGATTTGCTGGTATGGGATATACATACTATATGTATACCCAAAAGTCATGGAATTGTTATACTACTGATTGCAAAACTAACTAGGCTGATATCGGTGAAACACGGTAGCGTGCCATATGCAGTTCTCGGGACTATTTTTATTTTTGACTTTGTAATAATTGCCATCTGATCCTGAGTTTTGTTTGCAAATCATTTATCTGATTAGTCAAACGTTGGATTACGATTAAAATGTTATCAGGGAAGATAAATTACGAGATCCGTCAGTTAATTAATTCATAAATCCCAGAGTAATTGATTGCCTTTTTCGTGCAATTGATGTTAGAGGTGCATGGAGATTGAAATTTGGATTCGGATCTTTTTCAAATTCGTCGTATGTCGGATGAAACCTAATTAGAACTTTTGAATTTAAAATAAAATACCTGATATTTTGTTTTATTAGATCTTACGATTCTACAAGAAATTCTCAATATATTAAATTAATTATTATTATTAATATTTACTGGTGCTTCAGTAGAAAAGAATGTTTACTATCACTACTATTATTCTTGAGTTATACAGTATTCAACAACGGTATCATCAGGAAAGTATTGTAGCAACATAGAGCACAATATTTTAAGTATTTTGTTATTTTCAAAAATCACTACTTATCGAAGCTGGGTGTCGTATTTGAAATTAGAACCTTGACTTTTAGTAGCTGCTTTTCAACAAATTATGGCTCTTTCAAAATTTTTAAAAAGTTACCATTTTAAATATCTAATGCCATGATGTCTTAACCACTTCAATAAAGAGAGAACAAAATTAACAAATCGTAGTGTAATAGGTCACCTACCGTAATTGTAACTCAAATAACCTTCAAATTCATGACATATTAAATAGCAAGTCAAGGCAGCAAGCTTGTCCGTAAGTCTTAAGGTTTTAAGATGTTTGAGTTCTTTCCTCGGTTTTTCTTGCAGGTTTTCACGTATATTATAGATAAAAATTAAAGCCTAGGTTACAACATGCCCGTTGTATGAGTTAGTTTTGGTTATATGATATTATACAGGAAGATATTTTTCGCGGTGCGTCTTGGTAGATTCTATAATACGAAATGCATTATCACAAAAAATAGGGTTATCAAATTATTTCTTACAAAATAATTTGAAATGTAATTGAAAGTATTAGACTTTCACTGCTATCTTGTTTTTAACTTTTTGATTATCTTGCGATTTATTTATATTATTATTTAAAAATGGATTTATTTTTAATCGTGTATTTTATAATTTTGTTTTCATTTGATTAACATCAAAAATGAAAAATATTTCATGAATCTTAAAAATCTAACATTCTGTAGATAGGTCAGGACACATTTGGCATTTACGGACATATACGGAAGAAAAAGATCTCAAAATGAAAAATATAACCCTAAAATATTGATAATGAATTTTAAAACATCGTGTTCCCTTTCTGCAGACATAAAATTAGTAAACCTGCAAGGCATAGTTGCGATATAGCAAATAGGAACCCACCGTTACTGTCGTCGATAAGCTATTATTATATTTTATAGTTACCCGGATTTGTTTTATGTCGATAATCGTAATAAATAGCCGACAGAAATGGTGAAAAATAAGTACAATAATCTTAGCCGATATACCAGAAGCGGTAGTATTTTATACTTGTCGCCAGGAAATCTGGTGCCAGTCAATAACAAAAGTATCCTGTTAGAATATCGTAATTTGAAAAATTTTGCTGTACTATGTCTGCAGGCGGTGTTTATGTAATGTCTAAAAAAGGTTGCTTTACAAATTTAATCGGGTTGATTATTTCAACAATGTTATTGGCTGATTCCCAACGCTATAGTACCTAGGGGTACCAAGGAGATTTGTTTCCCTCTAAAACTTGACTGGAATAACGAGCATCATATTAAACAAAATATTAATTAATTACACTGTCACTTATTTTATATTTAAGACAAATTAACTTTATCATCATATGTTATGCGAATTATAATTTACATTCTATCCGGCTGTCATGTTTGCACATAAATGTTTCAAAATACATAAATACAGCGTGTTTTAAGAAACGCTCGGCTAGGGATGCATCATCCAAAATAAGAAAAAAGATTCGTATAAATGTATAAATGCTTAGTTTTCAAGATGTGTTAAATATTTTGGTAAAAAAACTTTCACAATATATTAAATATTAAATATGGGGCCTTATATAAAGTTTTAAAATAAGGTTTTAACATATATCTGTACATACTAAACTTTGCAGCCAATGCAGTAAACCAAAATCTTCAAAAATCCACAGCTTGCAATTCCGCTACTCTCCTGACGCACCGTTGATATCTCCCAAGTTTTCTGGTTGCAGTCAATGGTGACGTTATATTACGCCGATCCGACAATCCTCAAATGTTTACGGCATATAGATTGCAACCTTAACGAAAATCGTCAAATTTGTCGAAGAATGTATTACTTGTTTATAAACAGGATATTCCATTTGAAATAAATAATTTTCGATAATATAAAAGTCTAAAATCAAGATTTTGTAAACACTCTGTACATTGTAGAAGTTATTGCTTTACAGGGACAGGAAACATTGCAATAAGAAATCCTTAGCAATAAGAATGTTAATTAGGGTATCAACCGAAAAATATGTAAATTAATTAATATGTCGAAAATCAGTGGAGATATAGGGTATATTTTAAAAAAATGTTCAGAAAAGGGTGGCGAAGCGGAAAATGGAACAATATACAGAATATGCAATTTAAAAAATCAAAGTTGTTGCTACTTTTCGATACAATCAGCGATACTACAGCACTGGAAATATTGTAGATCGATAGGGACGAGACAAAAACTTAAGACTTTAGACTAAAGTCACTAAAGTCACGTTTTCCCACTATATATAATGTAAGATTTTTTTTGCTTCCTGTAGAATATCTACTAGTCAACAACTCGTAAGAAGTTTAATGTACATACGCAACAAAAATAGGTCTTAAATTGAAATTGTCATTTTTATTGAATATCCAGAAAGACCCATTACAAAATCCACAGCAAGTAAAATTGAGAGATAATTTATTGAAACAGGGCATGTCAAAGATCGTCTACGGCCAGGTCATCCAAAATCCAATGAGAACACAAGATTAAACATTTTATATAAATTGAAGTACCTTCAAATGATGATGTAAGTCCAAGAACAGCTTTGCGTGTATTAAAAAAAGAAAAGTATCATCCGTACTAGAGTACAGGAAACTATGATGGATATGTGCAACTTAAATCTATTTTTTTATCATCACTATTTAGTCCTGAAGCCACGTTTTGTTTAAATAATCCCCGATGGATGAGAGAAAATCATATAGAACATCCACAAAATATAAATGTTTGGGCAGGTATTTTGAATAACAAAATTATTTTCTTATTTTCTCGATCAAAATCTTACTGGAGCCCGATATTTACAATTTCTTCAAAATTACTTAATTCCTACTCTCGCAATTTCGTTCCCAAATCCGAATTAGCCTGATTGACAGATTTGGTTTCAACAGGATGGTGATCCGAACCATTTTGGTAGACGAGTGCATGAATATTTAAATACGATATGTCCCGGACAGTGGATTAGTCGAAGGGGATCAATAGACTGGCCTGCAAGATATCCAGTTATTACTACGCCCAATATTTCCTCCGGGGATATCTAAAATCGAAAGGATATAATGAAAATCCACAAAAATCAGATGCTTTAAATTTTCGAATTAGCTACGAAATAGAGCAAGGGTAAAGGGGTACTAGAATAAAAAAAGAAACTTTTCTATTTACTGCAAAAAATGCGCATAAAAAAACTTATGTTGGACGTGTGCAAACATTTTTCTTGAAATCCGATACCTGATATTTAAATGAATTTGCTCCATATTTTAGCCGTTCACTGTATTTATTTTCTAATTGTTTAAATTTATATTTATTTTCAAATCATATATTTGTTTATTAAATATACGAAACCAGTCTTCAAATGTAACCCAGTGGTGTCATCATTTTGGGTTTTTTTAATTTTAAATGGCATTAAACAAGCAATTAACTTACAATAATTATAAATATCCGTTTCCAACGTTCCAATGTTAAGAATCGATTTTGAGACACCCGGTACAGGAATGCCACTATCAAATAAGCATGTCGATTACATCCTTATTCGGTTGAAACGTAAGCCAAACAAACGAATAACTGGAAGACATTCTTCTACGCAACCGTTAACACGTTTTGTGGTAATGTGCGCGGTTGCCACCCATCGCGGCCACCATCCAACGAAAGAAAACAATGGCGATAACGGGGCCGTAAAAATTCCGATTGAACGGCGTATTAGGAATTAATAATGCTCCGGATAGGAATTCTCGCGTACGATAAGAATCTTCAGTCGGACGGGAGGGAACGGTAACAGATTTCCATCTGTCGGGGAGCAGAACGGAGTGGGTGCGATCCGTATTGCGACGCACGCATGGCCTACTGATTCCGGGAAGTTGAAACGCGACTAGCCGAGGTTTTTTTTTTGCTCCGCGCGTGTTAGTGAATTCGATCTATCGAACGGGAATGGCTCCGCCAGTAATGCACCCAATATGGATTTTGTGAGGAAAATTTTATTCAGAGTGAGACGGATATTAATGTAGATAATTTGTCAGATAATCCAATAAGAGATTCTTTATATTATTTCTCAACTTGTCTACTTGTTTGGGTTTATTTGAAAGTAAATCATTTGCTGACCTTGTACTCTGTGATCTACCGTTTATCCTTATTTGAACTAAGCGGTTGTGATATATATTAGTTTCATGCTGATGCTAATTAGTAAACATGTTCTAAACATATAGAATAACCAAAACTTTTTTCTTATAAGACGATCTGTATATTATTTAAAATTCTAAAATTCCATTAAATTGACTTTAAAATGGCGACTATTCTAACTAAGTCTTGCGATTTTCAAAATAATCCCCATGATTCTTAAAAATCACATTATATTGACATATTTTTATTAGTTAGCCGAAACGCCATATTGTTATAATTATGATTATTATAATTAATATTATTATAATTGCTCAATTAGTGTTTCAAGAAGATTCCAAATATTTGCTTAAAAAAATCCTCGGCGGAGTTTTAATTAATCATTTTATTATCTACTGATAATATTACAGAATTGTTTTTACGTGGTGTGTAAAGTGAATTTTAAATTGTTTTATTCTCATGTTACAAGATTGACTAGTGAATGTTTAAGAAATTCGAATAAATTGTCTGTTTGAAAAAAATTTTGCAAGTTCGACACAAATATTATACAGAGTTACAAAATAAGTTTTGACCATTTTTCTATATGTCTTCAGAATCATTAATTTTAAACGTCCCTGTATACTATAGAATACAACGCTTTCGTAAACCATCACCAAAATTGCAGCCTTGTGTGAGTTCAAATGGGTAGTCAATTGGTAGTTAAAGTTTTAGTGACATCATATTTTGAAGAAAAAAAATGAACAATAATTAATATGTTGAAAAATGCACTATAGGCCATTTTATATAACGATATTGAAATATGTTATTGTAAACGGTATATAACCAACAAAAGAAAGTCTCTTTTTTTCATGTATGTATTGATCAACAAGGTATTTTCAAGAAGTATTATTTACATGTACATATTAAAGTTAATACGTGTATATATTGTGTACATACAGCTATTTTTTTAAAAACTTAGATTATTATAAATTTTATTTAATAGAAATATTTAAGTAATATATTTTTATTGATGTGATCATACTTGATCACAATGATACATAATGTCTAAACAATTTCAATAATAATAAATAATCAACAAGTAATTTAAATAATAATGTAAAAAAAGCAAACAGCGAAAACATTGTCCTATTTATATAAATAAGCAAGAGAAAGACAACAATGCCCATTAGTAGACGACTTTTTTTTTAGTGTATAATTTGCCCCACTTTTTCATCACACGAGCCCTGGTATTAACTATTGACAAGTACTATTTACCATTGCCTCGGTAGTTTTGGAAAATACGACCAACGTAAGCTTGTAAGCTCGGACCTACAACGAATGTGTCATTTGAGCCCGTTATATTTCATACCAATCTCTGTTAATTATTAAATTCCCGATATCATTCTCTCTTCTCTTCTTTTTTTCAGATAACCCGCACTGGCTCTAACTAATTAGATGACTTTATCTTTCCATTAACGTTATATCTAAGTTGCGCAGATAATTCCTCCACCGACATGAAAATTACATTTACTGCATTACTTTAAAATCTCCCTTAGATAAGCTGTCTGAGGCGAACTATGGACAAACGCGATTACAGATGTTGCTAATATCTTCCTTTACGTATGATGTTATTAATTTACGAGGTAGCGGATTGCTACGGGTATAAATACGGCGGTTCACGGACGTCAATAAACTGGTCACACGGTTAATTGTAATATTTTATACGAAATTGTTAAACGATTTTCTAAATTCATTGATTCGTAAATAAAATAGATGTAAATACATATTTAAAATAAATATGTTACTAAACTTTATCATTTCTCCAAGCGATGTGAGTCAAAGGCAACTCAGAAAGACTAACCGAAATTTAACAATACTTGTAAAGCCAAAGTCAAAAAAGAAATACGAACGGAAATCAGTATTCAAAAACCGGGCGAATTTTTATCACATGTAAGAAGAAGAGAAACTGTTATTTTCAGAACTTTTAATTAGGATAAAATTTTATTGCGTCAAGAAAATGTTGTCGTTTTGTGATATTCGACAAAACTAAACTTGCGTGCATATAAATCGATCCATTGTGAACTTTTGACTCAAATTTCATTTTTTTTTTTAGAATCTACGATCAGATAAAAAAATATGCTATTTGTAAGCCAATTTAATATGCTTTAATACGAGTTTAAATTAATTAAAATTTATTTCTGCTTTTTAGGTTTAGCATAGTAAAATAACTGCACGAGTCAAATTAACTGTTTTTTATTACTAAAAACAAATAGGATTATTGGCAATTAGCAACTCAACACTTATTTTTTAATAATGTGTATGATCCCCTCTTGGCCTAATAACATCTCTTACTCGATTAGGCATACATCTAATCAAGTTCGCTATTGTTTTTTGTGGAATGTTAAGCCACTCTTCCTCTACTGCAACGATAAGCTCTTTGATTGAGGTCGGGGTACGAAGTCTAGCTCGAATTCTCCGTTTTAGCTCATCATGCAGGAACCACCTCCATAAGGGCTCCGCTCTTCATTGCGACATTCTGCAAATCGCTCCTCTGGTCTTCGGTACACTTTTTTTCGTCGGTAACTACCGAAAAGGCATCTTCTGGTCTCATCTGAGAACAGCGTAGGCGTGCTTGTCGATAAACTGTAGTAAGTTTTGGACCAATTGCGGATATTTTTAGAGTAAGGTTATTTTTCTTCATTAAGATGACGATTTCTTATTATTGTTGACACAATAAAGCGCTCATTACGAGCCGTTGTAGTCCGCGTTCTGTATATTGGAATACTCTTCGAACTGCGGTGCGTGTCATATCCAGTTGTCGAGCAACAACTCGCGGGCGAAGTCCACTTTCGATTGAAGCAATAACTTCAGCGGCTTTTTGCGGTGTAGTGCGCAACAAGATACACAATTAAACGCTGTCCAAATGATTAAAAACGAACAATGTGAAAATTCCTGTTGCAAAGGCTATAACAAATTAGTTACTATCACTATAACTACTGCATGAACACGTTTCATTTCTTTAAGCGTATCTACGCATATAAAAGATCCGCACTCTAGACAAACTTAAACTCATAATAAAGCATATTAAATTGTCTTCCAAATAGCATGTTTATTTTTTGGGTCAGATGAATAGTTTCAAGTCAAAAGTCAAAAATTTACAGTGGACCGATTTCTATGCACGCAAGTTTATTTCACGAGGAAAACCCAGTGAACAGTTGCTCCAAGATATTAAATTTATTTATTTGTTAACAAAATTAAATATATTTACAAGTTTTATTAGTAATATTATAGCGGTTCCATTCGTTTCTGCCAAAGCATAATTTTGTATGATTGTCCTCTAGCATTTCGAAAGTTAAGTTCTGAGATTTTCGACTGCTGATTTGGTTTCCACATTAACTTGTTAGCGACTCTTTACAGTCTTCACCATTGCCGATATGCCGTCATAGATTTTTCAAGTGTAAAATTTTAATTTTAATTGACTGTTATCCAACTGGCAAACATATCCTTGTGACAGACTGTCATAGTTTTATTGCTGAAATCCACTCGTAGACACAATTTTTGTTCATAGGGAACGGGGCGTTATGACTTTTTACCAGTAAAAAACTTAGCTATATATAAACTTGTTCTACTTTAGCTAGCACAAAGAGTAACTAAGAAAGATTGAGGAAACGAATCGTTATCTAGCGTTTTCAAAAAAGAAATACATATGCAGGAAGCCAGGATATTTTGGTTAGTTTTTTTTTATAAATTTGTTTAAGTACCAGGTGTAGCTAAAGGACTGCGTTATTTAAAATGGCAAATATATAAAATCATAATCGTTACCGAATCTTAACAATAGTTAGCAAGTCTTAATAAAAACATTAGTAACAAACTTGATTTCAAAAATAATTGTAACTGAAAGCTATCAATTGCTGATTGCTTTCAAGCTCCTTCAAAAAGTAAATATTTAAAATATATATGTAATACAAGAGATGTAAGATCACTCCACTTTTTCAATTTGGAATCAAAAATTACTTTTTTATTTAACCCGTATATTTTTAATTTTCTAAAAATTTCAAATATGGGTGAGATGGTTTACAAATCGACTCACGATAGGAAACAAAAATAATTCAAATCGTATTTAAAATTTAACTTACCTAACCAATTAAAAAACTTGACCACTAAACGATTTGGGATTAGCTAAAAATAAATCTGATACGACTCCTGTACATCCGAAAAATGTCCCTTTTGCCTGCGTGCAGCGAGCGGTGATAAAATATATAGGCGTTACACCAACCACGTGTACGCGTATACGTGGCAGTGCGTTTCTGTGTGTGTGCGTTTGTGTGTGTGTGTGTGTTTCGAGATTAAAATCGCCGGAGCCCAGCCTCTTAATTGCCTATGAGGGAATTGAGAACACACGGTAGATGTTAAAGAAGAAGAAATTCGTGTTGCTCGTTAGTTGGAATGTTTGTAAACAATGCAGTTTCTACGTTTGCACCGGCATTGTACTTGGATTGTGGTGCCGTTTAATTTTTGTTTCGCCCGTTATCTGATAATCAGATTCTGTAATCTGGTTAGGTTTATTATCGATTGTTTTGTTGTTTCGTCCGATAAGAGCCGAAATTAGCACACGGATATGTAAATAATATATATTATTAGTTCCCTATCGGGGGCAGGTTAAAGACTGAACAGTATTTTATATAAGCTGCAAAACTATTTATTGAGCTAGAGCATCGTTCACTTTAGAAATAGATATTAAATATTTTTTTAATAATCTAGTTTGTGGAACAATGAAACAATTCTTTTTTTGTTCGTAAGCGTATTACACCATTTTTCAATTTCGAATTCAAGCTCTTACGCACGACACTGTTACAGCTTAAATGTAGATTGAAAAATTGACTTTCGGCACACACCGACCGAATATTACTGCAAAATTATTGACTAATTTCTTTTGATTTTTTTTTACGTATTTTCCTTAGAATATACTTTTCAAATAAAATACGTATGAAAATCCTATGGCATAAATATTCTGAGGTAATATTTTTTTTTGCAATTGAAATATAAATTTGTTTTTAAATTACTGGAAAGACAATTCAAAACTTGACTCACCGACTAAATATGATCTTGGCATATATTAGAATTATTTAAACAATCTCGTTGAAATTTCAGAAGGGCTCGTTTTTTTTAATGTTACTGCAATAATCTAAGTAGTTAAACTTTAGCATTACCAAACTAGTACGATAATAGTAAAATTCATAATTTAATAACTTTTTATTTACTTATTTTTTCATACGCCCTTCTGATATGAGGGTCCTGATATGTTTTTAAGCAACTTCAAGCATACTTAATCCTTTCACATGAGCACTACCCCAAAGACCACTACTTGATTCTAATAACATTAATTATACAAATATTTTAATTTGTTCTATTGCACGTAGGACATCAATTCGCGATCCATTGTAATCGACCTCATCAACGAACACCCAGTTCCCACGGGTTAATGGAACTTCGAAGCACGAACCAATTCTCATAGTCTCCGTACGATCGAAAAAAAAACGGAAACGGTTTAAAAACTTGGGTACTCGACACCCGATTAGAATCAAAGTTAGAGTCCGTTCTAGCTATTGCGCTATTCGGGCATCCGTCATTATGATATATCGCGGCCAAAGGTGTATCTTAAGGGCGCTGACAGTTTCGCGTGGGTACAGTTGACGGACTGCTTCATTACCGCGAACATGCCCGACCCGTGTATCCGTCTGTCCTTATCGGAAGTTCGCCATTTGTATAGGTTGCTTCGCCGTAAATCTCGAAGTCTTCTCAAAACGATCGCATCGCGGTTCTTGGTATTCGAAACGGTGAAGATTGCCAAGAGAATCACGCGTTCGGCGACCCGTCCAAAGATGGCTAGGCGCGATTTGCAAATGGACGCCGCAAACCGACCAAACCATTTCAATCGCATAGACGAATTTCAAAAATAGCATTCCATAAACTAACCAGAAAACCGTTTGCAGATATACTCCTTCTCGATTTCTCTTGCTTAGGGTACTGACTCTGTCTAACTGATGTTTTGCCAAAAATGTTGCTGGCTTGTTAAGAGCGCAGTCGGAAACTGATAGCCGATTGCTCTGCATGTACCTTAAATGCTGGCGGTAGAAAAGAGAGGGGTGAAGAGCTTCTCAGATGACCGAATCCCAAATGTTGCTTGTATAGACAAAAGTGCTAGGTGCAAGTCTAGTCGAATAAAATCTGATATCCCGTCTCGTGGTGATTGTTCGACTTGTTTCTCCGATGTATTCGTTGCCACAGCTTCACGGTATACTGTACACATTTGCTGTCACGAAATGAATTTTGTCTTCAATAGATCCTAGCTGAGATTTTAGGACAAGTAGAAAATCTTCTCCACTTCTTGATTTTATTGGGCACGTTTACCGTGGACACTCGCCCATCGCCGATGTAAAGGATCTAGTATGGATATTGTGTTTAAGGTGACCAGCAATTTTACAAAGAAATATACCAATAAAATTTTGCAAATATTTTAAGTCAATCAAACTAATTTCGTTATAAACAACAATAAAATATGTTTGTGTAAATGTTGTTTCGTGTTTACAACATTTTAGTAATTTTTTTAATTCTCGTGGGCATATAATATTGCTGCGTGCGGACACGTACGAGTGACATAGACGCGCGGCCTCTGAAGATGCCAAGTGATATTTTGGCGAAACGTCAGGCGAATGATCCTACTCCAGGGTCAAACAACGAATGGATGAACACCCGGATTACCACCAATACATATATATACTTTTGTCTCTACTTGTCCTAAAATCTCCCAATATCTATGATCGGCTAAAGATGAAACTCCTCTCTAAACAGCAGGTGTTTACCGTATTAACCTATGACAAAGAATACATCGGAGAAACAGGTCGAACAATATCAGAAAAGAGAATACAATAAAATATGTCAGACTTCGACAAATAACGACATAAGCAGTTTCTGAACGGTATGACGAGATAGAACACCGATCTAAGAAAAACTTCAAATCATCTAACATGCTAACATAAGCCGCGATACAGGTTTCTATCTCGTTCAATTAGGAATCGGTCATACGTGAAGCAATTATACTCCTCTCTCCACTCCCCTTGCCCCGACAGGTATTTAAGCTTCATGCAGAACAATCTGCCTCAGCAAGAAGGAGTCAATCCATAATCGTTCTTTGCCAAGCGTTTAAGCAATTGTTTCCTTTCTGATTCAGGCGAGGTGGAAGATTGGAACGGTTCCGACGTCGCATCATCAGAGGGTAGTGGTACCGCAAGCAACATGGTTACCGCAACCGAAGCGGTACCGAAAAGAAGCGAGACGCCAGACAAACCCAATTGTCCCGACGATGACGACAGGAAAAGTCCGACGAAACCCGACCTGGACGATAAACAACCTCGGATCCGGTTAAAGGCGTCTCTTGCGACCGACCCCGCGTTACATGCTCAAAACTTGATTCCGGGTTTGCGGAACGATGTGCGTTTCCGACATGTCGTCAATTGTTTAATCGATCTAAACCGTTGCCTCGAAAATTTTAGGTGGAACCCTCCCAGTCGCAAAACAAGTACCTGGTGTCCCTCCCGCAAGCGATCCAGAGCGCTTTGGCATCCAGGGCGTTTCTTCTTCCGGTAGGTCTAAACCTGGAGGCGGTTGCAGCAGCGACGAGATCTGTCGAAGCGCCTTCGGAGCCTACTAAACCGTTACCGCCCGTTTATCAATGCAGTCCCTGTGGAATTCGCTTCTCGTCGTTAAGTACACTGGAGGCGCATCAGACGTACTACTGTTCTCACAGGCAAGTGAATTCAACTTCTGCGCTGGTATACTCGCGCCAGAAATATAGTGCTTTTACAACCGACCCCGTGATTATCTTTGCCTACTGTTTATTACTCCAAAACCGCAGTCCCTTATAGAACACCCTGCCGAGCAGACCCTTACCCGTTACCATTCTAGGACCGTCCGAGGAATTTATCTACCTACACTAACGAGCGGGATACAAGTATGTTTTCAATCTTTTTCGCCGAGCAAGTCTTGAAACATGTACATAAAAACTAAGTACAAAGTAACAAGTATTAAATATAATAATAATAAAGTATCAGCCACTTCAAAAATCGTCACCTAGTTCAATGATCAACTCCGCCACTAATAGTTCTCAATGAATATTCTCTTATTACCCGTTTTTCACAGTTAAATCAGCTTTGTAATGATATTTCAGCTACCTCTTGTCGAATTACGTTTATGGTACTATCATTTCTTTGAGATTCCATTAGCACTTGACGTTTATAAATTGCTTGGAACTAAAATTCCATTTTCTTCAAAAAAGTACGCAACAAACCTTTTTCACAACTAATGTTTAAGTCTGTCAGTACTTTTTTATGCAGTTCTTCTAGGGTTAAATCACTGTTCACTTTATAAGCGTTGTAGACTATACGTCAAATTCCTCTTGACTATCCCATTTGCAACAATTTTTCTTACTTCGGTTGACTTCGGAACTTTGGTCCTGTCATTTGTTTTTGTTGCCGCTCCTATTTCCTCTTCTGAATTTCTTATAAAATTGTAAACATTCAAAACAAGTTGTTTAGCATCCGGAGATAAATGGATCCGTTTTTTTTTATTTGCTGTGGTAGTTTCGTTTCTAAAATGATATTAGGTTCGACTACCATCTCCACTTCGTCTTCAAATTCTGCATTATTTTCCCTGTCTTCTTATAACAGGGGAATATCTGCCTCATTCCCCGGACTCCACATTTTATTTTTATCTTTATCTACCGCGAATATAATCAATCCAGTGAAAACAGCCTCGCAGGGTCAAAGCTCGAGAATCAGGTACTTACTGGAAGGATCACATTGAAATACCTCCGTAATATATACGAACATATTGCAATTTTAATTCAACTCTTAAGAACGAATTCTACTTATTCGACAATACCCCGCAGCATCAATGCTTAACCAAATTTACGTTTAAAATAAAAATTTCAAGTTTCTACAACATCTGTTGCGATGGGTTTTACCGCGGTCCTACGAAGGTCTGCGGTTAAGGTACTGTAAAATACTTAAAACGTCAAAGCAATAACTGCACTATATTTTTGGTTGTATTATATTCAATCCCCTTTACGGTTCAATTCAATTGTCAAAGAATTTCAAGCAAAATATGGAGGCGTGTAGTGAGCCTCAAAATTATTGTTGAAGTTAGCTTCCGATACCAATAATACCTACTCCGGACCCTTAGGTGTTAAAGGGCAGGACATTAGAGACTGACTCTTACCTGGCCCACCTCCACTCAAGTAGGAATAAATTATTTATCGACAGGTTTATTTATTTAAACAAATACACTGCTTGGAAAAAATCGATTATTCATACGCTAACTAAGAGCATTCTCACTGAAATATTACAGAAATTCTGTTCCTTTCCGTTTTCTAAAGGCAAATAAATTTTTAGAAACATAATTAGTTAAAATGTTTTTTTGGCAGTCCGTTTAGAAGGCACCATAAAAATGCTTTAAATTCGTCTGCAACGTCGGTAATGAATCCCTTGCCACATGGACTGTTGATCTGACTGTTTATTCACTTAAGTATATACTGCAACGCAGCAAAAAATGTTCTACCTAAACCTAAATGCAAAATTAAGTTTACAATTAGAAATGAAAACTAACCAAAACTATAAATTCCCGACCACCAATTTTACTTATGAAAATTAACAAAATAAATTAGAATCCACACTACACACTTAGAGCTTAGAGCAGAAATTCCACAGAAATCTCAAACCACAATAATTTGTTATAATTCCTTGCGACCTTAGATTTACTAGAAAACTAGAGAAGATGTTTTATTTCATTGCCTATAAAGTAGCAAGTAGATCAGCTTTAAAAAAAACACAAGTTTTCGAATAGAAAGGAAATTGGTTTGATTACGATGTAACGTATATGGGACAAAATAAACATTCAATAAATGTTCGTTTTATCACTTAGGGAAAGAATACAAAATTGAGTATTACCCGATATTATTTAGAAAGTATAGTAATTAATAATATAAGGGTTCATTAAATAGTCTAATAATAGCTCGGCCTAGTTGCTGTTCTATTAGTTGTGGGGTTTTTGTGGTAAACTCTACTCTATTTGCAGTTCACAATGGAAAAAATGTGATTTTACTTTTCTTTTTCCTAAATTGCACATTTATAATACGTTCGAGGATAACGGTACAAAAGCTAAGTTTGTCAAGGGATTTCCCTTAAGATTTTTTTTATTGATGCTCAAAGGTTGTGTGCCAATAGTCATATATGATCCAGAAACGCAGGGTTTTAAGATTCTAAGAAAACAAAAGTTTTTAAAATAATTTTAATATTATTTTTGAATTGTTTATCAAAGGCGAAGTGTTTTTTTTTTAATCTTTTTGAAGAAATACTTACTGAAAAATTAAAATATTTTCGAAAATCTAATATTTGTGTTTCATAAAATACATGTAGTTCTGCATGTATTTTTATCAGATAAAAATGCATGTATTTTTAACTGACAATTAATTGGCAGCAAGTATAATGCAGTTTTTTCGAGTTTAATTTTTTTTGTATAATTTTGATTAATTACTTATTAATATATATTAATTTATTTATTTATTATATTAATAATGATTTACCATGTCAGAAAAATCTATTATTGTATTCTCTAAAAGTAATTTCTGTACAATTCTTATAGATGTAGGGCTAACTTGGGTTATATGAAAATATAGTTTTTTTGCTGGTTGAATTATAATATCCACGGTTTTTTACACAAATTGTGTATTGGCATTGTTTATAATAGTATTTGGGAGACGAAACTTTGATCTGCAATCACTAGATTTACGATGAAGAAATTTGTGAGGCTTGACCTTTTCTATATTCTTTATTTTCTATTATAAACTTATGAACACAAACGCTTTGCGCCAATTTTCGCACACAAATTCGGGATAAAATAGCTGGCAATTTCGTCTGCCAAAATTCCTTGCAATGGCTCAGTCTTTAGTAAACATTATTAAATCCCTTTTGATCTCGCGTTTTTTTGGAACTTCGAACGCCGTGATCTCGCAACCGTAGCAATTTGGAAAATACGTCCGATATGTACTTTTTAACTTTTTTAACTGCTCCGATTCACGTATTTTAGGATAAACAAGGTTGACGAGGATTCGAAAGCGTCGGCGAGCGGTGCGGTCGATTCAAGTGGAAATCAATCGGACGCCGACTGTTCCGAACCATCAAACAAGAGTTTGCGCAGCGGCAAACAATATACGTGCATGCACTGCTCCTATAGCGCAGACAAGAAAGTGAGCCTAAACAGGCACATGCGAATGCATACGGTATCACCCCCCGCCCCCATCGCCGGTTCTGCGACCGCGGTGGTCACCAACGGTGATACGGCTTCGTCCGATGCCCAGGATCGGTACTGTGCGGAATGTGACATTCGGTTTAGTTCATTGAAGACGTATCGCGCACACAAAATACACTATTGCAATTCGAGACACGTGGTGAAATCGACAATCCCAGCCAAAACTACGTCTAGCTGTACGTCGGGTTCGTCGCCGACGTCGCCCGTAGATCCGTCAACGTGTCGGACTCCGCCATCGCCAACCTCGCAGGTTCCTCCTCCTCAACAACCTTTTTTGGCGTTACCGACCAATCCCATTATAATCGTGCCATATTCTTTGTTCCGTTCGGCCAGCGTTTTACCGGCTCTTTCCACGGCATCGGGACTACCTAATCCGGACACTCCGTGTTTCTTGCTTCCGAATGGTACCCTCGCTCCAATGACCAGTGCCATACCGCCAGCCGCGACGACGGTGCCTCAGCCGGAAGTACTAAAGTCGGTAAACAAAGCCAAAGACTTGCCGGTTAGTAATTCGTCGGCGCCGTTGGATCTCAGCGTAAGGAAAACCCCATCACCAAAAGAACTGGTAGTCGACGTATCCGACGAACACGAAAAGGAGAACCTGAAAACTCCGACGCTGTCTCCGGAGAAAATTGAATGTGAGCCTTCTATACAAGGTTCGCCGCCTTCGACGCCTGCTTCGAATGCTAACGCTTCCCCCTCCCTGAGTAACAATTCTCCCAAGAGGAAATACGAAGAAACGTCCAGAAGCAACAGTCCCAGATCTTTGCGCACTCCGAAATCCAATCCCGGCGGAACGGAGAAATCTAGAACCAGCCCGGACATCACCGTACCGACCTTCGATATCCACACCGCGTTGCATCCCCTGTTGTTCAGATCGGGAAACATACCACTGATCCCGCCCGAACTGCAGATGCGTTTATCGGATGTACCCACGTTACCACCCGTAATGCCCCAAGTGATAGTCAAGCAGGGAGTGTCCAAGTGCAAGGAGTGCAATATCGTGTTCTACAAGCACGAGAACTACGTCATACATAAAAAGCACTATTGTTCGGCTCGATCTCTCGAAGATGAAAATTCCAAAACTTCGGGGAGTCCGCCCGTAAGCCCGAGGAGCGCGGGCACCACGAGTCCCGCGGCGCAGTACCAACAGCTGATTTGCTTGGCCTGCGGGATTAAGTTTACCTCACCCGATAATCTGAACGCCCATCAGCAGTACTACTGCCTGAAGAGGAGCGAGTTGGAGGTTCGAAAATGTCTCAAATGTCGGAGCGTCATGGAACCCGGACATCAGGTGAGGTTTTGGCAAGTTTTGTTAGTACAAGGTTTCTTTGCATGATCTATCTAATGGTTTGCTGAACGTTTTAGAGTGATTTTTAGTGTTTCCTGTATCCTGTATCATAAACCCTTTAAGAAATACTTCTCAGTGGCGGAAACTCGTGTAGAGACTGGCCAATTGACCACTTCTTAATTGACCTCTTTTTTTAATTGACTAGTAAAAATATGTTTTAAATAACATCTTTGCAATTGTAGAGTGTTATCTACCACTATTACTATTCGTTACTTAACGATTTGGAGAATCCCAATAAAATATCCAGATTGCCAGAACGACGCGATGGCAACGTAACGGACAATATAAATAAATATAAATTCCATGAAATTTATATTTATTTATTTTGTGCGTTACGTCGCCGTCGCGTCGTTCTGGGAACCAAATGGAGTCGATATTTTATCGCTAAGTAACGTATCCGCACTCAAAAGAAATTGACCGGTCAATTCCACAACACTAGCGGAAACACAATAATTTTAAAAAATTATACGAAATTAATTATTGTATGAATTATTATTGTGAAAGGCATAAAGAATCGATGTAGCATTCAGGGTGTCGTATCTAAAAGGCGAAGTTTCTCAACGTTGTAATTAATTCTCAATCTTAATATAACCTGTAATATAAATGGCATTTCATTTAAAAAAGTAAGGTGAAACAATTTTTGTATTCAATTTTTTTTAATAAAACAAACTCTTTTGGAGATACAAAAAATCTCACACTAATTACTATTTGTTACAAGATTTATCCCAGGATAAGCAATTGAAGATCGTGATTTTTAAAGCTTTATTTATTAAATTTTATGAAGCGCTTAAAAATTGCTATTTGTCTATTTTTGTGTCATCTTTTCACTATCATTTATCAATTATGATTTTATAAATCAATTTATTATTATTATTTGCCTTTTATCCCAAAACTGAGTAGATAGACTTACGAAATTTTAAAATAATGGATATTACCAAATATGAAGTGGGTCCCAAAATGCCGACATTTTTTCCAACTTCCCAAACAACACACAGTTATGTTTGTTTTTTTTTGCATTTGTATTAATTTATTAAATAATCTAAGTACATTTTCCGTATTTTTAGTGTATATCACATGCAGCGGTTTCTGGTTGGAAATGTCCGTGCTGTGACGTCATTAGTGCCACGTCAAGTGCGGCGCAGAGACATATGGAAACCCATACAGGTGTAAAAGCCTATAGATGTACAATCTGTAAATATAAGGGAAACACTTTGCGAGGAATGAGAACCCACATTCGAATGCATTTTGACAAGAGATCGCCAGATTTGCAGGTTTGTAGCGGATTTAATTGGCTCGTAGCGCCGCTAATAAAAGTATATGTATTGATAGGAGGAGAAGTACATAACCTACATTCTGGATGACGAAACTTCCAATCCGGGCATGTCGGAAATGTCGATCCCTCACTCTGCCCCGTCTGATGAAAGAGCTGTATCCCCAGCGTCAGAATCTAGACCAGAAGCTTCCCACGCATGTCCTCAATGTCCGTACAGTTCTCCATATAAAGCTAACGTCATCAGACACATAAAACTTGTGCACGAGTCAACGGCCAATGAGAATATCGCTCTTAATGGGGACGAAAAAAACACAAGCAAATCTATGCCCGTATTAGACGAAGAGGAGGAAGTAATAGGTAACACAGCTAATATTCTCAATTGAACTTTTGAGGTAAAACGAATTTTACAGTTAAAAAAGAGGCAATGGAACCGGAAGTGATCATAGCCCCGGCGGAGGGCGCCTCGATTAAAGAAGAAATGGAATCTGCAGGCGATCCCAATTGCAAAAACCCTGACGCTGAGATCCTACAAGAGGCTCAGAAATCCGGCGCTAAATATTGCAAATCGTGTGATATTTACTTCAACTACTCCTCAACGTTTATAGCACATAAAAAATTTTACTGCTCCAGTCATGCCGGTGAAATTTCGGCCGCCAACGCGAGTAATAACAATAACAACAATCAGCCGTCTCGCACTGCAGAGACACCTGTGTTGTAATGGTGGAATTAAGTTGAGTGATATTTGATCTGGAAAGTGTTGAGGTTTGTGAAGTACTGTTATTTGAGGTGAATTCAGGCGAATTTTGATTTTTTTCTTTTTTGGGACTACTTATTTTATTTAGAGAGTCAGATTTATTTCAGACTCTGCTTCTATTTCACTGAAATTTTGTGTGAATTTCGACAATGTGTTTACAAAAGTAACTGTCAAAGATTCAACATTGTTAATTTATATTAAAAGGCACTATGGGCCTGAATTCACTCCAAATAGGGTAAAACGCTTGAATTTGCATTGCTACCATTCTAAAATTTTGTATACCCACATTCCATATATTTTTGAATAATATTGTTTCACAAAACTTTGGTATTCTGTGACTGAACTGTTGAATAGATTAATAATTGTTAATCTCAATTGTTTCCAACTGATAAATTGTTGATTTGGGCCAGTTAAGTATCTAATGTTATTGTATACGCATTTTTGATGTCCATGAGGCTCTATACTAGCGCAGTATAAATTAAGATTATGCAGACAATTAGTAACAGAATGTTTCTGTGCTTTAAAATCGTAATGAAATAATGTAAATGTGAATCTCCAAATTTTAAAGCACATGAAGCAATTATCAAATTGCCAAGTGATGACATGAAGAAATAATAGTTCGCAATCGCTGCCAGCAGTACAATCCACAAACTATTGAAATGGAAAAAGCGGAAGTTATGTGTTCAAAACAAATTTTTGGATATTGCAATCTGTTCCCTAAAACACTAAATACCAGTTTATTTCCGTTTCTGTTTCTTATTTACGCGAGAATTTTTATAAAACATTTAATTTAATTTTTTATCGAGAACAAGATCATTAAAATTTGAAAATATTTTATGCGGTCAACTGAACATTAAATTTCTTTTTTGGATGGATGTTAAAAAAATCTTTGATATATCCTAGGTTATATTGAAAATCAGTCAGGGTAAACTTTTGTAGTTTGTTGACTGCTGTATCCCTTTCAATTACAGGTATTACAATATGTGTATGTATAGTTATTACAATATATGTTAAAAGTGACTCTTCATGGTTAAATAAAACTAAAACTGATATTTATTTAATAATTGGTCATAAAAAAGTAAATACTTATTGCCAGTAAAGTAATATTTTCGTTATTTTATAAATTCATTATTTTTTGGTAATGAAAACGAAATATCTTGAAAATGTTATAGTAAATAATGGTGTTGCATCAAATTTAATCTAAATAATTTCATTTATAAATCAGTTTAAGAGAAACTTGTAGCAGTTAAATAAGAAATCAAAATTTGGGTTCGTTTAATCGTTATATTAGAAGGTAAAGGATAAAACGTTTATAAAATGGTTGTCTGTATAGCTAGAACTATTATTTTTTTTGCTCATATGATGTGTAAATCCCAAAATTAATAGGAATGCATTAACATGTATACCATAAAATAAAGTTAAAAAATGTGGCAATTTACCTTACATAATCCAGTATATATAAAAACATAGGATTACAGTTAAAATTAAAAGTTTAGATTTGTTTTGTATAAAGATTTATTTGTCTAGTTCTAAGTTATAAATTTGTTAAACGGAAAATATAAATATTATGCCAAAGCATTTTTTTTTCTGAAAGGTATCAAATTCACACATAATAAGGTAGGCTTCCTAAGTTTTTGTATGGTTATAATTCTCTTATAGTTGTAAAAATGAATCTATGTCCGATGTTAAAAACATCAATCTATAATGTCATTTAAACATTGTAACAGGTGATGATTACCATTCTTGGAGACAATAAAATTATTTATTTCTTAATCATTCCTTTACTACCCCTATGTTCAATATCCACAACACTTCTCATAAATTTTTGTTGAGACACATACAATTATCTAACTTTTGTTATAATTCTGTACTAAAAACATCTTTTCCTGACCCATGTGGATATATACCATTTTTCAATTTTTTACATCAAGATGTTTCTTTTTTTATGGAGTGTTACATTTCTTAGCACTCAACAGAAGCAATACTTCAAGAACAACCAAAAATACTTTCATTCAATAGAAAGAATCTCATAGAAAAATAAGGAATTTAATGAAACCCACTTTAATTTTAATTTTTTTAACCTTTAATTTAATTTTTTAATTAAGCAAATTAAACAGCTAATCACACAGCAAAGTGAAATATACTTTTATTTACAATTGAGCCTTCTTCCGAGTTTTTACAACAGAACTCGGACATCAGTGAAAATACTCATCTTCATCTATATCACTGTAATATGAATCATTCAAATTTTTTGCTTTAAAGTCCGCATACAACTTCCCATATTTTAATTTATCTGCTCTCAAATTATACCCTCCATTATCATCATATCTGGAATATACAAAATCCTCTTCACCGTCATCAGAGGAGAGATCTTCACCTAAATTAATGTTATTAACAGCTCCGATCATATCATCTTCGTTTATACTTTCTAAGTCATCTTCATCTGGGTAATCATTACGCCAATTACATTCAGCATTTGAATCATCACTGTCACCATCAGAGTCTTTTCCTTCCAAACCATTGTCTCTCATAGAACCAAATATAAACGGGTCATACTGTGAATCCATTAACGGATAAACACTAAAAACAGACAACAAAGTTACAAAAAGTTCAGTAAGTTTAAAATTAAAGAAAATATGTTAAAACTATACTCTACTCCTTGATAGTAAAAGGAGACTTTAAAATTTGTTAATATATACCTAAGTTCATCCAAGTCTGCATCTCCAAGATCGTCAGAACTAGTATAATAAAAATCATACACATATTTTGGGATAACGCTATCATTTTTATTCCTCTCTGTCGAATCATTCCTATTAAAATCAGTTTCAATATCGAAAACAGTAAATTCTGGATCTGATTTCAAGTTTTCACATTCTTCATTAATTTTTATTATCTGCCTAAAGCGGTTAACTATTTTGTATCTATTATTTCTTGATTGTTCTTTTACTTCAGTACGAAGTTTTTGCAAAATATCAATAGGTGGTTTCTTAAAGTGTTCCTTTATGTCAGCGGCCTTAGCCACATTATACTTATTTAAAAGATTTTCTATATTTTCTTCCTGTAAAATAATGATGCTATTATTAGAGCCTAGCCCCTCGGAATACCCTATCCTACTTCTGAAGTTCCCGCAAATTGTAGAACTGCGGATTTTTCTTCCTCATTTTCACCACAGCTTAATTTTCGCCTTTTACAATTTAAAATTAAAGCATTCAAAGGATCTTCGTCTAAATGACGTTTTATTCTTACAACAGCAGCCATATTGAGAGATAATTTCAGTAAATTTATAATATAAAAACTAAATAATATTTATTAAGACAAAAACGCATGGAATAAATAAGATATTAAACACAGAACAATTTAGGAACGACTGAAATCTCACCAGAAAGCATCGTTGCCAACAATGAAAATTATAAACTTTTAAACTCTGGTTTCCGAAAGAACAATGAGGCCACCATGCAATAACATTCTGAAAAAGTTAACCATATTTTAACCATAAATTTCGGGGAATTTTTACCAATCGTGTGGTAACATTGGTAATGACTCACTAAAGAGTATATCGCTAATAAAAACAGGTGATGATATCAAGAGATGTCGAATTACGTTTATTTGGAAGAAATTTATATTATTTTATTTCAATAATTCAAAAAGACATTAAAAGTATATAAGCATAATAAGTATAAATTAGGAAACATGGGAAACGAAATGTCACAATCAGCAATGGAAAGTATCCTTTTTTCAGCTAGGTACCAATGCTAATTTCACTACTTTAAAATATTTTACAATCCTTAAATAACATATTAGAACACCTATTCAATTTAAAATTCGCTGCCAAGGAATTAGAAAGGAATTCAAAAAGATGTGAAAAGGAAGAGAAACAGGAAAAAGCTAAAACAAAACAAGTGAGTTTTTTTATCAATAACTAAAAACAAGTAATTGATGTTATGCTTTTTAAATTAGGCAATTCAAAAAGGCAACATGGAAGTAGCTAGAATACATGCTGAAAATGCAATTCGGCAAAAAAACCAATCACTCAACTATCTCAGGATGGCTGCTCGTGTAGATGCAGTAGCCAGCAAAGTACAATCTGCAGTAACAACTAGAAAAGTAACAAATTCAATGGCCGGTGTTGTCAAAGCTATGGATGCAGCAATGAAAAGTATGAATTTAGAAAAGATTTCAAATGTGATGGACAAATTTGAGCAGCAATTTGAAGACTTGGGTGTACAAACAGATGTTATTGAAAACACAATGGCGCAGACAACAACCACTCTAATTCCACAAAACGATGTAGATTCTTTAATGCAACAAGTTGCAGATGAAGCAGGGTAAACTTTCAAAGTTAATGATTATATCTTCAATATTATATAAACACAATTTTTTCTTTAGCTTGGAATTAAACATGGAACTACCAGATAGGCCTGAAGGTAGCATGATTGGAAGTGCAAGTCAGGTGTCTCAAGAACAAGATGAACTCACTCAAAGGCTTGCAAAATTAAGGCAGACCGAATAAAATGATGATATAAATTTGTGGTGTGATAAATATAGTTTTATTCCCATAAAGTTTTAAGTGCTTTGTATATCTATATTATGTTGAATAAATCTCCAATTTTGTATTGTATTTGTAATTATTGTAGTGTTAATAAAGCCAGTGTATAGTTAAGTGAATAATTTAATTTATGCGCTAAAAAGAATACTATCTAATTGGCAGGTGATTAAAAAATTAATAAATAATCTCTATCAATCAAGTTAAAAATTATGTACTAAATAAATCTTATTGGAAATGAAAGAAAAATCAAACATTGATGCCAATTTTATCTGTTTTCGAAGTACATGTGCGAGAATTAGGTTAGATTAAATAGATAAATAAGGTTATGTTGCGCGACTCCTAGTTTACGAACTTGGGCAATCTGAAAATATTCAATAATTATCAAAGTAGAGAAAAACTAAACAAATTTAATTGCCAGTATTTCTTCCATCAAGTTTAAAAATTTGGTATTTCCAAAACTCAATCTAAAACTGCCGCTTTTACTTAAAATTTCCCGTAAACGAAAATGCGTTGCCATGGTAAAATACAAACATCCCACGTCCAATAAAATCTTAAAATAGCGACACGTGATAGACGCTTCCAATTTTATTGGTTCCATAACACCAGTTTAAATTTACCGCCTCTGGGAGGCATGCGTTTGCCGAACACATGTCAACTTGGCAACCCTGCGCCGTCTATACGTATGGTTAAGCGATTCTTTTTAATGGAAAATAGGTTTTTGATAGTTTTAGAAGAGTTTAGAACATTTGAAACTAAGAAACATAATTTGTCGAGTCTAAAACATATATTTTCTATTTTTGGCGGAAATATAAGCAGCGAGCGAGTTATATTTGTGAAGTGGTAGATCGCCATTTTCTTCACGCATACATACGATCAGATAATTTGTCAGTTCCCTTATGAAATATAAAATAGTTTTAAGTGCATAACGTTAAAGTGCTTCACAACTATTTTGTATGCTTTATAATGAGGACTTTTACTGTGTGAGTAGTAAGAAACTATCCATATTTGTAAAACTTTATTGTTTGTCCATAAAAATCTGGAGTGATACGGCCAAATACATATTGGGGTATTTGAACTCCTGTTTTAACATCCTAATGCTAATAAAGCCTCCATATGACTAAAATTTTATATTACAGTGGGATTAGGATATGCTGGAACATTTAAACTCAAAGTTGCTAAATAATGGCACAATACTTTGAGGTTTTAAGTCAAAGAGAGAGCAGCGAACAAAATCGGCATTTTTTTAGCACCAGTGACGAAAATCAGCAAACCCAGCAAGTGAGATATATTTTAGCTGATGAATCCCAAACATTTCAACAACAACAGGTTAGAATTTTTTCTTATTACTGCAAAATAATTTTATGTAAAATTCCATGCTTAAAGATATGAAAATTAAGGCAAAGTGTTTCCTGATTTTAGTTGGTTCAGTTATCTGGTGATCAGGTAATGTTAGTTGATGGTTCTCAACAGCAAGTACAACAACTTGTTATTGAATCAAATCAGTTAACATATCAACAAACACAAAATCAAGCGCAACCCTTTATGCAGATGTCTAATGCTAATGCACAGACGCGACAGATATTTTATATGGAGTCCAGCGAAGTTCCAACTCAAGAGAATGTTCAAACTGTTATTGAGCAGACACCAACAATGCAACAGGCTCAGGCTCAACCAATTGTGCTGAATCATCAATTAGGTTCTCCTATCTTTTCTAGAATATATTTTTTATTTTTTAGCCCCTAAGTTTTTGCAATTTAGCCATTTTGTTGTGCCTCATTTGTTTTGGTGCCATTTCTTGATATATTTGAATTACATCATTTCAAATTAGTATGAGTTTAGGTTTAATTTACCAGGGTTACTTTATGAATACTTGAAAGTCAATCTGTTTTCTGGAAGAAATTAAAACAAGGAAAAAAACTTTGGACATAAATAAATTCCAATAATAAAAAATATAGCAAACTTGTAAAAATGTTTTTTGTTTTTTATTTATCAGTCATTTTATTTATTATTCTATGAGTTTTATATTCATTTTCATTTTACAGGGGCATCTTCAAACCGACAAACTAGTGCTCAGAGGCCGCTTTTAATACGAAATAATTCCAGACCTACTCAAGTAAGTAAAATAATAAATATAGTAATTATTTACGGGAATATGTTTATTCAAGATTAACATGGCAAATCAACCTGTAACCAATCCCCGAGCTCCAATACCTCAACAGGTGACAAGATCTTCTGCCGTTCAAATGAGAAATAATGTAGCCAATCCGCTGAGAATGAGGTCCCCTTCTTTACCTCAAATTAGAACACAGGTACAATCTCTTAGAGAAGTTTAAAATGAAAAATTTGTATTGGGCTTTTCAGCAACCAAGATCAGTAATGCAGCAAAGGAGTGCAGTTCTTGGTATAGTGGCCAAAGATTCAAATTTAGTCTCTCAAGAACCACAACTTCAATCTTCTTCTCCACTTCCTTCCTCTCCAACAGTGCTGAAGCAAGTTCAGAAGCAAATAGGGGATTTCGAACATTCTCAAGACAAAAACTCAGAATCAGTAAGTTGTTCGCAAGTTCTACTCAGTCTTTTAGCAAAATATATTGCAGCCGAGCTCCGGGGTCTCTCAAGAGCAGCTGCTTTCTTCTCAGATTGTAAAACCAGATTTTCAGAAGCAATCTCCAATGAAATCAGAAAATGTTGTAAGTAAATGACTTTGTATTAAATATTAAACACATTTGACAATTTTCAGGATGAGTTGGATGATCATGATCCTTCAATGAATAGTAATCCTGCTCAAATGGCTAACTATAAAAGGATTCTTGAACAAAAGCAGCAAATGACAAAAATGGGCCTTTTATCCAGGTAATCATGAAGATCAAAACAATGTCTTCAATTATAATACCATATTTGCCATATTTCAGACTTCCAAGTCAAATCAAAATCACCCAAACACCACAAACGACTCCTCAACAGCAAATATTAAACCAAATTGCTGAATTGCCACCCCCTCAAGAACACCAACAACAGTCACCAATGTCATCCCAGACCTCACTGCCCCAACAACAGCAGATACTGCAAACAGGAGGCCCAGCAAGTTTCCCTGCAACTCCACAGCTCCCTCAACGCAAGCCTAGAGCACCAGCGCGACCGCGGAACCAAAACGCTATGCCAAGAAACAGCGGAGCTGCAAAACCCAAAGCACCTCCAAGGACGCCACAACCCTTACATCCATATCCAAGAGCAATGGGTCAACAAGCAAGGTTCCCTTTGAATCAACAGCAGCAACAGTTAGCAAACCAAGGGCCAGTTAGAAAACTGCTAAACCAGGTACGTTATATATAAAATTTATGTAATTGCATTCTGCAGATCTCGCACAGCAGGGTTATTCCTACTACCAAAATCTGCTTTTGTTTCATTATTAACAATACTTAATTAGCGATTGCTATAACAAATTATTTTCCCCTAAGCCTCAAAACCAGGTGGCATCTCAGAAGATGGCCCAACAGCAGCAGCAGCAGCAACACCAGCCCCAACAACAACAGATAAATGACATTCAGCAACAACATGCCGCCGCCCCTCCACAATCTCAGATCAATTACCTTATACCACCCCCCACTCCTAATAGACCCAGACAACAACGTCCTTTACCATCATACATACCGTCTAGTCAAATTCAACAAATAATTGGTAAAAATGAGTTTGCTTGTAAATTTTATCCTTACTAAATGTATCTTTATTAATTTATCTATAGAAAATACTCCATTAACAGAGGAGTATTCTGACTCAATTAGGATGCTGGTCCTATTAGAAAATGGAGAACAGAGATTGATTACGTTCACTTTACCAAAAGAAGCTTGCACAATCCAGGAGATTCTTGAGCAGGTCAATGTACCTTTCACTCCAGAAACAAATATTCAAGTAACAGAAGCAAATACCAATGGAATTAATTATATTGTCACAGTTGGAAATGTTACCAACTTTGGGTATGGCGAGGTAAGTTGATATTAGTTTCATATTTTTATATTTTGAAGTAAAATTATTACAAAATGGTAAAGGTTATCCCCAACTTCTAGAAATGTTCTTTTATGTAATATAAACATGGCAAGAATTTTTATGATTTATCATTTTAATAAATTGAATAATTAAATAAATGTTTTTTGTGGCAAATTACTACAAGAGAGTCAATTAATTAGTATATTTCATCTCTAATGCAACTGAATAAGTTGCATGTTTGTTGCAGAGATATTACTAAAAGGCAAAGTTATTTTTAAAAAACAAATATATTTCACGTGGAAATTGAAAAAGATGCATTCCAAAACTTATTTGTATTGCAGATTGACAATTCACAAATACAGATATTGTATTCTGATTTTTTTTTGCTTTTAAGAGAACATTACCTCGTATTTGGGAACAACTTTTAATTCTCGTAAACGTTTATTAATGTTATTTGTCTTATTTGTTTCAACAATTTTGCACATTTTTTTATTACACACACACACATTGAAAAAGATGCATTCCAAAACTTATTTGTATTGCAGATTGGCAATTCACAAATACAGATATTGTATTCTGATTTTTTTTTCCTTTTAAGAGAACATTACCTCATATTTGGGAACAACTTTTAATTCTCGTAAACGTTTATTAATGTTATTTGTCTTATTTGTTTCAACAGTTTTGAACATTTTTTTATTAATAAAATTATAAATTTAAAAAATCCCATTTGTTGTACCCTTAATACACAACTTCTGTAAAACCATGTTTTAAGTGTATTTTCCAATTACAACAGGACGAATGTCAAGATAATATTGATCCCTCCCAGTCTCCTCCACCTGCGCCTCTGCCCCCTATTGTTTCTGAACAGCAAGAAATGATCAAGCCTGCTTCACCGGAGCCTCCAAAAGAACAGCCGAAGCTGGTACCAGGAAAACTAGCTGTATGTTCATATTGCGGATATACTGGCGAGGATTTCAATAGATGCGCGAGGTATTTATATTTATACACAATTTTGGCAACCAATGAGAGAGTAACTAACTATATCTTAGATGCAACCGGAAATTGCCCGACAATGTGAAATCTATCGACTCGCCTTTAAAAAATAATGGTCAGAAATTCAGCTCGGCAGAAAAGAAATCGCTTATTGGTTTATCTCCTTCAGGTATGATTAATATATTGTTCTGCTTCCAATTCTAACATATTTGAATATAATTGGGAAAACCATATTGCTACTACAGATGTTGAGGTTCTCCCTATGCCGATAATACAGGAACTTGTGAAACAACTATGAAAATTTTTTTGAGAAGGTCTATGAATGATTTGAAATATTGCTTTTAACCAATGACCTTCTGCCAGTATTTTCTCAAAGTATGTAACAATTATATTAGATCTACAGGCAAAAATCAGTTAGGTGTGTGAATATAGCTGTTTAGTGGCTGAGGCGCATCACTTTACCATGGTAGGGCCAATCTAATAGCTTTATGGGAAAAACATAAAAAAACTAAATCATGTGGCACCAATCTTTAAAGTGAGACTTTTATCCAACTTCAAATACAAAAAAGCTCTTATTTAAGAGTTAAATCTTATTTTGAAGGTCCATTTTTTTTAACTAACCAAATCAGTTACTTATTTGATACTTTCCATTAATTGTATTCCATCTATTGTATTTGTCCTTCAGTACCAAAACCGACGACTCCAATTAAAAAGAAGCCTACAAAAGCGAAACCAATGGATAATGAATCGGTGGTGATAAGTTCTGATGAGGAAGAAGATGAGAAAAAATCTGCAAAATCAGTAAGATTGCCCTAATTCCATAACCCTTCAATTGATCCTCAACCAAGTAAAATAATTGGGTTGGGCACTTGCTTTTAAATTAGTTTTACTTTTTAATTTTTCACAGAAACTTCCACATGCTACTGTAATACTATTTACAAATCTTCTGGATTCGTCCTGCGTCGGTTGTTTCAGATAAACTCTAATGAAGCCAACAGGTTTTTATCAACAACCGACGCAAGAAATCCAAACGTAAATAGTTTGTAAATTCTTTACCGTTTTAGCAAACAAGACCTGGGTAGCAAACCCAGAAAAAAAAAAAAATTATATATATATATATATATATATATATATATATATATATATATATATATATATATATATAGAGTTTACCTAAAAAAAAAACTTTTAAATGTGCACCCCAATTGTATCAAAGAATTTTTTTGTCTATAACAGATTGGGGGGAAACTGCGTGTAGTTTTTGTAACTGAAAATTTCACTTCTTTTAGTTTTGCCTTAATTTTCTGTCCATTATTACAACATTTTTTACTCATTTGGAAAATTTACTGTAATTTCTTTATACCCCTTTAATGTCAATATTGTTTGCTAGGTTAGTGAACAACTTTTGAAAAGTTTGGGGGCATCTGTGACAATTAGTCCTGTAACAAAAGAGCCGTCTTTGACTGAAATGAAGAAGCACATTTGCAAAGGTAAGTATTGCAATACCTGGCAAAAATTGTGAGGGTTCAATCTGATAAATCAAAATAAATCTTAAAAATAAATACTGTAGAACTATATTATTTCAAAATATTTGTTAATTTTTTAACCTACTTGCCAATTTCTCTAAATTTATTGACCACTAAAACAAAAACCAAAGAATTTTACAAATTTGTGAATATATATTTTTATATTTGTGTCATTAATGATTGATTTAAATTAGTAAACAAAATAAGCTTTGTAGATCTGAATTATATTGGCGAAAATATCAACATCCACTCTCTTAGCTCCAGAGCAAGTTATCACAGAACAACCTATGGCCAAAATATTCCAACAAATAGTTAGATTAAACTTGAAATATTTTTTTTTTTATATTTTTGCCTTTGTCTTTGAAATGATTAATCCATAAATAAACCTTTACTTCATTTTTTCAGATTTGCCTGAGACAGTTAAAAGTCTGACAATGGTTTTGAAATGTCGAACAGTGAGAGTTGGATCCTATCGTTTTGCCCCACCCGAGGAGGTAAGTACTCGACACCTTTACTAAAGTTCCTATTTATGTGATTTAAAATTTTCTAGATTATAATTGATTCTCGAAGCGTATCAATAAAGGCCCCTCCTGTGGGTACACATGGAGAATTCGTTACCCTAACAATTAATAGATCTGAAATAGTGAAGGTGCTGGTCAGTTTTAATAAGGGCTTACCTGTCGTTTTTTATTATCTAAATGTGGATGCTGCACCAGTGATTAGGGAGCTCCTCAATCTCCAGTTAGAAACCGGATTATATTACGATCCAATATCAGAAAAGGATGAGTCTTTCAAAAAGATAACATTGCTACCCGACGAGTTTCTTGATGAACAAAAAGCAATTTTCCAACAAATTTACGGCGCTCAGCCTTTTAATATTATGGATGAACTTACATCTAAGGAGGCCAACGATATTTTACTTAAAACATGTCCGAAGGATGGGAACTCCTGCTCTGCTGGGTAAGCAAATTGGTCTTTTCAGTTTATGAATGTGTTGAACATTTAATATTTTGTTGGTGTCAAATATTGATATGATAATTGTGATTTGTTATATATACATTGTTTTTATTCCACACACTAGGCAGTTTAAAAAAGTGGTTACATTTTATATAATAAAAAGAAATTTCTATCGCAAATCACGCGATTACAAATAATGTAGTGGACTTGGTTCTCATATTTAAAAATTCTTCAATAGTCACCAAATGAACTAAAATATAAAAATAAAACTAATTTTCTGCGGTTAGCTGGATAGCAATTGTACTTTAATAATAATAATCATTTTATTATCATTAACCATCTATTTGAAAAATTGCAAATAATAAAAGCTAACCTACCTTTGTCTATTTTCTCTTAAATCCTTGTCTTTACATTTTAATACTTATATAGTTGGTTAAATTTATTTTTTGACTTTACTGGAAAAGCGTGCAATAACAAAACCTACCTTACTGCATTTTTTTCTATAATCTTTGTCTTTACATTTTAATTTTTATGGGGTTGGTGAAATTTATTTTGTGACGTCTCTGGCAAACAAAAATTTACATGTTTGGCGTCACTGATTCACTGATCAATTAACAGTCAAATGTGGTGGTACCATTGAATGTCTAAATTGAGGTTAGGACGCGTAAAACATGTCCTAATTATAATAATATTGCTTAAAATGAATGGTCCTTTTGAAAACGTTAATGGTTGGCAGTGAGTTGCGAACACATAAGTAGTTTTAAAACATTTTCTGTCTATGTTTTCGATTTTCAGAACATATACGGAAATAAAGCAAATATTGTTTTATCCCCCTGAAGGACCCGCAAGACTTACGTTAAATACTGAAGATTACGTATGTTTGGCTGCGGATCAATTTCTAAACGATAAAATAATCGACTTTTATCTCAAATATCTATGGGAAAATCTTCCTCCAGAGACGCAAAGTAAAGTGCATATTTTTTCTACTTTCTTTTACAAAAGGTTAACTACAAAGCCAAGTAAAGCTAACAAGTAAGTAAAATGATGAATTTTAATAGTTTTTCTAATAGGATACTTATTGTCTTTCAGAAAATCTCTTCCCCATGAAGTTGACCCAAATTTAACTGCTGCAGAAAAAAGACACTCTCGAGTCAAAAATTGGTCAAAAAGGACAAATTTATTTGAAAAAGATTTTATTGTGGTGCCAATTAATGAAAATGCTCATTGGTTTCTTGCCATAATTTGTTTTCCAAACTTGCAGGGTATGCAAACATTTGATGGCAAACCTTATGTTATTGATGTCAAACCAAAGAAAGGCAAAAGTGTGTCTTTATTATCTTGTAACATTCAGCTTTGCTAATAGAAAAAAATTATAGAGCATAAGGCAGAAAAACCAATCCCGTGTGATGATCCTTTATTAAGTGACAAAGATGAAGCAGAAAGTGAAGCTAGTGACCTAGAGTCCGATGATTCGGATTCTTCAACCGCATCCGCTGCTGCAACTAACATTGCTGCATCAGTTAGTATAACCCCCCTCCCTAGGGTTAAAAAACCTGAGAGACCTCCAATCAAACAGTAACTAGTGAATTTATAGATATATTTTTCAATTCTACTACCTCCTTTGTTTTAGGCCTTGCATTTTAATATTTGATTCATTAGCAGGACCAAGCAGGTCACGTGTTGTCGCTACGTTGAGAGATTATCTGACTGTTGAATACAAGAACAAAATTGGAGAAGAGAGAATATATAATAAAGATTCAATTAAAGGCTCTGTGGTAAAAGTACCACAACAGACAAATTTTACTGACTGTGGTTTATATTTATTACAATTTGTTGAACATTTTTTTAAGGTAAACCATAATTATTATTTTTTCTATTATATTTTTTATATCTACATCTTTTATTAATTCCTTTCTATTTATTTTAGAGTCCTATACAAGACTATTACATACCAATTAAATCCATCAAAACCTGGTTTGAGGAAATTACAGTCACTAAAAAGAGAGAGGACATTGCAAATTTAATTAAAGAATTAATGGACAAGAATGGAGGAAATCTAAAACTTTTGCCAGATATAATATTGCCTACAATGAATGGTAAGCATTTTAAATGTGCAAAAGTAGTTTAGTACTTATTCTTTTGTAATTCTTCATGTCCGAAGTAATTGAATCTTAGAATATATTACTAATATTTTTTTTTATTAACTTTATTAAAATCAGTGTTACCAACAGTCTTTTTTAATGTTCTATGTTACCAACATATAATCAATAACTATTTAACTAACACTGTTGCCACCATATAAGAATGTGAATTTATATTTATAACACTAGTGTTGCCTAGTGTAAGTTGATTACATTTATTTATTTGATAATTATTGTCAAGTTCATTGAGGACATACATACGGAAAAAAATGTTTTATTTTCATCTGATGTCAATGCACGAGTACCAACATACAAATGGTACACGAAAAAAAAACGGCTATATACTTTTTTTTGGATTTCATATTTTTAACAATTTTTTAATTTGATTTTAAGGGAAGTTGATTGAAAAAACACAACAATCTGAAGAGGAGCATGAAAGTGAAGATATGTTTACAGACATTGAAGATTCCGAAATGACCGATCCAAATTTGGCAAATTCTTCTCTTCAATTAAATGAAAGTAGTGAGATGTGCCAATCAGACGAGTCTTCTGTGGCAAACACTGATGTTTCTTGTTCCCCTATAAAACCTTCAATTGAAAGTGTTAGTGATAAAGGTGACATTGTTGCCACTGTGATGAATTCAAACTTGCTTAGACCTACATTTAGTGAATTTCCTAGGATTACAAACAAAGACACTTTAAATTATTTAAAAGCAAAACGAATCGTGCGGCATAAGCAAGCTGAGGGTAGTCCAGAAATAAAAAAAATAAAATTTGAAAACAGCACCAAATAATACTTGATTGCAAATTATACAACCTTTGTTATAAGAAACTGTTTTAATATTAAATTGTAAATGTAATTTTTTTATTTATGCGATTTACCTTACAGTTTTAATTGGGTGAGAAAAGAAATGTTTATGCAATACACAAATTGATTCTTTTGGTCATTTTGGTTAGTTGTTTATTTTGTATTTAGAATGTAAATGCGAAATTTAATTTGAAATAAAATGGTTAATGGCGTTGAGTTCATTGACTTCCAAAAACCCCTTACAGTGTTGCCATGCGTTAATTTATTTTTAAATTTTTCTTTTCGGGAGCACCAACATAAAAAAAATATTTATGGTTAATTATCAAGGTCAGTCTAAAGTCTGATGGTTATTCAATGTTGCCAACAAAATTACTCGTGGCTCGTTAAGTATGCATAGACCACAATTATAATCGTTTGGCGATTTTATTTTTATTACATTAGTGGTCTGTGTTTCAACCTAAAATTTTGATATTGTGATTAGCAATGTCGTACATTGTTGACCTGGACAATGAGACGAATACCGCAATAAGAGTGCAGCTTTATGAAGATGTTAAAAACACTGAGATGCTCAAAACACAATTGTTATCGGGAAAACTTAAATGCTGCATTATCAAACCTTCCCTGATTTTGGATGTGTTGCAAGTTATCGTTGCAGCAAATAAAGCTGTAACAGCCCGCAAAATCACTACAAAGTCGATTTATACTGAAATTTTGTTTAATTTATCTCCATCAAACAATATTACCCAAAGTTTGCAAAGATTTGGAATTGGTGATAATGATACCACATTGTTAGTTGTGAGTTTAGTGAAAAAGGATGACAGCAACGATAATGTATTTACATCAGTGGTCGGACATGAGTTGGATATTTCTGAATTGGGATGTTTAGCTGACTTGCATGCACTAAAAAGGATTTATAAAATTAGTGAAAAGGAAAGTCATTCCCTGGAACTTTTGGATTCTATAGTTAGTAGAATAGCTTGTAAAGAAATTTTGTAACATTTAAAGATGTTTTTCTATAAGATGTTTCTTACATTGTAATTATGTGACAATAGTGCTTTATGTTCATTTATTATTTTGAACTGCAGTTACTAATTATAAAGGACGATGAATGTTTAATTTCTTTTGCACTGAAAGTCATGCGGAACAGATTTAACACATCTAAATTTGATGGTATTTAGTTCGAAAGTGCTAAACTATTATTAAACACCTATATTCTATTCAGTCTTTGATATGAAAGGCAGGTACTGCACAGCACAATAGCGAATAAAAGTGGTAAATCATTAGTGCCTGCTTTTATTTGGTTTATAAACTTTTTTTTTATCTATCCTAAGTAAAAATTATTGTATAGTACATTATAGTTGCATTCATTTATGGTACTCAATTCGTCTGATTACTTTCCGCAACTTAAGTTGTAATTTACCATCAGTCATATGCTGATTACCGATAATATGCCTTGGTGCAAAATATAGCAGTTTCCTGCCCTTCTTGAACCAGATTGGGATGAATTCTCCGGGGCACAGGGTTTGGAGAACTATCATATAATTACTGATGTTGATCCTGCGTCTGCTTTGAACTGTGTACCAAATCAGTCACATGATGAGTTGAAGCAAAATTCACATACAACACATTAAAAATAAGATTCTATACTTACCTATACAATACATTTAGGTTCCTACAGGCTATTTTAGGAAATATAACACGCCTGCAAATTATAATATGTTTCTAGAAGATCATGGGAATATATTTCTTTAGTTTGTTGCATTTCTTTCGTAAGATGTTCCATTGAATTTTTCTTTTATCCTCACTGAATGTTTGGTGGTTTTATAACACTTGTACAAGAAAAAATAAGGTTGCACTTTTATAGGATATAAGAAAAGACAAACCATTCTTTAAACATATTGTTTATAAAGTCTAACAAGTTGATATCTCTAACATGTGATTCTTACAAAGAATGAAAACTTTGGTAATTTACTGTGGACTAGGATAAACTAAGCTTAAACAAATGTTTTTAACAAAATAAAAATATGACAGCCAATGTGGATTTTTGAAAAAATGCTTCAAACTTCTAAATTTTATGAGTACAGAAGAATAAATAATAGCATTTGATAGTCTAAGAGAAATCTGCTTATGTACATTAACAATGGCACAATATATTTTTTAAATACTTATATCTTCATCTTTAATTAGCCACACAATTTCGGAAGTTATAATCATTATACATATCAAACAGACCTTTAGGTACTTATATCATCATCGTGTATGTGTGACTCGGTAAACAAAGCAGCTCAAACATTTTCAAATCTTCATTGCCAACACCTAATTAAAAAAAAAAAGTTGTTATGGTAATTTTAACAGACTGTGAGAGTGTCAGGTTAGTTATTCACATAATTCGCCACTTCATCAAGTAGTTTCTTGCAAACTTTCTCCATTTTAATTATTTTGAGTAGTAATACACCTTGCATAAAATTATAGCTATTTTTAACTTTTAAATTGTTTGGTAATAGGTAGCATCTTTGGTAAAAAAAGTGCTACAGAAACTTTTCGTATTGGATATTTTAAAGTAGAAATGGTAACGCCAGAAATTATAAGTACTAATACAATCCGCTAATAACTTTGATATTTACTTTTATTACTTCATTTATGATTCCTTTAAGAATATAGTTACAGCAAAAAAAGGTCATACCTTTTTTCTTACTAACAACATTAAGAATGACTAGTATACTTTTAGTTAGCGAATATTTAAAGAAACCTGCTGTAATTGTAACTGTTAGTCACGGAAATCGAAATCCGGGTCCACCTTACCTTCAGAATACAACAGCCTAGCTTAATATTTGCTCTCACACCCTAGCATTTGCTCTTACTGACACAACCCAACGAAAAGTTCTCAAATCCTTTGCACTCTGTAGCAAATTTAATTATTTGCCTCAGATGATTAATTGTTTTAAGGCACAGCACGACGCAACACTCCTCTCCCTTTTCTCTACATCCGTCCGTTGAATTGACGATACCCATGACAGTTTCCTTAAACTTTTGGCCACCACAATTTTCCGCAGACGCATTTTCCGACTCTGCGTTGTTTCTACACGCGCACTGACTAATAACATTGGAACAACAGCTAGCTGGCTTTTTGGAAAGCGTTTTGCTAGAGCTTGAAGGCGGTGTTATTTTTGGTCTGGAGACGCTGGTTAGAGCGGAAGCGGGGCTAATTTCGGCTGGGGCGGGCTTGCAATTCTGGCAATCACTGAAATTGTCACACTTACAGTCGCTACACTTGCATATCTCCGCCTCACTGGTCAAGTCCTTTAAAACATCAGACGTCTTTGGGCGAGTTTCTTGCGGATTTAGAGAATTCAAAAGCTTGCTCACGTTTTCCACTTCGGCTAAGAAATTGATGCCTGGCAATGGTTCCGACGAATTATCCTGTAATGGCGACAGGCTTAAGCAAGACTGGACGGAAGTTGTGATTGCCGTAAGGGGATTATTATTTTCGCTGGGGTTCTCTTGGAACACGTCCACCTGACCGACCGAGAAATTGCCTACGTCCCACGCAGGAGAAACCTCTTCGTGAATGGCTAAAGACAGCTGCAGCGTTTCTGGCGGAGGCGACGGGTTTACGGCGGTTTTATGTTTCTGAATGTATTGCGGTACGACGTCGTTAGGGGGCACCACCGTTTTGACGCTGCAAATACGCACGTTGGGGCTCCGTCCGGCGGGCTTAGCCAGAGGCGTTTCATCGTCTTGTCCCAAGTTGAACATATTTTCGGTGAAACCGTCGCCGTCGTTCAAGTCGTATAGACCAATGCCGGCATTTTCGAATTCGGTAATCAGCGAATTTTCTTCCGCTTCCGAGTGCGGATCATTGATAAGCGTTTCACTTTTAACGACATTCTCCATCTCGGTACCGATATTAAAAGGAAGCTGGACATCTACAGGTTCCGTGGTATTGACGGTAGCATAGTTCTTGAGCCCGTTCGCCATTTCAAACTGGGAACTTAGGTCGGTCTCAATGACCGCGGCAAACTTGGCCTTGTTTTCGACCTGCAAATGGTTTATTGAATCGGAATGCCCCAAAATAAAGTTATTATCGGCCCCAGTATTATTGTCGTTGTAATCAAAGCCATTATACAAGGGGTTAAAGTTCATTTGTTCCAAATCTTGATTCTCTAACAGTTTCGTTATTTCGCTTGTAGACGTATCATTATTTTGAGCTGAAAATTAAAAAAATTGAAAAGCAATGTGTAATTAACCCTAATAGATATGTGACAGAAAGTGACACATTAGAATTACGAAGAAAATAGATATTTCAAATTAGGTCATTGCATATGGCTCTGCTCATAATATAGAAACTTTTGAACCAAAAAAAAAATGTTGAGAAGGATGATTGAATATGCGCATGCGCGGTCTTGTCACGCTTCATTTTCAACCAATAACAGATATAATTTCCAGTTTCGATGTAATATTTTCACAACAGTCTTTTCTTAAAGTATGCCCAGATTCCGCTAAATGTTCAGAAAAACAAGAACTAAGTGTGTGCAAATCGCTATTTAGAGAGAAAATTGCGTGCGGATTGGTGAAATTTACGAGCATGCGCGAAAAACGATTGCCCTTTTCAACGAAAATATCACAGCCACTTAAGGCGCCTCAATTTTTACCCTCCTTGCGACTACTATAGTTCTAATAGCTGTATGGGTTGTGGCTATAGGACGCTGCAATCTCTATTTTTTAATTATTTAGAGCATTGCAGCGTTGAGACATCTATTCGAAGCAAATACATTTTTTTTAAACGAAATTCTCGGTAAATTTGATTCTTAACTTATACTATTTTAGCCAAATATTCCGAAATATACAGTATGTTTTTTTTTGCTTTAAATAAATCTAAACACAAAGGATGTTTGGTGAAACAAAATTACAAAAAAAGAGTTGGGAACGCAATAATACCAGGGGTGAAACAAAAATTTAATGACAGTGTAACTAACGAGAACGGCGAATCTTTAGTAAATTTCTGTTCACAAAACGAATTACGAATAAATAACACCTTTTTAGACACAAAGAACACAAAGAACAACATGATATGACAATATCTTAACAAATAGGGAAATACATTTCACACAACTACTAGATATAAGATGTTTACGTCCTGCTAATGTAGAAAGTGACCATAATCTTGTTTTAGGGAAAATAAGAATAAAAATAAACAAACATCCAAAAACTAACATAAAAGTTTGGGAAACAAAGACTAAAATTGAAAAACTACAGGATGTATCAATAAAAAATCACCATCAAACAAGATTGAAAACAAAATAAACTAAAACTCAGTAATAGAAGAAGAAAATACAGAAAATAGCTGGAGAAGGATTCGACAAAATATCAAAAACGTAGCAAAAGAAGCGCTTGTTTTGTGACGAAGTAAAACTAAAATGTCAACAGAAAACAAGAGCCTATCTCAAATATAAGTCTACAAAAACAGGAGAAGACTATGAAGAATATAAAAAAATTCGCAACGATGCAAACACACTGATAGGAAAAAAGGAAATAGAACATCGGGAAAAATTCTCAAAAGATATGGAACACGACTTTTATGAAAGAATTAATAGCGGTAAAGTATATCGAAAAAGAGGCATTGCCAAACCACTTAAAACAATTGTACAATCCGACGAAGAATTTAACACCGGAAACCCCGAATATAGTAACAGATGAAATACTAGAAATAAATAGTGCAGAAGTGGAAGAAGCACTTAAAAAAATAAAAAACCGAAGATCGGCTGGCAAAGATGGAATACAGAATGAAGACTGGAGGATAAACATAATGATACCACTTTTTCAAAAGGGGGAGATAACCGATTCAAATAACTATCGAGGAATTAACCTCCTATGCACGACTTTAAAACTGACAACAAAGATGATTACCAACAAAATAACTCCACATATAAAACTCTCTGAAGAACAACAAGGTTTCAGAAGTGGGAGGTCTTGTAATGACGCAGCATTGGTTATTAAACAAATTATAGAAAAATCAATTGACCCCAGTGTTCTTATGCTTCATAGACCTAGAAAAAGCATTTAATGGCGTGCAGCTACAGGGCGTGATACATATACTTTATAACAGAAATATCCCATTTGATATAATAAAACTAATCAAAAATATATACAAAAATGGAATCAACATATAGATAGAATGTCTGAGCAACGGATAGTGAGGATAGCAAGAGATAAATCGCCTGCCGGTTGGAGGAGGAGGAACTAAAACAGGCAGAAGTACCTAACATAGAAGAAGAAGTAAATGGGACGGGTAGAGGCATATTTAAAAGATCTTAGTTTGCATCAAAATGCACAAATATAATTGGCACTATAAAAAAATTAATAGTAAGTATACTTGCCATCCACTTTTTCATTGCACTGCTTGCTACTATCATTCCAGCTCCCTATCTCCTTTTGATATCCATCAAAATTAAAATTACTTGCAAAGTCCAAGTCCATGTTATTTTCGTCATTGAATTGATCCTTTCCCCCCTTAACATTTTGCGCATTTTGGTGTTGACCGGCGATACCTCTTTGGTGCGTCTTTATGTGTGATTTAAGACTGTGTGACGTTGCAAACGCTCGACCACATTCGGGACTCGCTTTACACGCGTAAGGCCTTTCGCCGCTATGAATGCGATTATGAGTTTTCAGATGATGACTCGCGGAAAATGATTTGCCACATCCGGATTCTGCACATCTAGAAAATCGCAGCTACTTACAAATAAATTCGGATTTTGAGAGCAATCTTACTTGTACGGTTTTTCGCGTGTGTGGGTGCGTCGGTGTTTTTTGAGGTCACTCAATGTGGTGAAGAATTTTTTGCAGCTGGGTATTTCGCAATTAAAAGTTTGGCCGTTGTGCAGTCTCTCGTGTGCTCTCAGCCTGTATAATGTGTTAAAAGCCTTGTTGCAGCCCTCATGAGAACATTCGAATGGTTTGATTTTTGTATGCACTCTCACGTGAATCTTTAAACTATAAGACGTGAGAAACGCTTTACTGCATCCCGGAATCGTGCACTTAAATCGGTAGTCACCTGAGAAGATAAAGTTTATAACATTTATTGTATAGGTTAATGCTGGTAGATAAACCTTTGTGTGTTTTCATATGAGTTCGAAGATTGCCTATGGTACTGTAAGTCCTCTGGCAGCCCTCATATTCACAATGAAATCTGTTGCCAGAACTGTCTTTAAAATCTTGTACGGTCGTAGAAACAAAAGTGTAATTCCGTTCAGTTTTTGGTTTCAATTTGGGGCCGGTATTTTTAGAATCATTGTCACTGGGTGATTTTGAAATGTATCTGTATGAACAATAACACAATATTTTTTATCTTTCGATTATAAGGACACTTTTCGAAACTTTTGCAATAAGAATGGACGAAGAAGACCTGCCAGATCTTCTTGCGTGTAATATGTCCAACGAAAGCTGTGGTGAATCTTCAAAATTATGTTTCAATCAAATATTGCAGATGTTGGATCAGCAACAAAGATATGAACAAATATTTTGAATTATATACAAGACTACATTTTTTTCCTGTACTCCCGAGCAATGATAGCTATCAGCTAAGCTAATCTAGATAGGGAATAAAATTATTTTAATCAGAATTTCACTTGAATTTCATGGGTTTGAAAAAATAATTTTATTTTTTTTTTAATTGACCATGAGCACTTGAACTTGGGATGTCAAGTTGAAACCATTTAATGTGGTTTTTGAGTTTGTGACATCTGATAGCAACTGAATGACAATACTACAGCGGACATTTTTTATACCCTACTCCGAATATCCTATTTAGCTTTTTGATTGATCTCTTATATTTTCTGACATGAATGTGGCAACTTATAAGTCCTACCGTGCTGTGCCAGTACCAATTATTGTGAGCAGGATTGTGAGGCTTAAGCCGCGTACACATCTGAGCAAATGAACCGAATGAACATTTTGGGCACTCGTGCGGTGCGATAGCCAATCCGACAGTTATTGGTCCATGAAAGGAAATTCGTACTCGGCCTGGATGGGTTTTTAATAGCATTTAAACACAGACGGAACAGCCCTGTATGACTTGAATTTTTCGCAGATATATTTATAATTAACCAAAGAATTGAAGAAAACACCTATTTTATGGAAAGTTAAACATGAGCTTGTAAAATTGCTAAAAAACTGAACAGGGACATCGGAGAGATTAAAAAAAAGTGGATATTCAAAAATTAAAAAGAATGTTAGAACGGGACAACGTAAATTTGAATTTGTTTAGAACTTTCTATAAATTGTATTCACTTACATAATAATGACACCCGTATTTTGTGTACAACAACATTATTTTACCAAATATTGAAAACTGAATGGTACTTGCAAAAAGTTTAATACAGTTGTCAGTTTACCTCCGAATTTTTAACACACAAACCTGGGAGTTTTGTTAATGTCAATGACATTATATGAACGCAGCACTCACTACTCCAAAATTTTCCATGTTTCTTATTAAATTTGGATACAAATAATGGAGCGCTTCCGAATGCAGGCTCATGCGGCTCTATGCGGAAAAACATCAATTCGCCCGAATTGTACTCAAAGTGTACGCGGCTTTAGCAGAGTACGAGAAAAAATCGTTTTCTTATTAAATTTATTAATTATTATGCCACAAGCTGTACACATAGCATAGTATCTATGGACTTTGTTGTCAACTTTTTTCATTTTCGGAAATGGTTAAAGCGATTCCACTGTACAAGAAAATAGTATTATGTACATACCATACACGTTTAGAAACTAGGTCGCCTCATATTTTTTGCACCAATGGATATATCAAATTGTAATGTTGGTAATGTGAATAATAAAATTCCAAATGTTTCATTACTTTTTTCGGATACTTTAACGATGTCCATATTGTAGATGCCGCTGCGGCGCCTACCGACGCTGAGGTTGAAATTAAGCCCATTTCAAAGCTACTTTCAATGTAAACAACCCACTAAAATATTTTTTAATTATTTTAGTTTTTCAAAAAATTATGAACAGTTTAATTTATTTTGTTTTTCAGCAAGTGGATTTGGTTAATTTGTTATAGAATTTATTACGGCAAAAAATGATATTTCGTCCAAAATAGCGGTCTTTTTTTTTACAACAATGCCAATAAATGTCAAGCATATAGTTACTGGTTTAATGAACCATTGGTGCCTTCAATATGCGTCCAAGTAGGTATAGGAATGGAACGTTTCAAAAAACTCGAAAACAACCACACACCTACCTAACCTAAACTATGTGCGGAAAACGAAACAAAAACTATGTTGTCAGAATTCATGATTAATACAATTATTGTAATGAGTGTATGTATGAGTGTGTATTGTATGAAGTATAAGTATAGGTATATCCACCATCCAATACTAAAAATTTAAATCATGAAAGACCAGTTGCATTTTTTCAAAATCTTATTAAAAGATAAACAAAGTTACTTCAATATAACTACTATTTGAGTCGCTCTCGTAATTAGCCAGTGATGCCAACTCTGTTTTTAACATTGTTAGAAACATTGAAAAGGATATTAAAGTGATACATGAAGTTTTTATTTAATTTAAAAATTGCTTGTAGTATTTCAAAAAGTCACACCAAAGGCATAGATTTACACATTATTTTAAATTCAAACAAAAATCCTAACAATCCTAAATTTGGTCATTTGCCACAGAGAGGCAAACTAGAAATATCTTTTCTGCTTACCCCTCGTCGTCGATTTTGTGATTTTCTGAGGAGGAAAAAGTATCTCTCAGAACTTTAATTTCGCTGGAGTATTTAAGTTCGGCGGTATTTGTTTCGGCGATATTAAACAAATAATCCAAATTTTCGTCAAGGCAGTCTTGTAAAGACATCAGAGTCTTCTTACCCCGGTTTTTTTCGGTCCAAGTGGCCATATCTTTTCATGTTCCAATTTTAATTCCACCATCAACATCACAGCGACCGCAAAAAACAATAATCAGTTATCATTAATGTTGGTCCATTATGACATGACTTAAGTCTAATTAATTAATAAGTCAACGCTAGATGGTGCTTATTTGTTTGTCTTTGTTGAATCATATGTCCATGTATATTTTCGCTGGTAAATTTGTTATTATTTCACTTTTCTTGGGTATTTATCTAACAAAGTGACTTTTATACAATACTTCCGAATTTGTAAAACATGCTCAATATTTCGTCGATTTAAATCTGAATTTGGGCGCGTTCCCTCAGTCGGCAACCGTGACAAATGACAAGACGTCAATTGAATGGAAAAGTCAAACGTGAACGTGTTTCTTCTTTCTTTCTCGTTTTCAAATTGTTAATATGGTGGGTTTACATTTTCTCAAACGAAAATTCGGCAATCATCCACTTAGTTGCTTAAAAAAACATTAGTTTTTCACTATACATTCGACCTAAATCCGTCGCTTTACTAAATAAGTTTAATATTTTTTGAGTAATTCATTTAATTTATTTTTGGTGGACGTGTTTCATAGAAGTTTTATTTATGTTCAAGACAGTTATACTAGTGACTTTATTATTGAAATGCATTGTTTTTGTAAATGTTTTAAATCCAAAAATTAATAGTTCGATAATAATCGGATGTTTAGTGCGTCATTGTTACCCAAATTTGTACTTTCTAGGCTCGAGGCCCAAAAAAACATTTGAAGCGTTTAAATGCGCCCAAAGCATGGATGTTGGACAAACTTGGGGGTGTTTTCGCGCCTCGTCCATCCACTGGGCCGCACAAGCTGAGAGAATCCCTTCCCCTTGTAATTTTTCTACGAAACAGGCTTAAGTATGCCCTAACTAACAGTGAAGTTACTAAAATAGTTATGCAGAGATTGATAAAAGTTGACGGAAAAATCAGAACAGATCCTAATTATCCCGCCGGGTTCATGGGTGAGTTTTTTTTGCATATCCACAAATATTTCTAGTCTTCATTAAAGGTTTCATACAGTTGTATATTGTAATACAGTCAAAACGACGCGAATAGTAATGATCTGAAATGGTCAGTGGCCAATGTAATATCAATCATTCAAAATTTGTTTCTTTTGCTGCTTATTTTTGATAGGTTGTGAATTTTTTGAGTTTATACCATTGCAAAATTAAACAAGTGATTTTTAGATGTCATAACAATTGAAAAAACTGGTGAATTTTTCCGGCTCATATATGATGTTAAGGGCCGATTTGCCATTCATAGAATTACAGCTGAGGAAGCTAAGGTATGTTCACCCAAATGTTTATTATCCTTATTTTATTCACCCTTTGGTTTTTGCTTTTAGTACAAGCTTTGCAAAGTACGTAAAGTTCAAACTGGACCAAAGGGAATTCCATTTCTGGTAACACATGATGGTCGTACAATTCGTTACCCAGACCCAATGGTTAAGGTAATTAAGATTTGTCATTACAAAGCAGACCCTTAATTTAATGGAAATTGTGTAATCTAGGTAAATGATACCATTCAATTAGAAATCGCAACCTCAAAGATTCTGGACTTCATTAAATTTGAATCTGGAAATTTGTGCATGATCACTGGTGGTCGTAACTTGGGAAGAGTTGGGACTGTAGTAAGCAGAGAACGTCATCCTGGTTCCTTTGATATTGTGCATGTAAAGGATGCTAATGATCACATATTTGCGACTAGGTGAGTAGTTTATATAATTCTAGTTTTTTGGGTGGCCATATCGAAGCTGTATCTTGCAGTAATATTTGCATTTCACAGTCAAAAATTGGCCCAGAGGAAATGTTCTGATTTTGGTCACTGAAAAGTTTCTATAATAATTTTATCAGTATTACCCAATCAGAGTACAGTTTTTGTAGTTAAAATTACTTGGGCACAGGGTCGTGGGGCAGGTACTTGGGGTACTATTTTATTAAAGAGTCTGAAGCTCTGATGTAATTTTGTAAAAAGAAGCATTAATAATGTTAATTTTCTTTTTCTGTTGTAATTATAATTAAAAAATTCTAAGTAGCTAAGAGAAAATAAAACGAGAGATAAAGTGCAATGTTGACATAAGGGATTAAAATTTCGCTTTCTTTAAATTACCTTCATGTTCGAAATGAGTCTTAAATTGTACTCTGTTAAATAGCATAAATCTGAAATTATTTTTAGCGAATTATGAATTGAAATTATGCGTTGTAACTGTGTTTCAACCATTAAAAATGTAAAATCAAAAATATATATTTTAGGTGTTTGCTTTTTTTTTTAGAAATTTGTGTTTATTACAAGCTTTGTTTGCTTTGTAATACTCTAAGCTAAAATGGTCTTGTAAATTACTGAATATCTGTTCCTACTTTTATAATAGTAAGTTCTCGATCTAGGTGGAGCTCTTGTCAGTTTTGGGTACCTTAAGTTTGACAAATCAGACCTTAGCAAATTAAAAATAAGTGGTAAAAAATTGTGTTTATGTGGTCTAAGATAAACGATCCAAAAGACGGACAGTTGAAATCTAGAAAACACCTAATCTAAGTAAAAAATTTAAACACCAATTATGTATAGGTATATTTTGGAAAACAATTTTGGTAAATTTGAATTGAGCGCACCTAGGGATAACCTTAAAAAGCTCAATTATAAAAATAATTTTTGACCTATTTTGTGAACATTGCCATCATTTAAACTTTTACAAATTTACAAAAGTTCCTAAATAGAACATATTTTTATTTAACTTCCCTTGAGCCCGCATCTTGTGAGGGTTAACCAATGTTTGCTTTTAAGGTTGGCATATGAATCGAAATGATATGTCATTTTAATTCCTTGAAAACCTTGAAGGGTTCATCATTGTTATTTGCATTCACACGACAAAATATTTCTTGTTTCAGATTAAATAATGTATTTGTTATTGGCAAAGGAAGCAAAGCTTTAAACTTTTACAAATTTACAAAAGTTCCTAAATAGAACATATTTTTATTTAACTTCCCTTGAGCCCGCATCTTGTGAGGGTTAACCAATGTTTGCTTTTAAGGTTGGCATATGAATCGAAATGATATGTCATTTTAATTCCTTGAAAACCTTGAAGGGCTCATCATTGTTATTTGCATTGACACGACAAAATATTTCTTGTTTCAGATTAAATAATGTATTTGTTATTGGCAAAGGAAGCAAAGCTTTTGTTTCATTGCCAAGAGGTAAAGGTGTCAAGCTGTCCATCGCCGAAGAGAGGGATAAGAGGTTAGCTGCCAAGTCACACTAAAAAAAATTGTGTTTTTAAAAAATATACGGATCAAACCCACCCAGATTGCGTCTCTTTGCCTTAATTAGTAAACATTGAAAGAAAAAACATATTTTTTGTTTGTTTTTATTTTTTATTCATAACTCCTACATTTTGCGGTTACAAATTATACAATAACAAATAAAAAATAAAAGTTCTGATGCTCACGACAAAAATGACAACAGAATAAATTGAAGAAAAATGCAAACATTTTCCAAGTACAAAATAATTTCATAAATTTAAAAGCATATATAAAAGTTTCTCCAAAAGGATGTAGTTTAAATATGTTAGGGGTTAAAGCAAGTCCAAATCAGTTGGTTCAGTATTTTACATCAGAAAGATTGATATATCCACCATACCCTAATCTTAAATTCTTGTAAAAACTAAAAAAGGAAATATAATTAAAAAAACATTACGAAAATCTTAGTGCTAAGAAAATTCCCCTTCACAATGTGACAAGTATTTATCTTATCCAGGACATAAAAAACAACCTTTGGAGGGTGGTTTTACAAAGTAAAGCTAATTTACTCCAAACTGAATAGCAGGAGTTTTAGTGTATATTTCCATTTTAAAAATATGGCATTTCAAGTAAATTTTTGGGGTTCACTCTATTATCTCCTAAATATTTTTAGAGAACTAAAAACAATTTGTTTTCAAAAATCTATCTAAAATTTTCTTCTAGTTTTAACTAAGTTGCTAACGTATTTGAATACATAACTATAGATTGAGTAAAGCATCTCAGTAGAAGGTAAAATGTGTCACCTTCTAAAATCAAAACATGTAACCTAAAAATATATCAGTTTTAACTGTAAACCTATCAAGGTTTAGACAGGATGCCTGGTAATTCTGAGAGTAGAGAGAAGTAAAAAGTATAGTTTGCAATTTAATTACAATATTTTCATGGTATACAATTTTTTGGGGTATATTGGAAATTATATTTTATATCTAAGACTTAACTTTGTTAGCATGCTGTTTTGTATGTTTTTGTGGCCAACATCCAATGATCCACAATGACAAAATTGTCTTGATTGGAAAATTTATTATTTTTTTAACTTTGTAACTAACTACCCGTGGAAAATTATCATAGTTAATCAGTTAGTGTAGCACTTAAATCACGTTTAGTGTTACACATTATTTATGTGTTTAACACTAGCACAATTTATTATTTCATTTTATTATACAGGTCAATCTTTAAGGGCTGATTGTTCATTTTTTTTTTAAATAAAGCATCTCAGAGATAATTGCTTATAACGGCTTCTTCTTCTGGAGCTGTTATAGACATATCCTCTTATTGTTCAACTTACCAGGCAACCCATATCAACTTTGCTAAGCATCCCTGTTGTGACAGAGTCGAACAATTTTTGAGTTACCAACAAAAAAATAACAAGGAAACATTAGAAGTTACTTTAATTACAAACTTGCGAAGCCAAGCAAGCCATGCGCAAAATATCAAAAACCTAATATTAACACCCAGTAATTTTTTTAATCTTTTTAAAATTTTTATCACAAGAAGGCTGTACACTTGGCAAATATTAAATGGCTGCGCCAAGAATAACTAACATCACAAGAATCAAACAGACATTTAATAAAAATTGGAAAAAGACCACTCAGAAAAAGTTGTGTCTATACTCTTTGAAGGTATAATAGTACGAGTATAATATATATGAGACCAGAGAAAAAATGAAGTTACAAATTTTCAACCAAAACTGAAACTCTTAATTATTGAAAACCATACCATGTGTGTATTCAAAGGAAGAAAAGCATTTCCACCATTGTGTGGGTAACTGCCAAAATCGTGCGCAAGGTTAAACTTGAGAAACTTTTCTAAAAACACCTGAAACGAAACAAACAACCAATCACTCACAATAAATTATGGAATATTTTTTTTGGAGATATTTAAACATTTGAGTATAAAGCAACATGCATCAAATAATGTAAATCACACTCCTAGATCAATCTAAACCGGGACTTTTATGAGACTTGAAGCCAAAATTTAACTGTATAAAATTTTTTATAATTACTTACAGATTTGGAAAATATTAACCTTGAATACCTTGTATTGCTAAGAGAAAATACAGAACTCACAATCTGGATGATTTAAAACAGAAATGCAAAAGTAATCTGTCAAAGTGGGTGTTGTAAAATCGAAGAATGATTCAATTTTTTTCACCTTATACTTTACTTTAAGATTAACAATTATTAATTCTATTATAATTACATGGGACCTTGTTAGGGCAAGCCAGCCCCCACTAACCTATTAATCTTTGCTAACGCTAGTATCCATTGGGCTGGCGGGTTGAATGTTGCTGGAGACTGCTACAATAGCTGTCGGAGTGGGATTTGGGGCAGGCACAGCTGGTTTAACGAAACGCTCGGATGGCCTACGATGTGGGGGTGCTGGCGGGCTGTTCTGCGCCATTGCCACTCCCGATGGTGGGGGTACCTGCTGACCGCATGAATGGCAACGCGGTAATACTACGGCCATCAGACTATCGCGGGGAGAAGGGGCCTGCATCTGAGATAGTCCTTAAAAAAAATTATTAAAAACCTCACAAATTGAGTAACACAATCAAGTTGGTTTGAAATTATCTTATTATCCCATATATCTGACAGAGTCTAGGGTCTAATCGAGTATGAAATGAAATTTTTTTATTCTACCCACAATTCATATATAAAAGATGTAAAAGATATAAGGATATGCTGTGATTTATGGCTTATTTTTGGCATGAATAAAGTCTAGTATCGCAAAAAAGTAACACTGCAATGTTTTAATTACCCTTTTTATTACCTGGGCTTAAAGGACGACTCTGACTAGGTGAAGGATTATAAGGAATGGGTGAAACAGTATGTTGCCTAACTCCTAGAACTTGCTCGTTGTAATGTCTCTCTTCTTCCATTTCCAGGGAACTCTCACTTTCAGACAGATGTCTGCACAAGGCTTCCCTCCGTTCTACTTCCAACTGCAGCTTCCTCTGCAACCTAGAACGCACAAAAATACTATTGCTTACAATGGATCATAAATTACCTAAGGTTTTCTTCTTTGATGTTACGCTCCTCTTGCGCATAGCGTTGCATTTTTTGTGTATGTTCCTGCTGACTGATTGCCAAATTCTGTCTAAGACGAGCAACTTCCTGCCGCAAGGTCTGGATATGGGCACTCAGATTTGTTGCAGTGTCTCCATTGCTTAAAAAAAAATAAAATAAGTTGAATCTATGATTTAAGGGAACTTGATAATGCAATTAGCGTTGTTCAATTAAATAATAAGCATAATATAAATAACGAAAACATCAATCTAACACTCAGTTCATATGAATATATTTTTTGATACTTAATTAATAAATTGTTGAATATTAAAAATAATCATAATATACTAGCGATCCAAGTAAACTTAAATAGTAGTAATAGAAAGTATTATAACTATTACTTGACATTTAAATTTTACCCATCCAACAAGGGCAATATTTGTTTGGAAATCCAAACGAAATTTAAATACCAATTATTGAAAATTATTTTAAAAAAATACGAAAATTTTAAAGATTATATGAAAAAATTAATCCAAAGTGAAAATCAAATAAGAATCCAGATTACCTAATATCTCTTGGACTGGCAGGGTCTGATACGGGTTGATCAAGTTTTATTTGCAACATTCGTTTCTCTGCCTCCAATTTATCCATTCGTTTCCACAATTTGTTGACGAGTGCCTCTTGCTCTTGCTCCAGTGTATTTTCCAATTCGACCTTTAGAAATTGACAAGCATATCTTCATTTTTATAACATTTAGTTACTAGTATTTTAAAAGACTGTAAAATATACACATGCTGATCCAAAGACATAAAACAACAAAGCGTACCTTCTCTCTCCGGAGTTGTTCCAAATTGCTTTGCTTGGCTAGTGTTTCCGCTTCCAACTTTTCAATTTTTCTCATCAACCTGTTGACAAGACATTCCTGTTCCTGTTCTAGAGTCTGTTCCAAGCGGCACTTCTCCTGTCGTAGCTGAGTTAATTTTCTAGACAGATCATTAGTCAGACATTCTTCTTCACGTTCATAATGATGGGCTAGTGATTCTTTCTCTTTCTTCAAAGCTTGGATTTTCTTCAACAGAGTGTTGGAGATGAATTCCTCTTCTTGTTCTGCTTTTGCTTGCTAACAGCAAAAATATTTATGAAAACATAAGTACAAGTACAATGCGAAACCACAGCTTTTATAGCACATCGCACGTTGCACCTTATATTTGTGAACAATAATTTGCTATAATTCTAATTTAAATGCAAAAAAATCAATTAGGTGACTATCTAAAAGAGTAGTTGCTTTGGTGAAATTAGTGGTGCATGTGTTAACTATAGATATGCATAAATAATGCCAATTTAAAGCCAGTCTGGCTATTCCAAGTAAAAAAGATTCAAAAAACTTTTTGCATAATTATCAAATAGTCAAAGAAAACATTGTTTTAACAATATTTCTTATACATAAGAATAACAAAAGTGGATGCAAAAGAAATGTATTATATTATTACATATTAACACCAGAAAGGCCTTTTACTTACAATAATGACTGATGCCTTTTTTAGGTCCCTATTTTCTTCTTGTAGAGCTTTGACCCTCAATTTGTAAGTTTCAAGTTCTACTTTAAGCACCCGATTTTGTTGCTGAAGACTTTCAATCCGTTTTTGAAGCTGCTCTCTCGTTACCGGACTGGGGGGCATCATTATTGGCCCTCCGTCGATGCTGCTGGAATCAGATTCGCTTGCGGAATCTGCCATTATTTCAGTAATTTTTAACGATTCAATCCTGTACGATTCGAAAACCACGACACAATTGAAATAGTCGCTTTACCAAGGAACGGTTCCTTGAACTGTTACAATTTCGACGGTGTATAGATCATGATTTTCGCTATAGTACAAAGTGGCGGAAGTTCACTTTTTAGGATCACACTGAAAAATACAACAATAATTTTGTTTCTTCACGAATTGCTTTTATTAAACAATTTGCAATAAACATGAGGGATTGACAATCTTTTTTACTTTTTTTTTAAAGCAGTTGACTGACAGAAGACAGATGACGATAAAAGAATCAGGAATAGCGAAAAATATAGACCATCTATGTTTTGCCACGGAATGAAAATCCCTGTGTACGTTTTATGGATGCTTGATGTTTTGGCGATCAAAAATGATAGAAGTTAGATCCATGGCGGTAAACAAAAGAAGATAGGAGGACAATTAATTTTTTTAAGAAACTTCCAAATCGTCTAATTCTTTCTTCACCTGTTATTGCTGCCGAAATTTTTCCAGTTAAACTCAGAATGATTCCAGATTTGTAAATAGTGGGAGGGTAGTTACTACTCACAAAAGCAGATTTCGGTCGACCGCAAATTATTCTGTAATATAACGCAAGAATCTCGTTAACAGAACAAGTAAAATTGGCAGAATAATTTGCTTGGTTTACACATGTACCTTTCCTTGAGATTATATCTGTGCTTAGCTCATTTATAATAGATGTGCATCCAATGCCGTGAGAAATAATAATCCGTTGTGAATTATTAGACCGTTTTTTAAAACTATTTTTATTATCCTTGGCAACACTGTTTTATATTTATTTATTGTTGGAATCAGCAACTAATAGGGACTTATAATATTAGAGAAAAACGACTCATACTTACATGTTGGTATTGCTGATTTTTATATTTTTTTCTTTTGACGTTTAATTATTCCCGGACGAATTGACATTTATTAAAATTTTTATCTTTTATAACTTTTATCAAAATAGTGTGCTGCAAGAGGGAAAGGCACGTTACCTTCAGAGTGATTAAAATATGACAAGAAAATGAGCGACGATACTCCCGTGACAACATTAATATTACCAGTTTTAATTCGTCCGATTTTATCTCAAGTAGGTTACCAAAACAAAAAAGAGAGAAAAAATTGAACTTTATATTTTACAGTTAGAGAAACAAAATGTAGCAGCTTCGCAAACTTTGCGTGCAGCTTTTACAAAAGTTGAGGCGTCATGTCCAGGATTAACTCTAGATATAGTTTTGGGGATTTTAAAACAAGGCGAACTGACCGTTAACATGAACGAAAGTATATTGAGATTGCAAGGATCAGTTTCTGATACAGATGGTAATCAAGTTTGTTATATGAGCGATGCGAATTGTGTTTTATTGTTTTAGTAGTTGAATATAGACTCAATCGATCTGAAGATGCATTCCAAGAACTGAATAGAAAATCTGCAGCTTTAAAACGAATTCTAAGTAGAATACCTGATGAAATTATGGATCGTAAAACATTCTTGGAAACTATTAAGTAGTATTAAGTGAAGGCATTGCAGCCAAGTGATTAATTTTTTTGCTTTTTAGGGAAATAGCAAGTGCCATTAAGAAACTGTTAGATGCTGTAAATGAAGTTAATGCCTTTATACCAGGAAGTACTGGCAAACAAGCTGTAGAGCAAAGAAAAAGAGAATTTGTAAAATATTCCAAGAAGTTCAGTAATACTTTAAAGGAGTATTTCAAGGAAGGACAGTGAGTAGAAAAATATATGTACACCATTCATATATCAAACATCAAAAATTTTTAGAGCCAACTCTGTCTTCGTTAGTGCACTATATCTAATCCATCAGACTAACATGATAATTACAACTGTTAAAAATAGGTGTGAATAGGAATAGTGACCTACATTATATAAGACTTCCATCAAGGTAATTAAAATGGTTGAAGTTTTTCAAGTATTAGTTGATGATTCCATATCTTAAGTACAACTTCTAAAAGCATGAGCGATTTTCTTGTAAAATATGTGTTATAAAGTATTACATTGTTATCAGACGCGGACAGTAGTTTCATGTCATCTGTAGATTGTGTAATTACTAAATTTGTTTATTTTAATAATGGAATTAAAGGGAGATAACATACAGGGATTCGTTATTGGTAAAATAAAAGTCAAATGGGTTTTTAAGCATTTATTGTTAAAATTAAAAACTTTGACAAAAAAAAAATAAAACCTATTATGATGAATTTCTACTATTGACTAGAGTAGTTGGTATCAAAACTGATTTTGGCTTGGTCAGAGTCAAATAAAAGATCATTGAACACAAGCTTAGCAAGCTACTCCCTACAACAACATAAAATGTGTATCTGAACCAGTAATCCGTTTCCAGGGATTCTAACTGACCATAGTACCAAACAAGGCACATTGTAAAATTCTCCAAGAACACTAACGTAAAGTAACCAGAGTATATAAAATAGGCTTTTTTAAATTTTATCTTAAACTCTATAATGCAGAAAATGTAGATGATTCCTAAAAAAATAAAAAAGAAAGCTTTCGCTCGTCGGACTTCATTAGATTTTACGTCATAAATTAGAAAAGCAAGGACAAGCACAAAATGAGAAGTCAGTAACCAAATTGTTTCTTTTACAAAGAAATAAGCAAATACTGATATTGCCAATACTCTACCCAATAGAAATGTAAACCACCAACAAAATGCAATAAGTCGTCCTGCAAGGTCATCTTCTTGCAAACCTTTAATGTAAATTATTCTAGCAATATTCAAATCTGGTTCTGATCGATTTGACAATGTTGTCCCTCTTACTTCAGAATTTACCTCTTGTCCTCGGAGCGATTCTTTGGAAGTTCCTAACAATTCAAAGTTAAGTTCAAAATAAGGTTTATAAGTTTCTAGTTTGTAGTAATATATAAAGCTGAATAGATGATAATTTTATACATTAATACTTAAAACATGTCATGAATTCTTATTCTTTCTAAAAACTAAATATTATTGATTGCAATTAATCGACACTTACTTCTTATTCCATCAAATTCAGTTGTCGATTGGGCCCCACTTTCGTCATTCTGATGTTTAGTTACTGCAAATTCATGTAAATCTGTGTTGGTTGCCGTTGGTTCTAAATATATATCACTGCTTCTACGCCTTTGCGATACGAGTGAAGGTAGTAGTTGATATAGCTTTGACATACGATTCAACTCTGTTTTTCGATTTTCAATGACTGATCTAAAAATAATTATAAATAAGATAATTAAAGCTGTGAAATTAGTCTATTGTACGTATATAGATATCAACAAACCTGGATTGTGAACTGCCTGAATTTCTCAAAATTACTTCCTGATTTTCTATTAATGATTTAGGTGTCTTTGATTTGTACCAGGGATACTGAGAACCAGCTATTTTTTGTGACTTAAATCTTTGGTAGAAAGTAGTGGTGATTGCAACCTTAGCAAGGTTAAACACTATACAGAAAACCTGCGCGTCTTCTGAAAAATTGATGATAATCATGTAATAATTATGTTTCAAGTAATATATTATTTGTTACTTGATTCTCTCTCAATATTTGCATTGTGCCTCATTAGAATGTAAAGTTGAAGAAGCACCTGTAGCAAAGAATGCATATAAGCCTGAAGAAAAATATACAGTTCTATTGTACGAGGAGCACTTATTATAGAAATGGCTTCATTTATAGCGAATTCATCTTTGCTTCGAATAACTTCAATTGACCAGAAAATTCTTTCAGCGAACCTCCACATACTCCAGATAGGGAATAACAAGTGTGCACTAGTTTTCTTCAACAGCCATATTATATTTTCTTTTCTTAGTAATGGTGCTTGCGGCCAATAGTCCGAGTTGGACAAAATAAATAAATAACTTCCTAGTGCTGGAAGATACATGATAGACAATGTTAAATTTCCCCATATCGGGTTGTAGTCTTTATAATGCCTAAAATTGTTAGTAATGAAGTATAGAGAATCTGCAAGTTAATCGAAACTCAATATTTACCTGAAAATTACTGCTATGTCACCTGCAATTATAAACATATAGAGTACAGAGGCACTTGCTGCTGGGACTAGATAGTTTACAGTGGCATCCTCTGTAAAATTTAACTCATATCCCAATAAATTTTTTAATCTCTTTGAAGATGTTTTGTTAACTGTGCTCATCATTTTTTACCATTTTATTGGAACTTTGCAAGCAACATATTTGTGAGTTAACCTGCTTATCTCATTTACTATCTATATAGCAAGGGATATGAGTAATATATTTGATAAACAACGTTCGAAATTGTGTTATCTTATATTGTAAACTTTGTCATTGGTAAATTAGTAAGTATAATTTTTATGTTCGAATTTCTGTGAAAATATATAAATTTGAATGAATTAATGCGTTAAAGGAATAGTAAAAAACCTATTACTTTATTACCTTTATTTGAAAAGAAATAACTATTGATTAACACAAAGTAAAACAAAATATTTTAGGAAAATGGTTTTAAATTTGATAAATATATGGAATGCTTATCTAATATTTCAACAACTGGTTCTTTTTTGTTGCACTCATCATCAAATTTTGATCCTAATGCCCATAAAGAATCTAAGTCATAGAACATTCTTGACTTTTTAGAAAAAATATGTAAGGCTATGTTCCCTAAAAAGCAAAATGTGGATTATTTATTACATAAATTTATTTTAATTATAAGAAATTAACCTAAATCTAAAGCCATCCAATCTTGCGAATCCTTTCCTTCTATTTTTGGTATTTGATCTATGTGGTGTCGTTTGTGTTTATATATTCTTCGTACAAACTGTATAATAGCGTGCATATGTTTGTAAGACTTTGCGCTAGCAACTACAATATAATCTACATATTTAATTTCTTTTGAAACACACGCAACAAAAACATCTTCTGCATTTTCACGCTTCAGTGTATCAATAAGATCTTCTATATCAAAAACACCAGATGTTCCTCCTGGTAAAAGTGACAATTATTCACTTTACTTAAATTTCAAGACTACCATACTTTGAAGATTGAGACCCTCATATCGAGCCGCATTTCTAGATTCGTCTTCCTCGACCATGGCAGCATGTTGCAAACGCATCTCGTTTATATCTAATATGATTTTAGAGTCCTTCTCATCGAATTCTTTATATTTTGAACCAATTTCACCCAAGGTTTTTCTTTTTTCTGAATTATTGTTGTCATGGGAAAAAGATTTCGCCAGTGCACAACATATTTTATTACCTTTGGTTAATTGATTTTTTGAAATGTTACTAAAACGCGATACTAGCATCATTTTACAAATTTAAAAATTCTGTAAATAATAAATTGTATAGCTTGTTTATGAACACATGCTTTTCAGTAGATACTCTACAGAATTCTAAGGTTAGGATAAGCCGTTACTATGCAACTTGTGCTCAACCAAGGATGGTAAAAACAAGCGGGTGGTTGCGTTGCCACTTTAGCGCGACTGACTACAGATATCGCGACAGAAAATAATCTTACGCGTAACAAGTTTAATTATTTGTATAATTGTATAGGAGGATATAAATTTCGCATGTATGGCGAATTTCTATTAGAGAAATTAGGAACAATGCAACTATTACTAAATTTCTGGATTCAGGGGGTCAGGTTTTAGTTTTCCGGTCGGTCGGTTTGATATGAGCCAGAGAAACAAAACGAAAAAAGGAGAAATTACAAAAACTCCCATATACCGTCTTGCCTGTTTGTCTTTAGTTTTTGTGTGCTATGAGCCCGCCTACTAACGGACCCTATCTCCTCAGCAGCTTTTTATGCCTCTTAATTAGAAAACGAAGTCTGAAAAGTAAACTTCCCCAGGAGAACAGTCTCGATTATCTGGGGCAGTTCTAAATAGTGCTGGCAAATTGCCTAATAGCAACGCCAACCCCAAAAAAGAAGAAGAACTCCAATATATTTTCTTTGATTTTGAGGTTATCACTTTAAAGATAGCATTAAAGATTGAACATCAATGTAGATATTAATGAAGAATATCACTTTAAAGACGATATGGGTAAGTATTCAAGCGATTCCGAGAATGAAAATTGGGGTAGTAAATCCTCAAAATCTAGACGACGACGAAGGTAAGCGTGTAGAAACCATTATAAATGTTTCGATTGTTGTTTTATGAACAAAATATGGAATAAAATAATTTTCGTAGATCATCGTCTTCAACAAATTCATCAAGTTCCAGAAGTAGATACAGACGCGATTCTAGGAAATCAACACGCGGATCTAAAAGTCGTGATAATCAGTCTTTAAATTCAAGGTAATTTGTTGACTTTTAAAAGATGTCTATTTGTTTAATTCATTTCAGGCGCTCAAGAAGTAGTAGTCAAATTAAATCAAAAAAGTATGATAACAGTTCTAAACGGAAATCTAGGTACGATAGAAACTCATCAAGGGAGAGGAGACGTAGAAGCTCTTCTAGAGATAATCATACACAAAGTTGTTCAAGGGACAATTACCACAGGTCTAAGTCAAGAGATCTTCAGCAATCAAAATATTCTCGTTCAAAGTCATATATAGGAGAGTATACAAATAAGCCCAAGAAGAGGTCATCTACATCATCAGATAGTTCTAGTACTGACAAAGAGAAAAGTAGCAGAAAAGTCAACAAAAGCATAAACGAAGCAGGTTGATATCTTTTCCATCTATCTTTCATATTTCTCACTTTATTTGAAATATTTTTTTAATTCAAGCTTGTAGCAAAAGTTTGCATTTGGAGAACCACAAACAAAGCAAAAATGATGCTGCTGAAGTTATTACTTTCGATGATGAAACTATTGATAAAATAAATCAAGACAAGTTTGTGCCAAAACAATTTGTTTCTAATAAAGCCAAAAATCTTCCAGATAATATCGTGATAGATTTGAAGAAACAGACTATTAAAGTACCTGAAGTTGAGCCACTTGAACCTGATAGCATATTCCATCATAATGTAAGTGATATTTTTTTATCATTTAATCAATTTTAAAATTCAGAAAAAAAAAATTAAATTAAAATGCTGTCATTATAGTTACTTGATAATGATATGAGAACCAAAGTGTTCAAATAATTCAATTCTATGAAACTTGCAATGGATGCTGTTTTAGTATTCTAAGGACCGAAAGAGAGTTTGATGTAATTTAAAAGAGTATGAGTGACAGATTATTAACTGGCTAGTAAATAAGTTAAAAAAGAATTCTCTGGTACTTTATAAACTTTGTTTGTTATTGAAATTTTCATTCAAAGTGGTATTTTATATTGATAGATTATAAATCAAGCCTTTAAAAACTACTATCATAATGTGTTTTAATATTATGATAGTGAGTTTTAATATTATGATAATGCAGCTTAATACAGCTATGAAGTTAAAATAAAAAAAATAATTTCAATGTGTTACAGCTGTTTCTCAACGAAGAAGCACGAATGGAAAAGTGGGTGAAGGAACTGTACTCTTACAGGCAAAAAGCATTACAGCAAGGATTTCGTAATAATCATTGACCACAAAAATGAGCACCAGTATTTACTTTGTTCTGCTTTTATTCTGGCCATTAATTCTTAGTTTGTTTTATTATTGGACTGATTTATATGTGATTAACCTATGTGAAATAGATAGTTGTCCTGTGTGTTATGGAGAAGACTTGTGCCACAGAATTGAAAACAAAGAATTTCATTTAAGAATGAGCTCCATCTTGGATTTTGTATATAATTTTATTAGTGTAAAGAATGTATATTTTGCACGCTTTAATGATATTGATGTTGTTATAAAAAAGTTAGCTCACCAAAGTGATTTAAATAGAGTGAATCGCAAAATGATAGATACAATTGATAGTGATTTGACCCGGGTGAACTTTCTAGTGAATACAGTTAAACGCGATTTTCAGGTATGTGATTCTGAGTCGGCGCAAACTTTTTTAGAAGTGATACAATTCAAGAAATCATCACATCTTGATACTTTATTAAGTGTAAATGTAGAACCACTTTTAATGGAAGTATTTCACAAAAATTATGGATTTCCCGTGCCAAAAGTGTACGGCTACTGTGGCAGAGCTGTTATAGTTGAAAATTGTGGAGAAACATTGAACAATTTTAAAAATATTGACTGGTATGATCGAGCCTATATTGCCTATGAAATACTCCATGCAGCCAATTTATTTGTATTTGAACATGAACATTTCAGATTATATTTAAAAGATATCTCTCCAGACAATATTGTAGTAAATGAGGAAACATTGGAAGTATGTTTTGTCGATCTGGGACACTCAATTTTAAAAAGGAAATCTGCATCTGGTAAGTTTTGTTTACTAACATTTATTGTTTTTGTAATATACAGAGTCGCCCAGAATATGTTTCTAAGATTCTAAGACATTCCTCGTGCAGCAGAAGTATCTTATTCAATTATCAAAATAGCATTCCTAACTTGATTGTTCTTTATCTATTGTAATAATACACAGTATCTGTTTTCAGATGATGAAATACATATATCAAATGCATATGAGGATGGAGTTTATCAATTTTCAAAAGACAGCATATGTGAAAAGGATGTTAGTGACCATAATGTATTTTCTGTTTGTGCGGTAAGTGCGCATTTATCCATTTGCTTTTTTGCATCTACTAAATTGCATTAAATTGCATATTAGGGCCAAGGGGAACCAAAGAACTGATTTTATGCATGCAATATGCATAAAATGTTTTTATAAATTTTTACATTTTTATCAAAATTTGCTTACAATACTGTTTTTTTTGTAAACTATAAATTTTTCGATTTAAAAATATTTTCATCAGGTTTTCGATAGCGGCGGGAAATTTTTGGCAAATTGGAATAACTTTTTTGCCTTATTTTTTTGTTGTTAAACGATTATATATATTTTTAAAGTTTGTGTTTCACTATTAACATGTTGAGTGAGACAAACAAGTAACATGAGTAAATATTTTTATATACAAAAATATTTTCTAGATTTAAAGTATAATACAAATTTAGACTAATAGCTGCAGTTTTTGGTTAACATTTACTGATTACTGGGTGTGGAAACTGTGTAAAGAAATTTCTAATAAAAAATTATAAAACCTATTTAAAAAAATTGAAATCATTTGAAAATATGTATATGATAAATAAATTATTTAAGTGATTAATTGACATCATTGGATTAAGGATTAAAACCAAAATGGTTTGCTTTCATGGTGTATATTTATCTTACTCATAGGGTAAAAAATTACCAAATATGAAAAAAATCGACTTTACTACGTTTTTTGATACTGCGGCCCTCATACGCCGAATGCTATTAATTTATTTAATAAGAATAGGTTTTAATCGGTACAACGTCAGCTTGCTTACTTAGATGTAAGATTGTCTTTTCGTTTTCCTGCTTAAGAAATTCGAAAGGAAAAACTGGAAATAGTGGCATATAGAAAATAAAGGATGATCTAAAAATTAGGAAAAGAATTTGCTATTTATAATTTTTCTTTATGTTTGGGTACAATGTTATTGCTTTAAACGGGTAACATGATATAACCGATTTAGTAGCTTTTAATAAAAATTTGACAAACTCAGAGCTCCATCTTTGAAAGATTCATAAAAAACAGAAACATCCTTCTAAGAGTCAGAGTCCCCGAATAAAGTTATTAATAGACAATGTTACTGAGCATTACTTCTGTGGCGTCTTGGAATTTTATTGGATATGGAAAGAGTCAGTTCAAAAATCCGTCTATTAAAAAAGTGGGGTAAAATAAAATTCGTTAAGCAATAACATTCATAATCAACATTTAGGTGTTGTATTTTAGCTTCTCCTTTCAAAGTATGCGCCATGGCCCATGATGCATGGTGGACTTTTACATTCGGCGCCTGAAAATCTAACGAGGCACCAATTGTTCGAGCAGATTCGAGCTTGTGAAGGGCGGGTACAGAACAGAAATTTGACGCACAGAATTATTCATAGCTTTAACATTATGAAGTCCATAAGATCTATCCTTTTACCTAGAAATACGTCCCGTTATTACAAAATTTGGGATTATGGAAATTAAAGTGTTGATCAATAATTATGTGATTTTATGTATATATGTATTTATAATATATCTGCAAAATTAAAGTAGTTTATAATTTAATGCTTGTTCTTATTTCTTTCTTACATATTTAAATTTAATGTATGCTTCTTGGTTAGTTGTATTTGTTTTTTTTAATTTGACCCACACTTTAATTGAAACTTTTCATTTTGTTGCGCAAACATTTGTATTTACGCTATCTTGTTTAGAGATAATTCAATTTAGAGCAATCCCTGTGTGGGTTAGATCGAGGTATTAAATAGGATTAAGAAGCCTCACAACCTCCCTATATAACAAAACAACTAACTTGCGGTATTAGAAAAGTGTCTTGGCAGTGTCCATTCGCATAGAACTTTGCTAAGAAGTGTTAGCGAAAAATGGTATTCAATTTTCGGGTATTCAAGAAACAATCCCCAAATGGCAAGCTTACTGTATATTTAGGAAAACGAGATTTTGTTGATCATATCTCGGGAGTGGAACCTATAGGTAAATAAAAATATTCTATCATGTTACCGACTCCGCCTTGTATTAGGAACATTGATCTTAAGTACTTGTAACGATGGCAGACAAATTTTCAAAAAAAAATAACATTAAAAACAAATTTTCTTGAATTGGTTGAAAATTGCAAATGAAAATTATACTTTTTATAACATCGCTAATGTTATTAAACATTGTTTTATTAGCAAAAAATATTTAAAATAAGTATGGATGTCAATTCAATATATTGCGTGATTTAGATGGTGTTGTGGTCCTTAATGAGGAGTACAAAGATCGTAAGGTATTTGGTCAGGTAATCTGCAGCTTCCGTTATGGAAGGGAAGAAGATGAAGTCATGGGTCTCAATTTCCAAAAGGACCTCTACCTAGCGTCTGAGCAAATTTATCCCACACCAGAAAAATACAATACAACAAAATTGCAAGATCGCCTCTTACGAAAGCTAGGGAGCAACTGTTATCCATTCAATTTTCTGCTTCCTCCAAATTCTCCAGCATCTGTAACTCTTCAACAAGGTGATTTTTTTTATAATACCGTTATGAAACGAGGCATTCAAATTATTTTTTAAATTAGGTTCTGATGATGATGGTCAGCCTTGTGGAGTTCATTACTACATTAAAATATTTGTGGGGGAAAACGAAACTGACAAAACTCATAAGAGAAGCACCATTTCCATGGCAATAAGGAAAGTTCAGTATGCCCCTTCGAAGCAAGGGCGACAACCGTGCACTATTGTGCGCAAGGATTTTATGTTAAGCCCTGGAGAACTTGAACTTGAAGTTACGCTTGATAAACAGGTAATCTAAATATAATTTTCCTCAATTCTGCACTATAGCTTGATAATGTTGAAGTTGTATTATCATGGCGAGAAAGTGGGTGTAAACATTTCTATCAGGAACAATAGCAATAAAGTGGTAAAAAAGATAAAAGCAATGGTACAGCAAGGGGTTGATGTGGTTCTGTTTCAAAATGGGCAGTACCGGACTTGCGTAGCAAGTATTGAAACTCAGTAAGAAAAAATCATATCAATCAAAAACCTGCTTTAATTACTATTTATAGAGAAGGATGTCCAATTAATCCCGGTTCCAGTCTACAAAAAGTAATCTACCTATTTCCCCTGTTATCCTCAAATCGAAACCGCAGAGGCATTGCTTTAGATGGGCAATTAAAGAAACAGGATACAAACTTGGCTTCTACCACTTTGTAAGCAAATCAAATTTATAGGTTAGGTATAGGTAATAGTGTGCCGTCGTCTCATCAAATTCAGTGTATGTATTTTCAACCTCTAGGATATCAGCCCCTAGTTTTGTGTATATGATATTGACATTGATTGTATAGTGATGTGGTATTTCAGACTTGCATCCCCAGACCAGAGAGATGCATTTGGCATTATCGTGTCATACGCAGTAAAAGTTAAACTCTATCTTGGAGCTCTAGGTGGAGAACTGGCTGCAGAGCTACCTTTCGTATTAATGCATCCAAAGGTATTGTAAAAAAAATTGAAAAATTAACGTGATATGGTTTAATACTCGTTAATAAACAAATTCTGCATTAAAAAAATTTCAGCCAAATGTGAAGGGTCAATTAATTCAAGCTGATAGTCAGGCGGATGTGGAAATGTTCAGGCAAGATACGGTCATTGAACCTGAAGCTGATGGCGAACAATACGATTAAATTTATTTTTAGCCGCAAGCTTAGGTATGGTAATATGCAATATTTTACTCAAACCATGATTATAGTTTATCAAATTTAATAAAAAATTCAGTTGCATGCTTTTTTATTGTGTTATGATTACTAAGAGTGAATGCCGCGGCACCATTTTTTTTTTCAATTTTTTGTTGTGTATAAAACTAAGATTAAAGTGTGCACAGGCAAGTAAATTTGCCCAAATAAAGTAAACTAACCAAAACTATTTTATAAAGAAAGAATTAATGGGTTTTAGGGAGAGTACTTATTTAATTGTATAAAAAATTAAAACCCTGTGTATATGAATAGTACGTACATACCCATACATTCAATATTTGATAAAGGCACATCTTTTGTCCTTTCTTAACTTATTAAATGGATTTTCAGTTGAAGCCACCTCGGTTCAAAGCAACAATTACTAAAACTATCACTATCCAGAAACTACTAATTGATGATAATAAAAACGTTTCACTCCACTACTTTAGGAAGCAGTGTTTCGCTTTTAATAGATGGTAGCACGATGAGTACAAAAACTTTTTGTCGACTCGCGACTAGGTCACTTTGCGTGCAAAAAGGCGAATTTTAAAAATATTGTCATCGATGAGCAGATTCTCCAACTCCTTTCGTGAAAATACCTTAGCATTTTTAGAGTTGCAGTAGGGTTTTGGAAGTAGATGTTTTCAAATTATGCTAAATCAAAACATCAATAAAAATGAGAATAATTTAATGTTATGGAAGGTTAAAAGATAAATTACCACCTGGTAAATATCAAATAAAACAGCGGTAGTGAAATTATATATCTTTTATTTTAGCTTGGCTGACTGTAAACTGGCATGAGCAAAAAGGTATATATTAAATTGGACTAATATATTAAAAGTGGTTCTAGTTCATATATATATAAAGAATAAAAAAAAAACATATTCTTTACATCTTAATGCAAAACACTAAATTTTATTTAATAACTTACAAAATATATACAAAAATAACAAAGTAAAAGGGTAAATATACGACCAGATATTTTACAGAGTATGTAATGGAAAAAATGACAATTTACCACACTGAAGAGATCAAAATCAAAAACTGAAAAAAAAATTGTTCTGGGCTAATTAACCTATTCCTAATATAAAGCAATATCATGTTGGTACAAGCACTGCCAAGAGAAGTATAGCGAGAAAATCATCAATATTTCCATCACATATTTAATTTTATTAATGATATATCATTACACTAAAGCTGTCTGCAAACTCAAAAATTCACTCACACAAAAATATATCTAATGTGACGTTCAAAATAAAAAAGAATGAATGGATGTTCCAACCATAAAAAAAACGAGAGGCGCTAAAGAAACACCTTTATAGAATAGAACTGGCTAAACTATTATAAAAATAATTTATGTAGCTACCTAAAGTTAATAGCTTTATAGATAAATTGAATATATCTAAGCCGCTTTCCAAACATCACGCAGAATGCCATTTGCGCAAGCGCCAGTCATTTCAAGCTTCGCATTCAATGTGGCCGAGGGCACCACTTGCTGTAAGTGATTTGGATGATTTTCACTATAGCTGTGGCATTTTTCCAGCAATATTTTTCAATGCCATGATGGAAAAACGGGTTAAATCTGAATATATTACGGTTAAAAAAAATTGCAAGTAAAACTGAAAATTTTGTGCATGCGTGGAAAATCATTTAATTCTTTCCTCGTTGCTGTCTGAGATGGACCAATTTTACCTGTTTATTGCTTTTATATTCAATTTACCTAGTATGTACCTACATATAATTAGTTAAAATGAAACTGCCGACAATTTACCTATATGTAAAATCTGAGTATTGCAGCAAAACATCCACATTCATTTTCATAAATAACGCCCCTAATAGTATTTTGTCTATTATTTTGTCTTGGGCAATGGACGCACCAGATACAATTTTTCACCTTGTTTATTGGTGTATATAGGAGCCCTCTGGTAGTGGTCTACTAATTGGTCAAGGGTGTGAAATTTTCGTTGTCCTATGCAGTACAGGGCGCCCTCGACGTGCACTCGGAAATGCTTGTTTCGACCTGGAGCTTTCAAAGAAACTGAGTAATCTCCAACCTACAATCATTTATCTGCAATGAGTCATTTAATAGCAAATGAAAATAATCCTTACGTTTGTTTCACTATCTCTAATTAAAAAGTCTCCATCATGTCCAAACTGATTAAGGAGATTATCACATTGATTTCTGGTAATGGTTCCATAGTACCATGGCTTATCAATAAGATGAGGTTTATCAATCATTGACACCTGCGAACTGACCATTGATGAATCAATTCGCTCTTGCTTTCCTCTCTCCTGATATGGCCTATCCATATAATCAGACAATTCTTGTAAATAATTTCTTGGGACTAAACCTATCTGACCTTGGGCATTTCTTGCCTTGTACCTAAGCAATTAAAACAAGTCGAATATAATGAATCTAACCCTTAAACCTTCAATTACATATATAGTTTATGAGGTTACATCTTTATGGTGAATGAGATGGTCGAGCGGGTGATATATTTACTAGTTTCAGCAATGTGACCTTGCCGCTTCGGTAAAAAAGTAAAACCAAAATTGATATTTTAAATGGGACACCCTGCGTATGATTGGAGTTTCCGTTCTGCAATCAATTTATGACTAGTTTGTCTAATATTTCCTTTTGTAGGGCTGAAATTTTGGCTACAGTTTATGAAGGTATTATGCAATAATTTTATGTAGGCAAGTTCACTTGAAATATACAGCGGAGATCAAAATGTGCGACTATTTACTAGGAAACAAAAATTATGATTTTTTTTTTAAATAGGAGCACACTATAGTTTATCAACTTATTAAGTAACCAAGAACTGCGCTTCAATAGCATCTTCAAAATTTATTATTAATATTTTATTATTTATTATACATACATTTTTTACTTTTTCCTAAATGCTATTTTATCATATTTGGTATTTAGCGTGACTACTAAACTTAGTTTTGAACCAATTAATGAAATTATTTGTGTCCAGAATACATTTTATTAAACTTTATGCATGTTCACCCTGTATATTAACATATACTTCTACTGACCATATAATATAAGTTGTTTCAAGCAACTCTTCTTATCTTTAATGTTATTTTTAATAACAAATTTTTATATGTATATCATAATTTCTATTAAAACGCGGTATAAATTATAGTTGTAAGTTGTAAATACTGCATTTGAGAGCAAATCACAACATTTAAGATGAGTGGTTAACTATTATAAAATTAAATAAACTCTTACCACTCTGGGTCACTAGGGGGCCTGTCTAATATTTCCAGCCTATCGCCTTTCTCAAATGACAGCTCTTGGTCATTTGAAGAAGTGAAAGAATATAGAGCTACTACTATATCGAGTACATTTTCAGCCATGGCATATGTGTGCATTGTATCATCAAGATCACCTTCCTCTTGAGTATAATTTGATGGAAACCATCCTGTAATATTGCTACTCTGCCCTCGCCACCATCCTTGTTAATAAGGTCTTTATAGTTATTTTAGATTAAATATAGATACTTTTTCAACACTTACCGTCATTACTTTTTTCGAGAATCAAAATTCTTGACCCCTTAACCAAAGACAATTCATCAGGTTGTTGTGCTTGGTAGTTATACTTGACTACAGCAACCCCAATAGCTTCAGCAGGGTCTGTTGCAGCTCGTCGTGCCATACTAGGAGATTCTACTGTTCTAGAAGGGGAATTGTTCGATGGTAGCGTTTTTGATCCTGAACCTTTTTTTACCTATCAAGTAAGGGAAACAATGTTGGAATTTATTAAGAAAACATTAATAATGAAAAAAAAAGTTACATACCGCGATAGTGGTGCCTACCTTCTTTTTGATACTATCAAAGAGGGAAGGCTTTTCTTTTTTAACATAATTGCTAGGAACATATCCTGCTTGATTTCTAGAATTCTGTACTTTCCACCAATGTTTGGAATCATCAATTAACACATAACGTTCATTTTTACGGAGATCAAGTTCTTGGGGGCCTTGGTGTTCATAGTCATATTTTGCCACAACATAACATATATCATCTTGGCTCGCCTTGCCTATGACATAATGAAAGAAGGACATACAAAAAACTCTATTAAAAGTGTTCACTTGCAAATTGTTAAATTAGTAATTTTTTACAGCTCCTACTTTTTAAAATTTAATAACTAATAACGCAAGCAAATTACAACTAGTATACAGAGTGGACAAACTCAAGCCAGCACTAGTGCTAATCTCTGTATTATTAAAACTATGAAGTCTATTGTTCTGTTTCTATCTCCGGTGCATCCCTATGAGGTCTAATAAATAAGTGATATGGTAAAGTCATTTTAACTAAAAAAACCACTGAACATAGCATTTACGATTTGTTTGAACAAAAATCCTTGCCACCTCCTTTCTTAACATAAAGGGGGATAGAACATGTTTAAGTGTTTTTCTGTTACAACTCCAATCAGCGGAAAAATACTACCAGTTCACAAAATTTTCCGACATCCTAGATTCAATAATACAGAATTTACCAATACTACCAACTTCTAGTAGGGTCTACTAAAGTAAAATTCTCAATAATTTTGTTACATAATGCTAGAACTATATAGCATAACATTTACCATCATACATATTTTTATTTACAATTGATGATAGTTAATCAAGAGCCATTTTAGGGGAATCAGATATTGGGGTGCCATAATCATTAAAAATAAAAGTTCTATATAAATAGAAATAAATAGAAGGTAAGGCTATTGTGAATCAATATAGCCTTAAACACAAAACAAGTACAAATTAAAGTGAAATTATCATTAAAGACTGATAAAAAATGAATGTGAACAGGTCTGTGGATATTAATGAACAAAATTATGGAACTGGCTCTCCTCAGCTCTTGCATGACCATTTAATAAATGATGAGCTAAAGACATACCATATTTCAGATTAGGTGCAGCCATTTCCTGGTGAATCTTTAGTCCGTAGCTAGAACTAGGCTGCCAAAAGGTATCTGGCATTCCACGCGTAAATCTGGTCTCCAACATGACCACAAAGCATAACACTATCTAGTGCTAGCTGACACACATGCTTCTACACTACAACAGATAATTTCGTATACCTATAAATAAATTCCCGCATGCTTAAAAGTCTACAAACAAAAAGCAGTTGGATCTTTGGCCATACTTGTATGGAAAAAATAATCTAAAGTAAAATTGAAAACAAACTAAATATTGATAAAAAAATACAGTATGAGTCATTTTATCGGACATTTAAATAGCAAATAGTGCGCTGGACATACATATTTTTACCCACAGGCAGATTCGTTTCTGGGGGTGGGACCAACATTAAAATTGAGAACACTGAACCTGCAAGCACCTTAAACTTTGGGATATATTACTTACCGCTTTTCAAACTAGACATATTCTTGAACTATTCATAGGTCTTTCCTCAATTATACAACTTAATTATATTTCTGTAAACTACCACCCTCAAAAAATTGTTTCAGATATTATCTTAGAAACTGACATTACATCTAATTCATGTCTAATTTCCACAGAGGGCGATGGGTTTTGTGTTTGGAATAAATGTTGTCAAATAATGGCGGGCATTTCAAATATTTCGATGAAATGAAGAATGCGATGAAAATTGCACGCGAAAAAATATATTTTGTATGTTTGTGGCTTATACATTTCATAGACAACAAAATTTTGAGCATTAAAGTTAATATTAATAGATCCCACAATTGAGGCACCATCAATAAATTAATGGCTACCAATAACATATAAAAATACTTACCAAAACTAATTCCCAAGATACGTTTCAGATTAGCCAACAGAATAAATTTTGGCATTTGAGATTAACCATGGTCGGAAATAGACATTTGCCTAGAGAGAGAAATTTGCGTAAGCTAGGGATGGCGATTTAGAAGCAATTTCTTCATTTCAAGACATTTAAAAGCGCTTAAGTTTTTATTAATTTATTGGTTTATGTTAGTTTTAAAGCCATTTCGATTTAGCTAGAAGCGTCCAGTGCGCTCGTAGGGAACGAAGTACGAAACCGGCTCCGCTCGTGTTTTTTAGTTGTCAAATTCATAAAAATGGCGGACCCAGGTAGCAAGAACCGTATTCAGAACTTCAAGAACAAAGGAAAAGATCAGGATGTAAGTATCCGTTTTCTTACGCGAACGATTTTTGCATTAATAATTATTCATATTTTTGTATAAATTAATTCGAGCGAATTGAATAATTTGCTATTATGGCTTGCATGTTATATAGGCTTGCACATGTCGGAGATTATTCACATTAAAGTAATTGAAATTATAGGAAATGCGAAGGCGAAGGAATGAAGTAACGGTTGAACTTAGAAAAAATAAGCGTGAAGAGACATTACTGAAGAGGCGGAATGTTCCAACAGTAGATTCAACTGATGAAGATGACATTGAAAAGTCTCTATCCAATACCAACTTGGAGCAACTTGTAGCACAAGCTACAATGGTTGATAACCCTGATGTGCAATTGATGGCTGTTCAATCTACTAGAAAACTGTTGTCTTCAGATAGAAATCCTCCTATAGATGCTCTTATTCAGTGCGGAATTCTCCCTATTTTAGTAAAGTTTTTAGAGCGCCATGACAACCATAATCTTCAGTTTGAGTCAGCTTGGGCTTTAACTAACATAGCATCCGGTACTTCTGCCCAAACTAATAAAGTAGTATCGGCTGGTGCAGTCCCACTTTTTCTAATGCTCTTGCATTCTCCACATCAAAATGTTTGTGAACAGGCTGTGTGGGCACTAGGAAATATTATTGGAGATGGTCCGGTACTTAGAGACTATGTAATTGAATTAGGAGTTGTGGAACCATTATTGTCCTTTATCAAGCCAGAAATTCCTATTACATTTTTACGAAATGTAACATGGGTGATTGTGAATTTGTGCAGGAATAAAGATCCACCACCACCAATTCAGACAATTGAAGAATTATTGCCTGCTTTGAATGCATTGATTCATCACACGGATATTAATGTAAGTATCCAATTTCTGGAAAGCTACAAAATTTGTATTAAAATAAGTTAGTAATTAAATAGTTTGGTTAGTTTGGACTGTTTTGCTAATAACTCTTTCAGGCCTACCTGGCAAGGCAATGGCCTCCTGTGCATATTTGACTGACAATCATCTTTTAAAGCCAAGTGCACATACTATTTAATTTTTTAGAATTCCAAGAACAATAACTAGAAATTTTAAAGTAAAACAACTTATTTGATTTCTTTTCAAAACTATAATTTAACAAAGTTTGCATTAAATTATGTGCCATCAAATATATTTTATATTATAAACATTTTCTGTATAGTTTCATATTAAGGATTGGGAATGTGATTTATATTTACTATAATAGTTCCTTTATCTCTGTAATTGATGGCGAATATACACAGTTTTTCTGTGTCAAGATTTAACTCATTTTTGCTGCTTGACTAGTTGTTGGAGATATTTGTTTGTTGCCTGGTATCAAAGAGATATTTAAATAATATTGCTTTTGTATTGTTGATGCTACAGTCTTTCTTGTGTTAAAAATTCTGTTCTTTAAATATAGTGTTGGTTAATTAAAATAAAATGTGTCCAAACTTCAGATTTTAGTTGACACTGTTTGGGCTTTAAGCTATTTAACAGATGGCGGCAATGAGCAGATTCAGATGGTAATTGATAGTGGAGTTGTACCGAAACTAATTCCCTTATTAAGCCATATAGAAGTTAAAGTTCAGACGGCTGCTTTGAGAGCTGTAGGAAACATTGTGACAGGAACAGATGAGCAGACTCAGGCAAGTAGAAACTTTGTTATCCTGGTTCCTCCTGCAAATTAATGAAATGTTTTACAGGTCGTTCTAAACTGTGATGCATTATCTCACTTCCCTGCTTTACTCACTCACCCTAAAGATAAAATTTGTAAAGAAGCTGTTTGGTTTTTGTCAAATATAACAGCTGGCAATCAAAGACAAGTTCAAGCTGTCATAAATGCGGGTTAGTAATTTCAGTTAAAGACAAATAAAAAATTATGATTGATGGGTCTTTTAGGTTTACTGCCAAAAATTATACACAATCTCACAAAAGGTGATTTTCAAACACAAAAGGAGGCCGCCTGGGCTATATCAAACTTGACAATAGGGGGCAATAAAGAGCAAGTGGCTAGACTTATTCAGGAAGGGGTCATCCCTCCTTTTTGTGATCTTTTGAATTGCAAAGATGCCACTGTGATTCAAGTTGTTCTGGATGGTATTAATAACATGCTTAAGATGGCAGGCCCTCAAGTTGAGCAGCTCTGCACCATGATTGAAGAATGCAATGGTCTGGATAAAATTGAAGCCTTGCAGAATCACGATAATATCGAGATTTATAAATTGGCTTACGATATCATAGAGCAATATTTCAGCGGGGATGTAAGTATGCAAATGTTTTTTTTATCTGATTTTTCCCATCCTCCCATACAGTTACGGGATAATTATTAGAAATGTTCTGAATAAAGTCAATTTTTTTGAGTGATTTAAATGCTAGTTATTCAAACTGTCTCAGTCAGTAGTCTTTGGAATGATCCAATTGTCAAAATCTTTTCATAGCGTTCAGATTAATAATATGATGTTTATTATCTGTTTAAGGCTGAAGATGATCCAAACTTAGCGCCGACAGCAGGAGATAGTGGTTTCAATTTCGATCCAAATACAAATGTTCCCAATGAAGGGTTCAAGTTTTGATTTTGCATTATATAGTTGTTGCTCGGTTTTGAATGATTTTTCAACAAACCCAAAGCAGAGCATACTTTCGCTATATATTTATCCCTTGAACCTAACTGACTGTACGTTCATTTTAATTATCTTCTTGTACATATTTCTTTTAATCGGGATGACATTGTGTAGGATATTTATTTAATTTAAATTATGTATTTACAAAAATTTATACCCCAACATTTATATTAAAAGACTGTTTAATTTTGTCTTGGTGACTTTTAAATTAGGTAAATATCTGCTTACATTTGGAAAAATTGTATAAATAGCAAATAATCCTGTCTATTAAAATGACCGTACATGAATAAAAGATCTGTGCATAACACGAAAATATTTATTTATTTTTTTAGTTTTTTGTTTTTTCGATAACCAAGGCTGGTTTTTTTTCAATGAAAATGCACAGATGTTTTTAAATTTTACCTGTGTATTTATGATATTATATACTTATTAATTAAAGAACAATATTATTAAATTGGAATTTTTGAAAGGAATATATTTTTTATTAAAAAGTTTTACAGGCAAAGGAATCCTTGTATGGTGCCAGTAGTAAGTGGATTTGATTTATTTGGACTGCATTGGTTCTTTAGAGAAAGCCTTGGCGTATTGTATAGCTCAACTGTATTTTGCTTTAAACATTTTCCTCCTTACATGTAATTGTTTTACATAACAAAAACATGAGATTACAGTTTTAAGTGTTTTATTTTTCTGGTCCAGGCAATAAGCTATAAAGTTAATTAAATTTTACCAATTTTAGCTTGCAGGTAACCGCCTAGCTTTTTTTATGTTCATCAATTGATTTTTAAAGTGTAAAAAAAACTCCCGAAAGAATCTGAAGTCGTAGTGGGTATGTATTGTATGCAAAGTGGCACTTTGCCTGAAAAACCTTTAAAAACAAAATTTCACAAGGTTTATTTTATTAGTTCTACCTATGGTCAAATATAAAGGGTGGTCCAAAGTATAATGGAGAAACTTTTAACAGCATATTCAGCAGGTAAAAAGAAAAAAGTTCATATAAACTTGGAGTTGGAATATTGCCCAAATTTCTACATTGTGCTTTTAAACTTGGGTCTTATTATTACTTAAAAACAGATACTTAGCATAGCTGCACAGGTTTTGGTTTAGCCAGGGATGTTTGAGACCGTTTTAATTTATTTAAATAATAAAAAGTGTTACCGCAATGGTTTATAATACCCTGATCAATTGTAAACAAAATTGATCTTTTCTAAAAGAACCGTTTACGAGAAAAAAAAAATTGCAAATGAATGGTGCAAATTAAATTAATAAGAATTTCAGAAATTATTATACTTTGATAATTTACAAAGTTTGAAAGCAAAATGTAAAAGAGATTTTGTAATAATAAAAAAAAACGATTATCTTCGAAATATTTCAACACCCTGGAAATGAAGCATTAATTTTTTTGCTGAATATGATGTTAAAGTTTGTCTATTATAATTCGGGTTACCATTTATATTGATAAAGAGGTTGACATATTTTAATCACCCCAAAATGTTGAGATTTGGAAACTTAAAATTTGGTCGCTCAAATAAGCTATAATTCTTTCACTGCGCTTAGGGACAGAGTATTCTTTCTCTCACTAGCCTAAAAGATACTCATTAGACAAACAGTGTCATTAAAGTTTAGAAGGAAACGCTATTTTTTTGTCGCACATCCCACATAAAATTTTAAAATGTCAAGGCATTAAAAAGATTCTATGGAATAATTTCGCAATATCAAACAATTTACTCGTTCAGCAAGCAATGTGATACCCACAGATTGACCTTAGTAGGGAATATAGTCAAAAAAATGTATTTAATAGATTCATAAATAGATCACTGCCATCCCATTATGGCTATTGTGGGGGGGGAATATATATTTTTCCCAAAATAATCTACAGATTCATTTCCTGAATCAAGTAATCTTTTAAAAATCACCATATTCTGCAGAAAAACAATAGCGAAATTTAAAGGCAAAATTTATTTATAATCATTTAATTGTTACCTATCATGAACATCATAACAATAAATGAGAAAGAGAGAGAGAGCTACCCTACCATATAAGTGTACACGTTTACTTTTGGAGACAACAGATTGCTCATCCTGTCAGCTTGTTTATAAATTAAATGTAAAAACTGTAAAAAAAGAGAATGTCAATAAATAGAGATATTATACTGCAGGACACTAGAAAATCCACAATAAATAAATTTTTAGACTTACTAATACGCAACATATTGTGTCAAGTAAATAATAATAAAAAAAGAATTTTAAAAAACACTTAATAAATTTATTTACACACTTTCACACTTCATGTATAATATATTTACAAATAAAAATCAATGATAAAATATCATACATTCTCTTAAAAGGAAAAAGATATTCATCTTAAAAAAATTAAACCGTAAAATAAAAACTTAACTCGAGCCAATTTTGCATTACTTGGCGAAACCAAATGCTCTAGAAAAAAAAAAAAAATTCGAGTTTTATCCAAATGCAATTCAACTTTAAGATAAGTTTACGTCTATTATAATATACCCTAAACAAGTATTCATTGTAATTGGGGGATTATAAGTGTACCAAGCGTAATTAATCAGTACCGCAAGTCCGTTCTATTCGGAAAACTTTCGCACCATTTTCACTATCTCTGTGTGTGTATCTTCACGTTCGATTTTATCACAGTTCACCAAATACCCATTTAGTTTCTTAAAAGTGAGATTTTTGTCGCGACCTTTTTAAGAAGCGTTTTCGCTTTCCCGCTGTGCGTTTTCAGCTTCCCGTTGCTGCCTTGCCGCAGCTGCTGCAGCTGACCGGCTTGCACTAGATCGCAAGTTCTTCTTCTCAATTATCGCCTCGGGATCGATGAGAAGTTCGCCAGACTTACGCTTGCCTAAAATAATAAGCAGACAAGCATTAAAAAATACTATTTAATCAGCTTTTCTTTTTTACTTCCATACAAAATGATTTATTTTTTACATATTTAAATTTTCGCTCTTGAAAATGGATAAACTTTGGAGCTCAAAGGCTACAATGGCGTCTCTAGTTGTGATTTTAATACTTCTAAAATTACAAGGTGAATTTCCGACTGATTTTGTAAATATTGCGATTGGCCCGGAAAATATTCCTAAAAAATTATTAAAAATTTCTCACTTGTCCATGAACTACAATTACTTATTCGAAATTTTGCACACTTTCAAAATGTTACTTCCTGTAATCCAACAAAATAAATGCGGAGATTGCACATTACTCAATAATTTGAGATTCAACAGCACCAGTTAGATATTATTGTTTGTAGAAATTTGTAACGTTTATTAATGTTCATTATCAATCCCATCAAGTTACCTCTTCTTTTTGAATTTTTCTTTGGTGGCGCATCAGTTTCATCAGCCTGACCCGCAACTGTCAGTTTACTGTCAGCATCTTTGGAGGCATCGTCGTTTTTGGTTTCCTCCGCAAACGTGTCATCTAGAGTTTCCTTGGGTTCTGACATGTCACCCTGTTCCTTGGAAAGATCCAGTGACTGGGGTTGCTTTTCTGGCGTCACATTCGCAGATGTAACTACACTAGATGGCAATAGAGCCTCTATGTCTACCTTAATTATAAATGTCGAATGAAAATAAACGCCGACAATTTCAAGACAAACGATTTACTTACCCCTTCTTGTTCACCGACAGTCGACGTGTTTGACTGGGGTGGTGGTGTTGCCTGCGTCGTAGGGGTAGTAGCGCGTGACTTTTGTTGATCTTCCTGTTGTTTTGCTTTCTTTGGGGTTGGTTCTTCTTCAGCCGACCGTTTATCGGGAAGAAGTTGAGACTCGCTAGTTCCCCTCGGGCGTTTGGACGTAGGAATATTTAATCTTGCCTGCATAAAAAAAAAAGAAATAAAAAAGACCCAACACAAATAAAAAACGCATTAGTTACCTGCTCCTCCACAAACGCCTTAGCCATTAGTTCAGCGTTGTTTTTGCTGAACTGCTCTAACGCTTCTTTCACTTGTTGCTCTTGTGATTTTTTTGTCGACTGGCTCACCTGTGCCTCTAGCAGTTTAGTGAAATCTGCCAGTCCCGGAAGTCCGCTTTTCTTATCTTTCGAAATTTGAGTGAAATCTGTAGGTAACATACCTACAAGCAAAACAAAGTTTCATGACTAATGATTACTAGCAATTACATTACACAGACGTTATGCGCAAACATTCTTAACGTTTAAATAAACATTACATTTCAAGATAGTAAAACTTTTATTAATCATTTTGTTCGACGTTCAAAGTGTGGTTGATGGTATTGTGATTACGCGTAGAAAATTTTAAATGCTCCTCTTTTTCCCATATTACTAAATCTCATAGACACTCACTAATGAAAAAAAATGTAAAAATCTTCAAAAATAAAAAAGGAAAAGAATTATTGTCACCAAGTCTAAACAAAAATGATATGAGTTAGCGACGTAAAAGTAAAAGACAAATGCAACCACCTTCATAGTTAAATGGATTCAGTGAAAGACATTAAACATTAAACACTGTCAATCACCTCTTAAATTCTCCAAAGCTTTTCTTTTGTCTTCTTTTTTATCGGCTTTGCCAATTTTCATGCCTAAGTCAAAAGAACTTGCTGTTTTCGATATATTCTCTAGAATCTGAGTGTCTGGCGGTAGAAGCAACTGTTGTATGTGAGCATCTCTACTAGATGATCTGCTTGGCTGTTTCATACCACTGCTGCCGCTGCTTCCGCTGGGGCTAGGAGCTGTCGTAGCAGTTGTAGTTATCGAAGCTGAAGAGGGCCTAGAACTACCTGACGAACTGGACTTCATTTTTGAATTTGGCGATGCGGCAGGGTTCAAATTTCCGTTCAATAACCCACACTGCTGCGCCAGACTGTCATATGCCGATAAACCTGGTTGCAGTGTAAATGGATTCAAGCCTCCTAGCCCAAGCGGGGTGTAAAGTAAACTTGGATTAGGGAAAAAGAAAGGGAAAGGATTTGTTGTGGGTATGTTTGCGCTACTTGATTGACTCTTATTTGAAGTATGAGCTTCCTGTGGTTTTTCCGACTTACTAGAGCTAGCTGATGCACTAGCCTTACTGCTTTGACTTTTACTATAAGAAAGGAAAATTGAAGTAGCTTAAGTACATCAATTATATTATAAAATTGTGAAAAATCACTTACCCTGAAGAAACTGCCGCCGCATTAGCTAACACAGATGGATCCATTCCGCCTAATCCGGGAAGACCTAAACCAGCTAAGTTGGCAAATAGATTCATGTTGGAAAGATTTCCAAGACTGTTCATGGAGCCCATGGGCAGGCCAGCAAAAGGCATTAGCAATGGATTAGACTTTGGATCAAATTGTCCCAAACCAGAAATGCCAGAAAGAAGATTAGAGTTCAATCCAGCAAGCCCTGAGTTAGTCAATGAAGGGAAAGACATGCTCGATGGCAATGATGTGTTCACATTTGCTGAACTCACACTTGAAGTAGAACCAGTGGGACTAGATAACAAGGGAGGTCTGCCTGAAGAAGCTCCAGACTTTTGTTTTCCAGTTGAAATTCCGGACACACCTGCAAATATAAAACGTGTAGGAAAGAATAATTTTTCTCTAATTCTAAGAAATTAGAACAACTTGTCGAAATTAATCTCAGTAAACATAACAGTTGAAAATGAATAAAATGAGATATCCAGAATAAACCAGTTTACAAAATGTTGTTCAACTTCTCTCAGTGTATCTCGTAAGTAACTAAAAATCAATCAAATTCTAATAAAAATATTGGTTGTAAAACAACAATAAATGATTTTCAAGTCTATGTATGAATAATTTCTCACCAGATTGACCAGGCATCCGCTTATGCAAATCCGATCCAAGATTCCCTCTTTCCTTTACTAACTCTGACCACTTAGGGTCGATATCGTACATGGGATTCTCCATCAGCCACGGACCCAATCTTTTAAGGGTGGGTGCCTTGGGACCAGTTAGTTTCTTTCCGGTTACCCTATGTATGACGGAAACATTTTCATCGCCAGTTAGTTTCTTCCAATCCAATAAGGTGGGGTCGACTCTAGGTCTTCTTCTTCGAGTTGATAAATAATCCGCACCCAACGGTTGTTCGGCTAAAGCGGCATTTTGTTCCGCGAGCCACTTGTTAACTTTAGCCTCGTGAGAATAAGAATTTACTTTGGAACCAATATCCGCAATCATTGCCTAAAAAGTGTTAGCAGTTTAAAATAAAGAATTCCTTAAAGTAACGAAATTCTTACCTCATAACTCTTTCTTTGCTGTTGTTGTTTCTTTAGCATAAGAGTTTGTTGCTCGGCTTGGGCCAAAAACGTCGAAAAGCTGTCTTTTGCAGACAAGCTAGGTAAAATATTTGGCAGTCCACTATTTCGACCGGAGGTTTGGGCTGTAGAAGGAACGGATGTGACAGTTATGGTAAATGGTTTTTGGGAAGGACTTGAGGATGAGCTTACAGGTGCAGAGGTGGGAGTGACAGTGACACTGGGAGTCACCGGCTGTTTTTTGGTAGTTTCTGGAAACAGCGACTGTTCTTTGGCAGCGGACAACCCCAAAACAATTTCATCTAATTTTCTGCGTTTCTTTTCTTTGCCTACCACAGCTTCCGGTTCCGGCTGCGAGACGCAAAAATTTGTAAAGAAAAATACAATCACTTAACATGTAAAAACTTACGCAATTCTTTCTTTTCATTAGTTTCGACAAAGTATCGTCGAGTTTGTTGCCGGTTTTGGATGTTCCACTACTAACACTACTACTGCTTCCAGTAGACATAGAGGGCTTTTTTAATGAAAAATCCTGAACCTCGTTTTGCATATCTAGACATTTATCGCTGCTCTTGGGGATGCTTAAAGTGAAAAGGGAAAACCATTATTATATTAACGCAAATTAAACCGGATTTACTACCTTGAACTTAAGTCAATTGGGGTAAGTGTACTACTCGTTCCGGGAATGACAGTTGTCTGTCCGATAGTTTTTGGAGTTAAAGGAGGTTGGTATTTGTTTGAGAAATCAAATGGCATTGTACCAATATTAATATTTAAAGTCGATGCCTTATGTTGATGTGCCGGAGGTGGTTGCAGATTTCCTTGTGGAGTAGATCGTTTTGAATCTTCTGAATCATCATCCCAATGAGACTTGCCAAGAGGATTACTTAATTGAGTACTATTCAAAAGAGCGTGCAATTTCGCCCTTTCTGTTTCAACATCTATAGCGATGTGTCTTTTTCTTTTGTCAGTCTTTTTCATTATGGATACACTATCTACTTCGGGGGTGGGAGTTTCCCGTTTCATAGGTTCACTTGGGAGTTCATGAATGGGAATGTCAAATTCGTTGCCAATACCAGTCGCATATGCAGAGAAAGATTTTGAAGCAGGCCACTCTTTGGTTTCTACAGCATAGATAATGTGCTGCAGGCGGACTTGAATAGCATATTCTTTGGGCCATTTCACAGCACTGTTAAATAACTGTGCAACTGTGGTCTCGCTAAAATCTAATACACCTGTTGTACTTGGTTTGTCCCGTAACACAAAGGTATCCACTTGAGACAACCTTGAAAGAGGTTGAATAACCTCCAAGTCTGGAAACATCGCCTTCAGCTCAGCTGCTTGTTTTGAACACAAGTCAGTAGCAGACAATTCTGCTTCCACCTTAATCGATTTGTCCTCAATTTTTGGTAGTTTGCTCTCGCCATCGGCCACAGTTTTTGAAAAATTATCTTCTTCCCTGTTAGTTTCTGATGTTTCTTTTATATCAGCATCTTTATCTTTACATTCTTCCTCCTGAACTGAGTCCGAATTTTCTTCTTTTTCCGGAGGTTTTTTCTCTGCGTCAGCTTCTTCCTTTTCAGATTTGACACTTTCCGAATTTATAGTCACTTCATCTTCAAGTTTTTTGTCATCTGCATTTTCTTTTTTTGGTGCAACTTTTTCGATTTTTAAGGTACCTTCTCCTTTTTCCAATTTTACCAATATCTCGTCTTTATCAAACTTTAAAATGTCTTCGTGACTCTCTAATTTAATTGCCTTCTTTGCATCTTGAGATTCTGAGTTCACTTTCTTCTTAAGCACTTCATGGAAGGACAAGTCCGGATCGTTTAAAAGGAAGTAGTCAGTTCGCCCAAGGCCATGCCTACATGAGAATTGAGTTAAATTTTTGATGAAGTCGATTTAATCATACTTACTTTGCAACGCCTAATAACAAATCCTTGTCGTGTTTACCGGGTATCCACCACTCGGGCATATCGGCAGAGGTTAGACAGACCTTGAGACGATCATCTAATTTGGGATGCGTTAAAATATCCTCCCTTATCCTAGAAAGCAGTTCTAATCTTTCTAACGTCCTTCGGGCTTTTTCTTCACCAACATGCTCAATTGTAATGTCATAAATCCCTTCATCCGAATTTAATCCGGTCTGCTTTTTGCACATCATAACAAAGTGCTTATAATATTCAGTCAGCTCTTCATCGGCTTTTTTCTCCAATTTCGCGAGCTGTTTAAACTTTATCCAATCATACTTTTTAGATTTCCTATAATATATAATGCCATATGATGACACAATTCTAAAGAAATCTGCCTCTTCTCTTCTAGTCCAACGTTTGGATATGGAGAGTCTTTCCCGTTCTTTAGTGCTGTCCTTCATTGCCTGTTCTAATGCTTGCTTACCTTGGCGTTCCATCTTCTGAAAAGGTGAGTATCAACTTCTAGTGTACAAAAGAATTAAACATATTTTATGATTCGCGTGGTTTTTGAAATTATTATCAGTATTAAATGTTATCACAATTATAATCACAAAGGAATTTTATTAGTGGCGATGGGGATGGATGCTTGTAATACACACTAGAGCACGATTTATGAGAAGAGAGTACAGTGAGTCATTGGTACCTGGACAAAACCATTATTTTTTTCAGGTGCCATCAATTCGTTGTTTATTTTTTGTTTTAAACAGCAACCAACCATTTTGACCACGCCTAAAAGATTGAATGTAGCTGATGCAAAATTATTTAGCTTATTTAAGGCCTTTTCCAGCGTGGAAATGCTGGTCATAAAATTGTTGCGTTTTTTATTTCGGAAATGCGCACAGATATTTTACTCAAATGTCTGATCGAATTCTAATGTTAGTGCGTTGCGGGCGTAATCCATTAAAAATTCGAAGGAGACAAACATTCAGCAATGCCACTAGGCTGTACATAATAGAGCTACTTTAGAATTCTTATGCTTTGTGTTTATTTTTCTTATAATTCTCATCACTTCAAGCGACCAAAAGAATAGCTCTTTAAAAAATATATGTTTTGTTTAATTTTGGACAGTCTGCTGTAATTGGTTTTATTGCATTATTATGAAACAACTAGTAACAGCAATTTTAATTGCCCAATGGTTATTTAGTATTTATGTAGTACTTCCCAAAGTTTCCAAGTAAGAAACTGGCTTCAGGCTTTCAAGTAGCATTCGTTTTAATTTAACTATTGATTGGCAAAACAAAGTCATTTAAAATTTGGGTAATTTAGTTAGAAAAGTATTTAAACTTATCTAGATCCTAATAGCATGTATCAAACATTTCAGTCAAATTAAATTGCATCCGATCCAGTTGGATGTACATACTATATTTAAATGCACGCCTTGCCCACCCTACATATAATTAATTAATTTGTGTGTATATCAAAAATGTATCCACCAAAATGCAAATGACATGTGAAATACAACTTGACTAAACATCAGAATGGGAGGCGGTGACAAAAAGCAATCAGGAAGGACTACAAAGATCTTGGAAACATTCAACAGTTAGAATTGTAACAAAACAGTTACAACAATAACTTTTGAAACTACACTTGACCGATAACTTAATGGCAAATGCGGCCAACCATTTTTTTTTAATGCTCATAAACCGGAATAAAGGGAATAAAATCTGAAAACTTCCTGAGTTACTTTTCCTTAACAATTAGGGAGACAACGCATCAACTATCACAATCTAAATAGAAGCTCTGAAAACAAATAAAACGTTGTTTAGAAAGGGTCCGCCACTACTTACCAGAAGATAAAGGGCGAGCTGTTGCAGATCCCAACCTTGCAGACCCAGGGAGGCGGCGTCTCGTGGATCAAACTGCTGTGAGACTTGTGCTAGTGCTGCCAATGGAGAAGAGAGAGCTGATGTGTCTAACGCCGATTGTTGCTGCTGTTGTTGCTGCGAGACAGTGCAAGGAATGGTACTACTAGTCTACCCGACAAACAGCCACAACGCTCATGCAACATTTGTGCACAAGAGAATTATGGATAAGTTCAATGTACAGGGTAGACAGGCGTTAAGATGATGTCAAGACTTTTAGGGAGCAACTAAATATATGACCACTAAACTGAAATAATTAATGACTTAGATAAAATGTGGTAGAAAAACATAACTTTAACATCAACAAGCAATCAAATGGGAAAATATCACCAAGTATGAACAGTATGTTTAAACTTTGACATATATTTCAAATAAAACACACAAATTTGATCATCATCATCATCCATCATCATTTTAAAAGAGCCCCCCCCCAACTTGGCATATCAACTACTTTAATAAATAGCTGACACCTTTTAATATGTAAGTCTCCAGATATGATTAAGACAAATTTAACTTTCGCTAGTCTAGAGAGAATGAAAATAATCAATGGTAAATTATAAATATCTAACTAAAAAATAGCATTAAACATACAATAACACAGGTATTTTAAGTTCCAAAATTATCTAAGTTTTAATATGACACATGATGGATAAGAAAAAAATTACCTTAGCCTTCAATGCCTGTGATTTTTGTTCCTCCTTGCGATAATTCCTTTGATAGGAAGTAATGACTCGCCTAAGTCTTGTATTAAGGTCAGTAACTGTGGGCCAAGGGTTTTTATCATCAAGTAATTCATCTTTAAGTTCCTCTCCTTCCAATGGTTGTGTCTCGGAACAAGCTGACGGACCAGGCGATGGCTCCGCTATTTCGGAATTTCCTTCTGATTCGCGAGTTTTTGATTTGAGACTGGACTCCTCATTGGTATCATCGTCGTCTATTTCTTCTTCATTGCTGTTAAACAATATTGGAACTGTGAGATTTATTGCGCACTTAGGCCCAATTTAAATTCGCAAAACTATGGATAAGCTTTCTTTACCTAAGGAAAGTCCTGTATTAAAGTTTATATAAAAAAGCAAATAAACCTTTCGACTGTACAGTTTTAGGAACAGCAGCAGCGTTTTTTAGGACTTTTGTACCAAATAGATCTTACCTTTTTTCAAATATCTGCACAAAACTCTCATGCACTAGGGAAACAAAAAAGCTTGGATAAATAATACAACAGGGCAAGCTAATGGCAAAATGGAATGGAAATACCACATGAAAACAGGCACTTTTCTACATAATGGCGAATTAACGAATGAAAGTGTCAATTTGCACCAAAGTTACCCCCTGAAAACCAGTAATTAATGACTGACTAAAACTGAAGCAATTTCCTACATTTAGCAATTAGTGCTCTTGTATGAACCAACAAAATGACTATCTAATTTCTGTTAGATGAACTGATCTACATAATGTTAAAGATATATTAAGAAAAACGGATTATTTATATGCACCAAAAAAGTAGAAAAACACTTTGTTTCCATTGCGACTAGACTGTTCATGTAACAAAGTTAGACATCATTAACAGCCAAGTTGAGATCTAGCGACTTCTAATATAAAATGCGCGTTGATCCGCTCTGCACTTTTTGTTTTAGCCAAAACTCTACTTACGGTGGGGCTTGGGTAGGCGTAGGTGGTTGCGTGTTAGTTGCAGCCTGCATCTGAATCTCGCGGTCCGTCGGAGGCCCAAATCGAGGCAAAAAACAAAGGGTGGGGTCTTGGCGCATCGCCGTGTAATTCTCGTAGCCGTGTTTCCATGTTCCGATGAGCAATGACTTGTCGCACTCAGAGTCCCACCACACGGCGGGCAATTGCTCCGTTACCGGGGGGTAAATCGGCAAGGCACTGTGAACGTACATACGTAATCGCCAATTGAAAAATTTTGACTAGTTTCAATAGTGACATTATTGCTTTCCAAATTCAAGACTTCAAATGAACTTTTGGAAACCAAAGCGTTCTACAGAACGGTTGAATTGAATTTGTATGAGAAACTTGAAAAGTTTAGAATAGAATAATTTAAAAAATCTAAGTAAACCTCCGACATCAAGCAAACTTAGTAACTACTTGCCAAGTTAGAAAACTTAGCTGGCGACTGAAAAATAACCATCTGAGAGGAATGGATTTTGCTTGAGAGTCAAATTAAAATTAGCGTGGTGTTGAACTAAATAGTATGAATCTTGTTTAAGTTAGTAAATAATGCTACAGCAAACTAATCTCCAGATATTGAAAGTGTCTTCAGTAAAAATCTGTTATTCAAAGTTCATTTGAAGTTTTTACTTTTCAGTAACCGAATAATTTTCAAAAGAGATAATTTGGTATCAAGTGCCGTACCGTTAACATTTTTTAATTCTTATATATGAGAATGACATTGTATTAACAATTTTCAGGAGTGATTATTTTCATTTTGGAAACTGCGTTCACATAACTGAATAGAAAATATACCCTCTTTTAAGACTTTGTTATTTTCATATTTATCCCTACTATAAAAAACAAGCCTTTAAGTAGTGTGTATGTCAAAACTACCCCTCATAATTGCTATTATACTTTTCATTACAAAATTAACATAAATTCGTCTATATTGTAGAACGGTGACAGCTGAGTTATCTTTTTTATACTTTTCGAACATGATTTGTCTGAATCAATTTTTTAAACAGAATTATCAAAAATTAGTGAAATTCCATCAATAATCAGTTATAAATTCACGAAACATGCGTTACAGTAGTTGTGGTTGCGAACTTACCATTTAAATAACAAAATGTATTTTTTTTACCAATGCAAGCAAGTTTGTATTATTGCAAAAGTCATCGGCTTGGATCTTGTGGTCTCAAAGAACAAAGGCTAATTTCATTAACATTAGTCAAAAGTGTAATTCCTAATGAAATAGTTATCTGAATGTCTTAAAAAATAAGAGTTAATTAATAAAAACACTAAACCTTTACAAATTATATTGCAAATCACGTAAATAGGAATCGTGAAATGTACAATCACATTTATATCTTAAATAGAATACACATTCTGAAAAATAAGTGTTTCGCAAAAGCAATATCATTTTATCAATCAACCAACAAATTTTTCTATATATTTGAAAAAAAAAATTTTTTCATTGAAGACACATGCAATGTAATATAGCTTAACACAAATTTCTAAACCTACAAAAGGGATGTGCAATTAAATTCTTAATAACTAGTGATATTTTATTCATTTTGTTCAATGTAGTAGACATGTTAGAAATGATAGTAAATATTGTAGGTTTAAGATGCATGTGTCACACTATATCAGGATATTCGCTAAGATGTTTAAAACGCTATATGATAATTATTATAAATTTAACTAAAATGAGTCTCATAAAAATTACAGCGAATTACTTTGTTTTTTACAAAAACTTTCATTTCACAAAGCAATTCAGGTACCAATTAGATGAAACACCTATATAATTTTTTTTTTACCGCAGACGCCTTAAAAGGGGGTCAACTTATTATCAATATATTTAATTCAGTGCAGTATCCAATGAATCAGCGATATTACCGTAAACAATCATTCTCGTATACAATAAGAATAATACCAAGGAAGTTGGGAACCAATACAAATGGATTGATATTAGTGTTATTAACAATAATGTAAGTATAAGCCATAAGCTGTGATAAAATAATAAATGACGTACAAGGATAAATCTATTAATGCAAAAAGCACTGGCATGACCTCATAAAGCATCATGCAAGAAAATTGAAAAACTGAAGCTGGTATCCCAACAACGAGAAACAAATTTGGGCAATAAGTTAAATATAAAATCTTACCTTCATTTATTTAGCAAAAACATTTAATATGATCTTTGTGAAAAAGTTAAAAAAATAAGGTTGTGTTCTTACCTTTGCACAATATTAAATTATTTTTATTCAAAAGCGTTTTAATGGACAATAAAACCCAATTTTTTATTAATTATGATGAAACAGTACACAAATTAATAGTATTATGCACTTTACTGAACACACCTTAATACCCAATATTCTCGCAAAATATCTTACCTTGCTTGTACACCATCGGTAATGTGCTGTACTAGATCCCCAATAATTTCGTGTTTGATGTAATATAACATTCTTACGCGAAGAAGAACTCTGCAATAAACGTTTAAAACAATTTTAAATATGCCTAGAGAAACAGACTAAATCAAGCAAGTATTAAAAATCCATCAGAAAAAATGAGAAACATTTGTTTTCATTAAATACCTATGTAATTTCTAAATTAGCATGGTATTCATCATAACAATTAATTGTACTGTTAAATATAAAAAAAAAACTGTTAAACTACATACTTATTCGCATGTCTTCCCAAATGCTTCTTATAATTATTTTCAAGGAAAATGTCGCCATCATATTTTTCACTCTTGCTCCAATGATTGGGATCTGTCAAAGCAGCATGCCTAATATCCTTTGAAGGTTTTTTCTTGTGTTTATTTCTAATACCCCTTGGTACTGGATCTTTCAGGCCCTGATGGTTTCTAGAAATTTTCTGCTCGCCATTTTCAGATGGAGCAATAAGGTCCCAAATAAAATTTCTAATTTTTTCATCGCCCCGATAAAATCTCAGGCAATATAAAAGCTGCAAAAGAAAAGTTGTGTAAATCTCAATGGTGGGCCAAACAAAGAGATTGTACAATAAGACGAAAAATACAATATGATTCTAAATATACTTACTATCACTCTTGCACAGTCTTCAATGTCCTGTTCCCTCCATCCTTTGCGCAACTGGGAATTTTGCAAAATCTCAAACCAGCGTCCCCACCCAAAAGTCAGCAACCCCCTTTCAACCATAAAACATTCCCTCCTAGACCAGCTTCCATAAACGATTTCTCCCCTACTTTCACCATCTCTGGGAATGTAGTCATCCCGGTATTTCTTCTTTTTTAATTTATTTCGTCGACTTCCTCTTAGACCCAAAGCCTCATTTTCTGGGTCAGAGTCTGAAGAACTTTCTAACTCCGACATATCAATTGCGCTTTCATCATGTCCATAACGTTTAATCTGAGTTCGTCTTCTAGGCTCTGAAATTACTAAATCTTCACTCTCATCTTTTTCTGTAGTATCAATTTCTGCTTTCTTAGCCCATTTATTCCAAAAGTCTGGATCGTCCAAATCAATATCAGACCGGCTAGCACTAGAAGCAAAACTAGCTTTGGAGAATGTAGACCCCTTTTCTGATTCCATAGTTATAACCTGTGTTCTTCGAGCTAAAATAACATCAATATCTTCTTCACAAAACTTGTCCCCGTCATTTTCTTCGTCAAGTAGAGCACCATAGGCACCTTTCTTTAGCAAATCTTCAATTTCCTTCTTACTTAACTGTCTTGGGCCAGTTCCCTTGTCATTCTGACTAGTATTCATGCTTTGCAAAATGGCTTTATCCAAACCTAATTTCAGAGAGGCCTTATCAAACATTTCCCTTTCATAGGTATTTCTGCAAAGTAATCTATAAATTTTTACCATTCTTTGTTGCCCAATTCTGTGACATCTAGCTTGCGCTTGCAAATCATTTTGTGGATTCCAATCACTATCGTAAATAATAACAGTATCCGCAGCCGTCAAATTAATTCCCAATCCCCCTGCCTTGGTGCAAAGGAGAAAGACAAATCTATCAGAATCTGGTTTTGAAAATCTGTCAATTGCAGCCTGTCTGAGGTTTCCTCTAATTCTTCCATCAATTCTTTCATAGGGATACTTCCTAAACATCAAGTAGTCTTCCAGAATATCCAAACATTTAACCATCTGGCTGAAAACCAGTACTCTGTGTCCATTTGCTTTAAGTTTCGGTAGCAGTTTGTCAATCAACACCATTTTACCACTAGAGTTAATAAGAGCCTTGTAATAAGCATCTGGATCTTCACCATGTTGTTGCTTAAAATCATATTGAATTTGCTCTTCGGCCCCATTTAATAAATATGGGTGAATACAACATTTTCTCAACTCCATCATAGTATTCATTAAATTTGGTATGTTTGCATATGTGGTGCCTTTAGTTAAAAATGAAAAATTTCGTTCTAAAATTCCCCTGTAATACTTTTTTTGAATATTTGTCAGTTCAACTTCAACCACAGTTTCTTCCTTTGGTGCTAAAGACTTTTCTACATCCTCCTTTAACCTCCTCAACATCATAGGTTTTAAAAGACATTGCAACTTTTGTACTTCTTGTTCTGTTTTTAATGCCCCAAATTCTTTCAAGAATGCATCGCAATTTGAAAACTGTGTGGGTTCCAAGAAGTTAAGAAGTGAAAATAACTCGTTCACATTGTTCTGAAGCGGCGTACCCGAAAGTAGGACTCTGTGTTCCAGTGATAGCTGTCTCAGTCCTTCAAGTAACTTGCAATTCCTGTTTTTTAAGCGATGAGCCTCATCAATTACGCATAGCCGCCAATTAAAACATTTCAAATCAGCAAAATCTGTGACTATAATTTCAAACGTTGTAATCAATATATTGAATTTTGTTATATCCTTAATATGTTGACCCTTTTCATTTTTAAAATACATTTCATACTCTTGGATCATATTGCGACTTGTAGATGAACCATGGTATACAATAACATTCATGTCAGTCCAACTTTCAATTTCCCTTTGCCAATTTGGAATTGTTGAAAGTGGTGCTATTACAAGAAATGGTCCTCTTATACCGTATTCCCACACAGCGTTTATGAATGTCAAACTCTGAATGGTTTTTCCCAAACCCATTTCATCTGCAAGTATACAATTTCTGCCATTATACCAAGAAAAAAGAAGCCAATTCAGCCCTTCCAGCTGATACTCTCTTAAAGTATTACCCCCTTTATAAACAGGTGATTTTTCTAGTTTCGTCCAAGAATCAGGATTTGGTCGCTTTCTTGGTTTCCACTTGTCTTTTGAAGGCACTTTCTTAAATCTCTCATACTGTTCAATTTTTATAGGATCAACATCTTCTTCTAACTCCCATGTGCAATCCTCATATTGTAATGCACGCCACTTTACCAAGTAGTGCTTTACCAATTCCCCGGTAGCAGGATCGGTATGTTCAGAATAATCTAATACCCTATCAACTTCAACATAGTCTGGGTTAAACGGGTCCTCATCTAAATTCTCAAATATGTTCATTAATTGGGCCTGCTTTTGTTTAAATCTTTTTATTTTATTGGCTATGCGTTTATCACCTTTGAAAAGATCATCTTCCGTTTTCCATTCACAATGCAAATATGAAAAATTCCGATATTTCACAAAAAACTCTTCAACATCAACTAGGTCCATTTCTTCAGTTTTATCATCTGTTGCTTTTCCTTCAATTCTTTCTTGTTCTTTCAACGTATCTGCCATTGGTTTGTCTTCAAATTCAGAATCGCTACCTTTCTTCGAGTCGTCTTCCTCTTTAAGAGTGGTTTCCTCTTTCTTTAATTCATCCAGTTTGCACTCTTTTTTTACCATTCTTGATGCCAATACATACTGAACAACCATGGAATCCTCATCTGAAGTATTAACATAAACATAATTCATTCCCTTAGAGACATCGGCGGAATCAATAGACTCTTCCGCAGTAACATTCTCCTGTGTACCAGCAGTGTTAGAAGATGAAACTGAAGGTGTAACAACAGCAACAGAAGTAGACAGGACTGGTTTGTCAGGAACCGGAGGTTTTCTACTTCTAGGAGGAGGTGCTGGAGCATCATCGTCTGAAAATCTGAGCATCACGTCATCAATGTATTTTTTCCGCTGTGTATTCCTTGCTGAACGACGTTTATTTGAAGTATCATCATCCGGCGGTGGCGAAGGGGGAGGAGTACTAATAAGATCTTCTCCCTCTCCGTCAGATTCAGGAACAATTCCTCTTCGTCTGTTACGTTTTGATCCTCCAAATTTACTTTTTGGCTTAGAACTGACCACTTTCTTTGGCGGACCTCGTGATTTCTTGGTTCTCTTAGGTAATTCGCCTATTTCTTCTTCTGTTTGATTTTCATCAAATGCATATTCATCTTTCTTATCTTCACTGGACTCGGGCGCTGGCAAACCTTCTGACGGAGTTTGCGAGTCTGCCTGCATCTCTTGCGGATCTTCAGGTTTGGACTCACACATCTGCTCATCTAGTGACATAAAGGGAATATGCGATTTTTCAGGTAATGCTTCAGCTTCTTCCGAAGCAAAATCCTGTCCCTGTGATGATATATCTAAGTTTTCTGTTGATTTACTAATTGATTCATCTGTAGCACTCTCCTCTGAACCATCACCCAGTTTCTTTTTCCTTACATATTTTCTTTTGGCTTTAATTTCACTAGGATCTTTTGGTTCCCGCTTTTTTCTTTCTTTCGTGGATTTAGGTTCTTTTGGAGTCTTTGGTTCTTTTGGAATTTTTGGTTCTTTGGGTTTCTTATTAGGATCTTTGGGTTTTCGTCCCCTCTTTTTCTCCTCTGGAGACTGATGGTCCATTCCTACTTCAGAAAATTCCGACATTTCACCGGAAGGTATATTCAGTCCAGCACCAGCAGTCACAAAATCTTCCGAAACTGGCAATTGCTGAGTCTGCGTGGTAACTATTTGAGCAGTTATTTGCGGCTGATTCATTATTTGAACTGGAGACATCCCCTTTTCACTTTTTTTTGTTCTGGGTTTTCTTGGCTTACCCGTTCCTTTTGCCCTCCCTCTACCTGTTGTACTTGTTACTTGAGGACTGTCTATCATAGGCGATGTAAATAGAGAGCTCTGTAGTATACATTGAGGACCACCATTGCACTGGTCTGTACTTTCATGTTGACTTAAAATATTTAACCTCTCTTGTAAGTTTATTATTTTTTCCTGATGCTCAGGTGCTGGTGGCATACAATACAGCTCCTGCAACTGTTGTTGTAAAGCAGCTCTTTCCTGTTGATGGTTGATAGGTGGGTGATACCCTGGAATTTCTTGATTTGGGATCATAGTCATATTAGGCATCAACCCCATTCCTGGTATGATATTCATTCCTGGATGCCCCAGGCCTTGCATTGCTCCGTGAGTCATATTTGGTGTCATTTGTCTAGATACAGGAATTCCATTGGGTCCTATCATTAATGACTGATTCTGATCATACATTACGGTGGAAATATTTGTATTAGGAGTCATTTGCCCATGTAGAGTTATTGCTTGTGTTTGAGAGATACTCGGAATATTTTGATTTTGGAGATTTTGCAAATTTGTTACAGGCATTCCTGTAAGAACTGACTGTGGAGTCAAGTTTGTTTGTTGCGACCCCAAATTTGCTGGTTGGGTCGTCAGGGTTGCCGATTGTGAGGGAGAAGAAGTTGACGTATTATTCGTTCGATTTGGAGTAGGACTTAATGAATTACCAGAAATATTACTATTTTGATTATGTGAAGGCGCAATACCTTGATTTCCTGCATTTAGAATATTTGAAACAGAATGTTGCTCTGATGTTGCTATATTTTGTGTTGCAGGAGGATTATGTGTTTGCTGTTGCAAGTTGGCAAAGTGCTGGGCCATACTTGGAAGTCCTTGCTCTGATTGACCCGACTGGTTAACAGGGACATTCAAAGCTTGCTGGTTACTATTTAGTGATAAATAATAAGGTTGACCCGGCGACGATGGTGCATTTGCATTATTCTGAGTAATATTTGAAGACATTCTATCCTGATTTGACAAAAATGATGGTGCCGCCGTCTGATTTTGAAAACTTGGAGATTGCAAACGAGGCGAATGTGCCATGCTTGATTCGGATTTATTAGATTCAGCCAAAGATTCTTGTGACAATGAATTGTCATGACTAAATACTGATACATTAGATTGAGCTAGATCGTCTACTTTGCTTTGTTTTGGAGTTGTTGGTTCACTCTGATACCCAGTCATGCTGGAAACACAATTAAAATCAGTAAATGTGTTCATTGTGTTGCTTTGACTAGGTATTTGTTGGTTAGATACTGAACTAGCATTACTTAGTTCATCAATTTGTTTCACCGAATCTCCATTGGAAGGAAGACTAGACTCTTGCATATTTGTAACATTATCATCTGTAGTAGAAGTTGGAGTGGGGGTAGGCGGATGAGACAAAGTAGCTGTAGTTGAAGTTGGAACCGTCAAATCTGTATTAGTAGTGCTACTAGGCATTTTATCTGGCATACTGGTTGTGGGAGATTGCACTGAACTAAACTCATTTTGAGAAGCAACTGGCATACTTTGAGGTGTCTGAGGAGTAGTAGTATCTCTTACAGGTGTTGATGTTCCAGTTTCGGAAGGAATTTCTGATGCAGAAACCGGTTTTTCAGTTCTAATTTCTTCACATCCATATCCAATTTCAGAAGGGGTGGCTGTTAAATTTGAATTTGGAGGCAGTGTTGTTGGCATCAGCGTTTGCGTTGTTGGTAATGGCTGACTGGTCGGGATCTGTTCCATCATTGACATAGCATTATTCATGTTTGTAAGGTGAGGCAATGTTTGGCGCGGAGATTGTGATGGGGGCCACTGTTGATCTGCCATGTGATTTCTGTTAACACTGCTCATGGCTGGCGATAACGGATGATGAGATCCAGGCGGTGGCCCCAACGAATTTCGAGACTGATACGGATAATCGGTCCCACTACTGGATGGTGGGATTACCATCTGTTCCAATGCTTGCAACGTCGTTTGTTGGGAATATGACGGTACAGTTCCAGTAACTGTCGTTTTTGGGGTTAAGCTTGTTGCTGGTCTTGGACTTAAATTGGTCTGTTGTATCTGAGAATGTTGTTGATGAGGCGACATGCTCGGTTTTGCAGGTGACATTACAGGTCTGGGAGACATCTGAGGAGCTTGCGGTCTTGGAGACATTTGGGGCCTCGGAGACATCTGTGGTGATAATTGCGGATAAGGTGCTCTATATTGTGGACTCGCATTTCCCAGGGGTCCAGTATGTTTAGACGTGTTAAATTGTTGTTGTGGCGGAGGGGGTTGCACCTCCAGCGGTCTTTGTATTGGTTGATGAGGCTGATGAGTTTGATTATAATTTGGCATGGATGTTTGATGAGTCATGGGATTTGGAGTTGGAGGCTGCTGACTTTGACTTTGAGGATGACTAACAGAAATAGGTGCTTGACCCATATGACCAGGGGCGGTGTGAGATGGTGGATGTGAAAGTGATTGAGAGTGCCCCAATTGACTATATTGCTGAGACTGAAGATCAAGCTGATGATGACTTTGTGGATATTGATGATGAGGCATTCTTTGGTGCATATAACCTCCATAATTTTGAGCAGCAGCAGGATTTGGATATGCAGACCCTTGAGGATACCCATGCGGCACATGCCTTTGTTGGATCTGGTAGCTTGCTTGGTGAGGTTGCTGCATCATTGGATGTTGACTCGAAGGAAATTGTTGCTGTTTCTGTTCTTGCTGGTGCGGATAACCTGCCATTGGCTGTTGCCTGTATTGGCCCATTTGTGCATATCTGGCAGATTTTTTTTTGTTGAATCTTTCCTAATATAATAAAAAATACCTACCTATGCATTCCAGCATAACCAGCTGCATGTTGACTCCAGCTACCTTGCATGCTACCTGTATCACCCATTGTTCCAACCTGTACATCAGGCATAGAATACATAGAGTCAGCAGGTGCTTGGTAAGAATATTGAGTGCCAGTTGGCGGTACTGTGGGTGGCCTAGGTATTTGCCTTTGGTGCGGATAAGCACCACCTGGAGGACCCATAGGCGGTCTACCATCTGCACCATATCCTTGGGCATACAGGCTTTGCTGAGTGTTTGGGTCCATATGGTTAAATGTGCTTGTATTGCTAGTGCCAAAAGTAGCCAATTTTTGAAGAGGTGTCTCTTGCGAGTAGGCAGGTTGTGAGTAGGCCGATGGTGCATTTCTATCTCCAGTCACCGCCGGGTCGAGGTGTACCGCGCCCAACTCAGGCAATCCTTCCAACATTCCACTTCCATCTTCCCCGAACAAATCGTATGAGTCCATCGCTTTAAGCGACACATATCGCTTTTTTGCTGCTCATTTCACAACAGCATGTCTTTAAAAAAAGAAAACTGTCAGAAATCAAAAATTGTCGAAAGAAACATTTGTTACCAAGGACAGTTTCAAACAACAAAATTTTTAAAAAATTAGTTGGTACTGAGATAATTATTATTATTTGCAAAGAATTTATTAGTTGTTCTATGTATCTTCCTTTATTTAGGATTTATCCTAATTTTGGCCGTGAAAACTATAGGAAGAAAATACAGCTACCGCGTTGCGAAATGTTTGACAGTTTGCTTTGGTTAGTATAAGTATATTATACCCTATACTTAATGCAAAAAGTGATTAGAACCAAAGGGGAAAAGCTATACGCTTATGCTTTAAAAATAACATGAGCTGTACAGCCTCTCACCCCTGGGCCAAATCAATAAGTTCAAGGGAGACATACCTAGCAAAATTTGAAGAGAAATATATGTTACACATAAATTTTGAGCAATTATGTATTCTGCTGCATACTGAATATCTGAAAATACTAAAAAAACTCGTAATAAAAATTCATTACACAAAAATTTAAAAAAATATGTAAAAGGACAGGATCAGAAAATTAACAAAAAAAAAAACAAAACTTGGGACACAAAGGCATTGTTTAAATGCTTAAAATACTAAACATAAAAGTTAGAAAGAATTTTCAATTTAACAATTCCACGAAAACAAAAAATATAACAATATTTAATTGTTTAATTATTTTTTTAGCAAATGTTGAAGTGTTTGCACTTTGGACGAAAAAGCGCCGAAGTATGGTTATGGTAATCATGCGTGCTTTGGATCACTTTTGATCTATCTAAAAATCACGGAGGACGTAATGCGTTATGTCCAGTCGTCGAAATTACGATTTGCGATTTTATCAACAGAAAAAATGTTAACCTACTTCGTAAGTAATATACCGAATGGTAGCGTTGTTTTCATATGAATCTAATGTTGCTGTATATTTTATTTTGATATTTTACTGTTTTTGCTTAAAGCACAATGCAAAGATGTACTTTAAATTATCGATCTCCGTAGTAATATGGGTTAAAGAACACACTATGAAAAATGTAACGGAGCCAAAAATACCGCGCTTTAACTAATACTAGTGCAGATAAAATATGCCGGCCGGCGTTCAGCCGCAATACGTAAACAATATGAGATATCTTTGTTCCACCATGTTTATTAGAATGAGCAGCGCCACCACATAGTAATTCATGCGAACTCTGCAGGAGATCCTTATGGTAAAAAACTTACTAACAAAATGTCCCCCTGTTGAACATAACGGGCAGTTCCTAATTACATTTATGACTTTACCAATAAGTTAAATTGGTCAAAAACTTTACTGTTGTAGCCACAATTTGACACTTTCCGATCTAGTGTGAGATTTTCTTGCAAGCGTTTGTGTTAATTTATGGGTCATCAATTTACTTTTAGAAAATTCCTAAAAAGGAACAATTTAACTTAGTATCGTTCCAGGCCAATTTTGTGAGACAGTGTTAAAGATTATTATAAAGATTATAGACAAAGAAGTTTAACTAAGAAAACTTATGCAGCAAACAAATGCAGCATTCCTGAAATCTTATAGAGCGCCATTAATTCCCTTATTTTAATGTTTTGTTTCTCTAAACCCCCGCAAAAACTAAATAACAACTTACGTCTTTTTAATGTAGCCATATATGTATGTCTCAATATTTTAGAATTGCTTGTTTATATAATACAATAAAATGAAAATTCAAGTTTTTAATTATCGGTAAAATAATAAGTTGGTAGAGCTAAGTTCCCAAACCTTACATAGATAGTGCTTGAATTTTATATTTTAAAGCTAAAAAATATTTATGTGGCACTGTGGTACTAGTAAGCACTACTGCGGCATTCCCGCACAGAAAATAGCGTGGGAAGAGCCATTTTTACATGCTCGTATAAAAAAACTTTTTTATTTGCTACATTAAAATACAGTTTTGCTTTTCCTTGTTAACATAATAAAATTTATTTAATGCATCTGCGGCTATAAAAACAGTCTTACCATGTACTAAGCACTTTTTAACAAGCAAGTATGGTACTCATTTCTCGAGCAAAAGGTTTTATTTTTAATGATTTTAGGTTGACGAGTATGTATATACTTTTCTTTACAGTTTGACTTTATATAAAAAAATATATGCACAGTATACATTTCCAGATATCAATAGTTAAAAAAAAATCTGGTGTCTTAAATCAAAAAATTAGTATACACATACATTTGGTAGACAGCTTTTCTCAGATGTATTTCTTAATAAAAACTAATTTTAAGAAAATTTTCCTATTTCCAAGATTTTCGATGTTGCTTCTACCCTCTGAGGCTACCTAAATAAATTATGACCGCCATACATATCTGAGCGTTTTAGCTTGTTCCACTTTTTGCACATGCAACAAAATTTAATATAATTACAATATTTTTAACAAATGAAAAGTTTTTAATACCTTCGCTAATATGTATAAAATCTTTAAAATATACTAAACTTCGGAATATTATATGAATGAATTAATATATCAAATAAATAAATAAATCAGAATACAGATTCACAAGTTCAACAAAATAACTGCAATCGCCATATTAAACTTAATAGTACAATACCTATTATTAGCATTACACACATTATCCGCACTAATTACTAATTAAAATCGATACACATAGAATGGGATTAAAGACACAATTCCCACAATGAGAACTTATTTACCCATAAATCGCAAAAAATAAACGCACAGAACCGTATATCTGCATAAAATAACAAAAATATTAACTGAATCGACCAGGGCGATTTCACAGCATGACAATTACATCGACTACCAGAGCAGACAAGACGAGGGAGCAGTGAATAGAAGTGTAGGAGACAAATAATTACAAAATTGATTAGCGGTCGCGTATCGATAATCCCTTGGAATCTTTAAAAAACTCACAGAAATATATTGAATCCGCGCATCAGTACGCTATTTAAACCTAAACTGACAAAACGAAAATTTAAATGCAAAATGTCTCATGGAATTTGATAAGGCATAACGTCGTCATTTACTATCAATCTAAACCCGGCGTAGAGAACAATGAACCTTACGACGACCGCCATTCGTAATGTCCAGCGCTTGGGCCGCGCTTTAAAATCGAAATGAAGATCACCGCGATCCCCGAGACGAGGAAAACTAGTCATTTGTTACGGATCGGTCGCAAATTTTACTTAAAAACACAATACTCACCATTTTTTCGTTTTTTCGCCTGCTATTCCGATTTTGTTGCACAAAAATACACAACTCGACCCGTAATGAGAGAAAAAGGAGACAATTTAATTGGTTAGAATAAAACAGTTCGGTATTTGGTTGTCGAAATGCAACCAATCAGGTGATATCTTTTATGGATATGTTGATTTCTGACAAGCCAATGAAGCTTTCGCGAGCACTAAACATTTAACACAAACCTAGAAAATCCCAACCATTGTAAAAAAAATCGAAAATCGACATAAATTATTAATCACCTTTCTGCCAAAATTCAGCAGTTTGTTTCGCGCACATTGCAAAATAAAACAAAACGTTACTCACCATGAGCATAGAAGATTGTGTACAAATCGCTTCGGAATCGTTAGAAATTTTGCACTTCAATCACTATTTTACGAGTCGGGAACTGTCCTGCGGTAAAATCACATTTGTAACAGGTGGATTTTACTTATAAATACCGCTCTTTTCTTAAATAATTACATTAAAACTTGGCAATCAAATTTTGTGTCCAAACAGCACTTCAACTGCGGACTCCATCTTAACATTTCTGATTTTCGTAGGCTTGTGATCTATCGTGGCGCCGCCTACACGCGGGAAGTTTGAAAATCGTAACTCTAAATTTCAATCTAAAAAAAGGCTGCCACCGTTATTCTTTATTTTTTTAGAACATTTAAATTAATTTAATAATTTATCAAATAACTGTTAAGGCATTCCACTTTTTATAATTTGACACTAGATGCAACAATTTTACATCAGAAATTCATTGGTAAAATTCTAAATTTTATTAACCGAAACCAACTCTCCAGCTGACTTTTTTTTTAAAATTACTAAACAAATTAAATTAATTTCGATAATCACAAGGACGCATCGTGGCATATCGCAAATAAAAAAAAATCAGTTTTAACTCAAGAAATTCTTTATTTATAAAAATAAGTTACCAGTATTATTCAAAAACTATCAAATTATAATGTCTACGCGTTAAGGAAATCTGTTCTCAATAATTATATTTGCAAATATCTTGCGATTGTCTTCTTAAACGGTACGAAATGTGTAATATAGATTTCTTTGAGTATAAACAATGATCATCTTGATCTGACAGAATCAATTTCAAATTCATCAAAAGGTTGCTTTTTGATTGCCTGTAATTCCCTCTTTTCCCTTTGCTAACGTTACAGGGTCTACACCTTTACAAAATTAGAATTTTTTTCTATATCCTTCTGTAATCAGTTATTTAAAAGGAAAGTCAAAAAGGGAGTGTCTACAAAAAATGTTGACTTCACTTTAGAACTGATACAGAGCTAAAAAACATAGGGACACAACTCTTTCTGGTAATTTAGAATACAATTTAATTTATTCATGAAACACTTGCCTTAAATTAAAAAAAAAAAACAAACAAAACAATGTACAAGTAACAATTATCTTTATTGTTTACATTTTTTTTGGACTGGCTTTGTGTCCATTTCTTCTTCTTCACTGTCACTGGAACTGAGAGTGATCAAAGATATGTCTCTTTCATTTTGTGTATTCTCTATGAACATCACAGATTTTCCATGTATCCTGCCCACTGTAAAGCAACACCATGTTAATAACAAATACAGGTTGAAGCAATACTTCACACTAAAAAAATATTTGCTATACCTGAATTGATGACCACCCTTTGAGGACAATGGGAAATTGAAGCTTTACATTGTAATTCACCTAAACCAAATATAAAACCCCTGTACTATTTAATTAAGAAAAGTGTACCATGGTATTGAGTACAAAATTAATCATAAACCAGGAAATCGTGATTGTAGCAGGAATACATAAAGGATACAAGCTAATTACATCATAAGGACTTCTCAGTAACATGGAATCTTGGGCACCACTTGAGAATATAACATTCTTAGATTTTCCTATAGAATGATATAAGTGGGATGTGTATATAAGATTCTTGCGTTTAGTAGAATCTTCAATGGCTGGACTATACAATAATTCAAAATGGCATCCTTTTTCAATTAGCTGATTATACAATTTTCTATTCAATTTTATATTTGTCTTATTTTGTGGATCTATAGTTAAAATATCTGCATCAAAATTTGAACATGTGAACTAAAAGCATAAAAATCATGAAATTGAAAAAAACAAATAAAAAAGCAACAATAGCATTTAAGACTAAATCTAACATGAAGTTTCTCAAACTTAGTACAATAATACGTAGGATGCTCCTTCATAAAATTTCCAAAGCCTGCTGGACTGCAGTAAAAATTTAGTTGAGTAATAAATAGGAACTTAAAATTAAAAAGTATTCATTAATGAACATGGAAGTTCATGTGTTATTTTTCATTTTCTTACCATAAATGCTGCCGTTGATGTTGGTAAAGATGCGACAATGTGATACTTTTTGTAATTTGGAGATTTTAACTAAAAAAATATGAAACTGTATAATATAAAAAAAAATGAAAAAGTGCATACTATTTTATGTAAATTATCCTGATTTGAAAATATCACTGTCAGTCTATTTAATATTGTAAAGTCTTTAAATCCAAGTTCATTGGAAATTTGATTTAATTTACTGATATCTATAGGGTTTGGAACACAATCTATGAAATCTCTGGGCTCTCCCTTTTTCTTTTTCCTCTTAATTTCCATATTAGAATCTTCCACCATTTGATTTACTGCTATGGTTCTATAACCAACTAATTTTTTAAAAATAGCAAATAATTATTTAATGTAATGTAAGCTTACATTTGTATAACAACTCAAGAGTTTTTCTTTGATTTTCGTCAGAAAAACATGTATCCATAATATTTAAATCGTAGTAAGATCGAGTGTTTAGCATTATAAAGTTTTTCAAGTAGCTACAATACAGAAAAAATATTTTGTAGTGCTAACAACTCCACCAAAGGCTTAGGATAGGGGTTAGCGGTTCATTATTCTTCTTTTCTAACTCATATATCACTTTTGCAACTTAAAATTGGCAACCCTGGAAACAGACTACATAGTTACTTTGCATAAGCATTGCGAATCCCAGAATCATGTCTACCGCAAAGATAATACCTAGCTAGGTTTGCGACGTAGTACTTTCGGTTCAATCTAAAAAATTCCTCTGTAAAACAAAATTAACTGTGTTTCACGCAAAGGGTAAATTATATCACCTTCCTTATGAAACTAATGAAACTTTTTTTTTCAAAGAAACTTCCACAGGCTACTGTAAAAAAATTTTTCAGTCAAGCTCTGAAGAAGCCAACAGGATGATTGGCGAAACGTCAGCAATTTCGACTAAGCAAAAACCGACGCAGGAGGAATCCAGAAGTTTTGTAAAAAGCACTAATGAAACTTGTTTCGAGTGAAAATAAATCGCTGATGTAACATTCTCTCTCACTGGTCATTCTTGAATCACCACAGACATATATGACAGTATATGATCACAGCTGTCAACAATAGTTCGCCAAGTTACCACAACAGAAGAAAAGTTTGTTGACAGGACAATAGAGTTGCCAATAAACTTTCCAATAGCGATGGTTACCTGTAACCACCATTACAGACCATGCTATTGTGTCACCATGATGATTTTCATAATGGCATAATATTTTATTAATCTCAATCATTCTATGCCGAAAATGACCTTTGATAAGACATGTTTCCGATTTCACAATTCTGCCAGAATCTTGCCTTGAATTCGTTATTTGTTACAGATTTGGGCGTAATAATTAGCTAATCGTGCGATTTGTGTTCTTTCGGGCATAGTTCCTGCTTTAAATATCAATACTAAATATCAATCAGATAAATTAAAGTCATAATTGGGATATAGCTACAAATTTTTATGAGAATTATCCCATCTCTACTATGCACATACCCCTTAACATGAACCCGATATTTTTAAAAACTCAAAAATTTATTTATGGTAATTTACTTAAAACCTATGATCCCTGTAACTTGTTATAATTTTTACAATGTAAACAAAAAAAACTGCAAAACATTGGAACATTCCTGTACAATGCGTGACAACAGTGCCGTTACTATTTGTTTTCATTTCTTTGACGTTGACAGATAAAACAGAACCAAAATTTTATTGATTAGTGATTTTGTGCGTACGCGAATTAAGCTTTTCTTGAAAACCGATATCTACTTTGCAAATTCTCATAATAACAATGACGATTCTTGCGAAATCATTTTCGCAAAAGAAAAGCGACAAGCTCGTAGTCCCCCTTGTGGAAAATGAACAAGTTCCAAAGGCGGTAAGTGTTTGTGAAACCTACTCTTACAATGTTGGTGTTTTGAATGAATTTGCTGTAATATCTTGGGAATACCATGTTTTTGTAATAACTGTATTATGGATATAAAAAAACTTAAGAATACTAGAAAAATTGTTACTAAATTTCCAACAACTGCAAGATCTAGTTGATTATTGAACTAAGTATATCAGAAAATCAGGTTTATATGCTGGATATACTTTTGTGTATCTATCATCGATTTCAAAAATGTATTTTCGGCATCAAAATCGCTAAACCTAATCTTTCGAAAGAATAGGGGAGTTGTATATTGTGGTCCCTTTAATTGAATACTTTTATATTTTTAAGTTCTAATAAAATGATTATTCTTTATATTTTAAAATGAGAAATAATTGTTAACGATAACGCATATGAATTAATTGAAGCGAGCATAAGTTCTCCTTCACACTAGGCCGCTAAACACTCATCAAAAAGAGTGTTGTGGAAGTTTTACACAAATTTTGTCGGAGGTCAGAAGTTTTGTTGATTATATTTTTTCTTTTAGCCTACAGATGAGGACGTTGAATCCCAACGGGTCCATCGTAGAATTATAATTTTCCCAGCTCAGGCTCACCGTGTGCCATCTTCGACTACATTTTGCTTGCTGATTGTTGCATTGGCAGTTGTTAGCATCGGCATTGTGGGTGGCAAATTTCTCTATGATGAATACATTAGTGTTACTAGGAGAATGCCTCCTTCCAAATTCCAAGGATGGGCAAAAATCCCAATGTAAGTGTTTCCTAAGCATACACAATTTTTAGTATAAAAATATATGTTTCTATTTTTTTACTTTGATAAATATTTAATTTTATAAAAATTTATACAAAAACATTCTAACTTGAAAATATTGTTTAGAGAATTAAAAAAATAAATGTTTCACTTTTTATTTAGCTTCAATTTTGTTTCCGTTCATTTGATATATAAGTTGTATTTTCAGATAAATGTTTTGAGTTTTATCTAATTTAAAACTGTGATATTTTTATATCATATATTAAATAATCTAAAATTATAGGGACTGTAACTTAATGTAATAAACTGTTTCCTTAAATATACCAAAAATTAATCTTTTAATCCTATCATGATGGTAACAAATTATGTGCTTAGTGAGGTCCAGATAGCTCTTTTTCGCATCACAATGAAACACTGAAAATCTCTTTTAAATTAGATGTAAGTTCTATAATTTTACGGTTACCTTTTGACTTTGCATGTAACTACTAATTTTAATGGTTTAATGGTTTTCAAAATTTTTACTAATTATCTTTGATTTCAAGTTATTATTTGTGTTCTTTATTTATTGTTTTCTTCCTTGATTTAGGCTTACATTATTATTTTCTATGTGGCACTTTTGTATTGTTGCAAAAATTTCTTTTATTGCTTAATGAGCTATGTGGCCAGTACAAGTTATGAGCATTTATCTTTTGACGAAATTTACCATATGCCGGTATCATATACCGGTACCGGCCTATCTGCAGAACAAACTCTTCATAAATTTCTGTATTATTTTTAGTTCTGATAATCCTGATGATGACATTGATGAAAAGTCGGTTGATATTCGAGACTTCGGAAAATGGTATGAACATTTTGTTAATTATTCCTTGAATTGAAGTTATTTAAAATTATTTACATAATGCTAGGAGTTCCGAAAACATGAAAGACTGGCAGAGGATACTGAACAGGGCTTTCTTTCAAGAGAATTTCGAAATCGACGATGATAAGAAATATGAAAAGATTGATGTTCCCGATTTCCGGAATGGACGGAATGGCCGTTTTATCCACGATTTCAATACAAATATTACAGGAATCATCGATGTTACTGGTAAGTTAAATTTAGAATTTTTGAGAAAAATTTCCACGTTTTTTTGTTATATGCTTTTTTGAACATTTTTTCTCAAAAATTTGGAGTGATAGGAGAGAATCGATGACATCGTTCAAATTTTTGACAAAAATATGGAATTAAATTGAAAATTGTATACTTCCTTCCTAGTAATAGTCAGCATTTGAAATTCTTCTTTCGATAAATTGCTTGCGCAGTCAATTAGTTTTGGATATAAGATTGAGATTGGTGTTATTATTAACTATGGTGACCTATTGTTCGGGCCTTTATTTCTACTAGGTCAAAGGTGTTTCGTAATGCCACTGAATAGAGGTAATGTACTGCCGCCAAAATCTCTGTTTGATTTGGTTCACAAGATGTGGGAAGGTTATTATAAAGTGGATACCGAAGTGATTCGAGAGACCATGAGGGTGGTTACACCTCCAATGACTGACAAAAGGGAAATTGGCGTATATATTAACAATGAATGTGAAAGCATGCCTATTTATAAATTGGAGAAATTTGTATCGGGAGGTATGTTTCAATTTTATACATGTAACAGAATTTCTTATTAATTAAAATTAAATTATATTTTCAGTTGTTAAAAGATCTGCAATGTTGCACTCCGAGGCCAAGTTTGCTCAATTTGCAGGTAGAGGCATTTTGGAGCTGGATATTATGAATTTGGATGACGTTCTGAATTATGAAGAGCAACAGAAAGTTAGTAAATAATTAAATTTTTTAATTGTTCTCATAATTGATTTTAGTCATTTACTGTTTATATGTTTTAAGGTATCAATTTAAAATTACTAAACTTCCCTTTGCTTTGATGAAGGCAAGTTGAAGCATGAATAATATTTACTATGTTATAAGAATTGATAAAGGTATGCCTACCAGACTACCTGTTTAAATTATAATGATTTTTATAATAAATTGCTGTATAGAATATGTAAGTTAAAGTTCGTTGGTAGTGCAATAGGTTGACATATCAGTTCAATATTATATATCCATTTGAATTAGATTGATCAATAAATATAAAATATCTAAAAATAATTAATTTTTCTTTCCTAACTTGATAATTGTGTAATTTGTCAAAGTGTAGAATATTCAAAACAAATATAAGACACAAATGGATGTGTTTGGTTTTAGTTGCACCATACATTTATTTGTTTTTATTGAAGTAATAACCGATAAAATGTTTATACATTTTGTGGATGAAGTTTGTGTTGAAACGCCATATTGAGAAAGAAAAATAGAAGCAAGTGAAGAGGTGATGTGAGTTTTCTTATAAAATATCTTCAGCACAATCTTTTTTTGTTTTTATTTATCAACCTCTTTTTATTTTTACTTTAACAATCATATTTAAAACAAGTTGGCAACCGGTAGATATGAAATATCGCTAAATTCTTTAAAATGATTGATAAAAATCAAAAAATAATAAAATTCTAAAACCCTGCATTTCCACGTACTAAACAAATCATTGTTGCATCAACGTGCGTTCATGTAGCAGTTTAATTTTCGAATTTTTTTTAAAGAAGAAACATTTTCAGTCACTATTATTATATTAAAAAATCATTCTCGTTAACAAAAATAAATATTTTTAACCTATTTCTGTAATTAAGTAAGAATAAATCGTTTAAAAAATCTACTGGTAATTTGTTGATCAATTTAGGAGCTTTATAAGAAAAAGATCTTTGAAATAATGCTGTGTTATTTCGAGGTAAAAGTAACAACTGTTTTTTTTTTGTTTTAATACTGTTTTGCTCACCAAAAGACACACATAGACAGCTGATTGGTTTTTAATGTTTTGTATTGCCAAATAAGTTGCCCCACATTTCTTGTTATCTAGAGGTTTTCTAAAACTATTTTTCCCAAAGGGTAAATAAAAAACTGACATAGTGAAACACCACATTTAATTGCATCAATTACAGTCGGGTACATTTTATACCCATAAATGTAGTTTCTAATAAAAACATTTTCACTTTTGCCATCAGTAAATAACTAATTTTTAAAAAAGGTGCAACGTTAACATAGACTTTTTAACACCCATTACGTTAAACTGTGTTTGTACACAACAATAATTACCAAAAACTATTCAAAAATAAAATTTGCCAAATCAACAATAAAGAAACGAAAAAGATCCTTGGAGAAGATTTTATAATAAGCATTTATTGACCAACCTAACAGCTAAATGAACTTATGGTTTCCCAATAAGTGCTTCGATCAATCGCAGTTTGCCTTTCGCTTTTTTATAAGCCATATATACATTTTCAATTGGTACTTTGTCCTCCCTCGTTAACATTCTACCCGTTTTTGCCTGCACATCTATTTCAAACTCCTTAATTGTACGCCTCAATTGTTTTTTCTCTTCAACCACGATTTTTAGTTGCTCGGCCAGTTCCGCTTTAGATAGCGAATGGAAGTTTTCGCTAAAAGAGGACTCCGTGTCACTGTCGCTACTATTAGACGGTGCTTTTACAATGTGCCTTGGATTTTCTGTTTTTTCGGATTCGGTGTCGTATGACGACGATGTGGGTGTTATGAAATGCATGGCTTCATTCTCATCGATCGTCGCGAGCTCAGTGACAGTAGTATTCGCCTAGAATCCAAGGCCGGTTAAAAAATAAACGGGAACAACACCTGAATCGACCACTTACAATAGACAGCTTGGCCACCATTCGTTTAAGGGTTCTGTATCGGTCATAAAAAGGTCGGACGACATCTCTGTCCTCTTTACTTTGGGCTCGCCCATGCACAGATTCTAAGTATAAGAGAGCTTTTTGCATGGACACCTTCTCTTCAACTAGCTGATCGGATGTCATTTCCTCTAACTTAATAGATCGTTTTCCTGATTCTCGTTTTTGGGCCAGTTTCTGCAAACACACACATTTTGGATATTTTGCTTTTCCAGTTTTGTAAATACCCTTATGATATAGGTACCCTTAACATTTTCGACAGTTTCTAGGAAACGTTTTCAAAACTCACATCTGCCATTTCAAGTGGTATGGGGTATTTGGATAGGGTCAATATTCATTAAATCAGTATGGAACCTCCTTTTTTCTACATTTATTATGATAAAACACTTTTGAAATTCTATTTTTTATCGGATTTTTGTTTCAAAATTGAAACTGCAACATCTCATTAAATTCAAGTAATATTATGTATAACAAATGTCAATAGTCAATTATATTACTATGGAACCTATTTTCTTTTTACGTTTGTCAGGATACATTTTTTTAATTTTTATTTTTAAGTGGGAATTACTTTTTTTTTATCATTAAAACTGTAACATATTTTAGGGAATGTACACATTATTATTTATAACAAAGTCAATAATGCTCAAAAATCATTCATTAAAGGGTTCACCTGAAAATTAACAATTTTATTTTTTTTTAACTTGTCCCATATTTCTTGTTATCAAATTCAAAATCTAATAACCAGAATTTACGCTGCTAATTTACTGCCTTTACTTCTGTGTGTGAGAGGTATTTGGTTCTTGTTATATAATAAAATTATTTTTGTCTGTATTTTTAAGATAATAAACACCGCTTTTATAGTAGAAACGTTAAGTTTTTACCTTTGAAGTATAAGTGTTGGCTTATTTAGTATCCCCTACAGAGTTACATGTTTGACATTAGTTGCTATTACTGGTGTATGCTAAGATACAATACTGAGTTTGCAACCACAATTGATATAACATACGCTTCGCTAATCAAACGTTTGGTGATAAAATCAGTAGTGTATCTATGTCCCATCACACGTTCCAGTTTTTCAAAGGGAAGGTTACCTGCTGTATTTCATTCACGGTATCCTGCAGGCTAAACTTTCGTCCACGTTCACATGTTGCTTCATCAAAATCGATCATCGAACCACTTTCAGGCAATTCCAACCTTTGTTTCTCTTCCTTCTTCAACTTGCTCAACTCCCCGTATAGTTTCCTTAAACACGAATCGTTTAATTTATCGATTTGCGATGGTTTAAAACCGCGTGCTGTCTCAAATTCGGTCTCGTAATTTTTTATTTTTTTCTTTATACTGTTTATTTGTTTGTGCAACCTTTGCATGGGACTCTGGGGCAACTTTTCCAAAGATACATTCATGTGGGGTATGTCAGGGTCCAAGTAGATTTTGTGAGTGGCTATTATGGAATTACGTGGCGACGAAAGGGACCTGCCAATATTGATCCATTATAAATTTACCTCTTTGATGGAGCCTCTGGCTGTGTTTTACCTGTTCGTGGCGATGGCAAGACTCGGCAACGTCTCCATATTCTCATTGACGTGTCGGGTAGTAGAAGACAGCACGGGTTCTGAGCAATCCACTTGTTCATAAAGGGTGGAAAAGTCCAATACGGGCGAGACTGGAGTGTGATTTGGGCTGTGTGTGGGTTCTGCCTCATGTTCGCCTAGATTCAGATGGTTTGGCGATTTTTTGCCTTCGTGGTCTTTAGGGTGTTCAGCTGCCATAGAGCACAGATATGGAAAAGTTCCTTAAAAAGAAAACGGTATTCAAATGTCCTCGATTAAAAACCGATTCAAATGTCATACCTTGGTTATGCGTCAGACTAAACCTTTTGCCATAATCTTTTTCGTTGATGGTCTCGGCCTTTATCTTGACTTTGGTATTATATCGCATCCTCAGACGTTTGCTTGGCTGCCTCTTATTCTTGATGGTGTGAGGTTTTGCGAATCTCTCGTGAGATCGTCGTTTTTCATATTCGCCATCGTCGTAAGTGAGCCATTTTTCACACGTCGGTATTCTGTTCGGTGACACGCTGATTTTTTCGATCGATGCAGATTTCGGGAAATCGCCCGAGCTTGAAACGCGACGTATGTTCGTCCGAGTTTCGACGGATTTATTGTGAACCGGTCTCTCTTCGGAATTTGATCTAAAACATTTATTTCAATTTAAATAGCTTTCTGAATGGCTTCTGCCATTTAGATACTTCCTCCATATTAAATTTTATTTATTTATTTATAACTGACTCCAAAACAGTGTTACAAACTGGTACCGGAGCCTTAGATTTTATAATCAAAATAAAACAATATAATAAGCTTGGTATTTTATATAAGTCTTTTTAAGTTTAAGTAGAAAATGTAACTAGTCACTGCAAATACTTTTAATTTCTGACAAAATTGTTTTATTATTTTTGCTTCACCAATCACTTTTGGTAGAGTTTTGGATAAGAGTTTTTGGAAAATTAGTTCTAAAGTCACCCGCACCAACGAATATTACGACTATTATTTGTTTGACTTACTTTACATCTAAATTACTTTTTAACAATTTATTCTTTATGGAATACATATATTTTGCTTGTTCAAAAGTCACTATTTTTTTATGTCCCTCGTTTTTGTTGTTTCATACACTGTTTCTGTTGAAGTTTTGGTTTTCTTTAAATGTTTTTACTGATTTATTTTGAGTTCTCTGTCATTTATCTTGCAGATAGCTTCCCCAGCATGAAATGCATGAAACTATTATAAAGTAAAAATCTAAATTTTTTGTTTAAACTTTCTATTCGCCGTTTTATTGCACCAACGACAGAAGCAATTTTTTTATGATTTGGTTCACATGTATTTGTATTGGTTTAGGAACAAGTTTATATCACAGTTTTGTTTATTTTTTTGTTTGATGATGATATATACCGTCATTCCATCATTTGCACATTTTTCCAATTCTTCTTCACACAGGAGACAAGGGACACCCAAAATATCTAAGCTACAGCATTAACAATCAAATTATTTTATTATTCCAAAATTCATTTTGGAGAGCTTTATCTCGATATTAAAGGGTAGAAGGCCGAAAATATGGTCATCGGATTCATTTAGTAAGTTTAGTTCTACCCTACGTTCAGCTAAATTTAAGTAAGTAAATTTAGTTGGTTTGCATTACCTACCTGATAACTTTTCTTTCCTGGCATAAGGAACTTATGCTCTCTTGTCGCTCCTTCCGTTTTCTGGCTTTGCATGAAGCTTTGAATTCGTCAAAGGTCGTTGTCGTAACCGACGGCTGTTTGTTCGCGACAGGTAAAGTGATCTTTTTCACTTTACATATTTTGTGATCGTAGTCGATACGGGCTACGAATTTTTGCGGTTGCTCTTCCCTTCGCGAAGGACCTTTCATGCTTTACACTCTGCAATTTGGAAGGAATCAAAACTTCTAATATTACACCGGTGATTTGCGCTTTAATAGATGTCCAGAAACGTTAATCGACACTATTGTTGGAATTTTATATTTCGTTAAAATTAGACGATGTTACTTTCTCAAAAGTTTACTCGCAAGCACACATTCATTATGCTACGTGAAACGCTCGCCATACAATTAGGAATTCGCTAGATGCGCAAAATAATGCCGAACAGCAACACATAAGTGCAGGGAACGGAAAACATAATTATTTTCGCAGATAATGCAATTTGAATAGCTATATATAGGACGCAAATAGATCGCTATACCAATATATCTAATCTAAATATTCTTCTAAACATGAGCACTAATTATCACCTCTCACAGTGACCATTTATTAATTTCAATCGAATTTAGCAACATCTGCAAGTTTGGGAACGAATTTATAAAAAACATTTTTTTGTGTCAGCAGGCAAATTAAAAACACTGGAAGCACACACGGCGATTACGAAGTATGTATCAAAGCATTAAAAACCCGAAATCGTTAGTATATACTAATCTATAAATGTAACTCTTGAAAATAAGGCAATTAATTAAATTAATTAAATATTTAATTTAACAACGAACTAGGGAGCAGTCCCTATGCCTTGTATTTTAGTGATCTTATTAAAGTATACTATAGAACGAATTGGCATGAACTGGACAAAAAACTTTAAAAAATGCTATAAACTTTATGCGTCCCTACACTGTGCAAAATTTCGGTAAAATGGTTTTATTAACAGGAGGCATTGTTTGTCATGTTATTATATCATTATTGTTATCATTCTATTAATTGTACCGATGTACCACTTCGTATCTGCCGTTTTGCTGGGTTTTCAATTTGTGGTATTAATCGTTTTCGACATTAAAATTGTTATAACTAACCTTGTTGTTAATAACTATCTTATTATTGTATGATGTATGACGATTTTTGTCTAAGTCATATTTGTTTAACGCTTATGAAATTAATGTGCTTAATTAATGCACAATGTGTGCTTTTTAGGAGTTGATTATTATTTGGTTTCAAATGAAACGGTGTAGATGTAAACCAGAATAAAAAAAATTGAATATGAATGATAAACTTGCTGAGTTTGTTTAATTGAAAAAATAAAATTATAATTGATTGATCTTGATCTCAAGTGTATAACATAAGACTCATAGTAATGAGCCACCCTGTATATTGGTTAGTATCTTGCTCGTATGTTCATATCTAGAGAACAATATCCAGCGTTTTTTTAAAGTTCGCATCACATAGTTTGACATTTGGGTTTATCTATTCAATGATGGTGAATTTTCAGAAATTTATCTTTCGTAAATATCTTCTAAATATTAAATCCGATTTTGATGATTTTTGTTGTATATTGTGGGACAATTTACAATTTAAGAAAGTTACAAAACTAACCAAAACTAACCAAACTGTTTACTTATCGATCGCTAATAAATTATTAAGTTCGATATTTTATTAATTTATTAAAAGTAGAAAAAGCTGAGAATTTGCGAAAAATTATCATTAAAGTATTTTTTTAAATATATTTAAGGAAAGGACAGTATGGATAAGTGTAAATAAACAGATTTTTCTGAATAATACGCCAATAATATCATTAGTTAAATAAATATGTGGAAATATTACTAACACAATTTGGAGAATATCAATTTATATTCAAAAACGGTCTCACAAGCCCTCGGTCAAATTCTAAATTCCAACAAATAACGTGGCCACATTTAAAATTAAAAAACATGCGAATTACCTCGTTCTCCTTACGTGGACAACTGTGCTATGTAATTAGAAACAAAAAACACGGACTACTAGAGTAACGATTTTTTAAAATACAATTACGGTTTAAAAATGACAGAAACTACGATGCGGATGACGTTTTCGAAAATTATGGGTTCATATCTCTATCACGACACATTATAATCTACGGCTGTTTGAGGAAATGCGTGGAGACCAGCCGCAACTTTAGCATGTGGCTGTAAGGTCTGCTCGTAGCACTTCGAAGCTGTTTAGCTCTCGAGTTGGCCGTTAAAAATCTGAAAACAAAAAATTATCTTGATAAGTGTATTTAATCAGATGAGTAGCCCGTAGTGATGTTTTGACACATATTTTTTATACTGACCAACCAAACAAACTACAGCTATTATTATTATTGCACTAGACAAAAAAAGTATAACAATGTAATAATCCACTAAAAAACTATATTGCGTGTAGTATATATAAATACCAAAATTGTTCTTTTTTAGATTCATTCTTTAGAGTTATTGCTATAGTTTTTTACCAAAAATATATGCCTTTTTTAACAAATATTTGTAATAAAAAAAGTAATAAAAATAGTAGCCTAATCACTTTCTTATTATTCATCCGCATTCATAGTATTAAGCAGTAGGTAAGTTTACTTATAATTTATAAAGACCTAATTCTTAGCCTTATTGGTCCGGATTATCGAGCTTCTTTATGCATCACACTATATATTGGCCGGTATTTGAAAGTAATAGCTTATCGGAAAGATCCGAAGTGATTTGTGGTTTTCATAACTGTGACTGTGCAGAATTGGGGATTCTAGAGAAGTGAGTAGAAAAATATGTTTTCGGTTAAAATGGTTTAGAATTTGTAGCCTTTTTACTTACCGCGTCTAATTTGCTGCCCCGTTAAAGTTTTAACTTTTCAGCGATAATTTATATAAATATTCGATATAAAAGTATTCGAAATGTTCCTAAGTTCCACAATTTTCGAAAAAGTTGTTTTTGTTTGTAATAATTATTGCAATGCAAATATCTAATGATTTTTAGACTGCAAATGATTGAAAAAGTTCATTTGACCTCGTGGTATATGCTACTTAGTCGATATCTAGTAAGAACATCACGGGAATTTAGGGCTCTGTTCATTTCATTGTGAGTTTGTGTACAGTGGCTTTAACGATTTGTTTAGTATCATTTTTTGCGCAAAATAGCAATGCCGAATTTTCAAAATTTGCGGTTAGTGTGGCTAAAAATAGGTTTCATTTTAATAATCAAATCAATTACATAAACATGAAAATTCAGTTCAAGGTGTAAAATCTATTTTCTGATTTTGAAAAGTTATAATTAAATCAATGTTGGGTTTAGGTTTTGCGCATGACTGTGAAAATAAATTCGTGCCGGTGTGCACGTACGAAGTTTGGTTTCTTATTCCGCACAAAAATCGATTTTGAAAAATAAGTAGAGCAACGATTTTTTGGACATTTGTTAAATATTCAACCTCAACTAGAGATTTTGGAATTGTTGTACAAATATCTCAAAGAACCAAAATTATTTAATAAAAATGTACTCTATATGTGTGGCAAAATTTGTTGGATCTGTGGGATAATGAAAATTATGAATACATAGCTTCAAATATTCCGTATTTCCGTATATATATATTGCATATTTATATTCATATAATTTCAATTACCTTAACATAGTAAAATTAGTATAAATATAAATATAAACATTAATATGAGTGTTAAGTAATAAAAATAAATATAAAGTATGCATTTTACAAAAATTCATTTCAACAAACAGAACAAATTTTGCTTTAGGACTCAAAATTGCTAATATTTTTATTTATATATTTTTTTATTTTTTCTCTGCTGATTTTTATAAAGTAATGTCAAATAAATCGTAAGTTATGTTTCAAGAGGTAGGAGGAATCTTTAAATTGCGATAAGTTGCGAATTATTATTTGTTGACTAAAGGAATCCTCTCGGACATTGTAAAATCAATAGCGTAGAACTATTCCGATCGTTATTCGACGTAACAGTGTATTTATTTTTACGTATCTGCCACCACAACAAACGGACAAACCACAGCGAACGACTATTCCCTTTAAATCCAGGGAATCTGTTATTGAAGTTTATTTCCACAACCTTCAATATTCGTAAGAGTTATATTCAAGGTAATCAGAAACCTACTAATTAATAGTGTCAAAGGAAATGTAATTCGAGCACAAGCGGGATTAAAGATCTCTGCACATTTAACCCTTCCAGTAATATTATGTAACAATCAAAACAAAGCTGAGTTTAGAGTGAATGGAAAATTCCGTTCAAGGTGAGGCATCAGCGCACACCGGCAGCCGCACCGCATAAAAATAGATAAGCACCAAACAATTGAACAAATATTTGCAATTGCCCAAAATTAACAAAATTTCGACAGACTTACCGTAAACCATGTTAAACCGAAACAAAGTAGTTAATGTTGACAGAAAACAACGAGATATTCGCGATTGTCAACTAATCGATATACTGTCGGGACGACTTTTGGATGTTGACGAGCGTACACCTTGCGCCAACGCAATAGGTTGGCAACAGCGCAGGCTGAAGCAATGAATGTACATGTGTGCTGTATACTATCTCTCCGGCGGACCTTTGCCAAAGTGCTAACTATGATTTTGTTGAGTTTGTTGCGAAGGAAATGCTATTTACTCGATGATCAAAGTTAGAGAGCATTCCCGAGGCAAGAAAATTCAATAATCTGTTGTAATAAGGACTCTTTTGCTTAGTCACCATTCCTACAATTTTCTATTTATTTATGTCAACAAAAAGTCGATAAAACAAAATGTATTTTCGCGGCATCTAATTTTTCACGTTATTATCATAGGCTGTATTCCGGAACTAAAATTTCCTGTTAAATTTACTGACTGACGTAGCAAGAATGATGCAATAATAATATTAAATATTTCTTAACATCGTAATGGCAAATTTAAAACAAAGAAGAACTATGAAAATATTCAGGTACAATTTTGAACATTCCAAAGGCAAAGATAAGCGCGTTGCCCCAGATTCACTGAAAAATTGTATTTTTTGTCATTTTACGACTTCAGTGTCGTTTCGTTTCGTGGTCGTAAGAGAATTATAATATGCAATACGTTTGATATAATTTTTTAAGTCGCTCGTTTATTAAACTTGTTGCATATTATATACTATTTCTATCAAGTTCGTTCGTTCATGTGTAATTAAAGCCTTACGAATAAACGAGCTAAGGAATTTGTAAATTTTGGTTTACGAGAAGACGGTAGTTTCCAGTAGCAAAAAATTGCAAATAAAGATGCAGTTCCAGAGTTGGAACAAAAGAATATTTTCTGGAGACTGAGTACCATAAAGTAAACTTTTTTAAAAACTTATCCATAACCCCGCTAGTTTTGGTTCGTTTGCCCAAAAGGGAGCTCCCAGCTCAGGCATACGAGATTATGAGCACTGATCGAAATCCTGATATGATACTGCCAAGAGAACTACAACATGCTGGTTGCCTTTAGAGAAGACACTTAATTTTATATCCTAATCCACTGAGAGGCTGGGCAATTAGGCAATTCAAACTCCCTCATCAAAGAGGTATTGTGGACATTGTTGCCATTTTCTTTCTTCTTCTTTTTAAAACGCTCATAATTTTAGAAGTTTTTTAAATATTACTAATCCTATATTCAATATGAAACATTTGATCTGTATACCCCTTGATCCGCTTTTAAAATCACAAATTATAGTTCCAAATAAAAAAGTTCTTGGCATTATTCAGTTGCGAAAATGTAAACAAGCCCATAAAAACACTGGAGAATAAGAATTTATCTGACAAATAAAATATTACTAGAAATCCTAACAAACAATTTGGTTAAATAAATACTGTTTTTTCAACATAACCTGAATTAGTCGATGCTTTGTATATTGTTAGTTTATCCCTCACAGCGATCAACGAACTAACAACGGTGTACATAAATGAAAATAAATTTTAACAAATTCTGGACCACTAATAATTATTTACATTAAAAATATTGCTCGCTACAACATGACTAACTATTTATTGGTAGTCAAGATGAAAGGATAAAACTACAATGTCATAATTCTCTAGTTTATTAGCCAGTTTTTGGTTTAAATAAGCACATTTAATTGAAATCTTAGCTAGGTGCTTACCAAACACGCATCAGATTTTCATTGGAATAAAAACTTATTTTCCAGGGAGTTAGTTTCTAATATGTTTAATATGCTTATGAAGAGCCTCCTTGTTTGGAGGTGCTCCCCACAGAGGACAAAATACCCTTCGTTCGTAAACTAACGATTCTTCGTAATTACAACAGCTGGCCGTTGCAATAATCGATTTGTAGGCTCGAACCACTGACCTGTGGTGTTTAATGCGTTCTTTCGTCCATAGAAGAGTTTCATTTAATCCCCCCGAAGATGAAACAATTTTCTTAACCAGACCACCTTCTACGCATGCCTGGGCGTCAAGAATTTTTGAAGACAGTAGTAGATCCAAGGCTCGCTTTTCACCAACGAGTTGAACCAGCCTGCAATACGCAAATATTAATGAAGAAGCCTACTATCACAGTTGTTTTTACCTAGTTGCCCCTCCCCAAGCAGTAGTGATACCCATGTGACCCTGAACGAAACCAAGCTTAATATCTTCACAAGCCAGAACAAAATCACTTTGGATGGCAATTTCGGCGCCACCTCCTATAGTTGCCCCGTGAGCAAGTGTAACGCTTACGAGTGGCAACTTGCGTAACTTAAATAAAGTATCCATCATTAATGAGCTCAAGTAGAAACCGTCTTGGGGGGTGCTACATGCTCTGGCGAAGTCCAGGTCAGCCCCTGAACAAAAATTAGTACCAATGCCATGCACAATAAGGGCTTTACCATCCCCCCAATCTTCTAATTCTTTTATGATATTTCGTAACTCTACCATCATCTTACCTAAAATTAATCAAATTACCACCATATACCAACGAATTAAACAATAGTATATTATGCAACAAGTGCGGTAAACGTCATTTGACTTACGAGTTTTTAATAAACGAGTGAGTTAAAAAGTTTACCGAACATGATGCATACTATACTTTTTGTAAGACCATTAGTTGTTGGGTACATTTTCGCAAACCACGAATACATTCACTGACATGACCGTCAGAATTGACAAACGTCAAAATTTAAAGCGTGGGAAATATCTCCGAAAACATCCGATTGCTGCCAAACCCGTGCGGTAAAATCCCGGAAATGTCCGAAGTGGCTCGGATTCGTGGGAAACGAAACTGACGTGGTAAAGTGACGCTTCCCGCACGCTAGATCGGTGCGTAATTATTTATTTTACAGACGGGAGTAGAATTTTTTTTTTAATATGTATGGTTGAAATTTGTTTCTTAACCTACTATGTTCCTCAGTTACGTCACGTTTACATGTTTCTTTGCAAAATATTTTTTTAAAAGGACGAGCAGCTCCACTTTCGTTCGAAGCTTCTTTTTTGTCACTTGATTTACTTTTTGAACAGCACAACTTATAATTCATAAAGTATGTTGATTTTACTTAATTTTTGCTCATATTTATCATATATCATGTATCATATATTAAATAAATTTTTACAAAATAAAGTTAGTTTCATTTTGATTAACCTGGATCTTAAAATGCCCCCTTCAGAATTAAAAGGAACCGAAAAAGTTAGACCAACAATAAGTCCCAAATGATTTACAACATTTTAAATTCATAGTTGCTTCTGAAACAATAATTATTTCCTGAGATAGTGCGTGCTTTCTTTTCATTAAATTAATTAAGTTCCTTAAAATATTTTATATAATGTGGATATTATTTGCTAAAACTTTTTTTTTAACAGTCGCATAGTAAGCAAGCATACAAAACGAACAAGTATTCATAAAGTCTTTGATTTTACAATTTTTGACTATACTTGAATTTGTGTCTCATGCAGGTAACCTGGCGAAAAATAAAGGGTGTTCCAAAAAAAGTTCCGGTAATTTCTAGGGTAAATAGACTATTAGAAAGCAACGTTAATTTGGTTTACAAGACATTGGTCTGAAAATGCCTAATTCAGAAGACGCGGCTCTGTAAAAGGACACCAAAAAGTTAGACCATAAAGAAGTTGCTGCTCACAGAATAAAAGTCCAAAATATTTACAATATTTTAAGTTCATAGGCGCTTCAAACGCAATCATTACTGAGGTAGTTCTGCTTTCTTTTAGTGAAAATAATTAAGTTACTTAAAATATTTTATTAATTCGGATATTACTTGCTATAACCTCAAATAACTTTATTTTTATGGGCTTTAAATAAAAGTTTCTTTTTATGGTAATTTAATAATTAAAATAAGTCGCTATACTAGTGCACAATGTATTTAAATTTTGTTTGCAGTAGTTTAAATAATCCTCATTAAGGTACCCTAAAAAGAAATAATAAGAAAAACGATTTTTTGCGATCCCCCTTACAGAGCCTTCTGAAGTAGGCATTTTTTAACACATTTTGTGTATCCAAACTAATGTTATTTATCCCAGAAATGAGGGAAATATTTTATGAAACACCGAGTATAAATTGTAATTTATTTACTACAGCATGCGATTTTTTTTTCTATCAACGCAACCTTGAGTTTAAATTATTCGATTTTTCTGATTCCATGAATTATATTTATCTTTTTTATCTCAACAAATTTGTGAAAATTTTAAATATTGGGTTAGAGTATGTGTACGAATTTTATCAAATATATTTTTATATTTTAAAAAAGGATAGAATGAAGCGAAACCATTAGATTTTATTGTACAACTTCTTCTCAAGGGCATTTCGAAATTAGGGACGAAAATTTTCCTGTTCGCGATAAAATCGTAAATTGTTTTGAAAATTAAATATAATTCAAGTCCGTCCTAATTTCTAAGTTTTGGTCTAGTTGACAATCATTATTACCACTAATTGCATTCTTCTTTTGCGGATTGTTGAGCTCAATTATTGCTATTCCTTCATCCCAGTATGTTTTGGACATGGTTATTTTGCCACCACCAAACTGAGACATGTGCTTTTCTATTTTGTTATAGTCAATAGGGCCGTTGTCGCATCCAGGCAAAGCCGATGATTGCATAACTCTAAAAAAAGTGGGAAAAAAATTGTAAAAATCTTATTCATTCATATAATTAGATTGGTAATAGCAAGCAACAATGATTTTCCCAAAGCTGCTTCCTAAAACATTTTCTCGAAACTGCTTGCTAAAACAGACAGGACAGTGAATAAATACGTAAGTTAATTTTTGTACCATCCGCAGAACCCACTGGAGTAGTTTGTTCACGCATGGACGATCTAAACATTGTTTGTTAATTTGTTAATTAAAAAAGAAACATTTTTTTGAATAAAAACTTAAAATATTAAACAAGTAGGTATTTAAAAAAAAAAACAGGTAAAATATGAATTCTTAGGTAAAAGCTAATGCTAAACAGTCATTATTAAAAGGTTTTCGTTTAGAAGAAGCAAATTTTATTGTTTGGGTTGGCATGGCTTCTTTATCAAACTATTTCAAAAAAGAATGCGATCTATAGAATACAGCCTGGCCAGTCGAACATCTTTCTCTCACCTAAGATGTTCTATGCACCGGTCACTGGAAGAAGCAGATTTGTGTTACGATAACTATATGTTGTTTTAGGATTTAAATAAAAAACACAAGATCCAATGCAAATAGCAAACACGCGAATACTGGCACCGTACTACACAGTTATGTAATATCCTTGTAGTAAAATAACTAATCAAGATGAAATGTGTAAATATTATTAACTCTCTTCTTTTCTAACAAATTTCGTTATGCAGGTATACGAGAACACAAATGAATATCAAATTGATACACAACCTTGTGTGTTTGACCCGGGAGGTTAATGTTCGTGTTATTGCGTTTTTTACAGAGTGGTCGTTATATAATTTTTTATTGGTGATATGCTCGTTATTTCAGAATAATTTTAATATGGTGCCAGAGTATTTAGTAAACTAGTGTGGTAAAAAGTGAAAGCCATATTTACCAATATTTTAACTATTGATGTAGATAATGATTATAGTTAGGTGAGACCTAAAGAAGTAGAAGTAAATAGCAAAGATTATGTATCAAGATGATTCATAGCCAGGGATCTCCACTTTCTCGTTATATAGTTCAAAATCAGCAAAAACCATGTAAATTTGCAATAAAATCTGATTTACACAAACATTGTTCGTGATTTTCTTGGAATTAATTTATAAGTTTCTCAAATTACTATTTAGTTTCATCTACATCCTCACGAAGTTTTAGGCATTTTATTTCCAATTTAATTCCAGTAGCTTCGGCCTACTGTCGGAGGATGGTTTAAAATTTGTTTTCCGCGAGGTAATATTCAAAATACTTTGTTAAAACAATAAAAGTTGCGAAACCGCCTTGCATTATTTTGTCTTCTAAAACGCCAACTTTTTTGACAAGTTCGCCTTGAGAAATAAATAAACCATTACGCTTGCTTGTAAAATTTTGCAAAAAAACCAAAATAAAGCCACTTTATGAATTATTTCACTACAAAGTCACGGTCATGGGACGTTGTAAGGTGACCGTTAAAGTTTTTTTAAACTTCAGGAATTAGAACGGCACCTTTACTTATTTCCTCGAGATCATACAACCATAAAATTTGTATATAAACATTGAAATTCACAAATCAATTTGGGTTTTTGGTATTCCGCAGTTGTGTCGATCCAATAACAGAATCTAGATCAGGAGTTTTTGACACCATGTCGGTGAGTGTGTATCTACTTAATAATAATAATATTTTAAATTGTCAGTCGAAACATTAAGTTGCATTGTATGTTGCACATTATATATACGTTTATTATGGTTAAGTCTATCGACCGATTCGATGGGTAGAAACAAGAAACGGTATAGTATGGGTAACTTTCTCCGAAACTCTTCCGCATTTTGCCATAAGCGAAATTGTACACATTGGACGTCACAATACCACAATTTGGTGCAAAGTGTTTTAAGAAATTCTCTGAAGTGTCGTTTCGACAAAACATGGGAAGAAATACCGCAGTATTGGAATATAATTTGGTAAGAAATTTGATTTTGCCAAATTGTCAACGAACATCATCTCGTAGGTGTTAATTTTATACTTATAAGGTGATTGTAAATTTAAACCACTCTTGATACAGCTCATCTTCCAAAAAAAAAATGCAAACTAGATTTTAGTCCGAATTTAATTTCATTTACTTACTAATTAATTGGCAAAAGAAAGCAAAAGTTTCTTGAATACAAAACTACGTATAGCGTGCTGGCGTTCATTGCATATATTTAATGCCTACAGCGCATACCTATTTTCATTAAGTGTAGGATCTCTTTGTAGAGCACATTATTGTTTGAACGTTTTTGTCACTAACTTTACTGCAAATAAGGTTATTGATTAATGAATCAAACAAGTCGTTGTCTCAGTAAAATTAATATTTTTAAAAATAACAAACTTATCCTTTTCTTTAATGACTATCAAATATTGTTTCTTCTTATGTTCTTGTTTTATAATATGACACGCGAACAATTTTTTTATACTCAATTGTGATAAAACCTTTTCTTGATGGCAAAACTAACATCTGCTTTATTTAATAATTCTAACTAACCACCATTTGCAATATTTAATAATAAACTATTTTTCGAACGAGCTTAAGTTTGATAATAATACTATTTACAAAGTAACAATTTTTAGCATCATAGTTACTAAATTAATTAATCGATTTTTATACAAGGTGTTCGGAAATTGAGTTCGGAAACTTGGAGGAAAGATTCAATGTGGTAAAATAATGGTAGTAAGTCATATAACAAAAAATAGCTTATCAATATTTATTTTTCTAAAATTTATTTTTAACGTAACGCGGCGGGTATTTCACACACAACCCTGATTTAGTAAAAGTCATTGTTGCAAAATAAAAGTGTTTCAGCAATCTGTCACTAGGAGGCACTTTATCTGGAACATTTTTTAAAATTTTCCCTGTATTTTATTTATTTAAACTGATATCGCAAAATAAAACAGATCGAATTAAGCAATCACGAATTCTCAAAAATTTTTACTCTTGTTTTGAGTCGCACCCCGCACTTCTAATTTACAGAAAGGTGATCCTGGATATCGCGATATATACTGAAAGGCAAGTGGAAATGCAGGCCAGCATTGTTAAACTGCAGGCTACCTGCACTAAATTTTTCAAAACAGTGTGCTACAAATTAAAAAAGTGAAAAAAATGGCATAGGTCAATGCTTGTTTAATGCAATGTTTAATTTCAGTAACATAAATATATTTAACATTTTGGAAAATAAAAAATTATTAATCAGAATCTGGAATTAAACAGTATACAACGCTAATTACGATTCATTTTCAAAATGTCCACCGTTCATTTCTAAACATTTTCTTATACATTTTAAAAAATGCAGTCGAACACGAAAAAATACTCCTAGACTATTTCTAACGAATTCGCAGCCGTTTATTATTTTTTGTAGTAGATCATTGATATCTGTTATAGGTGTTTCATACAGTAAAGACATTAAGTGCCTCCAAAAAAAGAAGTCCGTCGGATTAAGGTCTGGTGAGCGAGGCGGCCAAGCTAGAGGTCCGCCCCGACCTGTCCATCGTTATTCAAATACCTGATTTAAATATCTTCGTACAGGCAATGTAAAAACCACATGTTTTATCTCCAGCAAAGGTGGTAGTTCCTCTTGAAGAAATTGCAAATATATTTTCCCAATAAATGATCCTTTAAAGAAATGAGGTCCTATAAGATTATCTCCTATAATCCCTGCCCATACATTTAAAAAAAACCGGCGCTGATTTTCCTTCAATTTTTGCATGTGGGTTTTCAATGTTCTACTGATGGAATGCCATCACGACTGAATTCAGCTTCGTCAGTAAACAAAATAACATTTAATAATTGCTGGCAATGTAGAATTTTTCCTAAAATTTGATTGTAAAAAATTACTCTCAATTGTTCATCATCTTCATATAGTGCTTGAAGCCTTTAAACATGAAAGGACCGAGGATAATTTTCATGCAAAACTTCCCAAACTGTAGAGCAAGCAATTCATTCCTGAGCAACAAGTTTTCTCGTACTCATCTTGAAGTAATCTTTCTTCTCTTGCAGCGGTTCTTTTATACCTTGGTCTCCCTTTATTCATATTATCAGGTTTGAATGATCCTTTTTCACTAAGTCTTCTATATAAGTCTTAGCAGATGGAACAAGCCTCGATATAAAGTCGTCGTGCATTTCATTTTTGAGGATTTGTGATTCTGCTTAAGGTAATCTGTTCTATTTTGCAATATCAGACTCAATAAATTACAGATACAGGGAAAATAAAAAAAATGTACTAGGTAAAGTGCCCTCTAGTGACAGATTTCTAAAACAGCGCTTTAAAAATAAAATTTAAAATTAAATGAATTTTGACAACTGGCAAAATATTACGATTTCGAATTTTTGTTATATGACTTACTACCATTATTTTACCACAATGAATCTTTCCTCCAAGTTTCCGAACTCAATTTCCGAACACCCTGTATAAAATAAGGATTTGCGAGCAAATAGATTTCTATGCGACAATCAAATTGCTGATATTTATAGTGATCATCTGCCATAGACACAGAAATTTACCTTAGTTATTAGAAAATGAAGGGTATAAAATTAATTAATGTTGTATTTACTAATCAAATAAAAATTTTATGGGTTCCAAATTTTAATAACGATTACCCCAAAAATAAAATCATTAGAATAAAGTTAACTTCATATTCTGTTCTTAAAGAAAAGGAATCTGAATCTGCTTTTTTAAAATTGTTAAACAGAAGCTCTTGAAGAAGAAATTGAACGTATATCAGAGTCATTAGTCTCGTCCTTTTGAGATACTCTATAATTTCTGTCAAATAATGCCATTAACATTTGTCAGAAAAAAGGAATACAAACTTAATTGAAATGCAAACCGCAAGAATAAAAAATTAGAATATTCGTTGTTTTCGACATATTTTATTTGAAACATATTTTTCCCGCGACAATAACTGTTTGTGACAATTTGCTTTAATAGAAAAGGGGAAAATCGTGAATACGAAACAAAGTCAAATCTTCTTCCAACGTTTTCGCCTCGAACTTTTACATTTACCTTTGGTGAATTACTTTTCATGAACAAAATATTTTTATAAATACGGCACGAGATTCGGGACAAATTCTATAAAAAAAAATTCTTTTTGGATCAATAAATGAACTAAAATGATACTTTTGCAGAATACCCAAGTGGCCACTAATATCAGATATGAATGGCAACACGTGTCCAGAGAAAAGCGGGCCCAAATTCTCGGACGTGGCCAGCAGAAAAATTTTAGAGGCTGCACGGTGTGGTTCACAGGTCTCTCCGGAGCTGGAAAAACTAGCATATCTTTTGCTTTGGAGGAGTATTTAGTCAGCAACGGTATTCCTTCGTACAGTTTAGATGGCGACAATATGAGAACAGGTGGATTTTTAGAGTTGCATATTTATATATTTTTTATTTGTTTTTTGTATCTTCAGGGCTAAATAAAAACTTAGGTTTCTCGAAAGAAGACCGAGAAGAAAATATCAGAAGGATCTCTGAAGTTGCCAAACTCTTCGCTGATGCTGGACACATCTGTCTTTGTAGTTTCGTATCACCGTTTAGGGCTGATCGAGAAAACGTGAGGACAGGACACGAGAATAACAATCTTCAGTTCTTTGAAGTTTTTGTCGATACACCATTGGCGATTTGCGAAGAACGAGATACTAAGGGTAACAACGATATTTCAATAAAGTAAAAACAGTGTTTAATATTATTTTTTGTGTGAAATATATGCCTAAATGTTTAAAAACAGTTTCTCTTTTCAAAAAAATAGCTTGGATTGTATTGGACTTAAATACTGTTAGGGTTTCATTTGTCACATACAATACTACAAGTTAATATTGAAATTTAGCACCTGCTTGTTATATATTTTAGGCCTTTATAAAAAAGCTAGACAGGGTCTCATTAAAGGATTTACCGGGATTGATCAAGACTACGAAAAACCGGAACACCCGGATTTGGTTTTAAAAACGGCCAGGACCTCTATTGAAGAATCTGTAAGATTGGTGGTAGAAATGCTGGTCGAAAATGTAAGTTTTTAATAGTATTTGAATATATTTAAAAAAATCTTAATTTTTAGGGGGTTATTCCTAAAGTTTTAACTAGCCCATTGGCGAAGATTTCTAACGGCATTATCGACACACCAGTAAAAGAACTCTTTGTACCAGATCATAAAGTCAAACAGATAAAAAATGAAGCCTTCAATCTACCAAGAATCGACATGAACCAGGTCGATGTTCAATGGTTGCAAGTTCTTAGTGAGGGTTGGGCCACTCCTCTGCAAGGGTTTATGAGAGAGGACGAATTCCTACAGGTTAGTTCATGGATTGCTGGCTACATCTCGAATGCATTGTTTCCTCGTCTAGGTTCTTCATTTCAACACCATTAATAATAATGGAACCAGAGTTAACCAAAGCATACCGATCGTGCTTCCAATAGCAACCGCCGTAAAAGAAAGATTGGTAGGTTCCAATGCTGTTTCCTTATATTATAACGACGAACTGTACGCCGTATTACGACAACCTGAGATATATTTTCACAGAAAGGAAGAGAGAGTGGCGAGGGAGTTTGGTACGACTCACAAAGACCACCCGCATATTAAGGTGGATACTCGATTTTTGTAAATATCCCTCGTTGATCTTGTTGCTTCTAGCTTATTTACGAATCGGGTGATTGGCTCATCGGAGGAGATTTGGAGGTCGTCAAAAGGGTTAGATGGAACGACGGACTGGATAAATATCGGCTAACTCCGAACGAGTTACGAAAAAAATTTAAACAAATGGGTGCCGATGTAGTGTTTGCCTTTCAGCTTCGGAATCCGATTCACAACGGACACGCGCTTCTAATGACGGACACCAAGAGGTTAGTGTTTAGAGAAAACTAGTAATTATTTCTTATCGCCAGTTGATAACTTTAGGCAACTCGTTGCCAAAGGCTACCAGAGACCCGTGCTCCTTCTCAACCCTCTTGGAGGATGGACCAAAGACGACGACGTACCCCTCTCAATACGTATGATGCAACATGAAGCTGTTCTGGAAGATAACGTCTTGGAAAAGTGTTCTACGGTCCTTGCAATTTTTCCGAGTCCCATGCTGTACGCTGGCCCCACAGAGGTTGGTTTTATAGAAGTTTTAAAATGTGCATCCAACAATCCCGGATTTAATTTTAGGTTCAGTGGCATGCGAAAGCAAGGATGGTCGCTGGAGCAAATTACTATATAGTTGGCAGAGATCCAGCTGGAGTGCCTCATCCGGAAGGCAAAGATGCAACTCCAGATGGGAACTTATTCGACTCAACTCACGGAGCCAGAGTGCTACGCATGGCCCCAGGTCTAGACTCATTGGAAATCCTACCCTTCCGGGTGGCAGCGTATGACATGATTGAGAAAAAGATGGCATTTTTCGAGCCCAAACGGAAAGAAGATTTTGATTTTATTTCCGGTACAAGAATGAGGAGTGAGTAATGACTAGTGTAGATGACAAGTTTTATGTTCATGAATATCTCTATAGAGTTTGCGCGTACCGGAGAACAACCTCCAGATGGCTTCATGGCTCCCAAGGCATGGAAGATTATATCGGATTACTATCGGTCGTTGGGGGCAAAATCCTAATTGGCAGATGTGCAGATCATATTTGGTCACTTTATTTTGTGCTTACTATTTTTAGAAAATACTTTATTTTGTGAGAAAATTTTGGTTTTTATTTAATAAGTTATTAATTAAGACGGCTATGGTATTTTCGTATAGAAAGAAACGATATTACGCGAATGACGCACCATATTGATTATTGAACGTCGAGTTTTCGTCGTGGAAAACGAATTTGATTTTTTTTTAAATTTCATTCAAGCGAGATGACAAAAAGCTGGCGATGTGGTTCGCACCGTGGTTTTATATAAACAAATTGCTGACAGTTTGGGAAACTAGTAATACAATATATATGGGAACCTCTATTCAGCGGTTTACAATATTAAAGCGTTTATAACTCCTCAGCCCTTAGATGAAAGCACGGGTACAACAAGTGCTTTCAGTTAAAATAATAATATTCTCTTCCTGTTTATTAATTTTAGGTAACTTTTCAAATGGAAAACATCTATATAACAAATAAATCAAAATCAATATAATTGTTCTTGTAGAATATATAGGTAATGACATCTTTCCAAGGTTTTCTTTTGCTTCGTCTATTTGGATTTGTAGCTCCTTTATTTGCTTTAGGTTGATCGTGTCCAGTGTGAGTTCTGGTGGATTGAAGATTATTTCTGCTTGTGTAGTAGTGAGAGATTGTCTTCCGGTAGACGAGTATCATCAAATCTCAATCGATTAAGGGTATAGGTCCTTAGTTCAGTTATTCCAATTTGTACACATGAACTCATTTTTTAATAGTTTTGCACATTCAGAGTCCATAAATGAGTACATATTTCCACTCAATGCAAGGTATGGTTTGATCGGTATATTGACGTAATATTGCAGTTCTTGTTCACTATTAACTGGTAGCGGATTTGATAAATTTCTGATTCTACTAGCGGTAGTTCCAAAATAAAAGTTGTTATTAGTCCTCTAGAGTAGCTTTTTTTTTAATATAATTTTTTCAAAATTTAATATATTTTCGATAGATAACTCGAACGGCAGTTGATTTTCCTTTAATTCTTTTTTAATATTTTTAATTTCTTCGAATAGTTCAGACGGATCAATTATCGAATGATGTAAAATGTTTAATTTAGCAAAGCTGATTGCGGTTTCGATTTTCTCAAAAATGTTATATATTGAATTATACATAAAGGTAATTTGATTCATTACTACATGTGTTTGGAAATACTCATAATCATTCGTTTGTTCAACGGTTATCTTTTTAATTATTTGATCAATTTGTAACCTTTTGGATTTAAGGATGATTTGGTTATGAGAAATATTGGATATCAAATTTTTAAATGTGTTTATTGTTTTTTCTAACAGTTTTATTTGATTAATTGAATAGATCCTTAAATTATTTTGGTTTTCTTGCAGATTTCTATATCGTATTTTCCGCATCAGATTGGTCCAGTAATACATTTAATAATAGAACCGATTGGGTTTCATAGGCCTCTTTTATTTCTTCTTATAGATGATGGATTGAGTTGATTAATTTGGTTTTCAATGCGTTTTCCTAATGTTACAAGAGGGATGACTGAATTAGAATATTCGTGAGAATGCTTAGTATTATTTTTAATCTGACTACTTAATATATTTACTTGGTTATAGATTGCATAGAATTCAGCAACAGCTGGGTTTAAATCAAGAATTTGTATAAAGGAGAAATGGATAGAGGTTATTTTTGCGGTACCTAGTTTATAAGGAAGGATTCCTGGATAGTTGTTCAGGTTGTGGATTTTTACTTCGTTTGCTCCGATGTTTGCGAGCCATAGTAACAGTGAGAGAACGACGATTTTCATTCCTGGTTGTCTCGTTTTCTTAATCTAGTTTTCCAATACGATGAACGATGCTTGTCTCTTCCCTGCGCTACGTATGAAATTCGGACGATTTTTGTTCCTTATTTCGCACCAATAGGGTTGTGGACGATGCTTGTTCCTTTCCCTGGCCAATTGAGCACTTTGCACTTGAACAGTTTTTTGTGTTGTTTGGATTTCGCGAATAAACTCTTGAGAGTGTCGATTTTTGAATGCTTGTTTCACGGAATCCTACCGACTGAGCCAGTTTTCGTCGTGGAAAACGAATTTAATTTTTTAAAAAACTTTGTTCAAGCGAGATGACAAAAAGCTGGCGATGTGGTTCGCACCGTGGTTTTATATAAACAAATTGCTGACACTTTGGGAAACTAGTAATATACAATATACATGGGAACCTCTATTTAGCGGTTTACAATATTAAAGCGTTTATAACTGTCGGAAAGTGTTATTGGTTAAAAGCGAGATTTAATTGGAATAGTTACAAGCGAGTTTTGAAAAGGTGAGCGCATGCGCACATTGAATGTTTCTTCTTTATATAGGCAGTAGCTATATGGACACCACGAATCAAGTGATTGCATCCTTTTAATTAAAACTTTACGTGCGGCTGTAAATTTTAAATATTTTTATGAACATAGATGCAACTCATTTAACTGCTAGTAGATTTTTTTTAATACACCAATTGGGGCCAGTCTGTTGTGAAATCTCCGCGAACGCGTTTCATTAACAACTTCGCAACATATATTAAATTTCATTGTTTTGTGACACGGGGAATATATGTTTTGATAATGTCAGTCGAATATTCTAGGAAAGAGAAATGTTGATTACTTAATAAGTAATACGTTAGTTAATACGCAATGTCTACGCCATTTCGCAATAAAAAAATATAGAATACGAGACGTCTGACTTGTTACTCAGTGTCCCAAAGCTTTTTGAGAATTATAAAAGAAATACGTTATATTAGGTGGTTCATTAGAAGTACCTGGAGAACGATTTTGTAATGAACTTCTAAAAACATACTTTAGCGAGTTCTTTAAATGACAAATCCGGTAGATTGTTTCATTTTTTATTTCTATAAAATAAAATTTTATTTTTATTATGCGTATCATCAGCTTCGAAGCCCGTTAATTAACAGAAAGCTTCGCACCTAGGTAGAGTAAACTTCAACTTAACTACAACTATTTATCTGCCCATTATGCCATAAACTTGCTATATTTTATTATAAAGAAAGCTTTCGAGTTCTTCAATTTTTAAAAGTAAAATGGAGTAAAATAATTACACAAATCAAGTAATTATGTTTGTATTTATAATTTAGTTACGTATATTTTTTGTTTATGTGACGTAATAAGCATTCAGCAGCTAACATAGTAATGGCGATATTGGTTCATTGAAACCTAGTACTATCTTTAAATAAGAGAGTTTGATTATTTAAGATCTAATTAGACTCTCCTGTAAGGCAGTTCTTGTTCTGTTTGACCTTGAGCGGCAATGTATTGCTGCGCTCTGAGAATCTCTGGCGGAATTGAAGGAGGGGTGGGAAGATGTGAACCTTTGGGGGAAAAGCCGTTTTCGTCCGCTGTGTACTCAACTCGGACCAAGGAACCTGCAAAATACTTCAAAGTCAATTGGCTTTTTCTAGCAAACTTTACTTATAATAATAATATAATACACATGACTCAATAATATATCGACAAAATGCTAAGCAATACTAAAATCGTTATAGTCGCGAAAAAATTTAACAATAAAGAAAAAATAATATGATTTTGAAAAACTGCAGCAATAAAAATTAAATTAATTTGTGCAAAGTGCATTAACAGCATCAACCACTAAATATAATTCCGAGCATTTTTGTTTTCAAGCAAACAAATTTATTTGACATTAAACATCGAAATATGCCCTACAAAATTCCATAAATGAAGGGAAAACTGGATTGAAGAAATGTCAGCTGCCATGTTGAATGCCAAGGTTCTTTTAGTGGTTAAATGCGTTTGGCACATGCACAGACTAAATATCTATTCTCAACATTTTTTTATATTTGTAGCAAAACTACCTGTGTTATCAGAATAGCTAAGGCCTCTATGTTATTATATCTAGTATTGTTGTCAATAAACTATTTTTACTGTGCGGCAGTATGCTTCCCCAACTCACAAATCTCTCTAAGACGTTAATTTTTGGCTTGCTTTTAATATTTGTTAGCTTTGTATTATTAATTTAAATATGAATTAAAATAATCTTTCACTATGTAAGGGCTTTTTTGGTAGAACTGGCCGAGAACTGTCGCGGCTAGCATATTCAGAAAATCTGATGCAAATGTTCACTCACCGTCTGGGGCGGTATACTGGAAGAATCCACGTACTTCTCCAGCTTCGGCATCAGCCTTGCCAGTATTTTTCAAATTACCTTCTTCCTCGGCAAAAATTCCATTTTCGGTTTCGAATGACGAATGGTACGACCCATCGAAGAATACTTGACTATCCTGCTTAAGAATCAAAGCAGCAGCTTCGCTTGGTTGTTGGGCAGCTGCACCCAAACCTACCAGGCTGAGAGTAATGATCTAAAATAAGATACATTTTCGGAAAATTGATGGTAAACGTGTCGAACTAACCGATTTTGTTGATGGCTTATTGAATAAATATTTTTTTAAATTATTTTACTTACTAAAAAATTCATGTTGATTAGGCTCACACACACGTCCGGAGTAATATAAGATTTTGGCAATTAATGCGCTATATTTATACCAAACCATCGATCGGCACCAGACGAATGCAGTATCCTCGATTTTTAAAGGTCTCCAACTTTGTCGCATAAATTATTTTTACTAAAAAAGGATTTTTTATTCAACGAAGTAGACGCCTAAAGAATAAAGAACTGTTGGAGCGTTATGTTACTAAAAATTGGATTATCAAATTTTCTTAAAATTTGTCCTTATAGTTTTTTTTTAATAATCAACAAAAAATGACAATGAATTGCTTTCGGAATTTTGAAATAAAAATCCTGTGAGAGATTTCTCGAATCGACAGTTGTGTTTTCTGATTAACTGTAGGTATATAGTAAATTATGCAACAAGTTTGGTAAACGGCACTTGAGTCACGAGTTTATCTGGCACGAGCGGAGCGCAGCGGAACGAGTGTTGCATACTATACTTTTCCTACGACATTCACTGACTTGACCGTGAGAATTGACAAACGTCAAAATTCAAGTCGTGCGGTAATATCTTCGAAACCATCCTATTGCTCCCGGAAATGTCCGAAGTTTCTCGGATCCGTGGGAAACGAAACCGACGTGGTAAAATGACAATTTGCGCAAGCCAGATCTGTTTATAATTAGGTATTTTACAGAAGGGAGTAGAAAAAAATTGTGTCAATTCCTATTTTTTGTTTCATAATTCATAATTTTGAGATATTTTATTTTTGATTTGGAGGTAGGTGGGAGCCTTTGTAATAAAAAATTGGGATCATATATTCAGGGTTATACAGAATTTTTTGAATTTGTCTTAAAATTCACTTCATATTTCTTACCTAGGGCTACTGCAAAATTCTTCAGTTCCCTTCAGTGAAATTGCACGAAAGTACACAATAAAGATTCGCTTATTAGGCTTATTCCTTTATTTTTCAAAGAAAATAATCAAAATTGACCTATTTAAGAATTTTATAGATGTTTTTAAGCAATTTCATTTTTGGCATAAAAAGACCATTAAATCTTCACTTTAAAGGCGTTAGGCGAAAAATATTCTGGTTTTTGGTGCGAATGACAGGAAAATAGCTTTCAAGATTTTTGATTTTATCAGGGTAAAAACACATCGAATGCAAATTTTGCCGAACTTTAAACTCAAAAATTGCCAACTGAGCTGTACCTAATAAAAGCAGTGGCGTGAAATAAAATTATATCAGTTTTTAACTTACAAGTTTATTTATCGACAACAGCGCTAGGACATTCAAAACCAAATCAAATCAAAATAGTTTATTTGTCATAACATTATTTGGAATTCGATTCTCCTCATTGACAAGTAAACTAAGGAGGATGTCTTTCACTAATCTGAAAGTTGTTTGAATATCATTTTGTTTTTGATCTGTTCGTATCAGACGGACTTAATATATCCACCTCATTTTTTATTATCAATTCCCATTTGAAAACTGTATCAGGTAAAATGCGAATTTTTGGAAACTTTTCTCATGGAACGTCACCTACAAAAAACCGTAGGATTCTGAAACTGTGAAAAAGTGAAAAATTAAAACTCAGCAGGGGGTAACATAAAGGTTCGCTTAGGGATTTAGACAACATTTTCAGAAAACATTTATTTTTGTACATGGCACAAAACAACAAAACAATTTACAGAAAGTACGGCAGCGAAAAAAACAAAGTGATCGCAACTTAGTAACGCCTGTTGGGAGGTTGTTGTTGAGCTTGTTCCTGTTGTTCTTCGGGGTGCGCAGCATTCCACTCAATTGATTTCTGGATGGCGTCCGGAATTGGAGGAGGTACAGGAAGGTGACCACCTTGAGGTTGGAAACCATTTTCGTCGGCAATGTATTGCAGCTGAACTGGAGTACCTAACATACACAAACGCGGTAAATACAAAACGAAGCGGCTATAAAATTTGACTTGAAAAAAGTTAATCGTTATCGCAACTCTATAAGAGCTGTTTAGAATTCGGGTTTTTACAATCTCATTAAAAAAAAATGGATTCGTTACCATCAGGTGATGAATATTGGATAGTCCCTTGGACTTCTTGGGCTTCGCCATTTTTGCTGCCAGCGTTTTTCAATTGACCTTGCTCTTGGATTGATATACCGTTGCTTGTTTGGAAAGATGATCTGAACGAGCCGTCAAAGTTTACTTCCGAATCCTGGCTAAGAATTTCTGCCTGCGATTCATCGTTTATGGCGGCGCCTGAAGCCAAAGCAAGGATGCTGAGACCAACAATCTGAAACAAATGTGGTATAGTCATGAAGTACAGCTGAAGTATGAGAATTACTTATAAAGTTATAATGTAATGTATTTAAGACACTGTAAGAGCCAAGAGGTCAGTTATCCGTTTTTCAGTTTTTCCGCGTTGACTTTAAATATATTAGGTATTAGATATAAGTCACGCAGGACTGTGTTTTCGTGTCCTAATTTTCCTGGTGATATCTAGCAACTCGTACGCCTAACATAATAAACAATATTAATTAGAAACAAAAAATTGAAGTAGTCACGGTCAGAAAAAAATATTTAAAAAATCTTAATCAAGAGTTTGTTCAGAAACTTGACTACAACTATTCAATTTTATATAACAATTTTAGGTTAATAAATATAATGCAAAATGTTTGAAGCTCATAGGTGTTTATGCGTTTAAAACGAATTGACAAATATATATGATGGGTTAATAAAATATTCTAAATTAAAATTTAAAAGAAAATGTGATTTTATATGCAAATCGTTAGGCATAAATGTACCGTTTTCTAATCAAACCGACCCTCTTGCTCTTACCGTTTTCAATATCCGCACGGACAGACGGTATATTTGTGCCACTTACAATTTGTTTCATGTTGCTCGTTCGGTAGCAGACGCTATGAGGAGACTATTGGATTTTGACACTCCCATCTCCTGTATTTATACCGAAATTTATTTAACGTTCAGATGTGTCGATTATTGAATTGCATCACATATCTTTCTCGAAGAAGGTCTTTTGCCTGTCTTCTCAAATAAATTATTTTTATTGTAGTGACACAAATAAAATCGTGAAAAAATGTTGAGCTAAATGCTAGATAAGAGTATATAAAACATTAATTACTGTATGCCTGTATTCTAAGATATCAGATTTTTTTTTGATATTAGTAATATATGAATATTTCTGTATAAATGAATAAAAAAAAATTAACATTTTTGGGTGAAAGTTTGCGGTATGGTATACAAATTGTTGGTAATATATTAACTTAACAAACAATTTGCGTTTATTATTATTTTTTTTCTCTATGTGGAATTGCTAAGTTTCTTCACTCTGAAATCGCCATGAAAATGTCGGTACATAATAAATATTAATTTAACCCCTTATTTCAAATAGAACATGTCAACAGCACCCCAAAAAACAAACAAGACATCCATTGTATTAACATCAGGTTTTTCAGCTTATAATCTGGTCGTAAAGGACTGCCACGAAGTGTTTAGGACTAATAAAGAAGGAAAAAGGCTCGCTGTGACGATGCTTAGAGTGGTCCTTCTTATCCTGTTTATACCGTTGTTTTTGAACGGTCAGGGTTAACTACACTCGCATTTGACGAACTAATATTCTCATACCAATAAACAACACAAATTGGTTATTCTCACAGAAGACCGAATTTTACCTACCAAAATGTAACTTTAAGGAGTTATTCAAGCGATGATGCAAAGTTCGGATATTCTTAAAAGGGTTAAAACTGCTTCTAGTACGTGTTAGGAATAATATTTTCCTACGAGTGAAATAGCGATACATTTTTTTAAATGTTCTAATTTTTATCGGTATCACAAACATTACCTATTCGTTATTATTAATAACATGAACATTAACTGAACAGTTGCTCTTTGTTTAACAAAATATGCTAAAAGTTAACGTTTATCCTCATTGGTTCCTACAACATTTGTTAAGTTTTCGTATTAGACAGAATGTATAATTCCGAATTTTTGGATTCTCTACGGTTATACAAAATTCACATTCATTTTAGAATGTTTTCAAGGTCGTACCGCTGCCGGATGTATGGGAAGTCGTTCATTACCGCATACATACAACATACATACAACAAATTTTTCAGTTTTTCGCTTATGGTTTTTATTCCAGCCATATTTTTTTGAGATAATTTCAGGCTACATTTAAATGAACACATATATTCCTTTAATACTAAGTTGTAAAATGTTTATTAATGTCGGTATGATTTTAAATATCTCGCTATTGTGCAACGGCAAGTATCCATTAACTAATTGACGAATGTAGAGAGCTTGTAGAGATGACTCCGTTGTGATGTGTGCAAAGTAAATGCGCGATTATTATGCAACTAAAATTTTCTAAAGAACGTATGACACATTTACGTTTTTAGGAAGAAATCAAATGTTATATAAAATTTGATGACGCAAAATTTCATACTTTAAACAATTCAATTCGGCGCAATGCAACAATCTGGGTGATAATTAAATTAACACAAAATTAATAAATCTTTTTATTTTTGCATAAGTTTTTGTCTAAAATATTTCGAAAAGCAGCTTTTTACACATTCAATGCCGTAATTGACGTCTGTTTTTAAGCAGGTTTTGAATGTTGAAATAATGATAAAAAACAAGTTTTGGATAAATTACAATTCTCTTATGATTACATTACTAAAAAGCTTATAAAATATATGGAAAGACGCTTCTATATTATGGTAATTCTAATTCATTAAGAGTTTTAAAGTAAAATTATAAAAAATTAAACAGGACGAAGAGCGTATTTTCTAATTCCACCAATCAATTTAAAAGTCGGATACTCTCTAACACTTAAGCAAACCTCAACAATTGGGAATTTTGTGTAAGTATTTAAAGAGAAAGTTGTTGAAATTTGTTTGCTGAACAACGGGCAGTATTTTTATAGAGGACCGTTATCATATAAATTTCCAATTTCATAAAAAAAAATTGTCACAATTCTTCCGTATATTTTTTCTACAGAGCAATTGAGTTCTAATTTCTTGGGACTATGTATTTCTGTTATAATCACAAAAGCTTAGTTCTCGGGATAGGGGCTGCTAAAGTTTACGATATTGCAAAAATAAAAAGTACGTTTTTTTTTTACAATGGTAATATATCTTCGAGAAACGAAAAATTAGCACTATATAGTAGAAAAATACAGTGTGATGCATTTTATAAAAGGCATATAATTCATACACGTCATACTAGGAAAATTTTGCTTAAATCTCTAATTTGTATTAAGAATTTGAAATCTTATGTGTTTGACGAAATACTCTATTAGAATAGCAAATTCTTCGATGCACTGACGAGGGAGGAAAATTATGTAAAGCAGATGGGAAAACATTACCTAACTCTTTGAGTGATGTTTTTTTTTTTTAAATAAATTGACAGCTTTTAACTTTTTGTACTGTCCGATACCACGTCTATTCTTTTTTCAGTTTCAATAACCCTCCTCTTAAAATTCATCAAATATATATAAATAACTGTTATACGATTACATTATTGTAGGATATGTTTGAATATTTCTGCCATAGACTGATATTGCATTCTTGAAAAACATAATTTCAACAATTTTGGCTGCCTAATACCTCTAACTAACCAAAGTTCAACATAATATAGAAGATGAAAGGTAAACTCATACTTAACTTGATTTATTAATTGCGGACTAAATAATAAGCGGTGTTGTTTAGGTGTCAGCCTACAAGAAAGATCAGGTTATGTTTATAAATTATTATTGCTTCAACAATTTTAACTTTGTGTAATTTTTCGCATATAGAGCATTCTATAAGTAGAACCAAATGCAAATTCTAGGTATATAAACCAAGGGTAACTAAATATAAGCACACCTTCAAAAGATTTTGTGTGCATAGCACACGTTTTTATTTACAAACTTAAAAAAATGTCATTTGGCAGTTGTTCACCATATTATTTGATCACATGCGTTATTTCATAAATATCTACACAATTTTGACTAGATCATTGCAGTTGATCCTGTTCGGGGTGGGCAGCGTTATATTCAAGAGACCTAAGAATCGCAGGTGGAATTGGTGGAGGCGAAGGTGCCACTGGAAGATGTGCCCCTTGCGCTTGGAAACCATTTTCGTTAGCGACGAATTGAAGTTCGATTGGAGTACCTAAACAAACAATAAAATTTTAAAATGGAAATTTAAAAATGAGGAAGAGACTTTTAAACTGTGTAAAGAGTGACTTAGCGCAAACATTTTAATCCATCCATCCAAATATCGATTTCTGCACCTAACCATCAAAGCAAATTAATGATTTTTTATCTCAAAAACACAGCCTTAAAATATTTGCAATAAATTTTGGATCATAATATGCTTTATTTACAAGCTGTCCTAAATAACAAATAAATTTTTCTTGGAATATTGGTGGTAAGGAAGACTCAAATTAAATGAAGAAAAAGCTTTTATTAAACTAGTCGACGACCACCCTTGTCTTACCTTCTGGGGAGGTATACCGGACAAACCCTTGAACTTCTTCGGCCTCGGCGTCTTTGTTACCGGCGTTTTTTAACTGACCTTGCTCACCATAAGAAATCCCATTTCCAGTTTCGTATGATGAATGGTATGAGCCGTCAAAGTTCACTTCAGCGCTTTGGCTCACTATTGGAATTGGCTCATTTCCGGAGAGTTGAGCAGCCGAGCTCACCGCGACTACTGCTAGGGCAATTAGCTGAACAAAAAAATGCCAAAAATAAATAAACTTTCTGCTTCAATAAAATCGTATTCTCCCTTCATTTCAAAATATTGTGTATTCGGTGTTGGTACAATGCAAGGTACAATCAAATCCAAGTATTCGTGTTGAAATTGTTTTATTTTTTAGTAAAAAAGGTTTTGTAAAATATAAAATTTAAATTAAGTATTTGTATAAAGAGCATTTTCAAGATCAAATCAATTAGGAGGGAATTTGATTTCTTACATTTTTTAAAAAATCCCAGACATTAAAAATGAAAATAAGAACAAATAGTTTCTACCAAAATATGTACTCCAGATTCCGAGAGAGTGCCATTGTTTTAATTCAAAAGTAATGGTACATCAAAAAATTCCTCTTAACGCTTTGTTATTTAATAACCACGAGCACAAAGACTGAAGCTGTCAAAGTTTTACAGTATTTTTAGGATTTTTTCGTTTTGCTAAGACAGTTTGCGAGATAGATACTTCCAAATTTCAAACTATTCTAGATCTCCCTACTTTATTTGCCATAGAAGTTTTATTCCACAAATGTGGCGGCCAATGTCAATGGTTAAAAATATACAGGATGTTGAAACTGAATTTTAATTTACGAAAAACAAAACTGGTAAATTCAAAATTAACATACAAGCATTTTCGAAGGTGAAAAAAACAATATTATTATTGGTTTGAATTGGTAGCAACCAAAATTATTAACAAATTATTTGTATGTAATTTTTTACCCTGTAATGCTGACGCTGTTTTGACTCATACTAGAAGAGAGGGTTTGCGAGGACCTCCCTGGAGTATTTCATTGGCTATCTTATGACGACGATTACATTTAAAATATCCTCATCAAAAATTCTTCCACCTTATATAGCCCGAAAGAAAACAATAAAATTTGCACTAAAACTTTGACTAAAACGGTTTCTAAAAAAGTTGATCTTTGGTCAATGAAAAAGAATGAGAACAATAAAATTTTTATAAAATGCCAGCCGAATCATTATCTTACGTGAGTTACTTATGGTGGTTCTGTTAAGTTATCTAGACGTTACCGTCTTGTGAGTTTCCGAAAGTGTTTCCACATGAATCCGAAATATCTCATTAAATTTTTATTTCAAAAGTGTGTCTCTAATCGAATGAATACGTACCGCGTGTTAAGTACTTACGATTAGTTTCATGTTGGCTGTTTAACCGGCGAGACTCGAATATGACTTTGACATTCTCAACTCTTATATTTATACCTAATTTATTTAACGTTCGACCGATTGGAACTCTTGCAACATCCACGACGAATATCCCACCCGAAGAAGGTCTTTTACTTTTCCTCTTAAATAAATTATTTTTATTGAATGGTTTTATAAATACTCTGCATTTTTCCCATACTCTGTTCCAAAGTCTGCGCTCAAAAGGTTATAAAATCAAAGATTACCAGTAATAAGATCTTGCATAAGTACCGACAAAACTCATGTCTTGGGTGTAAATGTCAATCTTGTAATTATTTGCGAAAACGGATATTATTAATGACCGAGTATCGGAGAAGATTATTTTCTGCGAGGCAATGCTTGCTTTATTGTGATGGCTTTCACTCAGTGCATTTGATAAGATTTAGAACGAAAATAAAGACACCCTTTGCATCAAAATTGGCAAGAAAAATTTACTAGATTGAAGTGTTAAAATAGTTAAAATGGGAACAACGTACTACACATATATTAGAATAAAACAAAATTATTTCTGAAAAATTTACCACCTATTTCAGAAATGAAGACAAATGTTCGGATAAACTACTTTTCACATCACCCTGTATATCTTATAAGGGATATGAAGCCATCGTATCTCGCCAATGGCAAGGATTAGAGATTTGGGAAAAAATCCTTGTTTAACAAAGTTAGCATACAAGAGGAAGGGAGGCAAATTATTTCGAAGGTTCTTTTTTCCACCGCTAGGGCTGCACAATGTTTGGAAATAGCGCATACCACATTTTTTAGCATCATTTTTTATTTGTGACAATTTTTGACTTCTTAAAGATTAGGGTATAAATTGTTTGATCGTTCCAAGTTAATTTGCAAAAAGGATGAAATCGAGTTCTTTAATCTAAAGTCCAGGTATCAAACGTATCATGTCGGTTCATCAAGATTAAACTTAACAACATAAAGAGCGACTTGAAAACCAACGCGTCCTGCGCCATCCTACGCTTACTGGCGAATGAACATTTTCCGCCAGTTCCACGTACGGAATGAAAATAAGAAGATGACCATTCCCACACAACATTCTTTTAATATGTTTCTGCTTTATAGGACATCTATAAATAATTCCCTGTCAGACCGCATTAAAATGCCGAGGTTACTTTAAACTAGATAAATGTTGGGAAAATGTGCAACTTTTGATTCAAGATTTCTATGCAAATTTATTCCGTATTTTTGGATAGAAGAGTGCGGAATAACAGTAATTTACTTCAAACCACTTTTATAATATGTGCTGGATTTTTAACTCAATGAACAAAAATAAGCAAAAAAATGATATCCTGCTCTTTAGTAAAACAAATTTAAGTATACACCCGAAATTATTTAGAGCATGTTTCCTATACACGAAAAGAAACTTTTTATCACCGTACTGGCAAAAATTCTGTGGTACACATACCAAAAAGTCACTCATTATGTTTTTGCAGTAATATTTTCTGAATGGATATTGTTGACAAATTGTGCAATATTTCACAAATAAAAAACAAAAAGTCTTCTAGTTCCTTTTGTGCATGTTTATGTTTGTAAGAAATTACAGATTCTGATGCCATTCATGTAGAAATATAAATATTTAATTTGACATTGAACGTGACATCAGTGAGTAGCTAAAAAAATTCTTAGATTGATACAATAAATTCAGATAGTGGTTTAAGCCGTTAATAGCATATTATCAAAGTAGATATATGACGTTTTAGTGATGAGTTTGTTTTAGCGTATTATATTTTTTCTACGACCATTAGTTTTTGGGTACATTTTTGCAAAACAGAAAAGATACATTCTTAAAGTGACAGTCTTAAAGTGACACGTTGTGCACTCCTGACCAGTGCATAATTGGATATATACTGTTTACAGCAGAGATAAGAATTTTTTTTATATGGTGTAATATTTGCGTTGCATCGGCATTTCTTATTGAATATGATTTGTATTTTGGAATGTTTTTTGTAATCAGCTTGTTATAGGGGAATTTCCTAGAATTCATATTTTAAGATCGACTCCGAGCGCGGCATATTTTCCTAATAAAAAATTAATTAAACTAGTAAAATTAAGAAGCTTTAAACATAATGAGTGACTTTTTGGTATGTGTACCACAGAATTTTTGTCAGAACGGTGATAAAAAGTTTCTTTTCGTTTATAGGAAACGTGTTCTAAATAATTTCGGTTGTATACTTAAATTTGTTTTTGTGATATAATAGGGGATACAGGATTCTAGTTGGAAATGTTAAATTTAAATTAACTTAATCATTAACATGTAAAATTGTATATTAAACCACCAGACACACCCTAATAAGCAAAAGGATGTTTGAGAATACGTCTGTGTTTATTGTCACAGTTAAGGTTGATACAATGCAAATGCATTTTTTAGGGACTCCGTAGACATATTAAGCAAACCATGTTAAGTAAAATCGATGAATTCTAATTGCCGGGCATACGAAAAAAAATTGCAACAGGTACTTTCAAAATTATTTATTTCTGGATGTATAATGCTTACTCGGCACCATTCATCTGTCAGTTATGAAAATATTCAGTAGCGTACAGCTATACATGCGGTATCTGATGCAACAGACTATCAATTTAAGATGTTACCCGTAAATGATGAACTTGCAAAATGGGTGTGGGGTAATTAGATGCGACCTCTGATTCTCAATTTTGCAAGAATGTATAAACGTGCCCGAAAAAGGTGGACCTGATCTTTGATATTTTTATAATTTGCGTAACATTTTGCAAGCGTTTTTTACAAGAGGTATTGACAATGATCTAACGTCGTTATATAAATAAAAAATTGCGCTCTAATATGTTGAATCTAGGCTACATTACAGGATAAGTTTTGACGAAGTGTCAAAAGTACATTTATTACTATTCCAAAATTATTGAATTGCTAATTTTTATAAAAGAACGGGACCTGAGAAGGCAATATTTAATTTCTCCTTTTGCATTAAGTTAAACCTTTGCCCAATAAACAAAATTAATTAATTTAGTAGATTCTAAAACTAAAGGAAATGTGCAGCGACCAATATTTCTTAATTTTCTTTTATGGAAAACACATTACAACTTTAAAACACTGAATACTAATCGAAAATTAACTTTTATGTTATCTTGATATTGCACACAATATTGGGTAACGTCTCAAGAAGTCAGAGGTGGTATACCATCGGTCCATTAAATGTTGTGATCAACAAATTGGGATTCTATAATGAACATATTATATTTTTACTAAATTTAATTACATCTACTTGTGCAACACGTGTGGCGGAGAAATATTAATTAGTTATTGTTACTCGCGATTGAGTAGTTCTTTTTATGAACAACACAAATTTGATTTGTTGCTATTTAAATTAGACCTTCACTAAAGTAAAATCAAAATTAAAAAGACTTGCGAAATGAATGCCCAATACGTCGTTACAATAATTTAGTCGGTTTATTCATTCGAAGAAAAATGTCAGTAGCATCAACTATTGCATGTAATGTAATGCGTAATGATATATGATTATTAGACGCGGGATTAAACGATATCCAAATCTGACAGTCTAGTCGCGAAATTTTTCAACAACCTACGGAGGAGGGAAGAATCCAGAAGTTTTCTAAATAGCATAAATAAAAATTACCTCAAAACGAAAAAAAAAACATTAATTTCTAACTAGGGACTTATGTGCAAATATTTTATATCTTTGTCACCCCTTTTTGTAACACTTTTCACTTTATGGAGATATGTTTTTTATATATATTTATGTTTATCACTTTAATTTTTAATGTTTTATCATTTTAAAAGTGATGAAGTATGCGTGAGGTACCAAGTAAATTGATCAGATAACGTTATATTTGGAAAATAAATTATATATTGTATATAGGAGATATACTAAAAGATAAAACCCAATTTTGTTTATGTAATTGGATAATCTTTTCTTAAATCTTATTAAAAAATTATTCACCGATCAAACGCGCGCAAAGTGTCACTATAAGACGCCGCCCTCATTAACCGTGACGCTATTTGGTAAGTTCTCGGTAGATTTTAGTCACTGCTGCTATTTGGAAATTAATCAGTTTAGATCGTCACGTCACAAGTCACTCAGTATTTGTGCTGCTTTGAAAAAAAAATTATTGCCTTAAAAAAGTGTATTATAACAGAAGTTAAAATTGTTCTGATCTTGCAGAGAAAAGGTTTTTATTTTTTTAAACGAGAACCGTACATTGGATTGAAAAAAATCAAGAAATTTTTATTTTCAGAGAAATCAGTGTCTGCCAAAATAGAGGGTGAAATTCCGTACGCCCGCCGCTGGTGTATGTTAAAAAAATTGTGGTACACTAAATAGTGGCTCGTGATCCATGTATGCAGTACATGTGTGCCAAATTTAAATAGAGTAGTGGCATGGCAAACATATTTTATTTTTGACAACTTCACTACTGTATCTTAAAAGTTAAGACGTTTGAGACATATGTTCATATGAAGTTTTCTTTTTAAAATGGACCCAAAAATCGCCCCCTTAATTATTGACATTCAATTAGAAAACACCCTGTATATATGTGTAATTGTAATTCCTGGAAAGTTGAGAAATTTGATTTTATCCTATAAAAATCCTCTTTAAAATAGAAATAAAAGTTCTTATAAACTATGGCAAGGGTTTTGAAAATTACCTGATGACGGTCCTTTCTACTATTTATTTATTTACTACAAACGATATCAAATATCTTAAAATAGCTTATGATAAATTTGAATATATATATATATATATATATATATATATATATATATATATATATATATATATATATATATATATATATATATATATATATATATATATATATATATATATATATATATATATATATATATATATATATATATATATATATATATATATATATATATATATATATATATATATATATATCCTCACGTATTGATTCACGGATGGAAAAATGTGATGACACTATATTCCGGGATATCATCCGTTCGCTCGTTGAACTCCGACTGGAATCCTGCATCCGACTGGAATCCTGCAAATCTTGCATCCGACTGGAATCCTGCAGACGTTTCGCCAAAATCTCACTTGGCATCTTCAATGCTCGCGCTCCGAAAACACTTCGAACACTGGGAGGTTATCGGCGGTGCGTGCGGCACCGCCGATAACCTCCCAGTGTTCGAAGTGTTTTCGGAGCGCGAGCATTGAAGATGCCAAGTGAGATTTTGGCGAAACGTCTGCAGGATTCCAGTCGGATGCAAGATTTGCAGGATTCCAGTCGGATGCAGGATTCCAGTCGGAGTTCAACGAGCGAACGGATGATATCCCGGAATATAGTGTCATCATATATATATATATATATATATATATCGGTCATCAAGACGTTCTTCAGACATTTAATTTTAACCTTAAGCCAAAAATCAACGGTTCACTATATAGTTCTTTGGTAATTTAGAGTTTTACAACATTCACAACAGACATAACGAATAAATCGACCAGCCACATTGATGCGACGAGCCAAAGCAATAATCAATCGTCATCAATCAATCATTATTAATTTAATAAATTAATTTAATTAAATGGGCTACAAGTGAAGATCTGATATACGACAAAACATAATTCTAAAATAATTATTTTATAAATTATAATTTGTCGGTAATTAAACAAATTACAAATGTTAATTATTTGTTACGAAACTTCGCATTGCCTCGCATTATTACAGTAACACCGTGTACTTTCTCTACCCTCTTAGTTTTTACTTATGCATTCCTTTATTACGTGTCAACAAGGAATCTAAAAAATGCTCAACCCATCTCGAAGCACAGAATATTTAAATAACCTTTATTACGAATGCGATGCTGCTGAAATATGCAATATGCACTTTTAAAGAAAATGTGCCTACTGCTTCAAATCGCAGACGGTTACGTTTTATTTATCGCTTTGCATCTTCGCTATAAATTGTTCAGTGATCTGTAACGTTTGACAGTGTTTGAGTGACCAAGCGGAAGGAAACGCAATGCTGCACCCAGTGGTGAGTTTGTGCAGTGATTTTTTTCTGTATTGGGAAAGGACCGGCAGCAATTAAAATGGATATCCCCGCGGAGGCGATAGAGTTAAAAAACAAAACATTTTTTGAGCGCTCGGCCATTTAGCAAATTTCATACTCCATTATATACATTATATACATTTCGGATGGTAAAAAAAGTCTTTAGATGTCAGTATATGATGTATAATTTTTTATTTGAACATTGTTAATACAAACATAAATTACATTAACATACAATTTTCATTTAATATTGTGGCATCTCCAAAAATTTACTGAATTTGTTTTTTATTATTCAAAAAAAATTGATCGCTCTAGTAGTTTAATTACGTTAACAAACCAAAACTAGCAGAATATGCCAGTCGCTTGGTTAGTTTTTCTTTATTCCGAAAGGTAAACCGAACTCTGGTGTATGGCAGAAAGAATTAAAAGTAATTAAAGGAATTAAAGTGTGCACTAGCTTTTCCTTCTGCGGCTTCGGTTCGACAAATGAGTTTTCCTGTATTTGTGTTTCACGTTATATGTTATAAGTTGCGTTTTGAAATTTAGCATTGTATATAGAATTGCTAAGAATTTGTATAGGGATCCTTAAAACTACCCGGCATTATATGAAATAAATAATATTACTTTTATCTTCTAGGCATTTTATACAATACCGATTTGATAATTTCAAAAGAAGCAAATACTAACCAAAAATGACCCAAAAGTAATTATTTCTGAGCCAAACAGGTTTGTCCCTAATTAAGTGTGCTGATATTTTTGGTTAGTTTTTGCTCCTGTTCCTCTAACGGATAAAAATTTCACTTGACTAGTTTCGTCTGAAATTGGATTTGGTCGTTAACAGATCCATAGAGATTTTGAATATTTTTCACTCTTTAGTTTTAGCAAAAATGGCTGCGGTTCCAAATTTTTAAATAGGACAACCTACTTTGGTAGAGTCGATAGGAAGAAGACAAAACCAACACATTCCGAAAAGATGATTTTTTTGGGAATCTAACTGTAAAATTGGATTGAAAATAACCTTATAATTGAAATATTACCAATTAACATACTCTACTATTATTTATTTAGTTTTGTCAATAATACATTTGATATCCGTGTGCATAATATTTTGAGTTGTAGAGTTGGTGCAGAAATCGAAATAAATTTCAAACCGAAGCAGTTTCCGGTGGAACCGGAAGTGAAAAATATCCGAAAACTTAACTCTTTACCATTCATCTATATAATTTATTTATAACGACAAACCTAGGTATCTTATATATATTTGTTGACACTTGGTATATTAATTGAATTGCACACAGTCTGTGGAAATCGAAAATTGCAACTTTCTTTCGTTGACAACACAATATCATGCTATTTTTTCATTCCCTATTTTGCATTTTCATTCCGCATATTCTCTTTTCTTATGGTCTTACTTTTCTACTTTACATCATTCGGTACACTAAAAATAGCAAATTTGTGGTGTTCAAAAATTAGTTTATTAGAATTAATTTTTTTTTCCCTCATACGATTTTCGTCACATTCATATTTAAAATGCAATTTACAATCTGTTTCAGATATTATTATTAGCAATAATTTGCACGGCAATTGCCCAGCGGCCGTTCAGGCCTGTTCCAGTAGCTCCACAAACTCCGGGACGACAGGTTAATATTATTAGCGAAACGAACGATGTTGGCATAGACGGATCATATAGATGGAGGTAAATGGAAGTAAAATGAAACAAAAACTTTCTCATTCATAGCCATTTAACTTACACTTGATTTTATTTGTTTCTTGATTACATTAATAAAATCTACTTAAAATTTGTAAGATGTGAAAAAAAAAGGAAAAATAATAATAAATTGGAAAGTAAAAACCATTTTAATTTTTCTCCTTTTCTCCTCGAGAAAATACTAATTTAAATCTCATTGGAATTATTAAGGTTGGGTTAGGTTGCTTCTGAAATTACATTTTTTTTTGTCCAGTTTTGAAGCGGACAATGGAATATCGGCGCAGGAATCTGGTCAGTTAAAAAACGCGAATTCGCAAGATCCCATTGAGGAAGCTCAAGGATCGTTTCAGTATACTGCTCCCGATGGCACACCCATTCAGCTGCAATATATTGCCAACGAAGGAGGTTTTCAGCCTCAAGGTACCAAACTATTTATTTCATTTACTTATTCATTATTATATGGTAATAATAATTACCTAACAGTTAGCTTGGTTAATTTTGATTAAACTTACCGACATTATTTTTAGGGAATCATTTGCCTGTGGCACCGCCCATTCCGCCAGAAATTTTAAAAGCATTGGAATGGAATGCAGCACACCCGGAAGAAGAAAGAGAGGAGATTAGTCGACCTGTAACTGGATTTAGGGGAAAATGATTAGTGGTTGTTTTGTTATTCATATTTTATGTGTGTATATATATTTTCCATTATGTTATAATTTTTTGCATTAAATGAGTTTACTCGCTAACCTTATCTTTGATTCCTTATATCACTATTCTGGAACATTGACTTAACTTAACAATAAAATCATAAATAACCATGGTTTTTTAATTTTTTTCGAGAAATGATTCTAATAAATAATAATTGTTTTATCCTTCTCGTGAAAAGTGTATTCTTTTTTAGTTACGTCATTGTTCTTCCTTAATAATGTTTTCCTTTGTTTAATCTACAAAAAGTTCAAAGTATTAATCCAGTTTGAAGGAACAAATATTTTTCTCAGTTCTATATTATTTGTTACTCAGATTTGTCTGTGGTATTTCAATATATAACAAATTCTTGGCCACGATCTGTTCATATTTGCATTCAGTTGAGAAAATTTACGTAAAGTACGAATGCGGAACTATTACTTAACAAAATTGTCAGTTCTAACCGTTTGAGTTCGATCGAACTTGAAGAAATTACATCATAAAAGTATAATGACAAAATGATGAAGGCGCAGATATTGAATTATAATTTTTATATTTAAAGAGTGAAAAAGTTCCAAGAAATTAAAAACTCTTTATATGAAAAATTTAAAAATATTTCGATGTTTCTGGCCGGGTACGCAAACAGTCACAACTGTATGAACGAAAATAATGAATAATAATTCAAAAATTAGTGCTTTTTTTTACATAATTTGGACGCTTATTTTACATTAATTAAGATACTTACATTTAGCTACTGTATGGCAAATATACATTTTTTTAAATAATCAACCGAAAGTATTTTTCTAAAAAGTTTAAGTATTTTATGTCAACTTCGTGGGACGTTTATTTTTTTTCCTTTTTTCGTTTCTTTTCTTGTTTAAAATGAAGAATATTTGTATGGAGGAAAATCCAGGTGAATTACGCAGATCGGGGCGTAACTTTAGCATAACAACAGATACCGAAATTACAATAAACTACAATAAATATTCTGTAGTTTCAAATCCGTATTCTCCTCCAGCTCGACCTTGAATTTATTCTGTCCTTTAAGATAGTTCATCTGTACCCCAAGGGAAGCATGTTTTATATTTGTTTCTCCTATAAACGTGCAAGAATTTACTTAAAATTGAATAAAATTACACAGCTGGGTTATTTACGTAACATTTAGAATAATATAGATTAGGTATGCTACGACAGTTTTTGAAGTTAAAATGGCGCAGAAAAGTCAACTTTTTAGTTGAATTTAAATTTTAATTGAACCGATAATAAAGCAAAAAATATATTAGTTCGAAAAATATGGCACCTGGAGATATTTCTCTATTCTATTATCGAAGAACTTATAACTAACAAAAATAAAAAAACTAAACAAAATATTCTATATTCAAAATGAAATTACATTTTGTATTAGAGAATTATTTATAACCAAATACACAATGGCGATTTTCACTAGTATGGGGAGAAAACTTTTTTTGTGGTAATCACTTTCGGCGGTTTTGCATTTAAAATATATACTATAGAATGAAACAAATTTAATCTTCCCTTTCCCCCTATGATGCTTCACTTCATGTACACGAGCGAGCTGAGAATTCGAACCTTTAGATTTAGTTTAAACTGTAGCGCACCTCCAGTTCCCAAAATAATCGTTCAAGAAGACTAAATACAGAAAACATATACGGGAACGATAATGCTTATGCCTGTAAAGTTCATTTAATTAATTCTATGCCATTGATTGAAAATATTTCTTTCTTTTTTCCTTTTTTACTAAAATGCGCCGCAGATGGCTTAAGTGTAATAAAATTAAAGTGTGCTGGACGGGTTCATCAGCAGTTGATTTGAGGCAATATTGTTATCTCTGAAACTACAATAGAAAAATTCATCAAGTTTTCAGACATTAATATGAGATAATATGAGCACTCCATGAGATTGATCTTCAGAAGATTAAAATTAAAAATACAGTCCGTCACCAGTGAAAATTAATTTATTTCGAGAAAATTTGACAAACTTTTGAGGGCCCTCTGTTCTTGTATTACTGTAGTATGTAACACAAAAATAAGACAGAATTTTGTAAAATTTGCCAGTTTATCTTTTAGAAATGTATTAAGAGCGTAAAGTGGGACATTACCGCTTGAAAGATACGTTATCTCGCCCGCTGTGATGGGATAATACAATCATTACAAAATTAGTACAGTGGATTTTTTTTTGAGATCAGAAGAAATAATGCGACTGCCACTGTGCCTGTAAAGGGGAAAATGCGATCTCTATTGAATTTTTGGAAATTTTGAAGCAGATTTAAAGTTAAAATACAAAAGTTCGTTTTCGTTACCTGAATGATATTTGTAATGAGGTAATGAGGGTTTCAATTTATATTAAATTCGGAAAAAATTAAGATCGTATCCAACTAGTGTGCGAACTTCATGTAAGGATCAATAATTTTTGGCTTTATGTTCGTTTTTGCGCACTTTATTTGCTCCTTAAATATTTGTTGAATTGGGAAGAAAAAAAAAAGAAACAACCTTGTCCTCCTGCACACTAATTTAATATAAAATCTGTGTTTACCTGAGCCTGAGCAGGAATCGTAAACTAATATGAAGGAATTAAAAACTGCACAGCTGGGTTAAAACTTTCAATGTTTATAAAATATTTAGTTACCTTCAATTACATTAAGTTAGGGAAATTGTTTGGTGGGCGAAAATGCAGCCAAAAGAACAAATATGGGAAATTTTGAAGTGGTACCAGAAACTTTCGTTTTTAGACAGACCTCTTGATTCTTCTATTATATATGTGCGTTAATGCAGCTTTTGTTGTTGAATTCTTTTAGTTTTTTCAGAGTATTCAAAACCAGTTTTGAAAACAATCTGAGTCACAGTAATTGTCAGATGATCTATTCGTCCTGAGCCCGCCCACGATACGGCTTGAAGTTGTAATTACCCCGACGCGATGGTATCATCCTCATCTCGTCTTGACATTTCACATAAAACGATGGTTTAGGAGGTAACAATATTTATTTAAATGTTATTGTAAAAACGTAATTTAGGAGGAGGCATTTTATATGGCCGGCCCATGTGAATATCTTCGCGTATATAAAAGTTCGCCGTCATAACTACGCGCGTTAATTGTCTCTGTGCCCGCGTGGGTTTTCGTGTAATTGATAACATGAGTAAAATTTCGCTGGTAAGTTTAATGAAAAGATGTGTCGATTTTGTTTATTTTCTGCACTATCTTTGTTAAACCGTTTTTAATCGGAAATATTTGGGTGACGTTCATAAAGTAAATTTCACAGAGGTCCTGTTCTATAACACAAAAAATAGCGAAATTTTGTATAATCGAAAAAAAAAACACACGTAGAATTTTCCGATTTTTCATACCAATGTTAACTTTTATTTTGATTCTCTACAATTCCATCGTTGAGACTGGTTTAATAGTTTTTCAAAAACTAAAACGAATTTTCGTTTTAAATTGTGTGTCTATATCTTGTCAGCGTTGTCAATGTAGTAGTTTTGTCACAACATTTTTTTTTTATTGATTAGTCTCACAAACAACGAAAACATTTTGGGCAATAAGCGTGACGAGAACGCGTATTTGTCGCTTATTTAGCTCAGTGAGCATTTGCGATGTTTGAATAATATATACAAAAAAATATGGTGTGATATAATGATACAATTAATAGTATTAGTACGCATATTATTCAGTTAATTTGAAAAATACGCCTTCAATTAACTATAACTAACTTATTAAAACTTGAAACATTCTAGATATTTCTAGCAGTAGTGCTTGTAAGTACTTGCGCTCAACGCAGGCCGCCGGTTCAAATCCAACCAGGGCAGATTATTAAGATAATCAGGCAAGAGTCTGATATAGGACCAGACGGATCTTACCAATGGAGGTATATGTATATATTTTTATTAAACTAAGTATATAAAAATATTAGAAAAAGATCACAGTTGTTAAATAAAAATTCGTGCATTACTTGGTTCTCTTATATGTAATGTTTCGAGTTTTTAATTTTTGTACTTCGTTATAAAAGTTTTTCTTCTTAACGCTGATTCCATTTTTTTGGTACTAGCTAAGACCGGTTTTGGATTGTATCGTGCATAGAAATGAGAACAACTATTATGTATCTACTAAGCAGCAAATGGTCTATTTGCTTTCAGAAATCGACGGTAATTTGCAAAGTGATTATTGCTGATTAATATTGGTTGAAGATGTTATTAAGAAATTCAGTGGTAACTAATATTATCTCAAATTCAATTTGTAATTATTGCAGTTATGAGACCGAAAATGGAATTTCTGCGCAGGAGCAAGGCCGATTGAAAAACCCTGATACCATGGAAGCGCAGGGACAATTTTCATTCACTGCAGATGACGGAACCCCAATTCAACTCCAGTATACCGCCAACGAAGACGGCTTTCAGCCTCAAGGTATTCTATATCCGCATCGCGTATCATCACTTCTAACTTTGGGAATTGCATTTCAGGTGCTCATCTTCCAACGCCTCCACCAATACCCGCGGCCATTTTGAGGGCTTTGGAGTATAATGCGGCTCATCCAGAACAGGACGAGGAGCGTCCTAGACCAGTTGGACGCCGTCGACGATGATAAACGATGTATCTAGAATTCTGTGATCTTACATAAAAATAGGATATTAATTTTTTTATTGACTGTAGCATGAGTAACTTATAATAAATACTCGGCAACTTGGAAATGTCGCTTAATGCCATGGGCGAATGAAATTAAAACGCTAGATTAAAAAAATGAAAAATTTATTTGTGTGCGATTTGACAATAAATTAACGTCTCGGGTTATTGACGGAGATTGTTTTGAGGTTTAACCCAAGCCACCTCCAGTCAATGAAGCTAGAGCGCTAGTGCTGATTCTAGGTTTTAAAATAATGCCCGTAATTGCGTTTCTCGGTCTTTGAGCGTCGCTATATCTGATAATGGGCCTGTACCCATTTTCGTCAGCAATATAGCTGACAGTTATAATAGTATTTTCATCAATTTGGTAGCTATATTCTCCTTTCACTGTGATTGTGTTGTCGCCTACAATACCTCGTTCATTGTGGGTGATTCCGTTACTGGTTTCATATCTGCAATAAAATTATATAATTAACAGATTTTAGTAGTACTAATTTCAGTCAATTAGTCACCTAAAATATGTCAAGTTACCGAATGGTTACTTTTCTGCATGGTGGAAGATAAAGTCTATTTTGTCAGGAAAATGTTTTTATTAATTGCTACAACACACTGTTAAGTTAATGAACTTAATTAATGTCTAAAACCACATGATGGAATTAATTCAAAACAGTAGTTTTTTTGACAAAATGGTGTACATCAAACCGTAAACATTTAAGATTAATACCATCCATCTTTATAATTAACGACTGTGATGAGGTAATTTTATCTTCACTTTGGGTGTTGTCATAATTACCTAGTGTTTTCTAGTTTCTTACCTGGAAATCTTTTCTATTGCAACGACGTAGTAGTTAACGACAGTATTATGGCGGTTAAATAGACTTTGTTCTAACAAAATATTTTTAATATGTTTATTTATTTATTATTATGTATTTTAAAGTTCGATACGAATACTTAAAAATTATTTATCATTTGTCACAGAATTTTTGCAATAAGTAAGTTTATGTTTAATTCTGCTTCTTCAAAATTTTTAATGCTTCTGCTAAAAATGATCAGCCTGCACAACTGATAAACGATAGCTCAGAAATGAATACAAATATAGATTTGCAAACAATTAAATTCAAGGTAACATTAAAGTGTTGTGTAAAGGAAAAGAAATAAAGACTTTTATGGAATGGAAAAAATAAAATATTGAAAAGCCCCACACACAATATGTACATTAAATTAATTAGAAATTAATATAAACAAATTAAAAACCTGTTTATTACATTATCATTCTTTAACAGAGTTGTTCTTGCTGGATAGATATAATGTAAAATCTTTAGATGCAAGCCGATATGCAACTAAAAAATCTATTATTTACGTTAAGTTTACTTTATAACGGGTTTTTTAATGAAATTTTAGGACATGATGCGCAAACAAATTGCTGCTACTGTCCTGTTTGTTTAATTGCAAATTGTATAAAATAAAGTGTTTAAACTACAAACATAACATAGCATGAAGCTACATTTATGTTTTCCTTATATATTATAAAATTTCAGTAATAACGTTTTTGATATAAAAAAGCGTCACCTCTATTTATGTTAAATGTCTAAACGTAAACGAGTTTGCATTAATTTCACGATTCGAAAACACGATATAATAACGTACCTGAAATTGTAGCCTTGTTGGTCAAGGTAATTGCTGTAGTTGATGATTTTGGAGTCGGAATCCTGAGATCTAATGCCGATAACGCGATACACAAACACGCATCCCACGAACAACCACTTTGCCGCACTCATCTTTTGTGGAATTCCTGGCTTATTCAATTTCCTGTCGATTTATAATCTCACTGATTTGTGATGAATCAGTATCGCAAGGATCGTCAAAATTCAATTGTCTTTTTTTCGTTCTTTTTGCGTCGAACGACTTGGTACGAGGGACTTCATTGGCGTTTTCAGCGTTTAATGGGTTCAAATGTTTGCTTAACTGTGTTTTGCTTTGTTATCGTGTTGCTAGAATTTTAAATAACAGTTTACGGAAACGTAGTTAATGTATTTAATTAGGCTCTTAGGTTATATCGTATCTTAAGGGTAATATATATGTAAAGTCATTCATGTCGGCAACAATTTTTTTAATTATTGGTTAACATCATCTTGAGAAGGTAGGCAGCGTAATTTTCAAAGTATAATCTCTTATTTCCTTTGGATTCGAAATAGTAAAACGCTTTTTTATAAAATGTTTCTTCTTCAAGTTTGAAGCTACCATTGCTGCCACTGAATTTAAAATTTTAAACCTAGCATAACTAAGTAAGTGTAAGTGTCATGGAAGCTGGTTTGGAAATTCACGTATTTCCAGTAATTTTTTGCTTAGTTATCATATACCAAATGTCATACAAAGTCAGTTTCACGATTATTTGGGTGCAGAATTTTCGACGTTTGTTTAAAAAGTTGTAAAGTTTATTTAGGTTTTGCTTCTAAATTTCGATATAAGTTTAGTATGTTTCGCAGCTTAATTGTTAATTTTAAGATGAAAGTTTTGGCAACATTAGCTGTTGCGAAATTTGAAACTGGGAGGCCGTTGGTTGGTCTGTTTGAATCGGTATTTTGGTGTCTTACGTTGGGTTCCATATTGAATATTAGAAATAATAAATATCTCACATGCTGGTGTACACGCAAATTATCTTTTTCGCCAAATGCATCAAATCAAACTATTTAAACCTAGAATGACTTTTAAAAACTTACCGATTCTGTATTAATTGAACCAAGAAACGCTGGAACTATTTATATTTTAAAAAAACTTTATCAAGTGAATCTCTGATTGTATTTGTTTGGTAAGAGAAATAGACAAAGGAGTTAGCAAGAGATAGAGAGGTGGGGGAGTATTCAATTTCAGCCAAACAAAAAAAGCTGTCGTAAAAATATAAAAAGCCCGATCATCTCCACATAATAATTTTACCATATTAGAGTGTGTTAATCACGCTTAATCTTAGAATCAAGCCTGGCCCTGTCAAACGCGCCGCATCTGATTACGGACTGACTGAAGAATAATGAAAAAAAAATCATGAAATCCCATCCCAAGACGCAAGGTCTACCTGGCGATTTTATTTCTTTGTAAACATTTCAAATAGGCCATTATTAGAATGTAACTTGCACTTTGGAAAAGGTCGCCGCCAATATACGGGGCTCGGAAAAAATTCGTACCATTTCGATTATACAATAATAATTGCTGGGATGATTTATAGAACATGTTCTTTTACGCAGCGTATAGACTTCGATTATAATAGTGTGGTCGAGGAAAGAAGACTCACGTTTCGGTGAACACAATATTTTTGTTTCCAATTCAGAGGAGATCAGCCCGTTAGAATTAAAACTAAACTAAATTAAAAGTGTTTCTGTTTCGATATTTATTTTCTTACAATTTTACTCAAACAATATATTTCGATGTTTTATGCAAATATGTTAACAGTGCTCTAATTTGTTATATAAAATTGTACAGCCATGTGTAAACCTGCCTCCATCTTTTTGAGAATTGTATAAAACATCAATTTTATGAATATGTTATTAATGATAGAAAATTTAGCTAAACAATTTTACATAAGCAGTTAATATATAGAATATATGTTATTGTTACGAGAGGTTTAAAATGACTACTTGTAGAATATATTTACCCCCGAGTTCACATATAAAAAGAGTACTGATCGGAAATAGATTATTTTCTTAATCAGTTGCACTGATTTTAAGTATTTAGTTTTGCTGAATAAAGACCATTACTATTATCATTATTATTATTACTATTATTATTATTATAAATAGACATTTTTTAATATAAATTCATTTCTATTTCAGTTTTAGCAATTTTATCAGTTCGGACCACTTCAATTTTCCTTTTCCATTCCACACCATTAAAAATACAGAATTTGACCACTGAGAACTTGAATTGATTGACTAATTGAATTGAATTTGGTTGAATTGATTAACGGAAAAAATGGGGATAATTTACTCAAAATATTTAATTGCACAACAAATTGTTATCTAAGTAAAAAGTAAAAAAATTGTACCAATTTGTAAGTTTTATTTATTTATTTATGAAATTTGTCATAAACTCTCAAACGATACGACAATTACTTCCTCAAAAAATATCATAAAATCAAAATATGCAAGTGAAGATAGATGAAAGATAAATGTTTAAATGGTTTAAACGTTAAAATGGTTTGGTGTATTTGCTTTTAAGAAATAATTAGAATTTAAAAATTGCGGCAAGTCCCGACTTAATTTATTGGCGTTGGGTTACTTTTGGAACGATATTTTTGAAGCTTTCGACTATCTACTTGCAAATACTAGTTGACTGAAAACCAAGTGTTAATTGGCAGCGTAATTTAATTTATAAGCGGAAATATTTTAAAAAGTAAAAGATAGAACTGCTTCGAACATTCCAAAAAAAAGAGTATATCTCAACCCGCAGTGATATTTAAAAAAAAGTAGTTAATTTGTGCTGATTTTTTGGCATAAAATGTTAAAACTAAATTTGACAAAATTGTTTGCGGCAGCTACTCGAAGATACACTTAATTTATTTTTTAACAATTGACAAATTGACGAATGAATGATTTATTTTTTATTAATCTCTTTTTTTCATTGATAATCTACTAATAATAAACTAACTAGAGTTTGTTGCACAAATCATGAAGTTTGCAGTTTGAGACGAATCAAGAGCTGCAAACTGCAAACAAATCTATTTGTACAAAATTCAATTGAACCAGTCGAATATTAAGTTATTGTTGCTTCATGGCTGATACGAATAATTAATTGTGTGTATTCGCCTCGTTTGGGTTAATAGCTGCAATAGCTGTCGCGTTCGTGGCTATTAAAATATCTTCTCACATAACTCAGACAACGAGTGAGAGTGCAATGCCGCGATCCTTAAAATCCCCTTTGATTAATCATTGTTCTGTCGTTTTTTGAATTACCTGAATAGTAATTGCACTTATTATTTTATAGATGCAATTATAATATTATGAATAAACATCGAATCCTACACGCCCAATAAAACACGAAGAGGAATCATCTTTTAACATTTCTGACCTTTTTGTACAGTATACATCAAAAGTTCAAAATATGTCTGCCTCAGTGGCGGAACCGACTGGTGCTATATAGGGCGAAATAAATATGACCATAATTAAAATTGATTATGTTACAACAGGTTCATAATAAAAGAGTTTGTTAGGTTTTATGTTAATAATTATTGTGACCTGAATTATCTTTGGATTTTGAATTGATGTAAAATTTATATTCCCCTGTTGTTATCTATGTTTATCACGCAAGATAGAAATTCGAATCCTAATAGAAATTTATTGACATAGGATTTCTTAGATACGCCTGTGGATTACCAAATGTAAGATGCAAATTATTGCAGAAGGAGGGTTTGCGAATATTTGCGGCAATGCATTTAAGGTAATCTGTATTCCATATATAAACTAGGTTGAAATTCTGATTTGGTACAGTATCTACCATCGTATAGTTAGTGACCATCGCGCACCATGAAGATCGTGGTAGGTTTGAGCGAGCAAGAATATACATGGGTGGTGATTATCAGTGGCCGTTGGTAGGAATGCAACGATGTGATTGTGTGAAGTTCGCGTTAACTATATATCAAATAGTTGATCGTGTCACCTTCCTAGTCCCTACGGATGCGGAGTTCATTTACCTAAGACAACATTTTTTAAGTTTAATAAATATCCAAGTATCTCGCCACTCTTTTCCGATTTCATTAAAATTTATTAATATATGGGTTAATTTGGCGACACGTCACAGTGGCGACTTTTTCAAAACTTTGGTACTTATACGATATTTTTGAGTTGGAAGCATATACATTCCAAAACTTCAGTGAATATTAAAAAAACTAAATGAGCTATATGAATTTCTTTATGGTGTGTAAATACTTCAGTTGCATAATTACTTTGCAAGAATTACTCAATTCCATTCTACTGGGAGCAAAATCAGAACAATAGTGTTATTGCAGATACAAATTAGGATGTATGGTTTAAACATGACACTGAAGTCCTTTATTTCAGTTCTGATTTCTAAGTAGGTTAATTAAAATATTTATTGGTTTTTCACTTGCCTTTTGAAGTGCATTATTGAACAATTTAATATCATAAATATGTAGCCAAATTCAACAGGTCAGCTTAGTTTGAATGCCGAATCATGACTATTCCCATACAAACTTCATTTATCCTTAATATTGAATTAAACTAAAACGGAATGTGCATTTTTGAGTTCGATTTAGTTGACGAAAGTCTTGCAGCTGTCAAATTATATAAAAGAGAGGTGGTGGGGTTAATGCTTCCCTTGTGTGTCTCTATTTTCTGCATGTTTTCTGTTTCAGATTGTAGTACTAGCTATTGCCAGTTGTGCGTGCGCTCAATACAGACCATACACGCCCGGCCAAATCATCCGAATTCTACGACAAGATCAAGTAGGACCCAATCCAGACGGATCGTATCAATGGAGGTAATTTCAACTGGTCTAATTTGACCAAATTTAATTAGATTAAATCGATGGATAGTATTAGGTAATTCCCTTCTTACCGCACGCTTATACGAATATTTTAGTAGTATCTTTGTACACTGCAAGTAAGATTGAGTCATAGACGACCAGCCTTAATCTTTTTTCTATATTGGATAAATAATTTGCTAGAAAGTCTCCATTATTAGTTTTGTATGTCATGAAATGGGTATAAACTAGTAGTTTCCTATTTCACAAATTCCAATGAAATTTTTAAAAATTTAAAATTTGACGGTTGATTGGATTTTTTCAATTTTAGTATCATGTTGCTTAATTCCTTTAAATTTCCATATCAGCATGTCAGTTTTTTGAAACAAAAGTTATTTCATCAAAATTATCATATTATTATTATCATCATTATATTATTATTATTTGATAATATTGTGCGTGACAATTATTGACGTATATAAAAATATATTCATAAAATATATCGTGTCATGATATATTTTTCAGTTACGAAACTGAAAATGGTATAGGCGCAGAAGAACAAGGTCGCGTGAAGAACTTTGGTAACGCTCAATCGGAGGCCATGGAAGCTACAGGATCATTCAGATACACTGCTCCAGATAACACTCAGATAGTTGTATCATACATAGCCAACGAAAATGGATTTCAAGCTTCTGGGCCTCATCTACCGACACCTCCGCCGATACCGGCAGCTATTTTGAGATCATTGGAGTACAATGCAGCTCATCCAGAGGAAGATGAGAGTCAAAGCGGAAGAATATACGGGAAATAATTATGCTAAAGAATTATGAGTTTTAGAAGTGTTACTGCGATCTCTGATATAATGTTTAATGTTGTTTATATTATACGAGTACTAAGCAATTGATTAGATTACCACGGTAATCCATAAAGACAGATATTTGTAGTTTATTGATCATTTTCCTCATCCTCATCATCTTATCAACTTATCCAAATTCGTACCTATACCTCATTGTGGGTTTTATGAGAATATTTAACCTCAATAGTATAATTTAAATTTGATCCAAGCTTATTTGGTTAGATTGGTTAGTTTTTTGTGTTTGCATTAAATCTGGAGCGAAATGCAATAACAAACTAACCAAATGTTGTGTATACCGCATACTAAACCGTCATCTAAATCAAATAACATTTGTGTAACAAACTTTATATTGAAAGAATTTTGATGAGATGTTTTATGACATCGCTAAAAGTAGAAATATACAAATTTTCGATTAATATTTTAACTCGTGACAACTGTAGCTTAATTATGGTCAGAACACTACCAAAATATATTTCTTAAACCTTTCAAAGCTTTTGACATAATGGTGATTGCACCATTACCAACATTACTTGAATGTTTTTCCGAAACAGATTTAGAAGATATAAATTTTAGAATGCTGTTAAAAATTTCACTGGAATATGACAGGCAATATTACATTTTTAAATTATATCCCCTAAAATATCGGTAACCAGATAATCAGGCTGGATTGTATTTGGGCACGAACCGCGAGGTGGCACTTGAGGCGGTTTTAACGATTTGCGTCATTTTGAATTTTGTCACATATACTTTTGTGTATGTTTATTGGATTCAGTTGTGAAATTGTCACCATCACGTTAGAGAAAATGGTTCTCCTGATGTATTCAATAAGACACATAGGGGACTTTCGATAACGAGACTGAAGAACAAATATAATAAATATACTAAATATAATATAATATATAAATACAATTCTTGCTGTCACATATGGTGCGTAATTCAACAGAAAAAGGTTATTTAAAATTATTTTTGTTGATCTACTCGTGTGGTGACTTTATTATTTATTAAAAGGAGCCTTCTATAGTTGGCTAGGTTTCATTTCAATAGCGAATTATTGTCATATTACCTCACTTAAAAGAAAGTAGTAGACTACGAGGATTAATATAAATAAAGAGAAATTCGAAAAACAGTTAATCATTTTGCGACGAGCCAAACAAAAAAAATTGGTGGTTGCCTCTCGAATAACCATTAACATTTTCATGCACCACTCTATACAACATTCTACGAAATGGTAGTGTAGCCACAGCTTATAGATAGCGAAAAAAAACTCTAGTTAACAAAATCAAAAAGCTCTATTTTGTAACACAATTCAATACAATTTCCTATGGACCTAATTTCTAAAAACTTGTAGGTAGGTGTAAAGTCAAGTAGCAAAAAAAAGTTATATTTTCCATTTAATTTTTGTCTATAACAATCTATACGCGTCGTGTACTATTAACACTGTGATTTTTACATTAAAGCTATTTTATGATATGTATCTGTTACATTTAAGCCTTGACATGGTTTTGTTTTCAAAGCACACTAGTGAGAATGCATCACAGGTTAGATTTAGCTAATTTACCTAATAAAACTTTTCAATTAAACTAACATTTTCCTAATACGAGGTATACACTGCAAAATACACAGTCAGGGTAGTAATGAATTAAAATTAACCAGATTTTTATACCTGGAGGGTGTACATAATTCGGGAAATTGATTTCGCTAGTACACGGTTACCTAGGCACAGTCGAAATTTGCATTTGCTTCTATTTTACACGATAATAAAACGCATGGTTTGAATAACAGTCGGTGCAAATAACAACAGGAATCGGTATTGTTACATTTTAAAATTTTGACGTAAATTTTCTCAGAAGCAAATATTAAGCATTTATTTTAAATCAAAATATGTTGAAATATAATGTGAATAATAATAATTTTATATAATAAAATTATATATTATTATTTAAACCGTCCGTTCGGCTGTTACAAAAGCAAACTGCAAATATAAGGCAGAATTGAATTATTTAATTAAGTAGAAAATGTGGGGATGTGTCTGTTAACCTTAACGCATTAGAAAAGTTATAAAACTCTTACGATTAGGTAGGTATAATCATTTACTCACCTATAAAAGTATTAACATCAATAATTAAATACTCTACAGTTTTTAAGGACTTCATATATGCTCTAGATTTCTTTAGTACCATTAGTTATATTCACTAGAGTCACATGACACATTGGAAACATCTCTAGAGACTCTAAAACACTGTAAAGTCTTGGTGAGTTAAAGCTAAAGCTCCAGTGGACGGGATAATTCTATGCCTAATATCATTACCGCAAGGTGATTGCATTATTTAGGGGGTTGTAAAATTTTTTTGTCGTCCATTCTTCTATAGTAAACCTCCTACAACACAGGTTTGTTTCGCAAGCTCTAACTTTATTTAGTTTAAAATATTGAGACAATTTTAACAATAAATTTACAACAAATAATTACACACCTTTAACTCCAAAAATTTGTTAAGAGTCAAGCATTCTTCTCAGCTGTTTCTAATTACCCAATTTATTTAATTGTTAAAAACTAATCCATAAAACCATAAGTGCGATCTTATTATTTTATTGTTAGCGTCGGATTCGTATTCGTAAAATCATTTACTGAACATATCGGCGCCAATTTCGAAAAACGGACGAAGACAAAATTTTGGTTTGTTTAACTAGTATCATATCCTAACCTGTGATATGAGTTTGCACCTCACAATAAGGAAGACATTTCCGGATATCCCTACACCAAAAGCATTTGTAAAATAAAATATAAACAGTTGTTTCTCAATTTAAAAATTTACCTAGAAGGTCTGAGCAATGCCTTTAAAACGACAGTCTGTGACTAATGTAGTCTATTTTGAATGGTAACAATAATAGTCAACAATGATATGTACAGAGTGTGACATCTTCAGCTATGAAGTGTTTAGAATAACACTTCGCACCTCATAAAGTACAATATTATGATATGTATCCGTCAGTCTCATTGTCACGAGCACGACAAAAAGTTGCCAAGGAATCCAATAAAATTTACCGAAAATATTAATAAAAATATAGATTTTTCTGATATGTATCTTTTCGCCGACGAAGCCGTCTCGATGGGCACGATCTCCACTTCCGCCATTTTGAATACCGACAGCAGCACGTGCGACATGAAATCGGCATTTCTGGTATTTATTCTATCGCTGATTATTTCCATGTAATCCGCACATTCATCCTGAAAATGATATTGTTATAGTAAATTTAAAAACATTCGTTGCTTTTTTTTATTTAACCGTTACATTCAAAAAGTTATAAATATCACTTTTTAAAAAAATTATATTTATTTATAATATTGGAAACGGGTTATTCAGATTCATTTTCTAAACGTAATTCAAGCAAATTAAAAATGTGTAATGACGGTAAATGCGATATTGGAATTAAAATAGTATTAGTAATAGTTTATGAAACCTGGGAAGAGTATAACGCCCCCCCCCCCTTCTCTTTAAACTTCAACTCTTCTATTATGCAGTATAATTATTATTATCCACTTGTATAGAAAAAATATACGGGGTGTCTGGTAAATTAAAAACACAACACCATTTCGTCTATTGTTAGAACGTAATAAAAATTACGCCGATGTCAGTTTTTTTTTTAAATCTAACTATAAATATATTTAAAAATATGGTTATGACGATTGGTGAAGTTGGCCAAATTTGACCAACTTCAATAATTTGATGATGAATAATGCTCTGAAAGGAAAAATTTAAATATGGAAATTTGTGCCCTAATAATTCCATCTTCACTGCACATTATGATGTGCACCAAATAAAATACCGTTGCAATATTTATGAAATTTGCTTATCGAAAAAATAAAGCACGATAACACGATTACCTTTTCTTTTAGTAGCAGTTCTGATGGAGTGAGCTTCGTAGTATCCACTTCGTTCGACAATTTTCCAACAATTATGACGTTTTCTCTAGTAGAATTGAAAAACTCCAATATGCAGGCCGTCTAAAGAATAGAACACGTTTGGCATCAATTTGTTCTGTCAAATCCGTTAAATTTATGGCAGATTCAGTAGTCTACAGTGTGTACCACTTAAGAACGGTACAGCATTGTAAAATTTTGTTTACGGTTCGATTTTGATAATTTTTTGCTGTTGTATAGATCTTTGAAAAATGCACTGAAACCACTTAACAAAATAAATTGTCAACGAATTCTTATTCAGGAGTATAAGTTATAAGTATACCAATTTTTATAATATTTCGGTACATGATGTTTGAAATATCGTTTTCGCCCTACTTAAAGTTGATTGTTGTAAAATATTTAATTGTGATTTTGATAATTTAATTTGAAAATTTGATAATAAAACCTTATTACATTAACCTGAAGTTATGGTTAAGTGGGAATAATTTTTGACGTCAAATATCGACAATTTTCAGAATATCGTTAGTGTCTTTCAGTGAAATGTATTCAACAAAAAAGAATTATGAAAATGGAGCCATAAATAAACATTCTACATGAGTTTATGTTTAAGTGAGGCACCCGCGATATCTGACATCAAAAATTAATTCTAGTTAGCCATGACTTCAGTTTGATGTAAACAGAAACATAAGGTTTTAGTGCGTTTTTGAGAGATCTATCAAACAAAAAAAAATGTATCAAAGGTTTTACAAACATTTGCAGCCTTAGGCGGGGCTCAAACGAATATTTAAAACACACTGAATCGAAATATTATAAAAATGTTGAAATGTTGTTGGGTTCTTCTCTCTTCTGTTTCTTTTGTTAAATAGTCTCAGTTGGTCATGACTTTAAGTTAAATTAGTAAGCAAAACAAGGTTTTAGTGCATTTTTCAGAGACCTATCCAACAAAAAAAATCAAAGTCGAACCATAAAGAAAGATTATACAAGGGTATACAGTCTTGAGGTGGGACACACTGTATATTCAGCAATGAAATCAATCTAGGTATATAATATAATCAATAATATTAAAAATCGTAAAGCGCGCGAGATTGTTGATTATAAAAAGTCGTATAAGTGATATTGAACTTTAGAGACGCAGACGCACAAACGCTTTATTAAGAGTTTTTTGGATTGATATACAAATTTCTATTTTTGAAGTTATTAATACTGTTATTTGCGGTGCGAAGGAACATCACTGAAAATATACCCACACAAATGAACTTTGTGTCGAACTCACATTCTAATAAACTTTTAATTAACGGGATGCATGAATAATCCTGGGTACGTGACCGAATTTATTTATTTTAAACTTTTTATTATTAGTATATGTCACAACATGCAAATTAAATGATCTGTAAATAAATGACACATAAAATTATGATCCTTAAAATGTTATGAACATAAGAAAAATGTCGGCTAGTCTTAAGCGATCTGATTTCAATAGCTTTTATGTCTTTTAGGTAAAATATTACGATGTGTATAAATTTATCTATGTCTATAAATTTCAAATTTATGTCTAAAGCGTGAAAGTTATACTAAAAATAGTAAAATACCAACAAAATCGAACTGATTCCACATTATTTATGTCATGCGATTCATAACTTGAATTAACTTGATTTAATTGTTCGTTTTAAGGCACAAATTAAAATTAAATTAAATTTTAAGCAGAAAAGATCATATAAACATGAGAAGATCTTGGTCAGTAGTTAGCCAGTAGACAGTCGGAGGCGTGTTTCGAAAAAGTTGTAGGAGGATAGAAATCTTTGAAATGCTGAAAATGATAATTTTCTAAAAAGCATTAACCACGCACATCAAATTGTAAATCGACATCTTCAAAAGTCAGCATATTTTAATAAAAATTTAATTTGTATACACTTTTTTGCTTAAATGATGAGATTCATCGCCTATTTCAGATCCTGCTTAAAACCTGAATTGAATGACTTAGTGGCATTATTATTAATTTTCCAAGAAATAAATTTTTAGGTTTGTTGAAATTAAGCGAAGAAAGACGTAACAATCAAAATAAATAAGAACTAAAAGTTCAGCTTTTCACGAAATTATATATTATGACATGACAGTTGTTCAAATGTCATTTGATAAAGACACAGTGTTGTTGAAACAATTGTCATGTCATAATATATAATTTCGTGAAAATCTGAACTTTTAGTTCTTATTTATTTTGATAAATGGATTTTCATCAAGTAAAAGCCACCACAGTTCAAGACGTAACAATGTTCCCGAACTCAGAAAACACTTATGCAATTCTGATTTTCCCTTATCTGTGTCCACACCTACCTCGTTTATATCCCTTATAAAATTCTGCAAAACCCTGACAACGTCCTGAATAACAACCAGATGTGTCGTATGGTTCCTGTTCAACTCTCTTTCATCAACCTCGCTGTATCCGAGAAATAAGTACACGCCGTGCGGCAAGGAGTAATCCATGGGAGATGGCTTCATGCAGATAAATCTTCCTGAGTAACAGAGGCACCGACCCCGAAACGCCTGGTATGCCGGCGCGGCGTGGTTGTAAAATGCGAATTCCGTCTTGCAAGGCATCCGATCGATGCAAATGGTTCGGCACGACAATTTTTCCCCTATTTCGCATTCGCACACGTCGGAACATTCGAATTCGTCTTCGTGGTAAATCTGAGGAAAAAAAAAACGAAATCCAGAAACTTTAGGTTAAGATTAAGCCTAACTGGCGCTATACAAATGTTGCTATAGACTATTTCAAAAAAGTGCGGAGCAATAAAACGGCATGTTCGGTCCAAGTGTAGGTAAAGTCGAATGAAATTCAATGAAATTAGTTTTGATCCCCTCTTGGAAATCCGATACTAATAAATTTTTGACCACTTACCTTCTTATGACGTAGTAAATGTTAAGGAATGACTTTAATGACTGAGTATTTAAGACATACTTAAAGTCGCACCTTTATGAGTATATTGTTTAGTTTAACAAAAAAAAGGTTGGATTTACACTTATAGCGAAACTCACATCAAAGGAAAGATGTGCCAATAATTCTCCACTTTCAGTGAGTGAATTTCATTTTCATAAAATACGCCCACCCGAATTTTACTGTGCAAGAAACTGTCGGATGTTCCCGAATGACTGGAGCCGAAAAGTTAGAGAAAGTCAGCAGGCAGCAGTTTCAGGGAGACCAGTAAAAGTTGATGGAGATGCCAGAAGTGTAATTCGAAAAAAGTCCACTCCTATTATTTTATAATAGAAATACATACTCCAGATAAGATTTTTTTAGTTTTCGAGCTGCCAAGGTTTTCGTACAAAAATTGAAAAATTTTATGTTGTAAAGTTCAGTAAAACTTGTCTATATACTACACGAGATAACAAAGGGAATTGAACGACAATCGTCGATTATTTCATTGGCAGTTAATCTGTTCTTCGTAATTTCATTACTGACCATATTGAAAACTTTAATGGTTTTAGGTGCGGACAAAAGCATCAACTGCGTATTTTAATGAACAACATTGTAATATATATATATATATATATATATATATATATATATATATATATATATATATATATATATATATATATATATATATAGGAAATGTGTGTTCTTTAAGTTTTTAAAACTTTTGTATTATTTTTAAAGATCAATAAAGCGATATGTTTTGAGCATGTAATTAGCTTCACCTAGCACCACTCAATAACTCCTAGAGTTTTGCGAAAACAGGAAAATACTTCTAATATTTCTAATAATTAAAAATGGTGGAAGATAGGTTTAAATATATGTATGGAAACATTGTAGATGTGTTATTTGTTTATTTGAAAGTACCATAAAATCCAGAACTCTATATTTAAACGGAAGAATTTTTATCATTAATATATATCAAAACAAAAGTGAACATTTTTGGGACACTCTGTGAATGAAATTTCAAAGTGGTTCTTGCCTTGAAAGTAAGAAAAGTTTCCTTTATTATTAATTTTTATTATTATTTAATAGCAAACCCCACGTATAAAATATAATTAATAATTAATTGAGTTATTGGTGCAAGACGACTAGAGATGATTCTTCAACATTTTTGTCAATATACCTGTCTTAATACACCTGCATAATGATATGAAAGAAGAAGCTTTAATTTGAATCGATTTGTAGTCCAAAATTAGACATTTTTGATTACGAGCTTTTTAAACTGCACTAGGTCGCATTTAACCTATATTAAATCGTTCAAATTTTAAGTTGCTCTTTACAGTCGGTATTAATTTTTTAAATACCTATTTAATAATTCATAAATAATAAAAATTAATATTAAAAACCTATAATGATAGTAATTAGATAACACGTATCTAATCTATATAAATAATTTGAATAACAAGAAATGAAAATTAATTTTTGACATAATTCTAAATATATCTCAATCAAAAAAATCCATTCTTTGCGTTTCTTGGTGTGATTGGTTTTAGAAGTCTGAGGATAAAAACAACCCGTTTTTGTTCTATCAGTAAAACGTCGCGGATAACGCTAAATAACAACTTACTCGTTTAAAGCTTCCCTCCGTGATAAACTGGTCTGGAAATTGAGGACGTTGCACCACACACGACCCTAAAAATGCATCGGGAAATATTGAAAAGGTAAAATCTGAATTCGTATAAACCGTATATCGGGTATTACAAAAAAGTGAGAGAAGCACATCGTTTTATCTTCCCATGGGGCAGTTTCTGAATTAAAAAGATCCTGTTTCTACAAAGGTGCTATTTGAAAAAATATATAAAAATAAAAATATAGAATAAAAAGATATTGCTTAACTACTGTGAAATTTGTGAATTTTATTTGTATATATTATATCTTATATCTAGAACATTGTAAAGAATTTAAATGCAATAATATACAAAGTGTCCTATTTACAATAAGAAAAAAACATTTTAATAGATTAATTTGGCTATGAGGGAAATTCGATATGAAAATTTCACGCCAAATCTGTTTGGAAATAAAAATGTTTTATACTAATTTACGCACGTGCGTTACCATGGCTACCTGTCAAAAACATCAATTTCAATTGTTTAAAAACTACTGGTGTGAAATTTTCGATATAAGTACATTTCCAGTTATTTTTCAAACGCATTTTAATCAACTAGTATTCCAAAACAGATTTGATACTTACTTGGTGGTACTGTAGTAGAAGTCGTAGTGGGCCTAGTTCGTTTGGTCGTAGTCTTCCTAGCAGTTGTGGTCGGAGCGGCGGTGGTCGATGTAGGTACGAAAGCTTGAGGGGGAGGCACAAACTCGATGATGGTATTCGCCCTCAGTGAGGCTTCTGTAACCGATTTCATATCTGTCAGATGGACCGTGGTGGTGGTACTGGTTGTGGTGGTAGTAGTGCTGGTTGTTGTTCGCGTGGTAGGGATGTGAGTAGTAAGTCTACTTTGTTCCGCGGCTTTCTTCATGTGATAGTGCTTCTGCGCATCGACTAAAAAAAATACAAAATGAGATTCACAACTTTTTTTAAATAAATAAATTACCCTCGTTCTTGAATTTTTATGTTTTTTAATTGACACAAAATAATTTAAAGCTATTCGAGCTTGAGCTTGCTGAAATTTTTTCTTTTTCCGATAATTAGCATCTTATTTCAATTTGTTTGTCGAAAAATTCACTTACCAACGCACGGATTGACCCAGAGCAGTCGCTGCCATCCCAAACATTCATATAATTGGCTAATGTCCGCTCCTTTACAAGCACAAGTAGTTCTCAGATCTGTCCCCAATATAGCTAGGATTGATTTCCTGCACTCGACTGGAGAGCCCGCGCATTTTTTCGTTACACTATCGACCGCACAGGATTGCTCGTAATATTCAAGTTTCGCTCTGTAAGTGATCCAAATTAAATTGGCAATTAATTTTGCGGGTAAAATATGTGACCGTGGTTTACTGTGTGAAACCGATGTTTGTTAAATATCACCACGGGCATGCAACATTGCAATTTCTGATACCTTTTTCGTTTGATATCTTAAATACTCATGTATGAAACCATTTGTGTAAAATGTAATATTAGTATTTTAGCCCAAGTAATTTATTTTTCTCAGTAACGCTACAAAGCGTCCCAAGTTTTTTAAATTCTATTTTTTTGTAACTCAGAAATAACCTTAAAAATGACTTTTAAAACATTTTCCCGTTGTTATTTACTAACCAACATGTAATAAAACAATTTACGAAAGCAAAAAATTACAAGTGACTTTTTATTTTTTTTAACACAAAACTGGTTTCCTGAAGTTTACGAGATAATTGGTTACCTGCAAGAACTACTTTCTTTACATGCTTCAGCCATGTGGAGACATGTGGGTTGAGGTGATTCTTCAGTTCTCTGGGCACATATCGGATGTAATTTTTCTTGCGCAATTACGCAAGCGTCTTGTTTGTTGTCAGTCTTTCTGCAACATGTTTTAAGCATTTTAATTTTAAAGTAAACGCTTAAATTTGACGGTGATAACGTGTGTGTATGTGTGTGTGTGTGTTCCGTGAGTGTGATCTACCAATGTGGATGCAGCCATGAACTATCACGGTCGTTGCGTTTGCAAAAACAATTTATTACCTTCCGAATTCGAAGCAATTTCGCAAGAGATCCTGAATGTGTACAAAGAGCTCTTGTTGGCTTTATTAAATGAGATGAAAAAAAGCTCTTAATACAGAATTTGTTTTCTCTATTCTTAACTAACCAAAACTAATAGTTTATGATGGTAAACCTAACCTTTGACTTTTTAAATGAAACATCCCGTATATTTTATTACAGGTTGACAGTATTTAAACCTTAGCTTTGCCTTTGGCAACAAGATCGACCACGTTTAATTCATTACAGGGTGTTTACATATGCTTTTGTTACAACGTATAATAGTTATCAAGAAATGTTAAAATGACGTATTTAAGGGAATTTTTAGATTATTCACTTATTGATTATACATTATATATGAAACCTACCCTACTTATTTGACTTCCGCAAGGTTTTAGGAAATCTTTTAGGTTATCTAAGTTGTTATTGAAAAACCTGTGTATTAAGAAAAGCTCTCAAAATAGATGGTAGACTTAGATTTAATGTACCTTCATGATTTTCGAGTATATAATTATACTGTATAATTTTTTATCAATACAGTAGGAGAAAGCGCGTAAAACATCTATACCTATATAATTACATATATAACCAAACTTTGCTAAAGTAAAAGTGTGTATCTAAGACAAATAATATAACAATACTGTAAAAATGAACAAAAACTTTTAATTTTACATTTAGAGAGATTTAAAGGACGAATATGTGGAAAGTGAATTAATTTTATCAAATTCTACATGTGTTATCTATATATCCTCCATTTTCTCGAATAAAAAAAGCGGAAGGTGTACTTCTAGACTCGAAAATCATGAAAATTTATTAAGTGAGTGTGTTGAAAATATTATCAGGTAGCCTAATATCTATTTTCTGAGCTTTTCTTAATATGTTGATTTTTCAAGAAGTCACATAACCTTAAATATTTCTTAAACCGTGCGGAAATCAAATACGTGGGTCTAATGAAAGTTCATTTGTTTTAGCCACTAAACCTAATTAATTAATTTTTTTTAGAGCTATTAATAGGAATAAATCCAGATCCAAATATGGTTATGTGTTATTGAACTCGTCTTTCAATTTATAATTAATTTATTTATATTTTGTACACTTCTTGATAGTCATGAAATGTTTTTCTATTGGGTTCGCACCGAACATGTGTATGTGCGGAGTGTGGATATGCGGTTTTAGGTATGTAATTTCGATTTCTCCAAAACTAAATAAAAACAGCTTAACAATTATTAATTAAAAAGGGTATAAACGCAAATTCTTACTTGCACAAACAAAAGGCAATTTCGACGTTCCAGTGAAAGTTCGGTTTGCCATAGAAGCCCTGAAGGGCCTCCATGCACGAGTTCCTATTACAATGCGACACATCGCAGTGTAACAAAACGGGCGACAACAATCTCCGGCACTGGTAATTATTGTTGCAGCTTTCCATTGCCGTGTGACATGTGCTTTGAAATACAAGCTTTTCACGCTCCACTTCCTCCGAAGTACCTGCGAAATATTCCTTACTATGAACTTAGAACTCGACTAGTTTGCCAATGAAAAATGCAGATTTTTTAAGCAAGGATGGAAGGGGTAAAATACCACACCCTGAAAAGCATACGTTCCACTGGGGATTCAAGTTCGTTCAGTTCACTAACTACGGTAATATGTGCTGGTGCACTTGGCGTAAACTGCAATTGTAAGGTTTTTCACATCTCTATCGAAAACGGAAATAATATATTAAAACGAGTATAACCCTGCTCCGGAACTTTTCTTTGCCGAGGAATGATTTCTTTTTGTCCTGTTTCGGCAATTATTTTAAGAATATAAAGATAGTTTAACGTTTCATTGCTTGCTTCGGCAAGATAAATAAATAAATAGTAAATTCGCGTTTTTTTTTCTATTTTTAATAACCGTCATTATCAGCATTACGTATTTCATGTTCTCTAGTAATCACGGAAAACATCACACAGCACAAACTCTATATGTATATTTTTAAGGTTGAAATTACTTTTTTGGTTGCTCTTTCATTTCAGTAAATGATTTCTGTGTCGAAGCTGAAGACTGCAGAGGCAATATGAGCCTAATCAAAGCTATATTCTGTGTTACTACCCATTGCAGTTACCATAAACAATAACATTGTTAATTTGCTCCACGAATATTTGCAAACTTTTTATGTAGGAATGAACACATATAATAATATATGCAAATAAAAAGCTGCTTTGGTTATTCTACGCTATAGATTATAGATGAACATCATGCAATAATGGTCGACCGAAATAAATGAAATAAAACGATCTCCCTGAAAAAAAACTCACACAAAACTTTACAAAGAATGCGTTTTATGGAGATATAACGACATTTTAATATCCTGCACCTACATTTTGTACTTGCATTTTTCATTATTGTTAGTTCTTAGCAATTATTCTTCGATTGACTTTACGGTCACTTCGGTTAATCTAATGGTCATTTGTTAAGAGTTAATATTTCATTCTGTTTACTGTTTAATATGCGAAGTAGCATTACTGTCTTCATTAATCTTGAAATTAAATTTATTACCATCGTTTTACACGAGATGTTTACGTATACGTATATTTTTCGTTTATTAAAAACTCGCTCCGCTGCGCTTCGCTCGTATCAAATAAACTCGTGAATCAGATGCCGTTTACCGTACTTATTGCATAATATACTATTTTCTACTCCCGTCTACAAAATGCCTAACTACACACCGATCTAGCGTGCAAGAAGAGTCACTTTACCACGTCACCACAAATCCGAGCCTCTTTGGACATTTCCGGGATTTTACCGCATGAGTTTGGGAGCAATCGGATGTTTTCAGAGATATTTCCCACGCCTTAAATTTTGACGTTTGACAATTCGGACGGTCATGTCATTGAATGTATTCCTGTTGTTTTGCGAAAATGTACCCAAAAACTAACGGTCGTAGAAAAAGTATAGTATGCAACACGTTCGGTAAACTTTTTAAGTCACTCGTTTATTAAAAACTCGCTCCGCTCGTGTCAAATAAACTCGTGAGTCAAATGCCGTTTACCGCACTTGTTGCATGATATAGTATTACTATACCGCGTGACACAAGAAAGTGGGAACACTCTAGAACTTTTAAACGCATTGAGACTGCGAGTTCAAATTTGGAAGAGTTAGAGAGAGAGCCTGAATGTCCAATTTTTTGACAATATTTAGTAAATGGTTGCACTTCCGGTTTCAGCGGAGACGACGACAGTAACTTTCGAATTTTAAATGGCACGATCTCCTCCTACGTAGGATAGGACGGTTTTTCTCTTTTTTTTGTTTTTTTTTAATTTTTATTTATTTTTTGAAAATTGTGTCTAGGAGGCTATGATGATCATAAATACTATTTACCGAGTCACCTGATCATGGGAAAAATTTTCAAAATACGTTAAAAAATAAGCTCACAGGAATGAGATAAGTAAATACATTTTTATAAAAACAAAATATTAATAAGGTGGTTTTGCTTCTATTCATTATCAACGTTCAAGTCGGTAAGATTAAAAATACAGAAGAAACTCTAGACACTCTCATGCAGTAGAAAGAAAAAAACCAGATTCAAGGAAGACAAGTTAAGAAAAGTTTCATTTACAATTTTTCACGTGATCCGTTGACCCGGTCAATAGTATTTATGATGGTCACAGCCTTCTAGACACAATTTTCAAAATTAACTTCAAATAAAAAAAAAAGTGAGAAAAACCAATCCTACGTAAAATGATCTGCGGAATACAAAAATGCAAAAAAATATCGAGTGTGCCATTTAAAATTCGAAAGTTACTGTCCGAATTTCAAATTACTATCTCAAGCCGTTTAAAAGTTATACGAGTAGAATGTTCACTTTCTTGTGTCACCCGGTATATGTTATGCTCTGATCTTACAAAATCAAATTTTATACAATTTCCACATCTTGCATTATACGATCCATGTATTCAAAATTTACCCTGAAGATGAACGGAGATTTTAATTTTTTCACCTCTTTAACGAAAAATATTTATAAGATATTAAAACTGACGTTTGGAATGAGGTAAGTGGAGTTGCACGCAGGAACTTTTCGTTTAGGTACCGTTTTCGATTCATTGTATTCAACAGTTTTTTTTGCGATGCGTTCCACCTTTTCCTTTCCTACGATGATGAAAAATAGTTATACACGATCATTTTCTCGCCATATTTGGCTCATTACTGGTGTCGTTGGCGAATGAAATTCGGATATTTCCGCTAACGTTGCTTAATTTAACCTCCATAGTGTTTCGTTAATATGAACCGTTTGAAATGGCATTACGACCTCCATTTGGGAAATGATTCGCTGCCGTTAGTTTCGTTTAAACGCTATTTACCAGCCCAGTAATTGCGTTCCTAGTTACATAATTTGACATTCGCATTTTACGGCATTAAGCATACCAAACTGTTGAATTATCGAAGAATAATTTCCTCAAAATTGTATGACTACCAGCAGTTTTAGTTGAAGTAAAATTGCACCATTGGAAGTTCTTTAAGAGAAGTACACCCAGTGCTGTAGCGTAATTGTTTAAGCACTACCGATGAGCTTTCACACTATTTTATCATTCAGGGATTGAGTATTTAGACGTAAAAACTCTTCAATTATTTGTGGTACTGTAACAAATTTTTGTAGAATGGTTAGAGTTCTCCAAGCCATATACCATTTTTACAACCTTTTATGGTTTTGACTTCGGAATGAGTTTAAGATCCGCCTGTTGTAAAGCAGAAGAGTTCATTGTTTTCACCACGTCAAGCCAAGCCAAGGTCGTATTTAAGGTGTTGCTTTGATTAAAATTATTAATTCATATTAGTGTGCTTTTTATAAATCTTCCTAAAGCAGACCCTAATTGATGTAGCTCGCTTTTAAGTTGAATGTGCCCATTAGACACACATTTAAAACACATTAGATAGCTTAAACTGATTTCCAATTTTAAGATTTAACATTATGACATTAAAGTATTTTTATAGTAAAGCAATACAAAATATTATATAGATAATTGATTTATAATGGATGATTTCTCAGTTTACTATTGGTTGATTTGTGGGGGTTGGTGAAGTCGGAGTATGCTGTCAGTTTTATGAAACGGTATTGTCTTAGCTGTCGAAGCTTTGGAGTTATTTCTATTCCGTCTTGTGTTTGTAATTAGTATTCATCATCGACTAAACAAGTCATTCAAAATTTTTTGCTTGAAAATGATATCTATTTTAAAAATTGCTATACAAAGAAGCGGTTATTGGAAGTTCTTAAGATGGGAACAATTGATAAAAAGTATAATGGCAATAATGACAAGTTGGCTATGGAGCGGGGAATCAAAGTTGTAACTGATATGGGGAAAGCTGAAACCCAGGTAAAGAAAAAATTTAGTTTTTGGGGCAATAGAATTAATTAGAAGTGAAGTAGAAAAAACATTTGCTTCTAGTTGGAAAAAATGTGTAGAACATGTCATCGAAGAAGAAAATGTTTACAGAAGTCGACTAGATTCGGAATAAATTATTAATGTTGAGGACGAGTCCAGTGATAATTTTGATATAGAATAACTTTTTTTATATAAAAATTCTTTTATAGCTAAATTTATTCCTTCATTTATATTTATAATAAACATTTTGAAGTAACAATGGATTTTTCACTATGTGCACTAATAATATTCGAGGAATCTCATCGATCAAACTCTACACAAATCACACAAATTTGAGCATTTGTATGCACGATGTACCGAAGTACGGTTCTGGAGTGTCGTGGAATTGCGAATCTATTTATTGAGGTTTACATAGAGAAACCCAAGTGAGGTAAGCCTACGGTTAGACCTTCATAAAAATTGACCAAAGTTAAACACCGGATTATGTAGTAAAAACGGTATATCGTTCGGAGAACTCTACTATTAAAATTTTGGTGTGAAATAATTACCATTAGCACCATATAACCTACTGAGGGAGACGTGATTCCTTAGAATCGTCTTCAAATGAATTCAAACCTTTTCATCTAAAAAGATCATTGTGAAGTTGTTAGTTTATCAACATATTGCAGGCTACACTTTTTCCATTATTTTTTGGGTACACTTTTGTACAAGAGATCTGATAAACTAGACGACATTAATTGGATATTTTAGAGTACGGAGTAGAAAAAGTAAATTAGCTTGGATTCATCAGCACTTTTCATGAATCTCAGAAATATTTAATAATTGGCAATCTTATTTTTGCATTGCATATCCAATTTGTAAGCGTTTAATGTATATACTGCAGACGTTTATTCTAACTAGCAGTGTCATGAAAGGCTGAACATTTTATAACACACCGTCAGACAAAAGGCCATTTTCGACGATACATGAAAAGCCAGCTAATAAAATTATTACGTTTTGATTAAATAATATTTCATAATGCGAATAACAGGCGGAAGAATAAATAGTAGGAAAATAATGAAAATTATTTGAATGATTATAACACATGAATCGACTGTTAAAGAGAATATCATTTTCGTTATAAACCCAGTCAATTTTGTCAGACATTTTAATATGGTGGTTGATCTTCTGATTCCAAAGAACAAGTTTCCGTTACTTACTTTTTACTCAAATTGTTGCTTACCGAGTAGTCTAGAACTCGATAGTCTAATGATTAATACGGTCGAACTTTAGATTTGCAACATAAAAGTGCTTTTGGCATCATTCCATGCACAAACTAATGAACTAATTTTTGGAAATTCCATCCATCATTAGATCGTTCGATGCCTAGTTGCAGGTTTACCTATTTTATCTACAACGTCTAAAAAGCGTGTCACGAGAAGTTCAGACATTTTATGAAATTTATGAAACGTTAACTATTCGAAAAAATCATGTTTAAATTTTCTAAAGTTTTTAGTTTTTGCGATTTTAAAGTTAAATGGCACATTAATGGTCTCAAAATGTGCGCAGAAATTCATTTAGATGGCCGTAGATGCGACGTTATAGAATGGATCACTCAAATAGAGCGTTGGACCAACTTAGTCGAACCACCCTATCATGATACACACGAATTACCAGAAACTTGACATGCATTGGAATTACACACTGTCCAATACGCGAATACATGCGTACCACAAATCCTACCCCGAAGGTATTAGTGTCGAGTAAAGGAAAAAATATATTCCACGTTACACTAACACAAGACATCGGCCGTATAGTTAGCTGAACATAAAGCTACACAGATAACATTGAGTATACAGCAGCACAGGGAAATACGTACTTTGATGTATTGCGTTTCCCGTTTGACCATTCGGTTGTGTTTCTTCCTCTTCAGGATACTGCCGGTGGTCGCTGTAAGGTTTGTTCTTTAAAACGGAAACAGATATGCGGTCGTAGCCCGCATGAGCTTCTTGGCCATGGATCGCGTCTACCAGCGGATTTTTAAGCGTTATGTCGTCGTAGTATGTTGAGGTATTGTCTGAAGCTGAAATAACTTTAAGTGAACCTCGCGATTTAAAATGGCAAGTACGGTATTTACAAAATATACACCATTTCCCAGTTTTTCGATTCTCTTATCGTTGTAAACTGTTACGAAGTTGAAAATTTACTAGTGAATGGTTGTATTATTTCCTCTAATATGCCTCTATTAATCTTGTTAAGTTGCACTCATGTGTACAGTTTCTACATAAACGACATAAAAAGATGTAAATATTTCTGAGCTTGCCTTTCTAGTACTATCAAAGCAGCAACATCCTCATTAGAACAGGACAAAATTGTATTGCCATTGCGTTGCCTACAGTACTGGGACTTGAAGATTGACTATGGTTATATTCAGATATTGATTTGGAAAAAAAGATTGCAATTTTCGTTTGCAACTAATTATTATTTTCGTAGACTTTGACTTAATTCTGGCTTGCTTAGTGATACGATGACGGACGTCCATCTGATTCTGGTAGGCGAAATTGTTAAATTTTGAAGGTTTTAAAAACTTCGATTAAGAGCATAGCGGTTTTGTTCTATTAGGTTACATTTTGGTTGAAAAAATAATGCTGCGAAAGAAACTTTTTGTGAATGTCTGACTAGTATCTAAGTTATTAAGAGATAATTGTAGCTTATCGGTGTCCAAGTGTTACGTCATTTTGGAAAAAATGAGAAATTTTTGTAGCAAAAATGAAGAAGAACTTACTTACTGTTAACTGAGAGAGAATATTATTCTAAGATTATAAGTAACAAAAATCCATAAATTTTTATTTGAGCCACCGAATGAACATATGATCGATTGAACAATAAATGCTGTTGGGTTTCGCTACAATTATCCGCTATGCATATCACAAGGTGATGCAGTTACTTAGAACACAATATCTTACAATTTTGTATTTTTAAAGCCATAATTTTATTATTATAATGAAGAATATGAACATAATTAGCTGGTGATGAGATCCAGAAGAAGTGCACCTAAAAAGTTCCACAGCCCGAAAATAGACGGTGTCTGTGGTGCCATTTTGAAAATAAGCATTACTGCTGGTTCAAAATGTTCAAGGTGCAATTTAAAATGAGAAAGTTGATGCCTCTTGGGGATTATACAGATCACCATTGCAAACCTATCAATATTAGATGGCATTATCGTTATTATTGTTATTTATGATCAATAAAAAGCGGTAATTCTTATCTCTTCTAGGTGACGCGTCAACCCGCCACAAATAATTTTGAATTTACTACAGCGGCATTTCAGCTCGTATTAGTTTGAAAACTTTCCGCGATCGGTCGGATAAACTCAATCATTGTTTAGTGTTCGCAAAATAACATTAAATTTTCAGCAGCTTCATTTCCGCCATGCAATGAGTCACATATCCGGTCCCTTACCTCATTTGCGAATTTGTATATTTCGATCTACAAAGTGTTACTTTCAATATACCGTGTCACATAGAAATTGCAACTGTAAATATACTTTATTAATTTTTTGGGTAGTAGTTGTGATTATTATGAATAAGAACCGATGATATTGCCAAGTTGTACAGGATGACCTGTCTAAGAGGGGCCTATACCTTATCTTAAAACCTACGGTGGTTAAAATAGTATATTATGCAACAAGTGCGTTAAACGGCATTCGGAGCGCAGCGGATCGAGCGTTTAATAGACGAGTGACTTAAACAGTTTACCGAACATGTTGCATACTTTACCTTTTCTACGACCGTTAGTTTTTGGGATACATTCTCGGAAAACACGAATACATTCACTGACATGACCATCAGAATTGACAAACGTCAAAATTGAAAGCGTGGGAAATATCTCCGAAACTATCCGATTGCTCCCAAACCAGTGCGGCAAAATCCATGGGAATCGAAACTGACGTGGTAAAGTGACGTTTCCCGCACGCTAGATCGAAGTGTAATTATGCATTTTACAGAAGGTAGTAGAAAAAAAAATTAAATACAAAAGTTGTTTCTGTTAAAACGACTTTTTTTATTTTCCTAATCGTCACTTTTTTATATACAGTGTGGTAAAACAAAGTTTAATTTTTTTGCATAGGACACCTTACATTTTTGCGAAATACGAAATACGAAAATAATGCTTTTCTTTAGGCAATGATCAAATTTAAAATATTTTCTTAAAATACGCCGTGTTCCCACGTTTCACAAAATGACACTTTTCTAAATTTTCTTAAATGAGGTATCTATATATAATATATAATATATTGTGCAATTGTACAACATAGTACGGGTCTTTGATTTACCGTTTTGGTTTAATTGGCTGATAAAATTAAAAACTAGGTATCAACTTGTTTACAACCGTTTTAGAGCATTGTCAAGAAGTCATATTAAAAACAGAATATTAAGCTTTGAACAATGTTGCCTAATTTCGCAAATTATTTATTTCTACGTTTAAATGTCTACTCGAAATGACTACAAACAATTAACACTAATTACTAATGCCTATTACTTTCAAGTAAAATTAATTAACTAAGTTTTTCAATATTTCCGCCATTTTGAAGAATACAAGTAGTATATGTTGACGGTTTATCTTTGTAAACCATATCTTTCAATGTGCCCCACAAACAAAAGTCCATCGACGTCAAATCTGGACTCCTCGCTGACCAGGAGATGTTTCCTTTTTGTCCAATCCACTCTCTGAAATTTTCGTTTAAAAAACGAATGATTGCAGCATTTCGATGGTAAGTGGCGCCATCTTGCTGCCAAATTAGATTTGCATGCTCTCTTTGGAGAATATTATTATGTATAAGTGGCCGAATTTCGTTCCTTAATAAGTTTAAATATCGTACGGATGTTAAATTTTGTTGGTAAAATATGGGTAATAAAATTCTAGATCTCCAGATTGCGCACCATACTTTCACGGATCTTCGCCCTGCTTGTTTACTTCAAGAACACTTTTTTTATTATCTGAACTTCAATAATGCGTATTTTTTCTATTAAATAACATTGCAGATGTTGTAAATATTGATTAATCGGTCCAAATTATAATTTGAAATACTTTATCTAAACAATGCCTATCCATCATTATATTGCAAAATTCGAATGTTAAGTTAAAATCTGCATCTTGGCATCTTGTAGTTTTTGTACCGGGGTGAATTTAAATGGCTTATAACTGTTAATTTTTAAACATGTTTGAAGTGTGGTTCGTCTTAGGTCTCTGAAGCGCCAAGGCGGGTGGAGGTCTCTGGACTATTTTCAAAATGCAGAAGAATATCTAGCAGCATATTTTCTATATATTTTTTAAAAACATTATTTGAAAATAATTGCCAATTAAGCCAAAACGGTAAGTCAGAGAGAGAAATAATTGAAACTGCTATTAAAGTATCATTTTGCGAAACGTGGCAACATTGCGTATTTTAAAAAGTTAATTGGCAACCCAACAATGACGGATTAAACATAACCCGAATTCTGAAGATAATCGCTAATAGGTTCAAAACGGTGCATCACAGGCGCATACCTATATATATCGTTGAATTTGTCTTTGAAAGGACTATCCAAAAAAGCAATAAATGTAGGGTATTCAATTGAAAAAATGTAACTTGGTTTTACCACCCTGTAAATAAAAAAGTGTATTTTGTATTTAATTTTTTTTTGTTACCCAAGTAGGTTTCGAGATAAGGTATAAACCCGTCTTAAATGTACACAGTATAAAAAGGCAACCGACTTAGCCTTCTACGTATTACATTTCATGTTCAATAAGCAATAAGTCTGGTGTCCGTACGGGCCACAAAAAACAGTTACTTTAGCCTGTCGGAGAAAGTTTCTTCTAAGTGCAGTAGTGGTATGTGGTCTTGCATTATTCTGCTGAAAAAATAGATCTTGCAGTTGTCGACAGGTTGTAACATGTTATTAATGTAGAACTAAGCGTTGGTCTTATACAACTATCGCGAGCACCTCCTCCTTCTTGACACCAGGTCCGATCGATCTCATGGCTGCTCTAAAGTCATATTCGATTGCACTAAATCTTAGGAACCGTTCTTTGCGATCACTGGTTTTTCTCAAAGCCCTCTGATTTGCATGGTAAGATGATGTACTCTGCTCAACATCCTTGTCCTAATTTCTCGAAAGCCTCTGGTAGGAATACAATTCTTAGTTTTAAATAAAATGATATTATTTGCTACACTTAAATCGAGCAATCAACCGATAAAACTTTATTAATTGTTCTGGGTGTAGCAATTTTTATAGCACACTGTATATAGATGCACGAGATTTTGAAAGACTTGCTGCAAAGGCCACTATTAAACTGTAAAAGCTCTACTCGCGAAGACACGCCAAAATCCTCTTTTACGAAAGTGACCAAGTTAAGCCGACACTTAGCAACACAACACATAAGAATTCGAGTGATGCCGTTTCCTAAATCCTGCTGCACGTATTATACTTTTTCTTTCGATCAAGACGTTATCGCATCCTTGCCGTTTCCATAACTACCCTCCTCGGCAAATTGCTTTCCCATTTTTTGCGACGCAGGCTGCCATAAGTCAAGGGACGTTGAACCGCGAAAATAAAACAAAAACAAAAACTGCCAACGTCCGAAACCGAAAATTGTGTCTGATATTCTTATTATTTTACAACTCATGATCCGAGCATATGACCCGATTATATAAATTGTTCTATTACAGTGCAAGACGTTTCCGGAATCCTGATGAGGTATTGATTTGATCATTGGAAAAGTAGCGCTCGCTCCGTAGACGAGACCAAGACAAGTTTGTGTGCTTTAACGCAATAAAACTAAAACGAACTTTACGTCCAATCCTTTGAAAATATTTTTTTCCGCTATTAACAAGGGGTTTCAGCATCGATTCATAATAACAGTACATTTAGTCGGTCATAATTAGTAGTAATCTTGTCCGCTTTTATTCAATTGATTTGAAAATAGAGAAAAAGCGTGAAAATATACACGGGTTGATTCACACATTATTTTTCTGCCGACTTCATATAACATTGATGGTGAAACTTCTACACGTTGCGTTTTTTAGATACCTTTGAAAAGGGCTATACTTTCATCGCGTACACCCCACGAGAAAATGTTAAAAACTAATGTCACTGCACGTAAAACATTAGAATAGTACTTTTTTTACTCAACTTAAAACAATATATAGTTTTATATTTTTTCGAGAGCTGTAGTTTTTTTCTCTTGAGGACAAAGCAGGTTTGACATATCATCTAATGCCCATCAATGTTATATGATACTACGCCTCATCTGTACTACTATTTATCAATTGCTCTCTTCTTTAATCATGATATTTAAATCAAAATATTTAAAATTTATATGTCAATCATAAATATATATACATAATTTGTGCCCTATATATTTTTTTAATTTATTTTAATCAGTTAATTTCAATGGCGAAGATATTTAAAATACTATGTTCATATGTCAATCGTAAATATATGTATATATAATTTGTGCCCTATACTTTTTATTTAATTTATTTTAATCAATTTAAAATTTAATTTGCACTTGTTAAAAGATTATTTAATAAAAATAATTTTCTCTACGTTAGGCAAATTTGGGCTACTCCTCGGTTTCGTAGGTTGCCCAAAGATTTCTTTTTTCAATATGTAAAGAAAATCATGAAATGATTTAAAACGCCGCTGATAGATGATATAAACATATACAGGGTTTCCCAGGGAGAACATCCATTAGACGTGTTATCAGAACCAAAATAAATATTGTCATGAAACTTGGTATATGGTGATAATTGGCCCTGACGTACAATTAAAAAATGTTTTCGCTTTTGCAATGTGGCAGGAAATCAGTGGCAACATTGAAATTTGAAATTTAACCTATTGTTTTTTATTACCTTTATGAATTCGACATAGAAATTTAACCAACTTCCAGTGATTGTTTCTGCACCTGTTTTGTTTAAAAAAAAATTATTTTGGATATAGTGTGATATTTTGACGTAAAAACGAATTATTCATTTAAAACTTTCACAGGTGGTAGTTACTGAATTATTTTAAATTATTTTTGAATATAATAAGATCAATTTTATTGTAACATTTCGGAAGTTAAAAATAACAGTTTCGAGAATTTAAAGAAAAAAGGTATGAAGAACTTAATCGGCTTGGCATTTTCCTTCGCATAGATTTATTGGCCACCTGCAAACTCTTAAACAAACAACATCAAAAATGGGGGAAACGTAAATGGGTTTTCATGTTCGTATCATCTTTGCAACTTCGGGGAACCCCAAGAAAACATACCCATCTATAAATAATATACTCGGCAACATTCAGCGAGAAAGCCACAGAGGTCAATCAATTTAGGGTCAGCTAATAGAATGAATTGTGGGACGACTTTAAGAAAAATACCTCGTATTATCATTTTTATTATTTATATTGGTAGGGACTATTGAAATTTCGTAAGCGATGAGTCAAAACTGTCAGTCAGTTATATATATATATATATATATATATATATATATATATATATATATATATATATATATATATATATATATATACATGTTTTGTTTTAGTCCTTCACGGATGGAACTATGTGTATTGGTGGTAATCCGGGTGTTCACCCGTTCGTTGTTTGACCCTGGAGTAGTGCGGACACGTACGAGTGACATGGACGCGCGGCCTCTGAAGATATATATATATATATATATATATATATATATATATATATATATATATATATATATATATATATATATATATATATATATATATATATATCCTAATATCTCGTACTCTGGAAATCAAAAAGTTAAAAAAATATTTTCTTTTGCAATGGTTTGTACAGATCTAGTGGGACGTATTTTTCTACCACAATTGTTTTCATGTAATTCACTAACCAAAACTAACGAAAATTAGTCGAAGCTGGCCGAATAGGAAACGCAGTATGCATGTATCCGCGTGCAGAAAATATTATTTGATAAACAGTAACGCCCGATGTCGAATTCCAATGTAGGGAGTTACAATAGTGACAATAATTCTTTAGGGTGTAAGGTGTTGTTGATGTTTTCGTAAACGATAAGTTTGTACGCAGTTGTCAGATGAATATCAGTTTAGAAATTTGGATTCAGTTTAGTCCCCTAAACCTATTTCAGTGATTGAAATAAATTATTTACGAAAGTAAAGTTATAAAGCTTGTCGAATACGGAAAACCAATAATTCTATGTAACGAAGAGATCGATACTGTCGCGCCACCTACTAGTTGTCACACTATTACATGCTTTAAAAAAAATATCAGTTGGGATAGAAAGCTAAAACTAGTTAAATAATTGTGGCGCTGGCAATATTAAGAGGTCACCGAATTAAACGTGGTTTAAATTGAAGCGATTATCTATAGGTAAATGGAGTATATTTTGTTTTTGCAATGTCAAGAAAGCACTCTCACCCGCGTGAATGACCACCGACGAGGCCGATGAAGGCATCCCCTCCGAATGCGTAAATGCCATACTACTCTGGTGATCGTGCCATACATTGCTTTCGTTTCAGTGCCTGTGCCAACTAGTATCTGTGCTGGTACATGCATATAGTTTACTGGAAGGGGAAAATGCTTTCATTGAAAGGAGCTTTGCCAAGTTTCATTGATTAGTTTGAGTTATGTAGCGGGCATTGAGCAGTATTCCGGTACCCAAATCGTATACATCGAGTGAAAAGATTTCTATTTTAATTAAATTTAATTTAAAAAAATTCCATAAAATTACGAAACCTAATACAATTAACAAACTTTCAGAGCACGCTCAATGTCCAGCAAAATATCTCTTTTTGCGAACGATTTCGCTGATTCATGTAATATAGAAAAAAAAATAGTAAAAATAATAATTCTATAGAAAATAATATATCTTTTGTTGTTCAAGTGAATATATTTATGTAGTTTAGTTATTATTTATTATATGTATAAAAGTAATTTTAGAAGAATAAGAAACAAAATTTTTAATTTCACTAATCAATTGCACAGTTCGCACATATTTCGAAATGAACTCCTACAGGATTTATTTTTGTGTAATAACAAAGTAGCTCAATTCGTTAATTGTATATTTATTAATAATTCCGATATCCCTTTGAAAATTTAAATTTATAATACAATTTTATTAACGTTAAGATATATTTACAATTATATCTGAATTTAAAAATCAGAAATAAAAAAAGCAACTGATGTAATGACGGATATAATGAGTTATTATTGTCACCATTGAGTTTATCCTTAAGGATATTTATGTTCAAATTAAGTCACTAATAAGGTCTTTGTAACTCTAAAAACACCCGCAGATTTTAATAAAAATATAAAAACACTAACTTTGACACCCCTGTATACTGTATAGTTAGTATGTAGAAAAAATGCAATTATTTTAGCTCAAAGAATGTACCAGTGAATTGCAGTACATCACTACTTTCTTCTTCATATAATCGCCACATTTGCAATTAATGGTAACAATACAGTATCACTGAAATTAGGAACACATAAATGTCGTCTTAATTCCTATAATAATGGAAAACATTTTCCACCAACAGTAAAGTGAATGTGCAACGTGAACGGAGCTTGTAGAAAACAGAAAACGTTGTTAGGCTAGCTAGAAAAAAAGCAATTCAATTATGTTATTGTCACTATTAAACAACCGAGATGCATTTATAAATAACATTTGGCTAAACTTTTGAAAATACGGTTGATTTTTAAGAACGCCTGAATCTGAAATTGATAGATATAAACTCCAATTTATATCTCAAATTTCTTAGCTACATTAACAAAACGTTTAAATCGGAATCAAAAAATATATTTTACAATACTTAATTTTAATAATACTATTTAGGGATTATTTTCTTAAATTATCGATGCCCTTATGAAAACTAAAACTTTAATGTAATTTGCGAATCTACAAAATCCAAACTAGTAATATACAGGTAATAGAGCATATCAAATTTGGCTCACGTAAAATTTTTAAACTCCCTATTAGTAGGATATTTGAAAAGTTTAACTGCAATATTCCGTGGTATAAAGGAAAGAAGTTTGCCGAAGTTCGACGAATCGAAGGTCGAATATCATTAAGTTCCCGACAGTTTAAAGTGATTTAGCGCTTCTGTTGAGTTCGAAATGGTCGATTTTCTTCTATGTGTAAAATTTCATGATTCACTTTCCAAGACTCCTTATTACAATCAATATAGTCGAGACATTTTTTTCCTAAGAAATGTTTCGATGAAACCAGCCTAACATTTTTTAGTCGAGTTACGAGTCCACTTACTATGAAAATTTTTAAGCAAAATACTACAAAAACGTTTTTTAGAAAGGTTATACGAAAATACCCACCGGAAATAAACGAATTTAATTCAGTCCAGAAACAAAATCTGTACTTTTTAAATCGCTTTAAAAACTTTTAATTGTGTCGTTTGCCTGTGACTTGGGGCAGTGATTAAAGGGACTATAGTATTACTTGAGAAATAATAATTGAATTGCAGTTCTTTCTCAAAGCGGTCATCTAACATCGCAGAGTATAAAAGTTGTACTTACCAACACACGGATTGTGGTTCACCATGCTAAATATCCTATCGCATCGTTTTTTCATGTGATTATTCGGACAAATACATCCGAACATGGGAGATTTGTGCAGGTTGGTCCAGGCTTCAAAACATTGTACCCTGAAAAATTACGTAAAAGCGAAATGTTATTTTTCAGATATGGAACTCGCAAATATTTATTTATCAAACGAACCCAAAACAAAATAAAGCAAATAACGTAGAGCTAGTGCGGAAACTACAGGGCCGACAGGGGTTGAATCGAATGTATCAAGCAAGATCAAGGAAAGGCGATTGGCGTCAGAAGTTCATCATTTATAATGTTTATTACTTGGCTTACTATTACAGGGCGTTCCTTAATAATATATTTCTCTGACTCTGGCATGAACTCTGACTCAAAAAGATGTGTTACAAAAAGACACGTTAACAAGAGAGTCTCAATGAAATATTTTTAAAGCTTACTTTAAGCAAATGCTCTCTTAAGCTGCTTTTAATGTATCTATGTATTGTACGACCAAAATGATAATGCATTTATTGCCTTGACGTTTTAAATATTTTACAGTACATTAACCGCAGACCTTTGCAGGACTGTGGTAGACTAACTAAACTAAATTAAAACAAAAAATGTTTATTCTGCTTTAAGTAAGTCTTGCCCGAGATGGACCGTAATGAATATTTGTAGAAACTTAATTTTTTTATTTCAAACGTTAATGGACCGTTTTAAATGTGGTTAAGCATTGATGATGCGGAGTATTTTCGAATAAGTAGAAGCGTTTTTTTTTTAACATCAGGTGATATGTTCGTTCTTAAGAGTTTAATCTAAATTCAAATATGTTCGTAAATATTACGGAGGTATTTCAATGTGACACTTCCAGTAAGTACATATTTATGTACTTGATTCTCGAGCTTTCAAGTTCAAAGGGTAGGGGTTAGTACCTGTACTATCTTACAGGTAAGTTTGCAAATATTAATATTTGTTTTGTGTGCCTGTCGATTAACAACCTTCTTCTTCTTGTAGCTTTGTATCTTCTACATAGTTCTTCAATTTGTAAACAACAACAGTCTTTTTGAAGACTATAGATGATATTCGCTGTAGATAAAGGTACGGCATAAGAATACAGATAAATATTTGTTAGATTCTTACAATTAAACAATTTTTGAAGGTTCCCGTTAACACTTTAAAGTCTGAAAACCGTGCAATGAAGCAGATGTTCCCTTGTTAGAAGAAGACATGGAAAACAGCTCAGAATTTGAAGACGAAGTGGAGATGGTGGTCGAATCTAATGACAAGAAGACGAACAACTTCAGCAAATAAAAAAACGGATCCATTTGTCTTCCGATGCTAAACAAATTGTTGAATGCTTACAATTTTATAAGAAATTGCAGCAATAAGAACAAGTGACATAGAACGTGTTAAATTGTTACTTTGTACTAATTTTTTTATATACACTTTTCAAGAATTGCTAGGCGAAAAAGATTGAAAACATACTTATATCCCGCTTGTTAGGGTAGGTAAATTCCTAGGACGGTCCTGGAATGGTTACGGTTAAGGGTCTGCTCGGCAGGATGTTCTAAAAGGGCCTGCAGTTTTGAAGTAAGAAACAATAGGCAAAGTTAATCACGGGGTCGGTTGTAAAAGCACTATAATTCTGGTCGAATTATAAGTATAATATAATAAGTACAACGTCATTCATATAGATATGGATGGTTAATCTGATATAGAAAATCAAGAAGCTTTATCGCCAGGGATTAATAATGACTAAGTTATTGGAATTTGGACAGTACTGTGCAGTATAGGGTAGTATCTCCTTTTTTCATTTTTTCATTAATCGCTAGAGCTATAGACTTAATTTATCTTAATTTTGTAAAACAGACAAATCTTTATTTTCTTTTTTTTGAGTGATCAAATCCCTATATGGGTTATTTTATAATATTTTATATCCCGTGTATAATGCAAACTATGATTTTTTAAAGTAATTAACCAACACAATTTAGAAATTAAAGGTACGTAGTGAGCTGTCATCTCGAGTATCGAATTGAAAAGACAAACTTTCGTGTCTTGAATCTTGCATTTAATAAACGTTTGCATTTTTGTGTAGTGCGAAAATGTGCTACAATTTATTATAATAAACACAGCAGCAGCTTGTTCCTTATTTATCGAATTTCTTTGGTTGTTCGCTCAGCATAGTCTACACAGTACCAGAACAAATCAGGAATATAGGAACATAGTATTTCACTTTGCTCAAGATGCTCTCTAATGATACAAAAGGTAGATCTTACTTCAGGTAACACGTTTATTCGAGCTATTGAAATAAGTCAAGCGAAAATCGATAGTATGTTTTTTTGCCTGATAAAGTTCATGGGTTTCTGGCTTTAATTAGAAACATCGGAGCAAATTTAGCATCGCTGCGAAATTATTTTCTAACAAGTAAGGAAAATTAATTACATGTCTGAATTAAATCCTACCCGTGACTAAACTTCAATTAATATCTAGTCGAGACTCTTAAAAGCAATTTATGTTTGACTGACGCACCTTAAAGAATTTGACACTTTGTTTGCTATTCATTAAACCAACATCTTTCTGCGTCGACGCGACGCCGACGTCGAAGAAGTATATGACCGATATTTTGTCACACAAAAATAATATATTGATCGTCATATCGTAAGGACTTTGACGGTCGCTTCGGTTTGATCACAATCGTTATTCAAAAACAAAAAAACAATAACAAGGCCAGCGTGAAGGAAGGAATGTAGGTAGCACGGTGAATTTATTAAAACATTAATGAGCTATTTTTTGATTGCTTTTGTTTATTATCACATCAAAATGAAAGTAAGCCTCATGCTTTCAGAAAACGTTAGCATCAAGTTTAATATTTCAAATTACGCAGGGTTTTTCGGGCACGTAACGTTATTGCCAAAATAAAAGGTTTTCAAGAAGTTTTAATTTTGGTGCGGTTACTTTTTAAAATTTTATTCATCATTATTATATAATACTATAATTTCGTAAATATGCAGGTTGTCCCAAATATGCTGTTGATGTTGTTGATGAATTGCACTTGGGAATCATCTTGTTGCCTTCTTCAGAGCTTAACTGAAATTGTGTACTGAAACTCTGTACCTGTTTAAATATCCTTTAAGGTACGCGGAGCAAAAGGAGGGGCATGGACATGTTCTCGGATGACTGATTCCTAGATTGGGGACACCTGAGTCGGGGGTAAGATTGTTTGTTTATTTAATTCTTCGTTTCTTAGAAGAATTGATTATATGGAAAAATTTATAGTTTTTCGTAAATTTCTGGTATTTGGTAATTTTGTCCTGAACGGAATGAAGATGTTGAGAGATTTTTGGACAAGCGGAAAATCTTGTTTTGAAGTTACATTTTTTAAGAACTTTTGATATGTAGTCAGTGATGTTTTGAATATAAGGAAGGACAATAGTGGCAAGTGCGGCATTGTTTTCCGACTCATTGCTATTGAAAGGTTGTGGTGAAGTGTATTTTGTGATGGGGCTGGGATAATTTTACAGCTCTGTAAACAAGAGAGTTGATAACCGATGATTTTTGGGCCGGATGGTGATGTGACAATGCATTAAGTTATTTATCAGTGTACGTAGGTTTTCGGTAGACAGAGTAACCCAATGTTAGGTCTGATTTTCTATTGATAAGAATATCTGAGAATGGGAGAGTATTATTAGTTTCTAATTCAGAGGTATGTTGGGGTGTTGAGAAGTTTAATAACAAACGTATCATCAACGAAGCGTTCCATAATTTTGGTTTGGATAGAACCAATAGAGGCCTTCCTCTCAAAGGGTTTTATAAATATATTCGCGAAGACTGGTGATAATGGAGAACATATAGCTGTTTGTTGTTTGTTCAAAAATAAGAAAATTATGTTCTAGACAAGCATTTTTCAATTAAGATGAGAATGTTTGGTTTCAAATTTTCGGATTTTCCTCAACAACCTAGGCAGAAGACATCAAGATTTGTAAATAGTATTACGGGGGCCTGTGGCCTTTGAAGAATTAGAGTTGTATTTTGTTAAATAAAACACTTTGTCTACAATTTTTGGATTTCGAAATAAGTGTGAGTCTTAAAGTTTATGATATCTAAACCTTAAGGTTTTTTAAAAATTTGGTTTTGTCAAAATGCAGCGTAATTTTAAATTTCCCGAATCGGAAGACATAAATCATATTTCAAATACCAACTATATGGTGTCCAAAAATTAATTTTAATCTAATAAGAATTTTAAGTAGCTATAACTAGAATCATTTAAATACAGGTCCATATTTTTTAGCTTATTAGGGAATGTTCTTTTGAATTACCGATCGAATGGTATTCAGCGATATAGAATTCGTTTTATCGCATCCAGTTGTCTATGAAATTTAGAAATTTCAGAAGCGCAAAAGGTCCATAACTTGTGGTATATAAAAATTGCAAGAAACCAGAAACTATCTAAACAATGGTTCGTGCTAAAACCGCATAAAGTCTCGTTAAAAGCCACCCCGAATAATTTGCCGTCCGGCTTACTTACCTGTCGTCCATGCGACATTTGTTCTCTCTGACTTTGCAGTGCATTTTAAAGTCCTCGTATAACTTAATGCATTTCGGTTCTTGCTGACATACGAAATGGGCATGGGTGCAAGTTGGCAGCGCGTCAATTGGATAAGGGTCTTTCTCTGTAACAAGAACTTTAATCTGCATACTATAATTTACATAAAATGTAACGGTTATTTGAATGCAACACAAACTTTCATAATTTTTTTCTGTATCAACAAGGCAACAGAAGCAGCAACTTACTCAACTTTCAATTCAAATCAAATAATTCAAGATTTTTTAATAAAATTCTCAAAGAAACTGATTATTTTGTATTGATCGACAATATTCAAAAACATAAACTTTGACAAAGTCTTAATTTAAAATGTGGAGGGGATAACAGTACTTAACTGCCTAAATTCGTTGTGCACATGCACACGATATATAATAACTCTTAAGATAATTTTCATTTTTTTTTGTACTTACTTATTTATATTAAAAGCCAAGATTTTGGTAACATATCAGATTTGCAGCCGTTTATTTATCTTGTTTCCTGTGATGGACACCATCAAAAAGGAATAAATTCTTAAAATCCGATTTCACAGGATTTATATTTATTGCCTTGGACACGCTAACACTTAATGCGTTTATCGGAAACAGGAACTAGAGCTTTTGGGAAAATTATATACATTTTGCTTAAAGTCGTTGTGTTGGATTTACACTATCAAACAAACCTTTTGGAGAACCGTTATTCTGCAAGCAAAATGTTTTCGTATCGAAATAAATAAACTTGTTTACCCGAAGCGAGCACTTTTCTAAATTCCTTTTTGAATTCAAATATGAGAGCCGCAAGAATTAAAGAATATCGCACCAATCGTTCTTGCTCGGCGGCAGGTAAACAATAACAAGTTTTTCATTTATTCCCCTGTTTGCATTTATATTATTTTCTTTTGATATTTACTTTCTCGTAGCGGCGAAAGTTGTGTATTCACAATTCTTATCATATTTAGCAAAATTATCCGAGATCAAAATGTCTGGTTCCGCTTTTTGAGATCGAGCTCGGTAGATGTTAGATGTTATCTGCTACTGGAACAGGGAGGATCGTTGAAATAATGTTTTCATAAAGCTTTTCCAAACATCGGGCACACATCAAATAGAGAGTCAATGGTAAACGTATACTTGGTTGCCGATTTACAAGTGCAGATTTTTGTTAAAGCTTCTGCAGTATTGAAATCATATCCCGTAAATATGAAATATAAGATGCATGCTCTACTACTTTTTTTGTTGTTTGTTGATATAAAATCATTATAATCTCTTATAATAATAAAATTATCCAATTTTATGTTAGAAAATTGAATTTGATCATTAAGTTCTTTGAGCACGAAATTTATTAGCAAAAGTATGCCCAACTTGCAAAAATTATAAAAAAGCAGGAAAATATGCTCTTGCTTCTAAATGCATAAAGTGATTGAGTTTTTTAATGATTATCTATTTATTGCAGCTACGATACATTATTTCTTCCGAAGTAATGTATCATTCGCATCGAAAGAACATAACTCCTTTTTAAATTACAAAAATAAAGATTTGGACATTTCGAGGCCAAAAAATATACTTCATGTAGTTTTCTATAGTTAGTAGTTTCTATAGTTGTTAGTTTTTCATCTGCTGTAAAAAATTTTCAAAATTGAGGTAAGCGGTTATTAAGGCGAATTTTTGCTATTTATGCTAAATATATAAACCAACAATTATTATACATATCAGAAATAGTGTACTTCGGGAACGCAGCTTCCTGCAATAACTGAACTTATTGTGAATTTCAAAAAAGGTACAGATTTTCCATATGTAAAAAAAATAAATCTAAAAAACAATTATTTTGTATGGTTTTTGTATATCGACATACATGAAAATGGAAATTACCGCCTAATTTACTAAAGTTAAGACAACTTTAAGTTCTACAAAAATCTACAAAAAAGCTAGAAATAAACTTTGGTGTTTCTGGACACTCAGTATACAAAATACAATTGGAATGGAACTCACGTATAGCGACTATCTGAGGAAAATGGAAAATTTCATTACTATTACAATAGCAATTAAATTTTTTGTCTCCATATATGTCTTCTTTTCCTTAGTAGCGCCCCTCACCTTTTTCCTTGACGAACATGCACGGATGATCGAAAAGGAAATCTCTGAACGAGTTGCACTCGGGGTCCATATGTGGCTCACGACAGAGACATGTGGGTTTGAAAAACGGAAACGCCTGTAGTGTGCGTAATGCTGCCTGGCATTTTGTAACCGTCACAGTCGAACAGGCAACTGAAACAGAAATAACTACAATTATCTAGAGAAATATTGTAGTTAATAAAGTTCATGGTCGCACTTAACCACTCATCACCCTTGAAGTATTTTGAAATAAACGAGACTCTTCAGACTACTATCTGGACGTGGTAAAAAAGCCTATAGCTCGTATTTGGTTGGTTAGTTTTATCTCCCGGGGTTGAATTAGGCACCTGTAGCAATATTGAGATTTCAAATATGAAATGTTACTTTTATACTAACGTATACTTTTAACGATTTTAAGGTTTAAGCGAAAGCGCTGTCGTTTTATTAATATTAATTTCGTTCGCCGATTTAAATTAAGATCTTAAAACTCAAGCAGCGACGGGACTTGCTAGAAGAACTTTAAAGAATTAATTTTACGACTTTAAACAAGGAAATATTTCCGTATCTCACTTTTCGAGCAAATATATTTTAAACTGTAAAGCTTTGGAAATAATTAATAATTAATTAATAATTAATGCTTATTTAATTAATAAATAATTAAATAAATAAGCAACAAATATCATGTCAGACAAAACATCTATTGTCTATCTCCGATGTGTCGTTAGTTTCAGAAAATTTTCGTTCATTTCTAATATGCAGTAAAATTTCGAAGAATTAGTGCTTAGGGCTGCAACCATATCGATATTGCCATTAACCAATAGACATAGACCGCTACGTCTGGGATGATGTTAAGAACAAGGTGACTGAAATCTGGAGTGCAATAGTACGTTCCCTCTAGTTTTTTTAGACAGAAACATAAAAATTGAAAAAGGTTACAGAATGTCGAAGCCTAAGCGGAGGCGCAAACTTAGTTGAAAATGTCAACGATTGTTATTCATATTTACCACAACTACAACCTACCATATTTTTACATTTACTGGGTGCTGCAATTTCTATGGCACACAAGTTGTTATGTTTTTTTTGTGCACATATTTTTACTGAAGCTGAAGATGTGAAGCGTTATGCATCAATTATAGGTCCATGAACTTGCGAAAACTCATAAAGTAGAATTGCTTGTTAAAAAAGATCAAGCAGAACTGCTACCCCAGGCCTACAGATACGGCAAAAAATTCGCAATTTAACAAAATATATCAACAAAACATTGCTGGTATTGTCAGTATTTTAAATGTTATTTTTTGTTATAAGAGCAGTTAAGAAATATTGCCTATTGCATTATCAACTTCTATCCACAAGAAAACAATAATGAAAGGAGCCACTTTCAAATTAAACATTGATATCGACGAAATAAATTCCGTTCTAAAGTATTTATCGGAAAATTCGACCAAATTTATCAAGGTTGTATTTGGCGATTTCAGCGTCGTTCTTGTATCAAAACGTCTCTATAAATCAAGTTAAATCCTCAGTTTTTGCGAGCGCTATCGGTTTCGCTATCTGGATGCTGCGTACGTACGTTAAGGGATTATCTTCGTCCTTTTTCTTTAACAGAATTTCCCGTAATTGAGGATTTTAATTTAAAGTTTTTTCCATGTCTAAAAACGCAATTTTGGAAGCGAAAATCCATTTATTTAATCCGATTCGTGAATTGTTGTCTAACAACAAAATTTGTAGTAGTTGTATGCTGCAGTTATTTTCTTTTTTGCCTATTTATATCTACTTAGGTATTTATATGTTAGGTTCCAGTCTACCGATGGTTCCACGTCCAACATATGCACATTCTATTTCTATTTTGGCTATGTCGATTTTTGGATTTCATATTTTATATTCGAAAATCCGCATTCCAGCTAAGTCAAGATTCTAAAGAGTTTATGACCTTCAGTAGAGAAGTAGCTTGGTAGCAAAAATATTTTTACATTTTTGATTTGACCAAATTAGTGCTTATATTTTTAATGATTCTGTGACAGTTAGGCGCCTGAAGTTTTACATTTCATTTATATCACATCCACCAACACATTTATTTCATTTTATTTTTAATTAATTACTCATATAGGGGGTGTAATTTAAACTATGTAAGTTGCTGCCACATTCGACACATTTACAACAAAATCTGATATTTTGATAAATTTTTATGAAGGTCTAATCGCAGCCCTACCTCGCTCGGGTTTCTTTTTGTAACCCTCAATGATTAGATTCCACAATGACGTTGCAGAACCGTACTTCAGTACTTCGTGCTGAAAGCTGACGACAATACTCTTTGGTGGAATATCGGGAAGCTTTTTTTGAGACAACCATTTTTCAAAGATATCTGCTGTTAGCCTTTCTTTCTTTGAAGTCTTTTGCAGAAACCAATAAAGCGTTATCTGCCCAACGAGTTTCAGAGCCCGCATATAGTATGATAATTCGTTTCCCCAGCGAAACTCACACGTCCAACGACCATTTCCTGCTGTTACCATCAGTCCATCTTTTCTTGACGGTATCGTGGCTAAAAAATCATCTAAATATATGATGGGGACGTTTTTAACACTAATTTCTTGGATTTCTCTCAAACATCTTGTCCTCCACTCCGAAATTTTCTTGATTCCATCAAAACTTGTCTCTTGTTTATGATTTTGTAATAAAAACCAGTTCTTGGTACGAAGTCAATGTTCAAAATACGACGCAACTCTTCATGTAAAGTTTTAATTGTTAAAAACTATTCTTCTGATACACATCAACCGAGTTTTTGGGATCCCATGATCTTTCCGCGGTTTTCTTTTTTGGACACCATTCACAACTATGTCACGGTGCTTTAGTCATCTCGGACGTTGATTTTCAAAATTTCACCAACCCCCACAAATCAACCAATAGCAAACTGGGAAAACATCCACTATAAATCCATTATCTACATAAGATTTTGTATTGCTTTCCTATGAATATATTTTAGAGTCATTATGTTAAACACTTAAATTTGAAATCAGTTTATGCTTTCTAATGTGTTCTAATATAATAAATTTAGGGGATCAACCTATTTAATTCAACTTGAAATCGAAATACCTCAAGTAGGGACTGTTTTAGGATGAGCTATTATCTTGATTCGGGTTTAGAAGCCGTCGTCGGTTGGAATTACTTCCTAACGTTTCGCTAGCACGAGTGGCGAGCTTCTTCAGAGGTCCTTCCATCTCCGATGTTGACGATTTCTCCTGCGCAGGTTGTATTTATGCCGATTGGTGATGGGCGGGATTTGTTCCGCTTCGGTTGGTCTCGGGATATCGATCGGTCCTGCTCGGGCGTTCCTAAGGATCGGGTTCCAGATTTGGTTGAGTCTAAGGGTGTCCTCCTTTCTGTTGAAATTGTGTGGGTGTTTTTGTATCTCAATGGCTTCCCTGACTAGTCTGTTGTGATAACCGTTGACCGATGCTAGTAACTTACAGCTCTCAAAGTGTATCCTGCTGCCCGCTGCCCAGTGCGTGTTCAGCTACTGCAGACTTCTCTGTCTGTCCTAAGCTCGCCACTCGTGCTAGCGAAACGTTAGGAAGTAATTCCAAGCGACGACGGCCTTTAAACCTGAATCAAGATAATAGCTTATCAATGGGCCGCGAAAGCCTTAACCAATTTGTTTTAGGATAATCTGTAAAAATCACACTAATATGAATGAATATAACAGTTTAACCAAAGAAAATTTCCCTACTCGCACGCCACAGTTCTTGTAGGCTAATATCTTTAATACGTACTACATGCCTTCTGCTTTACAACAGGCGGGACTTAAACTGATTCGTAAGTGAAAACCATAAAAGCTTGTAAAAACGGTATATCGCACGGTGAACTCTAACAAAGTACATTAGTTAAATTGTATACATCATACCTGATTAAACTCAAAATTATCCAGTTATCTCTAGGATTAACCGACATGGTTTGGCTACCAGTAACACATTGAAATTTACAACATAAAGGTCATCCTAGGCATTGGTAGCCAACCTGTCAGGACAGATTCTGTAAATTGTTCCTCCAGTGTTGATTAAATATTTAATTCAATAGTATTAAGTATCAAATCGAAATAATTGTTTCAGAAATATTATGTCGCAGGAGCAATTCCGAATAATTTATGAGAATCAATATAGAGAGAGAAGACAAAGCAAATATAGGCGTTTGAATATATCGACGGATAAAATTTTGGGCTTGCTTCATTTATCTTATATTAAAACCCATAGGCATGCGCGGATTCTCCTGAAATGTTTTGTCTTGATTTCTATACGTGCCTAATTATACTAAAATTGTGGGTTTGCACACGATTGGTTCACAGATACGGTTATAACGCTTGTTAGGTGCCACGCGTCATTAATCATTCAATAGAATTAACGGACTGAAAATTTTGTTTGTATCGCTGGCGGTTTATTGTATATCCAAACGTGTGTATATAAGCGTAAGAAGACTAGTATTTTTACACATTTATGAATTGTCACCGTCGTTTCAATGTATAGTGCAAGTCTCTAAATTAGAATATTCATTCAAGAAACTTTCGTGTAAGAACATCGTGTCCCAAATTGTAGATATTCCCAAAACTAAGTTTTTGTTTCTTCTCACTTAAAACATATTTAACAAGCATCTAATCTAACCTGAACCCAGCTCTATTAGATTCATCAATGTTTTCGCAAGTCTTCCACCCGGATTATCTATAGCATAAAATGTTTGCGCTCTTAGATTTTTTTCTTTTTCTAACTGCCTGTGTAGAGAAATGATGATTTACTGTACTTACTATATTTTAAACCTTAAAACTTTCTTGATATCTGATAGCTCACAAACCCGTGACCAAAGTACCAGAAACGAGAGTGTGTTTAACTTAGATTTTAGAGTAGGGAGTAGAAAGAACATATTCAATAAATGAACTTTTTCTTCACTTATATCTGTTTTTATAATGCCGATAACAAAATCGCGTTTCCGATCGCAAAGTGAAGGTATTATTTTCCGTATATAATAATAAGTTCTTCAACCGATTCGACAGGCTACAGAGACTATTGTGCGGCTCTTTTGTCGTGTATTCTTGTAATTTGTCGGAATGGAGGAAAATCGATTTCCTCAAATAAAGAATATTATTGGGTTATAACATGGCCGAGGAGAACTATTACGAGTTACCTTTTTTAAAGAATTTAAGAGACCATCGCAAATGATTTGGCTCGATTCCAACTCTGACCGTAGTATATTGGACAAAAAACTAAAATTATGATCTGATGCAATAAATGTTTTAGTTGATAAAACAAAATATTTTGCACGAACGTATCTTCACTTCACTAACTCCAAACGGGATCCTTTAGCGGAAACAATATAACAACAAACTAAGTTCGGCGTTCAAGATTATCATAAACTCGACGAAAACTGAACTTTGCTTTATTCAATTGAAAAAGTAGATAAGTATGCAAAGTAATGTAGAGTACAATGCTTGCGAGACCAAACAGAGGGACGATACCGTTAGTTTGCGAACTACTTTAAAATTTATTTGAGCGACTAGCCCGGGTCGGGAATAAACCTGTTATTTAGACGACCGGAGTTCGACTTCTATAATTTAGACGAATCCCTCCGAAAACAAACGTGATGTATTTAGCTGAAAATAAGAGAGGCATTTGTTCGCTATTTGATAAAGTGGCGGATGCTAAAGGATGAGCCAAAAAAATGTCCATTGTTGGGTAGCTATTCGTAGGATTTTTTATAATACTGACGATCTATTCCTTCTTTCTTTACAGGGCAGCTTAAAAGCAAAATTTGTTATACACGATAATCATACGCCACAGGGCATGCTACCTGAAATTGAGCACTAAAAATTTTCAAAGTTTAGTCTAAAATATTTTTGTTCTGACATATATGTATGACATTTTAAATTTCTTGGAAAGTCCTAGACATATTTCGTATACAGTGTGTTTAAATTTACCTTAAATTTTGACAGCGTTGCAGAATACCAAGAAAATATCAATTGGTAGGTAAATGTATTATAAACGGCCTCTGATGATGATGATTAAAAGGAGCACCAAAAATTTTAAAATTTTGGTCTAAAATATTTTTATTCTGGTTTTAAATACAGTGTGTTTAAGTTTGCCTTGAAAACCGTTTGTAAATGTGGACCGCGTTGCACAATTTAAACGGAATTTTTGTATTCAGTGTGCATGAAAGTTAATAATTTTATAATAAATTTTGATAAAATTCTTTCAAAATTAAAAAATTTTTAAATTTAATTTTTACTAAATAAGAAAAGGAAGAATTATAGAAACGCGAAAGACAGCAAAAAATTTACTACCATTAGATTTTTGGGTACATTTTTGCAGGCAGCACAAAAATAAATTCACTGGGTGACGCGTGACGTACACATCAGAAGTGGCTAAAGCAACGGAGGTGGGACTCTGTAATTCGTTTTATGTGAAGAAGAAGAGATTATTTCGGTAATGGAGCATTTTCAAACTCTGTAAGTGCTTTCGGGTACGTACGGTGGAGCCGAACGTATTTCCGAACTTCAAGGCAAAAGATCGCTAAGAGGTTCTCTCTAAAAACGCGTCTGTTGCACGTGTTTATATATTCAGTTTGTTTTGAGCGTCGATTATTTTACTAGTTTATTCGAATGTGTCAAAATTAAGAAAGACACAATGATTTGTTTTCACAATTATTGAAGAGGTTGGAGTCAAAATACTTTTTTAAATTGAAAAGTGTCTGCATATTCTATTATGTTTTTTATTATTGTTTTTTATAAATAGTTTCCTTGTTATATAATTTTTTTAATTATTTTATTGTCTGAAATATCTATTAACAATTACTGAACGTAAAATCCCAAATGCATAAATAATCCTGCCAACTTTCTAAGGAGTATAACAAAGTTTGCGCTCCCCATTATGCATCTAAGTGGAGTTTTAAAAACACATGCATCTTTCCACAGTACTTCGGGTTTGTCACAAGTCATGACCCAATATATTCCTTTAAGCTCGAATAAAGGAGTCGAATATAATTAAAATGTACCTCGAAATACACAGGTTGGCATAAAAATAAAGTAAGTGCTGAAGGGTGGAACTTTTTTTTTATATTCATTCAAAAACAATTATTCATAGATCACATAGTATACATAGTGAAGAGCAGAAAATAAAAATATGTAGGGCAATCAGTTCTCGTTAGTTCTGGATTTCTTGAATTCCTATGACTATTTTCGATGTGTGAGAGCAATTCGTTAAATAAATTGAGAACTATCCGAAAAAATTCTCCTCCTTTTGCAGTAAATGTGCAACAGGACGCATCTGTTACACAAATTTTAAAAATTTTTATGTCCTAAGAGGTTTCAAGATAAAATACGGACATAACAAATTTTGTTCTATATTTTCTTATAATATTAATTAAATTAAATTAAATTAAATGTGCAAAAGCGAACTAATGAAAAACGATTTTTGGTTAGGTTGGGATTTTCTTTATCATTGTTTCTATGTTTTTAAGACGTGGAGTACAATTATCGTGTCTGTATCTCTTTCGCTTAAGAATATGATACAAGTTAAGTTTCAGTCCAGATGTCTTAAAATGGGTATTTTAGAACAGGAATTACAAAAAAATATTTGCGAAACAGAACGGAACATATAATACGCAACCCATCATCTAGTTAATCAAATGGCGTAAAACATTTAAGACGGTAGAGGTTAAACAATTCTGTAACATGGTGGCGAATGTAGACAATTAGTACGTAGCATAATTTATTAGCCGATGTAGAGAACTAAAGAGGTAGAAAGTTAAACACACATTATCTTATATGGCTCGACACATCTGAATTATTCCGTTAAAACGTCAAATTAGGAATTGACAATAGTTTAAAAATGATTATTCAATTCCTAATTTGAAAAACCAGTTACTATAAAAGCTTGATTTGGATATGGAAAGTTGCCGACTATTATTTACTGGATTTTTATATATACGGTCTAAGAGAAATACTGCGAGAAAATATTCGAAGACAAATTTTTGAACAAATCCTTCACTAGTAAACTTATACGGTTTTTACTCGGTACAGACACATAGATTAGGAAATTTGTAACGGAATTCATAACAATGGAAGAATGGATTAAGACAACGCGGTTGAGCAGTGAACTTTGAAGTGAATGTTTTAGATAAGAATCCAGAGACCCAGAATACATAATATATGAAAATTGCTATAAATATATAACCATAATTCAATAAAACAATTGGGCAATATCCTCTGCATTGCTCGTTATTCATAAGACCGACAGCTGCTTATGTGTAAAATGTAATTTATTTAACGACCAAAAAAATTTTGCTTAAACATTTTCACTCACTTCAGTCATATTGTGACTCAAAAAAACTTTTTTTCGTGTACATTCCATTATTGCTTTCTTTTCTAATTTAGTAAAGAAAAGAAGTTAGTTTACTTATAATGAACGTTTGCTATTTGACAAATTATGGTCGTTTAGTACTCGGATAGTAAACGGTTTAACGGTTTAAGGAGCAGTTTTCTCAGACCATCAATTTACGAACGGTTAGAATAGAATTGTTGAATTGGTATCTTGATGTGATATTTAGTAGAGTTTATGTTTTTGTTTCAATAAAATTGAGTACTCTATCAAATGGGTGTTTTTTTTTCGATGTATAGAACTTTAAGTTTTCAAGCTGTCAAGTGATTTATTCTCAGTTTGGTTTGGCAATTCATCATGAATAGACTCACGCCTGAACAACGCTTGCAAATAGTGCAATTTTATTTCGAAAATAATGGGTTTGTGCGGAATACGTATCGCGCACAACGTCCATTTTATCGTCGACAAAATCGTCCATCTGCGCAGTTAATTCGATTAACCATGGAACGTTTTCGCACCACGTTTACTTTTATTGATAACTCGCATCCCCAGAGACGCCGTACGGTGCGTACAGAAGAAGCTATTGCTGCTGTAGAGCGTAGTATTGAGGAAGACCCGAATGAATCCATCCGCCATCGAGAACAGGAATTGGATCTGTGTCCATCCACTTTATGGAAGATTTTGCGGAAGGATCTTGGTTTACGTGCTTACAAAATCCAACTCGTGCAAGAATTGAAGCCAAACGATCATCAAGAAAGGCGTAGATTCGTCGAATGGGCCCAAAACGAGATTGCCGTTGTTCCCGATTTTCATAAGCGAATTTTGTTTAGCGCTGAAGCGCACTTCTGGTTGAATGGCTACGTCAACAAACATAACTGCCACATTTGGAGCGAAGCTAATCCCCAAGTGTATGTCGAAACACCGTTACGTCCAGAAAAACTGACTGTTTGGTGCGCTTTATGGGCTGGTGGAATCATTGGTCCGTACTTCTTCAAAAACGATGATGGCCAGAACGTTACAGTCAATGGTGATCGGTATATAGCTATGATTACTAACTATTTCATTCCTGAATTGAATAACCATGATGTCCAGGAGATGTGGTTTCAACAAGACGGCGCAACATGTCACACAGCTCGTGCTACAATCGATTTATTGAAAGACACGTTTAGTGACCGCCTAATTTGACGTTTTGGACCTGTGAATTGGCCTCCAAGATCTTGCGATTTAACACCGCTACACTACTTTCTGTGGGGCTATGTAAAGTCATTGGTCTATGCGGATAAGCCACAAACGCTTGACCATTTGGAAGACAACATTCGCCGTGTTATTGCCGATACACGCCCACAAATGTTGGAAAAAGTCATCGAAAATTGGACGTCCAGATTGGACTACATCCGCGCCAGCCGTGGCGGTCATATGCCAGAAATCATATTTAAAATGTAATGCCACAAGATTATCTTTCGGATAAATAAAATTCATGTCAATCGAATAATCCCTCGTTGTTTTATTGCAAGTTAAAGTTCTATACATCGAAAAAAAACACCCCTTATTTGTAAATAAATGTCATGACGCATTTAAGTCAAACTTTTGTGCGTCGAGGCATAGCTATTTATGGTAAAGTATTCGTATTAGGCTGAGACGTTCTAACCTTCCCAACCCGCTTGTGAACTGTGGGTCACTCGGTGAAATTTAAATCGATCGCTGGAACGTTTCAGGTGAGTTATAGCTATATACACACGACGCATAAGAATTATTGATTATCTTAGGGCTTAAACCCATAGCTGGTCATAAATGTTTCTTTCACCTATTAAAATTTTATATTTCTAGCATTCTTCAAGACGGATTCTTGGATGGAAATATTATCGCATGCGATTTGAATAGGTTTATATTATTCTACTCGGCTCTAATCTACTCGATAGTTTTTTGTCTTTCCACAAATTTAATAACTCAATGGACAATTATTTCACGTGAAGCTCCAAGCCACTGTGATTTCGCAAAACGGAGAAATGCATCGGTATTATTCAAGTTGGCAACCTTTATAGAATTGACTTTTCCGTAAATATATTTCGTTACATTACTTAGCCGACTTGAGCTTTAAAGTGCTAAAATAGAAACTTTATAAGGAATAAAAAACGTTAAGCAAGTAATGAAATATGCTTTAAGTAACTTCGAATTTTACGAATTGAGTTATGAACGATTTGAGAAATTTAGAGCAAATTACTACAAAGAATAGTTTTTAGTACAAAGGACAACTCCACATCCTTGGAAAAAGGCAAAAGATTGATTGAATTTGTTGCCTAACAAAATGTTGGTTTTAGTAAATAATTATTTATGTGCCAATAAACTATTTTTTGGAGCTCAATAACAGTGCCAGTGCCAGTGGGCATAGCATACCAACTTGGCTTCACCAATTTACTGTTCGATTAAGTCCGGTATGGGGCTCAGATGTTCTACGATCAGAGCAAAACGTTGTCGTTGCCCAAAGTAAAATCTAAACTTAAAATTATGTATTTCAAGTATTAGTGAACCATATACTTTATAATGTTTAAGTTAAATTTCTAGAAAATATTGCAATCGCTTCCGATTATGGGGGATCGATAGTAACGCAGTGTAAAACTTAAAGAAATATTTAATTATTCAATAAATATTGAATTACTATCATTTACAATTACATTTACAATTGCAAAAAATTTGTTTGAAAACGTCCATTCAACATTCGCATGCGCGAGATTTAAAATCTCGTTTTTAACCAACGACCTTGCGGCATTTAACAACCAATATGTCCGCTGAAAACAAGTTAAGCGTAAAATTAACTGTTTGGACAGAAAATGGCCCAAACGTAGGATAGTAGTAGTTCTTATTGTCTACCTTAACGGCTCAGTTTCGTTTTTGGTTAGTTAGTTCAAGTAGACAACGAAAATAAAATACAAAGTATCTGGGAACTACTATCTATGTTTGTGAATTGGAAATCTGGCGGTTAGGTTACCTTTGCATTTTGACTATGACTTAGCATTGTACCTCAACTCCTAGGTTTTGAGTTGAAAGTGGTAAAGAGAGTACAGAGTTAGTAAAAACGAGAACATTGTGGATTTCAGATGTCAGTGATAGAGTCAGGTTTATTGATTAAATATGTACAGAGCCACCGGCCAGGAGCCAGCTGCACAATTTATGATTGTTACGCGAAGACCCAATGGAATTTTCATTTCCATCTTTTACTTGGTTACGTGCTAAGATGAATGCCAATAAACCAGAACAAATTCGAGCACTACCACCGGCGGCTAAAACCCACGTTCCATTTATTCTCATTAAAGTTGCCTTACCTGCGCTAAGAAATCTTCTTGACAAACTGGACAAAAGAACAAGAAAAATCACACAATTCGTCCACAATCAAACAGAATGGAGAACAATTCGATGTTAAGATCGCATTCTTCATTTAAATACGTTTCTCTCCAGTATGCCAAAATAATTTCATCTGTGTTAAAAAAAAATGGCGAAAATTATCTTGAATACTAAAAAAAAATACTTTTACTTTTACTTTTAATTGAACTGTAATGTACCAAACTTTGACTTGATTGTGAATAAAATGGCTCAAAATAACAAATATGTTGTCTATGCGTTTTGTTTCGGTGTCACCCTAGATATTCATAATGGTTTCGAGCAGTTTTGTTTTGAAGCATGTGGTGTACATGCGGGAGCCATTACTAAAAGATAGTAGGTACAGTATAGATTTTGTTTTTCAACTAGTGAGCATGAGTAACCTTAGCAATAGAGAAAAAATGTTTTTTGTTTATTTCTACAATTATACGCGGTTGTAGAGTACAGATAGGGTATCGAAACATATTAAATTTCAAAAGAACTGACTCATATTTCTTATTATAACTTTATGAAAGCGTACACTAAATGTGTAACTTATAACTTTAAAACTAGATGATTGTGTATTTTCGTTCATTATTTCGGCATACTGAACATTATAAAACTATCGTTGTAAAAGTAGACTAAATAATAACGAGTTATTTTATGACAACTTTGCGGAAGAAGCATTTGTTGTTATGTTAATAAATACGTATTCGATAACGATGCAAACCGTTATCGAATGCTTCAGTAAAAATTTCCGGGCTCCCCAATTATTTCGAAAAAAGGGATTTCCTTTCATGAATAAACGATCGTTCCAAAAATGTTTCCATCCGTTCATTCGACCCGTAGCTGTGCACCCCCCCATCTTTTCAGTTACTATTTATATCTTTCGATTAGATCTGTATATTGATTTTTATGGAATCCACGGGTTCAAGGTTTCCTCGAGTTGGAGTTTTTCTTCAATTGATAATAATTTCGTTGTTGTAAACCACAACGAATGAGAGACCAAATTTATTTTGGACCGATCCTATTAATTTGTCATTGCCATTTATGTTAGTCTTCCTATTTTAAGTTCCAATGGCGTCGCTGTTAAATATTCAATTACCAACACAGACGTTGATTTAAATCGCAACATTACCTAATTAAAGGCATCACGCAATGGTAAAATTTGTTATTACCGACGACCTTTTTGTATCGTTATTTTACAATTTAGAAAGCTCCTAAAACTAATTAAAAATATAGGACATGTTTGTAATTTAAATGTGCGTAGCTACTAAATATTTCATCATTTTAAAAATGACAATTAAAAAATAAATTTACTTCATAATAGTAGGTTTTGCGTTACATATTTCTAGTTATTATAATCTCCAGTTAAAAAGTACGATAATTTAACTGAAATTATGAAAAGCTTGGCCAATAATAATAAAGAATTTTAAGTCCCATTGTTTTTAAACTTTCAAAATACCTAAAATTATAACCAACTACAATTTTGCTCAAATATTTATTTTGTTAAGCCTGTAATACAATTAAGTTAGTTTTGCATGATCTTTGAAACTTAGATTTTTAATATGAGCTGCCAAGATATCCAGTTTTTAAAAATCAGCTTTGAAACAAGGAGTCCTTAGAGAAATGAAGCGAAAAATACTTTTAAACGACAGATTTCTATCGCTATGAAACTAGGGGAATACGGCATCGTCATTTCTGATGATGGGTGACTTACTTTTCGTCAGTTTTGTAATTGTGATGTTTTTCTGGTTTGTGTATATGTTTTTTAAAATTAAAATTGAGAGCCAATATATACAAAACAATTTGAACTTTTGAATTGTAATAGAGGGACAATAAAGATATTTACTTCAGAAAACGTTCTCCAGCAATCACGCACCAAGAATTAACAAACAAAAAGTGAAGAAACATTTTTGTTGCGAACTATGACCATGACCATTTGTTATGACCTCGATATCGTATTCAACAAGCTTAATAAGTCAGTGAAATCCATGGGAGAAATTTTATCTGGTTGAAGTGGTCACAGATTTGCGGGAAGGCAGTTAAAATTAAAATGACGAATCAATTTTTAGAATAATAGTAATACAATGCGATGTGATAATCAGGTATCCTTGTGCAGATGTAAAGCAGTACGGAGTTTTCTCGTATAATTCGCAATCTACTTACAGAGTCAGTCATAGGTGTTCGGGAAAAACAGTAAATACGAGTCAAAATTTCAAATGCCGAGGTTCTCTTTTTTTAAATAATACACTCTTATTTTTTGATTTTAACAGCGTATTTTGATCCAAAATAATTCGATTTAGCTATATTTAGTTGGCTGGAAAAATTGGAATTTGAAAAAAAAAATTACCGCACGGGTTTAGGTTGAATAAAACTTTGAAAATAAAGACAGACCTATCAGTAACGCCCTTATAACAAGGTGCTAAATAAAGAATCAATTTTCTAAATCACTGTATGTAATTTTTTATTGTGTTCTTAATAATCGTTGTACTTCACTTTTGTAATTATTGTAAGAGTGCCATTTGTAGGATCTCAATGGAATTGTAAGTTCTGGATGCCAAATTCCTATCAGTTTCATTAAAACTACTTGGGTAATATATATTAGGAAGCCGTTTTTTCAAACTGCGCTTTTTAAATATCTTTCTTTTTAATTCATTTTTTGATTAAATCTAATCATGGATCAAAAATTTATTTTACGATCTTGACCCAATTAAAAGCAATCAAAACAGTAACTTGGAACATATCTGTATAATTGTTATACTGGATGATACTTACCAACTTCGGGACCGCAAACTAGTGGAATTATTTCCAAAATGGAGGAACAGGAAGCATCCTCAAAGCACAATTGACGAGCCAACAGGCAATTCAGAATGGCAACTGCCGATTTAGTGTTTGGACCTGAAACAACAATTGCTTTTAGTTTAATGTATTCATCCAAATTTGCTATATTATCGACGTGGGCAAGACATAATTGAGATTGATATCGTTAAGTTTCCGACTTATTTGCTTAACTTAACGCTATAGTATTCTCGGAATCAGGTTCAACTTTAAGCATTAATCCGAAGTAAACCGGCTATTGCATATTCGCAAAGTCAACTGTGCAAATGTAAATAAACTGGCTTGCTCTTTGGTATCTTTGGGGTTGTTTACACATAGTACGTAAGACTAATTTCCGCAAATTACCGTAACCGAATAGAAACCCACAAATGCTTTCGGTGGGTAATCAATCCCGGAGGGAGTTGCGACGGAACTGACGTTTGTCTTTATTCCGCCGAAATCGCATTTCCGTACAGGACGCGTTCCGCATATAAAATATTTAAATTTGATGCTTAAACTTTAACCAAACTTAATTTAGTATGTATTTCAAAATCTAAACCCAATTGGAAGTGTTTAAATTAAAGACCTAAATTCGCAAGGTAAAAACATATTTAGTAGTATATTATGCGACAAGGCATTTGACTCAGGAGTTTATTTAACACGAGCGGAGCGTGTATTTAATGAAAGAGTGACTTAAAAAGTTTACCGAACGTGTTGCATGCTATACTTTTTCTACGACCGTTAGTTTTTGGGTACATTTTCGCAAAACAACGCGAATACATTCGCTGACATAGCCTTCAGAATTGACAAACGTCAAATTCTAGGAGTGGGAAATATCTTCGAAAACATCCGATTGCTTCCAAACCCGTGCGGTAAAATCCCGGAAATGTCCGAAATGGCTCGGATCCGTGGAAAACGAAACTGACTCGGTAAAGTGACGCTTCCCGCAATCTAGATCGGTGTGTAATTAGGTATTTTACAGACGGGAGTAGAAATCATATTTCAAAAGGCAACTTTAATAGAAATACGTTAAAAATACGTGCTGGATAAAGTAACGTTTCTCAATAAAGTATAGAAAACTCAAATAAAAAAGTAAATAATAACAACCCTTTAATTTTAACAAATATTTTATTATCTAGCGAAATCTCAGTTGATCAGGTAATAATATATTATGCAACAAGTGCGGTAAACGGCATTTGACTCACGAGTTTATTTCACACGAGCGAATGACTTCAAAAGTTTATCGAACGTCATACACGTGTATTTTGTCTCAGAAATAATTTTATTACTATGTATTATTTATTTTGTAGGAATATCTGAAAAATATATTAAAATCGAAATAGCAGACTTCTGAATATTTATTAGTTTCTTAGAGAGATTATTATTAAAACGAAATTAAACAAAGCGGTAGACTGTATAACTCTTCATTTGAGGTTAATTAGTAGGACTATTAGATTTTTCTTCCTGAAAACTTGACCGCGGACCATTATTTTATTTTTATATTTTGATTTTAAATTTTGCAATATATTACAATATGTATACTCCTTTTTTTACTCCTGTCTGTAAAATACCTGATTACACACCGATCTAGAGTGCGGGAAGCGTCACTTTACCACGTCAGTTTCGTTTCCCACGAATCCGAGCCACTTCGGACATTTCCGGGTTTTTACCGTTTTTACCGTTTCTTCCAGAACCGTTAAGTCACTCGTTTAGTAAACACTCCCTTCGATGCGCTCCGTTTGTGTCAAATAAACTCGTGAGTTAAATGCCGTTTACCGCACTTGTACCATAATATACTATTAACCGTTTTTAAAATATTATTTTATGGGTATTACTGTGGAAGTTTTTAAACAGGTTATTTTTGCCGATCCTGTGCATTATGATTTAAAACAACTCTTAACGGAGTTTACTATAGAAGTTATAAACATGCCGTTTGCACTTTACCGTCCTACGATTCTGAGAATTAAATGGTGTAATCGGCTTTTGAAAAATAAAAAAGTAATAACGGTTAATACGGCCATGTTATGTTTTTTATATTATTTTTTGTTTTTGGATAACTTTATAATAAACTGATTGAATGGATGTATTATATCACACCTACATGAGTTTCAAAAGTGTGACTCATAGTTATAAAAATCGGGTAAATTAATGTTAAGATTTACAAGGTTCTGTAGGTAACAATGAAAACTAGTGCCGTGGCATATTTTTAAGGAATCTGAAAATTGCCAGATTATAGCTTGTTGTCACTTAATTTAGAGAAAACCCAATTTATTAGTTAGTCCATGATGAAAGCTGGTGCTCCAGACTTGCAAGGAATAAAAAATCATAATATTGACTGTGGCTATTACACGAATTGTAAATGCAGTCTTTAAATATTTAGGGGTAGTTTTTGATCAGAACCTTAAATGGGATGACCACATCAATTATATCACTGTGAAAATTCGCAAGTTATTCCATAATATGTTTATATTACATCAGAGTTTGTCAAAGAGTTCTCTTATTAGGATATATAAATCTTTAGTAGAATCAATTTTTTCTTATGGTATATGTGTCTGGGGTGCTACAGGGGATAAGGTTCTTCAACCGCTAGCAATTAGTCAGAAGCGTGTTTTGAAAATAATGTTTTTCAAAAATAACCTATATCCTTCTAAGGAATTGTGTACTGAAGCGAAAGTACTAAGTATAAAGAAAATCTACATTAAAACAGTAATCACACTATTTGGTCTTAACAAAATTCGTAAAGAAACAATCAGCCATTCAGTAAAAACCAGATTTGTATTGTATTGATGGTAAAATTTACATCAGTTGCTTCAGTCTTCTGTTTGCAACCTTTAGAATACATAACGCCCTTCCAGTGAATTTGCGAAATAGTAAATATACAAAAATACATATTACCAAAAATCTCAATGTGGAAGTTAAAATATCGATAACAAAAAATGTTCATGGAACCATCATAGCAACCACTTAAATTAATTATTAATTAAATTATGCAAAAAAATATCAAAACAAAGATTTCAATTCAAATTTTAAACTCGCAATTTTATTTCTCGTAACAAGCTGCAAAGATATAGCAAAACTTGTTAAATCGCCCTCGTAACTCAGCAAATGTAGGTGCTATTCAAAATCTGACTGTGCTAGTGCTATACTATTAGTAATGTGCAAACTAATCTATGTTGCAGCAATAATAAAAGAGCTATCTACTATATCGCTCCAATCTAATTTTCCTTGGGGCCCAGTTATATTCTATCGCTTTAACTATCAACGAAACGAAACGAAAAATGAATTATTTTTAAAAACAAAATCTGAACAACCGATCTGGCAAGACAGCTGCATCGAATAAAGCTTCCGCGTGAAGCGAGAATTCAAATAACACCATTAAATTAGATTTCAACAAACCGTCAAGCGAACGCATTTTGCAGATCTAAAACGAGACGTATAACATCACCGGCATATTTCATACCGCTTCTGTTCTACTCAAATAAATGGATAAAGAATCATTTCTTTCATGCCACTAAAACAAATGCGATATACGCTCAGTTATAATTGATATTTAAATCCCGTCGAAAATGGAACGTTTAAATGTAATTATCCACTTGTGTTTTGCCGCATACACGAGTCTATAAAATGGAAGCGTTTAAACATTTTCTCGTAGTGAGAATGAAATGAGAGGACTAACGTACTGAGTTTTTGAAGCATGGCTCATCAGTCCACTTGGTGAACTACTAAACATTTGCTGGCTGGAAACGCACGATATTCTACAGAAGAAGAATTAAGTTTGCTATGCATATTATGTTACATTCCACCATTTTAATCTAAAATTTTAGTGGATGAAACATATAAGGATTCGGATTTTTTTCCTTCAAAAGTGCTGAGTTGAAACCCCTTTCTGCCAAAATTATAATAGTAAAATGATGCAACAAGTTTGATAAACTAAAGTATCGAGTTTGTTTAGGGACGAACGTTGCGAGAAGCAAGTCTTAATCAATTCATAATCTAATTGGAAAACGACAGTATTTAATGAAGTTGAGATTTTATAGTGACCTCTTGTGCGCGCATAATTGTGTACTTTAGAGTAGGGAGTAGAAAAAGCTTTTCTCCTTAGAACTTTAATTTTTTTTTTTTAAATCAAACTTTTTTTCTGAAAGTTTACTTTCTTTTTGCTCAGTTACCTAACAAAATTAATGATGCTTAAGATGGACCACCCTGTAGATTATATTATCGCACGCAGTCCGTGGATCAATTTAAGAAGGTAAATCAATTATACAAGTATTAAATCATTTTTTGACTCTAACTTTAAAACACTATGAAGAGTGATGCAGGCGGTTTTATCTGTTCATTAGTGGTCAAGCCACTTTATTTCTTGATTTTTGCGTTTTGGATTCACTTTAATATTCTAATTTTTTTAACGGATATGACTTTTGAGGAAATACCCATTAGTGACTTATTCGTTGAACTGAGGAGGCTTTTACTTGATGAAAATCCATTTTATCAAAATAAATAAGAACTAAAAGTTCAGATTTTCACGAAGTTATATATTATGACATGACAATTGTTTCGACAACACCGTGTCTTTATCAAATGTTCACATTTGATAAAGACACGGTGTTGTCGAAACAATTGTCATGTCATAATATATAATTCCGTGAAAATCTGAACTTTTAGTTCTTATTTATTTTGAGTGACTTATTCGTTATTTTTAATTTTAATTTTATTTTTTTTTAATTAAGATAAAACTTAGGTTTTTAAGTGGAAATTATAAAAAAGTTGCGTTAAGCAAGTTTTTAGTCAGAATTACATTGTTGATAAATTTACTTACAATATACAAGAAAAATAACTACAAAATAAAAAATAACTACAAAAATAAAGACAATATTGGGATCAAAATTTTGAACTAGCTGTAATATAAATTCCTTGTGGTATTATTAACAAACACTTTCGGGATTTAGTCAGCTGGCGTTGTTTATTATTACGTCGATAAAATGGCCACGGGTGTAAAGTGGTCCAACAGAATCGATTTCAGTGCCCAAACTTAATCAGTTGCAGGATTAGTTTCCAGGCAATTTCGGGAAAACGTATGGTGGGTGTTAAAAGTGATCGTTTATAAAAGCATTAAAAGATCAATTTTGGCATACTGGTAGCAAAGACAAACTTGGAAATTTCGCACTTACCGCCAAATTTTAATACGCATTTCTAACAAAAAAAATTAAAATGGTGTCGGAATAATGCATTAACTTTGCCGTTTCTATACCACTGCTTACCTAATGTGTGTATATTTGTTTATTATATTATATTATATTTCTTTCTATATTATATTGCGCCTACTCTTTATTATTAACAAATAAGTGAAGTATAAGTGATGAGAAATTAGAAAATTCGATCAGAATGCCTTGAATATATTTTAGCAATGCAAAAAAATTATTCCGATGGAAGGGGTCACTCGGATTTGCTGTTTGAAATTTCACAGTATGCAGAAGTGGTCTGGGATATTAAATTTTGTAATTACATATACATGGTAGTCAAAAACGGGAGCTAGGCTAACAGTTTATCGAATATGTTTGGTTTAATGCCAAAGTTGATGTTTAAAAAGGCACGAAAGTATTATAGTTTAAGTTAGTTTATTAAAACTACATAATGACTTAAATTGATTTATCGTAAAGCTAGTCGCTTTTCAAAATCTGTCAAAAACAATTCTAAAAACAGACGTACTCTTTCTAGTAACGTTTTTGGACAGCTCAAACGTGTCAGTATTATTTGGCATTAAATCATTGTATTGTATTGTGTTGTATTACTTTCTGCAAGGGATGGTATTTCGTACGCTTAAGGGCAACTTATGATCCGCGTGTCCACACGCTGTGCCATAAGAATATTCACGTCGTCGAAAACTGGAACTTCAAAACGTTTCATGTTAGACTTAGTTTGGACTAATAAATGAATCTTTAAAACACATTTTTTAATTTTATTTATATCAATTAAAATATTACTTTATATTTCAGTTTTTTGGTTTTTCAAAATTTTATACACTATATACAAAAGAGATTTATTTGTATACTAAGGTACTAGGTACGTATTCAATCAAAAATAAGTCGGCTTGGATTAAACAAAATACCTACAATATTTTGAACTTCACCCTACGATCAACATTAACAAACATATTCTTGCAGGAAAATACATGTTATACTGTATTTTCCTTGAAAATGCGATTCGATTTTTGTTTGTAATTTCAAATTTAATTATTCCAGCCTACAGGCGGAAGGGAGCCTATTAAATTATTTTCATCGAGTTTCGTGACAATCGTCTACGTTGGCATTGATAAAAGTACGAGAGAGCGCGATTATAATTGGACTCTAAACAACACCTTGACCGGTTGTGATGCTGAAACAGACAAAACATACAAGACTCCCAAATTTTGCTTCGTATTCGTGAAGCGTTAATGTATCTATAGCATTTTCACAATCCGTTCAACTAAGGGAAACTTGTCCGTCTGCTTTCGGGTTGAGAACACCTTACGAAAAGCAGCGCATTACACTAGTAAAACTGAAAAAAAAAAGAGAGCACAAGCACACGATACTTGAAGGAGTGAAGGAAATATTAGTCCACAGACGTATGAATTAAAAACGTAAGCTTATGATTTTTTAATTCATGGATCATTATAGGGCATCCGATTTAACATGTTGTATTCGTAATGTCACGTTGAATATTACAGACGTTTATTGCTTTTTTTATTGTATGGACAATCCTTTGCATGTCAATAATTCGGAAACCGCTACAGTAACTATTCAAAATATAAATTGTTCCAGTCCCATCTAAAACATGTTGTTATTTTCAATTTATTACGACCTATTAAGGTTACTTATTTTATTATATGGTCGAATCATTTAGTCTCTTATTTATAACTGCTCCAATCAATCTATCAAGTCCGCCCATAGGTGAATTTTTAAATATGTGATGTAAGAGGATGCTATTTACCCTTAATGGGGCACTGAACAGAACGATATCCTTATTGGGTTTGGAGCTGATTAACTCTAAGATCGATTGCTCATTTTTTCTGAAGCAATTACCATTTCAGGTTCACGCGATACCACAACATACGTTCTGCTTTGCACTTGCGAGGTCCAACATTTTGCTTCAGAGATCCACTCATAAAAATTCCAATCCATCTCTAGTTGGCTTCTTTAGCTTTAGCATTAATTTTTGTTTTGGTTTTGTTAATATTATGCTCCTTTTTGTATTTCAAGTATTTTATACATATGATTTAGTTTTGTAAGATTTGCTTATTTAACTCGATTTAAATGTTTAAATTTCCTTTAAGTAGGCTCTAGCCTGTTGGAAACAAAGATATAATTATTATTATTATTTGTGAGTTAGTGATCTTGTTAAAAGCAAGAACCTTTTGCGGTGCTGAAAGGAAAAGTAGTTGCATTGGCGAATCAATAGTGTTGAGTTTCTGAATTAGCAATATTTGTTGCAAAAATTAATCGGGAACCTTTTAGCAGACAAAGTAATAAGACCGTTCAGATCGGATTTCCTTTAGTTGGAGTTATTAAATTGATAGTGGCAACATTTTGTTAACACTAATAATAGAAGAAATTAATTTTTAGGGTTTCAATTTTAGTTTTTATTTTGGTTTTGTTAATATGATACTCTTTTTGTATTTCAAGCATTTTATACATATGCTTTAGTTTTGTAAGATTTGAATGTTTGAATTTCCTTTAAATGGACTCTAGCCTGTTGGAAATAAAGATCTAATATTATTGTTAGTGAGTTAGTGATTTTGTTAAAAGCAAGAACTGTTTGCGGTGCTGGAAGGAAAAGTAGCTGCACTGGTGAGTCACTTTTGTTTTCAATTTGAATTGGTGAACCAATGGTGTTGAATTTCTGAATTAGCAATGTTTGTAGCAAAAATTAATCGGGAACCTTTTAGCAGACAAAGTAATAAGACCGTTCAGATCGGATTTTCTTTACTTGGAGTTATTAAACTGATACTGGCGAAATTTTGTTAATACTAGTAATAGAACAAATTAGTTTTTGGGGTTTCAACATATGTGCAGCAATGCTCTTGTTAAAAACTATCCGAATCCTTTTCACTGTTAGTAGCAAAAATAAGAATGTTTTTTTCATATTTGGACGGTCCCAAACAAATTATTTCTTTGAGCTTGAATTTATGATATAAATATGCTAAAAAATAATCGGGAATCATTGGTAGTGTTAATGGACAAAATCATAAGATCGCTTAATCAGCCTTTTTCAGTTTTTTTGGGATTTGAATTTGAGATTAGTTATGTCCGTTCTAAAAATTAATCCACAACTCGTTGTAGTGTTAGTAAATAAAACAGTAAGTCCGCTGAAACAGTTTTCTTTCATATTCATAGCCAATAATAATACATAATTCTGCGCAATATATGGTGAACCACTCTGTCGCTGTTCATTTTATAATTACATATTGCACATACTGCCAAGTTAAAGTTCAAACGCAACCTATGTAGTCTTTGATCTTTTCGAGTTCGTTATACAGTGTCACGTCTATACTTCTGGGTAGTATGGACCAATTCTATGGTAAAGGCAACTCCTCCTCGAAAGTTGCTTTTCTCACGTTTAAATAACGAGCCAATATTTGTAAATGCCTACCTGGAACAATCTCAGCTGAACCGGCTCCGACGAATCGATAAACAGACGCGAGATGAAAGGGCTGGCAAAATAGCACGGCAAAAACTGACGACTTTCTATTGGTTTAATTAAAAGGGGGTTTAATACAAAGCGATTTGTATGTTATGCAATATTTCATCGGTGTGATTTAAATTTTTATGTTGACGTTTCCTACGTTGAACACGTTAACTGCCGACCCCCCCCCCCCATGCCAAGGAGTATACGTCAACCAACGCTGTTTTCCATAGAAGCAACATAAAAAATGACTGACTGACAATAAGGGATTTGACGTTGTTCTAGTATGATATTGATATCAGAGTGATAAAAATTATAAAGAAATAAAATCATCATTTGATATTTGTTGGTTTATGATATATAAGTCATGGAACATCCTGTATAATTGCATTGCTTATTCTATGCTATAACTGTATATGTTTATGTGGATTTGTTCTTATACAAGTATGCAAATATATTAATTCTGCACCCGTTTCTGAATAATATTTTAGTAATCAAACCAAAATTTTTAAATTCGAAACTAGTTCCAAAAATGTTGTTACTCTGCTTCATGCCTGTAAGCAAACAATCACATGCTAAAAGCACATAACCACTAAATAAAATTTAAGAAGTTTATAGGATTGGTTAAGAGTTTAGTCAAAGTTTAGCAAAATTATTTTGTTTAAAAAGTTAAGTTGCCTTACCGAATGTAGGGAATAATACCCTATTTTATATTTGGCATGACGATGATAAATTACCGAATATTTGGCAAACACTTTCAGGAGGGCGTCGAATTTGATTCTGATCGATGAAAACATGAGAAAGGCATCATCAACGGTTTCTAATTTTTTGTTAACTATGCCTTGCATAACGCGTTGTGATTGATTGCCCAATATTTTCATTTTAATCCATTGATTGTAAATGAAATTAAAATACTTTGATAAAAATACTAATATAATAATTCTTTTTTAAGGAGTTAATTTACTTTTTATGAAATATTTTTCAGGTCATTACAATAGTACCAAAAACAAAACAAAATGTAATAAAATAATATAATATTTCCTCAGCGTCTCGTTAGAAAAATCAGTTCTCGGTCACCAAGTTACAATTTCGCGCATTAGATACAAAAATAACTATTAAAATGTTTCTGGATTGGTATTTCCTAATAATGATATGCACAGTAGAGTAAGATTTTTATTGATGAAAAAACAATAAATATTAGCTTTTCGATGTGAGAAAAAAGTATATGAAAACTTTTTTTTAATCCGTCCGTTATTTATATGTTTATATGCTTCCCTTCGAATTTGGATTATAGTCATGTGGAGCATCAATTCTTCGCCTTGGCTTGACCCTTGTTCCTTTACTTTCCACACGAGGTGATCACAGTTAACCATTTCAACTGGTTGTAGTACTTTCTTCGATCCTACACATGAAAATCAAGCAGAAAACCCAAGAAACTCGCTGGTCATAAAATTGATTCATCTCTTCTTCTGCAACAATTGGCAAAATAAAAAATGACCAGTCAGGCTACTCTACTTACTTTTTGAGGTTTGATAAACGTCCATTTAATTCACTGCATATACATAACAGGTGCATGTATTATAACATATTGAAACTAATACGTGGTCAATTATCAAGTATAGATGAAGGATGGTAGTATATATTTTATTAAAATGACAACTTTTGTTTTTTTTTTGGATTAGAAATATTTTTTCTCAATATTCTCCCCAACACAATATGTCTTTCAGTTTTGTAACTATCCACGTCAGGAAAAGCTTCAAATACGAAATCACAAACGGAACAAAATTCGAACCATCATATCAGGAATAAATTCCAAACGAATTTTGTCCTTTACCCCTAAGTGCTTTCGATTTGTCACGACTCGAGTAAAAATAAGAAGAAAGAAGAGACATGCTTAAAGTTACCTCATTTTCTTAATCCAACCGAAAGGGACTGATTCGAATGAAAGTTGTCACAATTCCTCCACGGAATTTTCGGATAAACATGAAGCTTATGCTATATTTTCTTTTTGAGAATTTAGCATGTGCGTTGGCGAAGGTAATAGAAATATAGCATTATTATAATCTTTGATAACGTCAAACGGTTGGTGTCTTTCGATTTTTCAATTGTTTTTTTAAGGTGATAATTATTTCTGATGTAAACTTGTAAGGCCATTTCAAGGAATCGTTTTTTTTTCTATTCATTTTGGACAAAAAAATTCTGAAAATGTTAATGAGGCAGTTTTCACCATTTATATTATATATTAAAAGTATGATAGCTAAATATACAGTAGGTTTCAGGTTAAAATACTGAATTTTAAAGGTGCGAATCGATAAGCAATTTAAGGAGTAAATTAAAATTAATTTCTTTTTTTGACTTTACTTAAAATAAACAGCCTTACTTTATTGATACTATTTAATTTTCAGACCTCCTACACATAAATTTCAATTCAATTTAAGTAATTTTAAATTGGTTGTTTGGAGAATTCTTTTTCTCGATAACCAGCAGGGGTTGAGAACAAACTTGCGGCTGCTTAACAGAGTGTTATACAATGCAATAAGTTTTATTAACGATACTTTAACTAAGTGGAATGAGTATCTAAAGAAGTCTCTAAAACTGCATCAAAGTAACATGTGTAACTAATTTGCTAAAGTGTTGGTATCTTTGAAAAATCAGGGAAGGAAAAATCATATTTAGTATTGATTTCACTGAGATAATAGGGCCGTTGCTGTTCTTTGTGTACCAATTTTTCAAAATAATAGGATTTGCCCAAGTGCTCTGTTTGCAGTTTGTGATAAAAATAACCCATATTTGCAATTTTGTTTGACCTCAAATGAAAAAGCACATAAAAGTAAATATTTTGCTTAAACCCAAGCAGCTCTACCATATACTCGCGCGGTTATTGCACCTCGTTTTTTAACACCTTTCCCAAGCACACTTGACAATTGTACGCCAGCTTATTACGACCTACTGACACGTTAGAAAATCCTTCCAATTATAACTATTTGTAGGGTAATTTTATGTTTATGATACGAGATGCCTCAATGTTTTATCTTATAAGATGACTAACGATATGTCCTATCGGCGCTAGTAGAGCATTTTTACTTTAATGTAATTATATATCTAAAACGCAATTTTTAAATAGTGAGCACTTGAGGTAAGACCCTCTAATTTTATTCTTTCAATATCTAATTAGAGAGAGAGACTATATCAAATGACATACAGGGTTTAGTTGTGGTTAGTTTTGCTTTCGTCTAGATATAGACGACTCCCGACTTTTTCATGGCCCAAAAAAATTTTAATCATGTTTTTCAAAAAAATCGACCTTTTCACCATTATAATTTTAAGTTAATAAACATTTTTCTAAAAAAAAACGCAATAATGAACAAATTACTAAAATTATATGAAACAAATGAAGAAGATTATTTGCGACATTCAGACAGGAATACATACAAGAGATTTTTTATTAAAAAATGGTAATCAAATGCTACAATATACGAATACATATAAACACATATAAAAATCAGAACAAAAGTACAGCAATTTTTTTGTTCAATAACTTATACCGTTTGCCAGGATAACATTTTTGGCAGTCTTCGTACATAATATGAGCTAATATAACTGTCACAAGACACAAGCAATGAAGCTACCCAACTATTAAAGAAAAAATAACCAAACGATATTTAATTTAATTAAAAATTAATTTTAAGTTATTAATGAATTAATAATTACAAAACTATGAAACGTTGGACGATGAACATAATTTGACCATAGAATCGACGAACAGCAAAACAAAAAACAAATGTTCATGGTTTAGGTGACACGGACCATAGATCTATGATTTATAAAAAATTGTCAAAGGACGGTAAATAGTGGGTACCATTTCTGTAGAGCCCAATTGCTTTTTTTTCTGCCATATTTCACCGTTATTTTCTTGTTTAGGACTTTTAAAAAGAATGCTTTATACAAACTCGCCATTTTTTTAATGCCCAATTTGACAAAATTAAAAAAAAGTAGTGTCTCCATTTGTCAGAAAAATACGTTAGAAGATTTTCTTTATTCAAATTTTTAATATTACTTTTTGGCCACCCTGTATTATTAATTTATTTTTACAGTATCAACACATTTCACCGAAGTAGAAACTTGTTACTTGTCCACAACAACACTACAAACATCCTGTATATATATTTTTTTTTTCTTTACGTCCCATCCCATGATTAACGAACTCCAATCACTTCGTGTTTTGAATTGTAAACTAACCAAAGCTAGTATTGACAGAAAAAAATAGTAAATGGTGATGTAAAACAAAGATTTCTCATCCATCCCATCCGGGATGCAATTGCAATTGATCGGGGCGATCCCGAGAGTTCATTAATTTTTGTCATCAAAAAGGCAAAAATTTTATTAAAAAATTATTTTTAAACGTCGGGTATCGTGCCTTTCACCGGCTTAGAGTTCGATTTTACCAAGATAAAGTTTAACTAAGTTTATTTAAAACTAACTATTTAATGGATTAGTTTGGTTCGGATTTTCTTTCGAGACCAGTCAATCAAAATTACCAAGAATTAATGCCAACTTGGGCAAAGGGATTACGCTCTCGGTTTCATGTCTATATCAGTGAAGCGAAAAGCAATGTGGAAACAGGAAAAACGCAACATCTGTCGGGCGTGTCAAACATAAGCAACGCATTAGACTTGTGCTTGTTGTAAAATTTAGTATTCTATAAATAGACTGTGGACGATAATTCAAGTCTTAAAAGCCTAATGAAAAATTTGAGAAAAATGACAGGGGCCCTAATTAAAAAAAAAAGTAGGTACTTGGCTGTAGTAGATATACCAACGTCACAGTGGATCAAATACTTTTAAAATGGAGCCTCATAAAAGGTTCTGTTGTGGTTGCAATTTGAAATCCAAAAAGTTTTCGCAACAAGGTATGCCTTTCGTTTATAACTAAAAATATAATCATTTTTGGATATACACACACTGAACGTAAGGCAGGAACGAGATATCACTCTACGAATAGAAAAATTAATAAAATCTTTGTCACAATATCGAAGGAAAAATCAACGAAACGATTAATTGCTAGCAAGCTCCTTCCCGTCGCTCATAACCTCATCCCCCGTGTAACACAGGTTGCCAGCAGGCCTGGCGCCTAACTTATTTGAATTTATTTTATTTGTTCGGTCTTCCCGCAGGCTCATCATATGCCCTTAATAGGCCAACGTCTATGACAAATACTGAATATTCCAGGTACAGGCAAGGGGTCGATATGGTAAATTATAAAATTGAAGATTTCACCCTCTCAAACTACGCTAGGATAAATTTAATATTATTAAAGTCTGGTGTTCTATCTTTCAATCCTTCAATTGCGACTAAAAGAGGACACTATAGAAAATTGCATTGGTTACGCTGTTTTCGATTGGACTCTAAATAGTGCACAAACTAACCAAAACATCTGAACCAATATTGAAAAATTGATATAGGAAAATGGTAATAAAGGTTACAAATTGTTAAGACCAGACAGATTTCAAATTAATGCAACACGGAACTGAAAAATGGTAATACATTAGCCCGTTGCATTTACGACAAGCATTTCGTGCCTTGCGTACTTATGGCATGATTTTGGAGAATTGCTTGGTCTTTTATCGTCTGAATGGATCAGTTCGGTGTAAAAGTTGACCCCTGCTCCGTTGCTATTAGCGAAATGACTGTCGACCAGCACGCAATCATTCATTGGCTGTGTTAGTTTTTGCCGGATTATTTAGGACAGGTGCGATCAACATTAAATCTTCGTTATTTTTAATAAAGTCGTTTAAAATTGTTTCCTCGAACATATTTATTTTTATCTAGAAAAATTTGAAAAATTATAAAAACGGATAAATGGGCAAATTTGGTTTTTAATGTTTTAATGATGATTTATTTTAATTTTTTTTTTAAAGTGATATTACATCGCAATTTCATTTTGTCGTTTTGATTATTTTTTACTATCATCAAATTTTTAAAAGCTCGATTTATTTGTAATATTTATTTGTATATGCCACAAAATATTAATATAAAGTTTATTAAAACATATACGTGTAATAGTATATTACAATAGGTTCGGTAAACGGCATTGGAGTCAAGAGTGACTTAACGTTACGAACGTTCGATTTTGGGTACATTTTTGCAAAACAATACGAATACATTCACTGACGTGACAGTCAGAATTCAAAAACGTCATAATTCAAGCAGTCCGGCAATATCTCCGAAAACATCCGATTGTTGCCGAACCCGTGCGGTAATATCCCGGAAATATCCGAAGTGGCTCTTTCCGCACGATACTTGGGTGTATAATTAGGTATTTTACAAAAGGGAGTCAAAAAAAATGCTTTTGCAAATCAAGACAAAGGTTAATTAAATATTATGAAATTAAAATTATTCCAAAAATTGCTCCCTCTGTTTTCTGAGGCGTTTCTTATTCCTCTCGCAGTCACTCGGCATCTATTCCTTCCTATCTCTTTCTCAGTGGCACATGTATATTTTGCAACGACTGCTCTTATTCTATCCGTTTCAATCCTAAGAAGGCCATATCATTCATATCATGCGGGTTATCGACGGATATGATGTAGACTAAGCTCATAAGAGGAACAAACGCCCATTCATCCTCTATCCAGCTGCCCACAATTATAGGTCAGACGACCCAGTTCATAGAGGCCGGCGAATTATTCAAATTCTCAATGAAAGAGATACTGTACTCCATCAGGAGTATGGGGCTGGAAGGTCTGAATGGAGCATGATCAGCATCCACGAAATTAAAAAATTACTCTTTTATCATAAATCTAGTGGTGTCGTATAGTTTTTATCGAATTTAGTGCTTTATAACGTATAAACTAACGCTTTGTCTTCAATCCATTAAACTAACTGAACATGAATGAATAGAATCCGTATTCGCGTGCTAATAGTTTCGCAGAATTCTTTAAAACAGTTTCGCAGCTTTATTGATCGAGGACGTAATAAAAAAATAGCGCAATTACGTGTGAACGAGGATTTGAAATTCAAATTTTATTTTATGACGTTATCGCGTTCGTCTCTGTATTTTTTTCACACGTGATCACACAATTATTACCGGATAACATTTTGTTATTATTTATTATCAAAAGGAGAAAATTATTTTCGGCAATAGGTTTGGGTGAACCAAAATTTCGACAAAATATTTATTTTATCTGTACAAATACAAATGCATTGGTTTTCTTTAGAATATATTTGAGCGTATTGTTCGATGAGATTAAAAGACATTAAACTTTCAAATAATATATTTGACAGGTATATAGATTTACAATATATAAAATATAGTAAAAATAGTTAAAATACGATCCGTGTTTTAAATGTATAGAAGTGATTCAGGACGGCGTTTAATGTTTCTACATAGTAAATAATAGTGTGCATATAGTTGTAGCTCCTAGTGACTAGTTATTTTTTAACGTAATACATTTTTAGGTCAGTTTGTCACAGAGTGACATATTTATTTTCACTGTCGCGCCTGACGAACGACTTTTTTCGTTTAACAACATAACAGTAACAGTACTCGTTTCCCTAATCATGAAGAAAATTGTAGGTTTCTTTTTATAAAATATCCAGAAATGTTTTTAAAAAGTTATAATTGCGTAATACTGTTTCAGGTTTGTTTGACAAACTATTATATACTTTATTCAAATTGAAATAAAATGCTGTAATTCAATGTTAACAAACTTCATTAGAATAAAATGCATTTTTTTCTAGTTTTCAAACAAAATATAAAATCGTAGTACATGTTAATTATCGTAAACTTTGATAGCTGAACTCGTAACTAATCTACGGAAAGTGCAACCAATTTACAATGGCTTTGATAAATGCGTTCATCCGGACAAAGGAATTTTCCAAGAGAAGTAACGAGATTAGAACGTATTTTCTAGATGAAAAAAACAACCATACCTGCCGGCGTTGTTGACTTAAGAAAACAGATTAGTCTTATTCCCTAGTTATTTGTCTTTCCTTTGAACTACTCGCCTGAGCTGATCCCAGTTTTTAATGGAATAAAAAAATATAATTTCTTCGCCATGTCTTGTAACGAATAAATTTTCTCCATGAAATGAACAGAATCTGTGATGTTCGTGATGAAAGCGATCCGGTACCAACCAAGCCAAAAGCATAAAAATTCGAGCCTTCTCGATATGTATCAGTAATCATAGTCAATGTTCAGTAGAGAATGTATAAAATGAATTTGCTAATCGTCGATGTGAGAAAAATAAAATAAAAATCATTTGAGACACCTTATTTGAACTATAATAAATAAGGCAGTTTTAGAAGCAAGAAACTATGTCAGATACGTCTCCATACACCAAAGAACCGCTAATTATCAATATTTTATCAAGTCAGCTTGTATCAAAACAAATGAGTTGTACTTGTTTATTTTTGACGCCACTTTTAAGTCAGCGGTTTTGAAGCAAAAGCAAAATGAGCGCTAAAAATTGCGAAATTCCAATTGAGCGTCGAAAACTCATAGTAAGTTTATGGGAAGAGAATTAATCCTTTGGAGATATTGGTAAAATAATTAAAAAAATTATCAATCAATAAAATCAATACAAATCCACCGGATCTTATAAAGTGCAGCCACGCTCTGGTTGTCCCAGGAAGTTAACTGCAGGAGAAGAGTCTTCTGTTGTGAAAAAAATCAGAATTAATTCTAAAGCAAGCGCTCAGGGAAGAGTTCTGAAAAAATGTTAACTCTCAAACGATTAGAAACTGCTTGCATCGAGCAGGTTATAACCATTAATTTCGGAAAATAATTAAAAAAAAAGGTTTGGAATTTGCCCGAGAACAAATTAACAAAACCAGCTAGTTTTGGGAAAAAGTTATCTTTAGTGACGAAACAAAAATTAATGTTTTTGGATCAGATGGTCGGGATAAGTTTGGAGAAAAAAAATACAGCTCTGAAAATCGAAAATGTCTGTCCTACGGTGAAGCATGGTGGATGTAATGTTTTATTGAGGAAGTGCATGTCAACTAATGGTACATAATATAGCTTTTATTGGCGGAATCATAGGCAAGCATGGTTATTTGATCATCTAAAAGAATAATTTAAACCAAGGTGTTGAAAAAATTAATCTTGAGGGGCTTTTGAAGTGAGGTGGCTTTTACTTGATGAAAATCCATTTATCAAATTAAATAAGAACTAAAAGTTGAGATTTTCACGAAATTATATATTTTTACATGACAATTGTTTCGACAACACCGTGTCTTTATCACACATTTGATAAAGACAAGGTGTTGTCGAAACAATTGTCACACATTTGATAAAGACACAGTGTTGTCGAAACAATTGTAATGTAAAAATATATAATTTCGTGGAAATCCGAACTTTTAGTTCTTATTATTTTGAGGGGCTTTATTTATTCCAACAGGATAACGATCCTAAACACACTGCTACGCTTGTACGTCACTGGATTATCCATAATATCCGCCAAAAACTTCATACGCCACCACAATCTCCGGATGTTAACCCCATAGAGCACATGTGGGAAGAATTAAAGCCAAAACAAGCGAAAAAACATCAAGTTACGAATAAAGTAGACCTCAAAAATGGGATTATAAAGTATTTGAAATGATTTTTATTTCATTTTTATTACTCTTAATGAGATTACCGATGCTTACTTGAAATATATTTCTCATTAAATATGAGTGGAAGAAGAAACTCAAAAACAACCTGAAAAAATACTATGTGTACGGAGACTTTTTTGGCCGGCTGTATACAAGATGGCATTTTTTTTTAAATTTAAAGGTCATCTCCAAAATGATATTGCGCAAGCATTTCACATCTGATCTCCAAAATTCGACCGCAGTTACGCCCTAGTAACTTAACTTAGTAACTAATCCAATGTTTTAGTTAGAGACCGTTACAAAAATAAAAGGAAAAAAATCAAACGTGAGATTTATTTCTGATCTCGTATCGTCAAAGAGTGATAAATATTTATAATTTGTAAGACGGGCGATATTTTCAACTATTTTCTTCCCAGCATCCGTAAAAGAACGAGAAACGGAAAGTTCGAGCTGGAAGGCCTTAACGGCTTCCCATTTCCATTACAATTTTATCGATCTACGTTGTTCTTATATTCCCTACGTGCCAGTGGAAGATTTTTATTGGATATATCTTTTGTCTGTTCTCATTCGGCTTTTGGAAAGTTCTTAAAAGTATTTACAACCTCTGCTTTGCTCTCGCGCCGAACTTTTTACTCGCTTTATTAAACCGAGACGGCGATGATGAAATATAAAAACATATCTCGAAAATTTTAATAGTTCTTTTATGACTTTGAAAATGTATCTTGTATTGATTATCAACTCTGAATAATCGCCCAGCGAATTAGATATGGTGTACCTGTTACCAGCAAAGTCTGTTATGCAGTCACACCTAGGATTGCCTAGACAAAGTCCGCGTTGCCGGGCCACTTTAGGCAAAGACCACTCCACGCTGACTTTGGAAATGACGGTGGCTTTTCGTGGACTATACTCAGTTCTCGCAACATCACTTTCAGCTCTTCAGCAATGCGCTTTGCAAATTCACATCCGTCATGGGACTGCAACACAGAAGGAGTTGCCAAAATACAAAAAATGTCTTTTAATCAATGAGCGACATCTTCTGTTGTTTCCATTTTTGATAACAGTAAAACTCGTTATTCCTTTTTTGGATGCTTTTTCTTCTTGTGACAGGCTTCAGATAGCTCTAAGTAAAGTGTAATGCATTCTAGAGTTACGTTAGCATATTTGTTGCTTAGTGCATCATAATACCTATTCCTTGAGAGCATTTTCTAGCACTTCAAACAATTCTACATTGGGCACAAAGTATTTCACTTCAGTAACTTGGCAAAATTAACTTTTTAATGCCCCCAACAAGTAACACATCGTAACATTTAAGACGTCGGTATTGAAGAGTTGGTTCTTCCGCAGCATTCTTCGCTTGTTCAACTTCTGTAATTGATGATTCGTACTTCTCCATCGTTAGTATGTAAAATGAATTAGTTGGTTTTTGCGTACTCTTTAATTTCTCCAAAAATCTCACCTTCATTTAACTCGCGTCACTTCTTGGTCATACATCAGATAACGATTAAACTTAACTGAACGAAACAGCCGACTAATTACAACTGAAAAGAAATACAGAATACAGAAAAGAAGAATACAGAATTCAGTGAAGTCGCACCCTGCCGCGATTATGTGAACGCGTAGTTTCGAGCGTCTGCAAACGGTATATCACCTGCTTTTGGAGTTTTCCTGCTACACATTTGGCAAACCTAAGATTGTCGTACCACAATGTAGGCAATGTCCGAAATATCTATTAATTTAGGACCGGCAATGCGGACCTTGCCTTAGCAAACCTAGGTATGACTGCATAACGGACTTTGCCGGTAACATATCGATGGAGTGTGTGGAGTTTACATAACTCAGCGTACTCCGATACTTTTGTTTCTAGGGATGTAGGCAAACAAAATAAGCACGTTCACCAGAAATCACTTAAATACAAAATTTATTTAAGAGGGACGCAATATTTGCAACTACTTCCGCAAAATAGCGACACAACGTGCAGATTTATATTTCAACAGAGCCGCTTAGCGGCTTATTTCTGTCGAGCTCTTGCGGACCACTTTCGTAAAATGAATGAAATTAGTTTGCGCACGCATCCGGTACAAAGCACCGTTGAAATAGGCGCTCGACCCAACTCCAAAATCAAGAAAGAAAATTTGTACCGTTAACGGCAATTTTCATTTATATATTTTTTTTTAAACCTCGCTCACCGTGTAAGACGAAAACCGTCAATACAGAACTTGTAGTTCTCAACGTGATATACATCCGCTGTTTAAACAAACTTGTGCTATCTGTAACGGTATTTCAGTAACGGCTAATAATTCAAATTGCGACATTTATTTTGCCCAATATCTCGCCTGTACAATAGATAAAAACACAAAAATTATAGCCCGTGAAACTCTTTGTGCAGGTGTTCAAACTAAAATAATTTACCCCTGGATAAGGGAACGTTTAGGGACTTTTAGTTTTTTGCCCGTAACGGACTCTACGCATCGAAAATAGTACAAATTCTTCTGATCGGGTAAATAGAAAAATCAATTTTTCTAAACCCAAAAAAATTTATGTATGTTTTCACGTATCTCGGAATATCTAACCACCCCGTGCAATATGCGAAAGCCTTAAATTGTAACATATTCTACATATTGTTTCATTTACGACCGACTTAATAATTGGCTCCCCTTGTCCAAGATCTAAAAGATGACTTAAATTATAATATAAAAATATATTTAGTAAAACGTTTCAAGTTTTTATATATTTGGTCAAACTTGAAGTCATCTAACTTGAGAACTTGAACTTTTGACTCGCGGCAGGGTTTAAAGGTGTCAACATTTGTATGGTGGCCTGCGTGCCATTAGAAGTTATTTAAATTTTGAAGTTTTTTAACTTAAAACCCTGTGACTACTGTTGCCCAGCTTATTTGCAGAATATTCAGAAATGATTTTCAAGTTAAATTATTCATATTCATCGACCAAAAATTTCACGGAAGATTCCTCTAGGGTTGCATCGTAAATAAGAAAAGAATAGCTTCAACGAGAATATGTCTCTGACGTTTTCAAGTAACACGATAGCTTAGGGCAGCGTCTGCTGATAGCGACAACATTGTTTATTTAAAACGCCCAAATAAAAAAATTAAATGGGAAATTTCTGCTTTTAAAAAGATTAAAAATGACGTTACCATGTACTATATCGATTGGAGCAGCTTCGCAATTTTTGTTCTGCTGAATTTTATATGCCGGGATCAATAACAAACGGAAGCTTTTTTTGTGACGATTTCATTAGTTTGGAAACATTTTGCCGGCCCATATGGGCAGACAATAGAAATTATATATATTTTTAACGCATGTAGAGAATATTTAGATATTAATAGGATTCGGGAATGAAACGCTTTCGACGAGTTTTCAGCGGTGTTCATTTCTTTGCATTCTAAATTAAGGAGTTAAATTGCTGCAGCAAAAAGGTTCCGTAAATTAATTATGTGAACGGGAAAATAAAATGCTTTAAAACTTCCGCAACAAATTTTCAGAGAAGTTTCAAAGATTAATTTCTGCGCAAATCATTACTATGCTTTAGTTATTTTGAAATTAATTTCTCATCCCATTATTCGGCACGGCTCGTTCAAAGGGTAAAGCAATTTTTTTTCAGCAAGTTTTTAATTCGCCTTTTAAACAAAAATCCGGGTATAGGTTGAGCGTTGCCATTTTTATTTGACATAATAAAGTGTTTTAACGGAAGGGACTAGAGGATAGGGATACTAAAAGCTACCCGCTTTATTTCAAGCAATATGTCAGTAAAAAATATATAAATTTAGCTACAATCTTCTATAACAAGGCGCCCTTGCCACATAATGTAAGCAGGATCTCTGGAATTACACCACCGCAACTGGATATATCGAATTTCACGCCTTCGCTGTCCAATCAACAAGGTTCCCTAAAGTTTTTTGACATAATAAAAAGTGACAACACGAAATGTTATAAAATATTATCAACTGTCAATACTCAAGCAATTTGATTGTGAAACTTACTATATATCATTAAAAAATCAAACAAACATAAATAAAACAAAATGATGTATTTTTCAAAAATATATTTTCTGCTACAAATTTAAAGCTATAAATAAAATAACATTGAAAATCATAATTTCCAATGGTTCCTATTACTAGTGGCAAAAATGTCTTCTAAAAGTTTCAAGAATTTTTGTTCAAAACAATCGAAAATCGATGCCTACCTATCGATAATGGAAACCTTTTCAACAGTGAACAAGCGGAAATAACTTAACAAAATCCCTTTTAAAAAGCCAGAGATAAATCAGTTTAAAGCGCGTTAATTAGGCAATTTGGAAGATTTGACAAGGGTGATAAAATTATTGATTTCTTATAATAGAAAAACATAGATAGATCAAACCAAAAAAAGTTTTTCATATATTTTCTACATCTAATTGTTTTTCTTTAATTTTTCAAAAATGTGATAATCCATAAAGATACAGTACTTTGTTATACCTAACCTGTTTAAATTTCTTCAATAAATAAAATTTTGTTTTTGGATTTGAAATAATAGTGCTACAAAACTCTAAATTTATAGTTTCATTTTATATGTAAAAATATTATATACGAAAATTATTAATGTAATATTCAACCTATAGCTTACAATTTATTCAGTTGAGTATTCATCTATTATTAAAACTTAACATTGCACTCTACAAGAGTTTTAATCTAAACTCGATTATAAAATTTAATTTATGTGCTATTTTTTTTACAATTTTTCCAAGTCTTAAAACAAATTCTTTACAATGTATGCGATATCATTACAAGAAATAATACATTCGTAGTTTGACGAACAAATATGAAAAACAAAAAAGGGAAATTCAAACTATATTTCTATTTTTGAATTTCATTTTCTATTTGGCGAAGTACATTATGGTGGTTGGTTATCTCTCAGAACTCGGGAACGTTTTTGTTTGTAAATTTAAAAAAGTTTTTAATTTTAAGTTGCCGAAAAAGTTGTACTGCTGTTTCAGTTCAAGCAACATTCCAGCTTAGATAATAAAAAAAAGTACAGACTGTCTTACATCATTTCAAAAAAGAACTGAATCCAACGTGAATATGCATTCCTGCAAAACACCATTAACCCTAAAAATTACACGGTTTCCTTTTTTATATTCAGATAAACTTCGTTGTCCACCAAACAAAACTTTTCCATAAAGTTTGGTATATTTTAAAATCGCTGAACTGGGAAATGTGCCGAGTATCTCTAGAATCGACAGAAAAGTTTGAAGGAAGATATATGAAAACCTCAAGAAATATTCGGTGCATAGCGGCTCAGTTTGTGGCTTACGGGTGAGTTAATAATATTGACAGTGAAATTTTCGCACAATAGGAGCCTGATAAATAAATATTTTCAATTATTCAACCATAATTATTTCATCATGTAACGACATTTACCTTGGAACACAATAAAAACGTAGAAATCGAAAATAAATATGGATTTCCAAGCATTGCAACTAATTTATCACAAGCTTGATTGAATTTAGAGTGCGGATGTTTTTAATAGATATTTAAAACACCGATTGTATTTTAACGTTTGTTATTTGTACTTGTATTCAAGGCAGTGGAAAAAGCATGTTATGCGTTTAATAAACCAGTGCGGTAAACGGCATTTAACTCACGAGTTTATTTGACACGAGAGGAGCGCAGCGGAGCGAGTGACTTAAACAGTTTACCGAACGTGTTGCATACTATACTTTTTCTACGACCATTAGTTTTTGGGTACATTTTCGCAAAACAATACGAATACATTCACTGACATGGCCGTCAGAATTGACAAACGTTAAATTCAAGGCGTGGGAAATATCCCCAAAATCATCCGATTGCTCCCAAATCCGTGCGGTAAAATCCTGGAAATGTTTGAAGTGGCTCGGATCAGTCGGAAATAAATCTGGCGTGGTAAAGTGATGTTTCCCACAAGGTAGATCAGTAGGTAATTAAGTAGAAAATAGTATATTATGCAACCAGTGGGGTAAACGGCATTTGACTCACGAGTTTATTTGACACGAACGGAAAGCAGCGGAGCGAGTTTCTTAGAAACGAGTGAGTTAAAAAGTTTACCGAACGTGTTGCATACTGTACTTTTTCTACGACCGTTAGTTTTTGGGTCCATTTTCGCAAAACAACACGAATACATTCACTGACATGACCGTCAGATTTGACAAACGTCAAAATTCAAAGCGTGGGAAATATCTCCGAAATCATCCGGTTGCTCCCAAACTGGTGCGGTAAAATTCCGGAAATATCCAAAATGGATCGGATTCATAGGAAACGAAACTGACCTGGTAAAGTGAGGCTTCCCGCACGCTAGATCGGTGGATAATTAGGTATTTTACAGACGGGAGTAGAAAAAGAATATTATTGAAGTATGTAATATCTAAACTACAGAGCTCATTTGAAGGAATGCATCTCAGTAAGGCACAATATCCATCGGAACCTTTATTCTATATTTGTCTCTAATTATAGCTTATTATCTTTTGTACCAAATAAAATATTTTATAAAAACATCAAATTTTAGTTCTGGTTAGTTTGTTTTAACTTGACACTTGCATTAAATTTGAGTTGTATGAAGTAGGTTTTGTAAAGGATTTGTGCAAAACTTCTGCTTCGAAAAATTAGCAATCTGAGCGTACTGATGATTACGAGCATTTTTATTCGACGTACAATTAAAACAAAAATGCATGGCACAGTAACAAAGACAACTGTGTCCTATATGAAAGTCAAATTGCGAGGTTCTCTCTCATTGTCTCCGATACGCGCCCGACGAATTTTTTAGCGCTTTATGAATTATTGATACCTTCTATTTAACCGATAATTTCAACTGTTTATTTCCGACGCATTATTCAGTATAGTAAATCCTACTTAAGGAGAACTCGCGATGCTTTGGGTGGTAATCTAAAACTACAAGCCAAAAACTGTTTCCTTACAAATTGACTAGTCATGCTGTCTTTCAAACAACTGTCGCGAAAAGCAAATTGGTCTTGAAAGATTAAAGTAACTTGGCCCGTATTAATAGACCATTCCTGTGAAAGTTTTGGTTATTTCTTCTACTTTTTACATTATTTGCATTGATCGTGCAGATAAAATGAAAAGAAATGCATCGGAAAAGAAAAGTTGTGTGATAAAATTTCATGAAAGTTATTTTATATCCTTCAGAGTATGATTTCACAGTGTAAAAGCAATATTCGTAAAGAAATATTTTCAAGTTGCCGTTTACCGAATTGCCTGCAATTTATTAATCGATAAACTGTTTTTTTAGTATCAATCTGGTGCATAAGGGTTAATGTTTCCAACTTGGATTTGCAAAAAATTGGAAATATTTTTTTGTCTGTTGTAAAAATTATTTCCTATGGTTAAAAAAATTATTGCCTCGGGCAATTCCAAAAATAATGCATCAATGGTTAAATCCAACGACGAAGCTGAAAAGTTATCCACCAAAAACTCCCACGTCTGCTGGATTTATCATTAACTCCATAAACAATATAAATCATGTATAATTGTGATTCGTGAAAATACGTCACATCTGCTCCATAATTTTACATTGGAAGAAACATTAATTGTTTCGAGGTTGCTTTGGAAATCTGCAAAACCATCTCCTGTCTCTAGCGAGAAAATCTATTTTGGATGTTGTATTTTTGGAGAAGTTTTGATATTTAATGGGTGACATTTTCGGTTCACACGAGAGCTGAGGCGGCAAACGGAAGGCCAATTTTGAGGTTCCTCTGTGGGAAGATTGTGATTTATTTAGAGTTATACGGCAGTATGTTCATAAAATCACTTATAAACAGTACTTTTACAGTATTTCATATGGCTCGAAACACATTTTGAATGAACTTCTCTTTGTGCATCTGCGTAATTTCGTTCTAATTGTTACCTTTTTACTTAAAATTTCTAAGATTTTAAAACTAGACTTTTTATTTTTTTTAGACAATATTATTCATCTACTATGCTGTAAGAATAAAAGCCTGAAAGGAATTTACTACAACTTCAAATTGTCAAGTAGTATGTACTTACTAAATTGTGCCACGTATGTAAAAAGTAACTCTAATCTTTATATGCCGTCAAGAAATTCAGATATTCAGTACAGTTTAAGACCGAATCTTAACATAAAAATACCTACACATCGACTGTCTCTTACAGCAAATAGTCCCTTTGTTTTGACTGTAAAAATTTATAATAAATTGCCTATCGAACTGAAGGAGATAACTAGTCAAACAAAGTTCAAATGCACTCTTAAAGACAAATTGCTACGCCTCGCCTATTACAATATTAAGGATTTTCTTTCTTGTGATACTTTTCAATACGTATTCGTTGTTTGTTATTGTTTATATATTTGTTATTTATCTATCGGTATTGCGTATTATTATTATTATTATTATTATTATTATTATTATTATTATTTATATTATTTATTTTATTATTAATTTACTAGTTATACTAAGATAATTTTATACTTTTACATTCGTATTACGCTGACAATATCCAACACTTGTAAATCAAGTCTTATGGAAATAAAGACATCTTTATCTTTATCTTTAACGAGAAACTGATTTAAAATTTTCCGTTCCACAATACTGACTAATTTCTCCACGGTACAGACTAAAATAAATTTCAGTTCTAAAATCATATAAACCCGTTGAACTATTTTATCAACTCCATTTTTGTAAACAATAATAAGATGACGTACGTTCAGCATGATTCACTTTACATTTCATAAATCTCATAGTAGGTGGCACTCGAAACACGCTCGAGCCACATAAATTGAAATTCAAAAATTAGGTAAATTTTAAAAACAAAAATTATTGTGTCGGAATTCGATGTAAACCAAAAAAGTATCAACCTTTTTAGCTTGATCGTGGAAATAATAATTTCTGAGGTTATTAGTTTATGCTATATTATGCAACAAGCACGGAAAACGGCATTTGACTCACGAGTTTATTTAGCACGAGCTGAGTGCAGCGGAGCGAGTGTTTAATAAATGAGTCAGATAGAGTATATTATGCAACAAGTGCGGTAAACGGTATTTGACTCACGAGTTTATTTGACACGAGCGGAACGAGTGTTTAATAAACAAGTGACCTAAAAAGTTTACCGAACGTGTTGCATACTATACTTTTTCTATGACCGTTAGTTTTTGGGTGCATTTTCGCAAAACAACACGAATACATTCACTGACATAACCGTAAGAATTGACAAACGTCAAAATTCAATGGGTGGGAAATATCTCCTTGGGAAATGAAACTGACGTGGTAAAGTGATGCTTCCCGCACGATAGATCGGTGTGTAATTAGGCATTTTACAGACGGGAGCAGAAAATAGTATACTATGCAACATGTAACGGCATTTAACTCACGAGTTTATTTGACACGAGAGGAGCGCAGCGGAGCGAGTGTTTAATAAGCGAGTGACTTAAACAGTTTACCGAACGTGTTGCATACTATACTTTTTCTACGAGCATTAGTTTTTGGGTACATTTTCGCAAAACAACACGAATACATTCACTGACATGGCCGTCAGAATTGACAAACGTTAAATTCAAGGCGTGGGAAATATCTCCGAAATCATCCGATTGCTCCCAAATCCGTGCGGTAAAATCCCGGAAATGTTTGAAGTGGCTCGGATCCGTGGAAAATAAATCTGACTTAGTAAAGTGACGCTTACCGCAAGGTAGATCGGTAGGTAATTAAGTATTTTACAAACGCGAGTAGAAAATAGTATATTATGCAACAAGTGCGGTAAAACTCATTTGACTCCCGAGTTTATTTGCCACGAGCGGAGCGAGTTTTTGATAAACGAGTGAGTTAAAAAGTTTACCGAACGTGTTGCATACTATACTTTTTCTACGACCTTTAGTTTTTGGTTACATTTTCGCAAAACAGTGAATACGTTCACTGACATGACCATCAGAATTGACAAACTTCAAAATTCAAAGCGTGGGAAATATCTCCGAAAATATCCGATTGCTGCCAAATTCGTACTGTAAAATCCCGGAAATGTCCGAAGTGGCTCGGATTCATGGGAAACGAAAGTGACGTGGTAAAGTTGACGCACGCTAGTTCGGTATGTAATTAGGTATTTTACAGACGGGAGTAGAACAAATTATTCATTGCGATAAAAAAAAAGAACTTATAGACTTTTAGAAATGGATATGACACTATACTGACATTTAGCCGATATATTGTAGGTTCTCTCTGAATCTCAAAAAATATTATATAAAAAATATGACAAAATGTCTGATCTACTGATTGTGATAAGAAAATAAAGTTAGTGGACTTCCGGTCGAGTTTAAAGAAAATCATTTTTTTTATTCTCTATGTTTCGGTAAATTCATTGCATTCTTCAGGACAAACGATACCTTATTAATTGCAATTAGACGAAAGCAAAAGTTTATTCCAAATATATTTTAAAAATATCTATCCGTGTAAAACATTAAAATTTCGTTTTTTAGGTATTTATATTCGCCTCAATGGATCGATAACCGCAGATTTACAAATTTGTTGAGCACACTTCCCCAAAGAAAATATGTTGGTGAAACGCCAGACAATCATATAAATGTCCAATATATATATATATATATATATATATATATATATATATATATATATATATATATATATATATATATATATATATATATATATATATATATATATATATATATATATATATATATATATATATATATATATATATATATATATATATATATATATATATTACACTTATATGTATTACATTGTCTGGCGTTTCATCAACATATTTTCTTTGTGGGGAAGTGTGCTCAACAAATTTGTAAATCTGCGGTTATCGATCCATTGAGGCGAATCGACATAACTGCTTCACTAACGAGTGGATGCTCAAGATTTTCTGAAATTTTTAAGAATAAATCGACATTTATGTATTTTTCCGGCCAACTTGTCAGCGTCCATTACTGTTTGAATTGTCATTGACAATGTCATTTTAATCTTTTTTAGTTCTAATCACTTCTTATTTTAATTTATACTTATACCAGGGTTGCGTCACACTTCAATATTTAGATAAATATATGTTTTATAAGAATAGAAAACATTTATAAAACTAGGTGTACATAACTACAAGCTGGGTTAACAAGTTTTAATTGATACATACATCTCTATAAAGGAGAAATTTGCATAATTTCTGATAAAAGTTAGTATAGAAATCAAAAATCTCTAATAAGATGAGCAGCAATTAATCACGCAATAAAAGAAATACTAATAAGAACGTACTAAAGTCAGTTTGCCCTTCGAATAGACGGATAATGAACAGCTATAGTTGTCATACACTAGATCCTTATAATCTGTAGCAGATATGTTCTTATTTTGGCTTTGTAATTTGAAAGTCCCCTATTGTCGACAAGACCCCGCTTCGAGAAAATAACTCTCATACTTGGGAAAAGGTAGAATTCTACCTGTTGATGCGAAATTTCCGGACAAGCAAAAAACAGGACCGACCCGAGATTTCAACAAAAAGATAATTACCTGGGCGTTGCACAGCTGCTGGAGTGGATGGCGGGATAGCTGGGGATGTGGCTTCTGGCGTTGTTAAATCGCAACACTCTCTTTCCGGAAACTCGCTACACGTTCCCGGTCGGGATATAATGGCCAGCAGCCACAAAAGTATCCCAACGCGATGCATACCATCCGCTGTTGCGCGGCTCTTTAACTCATCACATTGCGTACTTCTGGCAAATGCAATAATAATTTTGGGGACCCGGAGCTGTGGAAAACTTTAATGTAACCTCGGGCGTGTGCCTTTCTGGCGAAACTTGTGTTCTGCTGATTTTATTTCGAGTTGGGCGACGGCCACTTAAATTTGGCAATTAAAATAAATGAGATAAAGAAAAGGGGATGGGGAACAAAGGGTTATTTTAATTTAATGATCTCATTTTGTGTATACTAAAGAAAATGTGAGCAATTTAGAAAGAATATAAATAATAAGGTGACAAATTGTGTGAAATAGCCTATCGACAGAAACACTAATTCCAAAAAGATCCCGCTGTAGATCGTTTTCTTGTAATTGCCTCTTAATGAACTTCATATAATTCAATTGAAGTGAAATATGGTAGGCACGATTAAATACTAATCAAACATTGTCATGGTTATTGTATTTAGCTCCCTTTGTGATAAAAAGAGAAAATTAATAAAAAAACAAATATTAAATTTTGACTAAAATGAAAATTATTTACACAAGAAATGTAGGATTTAAAATGGTTTTAAATAGCTATCCTAAAATAACTCAAAATCAAAACCACATTTTTTCGACAATAATTTTACATTAATAAATAGGAACTCACTTTCTAGATTTTTTTTCTTATTATTAACAGCAAAAAATAAAGCCATTATTATAAAAAGATATCTAATAATAATTTAATTCTAACCTAAAAATAAACCACCTTCGACAACGTTGAAAAACATCCACCTCAAATCGATTTTATGCGGTGTATAAAATGTAACTCATAACGTCAGTAATTGGAGCATGCATAATCTACATCTTGAGATCTCTGCCCTTGAAATATTAAACTTCATAAGCATGATAGCTTATACTCCGGAGCGAAAATTTTAAAGATTCTTAAAATGCGATATCCAGATTATAAAAATGTACTATAATTACAAAAAAAATGTGTTGGAAGTAATTATTAGTGGGTGTTTACTTTTTTTATGTGTACAAGCCTCTGATTTTTTTAAGAAAATCGATTGCAAATGCATCAAAAATTGCTGCAGTTATTGTTTTATATCACTAAGTAGAAAACATGATAAAGAATAATAATGCATTTTAGACAACTTTCTTTAATGGCACGTTCGACTTGTTTACGCGATAAGTTAATTAAAAGCTCATTTAGAGAGAACAATCCGCGTTTTTTTTTTAAATTTACTGTTTTGACAAATTGAAATTGTAGTTTATTCGTTTTCCAGATTTTTTTTTGTGTAATCGTTCTCGTATTGGTCAATAGCAATATTGATTTTACCTCATTATTAGCGAGATTTAGTCAGGAGTATAACAGAGTAAAAAAATTATTGAAGTAGTCGAAAACAAACAGTTTATTACTGCAAAATCTGAATACTAATAAAGTCAACATATTGTATTCTGAATTTTATTCATAAAATTAGAATCGCTCAATTAATCTAAAAAAATAATATGATAGATATAGATTAGCAAAAAGCGCATTTATTCCAATAAAATAATAAAAAATATGATTGAGGAGAAATCGATTTATGTTTAAACGTGTTTTATGCAACTAATCGATGGCGTTTTTCATATATAATCTACTCTGGCATAACGCTAGTTACTTTACGAGATTAGTAATAATATATACCAAACTAAACAGAATAGGAGATGAAGTGGGAAGGAAATCCATGAAGTTACCCAAATTTAAATAGCTGTACATTTCTTTGAAGTTGGATTTTTGAAAAAGAAGACAACTTTTTATAACAGCGTTACTATTTAAAACATGTAATAACGTTAATAAGATTATTCTCTATACAGTTTGGACCTACACGGTGTCTGTTATTGTTTAGTTTTAATTTTAAATTAAAAACCAAATTTGATAAAATGGAAATAATTCAAAAAATTGCCAAAATGTCTCGAGGTGCAACCCAACATTACAAAAAGTAGAATTAACAATCTTTCCAAAATTCTTCCTCAAAAAAAGGATTTTTTTTACTGCATTGCATGAAGACTCTGTATAACGTATAAAAAATACAACAGCACTATGTCATAAACCAAAGATAAAGCTTTGCAACCCTGGTAAAGAATCCAAAATCGACAAAAAATATCCAAGCAATAGCTAGTAGCTGCAGCCATTTTGGTTCTGAATCGAAATTTTCTATTTAGGGATTTGTCTTAAATTCCGAAAAAATAAAAACGCACTTTTAAGCAATCTGTCTGACCAAATTAAAAATCAGCAGCACACAAAAAAGTTCACGATAACGATTTGCAGCCCAAACTGCGGATACATTGAAATTTAAAGCGCACAAATAAAATTAATTCTATCATTTTGCAGTCGAGTTTTATTCAAATTGATCTTCATTTCAGTTGTTTGGCGAATTACCTATTCAAATGTGGTCGGTTTAAAATTGGACTTTATTTGTTTAATTTATCTCTTTCAAGAGAATGAATTTAATAAATACAAATAAAAATAGATCAACAAACACACAAATTTATACATTTTCAATGAAGTTTCGAAATTTTGTTGGTATATGATCATCTTAATCGACATGAAAGTGGAATTTATAGCCGCCTCGCTCTACAACGAAATGAAATTTTTGTGTTCGCAGATTCACACACATATATAAATGAATAAAATGGATGTTATTCGGAAGTGTATAGTCAGCGTAGTTTCTTTCTAATTTTCCTTATCATATACGACAATATAATAATTTTATGATTTTTGCGCCATTCAATTTACACATTAATAGAGTTAAATTTTGTTCTGTCGTAAATAAATCAAAACACGAAACACAAAAACTTGCTTAAAAATCATAGACTGTAACTTTCTTATTTTGATCTGCCAAAATCAACATTAACATCGCTGTTAAAAAAAAATATTACCGAAAATCAATCTTGTAGTGGAAGGTAGCGGCCCTTCAATGAACAGCACCGTTACCACCTCTGAAGATAACCTCCCAGTGTTCGAAGAGTTTTCGGGGCGCGGGCATTGAAGGTGCCACGTGAGATCTTGGCGAAACGTCTGAACGGATGATATCCCGTAATATATTGTAATCACATTTTTCCATCCGCGAATCAATACGTCAAAATACGGGGAGGAGACCTTTACAGACACCAAGTTTTATGAAAAACTAAGAAAAAGGAAGGTTATTTCGCTATGCAACTTGAATTTTCTTAAAAATTGCTGCAACCAGAACTTGCTGCCAACATTTACAAGGTTGTCTTATCACACACGCACCAGAAAGACTTAAGCCATCCTGGACAAAGTTAGCAAGGCCCTACTCCAAGACCAGATCAGGCGGACCCAGTAAGAAATTAGTGAGACTGAGCGACAACTTTTCAAACTCCACCTAAAACTGATCAACGGGATCCATCAATTGCTGTGGGACCGCATAGAATTATTAACATCATGGCGCACTGAGAAAGACAAGGACATCACGTCAAAAAAACTGTGGAAGAGATTAGAAATCTTTCAGTCAAATTCCAAGAAATCAGTTCCAAATACAAACCGAAGCAGTACAGTTCATAACATTTCAGCATACCAACTTTCCGATACAGAAGTCAGCGTACTGAAAAAAAGATTTAACTATGCAATAGCTCCAAAAAGAGTACCGGTCGAAGAGATCGTTTCCAACGTCGAAGCAAGTCTTTCCACCATAGAAGAACGAGATGCGGAGCTGATTAGGCAAGATATCGCCAGAGTCTTAAGACAGTCAAAATAACCGCAACCAAACTTAAGCAGAGAAGAAATGCAAGCCTTAAAGAATCTAAACAAAAACGAAAATATTATAATAATGGCAGCAGACAAAGGAAATGCCATTGTCGTCATGAATACGTCGGATTATAATGCAAAATTGGAGGATATTTTGAATGACCCAATATACAAACTAGTCACCAGAGATCTCACGACATATTTGGAAAAAACAACTAAGTCCAAAATTCTCGATTCTTCAATAAACGAGGATACAAAGAAGAAACTTATTTCGAGGGAAAAATCGAGTCGTTGCCCAAAATTCTACGGGCTCCCAAAGATCCATAAGGACGGGGTTCCCCTGCGTCCAATCGTAAGCGCCTTTAACACACCAGTATGCAAGCTGGAAAAAAATTTGGCCAGTGCACTTCACGCCATAGTGGAAAAGGCAGATTCCTATGTTAAAAATTCAGAACATTTCACTCAGATTTTAGGTTCTCTCAGGATTGGCAAGGACGACATTATGGCAAGTTTCGATGTGAAATCCCTATACCCGAGCATTCCAGTAGAAGAGGCACTCTTTCTTATAGAAGAAAACGAAGATCTTTCGCCGTACATAATGGATCTGTCAAGATGTTGCCTGAAAAATGGCTACTTTATGTACAACGGGAAAATTTAAAGACAAGTAGATGGAGCAGCAATGGGACTGAATCGGCCGGATATTACGGAAACACGAGATATCTTCGGTATACAAACCTGATCATACCATTGGAGCAATGTTAAGATAGCCAAAACAAAAAATTACTTTGGAGAACCAAGGAGTATATAGTGTGGCTTGCGGATCGTGCAGCTGACGTGCGTGGGACAGACAAATAGGAGGATTTCAGCCAGGCTGGAGGAACATCGATTAGCCATAAGAAATAAACAAACAACATCGGCTTTATTCCAGCACCAACATCAGACAGGCCATAAGATTGATTTTAGCACTTGTAAACAAATTGCTAACATTTCTGATTTTAGTACCAGGATTATACGAGAGGCCATCGAGATAGAAAAGTCCGGACACCTAAATACGAGAGACGACGCTCAGCATTCATCCAATACGTGGAAAACGATAATCAAACGGCAGAGTGATACGCAGCAGCCAACGGGGACATCGTAACTACGATCGGGCGAAATAAACAAGGCGATAATTCGGGGGGCGGAGCCGTCTCCCCTCCAGCAGAAGCAGCACCGTTACCACCTTCGGCGCAGATTATAAATACCGCACGCATCGCCGATAACTTCCCAGTGTTCGAAGTGTTTTCGGAGGGCGAGCATTGAAGATGCCAAGTGAGATCTTGGCGAAGCGTCTGCAGGATTCCAGTCGGAGTCCAACAAGTGAATGGATGATATCCCGGAATACTTATATATATTTTATTTCAGTGTCTATGCTTCTGACCCGTAAAGTAATATTAAAAAACGTAGCAAGTATTTGTATTTTCTTACTCTTTCTATCGTTTCTTTCATATGTATCATTTAACCTCTGCAGCGATCTGCGATCCATTAAGTATGGATTTGAAAGCCTCTCGTTCAGCGCGAAATAAACATACCTAACGCTGTGCTATCACATCTCCCGCAATCTTGCGAAACCCATTAACAACGAACCACCCTTTTGTTCAGAGTCGTTTTCCGATATCTATTGGCTTTATATCTTGTTTAGGACATATATTTTGGCAGAAGCTAAAGGAAGCCTTTATTACTGGCAAAGCTAAAGGTACGGACCGAAATAAAATTATCCGAAGGCAATATTACACCGAGGCTTCATTTATCAACTTTAGTCTTTTGTTCTGCAGTAAATATTTATTGTATACAGTTGTGTATGTATGGGACAGATTGAAAAGTGAGCGGGGGTAACGTATTTATAGATTGATCTTGCCTGTCTTCTTTGAAAATGTTATCAAATTACATTTAATATATTTTTTCTTTCAGCAGTATTCCATTATTTAAATACTTTAACGTTTTGATTACTGTTAATTTTTCTTCACAGCAAGCACTTTAAAACTAAACAATAGAGTCGTTGAATGAAGCAGATTCGTTTAACTTCTAAAATGGTTACAAGCAAAAGCATGTAAAGCGAAATACGTGTAGAATGAAATTAACTGTTATACGGTCTGTTGTGTTAGTCCAGCAGCACAAATTTATATCCTCGTGGAATGAAGGTGGTTGCAGTCGCTAAAATGTATGCGCGACTCTTTGCAGATTTGATTAACTTTGTGGCGTATATATTAAAATTTTGTTTATCGTAATTTTTTAAATTAAATTGATGTTCAATAATAGCTTATGTCATTTACGCAACAACAATAAAACAACAAACGAAAACGTACATATACTATAAAAAAAATGGTTCAACCGGAGTGCCGCAGGGTTCTATGCTGGGTCCGGTATTTCTTCTCTTGTTTATAAATTTTACACTATAGATCCTAACGCTATATTTACAGATTTCGATTATGATGTTAGTTTCAGTTCTTGAAAGTGATTGTAATGTAATGGTTGAAAACATTGCAGAGTGTAAATAAATTGAGACTTAAGTTGGATAACGAAAAGATTCCTTTCAGCGATAATATAAAATTTTTTGCCCATATATGAATGAAAACCTGAAATGAAACCGCGTAGCCAATATGTAAAATCAAGTTGCTTAATGAGTTATTAATAACTTGCCGAAAATAATTTTTTTAAAGAAACTTCCACAGGCTACTGTAATACTTTTTAAAAACTTCTGGATTCCTCCTTCTTCGGTTTATTCTGAGTCGAACTTGCTGACGTTTCGCCAATCATCCTGTTGGCTTCTTCAGGGCTTGACTGAAACTGGCTCACATTTTACTCTTTACCTGCTTATATAATGTTTGAGGGGGGCGGAGCTAAATGACGGGCATAAACACCGTCTCGGATGACTGATTCCCGTATTGGTGACAGGCAGAGACCAAAGTCGCGGTTAAGATTGTTAGGTCGTTTATAGAGCTGATGAGTTTATTTGTCGTAAGACCCTTTCGTGTTGTTTGAGCCTAGTTGATATTTTTCGTCCTGTCTCTCCAATGTATTCTTTGCCGCATATGCATTTAATGCTGTAAACTCCTGCCATCTCAAATGAAATTTTGACTTTGACGGACCGAAGATGTTGAGAGATTTTTGGACAAAATCACGAAACCGGCCATAAAATTTTATTCGATAAAACTAAAATTCTTGCATGAAATCAATTCTTAGATTTACCGCTTTTCCAAAAGTCTCTCAAAATCTTCGGTCCGTCAAAGAAAAAAATCCATTTGAGATGCCAGGAGTTTACAGCATTCCATGCATATGCGGCAAACATTATATTGGAGAAACCGGACGAAAAACATCAACTAGGCTCAAAGAACACGAAAGAGCCCTACGACTAAGACATATGTACTCATCAGCTGTTGGCGAACACAATCACGCAACCGGACATAAAATTTTAATCGATTAAACCAAAAATATATAGAAATTTAGAAACAAACTAACAATCTTAACAGCGACTCAGGTCTTTATCTGTCACCAATATTTAGCTCCGATCCCCTCAAACAATATATAAGCAAGTACAGAGAAAAATTCGAGCCAGTTTCAGTCAAGCTCTGAAGAAGCCAACAGGATGATTGGCGCAACCTCAGCAAGTTCGACTCAGCAAAAACCGACGGCGGAGAAATCCAGCAGTTTTGTAAAAAGTTGTCCAAAGTACTTTAAAGTTATGTTGAAAATATATTATTCTACCTATGACATATAATATACGAAAACTACAAACTTTTCAAAGTTACCACTAAAAACCGCTGCATTTCTATGCAATATGGAAATAAACATATTGAATTGCATACAATTTTACATTTTTGATCAGGAATTATCTGGACTAATAGGGTTGGTCAAAAAATTGCGCCTGATAAGTAAAGAATGTTTTTGGTAAATTCCCAAACAATACAAAGATCAATATTTAACAAACGAGAAACCTTGAATTGGTTTCTATTTTGCATTTAAAAGCGTTACAGCGCCCAATAGTTTCATATTTTTTGGTAGCGGTACGATATTTACACAGCTTATTAAAATGATCATAGAATAATAACTCAGTTCATTTCAATTATAGACGAAAGAATGTCTCAATCTTGAAAGACTTTTAGGGATTGATCTAATATATTACCAGCCGAGTTTCTTACTTTTTGAATAAAATAATTGTAGTCACAGAAAAAGGCGATAAAAATAGTGAAAAACTGTTCGCGTGTATTGATGAATCCGTCGAAAAATTTTATTGCGTATGCAAAACTGATCCGCTTTAATATGCAACGAATTCCTTTTTTTAGAGCTTTGACGAGTGTTGGCTTGGCTTATAAATCAAATGCAGAAACTAATACTGAAGACATAAATCCGTTGCGATGCACAGATTTTTTTTAATAAGTCGATTCATATACTTAATTATTTTTTGTCTTGAAACGTTAATTTCGATTCAGTTTTAAGTTTGATCCTCAAATGCGTTTCAACATTGGTTTCGCTTCGGCGAGCTGAATCGTTATCGTGGCCTTGAAGAGAAAAATATACCCAAAGTTATTTTTTACCTTGTCACGCGTCACTTAAGGAACGCCACGAAGGGTCACAGCGTAGCACGTTTCTCGGTGAAGCGCGAAGGGACTGAGGGCCGTCGCGGCGGAAGCAATGCGCCTTGCGTCGCGGCGCCGACACGAGGTCGATGGCGCCGTTTTCGACCGGCCGGTATTCGCGCACCTAACCACCCCTCTCATACCCGCCACACTCCACCAACTCGAACCTCCACTTTAATATGCATCTAAATTTACTACGGGCCTAGTAACGAGTGTACTATAATGTCTTGCAACATCGGTAAGGCCGGAATTTCAGGCGATCATCTCGGGAACGTCCTTGACATTTGATGTGGAAAAACGCTAGCTATACAGACGCACATTCGACGTTGTTAATTGGGGTTAAATTCGACGACAGGTTTTTTATAAAGTGTCAGAAAAAAAAATAGGTTTAAAAAAACAAACATACGTTCCACTATTTCGCTCTTTCAGAAATGTCCGCGGTGGTCACACACTCCGTTTGGCAATAAACGAAACTAGATATGGTCAGTTTAAAGATTTTTCGTTGCGCAATAAAATTTAAATGACACTGCGAGTCGTAAAATACACAACATAAACCTCCACCGTGTAGGCACGAAATTCTCTAGCACAATCCTGAAAGGGTACAGGGACGAATTCAGGAGTTTTGATGGATTTGGTCTGAATTTAAGATAAAATGTTTGTACTGTTACGAGCAATCAAAAAAAAATATATATTTATATTATTGATTCGTTCTCAAGGATTTCGGTTTCATTCACTGTTTTTATGTGGTCCTTGTAGATTCAGAAAAGCAAGTTGAATGTTCATTTATTGCAAGTGCTCGTGTCACAAAGACGGACAACGATATTCAATAAAATATTCAACGTAACTACCGAACATTATTATTGATACTATATAGATAATAACAGTTTTATATATTCCCCTATTTTAACAAAACGACAAATTGGTTGAAAACACTTAGAATTAGTAAAATTATCTCTATACTTTAACTTTGGTACCAGTCGCATAACGACATGTTTTTATAATAGGCACGCGATGTTACTTTCTTCTTCTACTTACTATTCTACGTCCCCCATATTCGTATTACACGAATTAAGTACAGTGATGCGATATTTTGCAGAGTAGTTTTATACATCATCGTCATATAGAGCTTTAAGAATCAATGATCGGAAAGAACGGCTCACTTAGAGAAGTTTGCAGCGGAACCAGCTTAATATCGGAAGATAAGAATGTAGTCAGGAGTGCATTCGGTTTGTTGGCTCACGAACCGTAAGGCTGCGCTCACTAATAGATACGTTACAGTTTGGCGTGCTGCTATAGTGGAAGCAAGTTACCGCCAATTCTCTTGGCAGAAACAAGAACGCTCAATCCTGCATCAGCAACTGCAAGATCCAATTATTCAGCGAGACATTGGTATTGGTATTAAACGTGGGCGCACTCGCGGGCGTCCAAGCACTTAGGCCACCAGATGGGCCCGTTGTGCCCCCGGGCCGCTCTAGAGGGCGTCCTATAGAAGGTCAGCAACTCCTTTAGCCCAATACCGTGCACTGAGTCCGGATCGATCAGGGCCGTTCCGAAGACTCCCAATCTTGCCCATATCAAAGCAGGGCACTCGGTGAGCAGATGATACGGGGTCTCCTCCCCTTCCATGCACCACCTGCACTCCGGGTCGTCCCCAATGCCTAGCAAGCAATGTCCTGTGTAGGCCCCTGTTAGTGCTCTACAGTCCCTTCTGGTCAGTCTAAGCAGCTCCTTGGTCCGAGGGAGGGCGGGCCGAGGGAGGGCGGGCCCATCCATCATAAGCCTCGCCTGCCTCATTCCCGGAGCCACTCTCCAGCCCACCGCGGCCCGGTCTCTCGCCCAGGCTTCGAGAGCTCTTCGCCTCACATACGGGACGATCCCCAAGCGGGGCTCTGACCCTATATGCCTAGACCAACGTGACCGTCCTCTCCTCAGCCACTCTCCTCAGAATCGCTTTGCACTCCTTTATCAACAAGGAGCGCGTACGCACTGACTTCAGCGCCATAAGTGCAGCCCTACTATCCGAGCAGAAGAAGACCCTCCTGCTTCCGTGGTCGAGCCGAAACACCTCTCTGGCCGCCATCAATAAAGCGAAAGCGAAAGATCTCCCATTCTGGACCCGTCCGTGTACCAGACAAGGTCATCCCAGGAGCCGACTCTGCCCTCTCTCCACTCTTCCCTTGATGGGAAGAGAAAGGTCCATTTGTCAAAGAAGGTCATCTCGGGGATCATGACGTCACTCGGCATGCCCATGACCCCGTGATCCCCGCGCCAGCCCTCTAAAATGTCGTACGGACCCCGATTGAAAGTTCCCTCCCTGCTGCGCTCACTAATAGATACGTTACAGTTTGGCGTGCTGCTATTGCCAATATATGCCAATATGCCAATTCTCTTGGCAGAAAGAAGAACGCTCAATCCTGCATCAGCAACTGCAAGATCCAATTTCAGCAAGACAATACGAGACAATATACCGTTGTAGTTACTAGAAGCTTCTTCCGACAAGTTGATACAACTGTTTTTGTAGCCGTCAATATCAGAAGCAACTCATTACTGAATTTTTAAGAATTCCTACCAAAAAATTTGATTCAAAATGTGATCGACTGTTACCCATATTCATCACTTCTGCAAATGTTAATAATAGCTATTTGCTATAATTACACACCGGATTTTTTCTACATTCCGCGTTTTTATTAAAAATGTTTAGTAAAAATTAATAGTATCTAACTAGTAATCAAATTTAAAAATGTGAGCATCACTCAGAAATGTATCTACGTTTTGATTTGCATGGTAACCAAGCGAGTAGCTCGCTCCTTGGAAATGTGCAACTTTGCTAATTCTTCTGGAAGCGCAAAATACTTTTCGCTGGGTTACAGAAAAATAAAATATTATGCAATAAGTTTGATATACGCCATTTTAATCTGACTCTCGAGTATTGAGTACAAGAATATATTTACATTTTTATTGGAAGTCGCCATTTCTATGTCACATATGATGATCAGTATCTTTGTCTTCTTCTTGTGATGCATTTTTGAACCAAAGCATTCTCGTTAACGAAATTTAATTCTTAAATTTTTCTGTCTTGAGCAAATTTTACAAAATTCCATCTATCCTATTAAAAATCAAATTTTGTTGAAAAAATACATTTAGATAAAATTAAAATTGTCGATTTGTTTTTGCGTCATTTTTTCATTATCCAATTTTTTGAATTATCAAAATTGACTATATTTATGTACCCTTTTTTATAATTAGACACCTGAGAAAAGTATTGTAACATTAATTAGGTACAATGCTCTTTGATTAAGTGTCTCTTTCGACATTTCAAAAATTGTAAGGGCCTTTAAGGCATAGTAGTTGGACGTTATTTACCTTTTTAGAATACGAAGAATCCAATATAAAATAATAATTTCCAATAATCTTGAATACGACTATTTCTGAAGAGATTAATTATTTAATACATAAAAGGGACTAAAATGTATCGCAATATTATCCCACAATTCACTACTTTCATCCCATGTAACCTGGCAATTTCGCATTGTCATTTGCTGGATGAGGAAAACGATGCGTAAACTGAATCCTACTCATATTTATTTTCAGCTTACTCTCCTCCAGTTGCCGCCAATTTTATACTCTGCACAGGTACTTAGTGTCATCTGCAAATAAAGTTTACATATTCTCTACTATGTTTTTCGCAAGATGTCTAAATTAAATTAAATAATAATAATAATAGTAACAATAATAGCGCCTATTTTCATTGAATTTTACGCAAGCACTACACACTTCCTAAACATTTTGGAGGAAACTTATAAAAGTGATATTGCGTGTTCCAAATGTGCAGAAAATATGCCTTCTGAAATAGTTTGAGCATAAGGTTCAATTATAGGCTGAGTCTGGTTTGCTACTGAAATCCGACAGAGCTCATGAAAGTGTTACTTCATTACTGTTAGTAATTATTATTATTATTATTATTATAGTTAGTAGTTATATCTATCTGAATTCTGAATGTAAATTCTAAATATGATTATCGTGATGATCGCTCGCACTGCTAAATCGTCCGTACGGAAAGGTCCCCAAACAATCAGTTAAACCGCAATCCTTGCCTCAATGGTGGTTTCGATTCGAAATCGAGAGCGATGCAACTGTTTAGCGAAACCTGACTGTCATTAGCAATTGCTTTAAATAGCAAGCATCTCGATGTTCAAGTTGTCACTTTAAGTTTCGGAGTCTCTAGACGCGTCATTTTTTTTACACTAATTTCTTCAATTTACATCAACAGATGATTGAACTAGATAACTAGATAATCTAAATATGCTAAAAAATGTTAAAGTGGGAAAATAAGAAATAATGTCTTTACATACTTTTCAGTTCTTTATTCAGGAATATGTAGGGTGCTGCATATGGCATGATTTCGAGTGGCCAAATATTGCCACAGTATGTTTAATAAGCTCAAATATTATCGTTCAGCGATTTAATTCTTTAATATATTAACATTACCAAGAGCTTAGGTTTAATTTTTGGCACCAAACCCCTACTGCAGTTACTAAAGCAATTAGTTATAACTACTAAGCCTAAGTCATGTCAGTGTGTGTTTTGTTTTGCAAAGATGTACCCAAAAACTTGTTCATCCAAATTAGAATAAAATGTTTCATCTTCAAATCTGACGCTACAAAAACAGCCACAGGATACTGTCGGATCAAATCGGTATATGTTGTTATTTCACTAACCCAGCATACAACATGGCATGACAAATACCGGGGTAGTAACAAGTACCGGAAAGCCTAAATATCTCCAAAACTGTTTGGAACGATAAAATTCAATACCTGGGGTTTGTGAACACGCAGAATTTAAAAATGATAAGAGCAAGGTTGTCAGTTTTTCCATTCTTTTGGAGAGTATATGCGCTCCTCGCTAAAGTCCGGATCTCAATAACGGTGTGTCCTACAGTGTAGCCGTTGGTACAGATGGAACCAGCATCGAAAAAACCTTTTTATTTTTTATCTGTCCGTTCTCCGTTCTCCGTTTCTCCGTTCTCTGTTCCAGAATATTTCGACGATAACTTTGAAACGGTTTGAGATAGACGCTTCGAATTTTGCTTCTTTTTAACAGTCCACGGAGTGAATAAGACATGTAAAAATGGCGGCAGTCAAATTTCGGCATCTATCTTTTGTTTCGATTTTCTACTGTTTTTTGGACATTGCTATGAAATGCGATAATTGTCCGAAATTTGAAGGTATCGGCTTAAATTTAGCACACATATGAAGCTTGGACCCGTAACGGAACTTGTTGAAATTGGGGGGTGGGGCTGTGGGGTCGAGAAGTACTTTTTTAAAATGAAAATTCGCGCTTGCAAGGATCTAAAGAAAGACATTTTAGAGAAGGTGGTATAAAATAGTATATTATGCAACAAGTGCGGTAAACGGCATTTGACTCACGAGTTTATTTGAGACGAGCGGAGCGAGTGATTTAAAAAGTTTACCGAACGTGTTGCATACTATAATTTTTTTACGACCGTTATTTTTTGGGTACATTTTCGCCAAACAACACGAATACATTCACTGACATGGCCGTCAGAATTCATCCGATTGCTCCCAAATCCGTGTGGTAAAATCCCGAAAATCTCCGAAGTGGCGCGGATTCATGGGAAACGAAACTGACGTGGTAAAATGACTCTTCCCACACGTTAGATGATTAGGTATTTTACAGATGGGAGAAGCAAAAAAAATATATTTTTTAATTTTTTTAATTTAGGTTTTACAATTTTTGTTTCATGCAATTAAAAATCATACAACACAACAACAATGTTTGAAAAATTACAGTTAAATAAACACCCATGTTTAAATTAATATAAATAATGGAAATAACATTAAATATGCATTTTAAGTTAACATTGACATCCTGTATATTTAAAACTAAGAGTTCAAATAGAAAGTTACACAAGGAAAGGTGCATCGAACATCCTCCATACCTAATGATTGCTCATCCATAAAGATTAATGAAATTAGATTTAGTAGCTGCGTTCAACGTTCTCATTTTTCTTAAGACTTCAAAAATAAACTCAATTTATCCAGTTGATGGAGAGTTGCCTATTTGTACTAGTCCTTCCAATCACTGCGAATGATTAACCGACATCTTAGAAACTTCGTATCGCTGCGCAAACCTTTCCTAATTCAATTTACCCGCGTACAATTTCTTGAAAAGAAATTATGCTTCAAAGGCTATTTTTTTTATTTTGCTTTACATCATGTTATGCGTAACCACAATCTTTATGAGAATATCACAGTGAAACGCTTTCAGACGTCAACTCGGGCTGATTTATTTCGATTTCATAAAAACAATATAAATAAGACATTGATAAATAAAGTAAACAAACAAAATAATATCTTAATTATGTTTGCTCAAAAATGGCCAATAAAAAGGTAGGAACAGGTCATTTATTTTAAACTTTGTACACTATAATCAAAAGTTCATGCCGGTGGCGTTTTGATATTATCTCATAATAATGTAAAAATTCGACTTTCTTGCCGTGCGTGGCCGTGCCTGTAGAGACACCACTAATTTTAATTTAAATTTTAATTATCTAGAATCATGTAGCAGCCCGACAACACTGTATAATGAATTTTATAACAAAGGACTGAATTATAGTTCAACAAATTAGCTGAAGTTTATACCGGATGCGCATCCTGTAGGAACTCAGCAGAAAAACGTCAGGGATAATTGGATGTTACCGAGCGCCATAATTGCTCTGAATAAAATTGTCATTAGATTCCAGCTTAGGCTTTGTTGAGTTTCTCATTTTAGCGCAAAGTTTTTAAATCGCGTCAACCTTCCCTGTGGGCATTAGGAACTGTTTGCCGTGTTGGGAATGGAACAAGTTTATGTGCCTTCATAAAGGGTTTCAACCTATTTGGCTTGAGTGACGTTAATTTTCAAATCACCCCACACTTTATAACATGCATAAAACATAGGCATAAACTTCTCGGCGCGCTCAGTGATCCTGCGAAAATGCAAAGTGGATTTCATATTCTGCCCGCGCCATTTTTACGTTGTCAGTGTTCCCCAGGTTCGTGACGCAACGTTGCTGTCTTTGCCTCCTCAAAAAATACAGAACACAAAGTATATAACTAAGTAGTCAAATGTAAAAAAAGCATTACAACTGAAATTAAACTACCTAATTAGGAAACCAAAAAAAGTGAAAATGAAAATCAATTCATAACAATTATATTTTTTAGGACATTCAAAAAACGAACTACATTTTTTATTTTATACAACTTAAGAAACATTTGCTTAGCTCCGCCACCATTCTATCCAACAAAAGCAAATTTTAAGAATTTACGATTTCTTTATGAAGTATTTCTCCAATAAAGCTCTGAAAATGAGGAATATTATATTTTTGGGGCGGAGCTGACTGTAGACCGGAGCCCTCTATTATCGGGTAGACGAACCCACCCGTTTTATCGAATTCTCGTGCCTTCATGAAATCGATAAAGCAAACTCTAAACTGTCGTTTAGCGTTTGCTCGGTAGATGTCGCTTTGTTGCTAGTTGTTCCAATCAAGGGCCTTTTTGTAAAAGTTGCAAAGAAAATCGGAAGTATAATAAACATCCTATTGGTCAATATGACAGCGGCAAACCGGAACCTAACTTTTAAAACGGCCTAATTTTTGTCGCTTTTTATCACTTAAAAGGTGACATACCTTTCTGGAGAAGTTAAGTTCCTAACTTATTCTGGTTAAAATCGCTTTTTTATATGTATGTGGTTAAAAAATAATCCTACAATTTATAGCGTGTTCGAGTCACTTTTCTTACTTTCTAAAATAAGGTCGAGGTGCCACCATTATTTGAGCAGCTTGATGTATCTAGTTAGAAAGAATGATATAATAAATATATAAATAATAAAATAAAATTTAATCTTGGCGCACTGTAACAGTTTAAAACGCATTTACATTCTGTGTGCTTTTTAACGTTTCATTTTAGGCTTTATTCTAAGACTTGCTATGAGCTTTGAGTAAAATGCCTTATTTAGTATGTACATGTATTTAATATTTAACATATTTAGCAGACACCGGCAACATAAAGCTTGTAATGCTACCTCTGCTACTTGAATGTGACAATAACATTTTTAGTTTAAATAGCACGGTCTTTTCTTATTAATTTTTTATCACATCATCACAAAAAAAATCGATTTCCATCTATTTTCAAAAAATTTGAAATATTTTAAGATCTTCGTTCTTAACTTAGATGTTCTTTTCGAAAAGGACCACCCTTGAATAAAAGATATTTTTTGGTTGGTAAATAAATGTAGAAAAAAAAGTGGTTGCTGCAGGATAACTAAAATGAAAAGAAAGAAAGATTTTTGTCATGCAGCTGATTCTCCGTATTTAAAAAAATGCAAGTGTGATTTAGAAAACCTCTCCAAATATCTATATTACATATTCTTTGACAGTTTCATATATCTTTTATTTACCAATTTTACAGTTTTCTTCACTACACGAAATTTAATATATAATATCGAGTGTATCAAATTCTAGATCAGAATGAAAAAACTAAGTATATGTATTATGTATGTGTTATCTATATCTATTCGTTGAAGTTGGGGGTTTTGTTCTTAAGAAATGAAAAATTCTTTGCAAATAAAAAGGACAAGTCCGTTTGAATGTGAGAGAATTTTCGAATGGATGGATTAGGAACGAGAAATTTCGGCAGTTTCTGTGAAAAACAAACAAAACTCAAACAAGGGGATAATTTTTTGAAATCACAGAAATAACCTTTTTGATACTTTTTTCATCTGAACTAGCGAAGCGGATTACCGAGACACCCACAAAAAGTTCACAGTTCAAAGTTCTGTGAAGATACATAGACGATAGCAAAATGTTAATGATGTACTTTTAAAAAAATGTTCGAAGTTATCAAGCCGGAAAATTAAATTTGCCCACGAATTTACCAGTTATAATGAAAAGTCGATATCCACTACTAGCAGAACAACTCTTTTGTTCGATAAATACGACCATTCTGAAAAACTTTGACTACAAAGCCGTAACTAATTCGTTTGTTAGTAAAAGCGAACAATGGAAATATACCGATAGGAATCAATTGGGAGTATTTTCGGCTCTTTTTCTAGCAAATTTAATAAAGGTAGCTTAGATTACGAAAATTTTATGAAAAATAGACATTCAAAAGTATGTTTTCAAACATAAGGAAGGGATGTTTCTATGGGATTTTGACCACAAGAATTTGTTTTTATTTTCATCCAGAATTGCACAACATATTTGCTTGCAATTCGAACAGCTATCCGGTTTTTAAAACAACCTCAAAAAGAAAGAAGTTTAAGCTGTGACAAACAACCAAGGCACTTAATGTGCCCCGCCAAATGGCGGCCAAGTGCGTGCCAGAAGGTTATTTTGTCGTTGCAAATTACGTGATAATAAACAATTATAATGCCCTTCTCGCATACCATAAACGAGTTTTTCACGTCCATAACGTTAGCTTAATATTGCTATGATATAACTATGGAACAGTAAAGGTATAATTTGATAATTTTTTCAGTGGTTGAGTCCTTAGCAGGCAGTAGATCAGGCGATTCTCCTAGATTATGATATGATCTATTTCTAATACTTTTTACAAAACTTCTGGATTCCTCCTGCGTCGGTTTTTGCTGAGTCGAACTTGCTGAGGTTTCGCCAATCATCGTGTTGGCTTCTTCAGAGTTTTACTGAAACTTTCTCTCATTTTACACTGTACCTGCTAATATATTGTTTGAGGGGGGCGGAGCTAAATGAGGGGCCTGATGACTGATTCCCATATTGCTGACAGGTAGGCACCTGAGTCGCGGTTAAGATTGTTAGGTTGTTTATAGATTTCTAGTGTCTCGGATTTTTCGTTGGTAGAAGAATTCATTACATGCAAGAATTCTAGTTTTATCGAATAAAATTTTATGTCCGGTTTCGTTATTGTGTTCGGCAAGAGCTGATGAGTTTATTTGTCTTAGTCGTAAGGCTCTTTCGTGTTCTTTGAGCCTGGTTGATATTTTTCGTCCGGTCTCTCCAACGCATTCTTTGCCGCATATGCATGGAATGCTGTAAACTCCTGGCATCTGAAATGGAATTTTGTCTTTGACGGATCGAAGACGTTGATAGATTTTTGGACAAATGGTAAATCTGGTTTTGCCGTTATATTTTTTTAGAACTTTTGATATGTGGTCAGTGATATTTTGAATATAAGGAAGGACCACAGTGGCAAGTGTGGCTTTCGGCCTCATTGCTATTGGAAGGTTGTGGTGAAGTTTGTGCTGGAACGCTTAATATCTTTAATGTGGAAATTATTAGAGAGAAGAGCAGAGTTAAGGTGTTTTAATTCTGGGTTCAGTGACTCTCGCTGAGATCCATCAATGTAACAATCTTAACCGCGACTCAGGTCTCTACCTGTCACGAATACGGGAATCAGTTATGCCCTTCATTTAGCTCGGCCCCCCTCAAACAATATATAAGCAGGTAAAGAGAAAAATGAGAGTCAGTTTCAGTCAAGCTCTGAAGAAGCCAACAGGATCATTGACGGAACGTGAGCAAGTTAGACTCAGCAAAAACCGACGAAGGAGGAATCCAGAAGTTTTGTAAAAAGTATTACAGTAGCCTGTGGCAGTTTCTTTGAAAGAAAAAAAGATTTGTTTCTAACTGGGTCCTTTGTTGATGCTTCAAAGCTAGGTCTTGACTACTGTCTAAAATAGCAGTTGCTGATTCCTTTCTCTCTCTTCAGTCCCTGCAGTCATAAGGCCGATCTCTGAGACTCGAATTTAACCTTGGCGTGTAGAGGCTCGAGTATGAAGACGACATAGAGTCAGTTCAAGTTATTAGATGCAAATCGGAAAATAAGACTTACAATAATAAGGATATTAGGAAATGACACAATGAAGGATGAAGAAACAGATTGGGCAAACAAGAACATGTGTCCAATTACTCAATCCGGTGCTGTATGGAGAGATATACATCCCAAAAAACACGAAGCCAAGAAAATTTCTGAAACACAATAGAAGTCTACAGCTGAAATACAACACTAAGATCACTATCACTAACTCGCTTCTCCTTAACTTTAACAATACGTTGTACTAGCCAAAACTAACTAAAATTAAATTAATTTTCCTATTTTTATACAAGGTAAGTATTATATAGTAGATAGGACAAAAAAGTGCTTAAAATCAAAATCTGTCTTCAAAATTTCAAAATTTTTGGATATATGGATCTAGTCAAGCAGTTTGAAAAAAACTGATCTTATCTTCATCTTCTTCATCTTATTTCCTTCTGTTAGTTTAAATTAATTTTCCTATTTGTATACAAGATAAGTATTATATAGTAGATGGGACAAAAAGGTGCTTAAAATCAAAATCTGTCTTCAAAATTTCAAAATTTTTGGATATATGGATCTAGTCAAGCAGTTTGAAAAAAACTGATCTTATCTTCATCTTCTTCATCTTATTTCCTTCTGTTTAACTACTCTTATGGATGCCATTATCAAGTCGAGTAAGAATAAATTATAACGATCAAGTAATTAAAATTTAGGAAGAATTCAATTTGTAATCAAATTACGAAACTGTAAAGGGAGCCACCCATTATAAAAGTAGTTCTGCGAGAGCGGGATTTAATTCATTCCGAATGGTAACTGTTCACTTTGTTTCAAACGAGGCTCATATATCTAGAGGTCTTTTCCTGTCGGATTCCATTCTTCGATATATCTGATATAAATGCGTCGTTTTGTGAAACGATATATAGGTAATGACGCTTTGTGTAAAACGCCACCTCAAATCGGTGCTGTCGTGTGCGTTGTGTGCGCTCCTGATTAATACGCCGACATCGAAACTCAAATTGGATTGGCTCTGGTCGATAGCTGCGGTTAAAACCAATGGCAACCATCATATATCAATTTGGTTTTTTGTCTGCCAATGACATGACTTTTTGTTACCAATTATCATGCCACGTGTGATTTGAACAGGTGATATTGGTTCGGTTAATAAAGTGTTCCAAATGAATTGAAAGGAAACAGCGCGTATCTGCAAGTGTTGAATTAACAAGGTTTACGCTATACATGTTAAGCGAAAATATTACTCAATAACAAATTCTAGTTTAAGAAATATTTTTTTTTTAAATAGTTAATTGACGAATAGAAGACTGAGGAATGACAATATAACGACCGCATTCACTCACTTAAACCTACAAGAAAAAATGTTGACACTAAGAAAACTTCTAATTTGTCTTTAGTTGACTTTATTACCTAACGTTCCAGGCATTCCTTTATCAAATGTCAAGGTGTAGTAAACCAATTACGCCAGAACTGGTGGATTTTATTAATGGTTCCCAATTCATTTGTATTTCCACGCATGAGTTGTTAAAAATATGGTTACTATTTGCTCTGAAGACCCCTTCTGTTTTTTTTAGTTGGCAACAAGGGCGTTTAATAAGTTGCTCGGACTAAACATGTTTTCCGTGTTTTTTGACAGGAAGACGTATTATTGAGTCTGCTTTGCAACTGCCAACAAATTTACCTTAATATTATTCAATTCAGCAAGGGAGGTTGATCGTTTACATAATGTTTTAGTTTTCATTTATAATATTTTTTGATACTTCTTCCTACATAAAATGTTTTATATTCATTTTAACGTTACGTATAACACGTAATATATATTGTATTATATTAATATATTTCAAATAAATCATTTAGAGAGTTTGATTGGATGAGCTCTGCAACCATCTTGCCAACCGAAAAATCTCTAAGAATATTAATTTTGGACGTCTATTGTTGTTTGTTTATTTTTTCAATGGGAAATAAGGAAAAATAATGAGTCTTATACTATTATATAAGCAAAAAAGACTAAAATAGGGCAGATCGTGGCGCCGATCTATCCATCATCGTAATGCGCACTGAAGTCTTCTTTAATATAGCGATCCCAGCGGGATTAATTTCGCGAACAAATTCGGAGACGCTGCACGATATCAACTCGCTGACGCGGTACGATAAAATACCCTATATAAATATTTATTTAAAGTCTGCATGCAATTTGCATTTCATTTTGAATAATCAACGGGTAATGTTTATTTTTGGGATTGAGGGATGAACATTTCACGAACAGGCGTAAATGTTGTTTTAAGTTGGCCTTACAGGGTGACCCTTTACTTACAATGGGGTCACCATTAACTCATCTGCAATTGTTCTGACTATTACTATTTGTCCTATAATTAATTAATTAATTAATTTAGAGAAAACACGAAGCAATGACCGGCAACATTGTTGCCAGTAACGCACGGCTGCTTAGACGTGTATCAACATCAAACTAAAAAGTGCAGCTGTGGCAAGTCAGTTAAATTTTCGCTATTATGTTAACAACATTCTTTTTTTCAAAAACGTTCCGCCAACTTTTATTGAATAACTTATTTATGGAATAGCTAAATAATCCCTCAAAATCGCTAGCTTTGAAATTACATCACTTTCAAAAAACATGCATAAACCTAGAAACTAAAGTAAATAACAACATCAACACAACTACCGAAAAAAGTAAAATTCTAGATCTTATCTTCGACCATAACCTACACTTACAATATCACTGCCATCATCTAATTTCAAAACTACATTCAGAAGCATTCCTCTTGAAAAAATTAAAACATATTTAACCAAAAACAATTAATTCAAATACCAATCTAATGTAGAATTTAAAATACGATACGGAATGCCTTTTTGGGGCTGCTCACTGGGAAGATGTTTTTACAGCCCCCAGCTGCAAACCTTATTTTTAAAAAATGAAAATACTGAGCCTACCATGTATACCTGTATATCAGATATATATTAGTATGTTTTCAAAAATAAAAAATCAATCTTGGAAAACTGATAATTAGGTAATTTTTACACTAGAAGTAGGAATAAATCTCCAAAAGGTATAGGACCAGAAATTTTTAACAACCTATATGCAGAAATAAACAATTGTGAATTGGAGAGATACTTAAAATTTATGATAACGCGGTATGGTATATACACTTTTTGAGAAATGGCCATATTCATCTTATGGAAATAAACTGAACTGACCCAAACTCACGTCTTGTCCTTACTTCTACTAGACTTTAAAATCAGTTTTAATAAAACTATCAATTTTCATCCTGTAGATAATAAGTTCAAGCTCGATTTCACTGGTGGCATCGAGATTTACAATCGAAATTTCTAGAATATTTAACATTAACTCCGCTAAAACGAAAAAATTTCAATAGTTAGGTTACCTTGCCCTGGAACCACCAGTGTCGAAAGAAAGGGGTAGCTGTCGAAATTCAGATTCTGTTCTGATTGGCTGGCTGATATGACTCCACGTAAATAATCATTCTTCATACACGAAAATATTTCGATCGATAACTTGGTTCGGAACACAGTTGCATTCGTCTGTCACTGCCAGGGAACATTAAAATGGTTACAGGCTTTTCCTCGACAAATATAATCTTTGTGTTTTCTTTTGGTACCATTCGATGTTAAAAACGAAATCGTACATCGGAGTCTCGTGCCCATGTTTTGGGATAGATTCAGTTTTTGGCTTGGCGTGATAAAATTGGGTATTTAGGATGGCTTTGCATAGTTTTAGGCTTTTATTTTCGGACATTTGGAATTGGTTTTCATTGTTCTTTGAATAAGTTTAGCTCATATAGCTGCTAAAAATATAGAGGCCCCGCCTATACTGACAGTACAGGAAATCATGTAAGATTTTTTCATAAAATCCCCTTACCAACTAGATGGCCAAAACAGGATGTATTCCTTTCGGGTAGTGAGTTAAATCCCAGAATAATAGAGTCCGGCTAACATCTTCCTTAATGGTGAATTCCTTATTTTTGTGGTTAGCCCTCCGAAGTTCCAACAATATAGGTTTTGAATACGGGAAGCGTGGTCGTGGTGGTGTAAACGAACATGTATTATTAATTGGCGACACAGGTATTTAAGGTCGATTTAGAAATATCGCCAACAAAATTGTAATATCATCTATTTAGATGAGAGTTGTGGGTCATAAAATTAAATATACTTGGTGTGACAATATCAAAGCACAAATCTTAAAGCACATAGAAAATAGATAGAGTTCTACCCGACGCCGACCGAGTTTCGGACTGCCATTATCATGACGAAATGAATAGCGAATAGCATTACTATCGTAATTTTGTCTTTTTGTTATAGTTATTGTCTTAGGACAGGTTTAAACAGAAAGGCTCAAAACATTTTTTCCTACAAACTGCTCTGAAATTTCCAATTACACTGATCAAGCGTGCGCAAAGTGTCACTTTAAGACGTCAACTTCGTTAACCACTGTTGCATTCATTCCATTTTGCAAGAATGTACCCAGCATGGTGGTTTGAAAAAATGTAATATGCAATTTGTAGATAAACTTCTGCAGACACTCGTTTATTAAACACTCGCTTGGCTGCGCTTCGCTTCTACCGTGACTAATGTGGTGTTTATCATATATGAAATACTATTTTTATTTTGTTTATCTGAACCGACTCATAATAATTGTTCAATGTAATTGATTAATATTCTTAATATTTGGTTAGAATATTTTCTTTTTCTAATGCTGATTGAGCTTTATGTATGATTATTTATACTACATTAGCATAGATCTTAGATAATTGCATTCATATTTTTTAAATACTGTAGTCGTTAGGTGCTTTGCAACATTGTGCAAGATTTGAGAACAAAAATATTTATATTTGCACAGTTGTAAGTATTTTCCGAATGGATACAAGGTCAAGATTATATCTTGAAGTTACCCCTGAAGCTTCCTCTTACATTATTCGCGTAAGTATAGTTTATAAATTTATACTAATCCATATATCATACTACCTATATTGTTGTGTTTTCTATCGGAAACAAATCTCTCGGACCGGAAGAGGTTCACTGTTTCGCAAACTTAATTTAAATGGACGCATTAACGGCAGAGAACCGGCGAAAACAAGGAATTAATTTTAAATAGATTCACGATTATCGCGATGGTCTACACTGGAAAGCAGTAGTTTAGCTTTGTTAGACACTGTTTTAATTCAGGTGGAAAACAAATAATGTGGAACAGTTGTTTCACTTATCTGTCGTTTCCAATTACCATTTCATACTCATTTGTTAGTCACAGAGAAATACTTCAAGCTGCTCAGGTCGATGAATTAATTTTGCGTTAAAGTAAACGGAGACAGGTTTAGCGATTTACAAGGACTCGTAAGCTATAGCCTGCTTCATGTTAACTGCGCAAGATAGAAAAAACGTAAAGTTTACATTTCAATAACTAAATAATAATAATAATAATAATAAAATTAATTGCTACACGTTTACATTCAATTACATAAATATGAGAAAAATAATGAAAATACAGGACAAAATACAAGGAAGCTAATTGCTCGCACACGTACTCTAAAGCTAACTACTCATACATGTACTCTAAGCAGTTATAAGCTTTGCGCATGAAGTAAAAATCAGTCAACAATCACACGAAGTGTATCCCCATTAATATCACATTTGTCTTAAACAATATTGAAGTTATGACACATAAACATGTGGATACAAATTTTACTTTAAAAGCCACTTAGAGCTCACCGTACCTACAAAGAGGTGATTCCCCGAACCTGCCTAATAGTACTACTATCTTTCTTAAAAACTGAGTACGTAAGGATGGTCTTTGGATCAACTCCAGGCTATCAATATGACATTGATATATTAGACGCCACACCTATGACCCGTATTGTAATTTAGATTCCACGTAAGTAAAAGCAACTTACACTTAGAAATGTTATACTGAAGCAACAAACAATCTTCGTTGGAATTAATCGTGTATACTACTTTATTGCAATTCAACGTACCCATTAGATCATCAATAAGAATGATAAAAACAAGAGGTCCCAAATTTGACCTTTGTGGTACCTCCGACGTGGGATGAAATACTAGCGAGCTAAACCACTCGTATGGAACAAGATGTCTACGATCTAATAGTTAGGATTTCAGCAAATTTTTGTAACGACATCGATATGCCAACATTATGGAGTTTGGATTATAAAATATAACGAACTATTTGATCAAATGCTTTTTGATAATCCATATATAGTACATCCGTCTGACCTAAATCATCAATTAATTCACATAAATATTGAGCCAACGTTGCCAGATTGCTTGTGCACGACTTACTTGAAACAAAACTTTGTTGCACAACACTAACATTATTCTTAAGACTAGAATAAATCCAGTCACACACTATAATTTTGAAAAGTGTAGAAAAATTGCAAAGAATTGATATGGGCCGATAGTTTTCAATTACACTTGCGTCATCTTTTTTAGAAACAGGAATAGCTTTGGCAATCTTCCACAACTCAGGAAACGTACACGATTTGATAATGGTATTGAATATGTGAGTGAGTGGACGAGCGAGGACACTGATACAGTCCTTAACAAAGAAGCTAAGGACAGACTCTTGGTTTATCTTTCAGTTTTTTGCTGGCCTTAATAATCTGCCTTCCGGTAAGTCCATCAATAGCAATGTGATCATGCGCTGAAAGAAACATCACACCCGTATAATTTTTATCGCAGGAAATGTAGACCGAACTGATATACCTACCAAACGCATCTACTATGACTTGGGATTCCTTAAAAGAATCACCGCCATAAGACATCAGGCCTGGGATTCTGAAGCTATTTCTCTTCGATTGAATAAAATTTTGATCATCTTGTATATTCAATTCGATATTATTTAAGTACTTCTTATATGGTTTCAGTGTTTGATTTTTTATTTGACGCCTAAGTGATTTAAATCTAGATAGCAACAAAGGGTTGCCTTTATTTTTATAAGCACGAATAAGTTTCTCTTTTTCAAAGATTTGTATAATAATATGTCCAGTTATTATAAGTCATTATAATTAATTATAAGTTATTATAAGTTATAAAAACAACTAAAGGACTCATCCATGTCAGAAACATCACAAACAGGGGACCATTCCAGTCTCAACAACTTATCATACAATAGAGCAAAGTTTCCCTTTCTAAAGTTAAATTCTTTTACGGAGTCACGGCACAGACCAAAGTCTGTAGACTGATTAGACTATGTATCTCGTATTTATTCCATCAATATTTTGGTAATAACAGATGATAGTATCAGAATCACCTTCATCAAAACCTTTGACATGCCTCGTATATATTTGATTCTCAATCCATCCTCACCATTTCCTTTCTTCTCCTCTAGTTGGGACTTCAGAAGGTGATAGTAACCTATGTGCCGAGGTGTCCTGTCGGGTGAGATTTAATCAGAATTATAATCTGTTAAGTTGTTCAATTTTTTAGAGGCTTTAAGTACACTAACAGCAGTTATCGTATTTTGAAAACTCACTTTTAACAGGCACGGCCTCCCGCTACCCGAATTAAATCTTCCCGATCTGTGATGCGCAGAAACAATGACTTGGACAAATATATTAAAAACAATCAACTAACCAAAGTTACCGCCTTCGATCCGTGACGTCTGGATCCAATTAAAAAATATGCCTTATGTTATTTGCCCTACACAAAAAATTCATTAGACTATTACCCAAAAATAAAAAGTAATACATAATTTATTTACATATAAGTTAAGTTATACGGTTATTAATTATTCGTCCAGTAGAGATCAGCGATCACCTTTTGATACTGGTCGCTGTTTTCCGCCAGTCCACCGAATTATGCATTGGCCAAAACTTTAGTCACCGTTGTTTTTAACCAATTCGGGCGGTCACATTACACCTCACTCCATTATTTAACGCTGCGCTCGTGCCAAATCAAACTTGTGACTAAAAGGCATTTATCAAACATGTCGAATAATATGCTATATTATAGAAGTGATGCCTGTGTGGGTGAAACACATTTTTATAAATAGTTTTAGTTTACCTCTAACTGCATAGATTCAACATATTCAACCATCCTCAAATAATCTGATGCTTCCTAGAATATTTCGTTCAAATTTAGATAAGCGTTTCGGTTATAATTCATTGAAATTTTCAATTTGCAATTTTTAACAAGAAGTTCGTTCAATTTTTCAAATAAATTAAACTTATCTTGTCGGGCGCGGGCTGCGGAAAACTTTGCGAAATACTGACATTGATTTAGACGCAGAGTTAGTTGTATCTTTGTTGATTTAAACGTTTTATTTATTTTCTAAAACTCGTTAGGATAGAAAAGCAGAAAATCCGATGAGTTCGAAACATGGTGGTGACAAACCAATGCACAATTTTGCAAAATTTAAAACTGATATGACGCTACGCTAGAAAAATCCCATGTAATCCTTTTGCTGGGGCTTTTCGGTGCATCCGAGCCCAATTACGTCTAAATAGACTTGCGATCCAAAGCTTTTGATTGAATTATTAATTTGTTCGACCTTTTCCAAATGAGCCTCTCCGGAAAGCAGTTTCCTAATCTCGGGAAGACCAGTAAATATGGTTAAAACTTGAACGCACGAGAGACTCATTTTATCTGCAAATACGGTTTAGTAGTTCCGTAATAATGAAATGTGGTTTGCGTTCTTTTAAAAAAGAACCGAGATGTCGAAAACTTTATTTTGATAATAATGTATAACATTAATGATATACAATGTTTTTGAATTGCAAAGACGAATTGATGGAATATACATTTCTCAGGCAAAATGTTTTCATGGCTGCTGTTGTTTTAAAAAATAATGAAACTAAAAATAAAACTCGTAAACCACTCAAATATTTCCTAACAATTTCGAAGCAGTCGGTAAATGTGCGATATTCCAAGGGTTATCCAATATGTTAGTCAAAGTAAGGGTCATCAAATATGCTGCGGGTGAGCAGATTGATAGCTTATTGTAAAAAAACTACTTAATAAAAAAATAAATGTTAACGGGGGGTCTCAGCTTTATTTACCCTAATAACCTCAAACAATAATGATCGTCAACCAAAGAATCAAGCTAATGATAGATTTGTGGCATCCAATAATAAATAATCTGAGGATCTTTCAAGCGACACGCATCACGCACTCTAATCTCTCGTCAATGCTGCCACTGAATTTGTTGGTTCGACAATTAGTATTTAGTTAAAAAAACTAAAATATCGGAAAATTGAAACTGACCTTACGCCCGGTCAGTGCATGAGTATAGAAAAAATATATTGCAAATACTGTGTATATATGTTATGAAAATTTGTGACTCTATATGGATATTTTTGTCAACGAGGTGGTTAATACAGAATATTTTTATTATTTACAAATATATCAATTGCAAATGCTATATAGGTGAATGAACTAAACCACGGCCTAGTACATTTTACAAGTAAGAAATCAGTAAAAAAAAATACTTGGGACTTAATATATATATTTTCTTTGAGAAGAATTTCATTTAACACAATTTCATAACAAAGATAAAAAATAGAAACGTTCCTCTAAATTTACAAGACAACAGCCCTTACATGTAACGAGAAATGAAAGCGCAATTGTACATATTATTGTGATTCAAAATTTATAAACCCCTATAAAGAAGCCATTCGTGTTTTTGATTAGTTTTAATAGACTAATAAAGAATTTAGTTTTGAAATAAGATTTCCGCATAACAGTTTTCAAAGCATTTGTTTCTCATTTCGGAATTACAATTTGAATGACTATTAAGCAGAATCATTGGGAATCAAGAGAGATCTTGGAAACGTGTGAAAGGTTCATTTCGTAATTCAACAAACGAACGGATGATGTTCGGAATAATTTTTCATCACATTTGAATTATTTATCGCAGGTTAAAACCGTTCCATCCAATTTTCACTAATTAAAGCTTTCAAGGAAACTTTACGTTGCGAATGGGGCCAAATCTCTTTTCGGAAATTACGTAAAAATAATTGGCACGGGGCTGAGGACACGACATTGAAACGAAAATTATCCTACCAATGTTTTCAAAAGCGTTCGCAAATTAAGTGAACTGGCAATATCATTTTGCAGGATAGAAGTTTTGAATAATTAATTTAGGGTTCGTGAGTTAGAGGATCTCAGTATCAAAGCCGCTTCTTTGTGTAGTGATGAGTTAGGTCAATTTCGTAATAGTGAGCATTACTTTTGGATTTACGCATAAGCCTAGCTTAACGCGACGTCCCGTACAACACTAGAATACTTAGTCAATTAATTTACATGAAGGATTTTACTAAATAACCAGATATCGTTGAACATACTGATTAAGAATTACATTAATTCCAAACGGCTTTTTTATCTTTTTTTTTCAGATGCCGATGTTTTTTTATTATTCTCTAACCTTTAATACCCTTTATCGAAGTGAAGAATCTCTAAGACTCCTTTGCAAATTAAAAGTCAAGCGACCCAAAGAAAAAAAACTATGCTACAATTCCATCTTAAAAATTTCATTTGACGAAAGTTACTAGGAAACACCCTGTATTTTAGACCTACATCGGCCGGTTGTGCATAGGTCTTTATTACTCGAAATAGATTTGCTTTGTTCTGCGGTATCTGCAGTTCCCTAACTTAGCCCTATTTTCCACCACACGCTAATTTTAAATTATAAATATTATATAATTTCTATTTGACCTCGACAACACTTTAATAATTAGGTTAAAGATTGAGTGGACGACCAACACTAATATGGGACTTTGAACGTTCGGTTTGGATAAACGTTTATATATTTCCGACCAACTAAACTTTCAATACATTAACATTCTCCAATTTAGCAATTCAGTAAATAGAAACACTTGTTTTCATTTTCTGCATCTACCTTGTTTTTAAGGGTCGACGGTCCCTTCTGTTTTTGCGACGATTTTTTGAATTCTTTTGTTAAGATTCTGTGACTTTGAGACCTATTGATAGATCAAAAATGTTTGAGAATTTAAAATTTTGAGTATCGCTCCTTAACAAATCCAACCTTTGTAGAAGGAAAGTAGCTAGAAAATGACAAGCTTAGTAGACCATACTTAAAAGTTTATTTCATGTTTTCGAAGTTTGGTTGACCTTAGTGCAGCTAAGCCACTCCCGCAGATTTATCTACGCTGTTAATTTTACCTTCTATCATTAATGGCTAAGGCAATGCAATTGCATGGTTCCTTTCATTATCATTGTCAATGTAATGTTGGTGTCCACAAACTCGCAGGGTAAACTCCATACGAAGTATGCAAGTCAAGGCATCAATACATCTAATTAGTTTTTATCACTAACTATACCAATACTCCAATATATTTGATCAACTTGATTTATTTGTAAAAATTATTTAGTTATTCCCCAGTCTATTAACATAAAACTTTTTAATGTCAAAGCTCTAGATTATGCAACACGTTGAAGAAGTTTATCAAAAATACTTTGTCTACAATCATTAGTTTTTGAATATATTTTTGCAAACCACAGACGTGTGACGTGGCCATAAAAACTGACAAACGTGAAAATACTAACAGTGGCTAAAATCTATTGTTCGCTCGCAAACCCCTACTCAACGTAAGGTAAAGGTTAACAAAACTGGCGTCTTAAAGTGACACTTAAAGTAAACGTATGATCGGTAAATAATTGGATATTTTAGAGTAAGAAGTAGCAAAACGGAACTTGTAAATGTAGTTCTACAAATGTCATTATAATTTCATTATTGAATTTTCATCACCACAGGTCTTACTTTTTATGGTGACTGAGAAAATCCCGTCGACAACTAAAAAGAATTCTGATACGCTTGCATTTATCTATTTATCTATCGCTTCTCAATTAACACTATCGGAAAAAACAAGATTAACCGGCAAAAGCGCTTCCGTGTCTGTTCGAAGAGACGGTAACGAATTTCCAACAGTCAGTCATGCAGCGTATTTATTCGCTCATTGAGCAGCGTCGTTAACATTCGATCGAGTGAGCGAACATGGTGGAAAAAAGCTTCCGTAAGCAAATATAGTGTAGCTAAATACGGCACGATATTAAAATCCATAACCCTATTTTGCCGCATTGTATCATCCTTACTGGCACATAATAAAACGATTCGCCTTTTACGATGAAACATCGTTACATTCCAAACACGCAATTGCAGGGGGTACCGGCATCAGAAAATTACCGTCAACGGGGCGGAATAATATCGTGTTAATTAGCGATAAATTAAACACTTGCCAATTAGAACGTATGAACCGAATTCCGTTCGGCTGGGGCTACATTATTAAGTAAACAAGGACCCGGTGCAACGGACCATCCATTATGACTGAATGAACGCGAATAAAACGATTTTCGAAAAATTCTAAGTTCAACCCGGATTCACGTGCTTTTGGAAAGGTGGAGCTTTCAATGAATATTTCAAGATATTTGGTTTGGATTGAATGGTGGCGCCAGAATTACCTGAGCCGATTCGGACAAAAGCTGAGAAATAGACATATAATACTAACTAACTTTCAATTATTCTAAATAAGAAATTAAACGCCTGTGATTCGTTTATACTAAAATGCCAGAAATGTATTTCCAGTTTATTAAGTTACTCTATCATTAGTCATCCTCATCAACATTTATATGACAAACGGAATTTTTAATTATTTAGGGAACTATATTCTCTATATTACTTGTATTAATATTGTTTCTACTTTCTATGTATTTATTTTATCTATTTATTACTTTGGTTTAAATTTTAGAAATTTCAAATACTCTATTTCTTTTTGTCATTAAAAATTTTAATTTTTATTAAGCCTTTACCCTAGCCGATATATCTCTAGATAATTGTTGTAATTAAATTTAAATTTTAAAAAAGTTGACAATAGGAAACTAAATTATGTTTTTATTATTTATTTAATTTTTCTAGTTTTGCCTGCAAGTCTGTTGTATTGCGTTGGTGATGAAAGGGAGAAAAAAGTATAAGGAAAGTAAGAAAAAATAATTATTACTATTTAATACATTTTTATTTATTTTATTATATTTCATATTATTATTCTTTATTTTTATTATTTTTTAGCAATTATATAATTAAAATTTAATGGACTCGTTTATATTAATAATGCATAATATTAATAATAATAATGTTTATTTCCGTTGACTTTTAACAAAAGTATCAGATAATGTCAACAAGTAAAAAAATACATTAGAACACTAAAATACAAACTTCAAAAATAGATACGTACAAACATACATCAACAAAAGAAAGGAAAAAACAAAAAAAAACACACACAAAGTATGTCACACTGAGAGATCAGCATTACTACAATCAAAGTATTCATCGATAGAATAAAAACATTCTTATTCAAAATGAGCTTTAATTTTTGCTTAAATAAATATACAGGCAATATCTGTTTGACGGACAAAGGCAACTCATGCTTTTAGACTTGGTTTTAATTTTGTTAGAGCTGTTTAAAGAGTTGTTTAAAGGGGTGTGAAAAAAAGACACCATTTTTGTTCGTCACTTGAAAAGTAGATTGTGAACTTTGACTAAATGTATTGATTCATTCCTTAAATGTGTAAAATTTGCCAATTTTATGGCATATACAGACATATAAATGAAAGAAAAATATATTGGCAAAATCGTTTTGTTACTTGTTATAATTACACATAATCCTAGAGTTATCTGAACGTTAAAAATCTGATGACAGAACAATGATAAGCGCAATGTGGGTTTAAGTAGGTATAAAATAAAACGTCTATAGAATTTGCGAGAGTAGAGTTCCTTGCAAAAAAAAAACAATTTTAAATACAGTGCCATGCAATTAAAATTTTTAATTAAACAGACGAGTCAACTCTATTTTCTACTTTTAACGAATTTAACCATACACAAATTAAAACGTATTCACGAGACCTGCATAAATTAATTTATCAAGCGACACACTTCAAACAAACAGAATTAGTGAAAAATTCGGATTTTTTCCGTTGCTGGCTTCGCTTGAATACCGAGCTTTGCGAAAGTTCACATAGGTGTGAAATTTCAGTGCTACAAAAAGTTGATTTAAAAATTGCGTTTTTAAAGGGATTTTATACAGGTTATATGAAATTTGGGATTTCTGTTCTGGATTTAAAACTCAAGTGGCAATAAAAGCAGAAAAACACAATTTGTTCGACATTTCGCAAACCTAGATACAGGTGTTCAACATCTAGTTTGGAAGCAGCATATGCATATGCATATTTAACACGCATAATTATTAATTATATAAATTAAATTTAAATTTAAAAATGGCGTCAAAATATACTAACCTCATTTTGTTTGCAAAATAATATTTTTTTTCTGCGCTTGTTTGAAGGAGGGAATTTATATTTATTGGCACTGTTTAATCTAACAGCTTAAAAGTGCAGACGTGTTAAAAGTACTAAAAAAACTGTTTAATATAATAGGTAAGAGACTCTGGGAAACAAATATAAGCGTAAATAAATATATAAAGCCAAAATCCATCGGTAAATTTGTCTTTCAAACAGCGGCTGAATTAAATAATTGACAGGATACTGAACACTGAAACGACGGAGCATCAGATTTTTGAAAATTAAATAAGATGAAAGGATTATGAGTCGGGGAAATATTTTTTGTCCAGTAGCGTCTTATATATCATGAAGTTCTTCGAATGAATGGACACTCATTCGAAAATAATTAAAATATTGATAAGCGTATCCGGTATCAATCTTCGTGCGAAGGAGCTCCATAAGTGTCAAACTGGACCAATTGAAATTAGACTAGAATTTGGATATGGTAAGTATTTTTTAAAAAGCGCCGAATTATTTCGGATTCCAGAAAAAAATATTTTTTCGAAAACCATTTTGAAAATCCGTCGTACAGTGTGGGCTGGATATTTAAAAAAAAAATTGAGATATAAATAATCATTTCTGGTACAAATTTTCTTTTTTTTTTTTCATGCGAAAGTGAAAGAAAACGCCTTTTATCGTTAAAAATAAGTGCCTAAAAGTGTCGAAACTGCCTGTCAGTACACCATGCATAATGGAGACTCACTTGAACATAAAAAAACCGTGTTTAACCGTGACTGAATCGTTAATCTACCAACTACCAAAAGAAAAAAATCCAGTTTCAACGGGTTTACCGTCTTGGTGTGCATTTAATGGGAGCAAATTTATCTTGCTTCGTATTTAGTAATTTTAACAAAAGACTTCGCAGTTGGACTCAATTATGCAGAGCGGTAAAGGAACGTGGAGTTACGAATTAATTCACTACTCTGAAGCACGAGGCTAATTGTAAAATCGATCCAGCAATTTGAACTAAGCAGGAGCAATTGTCTTCGTTGCAATTAAACGATAACAAATTTTGGAATATCGAATGCCATAAAATTAAGATTCTGAATTTCGCCGCATTTAAATGTTACGATTAAAATGAGAGCAATTTCTAGAATAAAAATGGATCTCTCAACAAAAGTTCTCGAATGCAACATGCCGATCACTCGTGTCAACTGTCGAACACATCTTACTAATTAATTCATTGAAATTATAAGTGACGAATTAAACCGTAAGAAGAAGAAGAAGAAGAAACTATAATTGCCATATTTTAAAGTCCGTTGGATATTATTTCAAAAATCGACCAATCAAAATTTTTCCTCCAAAAAATATTGTTACAATAGTTCGTAACAACTAGATTCGCTTTTATAGGATTAAGGTCGTTGACATACATTAATTGTGCAGTTATACTTATATTTATTCGTACTCATTTGTGGTCCATTAGTGTTCTGACCCAAAATACCACTTCAAAGTAATAAACGGACAAGCACATAGACAACACTATTAACGACTTTTAACAACATGGTGCGATGCATTATTAAAACAATATTTCCGGAATACAGTACTTGTAAAACATCGCAGAATTCAGAATAATTTCATGTGAAAATTACAGAATAAAACGTGTAATTTGCAATCGAGCTTGGTGGCGCATGCATCTTAATATTTGTATGATTATAAGAATGCCACTGCATTTGTGATTCGTCAATCTAACTGTCTGTCCATACTTTAATTGGTTAGGTGCCACCGTTGTGTTAATAAACCAGTAACCATGATTACGTTAATTTTTTTGTGACTGTGTTGTACTTTTTTGTTTTTCTTAGGTCGGAGCTCCACCCAGGTAGCTATAACTAGCCCCAATATTAAAATAAAACTGTATTTCGTTCAAAATTACAATAGTGAACCTGAACAAAATTTGTATTTGAGAAATATTGCATAAGCAATTAAAAATTGTAAAATTTAAATCCTCGGTGAAACGCGTTGTCATTTCGCAAGTTAGACTAAGCGCCAGCCGGACGGTAGCCTAGCGAAACCATTTTAAAGAACGGGGGTTGCTGTTGTTATCTTGCGTTTAGTACCAAAAATAAAGTTTTGTAAATGACCAAACTCGATATTTTAAAAAGTCAATCTGAAAATTTACCTTTTGTAGATAGGTTTATGGTGACATTTTACATATAAAACACCTAAAGTTTTTCGTTATGTTTTTTCTTAAATGTTTTAACTGTTTGGCCGATATAATTTTTGAGAAATGATCGACATTTCACCTTCCAGAGTTTTGAAAGCAATTTTAAGACCAAATTTATATAGATGTTTCGAAATTTTCCTGCTACGTTCTGCTATGTATTTTATTGTTTCATAAATTTTGGGTTCGGTGTTTAATATGGGAAACATAGAATTCCGAGTTATTTGAAACAGTTTTTTAGTTATAATCTTATCCATCGAAAGATTGTTTTTGGAAGCCAAATGGGTACTTTAAAACTTGACTCTGATGGTGTTTTTTTTTAAGTGTACAAAGTCATCCTTTTTTAATGGTCTATAATTCGTCTTAAACTTGTGCAAACAGCTCTTATTGATCAATATTTTTTGAGGAAAATAGTCATGGCAATTTTAAATTGGAGTCAGTTTGCGTAGATGGTAATAATTAATAATAATTACTGAAGTTATTGTAGAACACTAAATTTATAGTAAAAGTAGGCATTTTAGAACTATCGCAAAAATACTGTAATAGTATATTATGCAACAAGTGCGGTAAACGGCATTTGACTCACGAGTTTATTTGACACGAGCGGAGCGAGTGCTTAATAAATGAGTGATTTAAAGAGTTTACCGAACGTGTTGCATACTATACTTTTTTTTCGACCGTTAGTTTTTGCGTACATTTTCGAAAAACAGGAATACATTCACTGACATGACTATCAGAAATGACAAACGTCAAAATTCAAAGCGTGGGAAATATCTCCGAAAACATCCGATTGCTCCCAAACTCGTGCGGTAAAATCCCGGAAATGTCCGAAGTGGCTCGGATTCGTGGGCAACGAAACTGACATGTTAAAGTGACGCTTCCCGCAAACGTAATTAGGTATTTTACAGACGGGAATAGAAAACTATATTAAGACCAAGCAATTTTCGTATCGATTTCACAGAGCAAGCCATTGTTTCCGCTTCAAAATCAACAGTCTCCTCATAGTCACAAAAGCGAGTATTCAATTCGACGTTGGTGCTTGTGCGGATTCTCTAAACCCGTTTGAGAGAGCAAAATTTTCGTCTTTGTGCTTAAATTAGGGTGGTAATCCAGTTTCGACTTGAAGATATCTAAGTGAGAACGTAACGTTCATAATCCCTTAAAAAATCGTTATTTTGTACGCTGTTAAAATTAGGTTTCTTCTAAAGTGGTTACAATAATTCCTAATTCGCAAGGGACAAGGATTGTTAACCACTATTTAAAACAATATCGATGTCACAAATCCCGAGATTTAAAAATGCGCCACGTAGGTTACAAAAACAGATACTAACGAACCAAATAAATCAACCCTGGGCGGGACTACAGCCATTGCATTGGGCACTATACGCAGATCTGATTAGGTAAAACGTTTTTAAAATCCCGGCGCGTCCGCCGTCCGAATTTGGGGAGCAATATTCGTTTCGAAATTTGGATTCGCTCCGTAAAGGTCATTTAGGGGCACGTTACCATTTATATACTCAGTCGCCTTGTCACGAAATCGCATTACAGGGATTGGACACCTACGGTTTTTGTCTGTTATTTGCACACCGTTTTTTCGTTCGTAATATTCAATTATATTACTAGTGCGGTATAAGTTTCACTGCAGTAAACAGTGACGAAAATTGTTATAACGAGGTCGTAGATCGAGTAGTATAACCACGCGAGTATTTCAATGAGCTTTACCGCACGTGCGATATACATTTTATGTACGAACTCAGTTTTATAATTATTTTTTGTTTAAAATTGTCAAATATGCTTTTCACGAAAGCGTAGTAGGGCAACCCGGTAATAGTATATTATACAACAAGAGCGGTAAACGGCATTCAACACACAATTCAACAATTAAAAAATAATAACAGATTATCGGATTACCATTCAAACATTATATTTGCTAGTTGCCATTAAACCTATTCGTTTATCGTTCCGATCGGATCTGCTATTGTTGTCTCTTTTTCACTGTTTACGTTAAACAGAGAGAGATGTAATTATTAGATATGTCATATAAACAACGGAATAAACACAATTTTAAAACGTTATGTTGTTTATTGAACTTTTGCAATTGATCATTAAGTAGTTTATTTAAAGAAAAAGACTGTAATTGGAAGAAAGATCACCCAAGAATAGAGCTTTTAAGAGGATTAAATTTTTAAAACCGTACAGGAAATAAAAAGCAGGTCCTAACCTTCAATTTCGTTTGGTTTGTACTGAGACATGGATATTTGAAAATGATACAGTTCGTCTTGGGAAGGTATACATATAAAAACTTTAAAAACAACTAAATTTCATGCGAACGATATGTAAAATTTTACTTTACTTACCTACTAATCCACTAATTGTAGCATATAGCACGTAGTATTTAAATATATATTGCATAACATTTTTCTTTGTACTAGTTTTTGGGTACATTTTTGCAAAACAACACGAGTACATTCACCGACATGACCGCCAGAATTGCCATACGTCAAAATTCAAACCGTGCGGTAAAATCTCCGAAAGCATCCGATTGCTCCCAAACCCGTGTGGTAAAATCCCGGAAATGTCCGAAATGGCTCAGATTCGCGGGAAACGAAACTGACGCTTTCCGCACGATAGATCGGTGTGTAATTTGGCATTTTACAGACGGGAGTAGAAAAGTATTTTTCCCGTAGTAATTCCCGAGTAAAAAGTCAGACTTCCCAATTATATCTCGGAATTCCGACTTACAGCTCGAAATAAGGCAATTCGGACGTATTCGGAATTCCGAGATAGAAGTCGGAATATTAAGTAGGGTTTCCGGTTGATTCACTGATGAGAGTTTCAATATTTGCGTTTTTAGTTTTGTGTTTTAAAAAACTACTTCTCCAGTGGTTGGTTTTGGTTGGTTTTAGTTATTGCCTTAGTGATGCGAAACCACGGGCGATTTGAAAATCGAAATTCCAACATATAAGAAGAATTCAGACATTTTAAGAGGTTGCCCTGTTACGCTTTCGTAGCTTTCCATATCGCACACGGCATATAAAACTGTCAACTTGGCAGGACATTGGAAATATATTAAATATATATATATATATATATATATATATATATATATATATATATATATATATATATATATATATATATATATATATATATATATATATATATATATATATATATATATATATATATATATATATATATATATATATATATATATATATATATATATATATACATATATATATATATATATATATATATATATATATATATATATATATATATATATATATATATATATTCAAAACATAACGGCAACTTTCCATTTTAGATCCATCCGGCACAAATTACACGTAAAAATGCGCTAAAACTTAACTAGTATTGTTTTGCGCAGCATGGGAGTAACTAAATCATTGTACGTTTTAATAAAAATTTAAATTTTAGGGACAACGCTTCAAATCGCCAAGAAATCAGAGACTAAGTTTAATAATAGAACACAGGTTCAGACATTTTTGAAAAATATCTCTTAATGAGAAAAGAATCTTTACATTTTTGTAAAAAGAAATATAAGTAGTTAATCCGTTTCTTTCCAACCAGCCGAAACAACCATTTTAATTACAAATGAAAACTGTCGCAAACACTATAAAAATGTACAACTGTACTGCAACATTGTTGGAAGTGTATAGTTTTCATATCTCAATCCTGACGCTGATGGTTTAACATGAATTCTAAAAGATACTAACTAGATGTAATTCCAATAGCGTTTCGATTCTGTACAAATCGTAATAAATCATTGCTCCTGAAAATCGGTAACAGGATGACGCGGCAATAAAACTACTTTCTGAATAAAGGAAGGAGAATGAGGAAGCTTATAAGTGTATCGATTGAAGAGACAGTAAAATAAGGGCAACCTTTTTTTGTGAACAACATTTCCGGCTAAATTTCTTTAAGGAGGTGGTTTATTTATCCCAAGACTTCTCATGATTTTTGAGATTGTCAAATTTGTATTACATTTCGTTAAGTAAAAAACGGTTACATTCGAGAGTTTTCAGCTTCAGAATAAGGAGTCTTTGGAATCAACTGAATCATACAGAATAACAAATTAATATAACAATAAAAATTCATTGGGTCAGATGGTCGGGATAAGTTTGGAGAAAAAAAATACAGCTCTGAAAATCGAAAATGTCTGTCCTACGGTGAAGCATGGTGGATGTAATGTTTTATTGAGGAAGTACATGTCAACTAATGGTACAGGTAATATAGCTTTTATGGGCGGAATCATAGGCAAGCATGGTTATTTGATTATCTAAAAGAATCATTTAAACCAAGGTGTTGAAAAAATTAATCTTGAGGGGCTTTTGAAGTGAGGTGGCTTTTACTTGATGAAAATCCATTTATCAAATTAAATAAGAACTAAAAGTTCTGTTGATGTTTGATAAAGACACGGTATTGTCGAAACAATTGTCATGTTAAAATATATAATTTCGTGAAAATCTGAAACTTTAGTTCTTATTTATTTTGAATGCACTTATCCTTTAAAACATAGAAAAGAAACAACACATTATGGTTGAACCAAATCGAACTATTAAATATTTGATCCTACGTATTAATTTTTTATTCCCTATAAAAATTTCAAAAAAAACATTACCTTGATTTAGATTTACCTTTGCTCGTTCCTAGGAGTATTATTTCGTTGTTCTAAACAGTAAAAACTGAAAAAATAAAACTTTACATTCATTGCCTTAGTCATGCCAAAACACGGCAGAATTGCACATCGAAATTCCGATATATAAGTTGGAATTCAGATTTTTAAGAAAAAATATTTACAAGGTTGCCGTGCTTCGCTTTCGTAGCTTTCCATATCGCACAAGTCATATAAAACTGTCGCTTTGACATGACATTCGAAATATATTACTTTGACATAATATTACCTCATTAGCGATGTAATGAATTCTTTTTTATTTTACTTTTAATTATTTGTTTGTTTATACAGAAATACAAATTATTCATACAACTCTTAAGGTTAATGCGTGCAAAATACTATCCTGCATGATAGAATAGAATTACATTTTCTTGGAGATTGCTTATAGTGCAAAGTTCAGGACGATTTGGTTGATATGACAAACCCTTATACGCAAATTTTGTAAAGTAATTATGCATTAGTCTAAGTTTAGCTAAAATCGTAGTTATGTGCAGCTGAGTTATTTTTAAAAACAGTCACTAATACTTAAGCGTTGTCGAACACCGTGCACTAATAATTTCGAGCAAAGTCAAAGTCAGCCTGAAAGCAAATTTCTTTCTATTCAATAGGGACGTTGGGCAAAGTGCGTTTTAGTGAGCTTGGATTAAGATTTTGCTACAAAAATCCTAGTTCACAAGTCAGACGTCTCACCTACGCAACCCAATTATATTTGATGTCCATAGCGTCCGCCAATTGTAAATGGTGATGGGCCTTGGGAGTCCATCGGTGACCGTTCTAAGTAACTTTATTACGTTTTAAGTGAAGTGACTTTAAAATGAATTTCGGAAATATTAGGAAAAGTTTGAAGAAGTTAGAGACAGAAATTTGTATTACATTTCGTTAACTGTTGCAAAATAGAGTTTTCAGCTTCAGATTAAGAAGTCTTTGAAATTAACTCAATCATGCACCAGTAACAAATTAATATAACAATAAATTCATAAAATTCACTTATCCTTTTAAAGATAGAAAAGAAACAACAAATTATATTTGAACAGAATCGAACTCTTAAATATTTGATCCAAGCTATTAATTTTTTATTTTGTATAAAAATTTTAAAAAAATCATTAACTTGATTTAAATTTACCTTTGCTCGTTCCTAGGAATATTATTTAGTTGTTCTAAACAGTAAAAACAGAAAAAATAAAGCTTTAAGCCGTGAATCTTCAAAAGCATTAGAACAGGACGTCTATACATACCGTCTTTCTTTTTCAACAAAAATAAAATTGCATCCATACATACATTACAACAATCCATACAATCAAGAAACATAAGTTCCATTCTTAGTGGCTGAAGCTAAAAAAATATTAAAATTTTCAAAATTTGATTTTTTAGGAAACGCTGTAAACAGGTATAACAAATGCTTAACAAAATTGAAAGACTATAAATTAGTTATTCCTAGCACAAATAGGAGTTAACCTAGATGCGCAAGTTAAAGCTTGACTTCAGCGTTACCCGTAGATTGGTGATTAGATTTTAAACACTTGCCGCGCGGCGAGTTACAAAATTACCGCTCCGATCGAACTCCGTCAAGTGGAATTCTACATAACAGGATAATACCGAAATTCCCTGACTGAAACTCGAACCAAACGGAAGTCAAAGGAAATATGGCGTTATTAGAAAACGCCAGGAATGCTTGCTTCGGAAAAATCTCATTATTTTCTGTAAATCAAGTTAAAAGTATGCAAACAGAAAATTAATTATCGATCCCGACAAATTTTAATTCATTAAGCGCTTTCAAAAATGATTGGCCGCGGCGTTACCTTTATTTCGTTGGAAAAATTTTCCACATCTCGAACGGCGAGGGTGCCTCGAAGCTTTTAATTTTGAGATAAATTTTCTACGATTTGAAAGATTCATTCAAAAGTCGTCACTTTGTCAGGCGTTTTATTAGTGTTTAAAAAGCTGAGTGCACAACAAATTTGGCGATACTGCAATTGGAAATGTAAAATAAAATTCGACATGTCCATATTTTTTGAAATAATTTAATATTGTATATATTATGCAATGTATATAAATTTACCAATTGTTTGCATTTTTCCTCCAATATCAATTATATTGAATATGAATTATTGAATATTGAAGAGAGTAGAACGGTTACGGTGTTGTCATATTTGTCAAAGATTTTGTGGTTGAGATGTGCGGGGTGCCAATTTAACGTAACCCGATACCTTATCTCAGAATATACGAAAAATCTTAAAACACAACTTCATTTTTTCCTTCATTATTACAATTTTGGATTCTACTCAAGTTTCTAGGAAAATTTCGTATACAATGTTCTATACCTATGTTTTTAACTTATACTGTTGATAGGAACCTACTTTAGAATTTTTATATAATTTTTATTAATATTTTGATAACTAATAACACAGGGTGTTCAAAAACTAATTTTAAATATGTACTAAATTAAGGAAATATCAAAAAAAAAATTTTTAAATGGTAACCCCCAGATTTCAGAATTTTGTCTTATTTACCATTAAAAATAAAAGTAAGTTTGTATAAGGTTGTTTATGCTGAAAATGTTTAGTTTTCGAAAGATTGTCAAATTAATATTCTTATATGAGGATTTTACTGTGGGTTTCAAGTTTTGAACAACACATAAAAACGAATGAAAAGTCAAGAAGGCCATGAGAAACAAAAGGGCAAGAATGTCACAAGCCCTCGGTAAAATGTAATTTCATCGTTTTTATTTTATTATTATCAAAAATATGGCTCCTTACACTGTTAAAGAACGCTTACAGTTATATCAGTGCTTTATTCGCAATAATAAAAGTCCAACTTTGGCTCTTCGGGAGTACCGGCAGTTAATTTCAGCCAGCAGATTACATACTAAACAGATTTTTAGTAGAATAGTGCATGACCTACAAAAAAACCCAGGACGAAATCGAGAACTGTCCTTACTGCAGAAAAACAATTAGATATTCTGCTGTATTTTAAGGAGGGCGAAAAAAGTTGTGAAAGACAAGCCTCCCGTGACATTCCAAAAGTATGTCGAAGTAACATTCAAAACGCATTGAAAGTAAATAATTATTTTCCATTTGAATTCCTCCCTGTTCAGTTATTAATAGCTGAGGATAAGAATGCAAAAGCAACATTTTGCGCTCTGATGGACCGTTATTTTGAATCCAATATGTTTGAAAAAGTATTGTAAACTGATGAAGATCTTTTTAATAGAAAATAAAATACCCACTACTGGTACTAGTACTAGTTACTACTAGTACTAGTAAGAAACACCGTGTTAAAATTATTCAGAACCAGGGTTACACAGAAGTGTATTTGTTTGGCGTGGTATAATACCTAACAGAGTTATTCGGGCCGATATTTTATGAAGGCGATCTTAACCATGACCTAATCGTTCAACAAGATAGTGCTCTGTATCATATGTTAAGACCTGTTATTAACTGGCTGAACAACCGATTTCCAAGGAGAGGTTGACACGGAACCTTGGCGAGCTCGTAGCCCTGATTCGATGCCTTGGGAAACCTCAAAAAAAAAGAAAAAGAACATTATATATGAAATTTTCCTAGAAACTTGAGTAGAATCAAAAATGTAATAATATACAGGATGTTCCATAAAAAAAAGGAAGTTGTGTTTAGCCAGGCAACACTGAGTGCCTTTTATATGCAAAAATATGGTAAAATAAAACTTCGTTTCAAACCAGATAACTTTTGTATTTAGGATTTTTCCGTACACCCTGTATATTCTGAGATAAGGTGTAGGGTTACGTTACATTGGCAACCCTGTACACGCGGTAAGAATAGAATGCCCTTAATTTTGGCTACATTTTAAAAATACCTAAGACATTAAATACCATTTCTGAATTCGATGCAAGTTTTCATGAAAAGGCGTAAAAAATCGGAGCACTGATTCATATAATAGTTATATTAGATAATTTTTCATATAAAACCGCAAAATGGAATAGAAGACAAGGAAGATGCTCAAGGTATTAGAAGGAACCTATCGAACAGGCCATAAAAGGAACATATATAGATATCAATATTAACAAAAATATTCACTTTGGAATTTATAATGAGCACCGGGTCTGGTCTCATTTTTTATCGGATTTTTTAAAATTACAGATGCCTGACAGGACATAAAGTTGTTAATACTAAAAATTTATGTGGTTGCTTCTGTTCTTCGAATAATAATGTGTTACATTACAATTTGCAGTCGCTATTGGCTTCGTACCCAATTCTTCTCATTGTGATTTGGCATCTACCTTTCCTGGCACACATTGGAGTTGTTTCCTTATAAAACAAATTGAAAGGGAAAATGTTGATCCGGCATCGAAAAGAAAACTGTGGGAAATGTATAATACTTGGATCCCCGGACATTTCCCTGGAGGACGAGTCTGTAATAAAATATATTCCCATTGTTTTAGTGTTCTGTGGCATATGCAACAAATTGTAATAATTTACATTTCCTTTTTCACCCTCGAGAATTGAGCAATTAGGGAATTTTTGCTGAATAACAAATCATATTATTGGAGGGTGAAAAGCTACGTAAAATGACGCGTTAGGGCCTTCGTAAATTTTAGTCCTATTGAGATTTATTTTAACGGTGGCGGACTATAAAAATTCGTTCCAAATACATCGTTGTTTTGTTTTTTTTTACCAAGTTTAATTGCATTTGCATTTCACGTTACACATACTCGGTAATTTCCAGTAAAGTCAAGCAAACAGTCGTATCGATGAGAAAAACTTTCTTCGTTGGCATATTATAAGAAAAGAAGCACGCAAGACTTTGCACGCGAATTCAACTAGAAATCCAAAGTCTCCTGCTTGCGATTCTGAGAAGTGTTTGTCACTTAAAGCCCCTGGCTAAAATTTACAAACATTTATTTTTTTTCCGTTAATACATTACACCTTTTATCAAAAAGGAAAAATATTTTACAAAATAACAAAATCAGAAACAATAAACATGCAGAAACATATGTCGAGACTACTTCTGTAAAGAATTTTTTCATTTGTTTGCTATTTAAGCCGAGCATTCTTAATTATAAAAAACTACTTTTTCTAAAACAAAGAATCAACAAATCAAACAAATAATTGACAAAAATTAAATTTATAGATTGCTTGCAGTTATTTTCGCATGTCCAACGATCATTTTATCTATAGACAACGTTATTTTAAATAAAAATAGCAAAATGTTATAAGGAAAAGGAAAAGTTATTTGGAATTAAAAAAGTTCTGCCTAAGTACAAAAGCATGATCAAACATTTTGATTTAGATTGTTTTAATATGCCGATTATAATCAATATTAAAAAATTTAGAAATGTTAAAGTTTTGCTTAATTAATATCGCTGTAACCAACGGAACAAAAATATAAAAAATTTAATTTAACAATTTAATTTATATATATATATATATATATATATATATATATATATATATATATATATATATATATATATATATATATATATATATATATATATATATATATATATATATCGGGATATCATCCGTTCGCTCGTTGAACTCCGACTGGAATCCTGCAGTGTTCGAAGTGTTTTCGGAGCGCGAGCATTGAAGATGCCAAGTGAGATTTTGGCGAAACGTCTGCAGGATTCCAGTCGGATGCAGGATTTGCAGGATTCCAGTCAGATGCAGGATTCCAGTCGGAGTTCAACCAGCGAACGGATGATATCCCGGAATATAGTGTCATCACATTTTTCCATCCGTAAATCAATACGTGAGAATATATATATATATATATATATATATATATATATATATATATATATATATATATATATATATATATATATATATATATATATATATATATATATTGTTTGGCTTGGAACCACTCGAAATGGTTGTCGAACACGCAGCAACTTTGGACAATAAGTTTATTATGGCAAATAATAAAATAATCCCATATTTTGCACACTTAAGTAACCACACTGTAAACTGTAGAAAATATTTGTTAAAAATGTTAGAAGAAATACAGTCACTTAAACCTCGAATATCACCAAACCAAAAAATGGACCTACCTCTTTTTGGAGCACACAAGATATTGTCCAATTTTTTTGTGGTAAACATCCTGCATACAAGCGCATTAACCAAAACGCAAATAAAATGGAAACATGGGCAGCAAAATCGTATTGCCCGAGTGAAACTCGAGCTGCTCCGAGGTAAGTAAACATATTCTCTGAAACTGTGGATGTCGCTTCAGAGTTCAATGGCGCTTGCACTTCTCCCTACTGCATTTGAGCACTTCTGGCAAATTAGTCGATTAATTATTCAAACACGAAATATTTTCGATCGACTCGAGCTGGCCCGATTCCAATCTTATCAATAATATAAAACAAATGCTTTCATTATTTTGTGTGTATTTTAATCGATACCAATCACACTCAATAATAACGTAAAGAATTAAATAGCTTTCTCCCCCTATTTTTAGAATAGAATTCAAAACAGATATCCTCCAACATATGATTTTAATACTGGCTTTCGATATTATGTAGTTGGAAAAATAAACATTATAGACTAATAACGGTCAAAGTTTTATCGTTATAGTTAGTTATGAAAACATTAATATCTCTTGAATAAATATGGCTTCATTTGTAATTGTGCAGATGATAATAAATGGATACTTAACTTTAAAAATACAGTAATAAGTGCTCAAATCCCCATTAAAAACATTGGCTAAAATTTATATAAATAAATAAATAAAACAAAATATCGAAAATTTTACACAATAGTGAGGGAGCACAAATTTACATAAGAAAAACTTATCAGTCAGCGTCAATTACGGTTTCAGTAATTATAAATGAATCATTAAATTAATATGTAAACAAGAGAACTAGTTAACGCAATATTCAAACTATTTGTATTTAGTACTGCTTCACAATCATCGCCTTTATCTATATGCCAATTTTATTTTGTTAATTTCATCTGTCCTAACCATTACGTTTGGGTAATTCATGTTATTTCCTATACAGATTACAATAATCAGGATAAAGAGGCAAAATTTTATGATCAGAGGAGCTAACAAAATTATTGTCAATTATTTTATGATCAAAACATTATTATATTAAAAAAAAACTTTAAACAGGATTTATCTTTTTTTTTCGACGAAAATTTTTGTTGTTTGTTATTTTTTCGGATAAGTAAGATTTCTGTTTAGCACTTAGTGAACTTTGGGTGTAGGTAGAACACGAAGCGCATATCACTGTTTCCTGCAAGTAGAATTGCTGCGAGGCGTGCCTGTTTTAGAAGGTAAACCATCAATAATAAATGCGAATCGAAAATCGCCAATGCATTTACTTAAAGCAGGACGTGAAAAGCACGTTATACTAGTAAATGTTAATGCGCGCTTTGCGATTTTATTGACGTACACAATAATGTGACCGCAGAGGTCAACAAACTTGCGAAATACCAATTTCTTACCTTTCAGCGTCGCTTTTATTTATACCTAAGCTCGACCAAGCCAATAAGACCAAACACTTTCTTTTCTAGCACTTAATATGTAATATAAATATACTACAAAAATAGAGAGCAGATTTGTGAATTAATATTTTATATTAATGAGCGACATTAATTCGCTCAATATCGTTATATATAAATATGGGATTTCGTTTTTTTTTGTATTTGTATTCATTACGAACCCTGTAATTGCCAATTTATTATGCATGATGTCGCAGAAGTCGACAATCACATTTGCAGGTGTGTGCAGTGTGGGGCAAAAGGAAGACATTTAGAATTAATTAAAATATCTCCAAATATTTAATGAAAAAATGTAACTTTTTGTATTTTTCACGAGAATCTACAATATGTTGACTAGATAAAAGTTACCAAAGTAAATGCGATATTGTGTGGTGTTACTTGTGGTTATGTTCCATTACTTTCCATTCCATTACTGTTAAACTCAATCCTTATAGCAATCGAAAAGGTGGATTTTAAAAAATCTGTTGAGTTTCTAAAAAAATTTTCATTTCATTTTTTAAAAAGTTAATCGACTTTTAGCAAAACTGCTTATTCTGAGCAGTAGTTAAGATATCAGACACGTGTTTTTTTAATATTATTTAAAAATACAAAAAAATGATCGTTTATCATATTTGTTAACTAGATTAAATTTAAAGTCTCTGCCTCTGAATTTAAAATGCCACTACATTGAAAATACTCGAATATTCTAAATGTAAAAAATTTTTCACCTTAAATTTTGAAAATACCTGCAAGAAGAACTAAATTTAGATACTAATTTTACTCTATTAAATACTAAGTTTTTAGAAAAAAATTACTGTAGATGTAAAATTATGACACATTTTGGACCTCTTTCAAGATTTTTCAAAATCTATTGTATCTTTTTCTCGGCACTATTTAAAACTTTTCGCAACATCGACAAGTTGCCAAATCAATAATTTCTACAGTGATGAATATTTCACATAACATTAAATAAATTAGAATACCGCATTAATCGCATTAATTTTGGCGAAACTTTTTGATGAGCGTAACATTATATATTCATGTATCTACAGGATAAGGTAAACAATTAGCATGAATTCGAATGAATAATGATTTTGAATCGTTAGAATGATTCCTTCAAATTATTCATTTATTCTTATAGAAATTTTTAAATAATTTTTTTGTAAATCCTCTTAAGAAAGATCAACGTGAATGATTTTTAAAACACCCAGTTAAATTCTCTCCGATGTCCGATTCCTCTCTTAGTTTTTTTCTGACAAGATGTCTTTGATTGCTTCATTTAATAAATCGCAAATAACTATTACGCTTGTTCAACCATCATCAAGCTAATCAACATGTGCGGCCAAAAACTCGATTTTAGTTCATCCGGTTCGTTGATCAACTGAACCGAAAAAACGAGGTTCCACTTACCGCACATCAAAACCAAAAACAAAAGAAGTCGTCTGCCGCTGGCCATTTCTTTCCTACCGTCCTTCGAGTCCTTTTTACCGCGCGAACGTCTAAAAACCTGCACACAAATTGTTCCGGGTGTTGGAGAGCTGTCCCGAAAAACACCAACGCGAACGGTTAACCCTTATCTTAAACTTACGTTTTGGCACGCGTTGAAGCGACAGTTGTAATGCGGATGTGGTGAATCACATGGCAACGAACATGCCGCGGTACAGAATGAAAAAGCTCCCGCGCCAGCGCTTCCTACTAGTCGCATTCGAGCTTTCGTTACGCGGTCCGTGAAGCTTTGCGCTCCTCGTGCCGCTGCCGCTGACTGCAAACTCTAATGCTTAACTGCGGTATGCAATCATTAACAACCGAATGCCCCGTAGTGACGCGTCGACTTTTTGGAAGTCCCGCGACTGTATACGGGATGTTAAAAAATAATATACTAAACTTGGAGGGATGAAATTACTGAGAAGAAAGTTCCTACGCACAGGGTGGGTCAAATTAAGCACTTTTAAATGGAAAGCTCACCTTTTTCATTAAAAACATATTGCTACATTTAAAAAAGATGGCAAAGTAACAATTATATTAACCCGGGTGGCTAGAAGTGCGCGGCTATAATTATATTGTAATGTATTATATTGTAATTGCCTTGTATCGTCATGTAATAAATACAGTAAAAAGGCTGCAGCAGAGCACTATTGGAGTTGTTACGGTGTTCAACAAAATGTAACCAATCACATTTCAATACTCTTCGATGCCAAGACTCATCGAAATATCGGAAAATTATTATTTAAAGTACCCTATCAGCACAAAGAATAGGGTGTTACCGCCTCTATGTGAATGTGATAGCACCTTACTTTGTTTAAATTTTAATATTAATATTTATTAAGAATAAAATGGAATAGATGTGTTGGTGGATATGATAAAATAGGATATGAATAGGAGGTTTCTATTTAAGGACACTTAAAGCGCCTCAGTGCCACAGAATCTTTAAAAATGTCAACAACAATTTGGTCACATCAAAATGTAGCAAGATGTCTTCAAAAAAATATATAAAACAGCCAATGCTTTAAATATGCCTATTTTTGACGAGGTTTTAAGGCGTTAACAAAAATGTAAAAATATTCTTACTACCAAGCTACTTCATCATTTTGTGTTCCAAAGGGCATAAGCTCTCTAGAATCATGACTTTGCCAGAATACGGATTTCCGAATATATAATATGAAATCCAAAAAGCAATATAGCCAAAATAGAATTGGAATGTACATATATTGGACGTGGAAGCATCTGTAGACTGAAAGCAAACATAAATACCTAAGTAGATATAGGTAGATAACTTTTTTTCTGTGAAAAATTTTTTGTTTCTAAAACAAACATTTTCAAGCCACCTTTTTAGTGGAATTTAAAGTTTGAAATATATTATTTTTCAAAGGAATAGTCAATTATCAACACAAAAAATGTTTTGTATATCGAACAGCCCCTATATTTTGAACCATTTGCAAAAATATAACAAACTTCATATTTTGATCAAGTCTCCTTAAAAAAAAAAGTTTTGGCCTTTGAAATATGTGAGCTGTCAAGTTATATTTTCTTCTTTTATCATCCTCGAAATTAAAAACAAATTAACCCCAATTTTCATACTTTCTATTCAAAATTTCTCAATAGTCAATGCCAGATGCAGATAAATGTTATCGGCCATTTTCAAAATAGCCAAAAATTGAATAAAATGATATCTCGATTAGTAGTGAAGATCAATTAAATATTTCTCAAAAATATAGTCCTTCTAGTTCAGAAATACGGGTTTCCTGTCAGCTTTGTATATTATTTAGCTCTGTAATAATGTTACTCGAGTCCTATTCAAAATACAGAGTTTTTACAACTTGAAAGAAGTTGCCTACTAAGAATCCTTACTGGCAGTTATCAAATTGTGAATTTTGTTGTCAGTACGTCAATTTTTTTGTTAGATTCATAGAAGCATTACAAGATGGTAAGCAATTTGTACTACGTCGAATGTCTTAAGAGAAAGAATATTTTGGATGATTCCGGCACAACCTAATTATTAGTAGTCAGTTTAACGAAGATCTGGTAATTAAGTTGGTTTAGTCTGTATAGTTGACAATGTGTTTGTACTCATCACTATTAAGCAACAGGCTTAAATCAATAACAAACGATGTAAACATCATTGGCCCCTAATGTGCTTTCTTGCGCAATAATATTACTTGGTCTCTTCTATCATCTTGTGTTACTGTTACAATCTATTTCCTATTTCTTTTCTTGCATAGAAGAAAGTATTAGATGCAAATATTTGATGATGTTCAAAAACTGCTGTCTAAATCTCTGGTATTTAGTCTGGTTGATATTTTTTGACCTGTTTCTCTAACGGATCTGACACAACTGCACATCTGCTATCTCGAACGGCATTTTATCATTTGCCGAACCTAGTTCTTGTCAGATTTAATATTATGTTTTTTCAGATTTTTCTTTATGTTTGATCTGTGACATTTGTGACAAATTGAGCATATATGTTGAAAATGGAAATTTTTAGAGAGAAAACTGTAGTGAAATGTGTTAATTCACTATCGATTTAGACTCAATTCCTATCGCAGGAAAAAATAAGAAAATACAATTTCTGCCTTGGTTCTGTTTAAAGAAAATGTGCTCGTACGAATGTACGAATGGTGCTCTATTAAAGAAATGCTGTAATTGCTCTGATAGGGTACTTTAAATAATAATTTTCCCAAATTTCGGCGATTCTTGGCATCGAAAAGTGTTGAAATGTAATTGGTTACATTGTGTTAAACACTGTAACAATTATAATGTTGCTATGTGGCAGCCTTTTTACTATATTCATTAACTTTGATATCACAATATAATAATAATAATCAAACCATCTTGTGTCTCGTGCAAACTTTTTTATTTTCTTATGTAACATCACTATAAATTTAGTACACTATTTTTTTTGCAGCCTCTAGATACCGAAACGCGTCAACGAATTTTGTGTGCGGATTGGTGCAGAGATATTTTTAGCCATTTAAATAATTTAAGCACAAGAAATCCGAAAGGAGCTCGACATGAAAGACATCTATTCAAAACTTAAAAAGGGTTTCCTTTTGATTCTTTTCGAGCAGGATATATTATATTCTCTCTAGCAATAGACCCTCACCATCCTCTAGTCACGAAGTGATTCGGAATTTACAAAGCTGTTAAGGGCTGACTGGAATGGTTAAGCTGTTTTTCTTAGTGACTCTCATCATCATTTTCATCAAACCGGCATTAAAAACTCAAGTAAAATTGGTGCGAAATTTTAAGTTTTATACAAGACGTGGGCTTAGAGAAGGTCCAAGGTGTAAGGTCCAAATCTATGAAGTCACGGCTTTGAAACTAAAATAATGAGCCAGTTTATATCGCAAATTCAAAAATTACAATACAATTTGAGGTGTTTTTTTTTCTTTCGTTCGTTTCTACACGCTTATTGATAGTGAGATTAAAATAAACTGCAAAAAATATCCCGTTCTGGTTCTGAAACAATTTATTTCGTCATAATTTTCCATCTACAATGTCTCCAAGGCATTTTATTTAAGTGGCTCATAAAATATGCGAAATTTTTCCTAATTAGTAAATTAAATATGCTAAAAAATGTAATGTTTTATACCGAACAATATTTTGTTATCTACAAACAATATACGGCAGTACACTGAAGCTTACGCTGCCTGTGCCCGTGCCCTAGGAAATATAGAAAAAAATTTCTCTTCACCCGAAATTATTAATCCATGAATTTAAATTTGGCTCGACTGTGTATCTTGTGTATAGCAAATGCTGAGGGGACAGGTATCAGATTAAAACAATTAATTATAGCTAAAAAACATATCTAGCTTAATGAAAGTATAGCCTCTTCCTCTTTTCAGTAATCAACAAATAATGTAAATCAACAAATAATGTGTCAACTATAATGTTCACTGCATATGGGATTTTTTTTTATTTGTACAATATGTGCTCCTTTATTTTAGTCCAAATTTTTCAATTACATTTTTTTAACTTGGCATTGACCGCGTGACTAAAGTTAAAATGTTTAGGTCGCCGAACATACAAGAAGGATCGCACATAAAAATTTTTCCATCCTTTACAAATAAAAAAATGCAATTACTGGGAAGCACCGAGGGCGGTTCTGAGGAATTCGGGATTGTCGAATTATTCATTTCGCATCTAATCAAATTTGCTCGGATAGCTACATGATGCCGGAGACATTGATACAATGTCAGTTAAACTTACTGGGGTTTATCATTTTAGTGGAATTGAAAGGCAACTGGATACTGAAAGCTATGGAATGTAAATTTCCAGTTTCCTTTCGGTTTTCTCTAACGATAATGATGTAACAAAAAAATTACAATTTACAATCACTCTAGAGATTTCAAAATTTTTTCAAGATGCGAAAAACATTCTTTTAAAAATTCAGTTCTAAAAAATTTACGAAAAATACGAAAATGTTATACCAAAATTTGTTTTCAAAAGAAGTTCCAGTTTTTGACAGTTTACTTGGCGTTTATTAATAATAATAATAATTTTATTCACGTATTGTTGTAAAATGAATAGGACACGGTTCGGATGAACAAAATAAAATATTTTGCGCCTCCGTTTTTAAACCCATCCTATTGATGTTTGGTGGCTTAAAAAGCTAAGCCCTAATTATGGTAGTTGTTAGGTGCAGAGGACATGAAAATTATAGAAGTTCAACAAAATAGGTCATAAAGCTAAAGAAATAGTTTCACAGATTGCAGCGCCTTCTCACGATGAGTATCGAATGTTCGAGTTGTTCCTCTAAATGCTGATTCCGTAGTGAGACACTTGTTGCTTAAATTAGTTTTTCATAAAGAATCTCACATTTTAATAAACAGGAATTTGGAGAAAATAGAAGCTGTCAACCACACCGTACATGATTAACAGTTTCCTAAAACCGACAATATTCAAACTCCGGAAATCAGTTCTATAGCTTCACGTAGTAACGATATCGTAGTAACATTTGGTAATGATGAGCCAGGAACTTATAGGAATGGCGGAAACATAAATATACTCATTTATGCTTAAATTTTTAAATTTACACTTTAAATACAGTTTATGTAATAAATTCACTACATTTTTCTATTGAAAGATTGCCCTTAGAGTACGACGTTAAAGAAAAGTTAAAAACTTTTGAACCCCAACGATTCTGCTAAATTAAAATTTCAAAAGGCTTACAATTTTCGAGGTTTAAAGTTTTATCAAGAATGAGTGCTAAATTGTACTCATTATATAAGGAATTTCTGTGAATCGGGATTTTTCCACTACAAGAACGTTGAAAAGTTTCGGAGCAGCCAGCAAAGATTTATTCAACCGTTTGCAATTAAAAAGTGTTTCTCCGCATATTTTCTTTCAACTTTTCTTTAGTATTAAACTTCCTTAATATGCAATACGTAATATAGAATTGCCTGTCAGTGACTATACTCATTTTATTGCCTTCTTTCTGAATATCACAATCGAATTAGCGTTAGAAAAGAAGTTGCTATAATTACATATTGTTACGAACCGCCGTATTTTGCGTGGGTTAATAGCAAAGGGGTGTAACCAATTTTTCCTGGGCAGCGATGAGGAAAGATAAAAAGCCCATTTCACAAACAATGGCGTCTTTGTAATTTTTCTCACAAAAGAAAAGGATAAAAATCAATAAGTAGAAAAGTGTGTAAAACGGGGCCATTGATACCCATCAAAAAATGCGCACTGAAACTAGAGATTTGATGACAATGATATTAAAAATAAAGAGTCTAGGTATAATTTGGATCTCTTATCTTTCTTGCTTACACCCTTACTAAACTAGCTTACTGACGAAGGTATAATTTGGATCTCTTATCTTTCTTGCTTACACCCTTACTAAACTAGCTTACTGACGACTTACTTACTTCATTAAGTGTATTGAATGTCTCTTATTAAGAACGACTTGTACATTTCCTTGTACATATTATTTGGTAATGTATATTGACGCCGTAGCTCACATTTTCATTTATACTCATTAAAAGTTATTAACGGTTGTCTATCTACTAGTACTTCTTTCAATGGTAAAATAATATCAATAAATAAACTAAATTAACTATTAACATTGATATTTTTCACACATCGATAGGTGTGTATGATAGCTATAGTCTCTTACGCTGTTACATATTACCTTCACTATTATATATTTTGTATGTAATCAGTAACATATACCAAATAGAGAGTGGACGTACTCCATTGGTTTTCCACCTTCCATTATACATAGACATATTATTTTGATGGTAATTATTAACATTTTCGTGTCTACGGGTTTGCGTAATGGAAACCAGCACGTTTTTCTTGCATGTTACGCAATAATTTTAGTTTGAGTTAATTGACTTTGGACGAGAAAGAGTCATGGACTGTAAATTTTGATAAAATTGAAGCTAGAAATAACGCGACGATTCAAATAATAATATAATGATGTAACGAGACAAAAAATGACAATCTCTTTTCTTCTTGGCCAACCGTGATGCAGCTCTGACACGCGGAAAATGCTCTCACGTTGATCTCTACCTGAGTCGTACTAGTCCCGATCACAGTGGAGTACGACACTGGAGCTACATACGAGTTTTTCCTGGTCATATACCCAGTGAGATTGTTACGGAGAATATAACAGTAGCAATTAATTAAATAAAAACCAATTTCAATTTGCTCGACATAAAAATTATCAAAAACTAAAAGGAAAAATAAAACAAAAACAATTCCGATTGAACGGAACAAAGCTCATAGTCAGTCATAGTCCATTTTTTTTTGTATGTTTGTTTTTATTTGACATTGACATTTGACATTGCTATAGAATATTAAAAAGAGCTAAGTGAGAGCAGCAGGGATAGTGTCTAGACTATAGAAAATTGGGCTATTTCGAAAACTGAGATTACAAAGATAATCGGAGGACAGAAAATGAGTGAGGCTAGCACAATCAGGCTAATAAGTTAATACATTTAGCGTTTTGTTAATTACTATTTTTCTGAAAATGTCTAAGTAAATGGAAAGAAAACAGTCTTACGAATAGAATAAATTTTATTATTTGAGCAAATGGAAAGAAAAACTCTCAAAAGATTGATGTCCATCTGTCCGTTCAAGTTACCTAAAATAGCTTTGCATTGTATCCAGTGTTATCTGACGGAAATCGAAGAAATCTGATGAATTGCTTCTCCTAATAAACAAGAAGAACTCTGCAGCGGCTTCCGTATTAGAGTTCGGTAACAATGAGTTCGTTGATCTAAAATAAAATCGCAATTACCAGTCAAATAACCGGCGCTACATACATTAACGTGAGGAGGTGTGGTTAGAGCAAATACCACACATTCCGCTATATCCTCAGGGTACAACGTTTCTCCTTTATAGGCTGTATCCACAAGTTCCTTAGCAAAGTTTCCCGCTTCAAGAATTTCAGTTTTTACCCTACCTGGACTCAAATTCTAGAATAAAAAGAACTATGTTCTGATTACTCCACGAAATTATCGAATAACTAACTGTTATTTTTATTTTCTTTTTCAAATAACTTAGTTCCATCTTCAAACTTTCCGCCAGTGCCTTAACTGCAAATTTACTTGCAGGATAAACATTGGCATTGTAAACATCAGAGACGGCTGATACTTTATGCCCCAATATACTATTGATGTGAATAATGTGTCCGTTTACACCATTTTCGGCCATTTGTTGGTAAGCCTCTTTGGTAGCTATGCAAAGTCCGAGAACGTTTACTTCTGCAAAGAAAAAAAAATGGTATGGAAGTGAGGATTTAAAGAAAATAATCTTTTTGGCGAAAACAATTTCACTAGAAGACGAAAATTTTTATTTTGATAGTTGCTCTTTTCAAAATAATATTAAGCAACACGATAAACTACAACGCTGAAATGGTTTATGCAGTAATTTTCGGTTCGGCGATAAAGTGGACTAGACTTAGGCTAGTCTGGAAATACGTCATTATGCAATTCAGCCCTACAAGCAGTTTTGAGTTTGGAAATGATTCATGGAAACTTTAGGGCATTTGAAACGATGGGGTTATTTGTAAAAACAACAATTATCTAACTAATTAATTACCCGATACACCAAAATACATGCCTGTATATTTTTCCATATCTTATTTTTACAAATAATTTGATGGTAAAACAACCAATGGCTATGGTTATTTGAACAATTTATATGTTATCGCGACGACCTCACTTATCATCATATTTAAACTAATGAACAAACGTACCAAAAACCCGACGCCATATCGCCGAATCACCACTTGTAAGGCTTGTGAATACCCCAATTCCGGCATTATTTATTAGGATATGAACATATCCCAAATTTTCCTTAACATACTTAAACGCATTGAGTATGTCTTCTTCTTTGGAAATATCGCAAGTTACTGGGTGAAATGTTCCTTTCGAGATTTTTAGTTGTTTTTCAAGTGATTCCAAACGTTCTTTGCGTCTCGCAAGACCGACAACCTGAGGTGATTTCAAACTTTATTCAACAATCGGGATCGAACAATTCAAATTAAGATCGAGGTGTCAAAATGTCAATGTATAATAATTTACGAGAGTTACTTACGATTAAACCTTCTGATACAAGTCGCCTAGCTATAGCTTCACCTATTCCAGAACTGGCACCTGTAACTACAGCCACTTTTCCAATCCATCGTTCCAACGTGTAGGCCATTTTAAAAAAAAATATGAGCATATGCGTACTCCTAATGAGATTTTATAAGCGCTTTAGCAAATAAGAAGATACTTATCTAGTAATTCCTGCGCCTCAAGTTTACATTTCATACAGTGGCGGCTTGTGATTTGGTTCGTGGCCCTATTTTAATTCGTCGATTCAAAAAATTACAGAAATTTATATTACTTTTTATAAAACTTCTGGATTCCTCCTCGTCGGTTTTTGCTGAGACGAAATTGCTGACGTTTCGCCAATCATCCTGTTGGCTTAACTGAAACAGTTTCAGTCAAGCTCTGAAGAAGCCAATAGGATGATTGGCGAAACGTCAGCAATTTCGACTCAGCAAAAACCGACGCAGGAGGAATCCAGAAGTTTTTTAAAAAGTATTACAGTAGCCTGTGGAAGTTTCTTTCAGAAATTTATATTTATTACTTTATAGCTTTTCGCAAGTGATGTCTCTAAGGAAAATGTGGTTTTAATATATTTTTTTCTACTCCCTTCTGTAAAATACCTAATTGTACACCGATATAGCGTGCTTGAACTTTGAAGTTCGTTAATTCCAATGGTCATTTGTACCCAAAAACTATGGGTCGTAGCAAATGTTTAACATGCAATACGTTTGCTAAACTTTTCTAGTCACTCGTTTATTATGCAACTTGTGACTCAAATGCCACCTTCTCTAAAATATCCAATTATACACTGATCCAGCGTGCAGAAAATGTCATTTGACCATGTCAGCTTGGTTTCCCACGGATCCGATGGAGTTTTAACATTTCCCAATTTCGAATGTCACTTCAGACACTGTTATAAGTTCCGAATATTTAATAATTTTCAAGAAAATTTAAATTGTAGTTTGTTAAATTGTACTATTACGTTTCAACATCTAATGACAGTGGGGTTAATCAAACGAGACGGTAAAATTAAAGTCACTCAGCGAAAAACTTAAAGCGAACAAGAAGATTGTTTAGTCCAAAATAACAATTAAATTTGCACTGTGCACACATTAGATCAGTGGACCGCTCCATTCTCACTGCACTCTGTTGAGTGCGTGCTCGCGATGAGGTGTCGAACCTTCGAGTCCACTCTTGAAAGGCGTCCTCTGTAATTAGGCGCCGTTCCCGTGCTTCCGCATCTTTTTGGTTGCAGTATGTACTTGAAAAGGGGAATTCAGGATACCAAAAACTAGAGTTGGGGTTTCTCATTTACTTAATATCAATAATATACTGAGAGCGCAACCATTTAGTCTTCAGTTTATTTTCCATATATCTCGTAAACTGAAATGTTTCTCAAAAATTAACACTAATATTAAAACAAAAATTCCAGCATGAAAAGCGATATTTATGATTATAAGCCTGGGATGTATAAATGTCGTAATAAAATCTTATTCTTCGTATAATCTGCGGGGTCGTTCTTCTTTATAGTCAACGTCTCATTGTTATCAGCTAACCCAACGATTGAGTTAGGGTCACACTTGCTTGTAATGTGAGTTCCATCCAGGAAACCGAATCTCTGTTTTTTTGTTAACTGTTTCGGTTCTAGTGATATCACCGTATTGCCGCAACCACCTTTAACGGTTAGCAGTTTCCTAAAATTTACAATTTGCTTCACATAACGCTTAACATAATGGCTATATTATATTTTTTGAAATATTATTTTTTATTAACAAAATTTATTAATTTATTTATTATTAATTTACATATTTCATGCTTTGTACTTTAAATATTATGACAAAAAGGAAATCACAGTGTCTACGGAAAAGAAGATCGAACGAGCTTGCTTGGAATATGAATAGCAACACCCGGTTGCATGAGCAACATACATACACAATGTAGGCGAATATTTGGAACGTTTATTTCACGTGGTATTTTGTGCAACACGGGCTGAGGGGCAATTGAGGCAACTGAGGCAATTGAGAGGCAACTGAGCAAAACTCATTAAATCCATTTTTTATCATTTTCAAGATTAATTAGGTAATATAGTGCGTTTTAGTCAATCTAGCATTAGCAAAGCGAGTTAAATCCATTAGAAGTAGTCCTAGCAAAAGAACTCAGCTAAGCAAAATGCATTAGGAATAGGAATTTTTAGATTCAAACATAGGTTTTGACATCTATGTAGAAAATGACAGTGTGGGAAGTCGAAAGAAAATACGTAGAATTTTTGAAAGAAAAGAAAAATGTAAAAGGTAAGATAATAAAATTTTAAATTTATTATTGTAACTCTTTTTGTAATACTTTTTTTCGCTTGTTCCAGATATGAAAATAAAGATTCATTGCTTAAACAAATTAACCGATACTGTAAGCATTCAAGTAAACCTTCTAACTGTAATAATAATAATAATAATAATAATAATAAAAATAATTTTAATCATATTAATTACATATTAAGAATTTTTTTTATGCTAGTGACATTAAAACCGACCAAAATTTAAAATTATCGTATATGATAACCACTGGCCCTGTCGAACGAAAATCTGTTTCCAGACAAAATCCTCGGAAACATTCTTCCAATACTCTTTACTAGGTGCACAAAGGTATGTCTAAAGTTTTTAGTAAAAGCTCTAGGAATTACAGAGCGAAGAGTTAACATTGTATGTAAAAAGAAAGTTTGAAGTTTGAATAGTTTAAAGTTTGAATGTTGAAAGCACAGGAGTGGAGACCAAATATCCCATAAAACACAATACAAGAAAACAAAAATTATCCAGTTTGTAGGAAATTTAAGAGAGTGTGAATGTCATTACTCAAAATCAAAAAGAATATATTTGCCTCCTAATCTAAATATTGCAAAATAACACAAAATGTTTATCTCAAAACATACCGACATTCATGATCATTGTAGTCATTGATATGCAGCAGATTTAACCATTTCCACGGAAACATTTGTTGTGTTAATATGCAAATTAAAAAACCTATTTTTTATACATGGACCGAAAATACGGCTGGGGGGGGGTTCTGTGGTATTATCTGTACTTTTTTTCCCATCCTAATTCCCTAGACTTATCGAACATACAAAAAAAATCGCGTTTTCCAATTGAGCAAATGGTTTTCGAGAGAATAATATTTATTTGAAACAATGCCGCACATCGTACGTCGTAGTAGTAGGTGACGTCATCGCGTCTAAAGTGAGCGCGAGTTTCACATGGATTTTTTTAAATATCTCGAGCAGCGTGTGTGATACAAGAAAACCGTAAAGACAAAAATTGTAATTCTCGATGTGGACTATAACACTGTTTAAACCAGTTTGCTCTATTCTTGACGAATTTTGATTTACGGCTAATAATTTAATTGCAAAAAGAACAATTTTCCAAATCTTTTATATTTTTGTCTATAATTGAAAAACCCTGTAGATAATCAAAAAAATGGCTGAAACAAAATATTTAGCCTTAGATCTGCCGCGTTTCCCTATTCAAGAATTTATCCGGTCCGGTTAATCGTTTTGGAGAAAATAATATTTTTGTGCAAGCCAAAATAAACCAAAAATTTTTTTCAACATTTTTTAAGAAATACTTTGCGATGTTTGATTGATGACATTTTCAAAAAATTATTACAAATTCGAATTTCTCGTCCTCGAAAACCACCTATGCACATTTGAAAAATAACCTCGAAATCCCATTTTGGGCTGAAAAATCGTCCCGAAAATCGATGGTTAATTTTGAAAGATACTATGAACTCTGGAAGCGAAACCGCATCTTACCCGCTTGTTTGCGCGACAAAATAAGCACTGCCTTGGTGGCAAAGCGTTTAAGAAGAAATTTTTCCGTTAGAAAAAGGTTTTTAGTTAGTCGACCGTTCTCATCCAAATACTGTTTCGATTGGCTATGGCTGATTACAAATGGATCTTTAAAATAATCTAAAAACAATAATGTCACCAACCCCTGCAATGAGCATATATCATATAAAGCTGGATAATTACCGGAACCAGCTGCAAAAAAGCCTTCCACCATAAGTAATATCCAGAGAATATCTAAACGTGTCATTGCAATATGTATTTGTGCTTTTAACGAACGTTGCCTCATACTGCATTACAGCCTACAGTAACAGGCCCTTTAATGACACATATTTTTTAAGTTGTCTAAGTATGATAAGCGAATAGTGTTATCAGTTTGCAACTATTTAGTCTTTTCAATTACACTTTGGCAGACTACATTGTCGCATATAACTGAAATCCGCTCCGCTATTCCCTTATATAAAAGCACAGGGGTTGGATCCGTAACACTTTTATGTGATAAAAAATCAATATTCTCCAATAAAAACAATAACACATTATCTATTGTAGAAACAAAAAACTTCAGTTCAGTTTCAAGTTGCTGAAATGGTCGCCAGAGGGCGCAATTGCTATTTGGATTTTCCTAACTCGGTTCCTACAGAAACTTCTTACATTAAAAATATTTAATGTGAGTGCTATTTTAAAGTCAAGACAAATTCAATTTTTTATTGTTTAATTATGTTATCACTGAAAGAAAAGTGCTTGCTAAAGCAACTTATAGAGTGAAATCCTCCTTTCGTGATTTTCGCAAGACTGACAATCTAAAGCCGTTTTATAGTTTGTTTAATAGTCTCGATTGAACCATTAATAATAAATAATAATTAACTACTTTAAATTAAACATTCCGATACAGGTCGCCTAAGTATAGTTTCGCCACTTGCACTTGCAGCAACTTTTTCAATTCATCGGTTCATTTTCTAAAAAGAATGTATGTTCATACTTTTATTTCCATTGGGATTTTATAAGCGTATCAACAAATAAGATACTTATCGAGTAAGTCCTTAGGCATAAGTTCAAATTTCTTATGAGTGGCGGCTTGTGATTTGAATTTCACGAATTTTTGTTTTTTTATAAGCGACAATTTTTCGTAGGTGAATATAATCAATATCGGGAAAAAACTACTCTCTACTCTACTCAGATGTTTTCGGCATGTACCCAACTTGTGAGTGAAAAAGCGTTAATTCGACTATTTGCATAATGTACCATTTCTTACAATTATAGTTTTCCTCGCAATTTCCTAAACCCGAAGTTTAGGTTTTGATAGCAGTCAATAAACATTTCAAATGCATTCAGTATTACTAATAAAACTTGCTAAGAAAATATGTTTATAGTGATTAGAATGCAAGTTGTTTTTCTTATAGACTTGGCTTTCAAGAATAAAAGAAAACCATTTTTCTGGTATCTCTTTTTGTTGAAACGAATATTTTATTCGAAAGCAGAATATACTTTTTCTGGTAAACGCTATCATACAAAAATATTTTTTTTAAAATCTGCTTTAGTGGCAAATTAATTTAGGGATATAAGTTTGTAAATTTATTGTTATTAATGATTAATAACGCTGTTTATAAAATTAATGCAGAAATTCGTTACAAAACTATTTAACAACTAACGTCGATCGGACTCATCAAACGCGACCATGAAATTAAGTAACTCACAACGCGAAAAATTTAAACTGAACTAAAAATTTATTTAGTTCCAAATAACAATTAAGTATTAAAAAAGCTAAAAAAAGACACGTTTATATTCACTATGCAAACACTATATTATTCAACCACTCCAGTCTCACTGCACTCTATTATATAGCGCCTACTGGCGTGTAGAATCTTTGAGTCTCACACTCGAAGGGGGACATCTGGACTGCGGACGCGAAGGGTAAGCATTTCTCTACACTTCTTAGCTATCATTCGGGCCACTGATAATTATACGTGTTGAAAACATAGAAACAATGGTGAAGAAAATCCCAACCTACCCAAAAATCGTTTTTTATTTTAGTTGACTAATGTTTGTTAGTTGGTTATTTCACATTCAATTTAATTTAATCAAAATTATCAGAAAATATAGAACAGAATAACCGCATTATAGGTAGGTATTTGTTATGCTCGTATTCTATCCTGAAATTTGTCAGGACATACATTTTTTTTAAATTTGTGTTCATAATCCCCAGCTTAGTTCGATTATTGTTTTAGTAATATTACAGTCAACCCCGCATATGGTTTATCGTTATTTAAGCAGAAAAAATAAAATCAATATTTAGAATCATGGATTTTACGTTGATTTTAAAAACAAAGCTTATATGTTTGTATGCAGCCATTCAAATACAATCCTATTCTTCGTATAATCCGCGGGGTCGTTCTTCTTTACAGCTAACGTCTCATTGTTATCAGCTAATCCAACGATTGAGGTCGGGTCACACTTGCTTGTAATGTGAGCTCCATCCAGAAAATCAAATCTCTGGTTTTGTGTTAACCGTTTCGGTTCTAGTGATATCACTGTATTGCCGCAACCGCCCTTAACAGTTAGCAGTTTCCTAAAATTTACAATTTTAATCACATAAGGCGCAATTACTTTTAATTTTAATTAATTTATTTTTTATAGGACCTTCCGATAATATGATAGAAAAACAAAAACTTCAGTGTCTATGGAGAAGGGGAAAAATCTCATATGAGCTTGCCAATGGCTTGCTTGAAGTCTTACTAACAAGAACTGGTTGCATGCGCAACTCTGAGTGAAAATTAGGCGAATATTTGAAATATTTGTTCGACAAGATACAACAACCACCCAACAACTGGGTTGCTAAACTTTGTTTTCAAAAAGCGACTTACCCACTTGTTTGTGCGATAAAATAAACGCTGCCCTTGTGGCAAGAGCGTTTAAGTAGAAATTGTTCCGATAGAAAAACATTTTTTGTTAGCTGACCGTTTTCGTCCAAGTACAGCTTCGATTGACTATGCCTGATGCGAAATGGATCGTTAAAAAAATCTAAAAACAACCATTCTACCAAGGCGTTTAATTATGGAACTGAATAATTACCGGAACCAGCCGCAAGAAGGCCTTTGACTACAAATAGCATCCAGAGAATACCTAAACGTGTCATTGTCATATGTATTTGTGCTTTTCAAGAACGTTGCCTCTGTTATACTGCATAAGCATTATAGGTTCCAGTAACGAACCCATTCATGGCATAATTTTTTTAATTGTCTAGGTGTGATAAGCGAAAAGTGTTATCAGTTTACAACCAATTATCCTCCAATTACACTTCTTTGTCAGTATGTCATCGCCTGAAGTGGAAGCCAAAGCCACTCCGTTATTTCTATATATAAAAGTACCATGAAAACTCAACATTCTCCAATAAAATATATTAACACACTGTGTACATTAGAAAGAGCAAGGTTGAGAATTTCTTGTTTGCTGTACAATTTTGAGAAGAATTTAGTCACAAAAGCACCTTATTGGAATTAAAAGAAATTCGGCTTTTGCAATAGGGCGGCGTTTTTTTACATAATCGCAAAAAAAAATGGAAATTGCAACGAACTGACATTTTTTTGGAGAATAAATAGTAAAATAGTGGAAACCACTTCTCAATATGAATAAAAGAAATATTTCAAAATGCGTAATGGAGTACGGAAATAGAAGTCGGAAAAAATCTTTATTAGCTCTTTTAATACCAAAAAGCCAAACGATACAGCGGGTCTGCTACTTCCCCCAAAGGTCGCAAGATCAGTTTCTCCTTTGTTGGATCCGATACTAGGGACAAATTAGTATTGCATCTTGTCTGGTAAATATTTCTTCCTTCAAACTGTTGATTCCGCGTAAGTTGTTTCGGTGCCATTACAATATTTCTATTCCCACATCCTCCTTCGACAGTGAGAAATTGACTGAAAATACATAATCTTCAGCGGATGATCAAATGTGGCGATTGCTTAAACGGTTTAACCACCATAAGGCCCTTACCAGAACAACTGTAGAGTCTTTCTACGCTTTCGTTTATGACCTTTGTCAATGATATGGATTCATCCAATAAAATATTTAATAGAAAAGGGCAAGTAACCGATTGTAACAGTATATTAAAAAGTTTATCGAACGTGTTGCATACTATACTTCTTCTAGTACCGTTAGTTTTTGGGTACATTTTCCCAACATGAACACATTCGCTGGCACGATCGTCAAAATTGACAAATGTCACATTTTAAGGGGAAATGAAACTGACATGGAAAAGTGACGCTTCCCGCGCACTAGATCGGTGTGTAATTAGGTATTTTACACACGGGAGTAGAAACTAGTATATTATGCAACAAGTGCGGTAAACGGCATTTGATTCACGAGTTTATTTAACACGAGCCTAGCGCATGTTTAATAAACGAGTGACTTAAAAGGTATACCGAACGTGTTGTATACTATACTTTTTCTACGACCGTTAGTTTTTGGGTACATTTTCGACAAACAACACGAATACATTCACTGACTTGAGCGTCAGAATTGACAAAAGTCAAAATTCAAAGCTTTGGAAATATCTCCGAAAACATCCGATTGCTGCCAAACCCGTGCGGTAAAATCCCGGAAATGTCCGAGGTGTCTCGGATCTGTGGGAAACGAAACTGGCGTGGTAAGGCGACGCTTCCCGCACGCTAGATCGGTGTGTAATTAGGAGTTTTACAGACGGGAGTAGAAAAATACCATTACCGGTAAAGAAGTTAAGAGATGAAATTATGAGGAAGCTTTTGAGAGTAGCTTCTCTTTTATTTAAAAGCGACAACAATGCGTATTCGATTATGTTGGCGCTAGTGCAACGTAAATTTTCGGTTCTCTATTAATTTTGGTTCCAACACACCTATTTTATAAAATTTTATTAAGTAGGCATTATTACGATAAAAAAACATGCTGGAAATCTAAGTCCAATTGAACACTTAAACAAAATTGAATGAAATGCCCATCTAAAGATAAACATTAAAAGAACTGAAACGAAGCAGTATGAACTTAAAAATGACTAGCTAATGATATATTGCATAGCAAGAAAAGGACAGTTAAACAAACACATGTAGCATAGCAATTTTTGAACGCATGATTAAAAATCAACCCGTACTTAACATTTGATCAATTGTTTATCAACAATAACAGTTTCTAAAAATATGGAATTTAATGTGCAACTGTTCAACAATGTTATTATTTACTTTTTAAGAACTTAAATCACTATCCAAACATTGGTGAAAATGGTGTGACCTTTTAAATATATAGTGTCCAAACAAGCCACAACTTCTTAGTGTCGTTTAACTATTGAAGCGGATGGAACCCTTTACAATTTCCCTTTATTTAGGCTTGTTTAATTTTAATTGATGAGCTGCGGTTTCTACAATTCAATTTTAAATTTTTATTTACGCTCACAAGAACATGGTTATTCTTGTGAAGTCAGTGACAGTAGTCGTTTGTCAGAGGATTTAAGAAATATACACAGAGCAAAAATCTACTAAAAGTTTGCAACTTCCATTGCTAAAAGATCACCACAACAGAATTTGTCATCTAACCTGTAGTTGTTCTATTTAATTTATTACACACATAAAGCAGCGAAAATATTACAAATTATACAAATACACAGATAATATACAGAATACGTACCCAGTTGAATTGCTAATTATATAAAAAGCTCCCCTGTGGCAGGATTTTCTAAGTAAGAATTTATCTCTATCCTGCTTATTCTTCACGAGATGAGCATTTGAGTCCAACCATTTTCCGGATTGTAAGTGATTAACATAAAACGGGGTCTTGAAGAATTTCGCTACAATGCATATTATCCAGATAATTACTTAAAATTTGTTAAGAAGGGTACTCTCACCATCTATATATCGAATAACTGCGTTCGAATAGGACAAAATGTACAATAGAACGCAGAGCGACGCAATCTTTCCCATTTTTACAAAATTCGCTCAAGGCGAAAACAGCATGCCATTAAAACTGAGAAGTTTATGTGGTGCTAACAGCTCTTTATCGGATTGATAAAGAGCAAATTAATATCTTACCGTTTGACGCACCGTTTTTAAAATTGGTCGTTAGTTTTCGAAACGTATCTAAAGCCCCTCGTTATTAGCGCGTGTTTTGGCGATAAGAAGTGGCACTGCTATAAGTGCAGGCAGACGTAATTAACGCTTGCATATATTACTTGCTAATTTGATATAAGTTAGTGATAAAAAATTTGGCAATATATTCGAACGTTTCATAAAAAATCATTATTTAAAATATCTACATTCGCTTCATGTTTCTGAAAGCACTCAAATATCGACCATGAATGAACAATTCCTTTAGATTATTTTGGGCGTCAAGGTTTTGCCTGATCTACGCCAGCAGCAGTAAACGAATGGGATCATCCTATATCATCAGCAAAATTGTGAAAATGCCATTAATATTTTTTAATAAATACGTTTTATAGACCAAAAAAATTCAGATAGAACTGCCTTCAATTACCAAGATCATTTTCTATAGAACCTTTATAGTTCCTTCCGAGCATCCATAACAATTTAGCTTAGCACAATAATAAGTATTCCAACTTATCAAACGCCTTAGTGTAGTAGTCTACGAGAATTATATATATTCTCATTAAAAAATGTATTAAGTTGCTTACAAACTATTCTTTTCGACATAGCTGGCAAAATGGTTATTGGTCGCAGATCTGAAGGATTTTTACGATTAGCAGTACCTTAAGAAGACCATAGTTCCAGTTGGATGGAAAATTATTTTGTATTATGCAACAGTTCACCACATATGCTTATCAATCAGCTTCATTATTTTAATACATTTATATATGTTTTGCAGTACGTAAATGTCTATCCGGAACAGTGATCTATTTATTGAATCTGAAGTTTATCTGAAGCATCGTGATTTTTCAATTTTCTTAACTGAAAATTCATTAAATCCTTCTTAGAGGCTGTAATATAATTAGGCAAATTTTTGTAAAATGTCCGTTTAGCTTGGGCCTTCGTTAACGTCGCCAAATTAACACTTTTTAGAGATTCTGCAATCATGGTAGGTTTTCATCTAGAAAATATTTGCTTAGAATAAAATGTTCAAATAGTGAAGTAATAAAGGACAATTATAGAAAAGAATAGATATATAACTATGTGGATCAATATTCTAGTCATGACATTCAGTATATTTCAAATACCAGGTCTTAACATAAAACTTTTAAATATAGCATCATTTAATTGATTAATACGACATTTTTTAAACTTCTTCGACATGATATTATTAGTCAATATTTGTGCGAAAAGTACGTACTTACTCTTGCGCAGCAAATGGTAATACTCGTCTTTTCTTGGTTAAAGCGAATACATATACTTACGGAATGCGAACCACGGTTTAAAAAATAATATACAATATTTGAGCTTGCTTAATTAATGTTTCAGTAAAGATTAATTACCGTACTGGGCGACGGACGAAACCATTATAATGGTTTTAGGTGATAATATGTACTAAATGTTTGGTTGGATTTTTATCAAAATGACGGTAACGTTTCAATTGTAAATGGCAGGCCTTGTATTTTTTTGAATTTTTTGATACTCCATTCTGGTATTATTTCATTTCGAAAATTTTATCTCCGTGGCTGCTATTATAACACCAGTGAAATTTTATTTAGAAAATTCAGCAAATCGACCGATAAAAATATTTATGGAGGTCAAAGTAGCCTAGATTCAATCTGCTGAATACAAAAACATAAAAAATAACGGGAGTGACTTTATATATGAAACTCTGAAACTGTTTAATAATTATAGACTGTATTTTATATATATTTTATTTACTTTATTCCGTTGTAGTTCTACCGTGAGACTATACATTATTCAGTACAGTTGCAAAGTTAAAGTAAAACTGACGCATATTGGAAGGGTCCTTTTTCTTCAATAAAAGTTTATTCCTACCAGAGTTTATGGTTAGGTACATGTTCAAATCACACTTGCTTGCCAATACTCTAGTGCTGTTGGCATAGTCACCGAATATTAAACGGAATCGCTGATTCCGAGTTAATTTTGCTGATTCCAGACCAATATTGGTATTTCCGCATCCACCAGTCACGCTCAAAAATAGTCTAAAATAATAAATATTCCAGTTTTACTACATTTTGCCCCTATTAGCAGGGCCTGAAATAGATCACAATAACATGGATAACCTAATTTAGAAATGTAAATTAATAGAAATATACACAATGAATCTGCTATCTCGTTATAAGTAATATTATAATTATAATTTAGTTTTCTTCAGAATTCGGCTCTCACCCGCTCTTTTCGTTAATAAAATAGTAAGTATCTTTGTGGCAAGATTTTTTAATTTTGTATTTGCTGGCCTTCAAGCGATTTGAGACTCCTCCTTCTTCAGTCCAGTACAAGTGAGAAGGTAAATGTGACACAATGACGACCCTGCCATCCAAAACTGCAATAAATTAGAACATAAAATACCTTGAAACAATTTTTTGACACAAATGCATTCTTCAGGATACAAATCTAAATTCTCACCTTCTTCTTGGCCCTCAGCGGGACAATAACTCACAAAAATGCATAACGCCAAACAGAAATAAAATTCAAGAGACATTTTGAAGGAACTTCAACTGAATTTTAGCGATGCATATAATAACTACAAAAGTCTAAAGTACATATAACGTTCTTCATTTATTATGATAACATTTTTAATACCCTGGTTATTGGTTTCGGCCTAATACCAATAATAACACCGCTAATATTTCTGACGTCGTCAATTTTTTTCGATAAATGTAACATCATTATATAAAATAATTAGTATTTTAAAGTAAATTAGTACGAAAACATTCCACTTCTATATCCGACGTTTTATCATTTAGTCGTAGCTGTCGATGTAGTCTAGTGGTCCCTGTCTCGTAGATCATGTTGCAATTTCTTAATTTCCCTTCTAATATTAGATTTTTGTGTTTATTCTTCAATCAATTCGAAATTTAAATTAATTTTTTATCTGCAATCGGATTGAGTAATTTTTAAATCTTTTTTAGTCATATCATTGACAAACAGTGCCAAGCACTGTTTCATCTAAACTGTAAAATATAATTATGAATTAATTTTTCAAAGAAACTTCAACAGGCTAATGTAATACTTTTTATAAACCTTCTGGATTCAGCCTGCGTCGGTTTTTGTTTAGTCGAAATAGCTAACGTTTCGGCAATCGTCCTGTTGGCTTCTTTAGAGTTTCACTGCATTTGCATTTTACTCTGTACCTTCTTTTATATATATAAGTGAGCGTCACGGATGGCTGATTCCCATATTGGTGACAGGTAAAGACCTGAGTCGCGGTTAAGATTATTAGGTTGCTTATAGATTTCTATTGACTCTCGAAATTTTCGTTGGTAGAAGAATTAATTGCATGCAAGGATTTTAATTTTATCGAATAAAATGTTATGTCCAGTTTCATGATTCTGTTCGATAACTGCTGATGAGTTTATTCCTCTTAGTCTTAAAGCTCTTTCATGGTCTTTGAGCCCAGTTGATATTTTTCGTCCGGTCTCTCCAATATATTCTTTGCCGCATATGCATGGAATGCTGTAAACTCCTGGCATCTCAAATGGAATTTGTCTTTGATTTTTGGACAAGACAAATCTGGTTTTGACGTTATATTTCTTTAGAACTTTTGATATGTGGTCAGTGATGTTTTGAATATAAGGAAGGACAACAGTGGCAAGTGCGTTCGGTTTCATTACTATTGCAAGGTTGTGGTGAAGTGTATGCAGATATAAGACAATTTTTTAAATCAAGATCGAAAAACTTACAAAAAGGCGCCAAGACTATTGGTATTATTGGTATTGGTATTAAAGGGGGGCGCCCTCGCGGGCGTCCAAGCACTTAGGCCACCAGATGGGCCCGTTGTGCCCCCAGGCCGCTCTAGAGGGCGTCCAGAATGCCGCCCCTCCTGTAGAAGGTCAGCAACTCCTTTAGCCCAATACCGTGCACTGAGTCCGGATCGATCAGGGCCGTTCCGAAGACTCCCAATCTTGCCCATGTCAAGGCAGGGCACTCGGTGAGCAGATGATACGGGGTCTCCTCCCCTTCCATGCAATACCTACATTCCGGGTCGTCTCCAATGCCTAGCAAGCAAAGATGCCTCCTAAGCCTGCAATGTCCTGTGTAGGCCCCTGTTAGTGCTCTACACTCCCTTCTGGTCAGTCTAAGCAGCTTCCTGGTCCGAGGAAGGGCGAGCCCATCCATCATAAGCCTCGCCTGCCTCATTCCCGGAGCAACTCTCCAGCCCCCCGCGGCCCGGTCTCTCGCCCAGGCTTCGAGAGCTCCCCGCCTCACACACGGGGCGATCCCCAAGCGGGGCTCTGGCCCTATATGCCTATGCGAGGAGCCCTCCCTGGCTAAGGCGTCCGCTACCTCATTGCCGCCAAGACTAACCAAAACTTCTAACTAAAAGCAGTATAGGATAAATTCTAGTCATTTTACCGCAACGGGGCCTTGCTGTAAGCTATAACTTCGATAACAAAATTTATGTCTGAGACTCATTGGCGTGCCGATTTTAATTAGAGTGGACCAATTATTTAACTCACTGTATCTTCGAAACGAGTAATAAGGTTTAAACAAAGTCACAGACAGAGAAATTTTAGTGTTTTCAAATAAATATATATATAAAATTGGTGCGAAAGTTTAAAGCAGACGATTTCATAATTTTCTATTGTAATCTGGCGCAACTTGGAGAGAAAAAAGAATACTTTTGAACGCATTAATTTCAAACACAAATTGTTTTTATAGTTTCATCACTTTGTAGCTAGGTTTAGTAACAATTGGTTTTCATTTATTCATATTCCAATAGCCCAAATTTATAACCCAAATTGGAGCCTACATATACACATGCCAATTTCGGTCTTTTTTTTTCGAATGCCTTTTGATTTTCTGAAACCGCTAATACATAATAGAATAATTCTGAAATGTTAACAAAGACAACATGGACTCTACTAATAATTGACCTTGTTGTGGGCATATAGCTGTTAGATGGTAAGTATTCTTCGGCGCATGCCTCTAAATCTTCAAACTTAACTTCTTTTGCCTGAATTTCCAATTTTAAGTTCTACCGTACAAATGCGGCATCCTAACTCATTAAACATTTGGTAGCTGCCATGTTGGTTGGTTTTGGTTAGTTAAACAAACTTTCACGGTAGCTTCATAGACTTACCTCTTATATATTATATAAAAGGCGATCTTTAAGACCGATTAATAGATAATTCCTAAATAGATACTGCACAAAATAGTATATTATGCAACAAGTGCGGTAAACTGTAAACGAGTGACTTAGAAGTTTATCAAACGTGTTGCATACTTTTGCTTGCTTTTTAAAGAATAATCATATCATTCAATCTTTATTTTATAATTCACCAAAACGATCCTAGCTGACTTTTATATAACACAATTTTTAATATAACAGAAAAAAAATTTAAAATAAAAATAAAGTGAGAACAAATTTTCAAATTGATAAAAAATGTTGAAAATTGCTCCACACTTACACACATACTCATCATAGCAACCACAATAAAAAATAATAAATTATGTCCATTTTTAAAAATAAGTTCTGGTAGCTTCTTGACCTAACCTCGTGCCGATACTGAATTTAACGCAAAAATTTATCAAAAAGGACAGATAACTTAGAACGCAACATGTTGCTCGGGAAATGTTTTCATAGGAACAGAAAAGTTTTCATAACAAAAAAGGTACATCGATTTGTTTAAAATTTCTGAAAAACACCTATAACTCTGAAACGGAAACAGATATCCATGTGCCGCTTTTACCATTAAAGCTGGTTAAACCAGTTTTTGTCTATCTCCTTGAAAAAGGGGAGTTTCCCCTCAAAAGGGCCCGATTTAACAACGCTGTATATACCATATGTCACAGAATAAAGCAACTAATAATAACGGACGATCTTCTAATTAGTAGTGGTCAATCATATTATTCGTTAATGTCTTGATTATGCCAAACAATTTTACTATACACTATACCATATTATACTTTATTATACAACTAGTGCAGTCCTTATATTATCTTACTATAAGTTATTATGTAATTGTTAATTGAACACCACCTATAAAATCTGCCCTACAGGCGTTAGTTTTTCCAAGGTTTTTCTTATTGATCCTTGCACTTATCTCTGCAAATAGCTTACGTTTTTCAAAGAAATTGGTTTGCGGTGATATTAAAAGTTCTTATCAGATGACCGGTGTTATTATTATATTTATTAAATAATTAACAAAGGTTGTTTCTACGCATTAACCGAAAATGTGGTAAAGTTATTCATGGACCAAACTTTTTCCTTTAGGGGGACCATGCTTTTTTAATTTTTGTCACCAACTGCAAATAGTCGGAGTTGCGACACCTAAAAAGTTCAAATCGTAAAACTCACTCTGTGATATTTTAAATGAAATAGAGTGTATTTTACCTGGACATGAGGAGGGGTGGAGAGAACATAAATCACCGAATCGGCTACATCGCTGGGATATATTTTAGGCAAAACCTTCAAAACCTCCGCCAAATGGGGATCCTGAAATTATAAAATACATTTTCTATTTATAGTAGGAAAATAGACTCAAATAAATAAAACAAAATAAACTATAAACCAAAACGTATTGTATTGCATGCCCATTCTTTATATAATACGTTTGCATAATAGTCTGCCTTCTCAATTTACGATTATTATTATTTGTAAAATTATATTACTATATATTGCTGTTACGGTTTTGGAACTTTGTGTATTCAGTATCATAGTACATGCCGGAAATTTGCTGAAAAAATTCTCTGAAACATCCAAAATGAACAATTACAGGTTCTACAAATCCTGCAGATTACTACTTCAACCGTCGGCGACACATAAAAAAATGGAAAATCTGTCCTACAACCTGCATCCAAAAATTCCTCTTGGTGCACAAAAGGCATTTACCAAATTTCAGAAAGACATCTAGAATCGTTGCTAAGATGATTTTTTTTTTAATTTTACGACCCTGTATCTTTAAAATTACGAAGCTAACATTCACATGAGTTTTTTTTTGATAAAATTAGGTCAACAATTGTTCCCTTCAATATTGATACTACCATTAAGGAACACTCTGTAAATATGATTAAGAAACGTAACTGAGTGTAGTTTCTAACTAAAAGGGCATTGACTTAAATGATATTCCGTAGTTCTAGTTTCACCTTCCTTTTACATTATTCTTATTTTCTTACTTTAATCTTGATGGAAATTTCGGTTAACTAGCTGCACTCTGCATTTTGTACCAGTTCGATGCGAGAATAAAAGAAAATATAAAGTAAAATGGCACAACGTCCCAACAATCATTTTTTTCCATTTAAATATCCTGTTAAACTATAATTTTCAGACTTTTTGGTGCACTATATTGCTATTTTTATCTAACAAGATGTAATTCCATTGCAAATGTTTTGTGTGTAACATTTTTGATCTTTTTTTTAGGTTAGTTTTGAAATCTATATATCACAACGTGGATAGTTAGAAACGGTTAACATATTAAATTCAATTTTATATTTATATTTATATATTAGCTGGGTAGAAATTACTTTTTTGAACTCACTTGATTTTCGCCTAACAATCCTTTCTCTGCAAATTCTGACTGGACTAATCCGGGATAGATTCCCTGTAATTACAAATACCAGCCACTGCAGCAGTTTAAAATTTTTGGCGATCTCAATAGTTACCGTCACTTTTATTTTAAGCCCTTCACCATTCAACTCGTACCTTAGCGTTTCTGCCAATGCCGTTACGGCATATTTGGAAGCAGGGTAAACGTTAAATTTGGGAATATCCAAAACTTTATATCCAACGGTACCGTTGATATGGATTATGTGTCCGTCGGTTTTATTGGCTTTCATATCTTTTACCGCCTCCCTGGTGGCGATACACAAACCCATAACGTTTGTGTCTGAAACGATATTGAAACGACAGTGAATTAAATAAATAGCTTTGACGTTCCATTAAATATTTGAAAAGTAAACGAACAAACCAAAAATCGTTCTCCATTTGTCTGCATCGCCGTCAATAAGACTTGTGACTTGCGTTAGTCCAGCGTTATTTACTAAAATGTGGACTGGCCCTGAGTTCTCACGAACTTCCCGAAATGCTGATATTATACTCTCTTCTTCGCGAACATCGCATTTCACTGGATATAACTTTCCTTTTTCACCAGTTAGCTGTTTGGCCAGGGAATTGAGCCTGTCATCCCTTCTTGCTAAAGCTGCCACCTATAGCAAGTGGTCGAAAAAAGTATATTTTTTTTTAAATGAAGAATTATTGAAACTATCGATATCACATTATCAGCTGGAAGAATGTCGTATCAAACGTAATCAATTCTCTGCTTAGTAGATTTTCCTTGAGTATTAAAATTTTGCATTTTGCTTAATAGCTTGATAAACCAATCCAAGGTTAAGCTAAATAAGCATCAATAATAATCGTCGAAACTCGTTATTCGTTATCCGTTATTCTATATATGAAAACTGGGAAAAAATATATATTATCGTGGTAGATTTTTAGTATTTATCACTCAGTAAGTTAAATACATGCATAGGAAGTAGAGCCCTATGGTGATCTTTTAAGAAAGAACTCATAATATCTTCTGCTGTAAGTCCGGTAGGTTATTTATTACAGTGCTCACATATTGTTTATGGATAATATACGAGGAATGTAAGCTACTAACATCTAACGGCAGTAGCAAGTGTATCTTATGCTCTATTATTTAACTTTTACGTTATAGTACTGCCCAAAATAAATTAAATGCTATATTAATGACACTCCGTATAATACTCAAAAGTCAAAACTAAAATGTTGTTGCACGTGACTGTAATATTAGAGGTTTAGTTTGGTTTACCAGACATTATAAATTATATCACGATGAATTACCGAAAATGTATCAAAAAATCTTTACAACAAGCCAATAAAATGATGACCTCATCGATATCACCAAAAAGGCAATGACAATTATTTACACTAATTAAACAGTAAAGTGAAAAAAATTGCTATCAGATGTAAAATGCAAATACTGTAGCATTTATTTTACTGTGTTTACTGTAAGAGTGTTTGTCCTAAGCACCCGCTCACCGTAACTCCATTTTCTACTAATTTCTTCGCAATGGCCTCACCAATGCCCGAACTGGCTCCGGTCACAACAGCTACTTTTCCGACCCATCGGGCTAGAGACATCTCGTTAATCCTTGGTAAGAGTTTAAGTATTGTACAAACACCAATGTCACCACGAAACTATTCGTTTAATCAGGAGATGGATTTTCAATAATAATCATTGAATTGTTTACTTGGCGCGATAACAGGTTTTGGCGCTGAATTAATTTATTTCGCGTGCAGTCTTAGATATTAGTAAATATTAGTTATTTCATAATTTCCAGTTAAGAATTTACCCCATTTAAGCAATTTATCGGCGATGTACCTTGGATGTGTTAGCAATTACAAACCTTATATTTTACGTAAACTTGTCTTACAAGTTTCCGGGATATCTAATTTAATTTGACCCCTTTGCATCAACCTACGTATTACAAAGGATTAGAGTAAATTCTAAGCTGATAGTTTAACAGTTTTAATTATACTGAAACTTTTCGGCTCGCTTTAACTTAACGTTAGTTGAATTGAAGTATTCAAAGGTGCCCTTTATCATTATCTGATAAAAAACTAATTTTTTTGCATCTCCATTCATAAAATATCCAGAAAAAAATAATTAAATTCTTTTATCAAGATAAATATCCGTTTTTGTTTAACAAAATCGTTAAAGGTATAGAAAATCTTATCCCACCTTAATTGACTAAAATGTTGCCTTTATATAAACTTTGTTTCTAATGTTTTAGTTTCATCGTGTAATGTTTAAGACATTTGGTATGAAATGACCAGAGTTCTTAAAGTAGCTTAATAGACGTCATTCCAAAGTCTAATATTATTGATACAATTTTATCAATTCGACTAGTTTATTGTACCCAACTGCGAAATAAAACACTTCATCTAACTTTACGACTTTACTAATTTACACGTATAACAATATTTCATTTATTTTGTTATTAGCACCGAAAATCTAATTTATAGTTTGCGCCCACGTTTGCGATACCGTATTCGATTTGGATGCGTCGATATTTATTCAGCTCATTAATTATCGATATTAATTAATTTTCGTCCACGTAATATAAATGCGACCAGTATGCGTTTCAATCGGCCTCCAAGAAGAAAGTAAAATGTTTATCATTAAAATGCAACAAATACAAGAAAATCCAGTGTTTACTTTAAAAATTACACCTTTCAATTTGATTCTTAAATAAAACGGTACTGTCATTCCGCCCGTATCGCACTCAAATTTTTCGTGTCTGATAGCATAAAAACTGGCCAAGCGCGCTTCCTAAATATTTTTTTAAATTAAAACTTACGAATAATGCAATGATGATAAAAAAAAATTAATATACGACTAGACATTGATTTTATATTGAACAATTCATTTTTTGCAAATCCTAACGATTGATGAAAATGTGCATCTTTGTCTGTGATAGAATACTTACAGCTGGTATTATTGTATTGTATTACTTATCACTCAGACAAAAGCAATTTTCCTTAAATATGTTACTTGCAAGCAAAATAAAACAATACACAGACGGGCTGTCATCCGAAAAGGTCTATTATGAAAAAAACATATTTCTAAGAGCAATTTATGTTGTTTTCAGTGGGAAGTAGTAGAAGTAAATGTGTTTTTTTTTTATTGCTCTAATGACCCTTGACGACCGTGGAATATCGTGTAAATTGTATTGTATATTATTGTATTGTATAATATTAAATTTCAAAAACAGTTAGATAAGCAAGTTCACACCTACTACGGATGATTTAAAAAAAAATCCCGTAATATATCGAAATGTTTCTGGGAGGGACACATACACATTCACACATACCTTATATTAAGTAATACATAACCCTTTGAACATTTCACGTGACTTACTAAATTTCACGACTTCATTAAAATCTCTATGCCTGAATAGCAGAAATGTAGAATATTAAATGTTTGGAAAGATAACAATCGGATTCGAGTTGTATTTAACAATGCGCCATTCAACTTAGACCGACTCGAGACTTTCAGAAGCAAGTTTTAATTACTTCAAGTTCGAAAGAGTCCACGCTCATGAGTTTAAACTAGAAATCAGTCAAATTATTACAAACTAATGGAATGTTTCGTATGGACGGAAATGATGAACCTTAGAATGTTGGTCTCTATAACAATAACATATAAAAACTAATTAAAACTATCTACACCAAAAAGTTCGTGGGTTTGTGGTTTGACAACTAACGTTAATTAATATGTATGGTTAATTAATTCTACAGCTATAATTAAAATATACGATTAGGTAATTCTACAGCCATAATAATTAAGTACGTGAATATAATTAAGTAAAACTGCGCCGCAGATATGAAACCCAATAAATGTTCTACAAAGTCGTCAAATATAGATGTTTTCGTAGGAGATCTCAGTAATTATAATGGCTATGGTAAAATCGATGGCACTTTCTCAATTGCCTTGTAAGATAGACTACATAGTGAAAATCACCACTCGGTATCATCTGTTGTTTTAAAGCTATATTGAAGAAATCGGTTTTTTGATGGTTCCATCCTAAATATTTTTTATATACATATGCGCCACTCATAGGTGACTATAAACAAATTAAGCAGTGTTGTTCTTCTTTCAACGATATATAAATTGTGTATTTTATAATCATTTTCCAAAATAAACTAATATTGTCATAGCCGCGCGAGACTTTTCTTTTTATTTTGATTATTCGCCATGTAGGACTTAAATGTCATTTATGATTTGCATATTAACAAAATACATCTTAGTGTTTTGACCAAAAAACAAATGAAGATATTAAATTTGTTAAGACTTTTCCATTCTACCCAAAAATGTGCCCGAATAAAGCGTAAATATCCATTTTGGTAACTTGAAAAACGCGAAAAAAAAATCGAAATCCTAAACAACTTGTTGATATAGCCCGAAAACAGAAGACAATAGAGAGTTCTGGTTCTCACCATTCAATTCTTCTCAAGAAAAGCGATCGAGAATGTGCAATCCGCTTTTGCCGTAGCTTCTGTAGCTACCGAGATCTATAGAAACCTACAGAACATCCTTTTTTGCCCACTTCGAACGTAAAGTAAGATAGATATTTTAAGGGAGTGGAAGTTCTCCTTTAAATAAAAAAATATTTGAAAGTGAAGCTATGATATATGCATATACGTGTGTACTAAAATTACTGCATCAAAAATAAAACATTATGTCACCACTTTTATACATTTTTTGCTACTATGAGGGGGATCACTCTCCCAGATATTTATTTTACATTGATACCTAAATAACCTAGCATGAGTACCACAAGCTTTACCAGAGGTTTGGGAAAAACTTGAGGGTTTGCGACGGGTTCCTACTTGAGTTAACCAACATTGCACAATGCCCAAACGAAAGTGGAACGGAAATATCTTAAAATATAAATAAAATTATTAAGAATGACTCTTAGTTACAAAAAAATATTTAGTACGATATCGACTAAAACTAAAAAAAATATCCTCTTATAATATCGCTAGTATTGCTGTGATGTTTTTCTATTTTGTTCAGATAACAAAGACAACTCAAGGAAATGTCAGTAGGCAAATTTTCTGAGGATCTTTTTTTGGTTGTGTTGAATCAAATCACTTCAATTTTGAGGACACTTCTAGTATACGCTTTGACACAAATAATTTCAAGGACATTTATAAAAAACCAATTAAGATATAAAAGACAGCAGAATAAAGGAACCATTGAAACTGATATAGCTAATACGTAATATTTTCACTTGACTTGAGCTTGAAGACAGAACATGGTCGTAACCATCACATTTAAACATAAAAATGTAGGATTTTCTAAAATCGAACTGCCACCATTGACGTCATATCCGAAGTCGTATCGACAAAGTAATATTTTAAACCCACTTCGATATTCTTTTTTACTTAATTTGAGACAAATGATTTAAATTTATTCAATAGGCAGTTGCCCAGAACACAATGATGTCGTTTTTCTAGTCCTTCGGTAGCACTTCCAGACCTTTGATTTTGTGTTTTGTACAATTTGTTCCGAACCAACCAAAACTCATGCTTCAAATAATAAGTATTCGAGAAAATTAGAATTTTCCAAACTGAACCTTCTCAATTTCAACAGATCATATTTGACAGTTAAAATCTAGTTCTATACGAAACGTCAAATAGCTGTGGATATAGACACATTAAGCCTTAGCTACCGCGACAACACCTTTGGTTTAAAACCTATAGCTAAAAACTCAACATTATGTTGTTCACTCTTATGCAGTCCTTTGTTGTAATTAGTTCGAATTTAAGTGAAAACAACCAACAAATATAGAAAAAAAAATAGGTCGTGCCAAGCAAATTAATTCAATTAACTTTCCAGTTTAACGTTCCATTAAAACCTGTGGGAATGCTATGGAAACTAAAAAGCGATTTTTAGACCTTTTTGGGTCTTTAGACTTTGAAGTTATTAGTCTCTTTGGGATACAATGTCATTGGCATCTACCTACGTATTACTGCAAGCGTCGCGCTGTTAGCGCTAACTAACAACTAAGCAACAAACAGTAACAAAAACAAAACATTTTAATTAAAACGAACTGTTGGGGGTTTTCGCCATTGCCGGATTGTCGTAGGCATAATCAAGTGTGCTGTCTTCCGCAGGCCTTCTACTAATTGACGTCGAAACTGTAACGGGACTGTTTCCGGAATGAACCGTAGGAGACGGCATTTCCAATCGCAAGTCGCGTTTTTTATTGTCATCACCCACACTGTTGGAAGATGGAGAATCTACGTTATCCCCTTTCTGAAAATCAACAAATGACATTGTGCTGATCCATAAGTAAGTAAATAAGTATAAATCTTAATGTAGGTAAAGGTTCTAAAATGTTCCGGTTTTAAAATACAGGGTGTTAAAGCGTTCTATTGAGTCCCTAAAAATTGTGCATTTGACTGTTCGTCTATGGACGTGCACACTTGACTTAAAATATGTTTTTTAACGTAAATACAAACCGTAACATTTTAATGACTTATTAGACGCACCAGTTCTTAACGCGCAATTTTCAAAAACTAAAAGACAATTAATTGGGATAACAAACTCTATTGATCCAAATCAGGTTGAAAAAAAATTGATACTTCTACGATACTTACTGAGCCAAATATTTTATTGCGAATAATTTCCAATGTGATGTTCTTTTTAACTTTCCACCGATACAATTGGAAGCATAGAAGACAGCCTAGTATTATCAGCATGAAACATACCAACGTCAGAGTCGCGGAAACCATGGACGAAAGCTTTCCCACAGTACCTACAAAAAATGCTTAAACATTACAACAGGTCCGTTAAAAAAAATACCGGTAGGCTGGATAAACTAATTATATTTTTCTTTATTTTGGCGAGTTTTCATAAGGGGATTTAGGTTTTTTAATTTCTTAGGCTTTGTCATGTTAAATCAGTATTTGGGGTTTTGGAGAAAATATTTTGGTATGTTCTAGTCTAGAGTAAATTTCGATAGATCTATAATCCTTTTCAAATATTTAAACTTTATCAGCGACCTTACCTTTCAGATCGTCATAATCTTCTTTGTGAACGTATCTTGCGTCATGAAGGTAATCTGTAAAAATTTTAATTATTCAATTTTTGTTTTTCGCTGCAGTTTATATTATCTATCCATAGAGCTAATAACTAGGATATGTATACTTTTACCGTTATTATATTGAACTTTCGATTTTATAAACTTAGTGAATCCCAAATATTTTATGTACAAAAAAGTCTAAATAAAACGTAGAAAAGCACATTAACAAATTATGAACACTAATTTACTAGTTATCAACCAGTTACAGTCAAATATGCGTAATAAGTGTCAAGTTTTTTAAGCATTTTTTGTTTTTGAAATTTTCCAAATATCGCAAAACGTTTTGTTAATATAGGAAGGATAATAGAAAGTGTAAAAAAATTTGATGGCTCTATTTCATCTTATTTTTATTTTTACTTTTCGATGGAGTTGCTGTATATTATAGATAAACAGGCTCGTTTGACTTAATCGCCTCTTTATAAATATAATAAGCTGAATTACTTTCCAGAATTCTCTTTCAAAAGGTCCTCACAAAAAGCATTTTACATACTGATTGTGATTGGCAAATTTTATCACTATAAAGTTCTTATTTGAAGCGTAATAAAAATGCTATACGTTTCTCGTTTTGTTTGTTAATTCGTATTTATTAATTTTTATCAAAGCCTGTGTCCCTCTTACGGATATATTTTTGGAGTTTTTTGCCGACGTTTATGAAGAAATCCTCGAATTTGCTGATAAAGAATGCGAAATTTGGAACACTAGATCGTTTTTAAGAAAGGAAAACAAGTACGTATGGCACATTAATATCCAAAAATTTACGTTCACACAGTAATTTAAGGTCATAGATGCTTTCAAAAATGTCTATACCTTGACACTTTTCTTCGCAAAGCTGCTTTTCGAAATTGTGATGGGATGCGTTGCATATCTGAGCACACGATTCGCACGCTTTGTCAAACGTGCAGTACTGTCCTACTTTGCACGTTTTTTGACCACATATCGACCCGTTTACACTAATAGTACCGCCCACCAAAACCCCGCAGCACAGTACGACCAAAACCACCAAACCTATTATCGATTCGTCCGCCATTTGTGCACTATAGTACGCTTTGCAATTTCACATTTTAATTTCCGCGCTGATGATAACACCCAGGATGCGACAGGTGCGCCAAATCAAGAATTTAGTAGCTGTTACCTTCAGGGTACGCCATACGTAATACAACGTTTTTACCTGGATGAGTCATTTGTCTACGTGGTACTGTTTTGTGCGGTGCGGCAGTATAGGAGTTGCGAGACAGGTACAAACAGTGGAAGGGGGCCTTCGCGAGTAGTTTGGAAACGTGTTTTGTATGCTTTCTATGTTTATAACCAGGGACGTAACAGCAGTTGAAATGCCCAAATAGTAATGCAGTGCTGCAGTACTCCGTTTGGGGTGTACCTAAATTCAAGTGAAATTATTCATTTCAGTCGCTCCTCAGGAGGTAACTTTTCTTATGCTACATAGAATACTCTGTATTAAGACATTCCTTAATCCCTCGGAAATTCTAGACATATTTCAATTAACACCCAAGCTTTTCCATTTTTGATATATTGTAAATTTTATGTCAAAAGGGACGTTTGCTCGGTTGTAAATATATCTATCGATTTCTCTAATACGGTCCTGCAGTTTTTACGAAAAATATTCAAAAAGCCAGAGAAACTTCTAAATCAAAATAAATGTTTACTAGAAGGCAGACGCAAAGAAGTTCGAGATTCATCCTCTATTTAGTCATAATGCGAGAGACAAAATCTTAATTACGAAATAATAAACGGAAACACGTACGGGAAGTCTCTGAAAAAAAAAACAGAATTTTAGTTAGTTCAAAATTAGGAAAAAGTTGCCCAGATCATAAAAGTAGTACTAGCTATATTGTGTTCATATTAGAAGAATTAATGTTTATCAATTTGGATTAAAATAAAGAAATAATCAAACTAAAAATATCCCATTTTTTATTAGTAATAGTAATAGTAAATATAAGTAAAATAATTCGTACCATGATGTCAAAAGATTTTTTGACGCAGCAGGAGGGATAACTGTTTTTTTTTAATAGTTTTCTATTGAAGTGATAGACGATGAATCACTTGGTACGTCCCTGTTTATATTCAACGATAAACGGAATGTTAATAATTGCCATGTTAAGCGCAATTTGCGAGGTTTATGATTCTTTACTTATTATACTGAGATTAGAAATTTATATAATTAAAATATAGGTACAAATTACTTAACATTAATTTTCAGTTTGGTAATTATCATGTCTCATAGTGTCTGGAAGTTTGCAACAAATTTTTTAATCAATTACAATTAAACAAAAATTTTACTGCCAAAAGTTTGTGCAAATTTGGTAACTACTTGACAGTCTCATAATCTAATATATTTTTAGCGATGCGATGTTACTGCTTCGCCGGAAAAAATAGCATAGATGCAACACACCAATTTACCATTTTAAAAACGTTTATTAATTAACATCAGCATAAAATTATTAATAGCTTTCTACATACATAATATTATCACTGGCAAAAACAGTCCAAATAAATCACAACTGCTTAGTTCAAAAGAAAATAAACGATTAAAAGGATTTCACCCTCTAACAAACGATTTACCTTAACAAAAAAAACAGTGAGAAAAACTGAGAAGTAATATAAAACAATTACGGTCATTAGTATTTACGTGTATGACAAAGAAAAGAGTATCCATTACTTTCAGTCTACTTCTAAATTAAATATACTTTATAAAATTGAATATTGGGTACATTACGGGACTCATTACGTACTTTAATATATCATTCTATTCTATGGTGGCGACACGTAAAATAAACCCTTCTGAGAACAGGTAAAATGTAAAATCGGGTTGACGCGATCTAATTTTTACATGTACATATATATTTAACTGGTAATTTTTTGGTGATAGACATGTTTATATTTTTTCGAAACTTGACTATTTTGGTCAATTTTAAAGGTTATTTTTTAAATTTTGATACAATAACCTATAGTTTTTGGTGTTCGGACATTTTAATTAAATAATGTGGGCATAGATTTAATTCCAATTTTTTAAGAAACGGAGTCGTTCAATTAATTCTTTTTGGCACTGTACATATCAAATTGCTACTGAGAAAAATGAACCAATAATTGATCTGTTTTATTTATTATTTAAAAGCGAATTAATTTTATCTACCATTTTTTATGTCATCCAACCACCAACAAAAGTGAAGTGAACATTTTAATGGACAAGGCGGATTATTCTTCTCCACTATTCGTTATATTGCATATTATTTGTAGTTCACGGACAAGGCAAAAGTATTTATCTCCACCATTTTATACCTTATACCTTTTCCCAGTTTTGTCTCAGTTTCTCTTACGTATTTTTTTTTAGTTGAGAAAAGGTAAATAATGCGGTATGCTCCATTTGTTTCCTTTCTTAAATGCTGCTATTTTTCGCACTCCCATGGTTCGCAGTTTTTTATGCAATTTTCAACTTTTTTTTGTCACTGATTCCGGTTTTACTAAAAAATCCTGGTTTCCTCTTAATGCTTCGCTTCTGTGACGTCAGAGTTAGAGATTAAACTCTCGATGGATGTCGGTAATGGGCAAGTGTCCTTGGTAAATTTGGTAAAAAACGCTAATAAGTAATGCTCAGTATTCTCTAGATAATGGGTTGTAACTCTACTTTGCTTTATTTTTCTCCTGCAAGTTTTGGAAGTTTTAAGCAGTTCGCTTTGAACTTAGATCGCGTTTGTAAACTAATCTTAGTATTATTGGTGTATTTACGAAAATTTAACTAAATAGTTTCAATTTTATATCGGTATAAGGTGGCGTAGGGGAAACACTTTTTTTTATTTTCAATTAAATTTTGTTTTGATTACAGCTAAATGAGGCTATGCTGCGGGATTTATTGACGTATTGATAACATTACAACAAAGAAAGTCGCAAATCTGGCCATCATTGGGATAGAAAAACATGAACGAAATGTAAAATCACATATTTACAAACATATTATTCTGCATGGTGAAGTTACCTTAAGTGTGTAAGTCGCTGTTTGTTAAGAGAACCAAACACGAGGCGTCGGAAATCTGCGACTACATCTTGTAGAAAATAAAAAAATGTTTGTATTACACGCACATTGTATTATATTAAGATAATTATTTTTTAATAGGAGATCTGATCTTGTTTGTTTAAGGTTTTGAATCCTGTCATATTCATACGCTTATGTTTAGGGGTAAACAGAATTTAGTTTTTGAAAACTCAGAACACAGGACATTACATGGGGCGTTGCAAAGGTTTCTGGTTTCTTTGCTCCTTTACTCAGCCTGAAGAATTGATAATCGATATATGACTGTTTACTGAGCACGTATATTAACATTTTGTTAGAATTGTCGCACATGCCCCGTAGCATCTCCTTAGAAAAGGAATATGTGTCTGTCGTAATTGCCTGATTTTTACGAACACCGACAATTATAATATTATAAATTTAAACAGTTTCTTTCGATTATCTCAAAAACGTAATTTTGGCACATACCCTCTTTAGCATTTTCACTCTTCAATCCCTTGAAATACTTTAGAGTATTCCCTTATTGACGCCTGCCAAAATTAATCAACTTAATTGTTTAAAAGATGAAGATACTATTACACATGCTCGCAATCTATTGGTGCTCGCTTCCACCAATTAGTTCTATAGTTCAACGACAGATAGCTCCACAACTGCTTGTAAGCCATCTGTTTATGGTGTCTCCAACCTCTGACAGGAGGTGGCGCCACTGCCTTTTAAACGCCATCTAATGAAGCTGGCGGTCACTAATTAACTTCAGTGACTAACAAGAGATGGCGCTATTAACGCATGCGCGTCATCCGCTGGTGATTGTTTCAACTAATTGAATTCAGCCAAAGCGCATAAGATAGAGGCGAAGGTCGCGTATACTGTTACGAACGCTATCTAGTATTTGTGTCCAAGTACTAAAGTACTGTCATAGTGGTTTAAAGTAATGTGTTACACTGGAAATACTACAGCAGGTTGTAACGGATAACAGCACATTGTACCCTTCATACTTTAAACTGAATTGAACCGTGAAGCTCGTGTGCGCTTTTTAACATTGCCACTAATGGGAGCCTTCCCCTCTATCTTATACTCTGTGGATTCAGCGTTTAACAATGATATCGGTAGGGTGTAGGCGTCGTTTATTCGTTTTTGCGTTAACTAATTAGTTCCTTAGAAATCAGACAAAGTCGCACTCTTGAGAAAATAATATGATTTAAAAAACATTTTAATATACAACATGTACAGGTCGTGCTTGAGTTGAAAGTCGGCGAAATGGGTGTCAGTAATACTCGTGACTGAAATGAGAGTCATCCCCTGGTAAGTACCCATGGTGTTGTCCCTATACTCTTCTTTTCCATCCGCTTGTGGATAAAATCGTTCCTGATCCGGTTGATGAAGATGATTAGCATTAGAAGGGGTAAATTTGAAATCACAAAATGGCAAGCTGAACAACCAGTGTAACAAGATAAAAAAAAACTATGCTCCGAACTATTTTTAAATTTGAGTTTAATGCGGCAAAGTATAAATTAACTTCACTATGTGAAGGCCTGCACGGAAACAAAATAAGAATCAGATGCAAAACGGCAAAATGTCTTTTCGACATATGGCGCAGTATCATTTTCAAGGTTCAAAGAAGGTGAACACTCTAGAGACTTTCTCTGGTCTACAAAATGTAGCTAAGGATGCAAATTTCCAGAAAAATTTAAGGAGCTTGGGGATTAATCTAGAAAGGCAACAAAAGAGGCAGTTAAAGCACATCCTTTCAAAACACATGTACACTGTACCTTCCTTTAAGCTTACCATTAAAAGAACAAATTGAGTCGCCAACAAATAAACAAAAAACAAACTTTAATAAATTTTAATGTACAGTAGATAAACATTGAATTTAATCAGCATATGTGATGGTTGTCGCATACTTGTACTATATGAGAAACACTAGAATTAATTCGTCTGTGTCACCATTCTGTAAAAGAGAAAAAAAAATTTGATTGGTTTTATTGGTTAGTCTATCCTTGGTCCTAGCTAGCCATTATTTGCTACAACCAAATAATTATTATTATTTTTTATGACTTATATTAGTCAGTCTATCCTTGGCCGTAGCTAGCAATTATTTGTTACTCAATGCTTCTGAAAAACAAAGCTGTACACAAAAATACACAGGGCATAGTAATATCAAAGCTCTTGCTGCCCTAACTGACTGCTTAACAAAAATTTCTATGTAACAATAACATATTTACATAATATAATTTTTATAAAATATTTTAATAAAGTATCAGGAAGATCCCACTACCTGGTATAAAGCAACCATAAATAGCTGGTTTTCATAACTTTACCGATGCATTTAAGGTTAAAATTAATGGCTCTTCAAATACACCGAGAATTAAATTTATTATGTGCTCCCAAACCATATTAAACCTATTCAACTGCTACAATACGAAAAACCAATCTCAAACGGCTGCTTTACAAAATGACGGTGTGTTTGGATTGAATTGGATTTACTTCTAATGGCCAAGACTACAATAGGACATTCGTCCAGCTTAGACAAGTGTGAACATAATACAAAAATGCTGAAGAATGCCTTCCTAAAAGAAGGGTATTGGTCTAGACCAATCATCCTCCAGGTTGATTAATATATAGAAAATGGATTTCAACAAGAAAAGTATCTTTAAACGATAGCAAAAAACGGCCTCCCCGGAGCATCCGGCCTCTATACCGGCGTCAACTTGGAAACATTCACAAAACACTCAGAAAAAAAATCCACTTTTGGAACCGATATTAAAAATTTAAGGACGATTACACCGGATTCTGTAGGGAGCGAGCGGAGGTTAAACCTCTATGTACAATGCCACCAACAGAATCGATGCGTTTCACAGAAAACTATTGGGCACGACTATCAGGATCATTCGCCCATTGCCGACTTCCGTCGAGGGTACCCGACAGAATCGGTGGTGTGTTTCAATTCAATTAAATTATGCGTTTCACAAAAAATGTTTGGCGCGACTGCTAGGATCATTCGCCCATTGCCGACTTCCGTCGAGGATCTTCGCTTTTGGTCATGGACCAACACGTACAAAGAAGACATAACCAATATTTGCTCAACTAGCAAAAAACAATTTTGATAGATACCGAAAAAACCGACACCCCCACGCTCCACCGCGTACCAGCAGGCCACCATACCGACGTGAACGGGGAAAGGCGTAGGGATCGGTGACGATTATCACTTTAAAACGTTCACTAAACACTGAAAACACTAAATCCACCTAGTGGAGACCGATTTCAAAAATTTTTGGACGATTACAAAGGATTCTGTAGGGAGCGAACGGAGGTTAAACCGCCGCCGCGGTGTGCTTAGTGCCCTCGTTACTTCGTTCTTCTTTTTAAGCACAACATAGATGCTGTAAGTTGAAGCGAATAGTTCGTAATGTTTTAATCAATCGAAAATCCATCATTTTGCAAACACAAAATCAAAAAAAAATTGCGGTTAATTTCATCTTCCAATTTTCTTGTAGCAGACACGCTGCAATGTTAACATAAACAAATAAATCCTAAAATGCATGTATAAATTGGATAGCGCTTACAAGATTTAACAATAACAAAACGAAGAGTTCTTACCTTTCACGTGAATTGGATTATTGGAATTGGAAATTATTTTTTTTTTTTGGAGGTTATCCACAGACGTCGGTAATGAGCGACTGTTCTTGACATATTTCATTTGAACAATGGAAGGAATTAATTCCCTATTTTGACATTTACAGATTGAGAAATTATTCGAGAATTTTCAGAATTAAAGTTTGTTTACTAATTAAATAAATTCGCATTATACTTGGGGTACACCTTAGTGAAATAAAATCATGGTAGATTACAGCAAGTGGAAAAATATTGAGGTATGATTTAATTATTAGAATCCCTTTTGATGACTTTCTTTTATATATTTCGTATAAGAAAAGCGGTTTATATGTACACAAAGCAGTTAATTTTTGTTTGTTAAAAGGTATCAGACGATGAAGACGAGACGCATCCAAACATTGATACTCCTTCGCTTTTCCGCTGGAGGCATCAGGCCAGAGTTGAACGTATGGAAGAAATGGAGAAAGAACGAGAAAAACATGAAAAATTGAAAGTTGCCAATGCAAAGAAACTGAAGGAAATTAGGCAAAAATTAGATGAATTAAAAATGGAAAATGCTGATGCAAAAGACTTGGAAAAACAACTAAGAGAATTAGAACTTGAAAAAGAAAAGTTGCTTAAGGAAGAAGAGGAGTTGAAGAAGAAAGAGAAGGTTTGTTAGATTTTGTCATATTATGTTTATTAAATTAATGTTTATTTCATTTAGCGGACTCCATGGAATGTAGATACTATAAGTAAACCTGGTTTTACTAAAACAATTGTGAACAAAAGCCCAAACAGGCCCAAGGAAGACAACTTGAGTGAAGAAGAAAAAGAGGAGAGAATGAAGAAATTTATTAAAGAAAATGAAAAGGACCTTAAACACTTTGGCATGCTTAGGAAATATGATGATTCCAAATTGTTTCTAAAGCAACATCCACATTTAGTGTGTGAAAATACCGCTAATTATTTAGTCATATGGTGTATAAATTTGGAAATGGAAGAAGTAAGTAGGTTTCTTCAACCAAATCCAACCTTATAACTATCCTTTTAGAAACATGATTTGATGAATCATGTGGCACACCAAACAATTTGCATGCAATATATTTTGGAGTTTGCTAAACAACTTGATTATGATCCCAGGGCTTGTGTTGATGCATTCTTTACAAAAATTCAAGTGGCTGAAATTGAATATCGGCAATCATTTGATGATGAACTTTCAGAATTCAAAGAAAGAATAAGAAAAAGGGCAGCAGAAAAGATCGAAGCAGCTATGAAGGTAAGAACAGAATTTGTTAAATGTGATCCAGTGAGCATTTGCTTTGAAACTTCATAGTTCAATATATATTTTCCTCAGAAGGTTGAAGAACAGGAGAGGCAACATCGGTTAGGGCCTGGTGGGCTTGATCCTGTCGAAGTGTTTGAATCCTTGCCAAAAGAACTTCAAAAATGCTTTGAGTCACAAGACATTGCTCTACTTCAAGAAACTATAAGCGCGCTAGATAAAGAGGAAGCGAAGTACCACATGCAAAGGTGCATTGATTCTGGTTTGTGGATTCCTGATGCCAAAAAAAAACAGGAGGAACAAGAAGAGGCACAGCACGAGCAACTTTCATCTGTATCTTAATATATAACATATATAAACAAATATTTTTTATGGTAGAATATAAATTTTTGTTTCAATCCTGTATCAATATATGTTTCAATGTTAATTAATCAATAAAAAGAAGCACTGAATTTATGAAAATTTATATTTATGGTTAAAATAATTAAAATAACAAACATATAAATTCTGTTCTCCCTTTTTTTACATAACAAAAAAATTTGATGCACCTTTAAAAATTTCTTTCATCAGTTGGTGAAAGCCACAAAAAACAAACATCATAAAAATGAATGTTGAAGATTAAAATTATGAATAGTCAATAAATAATTTGAGCAATTTGTTTTATATACAAAAGTCTTAAATGAATTAATAGGCAATATGTTAGGATAATCATATCAGCAAAAATGGTAATTCCTTACAAAGTTCTTTCCTATAAAAATAAAACATCTAGCAGAATATTTTTAAAAGAATAAGATGAATTTTATTCACATTTGTATCAGTTTCTTTAGTTTATTTTTTTTAATTTCGGTATGGTAATAAAATTGAAAGGCTAATTTTTATTTTTGTTTGGATTTAATAGCTTCGCTTCCAGATTCCTTATCAATAAAAAAAAGATAGGCGTTTTAAAAAATTTAAATATACAACTTTCTCGGGTTTTCAATATGTACAATAAAAACTACTATTTCAAAATAAATATAAATATTTCAATTATTCCTAAACAGAAGCCATTGATTTGTTGTATTCAACATTTTCAATTATCTTATTGCCCAGCGATGCAAGTATCTCAGAATTTATCTCTTCTGCGGCTTCACTTTCCAGCCCATTTTCCAGTGCTAGTTCAGTGTTTACTTTAACATCTTTCACACAAATGATTTTAGATTCGTTAGAATTCTCACACAATACCTCTGCTTGTTGCGTTTTAATGTCACCGTCCTCTATAACTGCATCATTTCCAGGAACCAAGAGTTGGACCCCATTTTCAACTAAATGTGGTTGTATTACTGCCTTTGTATTGCACGCTTTTGTAGTGTCATCCACTTTATTAATGCTGGTTATACCTTTAGGAACACAAATTGAATTGCTGCTAGTCACACTGACAGTTTTTCCCAATATTTTACCACTCAAAGGCAGCACCTTGATACCACCTTTAGAATTTAGCATTTGGAAATGTGATAAAGGTATCACCTTTTTGCCATGATTGGATTTTAATGTAACCACGTTGTGTTTCGCTGGAGTGGTACTCTGCGAATTAACCACCGCGGTCACTTGTATGGTGGAGGGAATAATTTTAAATTTGTCTAAGTTTAATTTAGTTACTTTACTCATGGGTACAGATAGTGTTTTCTGTAATATACTGTTGGATGTTATGGTTTGAGCATTGGACACCACAATTAACTTTTGACCTTTGTTTATGGGTCGTGGGGAACCAAATCTTATTTTCTCTGGATCTGTACTTGCACTAGATTGCTTGACTGGATGATTGACTGGTACAGCAACATTAGGTTTAATGCTAACAACTTTCGCTGGATTGGAAAATGAAATTGGAATCCTTTCAGCACTTTCTGTCGATGCTGAACCGTCATCCGTAGGTGTTGCTGGCGGCAGTGCAATATTTTGGATGATATTTACCTTTCCCATTCCACTTTGACTGATCTGACTATTGCTCTGTTGCAGTTTTGCATGGGATGATGGTTGTACAGGATTAGGTTGTATAAAGTCATGTTCAATTTCTGAGGGTCCCCCCATTTCTTTTTGCTTAGGTTTAAATGGCTTTGAAGTTTGTCTGAAAAGTAAAAAGGCAGTTATTTATTATTATTTCGCACATTAAATATTGCAGATCAGAAGTAGTAGCTAAAGGGTCACCACTAAATGATGTTAGTTATTGCAGGTAATTAGATCGATATAATATGACCCAACCATAAATTAGCATTTTAAAATTTTTGCTACTATTAAGATTGAGTGTTTATAAGTTTATAAGAAATATGCCCCCTTGTTATATAATAACTCCCTCAAAATTTTTAAAAATAATAAGTATTTTTATTAACAATTGTTATTTGATATTGCTATATATAAGACAAACTGGATTTCAAATTCTTAATGCAATAAAGCAGTAGGATAAAAACTATATAGTTTAAGTGTGTAGATCCAACATTATAATTTTTTTTTACCGGCGTCAGTCTGCTTGAAAGATAAATTTAAATTCATAAACTGCAATTCAAATTCATTCCTCGCAAATAATAAAATTCCAAATTACCTAGTTTTTGACAAAATTAATATTTACCATTGCAAGCACAATGACACTACATTTATATCAGGAGTACCAAATATTTGGTCTCTGGATCGAATGTCTGTCTACCTACTTCTTGTCCTATATACACCAGAGGACTGAAATTTGGTTCTCCAGTGTAATCTGTCTGAACTTAGATACAACATCCTCTGTTACAGGCAAGGGATGTATGATGAAAGGTACAAGATCCAGTTCCCATTTGCCACTCTTGCGACATTGCCTATAATCTCATGATGATTTGCCCCTCTCTTTTTTATTTTGAGAAATTTTTAACATATAAAATTAAAGGTAAATCAAATACTATCCAATATTACTTAAATAGCGGGTAGCACAAAAATATACAAATGGGAGTTTTTGTACCTATATAATCTTCCATTACCTGTATATTTGTTGAATTTTACTCAATTTGTTTCCGGAATTAGGGCCCAAGAGATGTTGAGCTAAACTACTATTTTCACTAGGTATAGAGATTTTACGCTTCTTCATATCATCTTTTGGTACATCCGGTACTCGAAAAGTTTGTGTTTTGATTGCAACTTCTTGTGAGGCTCCAGACATGGACTGTGTAGTGATGGGCCTCTTTCTATCTGTATGAGAAGGGAGAGGCAACTGTTTATTAAGTTGACCAGCTACATCGGATACTTCATCAGCAATCACTGAATAAGAAGTTTGTGGAGGTACTCTTGGTAACAAGGGCACTAGCCTTCTTCCTTCCTGGGCCCAATCTTCTAATGTGGCTGACTGTCCTGTGATGCTAAATAGAAATTGTCACAATATCAGAGCAAAAGTTAAAAACATAAATAACTCACTGATATGCAATTGTATTTAGTTTCTCATCATTAATAGCTCTTCTTATTTCTGCCTTATGTCTTTCATTTGTAATGCTTAATGTAATACCTGTGTCTTTTAACAAGCGCCTTTTCTCTGGATTAAGAGGCCCTTGTGCTCTCAGTGCCGATACAAGTGTAGAATACGCTTCTAATTCTAAAATGTATTCAAATAAAAACACATCCCTTAATTGATGGACACAAACCTAAATTTCTAAGACACTGAATTGATTCTTCTTTGGTCATATCTAGTAATAGTGGCCACATTTCTAATACGATATTTCAGAGAGATTTGATAGTAGACATAACTGATAAATTCAAAATTAGAAATTAAATTAGTTTTGTTTTGCCCTGACAGCGTCGATTAAAGTGGGGTTAGGAGGTTTAGAATGTACGGTAAGTTAGAAATATTTTACGTTCGCTTCCATCTGCACAGTATAGGCCGACAAGTTTCAAAGATTTATCTATCCGTTTTTCTGACGTAACGAGCAGTGCTTGCAAGGTGCTTGATTGGCGAAGGAACGGAATAGTTGCCTCATTTGTATTGGTAATTTTGTAGATTTAATGGTATTTTGAATTTTTGTAATTTTAAGTCTACTTTGCAATTTTTCAATATTCAACATTAAAGATAATACTGTAGGAGCGCAGTAATTAAATTACATAATATAATTTTGTAATTTTACTTTAATACTACAAACAATTTGTTGACTATTAATAACAAACCCTGCAGGCACATAAAACAATTGAACCAAAGTCAGTCTTATATTAGTTTCAACACCTTAATCCAGATCCGATAGCTAAAAATGTACCAAATGAACCTCCTCCTTGTAACATTACTTTCCCAACTGTATTCACAAGTTCTTTACCTCGTAACCCAGACCTAAAATAAAATAAGTCAGCTATAATTCACTTTAAAAGCAATGTAAGGTCTTAGTTGAGGATAAATTGTTTTACGTACATACAAACCAAAATAGATGTCTGAAATGTTATGTTTTCCTTACACACTACAAAATTGGTTACTAAAAAATAGATGCATATAAAGTTTCAAAGTCACCTTGCCTGTTAGTTCCACCAAAACTAAATTTATGTGAATGGTACGAAGAACACAAACAAAAAATAACAGTAGATAACAGTAACCCTAGGTGAGGGAACAAAATAATCTATTCAACAGTGAATGTACAATTCAATTTAGCATTAAATTGTGGAATACTAGTTTCATCATATGACAATGTGCTTATCAACAGGAACTTTACTTCTAGATTGATACTTCAAATAATAAAGCATTCAATATTATTAGTAATTTAGTGGGACGACCTTCTGATAATCATTTTACTCATACTCAGTACAAAATCATTATTGTTAATATGTCAATTTTCTTGTGTAATTTGAAAGATTTACCTTAAAGCGGAAAAACCACCAAATAAAGCTCCGCTGGCCATACCAACGCAAAATCCTAGAACAAAACCCATTTTCATTTTATCAAAGCATGAGGGACCCTGTTGGGAATACACTCCTGGTACCGCTGGCATCTGAAAAATATTTGATAATCACCAAAATAATTGTATTTGTATAAGCAAAACAACTTTTAGGGCAATTTGCACAAAAAAATCCTTAACCCCAAGTTTTCTCTGTTTTCGTACAGAATAATAATTGAATATTATATCAAACACTTAAAATTTTTCTAAGATTGACTTTCATATCTTAACCCGACATAACCAAACTCTGCAAATTCCACGGTTCACACAGAAAGAAAACTAATTTTTTCTATGGGTTTTTATGTAAAAACACAGACCATCAGTTTTTTTATGGAAGCTGGATCTTTTCTATGTTTTAAGTTAAGCATTGCATCGAAGCTCCGTAAATAAACACTTTTTTGACAAACTCAAATGTCGAAGCTAATTGGAATTTTAATTCGTGAAATCCGGTATGCGTAAAGTACATGCATATGGAATATTGTGATCTAAGGATAGCAAACTATCATTGGCCAATTACAGCGATCCAAAGTAAAGATGTCTTGAATGGGTAATGGATAAGTGTTTTTTGTAATATTCACCAGTCAAGTGATGTAGGAGGAGATGTTCTATGGTGTAAGTATTAAAATTATTAGATTTAACTGTCAAACTTCTGTGGTAGAATTTGATATTGAAATTTTGGGTTTTTCCTTAAAATATAAAGAAACTAGAAATATTTTTAGATAGGGGAATGGCTGCAGAAATAAAACCGGCAGCACCACCAAACGATAAATTTTGTACAACGAAAAAACCAATACTATTAGCAAAGCTAGATGGTTGCAGTGATGAAATAAATGCCGCCGTCCTTATTCCAGGAGAGGATGGTGTTATTAGTGTGTCCGATGATAAGTCAGTAAATAATATACCCATTTTTATTAATTGCATTGCAATAATAAGCTGTTAAAATTTTGAGAGGTTCTAGTTAATTAAGGATTTGACTTTAATTTTAGAACTGTTAGAGTCTGCTTAAAGAGGGATTCTGGTCAATATTGGCCTAGCATTTGTCAGTACATGCCTAGCGGAACCACGTCTATTTACTACACAGTTGAAACAAGACAACTTTTTATTGGTCAAGAAAATGGGACTGTATCTGAGTTTTCATTGGCATTTGATTTTAACAGGATGATGCCTATTAGAGAATATTTAGCTCATCAAGCTCGTGTAACTGAAATTATATTTTCAATAAACTGCGAGTGGGTTTTAAGTGTTGGAAGAGACAAAGTATTTTCTTATAATTGTACTCAGACTGGAAGAAATATTGGCACATATAATGCCGAAGCTTGGTGCACCTCATTGCAGTATCCTTTTTGGTTTGTTTGTTAATAGCACGTACTTATTTATTAATTATTATTTCTTTATTTTCTTCTCACATAAATGAAGATTTTTTTTCTTACATGATGCTGATAGATTTGATGCGCAAACTAAACATGCTTTCATTGGGGATTATTCAGGACAGATCACAATGCTTAAATTAGATAACAATGGACTGACTGTTATAACCACTCTCAAGGGCCATTCTGGTTCAATTCGGTCCCTTGCCTGGGAAAGTGATAGACAAAGGCTGTATAGTGCTTCTTTTGATCACAGTGTAATAGTTTGGGACATTGGCGGACGACAGGGGCATGCTTATGAATTGCAAGGTCATCATAATAAGGTTTGTCTGCATTTATATGTATTAGATGTGTTGATGTTGCCTATGTCAAATGACAAAATTAATGCAAAATTTAACTTTCAAAACCCATAAAACAGCTTCAGTTTAGTTGTATTTTATATAACTTTACAAAAATGGTACCACTTTCATTAATTGAAGACATTAAATGCATCTTTATGAGAGTGCCGATAAAAAAGAAACAATTTAACTTTTTCCATTATTAGCTGATATTTGTAGATACTCATATGTTTGTATTGTAACTCACATACTCTATCTCAATAGAAAGGAATGCTTCTGAGGAAGTAGAGAGATTAGCTCATAATTTCCAGCTTCACATAAGAAGCACTAAATCACACATTAAACAAACATCAAAACTTGTACAACAGGCAAATAACTTCTACTCACGCAGCCTCAATTACTAAACACAGCCTGCATATAACAGATAAACAGATAAACATTTTGGGCACAGCAGACAAAAAAAATCATTGAGCGCTTTTAGGGATTCAACAGAAGTAAAGCACCTATGTCCCTTCAGATTAAGTTTTCGGAGAGAGGTAGTCTTATCAGATTGAAAGTGAATGTTCTAGATAAGAAAAGCGGTAATGCCAGGGTGTAATTATTATATTGTATCTATATGTATATACTATTGTATTATATAGATATCGTGCATAAAAATCACTTTGTAATACAGGTTTCGGCTCTCCATTATTCTCAATCCACAAAGCAACTAATTAGTGCTGGAGAAGATGGTGTGCTGGTTTTTTGGGATATGGTACAACCACGACAAGAAACTCCAGATTGGATTGAGTCTGACGTGTGCCAATTGTGTAAAAGGCCGTTTTTTTGGAATTTAAGGTTTAACCTAAGAAGCATTATATTTTTAATCAGTTCCTGATATACTGCATTATAGAGGTATGATGGATCAGAGACAGCTTGGTTTGAGACAGCATCATTGCCGTCATTGTGGCAAAGCAATATGTGAGAGATGTTCAATGGGAAGGCTGACTATTCCGTCAATGGGTTTTGAATTTGCCATAAGAGTTTGTGATCCATGTCATCATTTCTTAAAGGAAAAAGAGTAAGTGTCGATTACAAGATCAGCATTTGACACTGAAAAACAATTCTTTTGTAGTCGACCATCGCTTGCAACTTTTCATGATGCAAAGCATAGCATACTTGCGATGAGTGTAGATGAAACCACTAAGAAACTTGCAACAGTTGGTCAGGATCGGGTAATAAAAATTTGGGATGTTTCAGTATTGCTATGAGCGTGGTCTGTTCTAAATACTAAAAAAATTGTGATTCATTGTATAATCGTGCTATAGTTAATTTAATCCAACTATAGTTAATTGCGCTGGTGCATTTGGATCAGCAGTCATTTTGTTTTTGAGCATTTAGGTGTCTTGCTGAAGCATTAACATCCAATTGCTCTAGACTAGTCCCGAGTTATTTTTTGCTTGGTTTAATTATATAAATAAAACTTTAAGTTTCTTTCTAATTAATAACGAAGTGACTGTAGAAATTTATCCTCAAAAGTTGTATTTATATTGTATAGGTTATGTTTACAAACATGTATATTATTATTATTATAATTTTTAAAATGACAACTCTTTCTTGTTTTACCTGGTGATTGTGCTTAAATTAAATATCCAAGGCATTAAGTAAAACCCGATAATGTTTTTAGATCGTTCTTTTTTGATTTTAACGCGAAGTAGTTGGAAAAAATGCTATAGAAATTGGAAAATTTAATATATGAGATTTCACTGAAAGGAAAACAATATATTAATTATTCCACTACCACAATCTGTAAAATAAACTTTGTTCTTTTTGATCAGTGTTTTAAGCAGATTCCACATGTGGCTTCATAGTCATTCACAAATATAAATATAATTCTGGTTCGCTGGTAGACATATTAACAGCAACTCCTAATGTAATTCTTCCATAATGTTACTTACGAAATGATTTCGCTAGGGCGCGAATGAGCCATGCCAATTTGCCCAGCTTGTATAAATAGAAAAGATATGTATGATCTATGGTTAAGTTTCCTCTTCTTTTTGTCAGCTCTATTCTCTAAGAACACAGACTAGTAGAAGGGGTAGTATTTTGTGCCATGGCTATGCTGTAATTTCATATTTGTTAGTATTTTTGTAGGGCATTTATTGGAATTTTGTTGACTAGTTTTTTATTGCTTGCTTTATCCACCATGGACTTGTTAGGTTCTATCATGGACTCAATGGATAAACCTCCGTCCTTAACTGAAAAGGAAAGAATGATAATAAAAAGTAAGTATTTTTAACCTCTTAGAAACCTCTGCGCCCTTCAGATGCTAAGTTTTTCAATAATAACAATGGTAATGTATTTTTAGAGAGAAAGGAAGAAATCGAGAGAAGACAAAAAGAAAACAAAGACCGCCTTCAAAGGTTTAAAGAACGAGTGGAAGCAAAGTTGATCTCACATTTTGATGATTCCAAGAATACCATGCTTAAGTTTGAGCCCATGGATCAAATTTGCAGGAGCATAGTGTATGGAAGAAAATTATAGGTAAGGTTAAAAGTTAAAAACTTTATATTTTAGTCATGAAGCAGCAGAACAACAAAATTTGCTATCCTATGCATTTGGAACTGATGGAGTTGATAGATATATTAGGGTATATCGCAAAGATCATCCACCTTGTGAAGATGAATTAGCTGCGAGAAGGAGAGGGGAACCATGGAATGAACAAATTAAACAACAACTTATTAGAGATGTAATTTTTAAATAATGTTTAATTTCTCTTTTATGTATTTGTAATATATGTTGCAGAGGGAACTTAAAAAACTTGAGGAATTGGAAAGCATAAAACCAAAGCCTAAAGCAGATTTTACTCCAAATAGTAATTACAAAGATAAATATGCTCATCTGATTGGTCAGGATGCTGCTTTAGAAGCAGCTAGGAAAACCCAAACCAACAAGTCTTACGGATTTGGTATATCTAATGGTTTTATTTGTTGTCATTTATATTTAATCAATTTATTTCAGTGCCAAGTGAAAACAAAAAGGATCATAGATCCATAGAGCAAACAATGGCTGACATTAGGGCAAAAAGAAGAAAAGTTGAAGTCGATAAATGCACTGGGCAGCAAGGTTCATCGTAAAGCATTGTTACGCATATTGTAGAATATATTGTACAAATTTTGTTTAGGTTTAGAATTGTTGAATCAATTATTGTGAAATACCAATTTACTCTTCTGGTAATTTATAAAAACCAACAAAGATATGAAACCAGAGGATTGTCTCTGAACATTGTTTTTAGTGGCTATTAGTTTTTGACTTATATTATTAACACTATAATAATAAATAATTATATATTGCCTAAATATGTTCTTTTTACTCACCTTGAAATTAAATTTTAACGAAAACTAAATGACTCGTATATCAAACTGGATGAAATGTTTTATGATTAGTAGAATGGTACAGAATGATCAAAAATAATTTTAAAAAACATTACTATTGAAAGATATAATAATATGATTTGATATATAAGAGTGATCAATAATTTTTTTTTAATCTTGGAATTTTCTCCATTGGCAATGAAAATGTATATTTGATTATTGTTGTTTGGAATTGCTTAAAATACTGAACAATTTTTTAGTGTTCTTTGACACCTAATTTTTTCCTGAAGGCTAAATTTGAACATGTGGAGAAGTCACGTACTACTTAAGTTTTTTACTATTTTTGTATTGAATTTATCTTGCAAATGATCTTTAAATTTTGCTTTGGTCATAGATACCATAATGGAAAACTTCACCATTGAATTTTTCATTTGAGGTTGCGGAAAGAAACTTCGATCACTTTTGACTAAATCCTAAATGTTTAATGTCTCAACAGGTTAAGCTTGTTCTAGGTAGAGGCAGCAATACAATTTTTAAGAAATTTTTGTTGCATCTGCAATTCATCCAAAATCTGAATTCTCAGTTTTCAAATCCTTAAAACATGTGACTAGTCGAAAAGTTCAATTTTCTGTTAAATTAAAGAATGGAACTTAACTATATATTTCAATCGAAAATTGAAAATGGCGGAAGCTATACTTTTAATTTCGAAAAGGGTCAAATATAATTAAGCATGCTTAACAATGCCAACGCAATAATATACAGGCAGTGCCATTCAGGTAAACTAAGTAAGATTTAAAGATGGGTAGTTCATAATATCCATCGTAAAGCAGATAAATTAGAAAAAGTCACTTATGACTCCAAAATGATGTCACGTTGACGAGCCTCTGATATGGTCTGTTCATATTATATAAGAAAGTGACCATTTGCTTTTGAATGGGATTATTCAAGGGTGGTCATTAACATACAATGCAACAAGATTAATACCTAAAGTTTCGGAATTTAAATTCAGGTAAAATTGTGGTCCCTAATAGAAAATAATTTTATACCTACCTGTGTTTAATATTCTTTGGTTTGGTATACTACTTAGTTTAAGTTTAGTTATCATTCTTACTTCGTAATAATACAGCGTGTGTTAAATCATGTGCCAATTATGCAAAATATGTGCGAGTCTAGTGTATCTCAGGAGATGCTCCCCGCCCAAATGTAGAAAACACTATTCTATTGAGACTAAGGAAGTAATAAACAATGTTTATTTGACTCTCATTGAACGTGGTGCCAGCAAGCAAGCATCTTTAGCAGAAACGGCCACATTGACGAAAATTCCAACATCAACTGTATGGGACGTTGTGAAAAAAAGAAGCGATGCTGACATTTTCTCGAATGTAGATGAAAGTGATCTAGATATAATACGGCGTAAAATTTGCCTACATTAGATATTTTAATTAGGAGGCTTGAAAAAGATGAAACCGGTGTTAAATGTGACAGAACTACCTTATGGAAGTGTATTCGACTCATGGATTTTAGATTTAAAAAAATTGACAAAAGGCAAGTTTTAATGTCATCGTAGACAGTTGACTAAAACCCCTTCCTCATGTGACACAAAAGCAACAAGTCAAAACTACATGTATAATAACGACATTTATTTTCACGAAGATTATATCAAAAAGCAATTAATTGAGGTTCTACAAAGCTTGAACCTACAGTTTTAAGGTTTCCACCTTACTACTGTATATTTAATCCCATTGAACATGTTTGGCACCAACTGAAATCTGCCATTAGTTGTAACAATGTTTTTCCCCGTGTTAACTCCAATGTCCTCAAACTTATAGAAACCGAAGTTTTCAACATCCCTCCACAAAGTTGGGCAAATTCTGTTAAACATACAGAAAAAGCAGAACAATCGTATATTCATATTGCAAATAAAATAGAACAAATAATAATTAAAACAGGCGATGATAGCGATAGTGATACTGATATATTATGTCAATAATTTTAAGTAATTTAAGTAGGTAATAAAAATAATTGGTAATTTTATTTCATATTTAATAAATAAATATTATTTAGTATCTTTCCTAACAAAACCCCAAATAATTAAATTCTAAGCAAAGTACGGACCTGTTCGGCCATATTTCGTTCTCACAGCTTGCCTGAGTCTTTCCTTAATTCGTCTCAGTTAGTCACTTTCTTATATCTATGAACAGACTTTACCTGGGAAGTTATATCGGTAATTTATTTTTTTCTTCAGAAAATTTAATGTTTTGCCACTTTGTTAGAAAAGTGTGTCAAGGTAAACAATCCCAATCGCCTCACTCGGAGCACGATTAATAGCTTAGGAAAAGACTTTTTTCACATATCCAACTTTACTAAAATGCGTTAAGATTTTTTGGAATTACCTGTATTTTTATTCAATAATGTTAGAACAGCCATATCGCTTTCCTTTTGGATGGAGCAGAGAGCAATAAACAAAGCGACATAAATTGATCTCAACTTTAAAAGTGTAATTACTTAATTGTGATTTATAAGAAAATTTTGTAGGGACTAAGATTTAAGAATGTTAGTTTAAAATCTAATACGGTGTATAGTATATATTTATACTTCGAAGAGGTTGTTACAAACAATTTTTCTAAAAACCCTAGTAGTTTTCTAACTTCTATTCCAAGTATCAAAACAAAATCTCCATTTTGTGCATATGTTCTATTTACATTGAAGGTAGTAATGCCAATATTTTCTTAACTTATTCATTCAATCCCTTTTTCAATTCTCCAGGTTTGTTACTTACTATATGTATTGCGCAGGCTGTTGCTGATACTTCATTAAACGTTGACTTCGTCAGCGCGCTGTTCAGAAGTGTGAAACGAATGCTCTGTGTATACCTTAATAGTGGAGTGAAAACGCCTGAAAAAGACGCTTCCTTCTTGAAAAAAAATTAATCGAAATTAATCGAATTAGAACCAGATGAAAGCTGACTGGAATCATTAGTTAGCTTATTGTTTATATGAAATTGGTAATTATATTTTTTAGTGGTACTGGGTTTTGTAAAACCCAAAAGACTGTCAAAAATGCGGAAATTCAAAAAAATTGCTTTTTATCATTTACCCTCCAATAACTCCGAAACTATTTACATATTTGAATAATTTTTCGTTTGACTTGCGATGACTAAGACGATGTAATGTTCAGTTTTTTTATTTTCCATTTTTTTTTCATTTCGAATTTGAAAATTTGAATTTTTGTATTCAAATGGTGAATAAGCTAGAAACTTTTTTATTTTGAAGATTTTCATACTATACTCTGCGAATGAAAAGGAAGCAAAAAACGCGGCCTTTTATCCGCAATAGTATTCGAAATATGATTTTTTGATCCGCGAACCTAAGTCATTACAGACGTGAATGTATTATCATAAGCCTATGATTAGGAGAATCAAGAAAGTATAGACGTAATTTTAATGAACTAATGAAGATTTTTATTTCTGAATTTTTGAATACATATTCTTTTAAAAATCATTTAGAAATCTTTATCCAAAGATTCCGCTGTACCTATTATAGCTTTGTTGCTACAGAATTTGCAATTTCATTCTTCGTAGCAGTTCAAACCTTGCGCTACACATTTACATTTATTGTCGTTGCAGGTTACATCAGAAACTCGCAAAAACCAGAATGTTTCTGATTTTTTGTGGTACAGGATCTTATGTCGAAAATATTGTCGAAAAATAAATATTGGTATCCCGGTATCCATCCATATATATTTGGATTATCAAAATTTGTATAGGATGCGTGACTGGAATACCAAATTTTCAGTTGTAAATATGAATCTAAAATAATAAAAAAAAACATTATTGTTTTGAACTAACATCTACCCAGGTTTCATAATGAGTGGTTTACCTTCTTAAGTGTTGTTGAAATGCATTCAGTTCCAGTTCCATCGCAGGTCTGTTTGAATTTGTTGTTAACCCTGTCCGCAGACCATTAAGGATGAAATATCGCTTTTCTTATTTCTATACAAAAGTAAAATATATTTGGTGCTCAGGTCCACTGCTTCATTGTCTGGTAGAAACGTCAAATTATATAATTCTTTTATGTCAATATTCTTGATTAGTACAACAAAGGCTGTCTTGCCAATTTTGAATAATGTACTTGTGTCACATTCCGTAATGTACAGCCAAAATATTTTTTGAAATTGTTTCTCCCAAACTTTCTGTGTTCTGAATTGATAAGAAACGTTTATCTTTCAATTGCCTTTCAATGACATAATGATGCAGAACTAAGATAAAAACTTTGGTATCCACAGAACTAATGGTATTACTATGCTCTCTCTCGGTCAGAACATGGAGAATGACCCGCGTATTTGGCTCTTCTTGGTTACTTTTGAATTTCTGCCAAAGTTGAGGTGTTATGAAAAATATGTTTTCGGGATTTGCAGATAATTCTTCTATTATCAATTTTTATCTAACAAATTTGCGGCATTCTTCAAAACATGGACCATAAAAATTGATAAGGATTTCTTATTGGCGGATGATTTTAGAAAATCTTTAAAAACCGGAACGTTTCGGGACCCAGAAACTTTTTATTCAATTGTTAGGTGATTCACCACGTCTTTGTCTCTCAGCAGTCTAAAGCGTTGAATGTTATAGAAGAAGTAAGTTTCAATTCATGAAGAAGTATCATATCATCAATAATATAAGAATGTACATTTGGATATAAATCTATTTTCTCAGTATTTTGTTCCTCTATCTCTCTATCTATGACACAACCAAAGTTAGCTCATAGGTCATTTAAATCAATTTCTTGGATTCTTGCTGCACAGATTATTCTACGAAACATAAATTGCGACTATAACCATTTTTTTAGAAAGACTTATGGGCTTCTTAGTTCGGTCTTTAAAAGTAATTATTTTGTTGTATGCTAGTTGTTTTTTTCAGCAGCTGTTTGTAAATAACTAGATGAATCAAATGGCTTACACCAATGGGCTGCATTCAACATTTTCCCGTTCACTTACACGGAACACAACGATCAAAGCCAAGTGTCGAGGCTGCCAAGTTACGATTCAAAAAATCATATTTCAAACACTATTATAGATAAAAGGCTGAGTTTTTTTTCAAATTTCTTCATGTATTTTACCACATTCCATTCGCAGCATATGGTATGAAAAAATTTAAAATAAAAAAGTTTCTCGCTTACTGGAAATTTGTATACAAAAAATCTGAAAATTATATCGACTCGTTTATCATCGCTTGTGTATGCTCTTCAAGTCAAACGAAAAATCATTCAGATATGTGGAATAGTTTCGGAGTTATTGGACGATGAATGACAAAAAGAAATTTTTTTGAATTTCCGCATTTTTGGCAGTTTTTTCGTATTACAAAACTCGGTACCACTACAAAAAGTCGTCATTCGTATTTACAATATCTGGTTCTAAGTCGCAAAAAAAAACTGAACATTTTTACCGCTTTTTTATTCCACTATGAATACTCAAACAGGGCGGCGTCAAAAAGAGAAGACATTTTCTGTATTAGGATGTTTACTGATTTCAGTTGATTTTCGTATTATTGTTCTTTGATAAAAGAGTGTGTGTTAAATAAGGATTTAAGTTTCAGCAAATGAAATGTTGTATAGTGAATGATCAGTCAGACCTCGACTCTTGAAGGCTGGTGTTTTTATAGTGTGGATGATATTGTTCGACCTGATTTCTCCAAAATATTTTTTACGCAGCTGCTTGGTGGATGTTTTATCGAAGAGTCAATTTTAGGGTAAATGGTTGCTTTGAAATTTTATTTATGATGTTTTTGTAGTGAAAATTGTTGGGGAGAAAAGCAGATTGAGAGATGGGACAAAAATTACATGGATATCATACGTTCAGTTAATAAATATCCGCCACGCATATAGAGATAAATTTTAGAAATGATGTATTTTACGCAATTAAGAGGTAATAAATAAAGTATCGCAGAGCTGTTTAAGTTCCATGGTTGTCCAGTGTTTGTAGACTGATTGAAATATCGATAGCTCAACTATAGGAAGCGTATTGTATCGTAGCAAACGTATTGTAAACCCATTTTTTCTATTCCCGTCTGTAAAATGCCTAATTACACACCGATCTAGCGTGCAGGAAGCGTCACTTTATCACGTCAGTTCGTTTCCCTTCGGATCCCAACCACTTCGGATATTTCCGGGATTTTACTGCACGGGTTTGGGAGCAATCGGATGTTTTCGGAGGTATTTCCCACGCCTAGAATTTTGACGTTTGTCAATTCTGAAGGTCAGGTCACTGAATGTATTCGTGTTCTTTGGCGAAAATGTACCCAAAAACTAACGGTCGTAGAAAAAGTATATTCTATATATAAACGACTCTGAAAGCTAAGTAAAAATTTCTAAATTCCAAAAAAGAAGGGAAAAATTAACAACACATATTATATTTTATGTTTATTTGCGTCTACATGTAGTAAGGATAATTAATATAATAACTGTTGCTATAGTGTACATTAGAGAAATTGTTTTCTTACCTTTAAGTTGTTATTAGTGTTATGTTGTACCTATAAATGCCATCGAAGACTGTTTTTGACGAAAATGTCCGCCAGCCTTGAAAGATCAAGTTCCTAAAAATAAAATGAAACAGATCGCGGGTATACAGCGAGGATTCTTAGCGGCACAATAAAAATAAAATAGAGAAGACTGCCACATGAAAGATTGTGGCTAAAACATGGAAAATGATCCGAAAGAGAAGACGAAAGAGAGGAAGACAAACAAATTCATTTGACAAAGTCTAAATGATCAAAATAAGTATTGAAAAACCAATCACGGCAATAGCATTTGGCCAACGGAGTATACCATATATTTACATTATAAAATATTACTTCAATATTTTTTGATAATTGTTATTTATGGTAAAATGGAAAGCGAAAAAAGCTTTTAGGTGTTTTAAATCCCGGAGCAACCGAGATTGTCCATTCTTTCATGGCGTTTTTGTTGATAATAAGTGCTGATGCTCACTTATATGCGGTCTGGTGTAGTTACGTTAACTCTCAGTTAAGCAACCCTCAAAAATCATCACACCCCGAAAATATTTCCAGTCGTCCGCACGCAAACTTCCCCGGCGCGGTAGTTAATAAAGTATTTATCCAATAACCGTTTTATAAGTGTGTATATTTTACGTTCATTCGGATAGACAGTAACAAGGGCGATAATTAATGATTAGAAGCTGGACACGCCCATGGGCCGTCTCAGGTGGGTTCCGTCCCACAAGTATGTTCGCGCCAGAACAGTGTGCGCGTGTATCCAAGAGGCATCGCATGTACCGTTCTTAAATTGCTGGCAAACTGTTACACCTGTCCGTAATAATATCGCGTCGGTACTTTTATGACCTCTTGAAACAGACGGCCGAAATGCGGTGATGACGATTGCGACGTCATCCGTCGACGTCTCGTGTACGGCGAATTTTTTGCTCTGTGATATAAATTACCTAAGCCGCGATTTTGCTAGATTAGGATTTCCTCGAATGACTCCTGTAAGTTTTTTTTTTCAATCTTTTTCACCGATAATGATAGAAAAATCGTCCAAAAAACGTTTGAAAATCAACTGAAATTATACCGATTAACTAAATATTCAATATTCATCGGCACAATCAGCTGTCAGAAACCGGTTAGGAACATTATTGAGCAGAGGTTTTGTTTCCGTTTGGAAAATATTAAACCTAGAGTTATTTTTTAATATTCACTATTAAGGCTACCGATAAACTTTACAAATGTCAATGTTTCCTTTGAATTAGGTTGAATCGTTTCGGTATAATTTACAATGTTGTTTTCGTTGGGTGGATTTAACCTATATAGGGACTATTTATTAGTTTTGATTCGGAAACACAATTAGTGGAATAAAGTTTCTAAAAAAAATTCGTCAAAAAAGCATTATTTTGTTCCATACTTTCCATAATTAGATGTTTTTTAAAACAAAATATATTTTACAATGAAAGTTCGAAGTGACCTGAGGAATGAAAATAGGTATGGTCTGTTCATAGATATAAGAAAGTGATTATATATATTCTTTGGTTTGGTATACTACTTAGTTTAAGTTTATTAGTAATCATTCTTATTTTGTCTGTAATACAGCGTGTGTTGAATTGTGTGCGAATGATGCAAAATATGTGCGAGTCTAGTGTATCTCAGGAGCTGCTTCCGTCCAAATGTAGAAAACACTATTCTATTGAGACTAAGGAAGTTATAAACAATGTTTATTTGATTCTCATTGAACGTGGTGCCAGCAAGCAAGCATCTTTAGAATGAACGGCCACATTGACGAAAATTACAACATGAACTGTATGGAAAAAAAGAACTCAACTCCAATGTATTCAAACTTATAGAAACCTAAGTTTTTAACATCCCTCCACAAAGTATATCTATATTGCAAATAATATAGAACAAATAGTAATTAGAACAAGCGATGATAGCGATAGTGATACTGATATATTATGTGAATTATTTTAAGTAATATAAATAGGTAATAAAAATTATTTGTAATTTTATTTTAGATTTAAAAATAAATACATACATAAATGAATAAATATTGTTTAGTATCGTTCCTAACAAAACCCCAAATAATTAAATTCTAAGCAAAGTGCGGACCTGTTCGGCCATATTTCATTTTTACAGCTTGCCCGGGTCTTTCCTTAATTCGTATCAATTAGTCACTTTCTTATTCTATGAACAGACTTTACTAAATATTTATAGTATTGTTCAAATTAATATTTTTATATTTTAAATATCAAAGGATATTTTAATTTTTTCCATTTTTATTTATTGAAGTTAGATAAATATACATATATTTATTTTTTAACTAACCACCCGTTTTAACATATATAGCAAATAAATATAGTTACTTAATTGAGCGACCGAGAACTAGTTTTGATAAGTTTTGAATAGTCTTTCGACCACAAGCATACCTCAGTTAATTCCCATAAAGGATTCATTGTATCGTTAAATTAAATTTTAAAACCTAATGAATTCAAAAAATTATTTTGAGGAACATGAACAAAGAAGAATTCTAAATTTATAAATACCGGTGTAATGCTCAATATTTTAGTGCTTTTGATGCATTATTCACACTGCGCACTAAACCTATATACCGTCTTGAATAACAGCAAAGTTTAACGATTTTTTTAACATGGAGCCGATTATTCCACCAATATAATTAGCGAGTATGACAAGCTATAACAAGGTGAAGGCCTAGGGCTGCCCGCGGATACTCCATGCGGAAGTACTCGTTTGTAGAACACACATAAGTTCCGATCAGAGAAGAAAGCAAATATAACTAAAGTGACCAGAACTAACAAATACTCAAGAAGGTGTAAAAGCAGGAATCTTCGAAATAAAATAAAAAAAAATTTCGATTCCAATGGAAAAGCAAGTCATGAAGGAGACTGTTTGGATCGTTACAATGCATTAAACGATTTGACACTGACGTCGTCAAGGGTCAGGGCGAGAAGGTCATCACGGCAACCAAATAGCTAGAGAAGTTTCTTTAAAGTTCATGATTAAGCCACAACCCTTTCTAGGGTGGTTAAGTCCATTCCCGAAGCAACCATTAAGAAATTGATGGAAAAATAATGCTTGCCTAGCAACTACTGAATCGATCAAAGAAAAGCCGTGGCAATGATCTTATCTAGGTCCACTGCTGTCTCAAGAAAATCTAAACCCTAATGGGAATTCCGAATCATACTTCCACAAGGGTTATCGAAAGTGCGTTTTTATCGGTTTTTTCTAACCACAGGCATATTGTAATCTTCTACAAATATCAAATTTAAATTTAGTAACAAACCCAAAATTTTTATTTAAAACATCTCACAAACTTTTACAAAAGTAATGTATAAAATGCATTTTATGCTTGGATTCAAGTTTTGTAGAGTTTTTCTATCCAATTATTTGATTTACTTTTCAATACTAGTTAATTTATTTGTTTTTAAATTTATTCTTAGTAGATAAATAAAACTTGAAACATTTTTTTCGTGTAACGTGTTTTTTAAAAATAGATAAATATACCAAGTATTAATTTTTAGGTTTATTTGTTCGTTTTTGAATCAATTACTGTTTACATAATCATTAAAATTAGGCTGATTTCAATATAAATTCATTTTTCAATATCTCGATAGCGTTCTGTGATATTAAAAAGATGAAAATGGTTTTTGGTAAATGTGTTCATATATTGGCGGGTATTTTTTTTATATTCTGGTTTGGTATTATTAGTTATTATATTTTATTTAACCTCTTTTTCAATTTCATATACATTTAGCAAAACAAGAAGAAGGGAAAAATTAGCATTACTCGATGGGATGAAATATTACAGGGCGATCTATATAAAAAAAAAGTTCTTTTGGGGATATAACTTAAAAACGTCTACCGAAATTCGTTTTCACTACAAGAGACCAACTATATAGTACTCTCAAAAGATGAACATATTTCTAAAAATGCCATTAAATTTCTCTTATAAGAGTGGTCCAACAATACAGAAGTTAGAAATGTTAAGTTCATGGCTATTGGCGACAGCGATTTTGCAATGTAAATTGTTTTAAGATAACAGCAGAAAAAAAATGAACCATATTTTAGAGCTACTTTTTCATAGGTAAAACTGATATTTCATCAATAAAATTTGATTATAATTGAAGTCGTTATGTAAAATCTTGAGGTTTGCAACAATTTTTGAAAAAAAATTGCTTTTATCGACAAGGGAAATAATAAACGCTTCATTACTTATCACATGCGTAATCGTTCTGATTAGTGCCTTATTAAACTAATTTGATAATTCTACATTTAAGCGAAATTTACGGTTGCGTCAATTAACGATTCCCAGCGGCGTAATTATCATTTTTGTAAATGACTATGCTGTTTACGTTACTTGATAAAATTCGTTTACTTATTATCAATGCCTTAATAATAATGCTAGTTAAATACAACGGGACTAATACCATTTACGTGCGCTTTAAATTTTATCATGTCAACTGTAATATTCTTGCCTATATATTTTCATATGGGCATAATTTGTTGATTATTTATGCCCCTGCCGCACCGTCTATTTATATTTAAATATGCCTATCACAGACAGTTAGTTTGCGACTAATCTAGACCGCATAATTAGCTGGCTTTGGGTCGTCATTTGCTGATTTATATTTTAAACGGAGACCTTTAATCACTTTGTTAACTTTAAATGAACTATTTAACGACCAACAAAAATTCTGCCTCCGTCCGATAAGTTAAAAAAAAGTATGATGTGTGCCTGCATAATTATTATACATAGACTGTCACTAATTAGGTAGCTACATATTCGACGGAAAATTTATGCTAAGCAACGTGAGTTTAGGTGGCTCAATTGATTTATATACCATGGAAAGGGAAATTATTATATAAGGAACGACAGGTAGGATAATGAAATTGGCCATAAAAAAACTTTCAATTAACTGTTTAATTAATTGTTAGTTTCAAAGCGGGTTCTATAAATAAACTTTATTATTAAAATTAATACACTACGCTCCTTATATTTTTCTTTTCCATTTATATTGCATGTGCTGTACAGTCAAGATTTATGGTAAGTCTTTAACATTTTTTGAAGATGTGTTTAATAGAAATACACTTTTTCAATTTTTTCCTAAATTTTTTTCTTAATATGAGTTATTTTTATTTGATTTTATACAAAGTCTTTGCTAACCGCGTTCGTAGAATAAAAATGGTGAATCCTAACCCAACTTTAAGTCGTCTTACATTTTTTTGAAACTTGTTTCATTTATAAAAAAACATTACGACATGGTTTTAAAAAATTCGATCAATGCAATGCGAGCGAATGCAATTCACGCAGAAGCCAAATTGTCTCTCGCTCTCCTAAGTCGTCAGTCTATATCATCTTCGTTTAAGTCTTTAAGGTTATTTGTAAATAATTCATGAATTGAGCGAACAAAGGAACAAGGCATATTTTCAAATTAAAAAAAGTCCCCATCTAACCTTGAAGATATGGAAATAAGGGTCTTAAATTCTTTGAATAATAAAAAAAATGCTCGATGGAGTTACTCATTACTTTTGAGTTGAAGAAGAAACTAGGAATATTTTGAGATTTAAAAAAAGTCTGTAAATTAACTTTGAAGATACGTAAAGAAGGGTCTTAAATTCAATGAATAATGAAAAAAAAACTATTTCGTTTCACAGATTTAAAGTGCCAAGAATCGATGGAGATATTCATTGATGGTATTTAGTTAAAGCTTCATAGCCCTTTTGACATTTTTTGCTCAGGCACTGATAATAATAATGTAAAAAAATGACAATATTTTCAGGTTCCTTTAAAAACCAGTGTTTTCTCAAAATGCAACGAATTTTCCTGTACCCAAAAATTTAAAATTTCTATTTAAAAAAATTTAATGCAAATACTGCACATTACTAGTAAAATTTTAAAAAATATAATATTTAACTGTTTAGTTTCGCCACCTACCTGTTTTCTGTTTCTAAATATTAATTAATTGTTAATTTAATAATATTTAAATAGGTATTTCCACTTTGGTGTATGGTTTTTTAAAACACTGTCTTTTGAACTATGTTTAAAATGCTTTTCAAATACTATATTGGTTATCACTATTTTTTTTTTATTTTCAGATTTTATTGGGTCGTTAACAGTTGGGTGTCGTTTATATATTTTGAAAGTGATGCTCGGTAGTTGTGTGGACGACATGGATTTAACTACCAAACAAAAAGATGAGGACATTACATCGGAAAATGGAAAACTTCGGGCTGCCAAATCCGTATTTTCCATTCGAAATTTGGTCGACGTGGGTGAAAACTTGGATCAACTCGCAGATAAATTGTCCACTAACAATTCACGTAAGAACATTATATATTCTAGGACGAATGTGTGTTGTCGAATCGTAAAATTCAATACGAGTGTCACAACTGACTGAGTCAATTATTTAGGTATTATAACCTCTGCAGGGGTAAACACTAAATCTGTACTAATGCCTATTTTCACTAAATATATCGCTTGCCCTTGTCATCGATTTTGACTACTATATCGAGCATCTTGTCGAGATACAGATACATCACACCAGAATTCCATTTGAGTTTCCACAAATCAAATCAAATTGAAACGGTTTTTTGGATATTTCCTAAAGAATAGTTGTCCTCAATATAAATAAAATATACGGGATTTTTATGAAAAAAGCAACAATTTTTTCAACAAGTTTTTTTGGGAAACAACTATTGTTTTTCTTTTTTACTATCAAGGGCGCAGGAATGTTTCTCATAAAATTTTGTTTTTTTTTTTGGTAAGAGGTTTAGTTCAAATCCTGTATATGTTTCTTTTAATCAAAATGAAAAAAATTATAAGACCAGATACTCTACAGGAAATTTCCGCAAATGTATTAAGCTATTACAAGGATTTTAAAACATATTTGTGTTGAAAATTACCTTGCAGATTTTAATTATATTCGTGTATTGTCTGGAGGTTTAATTTTGTTCTTTTTTTTTGTAAATACCCTGTATAACTTGACATTATTCGAAGTTCATTAATGTTTTATAGCTGTTTTGTGCAGGTATTTTTCTGCGTTGCTTAATCTTGCACATCTTTACAAAAAGGAGCGGCTGAAAATGTAGAAACTAAAAAAAATAGCATAAAAAAAGTCCAGTGTCGTACCGGGTGGAGTTTTGTGCGATTTTTGATATTAATTTCCATAAATGAACAAAAGTATGACTTTATTTGATTCAGTAAAAATTCTTAAAACGTATTATGGTGAACACATTTTTTGGGCCCTTAGTTCTAAAAAATTAGTACAAAAAAAATGATGAAATGTTGAGGCATGTAGCCTACGACGTAAGGATTTTCGACTAAGCTTTTAAAAAAATATATTTAACAACTCATACCTTGCAATTTCTCGACCTGAATTTCCAGGTGAATGTTGACGCATATTTTTTGAAACACGCGAATACGAAACTCTTCTTGATTTGGGCATCATCTAAACTAGCGAAAATAAATCAAAGATCGTACCGGAGAAAACTTCGTATATCTATGTAACAGGTCAAATTTCTAAAATTAAATTTAAGAATCAATCCAATTACCAGAAGGCATCGTTGCGGAAACGCAGACAAAACCTTCTCTAATTAAAGAGTTTTTCTAGAGTTTCGGATGAAATAACCGCAGGTTCATTACCGACCGATCAGATTCAAGCATGACCTGCCATTTTTGTTTTATTTGCCTTAAACCGCTTGTTGACAATACCTCGTTACATTCGGAGCAAATCGAATCGACGCAATATATTTTTAATACGACAAATCAATGAACTAAATCAACATTGCTTTTTTATTATCGCCTTAGAACGGTTGGTTATAATCTTAATAACTTTTTTGATGGGCCTGCGGATCTTTGGTTAGAACGGTGTCGTACTAGTAACACTAGCTTTTAGGAAGTTCAAATTGTTCTTATTTATTTTGATAAATGGATTTTCATCAAATAAAAGCCACCTCAGTTCAATTTTTAAAATAAATAAAATTATTTATGTAAAGCAAAAAAAAAAATCGTCTTGTGCTAACAGCTATGGTAGTCGAAACAATAGAGCATCGCCCTCAGCAAAGTGTTGGTATGATACGGCATGCGACATTCATGTTGACTACGTATCTTTTAACAAAATTACGACCATTTTCTGAAGAATATTGGACACTAGTATTTGTTTGTTATATTAAATTGGAATGGCAACAGCGTGAAGGAAAAGTGGAACTAATTTTACAATGGAAAAGGACGGGCTATATATCAAGAATCAAGAATCCCTAGTAGATTTTCTTAAATTTCTTAGATTTTCTTAGAAACTCTATACACCCTAACATATGTTTTACCATTGAACTAGAACCTAATAATAACCCGCCATTTTTAGATATTCTTATCAATAGAAAATCAGACCTAACATTAGGTCATTGTGTTGACAGAAAACCTACGCACACAGACCGATACCTTAATGCATTGTCACATCTCCATCCTGCCCAAAAATCATCGATTATAAACTCTCTAGTTTACAAAACCTTAAAACTGTCTCAACCCGAGTCACTGAACCCAGAATTAAAACACCTTGTCTCTGCTGTTCTCTCCAATAAAGATTTTAAGCGTTCCGTCACAAAATACACTTCACCATAACCTACACCTTCCAATAGCAATGAGCATGGATGCAACCCCACATTTCTAAAGAAATATAACGTTAAAACCAGATTTACCACTTGTCCAAAAATTTCAAAGACATGCATTCCATGCATATGCGGCAAATACCGGACGAAGAATATTAACTAGGCTTAAAGAACATGTAAGAGCCTTAAGACTAAGACCAATAAACTCATTAGCAGTTGCCGAACACAATCACGAAACCGGACATAAAATTCTTGCATGTAATCAGTTCTTCTACCAACGAAAAATCCGAGAGTCCTAACCTAACAATCTTAACCGCGACTCAGGTCTCTACCTGTCACCAATATGGTGTATGCCTCTCATCTAGCGCCGCCCTCCCTCAAACGATATATAAGCAGGTGCAGAGTAAAATGCGAGCCAGTTTCATTTAAACTCTGAAGGAGCCAACAGGATGATTAGCGAAACTTTAGCAAGTTCGACTCAACAACAACCGACGCATTAGGAATCCAGAAGTTTTGTGAATACTAAAAACCCTTTATTACAGTTATTTGAAATTAATATCAAGCTTTATGACAAAGAAAACAATCTCCATTGCTAACCGTCTTACTCTTATTAAAATATACCGGACAAAATATAATTATCGATATCGGCAACGTGCAGCGTATTTTGATAAAAATGCCAGCGCTTCTATCTAATCATCTGACAAAATATGCGTCCAGCTGAAAATTATGCACCGCCATCGTAGGTACAGCGCGCAACGTCCGGCGTCCTCGTAAACGCTGTAGCTGTAAAATATTATATAGGCTTTATATTATAGGTTGTCATATTAAAAAAGAAAAACAATTTTTTCAGCTACGATAACACAACTATTTACGATATAATAACGATATTAACAATTTGAGTGAAAACTAGACAGTTTCTGCAGTCTCAATATTGTATTAACCAGCAAAACCAGGTTTAAATCACCTCGAAGACGTTTTGTGCGTATGCATTTTGCCCGAACGATCATTAATTCGCCTACGTTACCGGCGCACGTAATAAGTAAAATATATACGTATACGTTATTCGTGCTTCCAATATGGCGTCGAAGAGAAACCCTTTGTGGATTGTTGCCGACCAATCGTGTACTTAATTGGCATTAAGCCTAAAGGCACAGTTGTTTTCTTGATTGGAATTTATTACCGGCGTTAGCCTTTTAATATGACGTACCCTCAGAATTAACTTATTATATAAACTTCGAGTTTGCCGTTTAAATAACGTCGAAATAGAGAATTTGCTACGGGTAAACACATTAACTTTGTTAGATGAAAGGCAATTATTAATGCGATAAACTAACCTGGTCGACCAAGTACATGCAGGTTTTGCAAAATAGATTTTACCAAGTATACTTTATAAAACTGGTTATAACCTTAAATATTTTCTATTTCGTTGCGGCGTCTTTAAATTAACTGGAGCATTATTTATGATAAGCGATATTTGAGAAAAATATTCAGGTTGTCAACTGTTCTCGCATCCACAATTTATACGACACTGTGCGTTTTAAGTTTGGACGAAAAAGTTGCAAATAAAATACGATATCACAATCTACCTTAATTACCGCACTCGAGGCCACATCAACACCTACTTACCTCCTACCCCACACCGCTGTCTGTGCAGTATGGAACTGTATTCGGTAAACATACACGATAACTTTTATTCCTCGTCAATTAAATAGGGGCGGGAAATAACGTAACACGTAAACGTTTTTGAGACAAATGAAGTCGTAGAAAAAGATACTGGCGCTGAATTAGATCAGTTGTTGGAGAAAGGGCATTCTGTAGTACCGTGAGTAGTTACAAAGCTTCGGATGTGAACGAAAATTTTAGTAAAAAAATACACAATTTTGACGCAACCTCAATACTACCATGCAGGAATGAACTCTACCAACAACTTATGAGAGCCCATTACATTTCAATTATTTGGAAAAACGCTTACAAAAAGCAACCTTCAACCTTGGACCCATTGGAGTATGGTTGGCTTGAGTAGGACAACACATTTGTCTTTAAATGGTTCGATGGAGATATCATTATTAGCGACTTAATTACTAATGTCCCTGGTAAGTTGATAAAAATTAATTCTTGATCAAATATATTCGGATCAATTTATTACTTATTTATACTTTATAATTTACGGTTTATTTTTACAGAGTCCGATTCAATGGATTATGAAGAAGAGTTAACCTACGACAAACATGACTACGATACCTTTCAAATTTTGTCTTTGTTACTTGCATTATACCCCATGATTTCAGATTATTTCGTAATATATCTAGTTCATTTATCATCAATCTTATAAAGTTTAGTATATAAAGTACAAAAAAAGTATTAATTTCTATACATATAGTGATAAAATTAATTATAAGTTAGCTAAATTTATGTAAAACAGCGATCGTAATCCATATACATCGGACCGGGTAATAGTAAAGATTTTGTTATCTAGTGAGGAGGAGTGTACTCAATAAAAACGTCTGCCGCTATTAATATAAGCTTTTAAGACCATAACGAATAATATATCTCAATGGCAGATCTGGTCAAATACTTTCAAAATTTTATTTTTTTGAGCATTTCCAAAACTGTCTGCCATAATGTTAACCGCATGCTAATGGTCTACCATTATTATTTTTCGATAATAATAATAATATATTTTAAGATTTCAAAACGGCAGCCGTGGTCAAATATATTTAAAATTCGCCAAAAATCAATACCTGTCTCACCCGCGCAGTACCTGGGTCCAACGCTTTGGGCTTAGTGGGTCCCCACCTCATGTATAGTAGGTATAGGGACCTCAATGTACAAAAACCCAGGTCTGGTCGAATACATGCAGGTAGCCGCCCACTGGCTCTTAGACTATTAGTGAATCTGGACTCCTAAGCTGATACCGAATCGATATTTTAGATAAACAAACGCACATACGCGCGATACAACCTAACGTTGCCAAATGATCCGAAGATGTTTGTGTCAAATATTTCACATTAATTTCTAAATCAGTAAAATCTATTTAGCCAATGGTTATGGTTCAAAAGTAAACAAAACTAACCAACCTTATGTGTGTCGTGATGACTCGGGTTATGTTTTGTATGTGTTGCCGTGAAAGACCGAAATTAGTGACCAAATAATTATTGGTTTTATTATAAATTCGGTCCTTCACGGGGGTATGTCGAGAAACACATATAAGCTTCTTAAGTCGATGTCGGAAAGAACAGGTCCTAACAGGCTTTTGTGTGGTTTCTTCGCTTCGCTTTCGTGTGGGTTTGTCGACAGTCTCACACAAAGTTTGATTGATGCCGGTAATATAATTTCGTGAAAAGTTAAATATCCTAATAAGAAGTACACAAGGAGAAAATTGTTTTTATTTTTCTTAAGAAAGGTACCCTAAAATCGTTTTTTGCTAAAAGTATGGATGCGTAACCAAAATACCATCGAGACCAATCCACCTTCACCTCATGTATTAAGTAATCCGCAATCCAGCACGTCCTTATCTGAAATGCCAACTGACCTATAAGCCAGCACTCAACTCAAACATTTATTGACCTACAACCGATTACGTCTTCATCTCAAGTGCTGACTGCAAAAAAGAATCTGCTGCTTCTGTCAACAAAAATGTTGCGCTAACTTAGAAAAAAAGGTTTCGACTGCCCAAGTTGGTGATACCGTAAGAATTGAAGTGCCTGATCGACCGAAATGTTTGTTGGAATAAAGGATTCAGATTTTTATATATTAGCAAACAAAAATGGCAGCTTTTCGCCCGTAATCAATTTGCAATTTGCAAAGAATAGTTAATTCCCAAGAGAAGCAGCTTCTGCTAATTCAGAAAGTGGAGAGCAAAGCTATACACGCTGTAACTCTAATGTAGCCGTGTCATGGCAGCCTAAGTTGTTGCAAAAAAGTTGTCATACATTTACTTTGTCTTTTTAAATTTTGGTTTAAGAAATAAATTGCATTTTATTTTTATATTAATATTAAGTATGTTTGTTGTGTCTGTTTTAAGTTCGACAACTCCTTTATGTTCATTTGAAAACTTCTTCCATATTTTAATCCAAATAAATAACCTATAAAGCTTTATTTTGTTTTCTCTTTTATAAAAAATTGTTTTGAATATACACCTTGAGTGCATGATGATATTTGATGAATATATTGGACATAAGCCAAGTAAATTGACTTGATCATCGGTTTTTGGACTTTCGCGGTATTAGTTGTTGGATCTTAACGATGGTAATCAAATCTCAAGTTAAGTAGTAGAAATGAGAAAAGTTATATAATAGACCACTATCACTTTGATTTTAAGTGGGCACATCTACCGTAGATATTCGCCCACTGCCGACATCCGTCGAGGAACTCTTTCTTTTGGTCACAGACCAACACGTATATATAATAATATAACCAAAACTTTTACGCACTCTGGTTGGAAAAAAGGACTTTGACCGATCCCAAAAAATTAGACTAACCTTTAAAAAGTCTACAAAACACTTAGGAAACCAAAAACCACTGGATAGAAGCAGATATCAAAGCTATTGAGACGAATACGATCAGAATCTCGTCATATAAAAAAATATATCATTTAAGAGACTAGCTAATCCAAATTATATTCTTATAGAGTAAATTTTAAAATGCAAATTGGAATAGAAAAGTTTAACTGAACCATTAGTTCTCATTCAGAAGAGTTATCTGCCAAAGCAACTAAATATTTTCTGAAGATAGAGGTCGGTAGGTCATAATGGACAATTCATTTTCATTGTTATAACTAACATTAATTTAGCCAAGTCACTAGTTCTCAAGTTAGCTGGGCACATGGAAAGAATTTGACAAAATCATTATTTGGGAAATCCACAGTTCAACTCGTGCACCACTTTAAGCTTTAGCCTCTGCATGGCTACGGTCCCTTAGCGGTGAGGACAAACGGTAAGTATAGCTTTTTTGATTGCTGCTGCTTGAAATTACAATCCTCATGTTCTGCGGCTTGGATTATTCGGTATTACTTATTGAAAGATTCGCTTTGCTTATACCGTTTAGTTACCGATCAATAATGTATTCAGCGGTCATGTAGACGTAGCGCCAGCAACTAGAAAGTAAATTTAATTTGCCTTAAGCCAGCGGCATGTGGCATGTTTCGAAGCAATAACCACCGAATAAACGGGGTTTGTACCTAATTTTATTAGATTTTCCTTGTTTTGCGATTAAAATGCTTTCGTTTTGAGCTCCTTCGAATTTGTTTCTGTCCAATTTCACGAATTAGATTTATTTTATTAGCACTGACACGCAATGATCGCTATATTATTAGAATGCGAATACGCTACATAGTTACCCAAGTCGTTTATTTTATAATCAGATAGAAGCGATTTAAAACGCTGGCGGCGAACTTTCCGTAGGAGACAAGATAAGATTAAGGGCGGGATTAATTTAATACCTACATTTATCAAGCTATCAGCTTACACATGGCGCTTTTAGCACATAGTATAGCCAAGCATCTTCGGAAAAATATTGTCGCGAACGTTGCATTATCTTTTCTTCAATGTTAGGATTATTTTATAAGCTGGCAGCAGCGCGATTTGGCCGAGTAGTCCAGGAGATGATGATTCTGAAGTTATTACTGCTGAAAACCTGGAAGGAAAACATAGGATGTGTTACCGGAGTTTTGAAACCCGCCGATCTGCCATCTCGTGGGTGTTCCGCCAAGTACTCAGAGTCGTCTAAATGGTGGGAGGGGCTAAGTTGGCTCTATTTCGATCCAGAAGATGTCTGCAAAAGACCAGCCGCCGAAGTTGAGAACTTCGCTCAACTTAGACCAACAGTGTCAGTGCGTAAGGTAGATCGGGAAGGTGAGGGAAAAGAAATGGGGGCAAAAAAAGGCAGACTATCTGACACACTAATTAGTGCGACTACACGAAGCGGGCGAATGACACAAATCCCTAAACGATTTTTGTAGCTTTATGTTTTAGTTCGAGACCCTATTGTAATGTTTAGGACGGGTCTCGGGTGGGAGGATTTCGCAAACGTTGCATTATATTTTCTTCAATGTTAGGAAAATGATAATTAAAAATAATAAGGTGGCAACAGCGCGGTCTGGCCGAGTAGTCAAGGAGATGAATACGTCATAAAATAATAAATAAAGTGTTGTTATGGGGAAACGGTCGTTTCGTATCCTTACATTTTTTTTGTACCGAGAATAACTGTAACCGAATCGAAGTATATCTTCGTTAAACAGGAATCGCGGGAATTCGCAACAAAAATTTCGTTTGTTGTTTCTCACACTCTCTCATATTAATCTGCATTCTACGCCTCTGCATTCTACAGCGATCTAACACACTTAACTCGTTTTTCCCAGAAAATGGAATGGTATCTGAGCATTTTTTGAGAAAACACTTTTGAAAAAAACGAATTCAGGAGCGGTCAGCTGTCATGTTGATTGTTAAACACCGGTTGACAGTGAAGTTTGGAATGGGAGGTTTTATCAGTTCAAACCGATGATGAATATCACTTTCAACATGTTTCGATATGTGTTTACAGTGTTTATATTATCAGCATTTAATATATATATATATATATATATATATATATATATATATATATATATATATATATATATATATATATATATATATATATATATATCCAGTTGGATGCAGGATTCCAGTCGGAGTTCAACGAGCGAACGGATGATATCCCGGAGTATAGTGTCATCACATTTTTCCATCCGTGAATCAATACGTGAGAATATATATATATATATATATATATATATATATATATATATATATATATATATATATATATATATATATATATATATATTCAATAGAAACTTCAGTATACAGGATGTTTCACAACTATCATACTTCCCGGTGATACTTTAAAAATTTACATTTTTTCTTATAAAACACGGTGTGTTTGTTCTTTTACCTGGAAGGTCCTTGAAATTTTTTATGAATGATTTTCACAGAATTAAAAAATATACGCCTAAAGATTTTGACAATGGCGGGTGTCAACAGAAAAATGAAGGTTGAGAAACCTGCCACGCCAAAGATATTAAGAATAAAGAGTTTTTTACTCAGCTTGTTCCCCCAACCACGGCGCACTAAGACATTTCAACGTAGAGGTTCTACATTATAACACATACCACACCAAATATTATTGTTATTTAAATTTTGACTTTAAGTGAGGAATTAAATTTTTTATTTCAAATATCATGAAAAACTTTTTCAGAAATTATGATTTAAGTTATAAATTTATGCACATATATTTTCAGAAAAAATAGTTTTGGCGACCTTTCAGCGCTTTCGTACTGCTCGTATTTTGAACGTTTTTCAGTAAATATAAAAAAAAAACTATTGCATAATTAAAATATTATTACTTATCATTGTAACTTTGAGAATTATTGATTTAGTGTCGATTTGACAGTTTAGTTTTCAAATTCGTCTCTCTAAGAATTATTAGTTCTGTGTTTAAATTGTTTGAGTATTATTATTTTGAAAATAAATGGTCAAGCTTATTAATGAAGAGTTATAACAGGATTACATCAAGAGCGCTTTCCTAATAGTGTCTTACTAGATCCTTTACGAACCTCACTGGTATTTACCAATCTAAAAAATTCAAAGTTCAAACCTTTGATGAATAAATATTGACATTCATTTACAGAACACCCCGTACGTTTCAACGCTAAAGGAAAATGCGAAATGCGATTACTCGACAAGAAATAATACATTATTTTCTCGAGAGGTGGCTGTTCATGGGAGTTCGTTTTTGTGCACGAATCTTAATCAAGATGGAGACGACTAAACAAACTTGCGCGTTCAGAAAAAGAAATCGCCGCGGAGCGACTCGCTAGTTTTTTACTGATACGATTTGTTTGAGCAGCGCATAATTTTGCCGCGTAACGTCCGACAAAATCGACGGTTTCGCTAGTTTTTATCCAGAAAGCCCGCTAATTTAATTTAAAGTTATTTAATTTTCTCGGAATGGTCAGAAGTTTTAATTCCATTTCAAAGACATCGGTAATACGTCGTTGGACCGTGGCAGTCGGGACAAAGCAAACCGCCAGAGCGTAGACGAGCTGACTTCCTGTCATCTTGATTGAAGGTTTATCCGCTTCTTGCGTTCAATTTTGTTTTCAATCGGACGAATTATTTGTTAACGAAATAAATAAAATTACTGTAAGTAAACAAAAGGCCCATTGTTACGCTGAATTTCGGACGACGTTTCGGTATAACGTCCTGGAACGTCTTCGATTCGATTGGGTTTCTGTTTTGTCGTTAGTTTCTTGATTAAATCATCCGTTAATTGATAAATAAATGTCATTACGATGCACACAACTTTTTCAAACAACTTCCACAGGCTACTGTAATACTTTTTATAAAACTTCTGGATTCCTCCTGCTTCGGTTTTTGTTGACTCGAACTAGCTAACGTTTCGCCAATCATCCTGTTGGCTTCTTCTCAGCCCGAGTCATTGAACCCATAATTAAAACACCTTACCTCTGCTGATATCAAGCGTTTCATCACAAAATACACCTCACCACAACCTTCCAACAGCAATGAAACCGAAAGCAATCCCACACTTGCCACTGTTGTCCTACCTTATATTCAAAACATCACTGACCACATATCAAAAGTTATAAAGAACGTCAAAACCAGATTTACCACTTGTCCAAAAATTTCTCAACGTCTTCGATCCGTCAAAGGCAAAATTCCATTTGAGATGCCAGGAGTTTGCAGCATTCCATGCATATGCGGCAAAAAATACATTGGAGAAAAATATAAACTAAGCTCAAAGAGCATGAAAGAACCATAAGACAGACAAATTGGCGAACAAAATCACGAAACCGGACATAAAATTATATTCGATGAAACTAAAATTCTTTCATGTAATCTATTCTTCTACCAACGAAAAATCCAAGAGTCTATAGAAATCTATAAGCAATCTAATAATCTTAACCGCGGCTCAGGTCTAATCAACAGAAATCGACGCAGGGGGATCCAGAAGTTTTATGAAAGGTAACTTAAATGACCTCTAGCATCTAGACTCTTATTTAACACACTTGTAACATTCTTGAAACCTTCAATGCAAACTAGCAATCATTCCTGTTAAACCGGTAACTTTTCTAAGCGTTTAAGTTCATTTTTGGTTGAGTGTTTGTAAAAGAAATTTTTAACAAAAACAAACAATTTATCCATTGGAATCGATGTTAGGGCACAGGTTAGATAAATACCTCGCAGTACGCCACTGACATACCAAAAAAATATTAAATCAAATGTGTCTTCTGTAAAACATAAACTAACCAAAATGAAATGGAAGAAGTCAAGATTAAAATACTTATTCTATCTAAATAACTGCAATTGAGAAAATTGCTCATTCTGTACGACACTCACAATATATTTTATATTGCTAACAAACTTTTTGAAAATGAAAATCCAGAGAGATCAAATGTATCGGATATATGAACATATCTTCGAATACTTGAAGGAAATGTCAATATATTATAGGTTTATTCAAGAGCTGACCAATAACCAATGCAGCAGAAAGTTTTGGATGGTTAGAGCTCTATTTTCAGCTTTACTTATTTTCTTTAAATCTGGCACAAGATGTAAGTCGCAGATCAGGATGGATTCATAGACTCAAATTTTCGAAACATTCCTTAAAGCCTGTAGTATGCACTTAACTTAACTTGGGGGTAGAAAACAAAACTGATTTAATCGATTAATTTTTATCTTTAAAGTATATCGAAATCAACAAAATTACTCAATTGAAACAAGATAAAAAGTGAATTTGTTTGACTCTGTATTTAAAGCTAGGTTAGGATTGCAGTGCTCTTAAAAAGTAATGGGTAAATAACTAAAATTTTAAGTTTTCTGTCACAATTATCTACTGCATTCCGAAGCAAAGTATCATTTAATATTAAGCAACAGATTTGAAACTGGAAGGTCCCTTAAAGAGTTTGTGATTAGAATATTGATTTACTACGACGGATTGAGGCATTCTACAGAAGATAGAGACACCAACAGACACAAAATTTTAAAAGTTTAATATTTTTTCAACATAACCCACAAGTTCTATACGGTGGAAAATTCCACAAAGTCATAACTGGATGTTCCGGCTCCAAATTTCAACTTCTATAACATCACGTCACATATAATATCCTCTAATGACCAGCAGGTAGGAAATCTTAATATACCCCCTAAAACATAGTACAAATGTTGTCTGACGACTAAGTTAAAGCAATCACCTCCTTTATTTTCACTCAACTCAAATATATCCTGGGTAAATGGTTCGCTTATGATGTATGTTATTTGGATAATGTGTAGTGTGGCTTGATACATCTATGTCATTACATTTAGATAACCAATCAGAACCTGATATTTAATATTATTAGGGTTTTGCCTTGGTCGTCGTTGTGTCGTCAGGGTCGCATTTTGCATTCGTTTAAATTCTCAAACGTGTTACAGTTAACATTTGAAAATTTTAGTTAAGTTATGGCTGTTGGACGTAAATTTTAGGGTTTTTGGGGATAGTGGTTTTTTATTTGATGCGGAGAGTTGTTATCTATGATTACGTTTTATTTTTGGATATTGTTATTACAATATCGCATGTAGATTGCGTATTTTTTTATGTAAACATTTGTTTTCTTATTAATTTGTTTCAAAATGTAATTTTTATGTATTTCCCGTTCCAAATAATTTGAATTGCGAATTCTACACTTTTCAATTCGATGAGAGATAATGTTTCCATTTAAAATTTGAACAAACTCAAAGCAAACTAAAGGTGGGAAGTACTTTCAGTTCTGCTTATGCACGGAATGCATCTTGGCCCTTTCTGATATTAAAGCCCGGTCCTGGTCGATCCAATTTGACAAAGTTCCGCGATAACGTACCTAATCAAATTATGTTATTCCTTCGTATCATTATAATGCAATAAAATATTTTATGTGTATGTTACGGTCACGTTATGCTTCAAAATTACATATTGTTGAACGGTTTACGATTTCGAGTTCTAACAACTAACCAAACGGGGGTTATTGGCAATTATATCAATTCGAAACTGAGATTTTCGCTTGGCCGTTGGTGAGTGCTTACGTCAATAGATTCATTGTTAGAAAACCTTATGGAGAAAAATAGCTCTAGCATTTAACGAAAAATAGTCCAGTTAGATTAAAATATTGACAAGTTTATCAATTCGCTATCAAAACTGCTGGCCATTCGGTAACGCTGTGAGTTGAACACGGTTTTGGCTAGTATCAGAGAACTGCCTAAAATCCTTCCTTGTTCAAAAATTAAAAAGGTTTTCTGCCTAATTTTTGCTCGATTTTCAAATTTCTGTGCCTTCTGTTTGGCGGTTATGAATTCAATCTTGTTCTTGTCCTCGAGTAAATAAATAATTAATTTTGAAAAATAATGCAGTCGTATTAACATGATAAGCAAAACAATAATTTTTAAAGTGCGCTTCGTTTCTTTTTTGTACGTAAATAAAATTTAAATGGCTATACTAAACTAGTTTTGTGGAATCCAAAGACAGTTCTTAAACTTAATGACGTATTAATTAGCTTTGAAATAAATAAGCTTATGTTAGTGATCTGTTTTAGCCTAACACATTATTTTTTAAATTTTATAGATGTAAATTACGAGTCCATTTGCATCCGAGTGCATTAACTGCATTACTATATTTAAGATGTTGTTTGCTGGAAATAAAACGAAGTATGATGTGAGTTATTGCTTCTGATTCTTTAACTGGGTTAACTCATTTTATAAACGATATCCCATTTTTATTTTGGTTATACAGGCTAAGGGAGTGGTTTGACAATCAGTGACGTAGCGACACCCCTCCACACTCATAGTTATTATTATTACTGGGCTTACATCGTCTTTTCTATATAACCTCGCCATTCAATTAAATTACTCAGAATTGTGCCTCAGAAGCTTCATTCAACATTTGAAACATATTTATAAACTTCTTTAGACCCTCTTCTGTTAAACACTTGCTCCGCTCGCGCCTAAACAAACTTGCAACTAAAGTGTCGTTTATAAAACTTGTTTCTTATTACTAATACTGTTTCAATTATAATAATTATTTTATCGACTTTAAATGTTGAATATTTTGAAGCTTGAAATGCTTTACAATGTTTTCATATGTTAATTAATATGCATTACTATCATAATGTTTTCTGAGAGCCGGTCATTAATATGTCCACTTTGATCCACTTTTTTGTTTGCTATAAGGTAACGGAGTTTTCGAAAAATTAAGAATATTAAGAAAACACGCATGCGACTCAAGTATAATCAAGAATAAGAATTTTATGTCTTTTCAGTCAAGGTATATTCGATTTTAGTAACTTTTTAACTATTGAAAATGGGATAAAAACAAATAATGTTATTTTGATTCTAACTGACTTCCCCCTCAACTTCGAAAGATAGGCTTTATAGTTTTCCTAAGTTTGGTAGGTATTCTGACTTCACAAATTTAATATTAATATGGCTTTAGGTTTGTTTTTTTTTGTCAATCGTAAAAATGAAAGCTAAATTGAAATTGAATTTTCAATAAGCGCATATATGGAAAAGTTTTCGAATTCCCGGGTGCACGAACGCGTATAAGTGATATAAAAATGATAAAATTTAAATGAACGTAGTAAATCGCGCGACAACGAAACAATTATTTTCGTTCACGTTTTAAAAGACACTAAACCGTTGAATTATGACTTTGGAGGCTTGTAATTACTGTCATACACTTTTATTTACACATTGCGACAATAATCGTAAAACACGGCGGTACGTACCACAGCTAATACGCCCGTATCCCTAAACGAATTAACATAATTTCCAACGTATTCCGTACAGAATCCTTGCATTTATTACATAAAACGGATACAAAGGAAAAACAAAAGGCGCCCATTTGCTTTACATAAAATTTGTTTTGTGACATTTCAATTCGGCTTCATATCCAGTCACTCGCTGTTTTATTGGCGTTATTTCACCTTTCTTATGCGACTTTAGCCGCATTTAACGATATCTTGTGGCCGTAACGCGATGGTCGAGTCTCGGCTGGATACATTTTACAACTTGGAAACGTGCTCACTCACTGTCGATCTCGCGCCCATTACGAAATGCTAAATTGGTTTCATCATCAGTTATTTTCTATAAATACCATCTCCTAGGCGAATCGCACCCTTGGACAATTTGTGCGTATTGGCAAAATTATTCACGTCGTCGGTTGAATGGAGGCGCCATCTATTTGGTACAAAATTGTTCCATTAATTCACAGTCGAAATGCAACAAATAGTCTAAACTAACCAAACCCCGCATACTAAATCTAACTCATCTAAAACATGACCTTTAGTATATAATTATATGGTACATAATATATATAATAATTATATAATATATAATATATACTAATAAAAGTATATGCAATATACAGCGTGTCCCACTTCTTTGTTTATGGTTCGGTTTTGATATATTTTTTTGTTAGATAGGTCTCTGAAAAATGTATTAAAATCTTGTTTTTCTTATTGCTTCAACTCAAAGTCATGGCTAATGGAGACAATTTAACAAAAGAGAGTGAAGAAAGGTAGTATAAGGGATTTAAAAAATAATAAATTGGCAACGAGTTCTTATTTTTATAATTTTCATGATGTTTTAATGTGTGAAATATCGTTTGCCACCCGCTTAAGGCTGTACATAGTTGTAAAATCTTTGATTATGGTGTGGCTTTATAATATTAAGATTTATTAATGCTTTTGTTTTAAGATGATACTAAAAAATAAATGTCCCTTAAAAAGTCTACAAAAATCACGTACAAAATATTTACAAGGTTTACAATATTTATCTTTTTTAAACATTAAAAACTTTGGTCATTATCTTGTTACTTTCAGGTAGTGCGAATTTGTTATTTTCAATTTCAAAAAATTTTTAAAAGTACTTCTCGATTTTCCGCTTCAAAAAACTGTGTCAGTTTGCCATGATTTTCGTCGATGCTATATGAAAAAATCGTTTTATTTCTGTTGTGTATCTAGCAAAAAAGAACTATCAAAATTGAGCCATAAACATTCTACGGGAGTAATGCTTAAGCGGACTTCACGGAAATTAGTATAGTTATCTTTTATGTAATCCTGAATAGCCTTTCTCGATATTGGACATCAAAAATTAGTTCCTATTTGACATGACTTTAGGTTTATGTAAAAATAGACAAAAAGTTCTTGAGAGATCTATTCAACTAAAAAGAATTATCAAAATTAAACCATAATCAAAGATTTTACAATGATATTAAGCGGGCACAAATGATATTTCAAACACCCTGTATTTAAACACTGTAAAAATTGGAATAAAAATTCGTTGCCAATTTATGTTTTCTACAAATCCCTTATAGTATTTCTCTTTTCTCTCTCTTTTGTTAAATAGTCTAAGTTGGAAATGACTTTGAGCTGAAGCAATAAGTAAAACAAGGTTTTAGTGCATTTTTCAGAGATCTATTCAACAAAAAAAAATCAAAATCGAACCATAAACAAAGATTTTTATACAGTTCTCCGTTGTATCATAAATGAATACAACAACAAAAAATTCGGAAATATAGGACATTTTTTTGTAGGTAGGTTTTGTAGGCTGTGCATAATATGTTCAAAGAGACGTCGTATAGAAAACTTTGAAATAATTCAATAAAAACTGGAACTTTAAAAGCGATATAAGACCAATTTAAAACAACTTGAATGAAACACAATAAATATTAGAATACACAATATTAAAATTTAACCTTTTACATTAATTACATTGAAGTTCTTTAATCGTAAATGTTCAAATTGGGCACCGCCCTCTTCAATTCATTGAACGCACCTTTTTCGTACTGGATGGCAACTATTCACTAACTCTATAGGACTCATGGAAGCAAATGCTTCTCGAGTGTTTTCCTCTAAGTCTACTTTGGTTTGAAAACTTCTATCTTTTAATATAAGATCTTTTAATCTCCCCCATAAACAATCTAGAGAAGCTAAATCGCACGATCTCGCAGGCCACAGAATGGGGCCTCTAGTTCCAATCAATCGGATGTACTCCTTCCAAGAAATAATGGAAGTCTTCCAAAAATACGCTGTAGGAATTTCATTAAAAAAAATGAGGTCCCACGAATCTACCTCGGAAAATTCCTACCCACACATTGAATTCAAAGCGACCTTGCCAATTTTGATACTCTACATGAGGATTTTCTGTGCTCCAAACAATACACAATGGAAAATTAATGTTCTCATTGTATTTTCCGATACCAGTGGTGTATTATTCTACCGGCATCCCCTTCATGTAATTGGTGAACTTTTCTGATACGATATGGATTCAATTTATATTTTTTCAGCATTTGTGGCGTCAGCTGGTACCTGTGAGGATATATTGGATATTCGATCTTCCAATACTTTCATAATTATATTCAATTCCGGGATTTCCTATTCTTCATTTAAGTGGATTTAATTTTGCCTTAACTTTGTGAAACTTTTCTTATTGGTTAAACTGTTTCTTAACGTCCGAAATATTCTCTTGTCTTGTTGATGCGGCTCTGGATATGTATTGAAATAAAGGTGCCTCTTCGTTTTCGTTTTTTCATAATTTTGGTACATTCCAAATTGATAAATGAGCTTAAATTTGGTCATTAAAATGACAGAACACAAAATTCAATAAATAATAAAATTTGTCCTTAACTGACATTGACAGCTATATACTTTTCCTACTAATACATAAACAAAAAATGCCCCATATTTCCGCCTTTTTTTTTTTTCACTACAGATACAAACAAATCTATATGGGCTCTACACGAGCATTTTTTGAATACCATATATATGATTGCCATATAAAATAAGAAAGTGGTTTTTTTTATGAGAAAACGGACAACTGTAGAACTGTATGTCATTGCATTTGCCTAAAAAAATGCCCTAATAATGTCCGAATTCAAAACTTTTCATAAAAAAATATGGGAAATTTTCAAAAGGAATGAAAATTGAAAGACGCCCTATATTTCGGTTTTTCATGTTAAAACACTCCAATTACGCCACATTGTATAGTAGTTGAAATTACTTCTTACAAACAAGATTTCTATTAACTTTTATTGATGTGACTTAAAAAGTTTACCAAACGTGTTGCATACTATACTTTTTCTAGGACCCTTAGTTTTTGGGTACATTTTTGCAAAACAACACGAATACATTCACCGACATGACCGTCAGAATTGATAAACATCACAATCCAAGGTGTGGAAAATATATCCGAAAACATTCGATTGCTCCCAAACCCGTGCGGTAAAATCCGAGAAATGTCCGAAGTGGTTCGGATCCGTTTGACACGAAAGTCACGTGGCAAAGTGACGTTTCCCGCACGCTAGATCGGTGTACAATTAGACAAACGAAGTTAATAAACAAAATATCTGGAAATTGATAATGTCCAATGCGCCCACTTAGTCCTACTTCATCAAATAAATCGATTTAAGTTAAACACTAGCAACCTGTGATCGGATGTTTTTGGCGATTTTACCGTACGGCTTAAATTTTGACGTTTGTCAATTCTGACGGCCATGTCAATGAATGTATTCGTGTTTTGTAAAAATGTACCCAGATTCTAACGGTAGTAGAAAAAGTATAGTATGCAAAATGTTTGGTATACTTTTAAAGTCACTCGTTTATTAAACAATAACAATTCCAAATAAACTCATTTACCACATTTATCACATAATATACTATTTAGTTATTTTTTTGCCTCTACCACAAAATGAAAATGAAAATGCACTGTCGATAGTCGATAAAAATTAATTTCAAAAGTAAATCAAAGCTATGATTTTCTACCAATAACCTCACTTCCTGCTAGTGTGCTAGTGATTGCCTTATATCATAATTTTCAATGAGGTCGGTTTGAGCTACAATCTGTTAAAAATATTTTTGCTCATTTTTGGTGAAATTTGGCAACGTGATTAATCATGGTATCTTGACGAATAGACTTATCAAAAGGATGTATACCACTCATGCTGAATGTTATGCTACAAAAGCCCCTTTTATAATTTAAGGCCACATATCTTCTAAAATAAGCATTTCCGGACCTACAGCTACGTTCGGCATGAACTTTTTGAATGACGAATCTCCAGCCGAACGTTGGTGCATGCTTTTTGAGACACTCCGTATAATATTTGATCGTCTCAAAAAAATACTACTTAATATGTAACGCGATAAATAAAGTACAAACTACACATACAAAACCACAATTTTTTTATATCTACAGCAAACATACGATCGCTTTCAACTCTTGATTAAATAGCGGGAAGCGGGAATTGGTTTTCTACAGTGTTTAATGAAGCTGGCGATTTAAAGTGCGCGGACCTTATCAGTAAATAAATGGATAGCTATGCTTTTTGGCCAATAGCTCCAAATGTGTATTTTAATTGAAATTCGTCTATTCGTTTTTTATTTCCTTTTTCAATTGTAGGACAACAGGAAAAATAACAAAAAAAATCATAATCAAATTAAACGAGTCGTAGTTACGTTTTCCCAGAAGTAACTTCTCGGTAGGACACTTTTTCACGTGGGTTACGGCAAATTTGAAAATGAAATTGTTTTTCTATCGTTAAAATGGTTGCTTGCGACGAAAAATAAAAATAATATTCAATGTCCTTAAACCTGTATTTTCATGAAAAAAAAAACAAACTTCCGATCTAAATTTAACTAAAACCCCGTCCTTGAAAATCTGTGGTATTGATTAGCGGGATGATATCATTTTAATAACATGTCGGAAAGTGTATTTGCCGAAAAAGAAATAATACTCACTCCAGAACTATATTTATCGATCCTTCGTTGTTAGGGTGGTCTTCAATTAGATGGAAGGCGCCATTCGGGGCTATCTACGGGTCTCTTCAGTGGCACCTAATGGCACCGGATGACAAATTCATCAGCAGAATAAAGAGGCCGCTATTAAATATATGGCACGGAGCAATTCTTTTGTCATTTCTAATACCCTGAGAATCGCTGCCAAATTACTTTTGACGATAATATCACGGCTGTTGTGTATACTAAGGCGGTAAGTGTCTGTCGCTAACATCGGGGTCCCTTGTCCTCTATCAGTTATTGCCAAAATCAAGTGGAGAGCCAAATTTTGTTTGTTAGTTTATAACTAAATATTAGATATAGTTAATACTGGGAAGTTTGCACAACTATGAGATTTTAAAGCAAACTGGTGAAAAGAAATATTTAGATGGAACACACCCCAGATTCAAGTCCTCAGTCGACTCTGAATGCAACTGCAACTGCAACAGATATTGATGATATCGTAGTATGGGTTACTTTTTTTTCTATATTGAGTAGCTTCGAGATAAGCAAATAATATTTATCTATTACTTTACAAATTATATCATATTAATTCATTTATTTAAGACGAAACACCACTGAAAACTCTATTCTGGAATTCCATTGAAAAATACACGGTACTGTCTGAGAGATTAGGAGCTGTACGGTGTATCTGGAAGGTTTTAAAATTATACGAGAGGTTAATGTAGTTTATGACTTTTCCTAGAAGAAGGCCTAACGACAGATCAAAATGTATTGCTTAAGAAAATTAATTGTTATTCACAAATCCTTTGAATATATTTTGCTTTATTTGAACTGTGTTTTTTACTCTGCGATAAAGCAGAACTACTCACCAGTAGATGATGAAATTATCATCCAATCGGGAGTTATTTGGCGAGGCGGGCAAAGTTTAAAATTAGAATTCGCAAAATATTTAGGCGTTTATATGCATATATACAATTTTGAGTAACCGTAAAAGTCGCTTTTTAAATTCCATTCACTTAAATTTGTGAGTCCGGCGCATTATCGTTAAAAAATATTGAATTAAAAGGCACAAATAATGTCAGAAAATAATTTTCCGTTTTAATAAATGATGCCTCATATAACGGCTTTGAATATATTATCATAATTTTGAGTGCTGATCCCGACCTCGGCGCCATCTACCTCGTAAATTATAATCTGAGCTTATAATGAAATTTAAATTAACAAAGTCCCGGGGATTGTTTATGCACCACGAAATAAAACTCAATCCGATTCAATTAAACTGAACCTGATTTGTTTTTTCCTTTATTGGCTACTTCGATTTGGGCAACGGAAGTTTTCTATTTGACTTTTAACACAATGGGTCGTCTTTAGAAGTTTTTAAACAAACAACATCCTACGCATTCCGAGCAATAGAGCAATAATAAACTAATAAGTGATGTTTTTTAACTATTAGAAAGCAGTAGCAGAACGTATAGCAAAACTTGTTGTTTGTGTTAATTATTTGCGTTAAATTATGTGCATTTTATTATAGGTAAGGTTCATCTAATATATGGTGGTTATATCACAACAAAGTCTGCGCGTGCAGATATTTTTAATTAAGTAATGCTTGCCCTAGTATTTCTATAAATAATTAATGCTGTCACGCTGGGTGTATTTTTTAATAATTCGAGTTAGACAAACGTTAAATTGCCTAGCGAAGGCAACATTATGTTATTGTAGCAGAAATAAAGACATCCGACCGCAATTAAAAATACATAAATTGCTCATCGTCCAGAAAAATTTAGACGACTGATATGAGATAAGATTTAACTAATTTACATAATGTCTTAAGCGAAATAGGAATAAAGGGCAATAAGAATGAGCCGTATGATCAAAGAATTACACTAAGATATTCCAGATGTTGAATTCAAAGAACATGCTATTCTCGCTTAAATGTAGTCCAGCCACTTGAATTTCTTATTTTTGGCTGCTAGACCAAAACATTATACTAATTTACTCTGAAAAGACATGACATGCTGGACTCTGAAGAAACTTTGCTTTACTGGGATCGGCTATTAACAACGCACAGGGCTGCCGATTACAACAGACCCGATATTGTATTCATAGAAAAAAAAAGAATATATAGGAAGCATAAGTTATATTTTTCTTCCATTGTACCCCATAACATCGGAATGGAAGAAATGAAGAAGATCACGCTGTATGAAAACCTTAATATGAAGATACATTTTTACAAATAGAAAACTCTAAGAAAGGTAGTTACTGACTTGTCACATAGTTCGCAACCTTCTAAACTGAATGAGAATGGAGTTGTTATAACATTATATCGGAGAGAGTTAAAAATGCATAGCATGTAATATTAATAGTGTTTATTTGCTCTTCGTGTCAACATTTAATCAATAAAAATACAAAATCAAAAAGGATCTAATTCTAAAATAGATCAGAGTGTATAGATCTAGATTCATAACATGTGTACAGATGAAATTACACTAAAATGTTTTATTAACAGAAAAATTATTGAAGCTCAAACCAACCAACTAAAATTTGAGACTCAAACTTTTATAAAAAAATATATAATTTGTTCCATAAGATGTGGACACCGTTTTTTTAAATGGTTATTGGAACACCATGGTACCACTTTAAGGCAAGAAAGAAAAAGAATATTTTAATCAATGCTTTTCGACGTGGCGAGATATAGCACCCATTTTTTCGAAGAGAAGTGAAAGACACATATTTAAAATTATGTTATGGAAAAGAACAAAGTGATTGCATCGGGAACTGTATGGTATCACCTTTGAAATTGCACGCCAAACATAGAGTTCACTGAATTTGTTTCCTGATAATTCAAAATTCTTCCTTACCAACAATTATTATGCGGTGATAGTAGAAGAATAATGTGTCAGCCATCCTAGACGCGCCTCTAGACAGCTTGGAAAAATGTCTCTATTTAAAAATACATATTACAGATTACGGTTGGGAGAGTTAGCTCTTAGCCGCCTCACTGCGACTCAGAGGAGCTCTCGTGATTCCTTCCATGGTAATAGAGCCTTATGTAGATTTGTCTGATTGGACTTGATAAAGGCTCCTTCATGTGGTCTCCGGATTTTTTTTCACGTTGGCAGTATTCTATTCCATTCCCATTAGCCCTGAAAGTCTCTTAGCCGGCAGCTGCCTTCAGTAAACTTGCTATTATAATCATATCCTTCTTTTAGGTTTGTGAGGTATTCCTTTGTTTGTCTTAGTCCATGGTTGATTTTGAATTGTATTCAGAAAATTGTGCTGATCCAACAATTCTTATAAATTCTTCTTGATTTTCTGTTTTATTTACTCTGCTCAGCACTCGTATTCATTGTCCGATCCAGCAGATCTTTAACTAGGCATATTTTTAATATCAAAACTAACGGATGTAATGTTTCGTGTTTAAAGTAAAATAGAGAGTATTTGAGTTCATTATTTTATTATTATTAAATTTTATTGTCATTTTTTACCAGGAATTTTAAGGTCCAGAAAACAGGTATTTACACTATATTTCATCACGGAACTCTGTAGATGGGGCGCAAAAATATGCGAGAAAACCCTGTATAACATGTATACAAGCTCGCCGTCAAATTCATTTGCATTTGCTGTTAAACAAACAAATTTTATTGAAAAAAAATCTGCCTATTCGAAATGGTAATTTTACGACACAAAAGGGATTATCAACCAACAAATCGTCTTTAAGTCGGTTTACCATCGCACCGTTTTTTATTACAAACGGAATCGGTGTGGGCCTCCCGTCTTCGGTAGTGACCACGAAATACCCATCCAAACGAGCCTATGTCGTGTCGAGTTTGAGATAAAAATCAGTGGCTCGGCCAAATCTAACAAATGACCACGCTGTGTTACAACACAACGTAATTGGTTTTATATTAACATCATTAGTGACTATTGTCGGGAATAAAACTGTATTAGCGGCTGCTTTCTAATAAATCCATAACGTAAAAAAGGGGAATGTGATGAATTATCTGCACGCTGTTAATTTATACTAAACTGTTTGAGATCGAGGTTATACGAACGAAATTAATACGACTGGTTATAATAAATCTATATTTTATCTTTAATTAAAGTAGAGCGAATGTGTTAAATACATCCTTACGAAACGATTAATAATATGTACCGATTTTTTTAGGAAGTTTTCTCATTACAAACGGCGAATCTGCTACTTGTCAGAAATTGATAATGGATTGTAGTACAGGGTGTCAAATTTCTTATGCTCTTAGAAAGTCGAGGGTATCTAAAACTAACGAACGATATATTTTTATAAACAGAAATTTTAAATTTTCCTTCAAACATTTTCAAACTAATGGAATTGGAATTGTTATCTATTAAATTTAAACAGCTACTATTTTAATATTTTCATCTTATACTTTAATTACTTTAAAAAAATTAAAATATTATTTTTGAAAATAAATTTGAAATATTATATAGTATTTAAAGTCGAAAGTAAATTAAAAAAAAAATAAAATAAAATTAAAAAGGCTGTCCGATGGTTTTATTTGAAAAGGAATGAACTAATTAATTGCTCAAAAAAAGTTAAATCATAATAACACACTGTATAGAGAATAACAGCTTAAAACTATATTGATATTGTTAGATTTGTATGTATATTTTAACAATGAAGGAGGAAATAAAACAGGGGGAAACTCAAAAACAATGAAAGAATTTGAGTTATGGAATGTTATTCATGTTTTAACATATTTCAGATAAACTTTACAATAGGACGCAAACAAATTGAGCATATTTGAGTAATTATTCGAATAAAGAAGGTTAATCAGACATTAATATTCGTAACTTCAGTTGACAAGCATAATGGAAAAATACATCTTTAATTAAAGATTTAAATGTAACTTCGTGATTAAAAGTTCATTTGATGATAATATAAATATAAAATAATAACTCTCTTAGAAATGTTATGTCTATTGGGGTAAGTTTCACTAAAACAAAATAATGTGTAGTGACACTCCTCTTAGATTTCAAATCTACCAGAAAAATTTTGGCCGATCTTCTATCAATTTTAATTTGTTTAGCAAATCTGACAGTCTAGTAAATTGTTCCATGCATAGACCTGGTACCTAGGTACTTCAGAATTATAGTCCTTCAAAGTGTTTATTTTTTATTAATTGTATAAAATGTATGGTTGCCAGTTTTAGATTTTATATTTGGAAAATCGATTAATTTTGAATTTAATCATATTGCTGAATGATCAGGTTGGCCTTTATGACAGTAGGTATAGACATTTGCAAAAAAAATTCTGAAAGTATTGTCACAGACCTTGCATTTTTCTTTAGCAGACCTGTGTATTCCAACACTGAAATAACAAACAGAAAGATTCGAAAAGTACAAACTCACCTGCCTTACGAATCAAAGCCTAAGATATTAATAATCATCTGGAATTTGAAAGGAAATTTCAAGCAATCTTCGGCCCATTCATAGCACAGAAGCTGATTTAGAAACGAGAATAAAAAGCAGTGGCTTTTATTAAATCGTTGCACACCTCTGTAATATGTCGGGTTACAACTCAATATAAAATACAATTTAGTTTTCTATAGTGCATAACAAATCATTTAAAATGCAGAGAAAATTGCATTTCTGGAACGACCGAGTTGGTAGCGTTTTCAAATAACTAATATGTTTACAATTAATATTAGCGAGACAATAACTATATTAAAGTACAAAAACCAAACTTCGATCTTTTAAGCCAACAAAAGGTATCGATAACGCCCGGAGCTAGTTGTATTGTCTGGGCTAAACAATATAACCGTGTTACAAGGCATTATAGAGCAATAAGGGAGCTAATAGCATTAGCATGACTTTAACTTTCGGAATTATCTAGTACAATTTGACAAAAGGGCGTAAAAAATTCTTGGTCTCTAACGAAACCCAATTTGACCTTTTTAGATTATACTTCCAGACCCAATTTTTTTTTCGACGTAGAGTATGTGTCCATAATGGTGGTTGATCTGAAGCACAATTTTTAAGAATATCAAAACCCTACGGCCAGTTTTTTTATGTATATTTAAATGTATTATAATTTTGGTTACTTTAAGATTTATGATATAACATGTTGTTAAAGGAATTAATCTTAACGTTATTCCAGAAACTTCAACGATTCTTAAGAAATACTAAGAATAACGAATAGACACTATAAATATAAAAAATTAAAACCAATTGAAAGGGAGACGAGACAATTAAGAAATACAAAAATTCACAGTTCAGCAGTTTGGATTTAAAAATTCATATGGTGAATAGGATGAGTTTTCTATTTTAATTATATTTTTGCCAAAGTAGATTTTCTATCTCAACGGCCAACTTCAAATTCTTAATTTCAAAGTAATCTAAACTAGAATAGTTATAACTATCTCTCTGGATACTAACAGTTTTCTATAAATTCGAGATAATTGGCAGAAATGGCATTGGACGTTTGACATTACCTTTTTCAAAAAATCCTCTACCTTTAAAATTTCAGGAAAATATTTTGCAAAGAACATTTATTAATTATTAAAAGACCCGCCCGAGTAATAATATTTTTGAGAAACGCAAGAATGAAACAAAGAAAACGAACCATTTCACTGACAACTCTTTACTTTGTTGATTAGTTAAGCGCTCTGAAAAAAAAGCTTTTGTGTATATTAATATAATTTATTATTATAAATATTATTTGTATAACGTGCAACACCAACATTTCATTTTTATATTGTTAAATTTCTACCCTCTTTTCTTTGTGGCTCACCAGCTGAAAACTCAGTATCAGTATTTTAAAGATATTTAATTAAATAGTTCAATCATTAGTCACAGATTAAATAAGCAATATGGACTATAAACAAATAAACATTAGACTTGTAATGGGAGGTTAGTTTTACAATGGACATCATAAGAGCATTCCACAACGCAGGTGGTGCACCAAAGGAAAGACGCCTTTAAAATTTGTTTCATCTGAGCATCTCAGGTTTGGAGTTAACCGAGACCGCAGTGGAAATTTGTGGCAATTAGCGACAAAGCTGACAAGTATATCGTGATGCTAAAAAAGTAAATTTTATTCTATGAAATAGATGTATAGAAAAATGGGGTGCCTCTCCTAGACTAAGCACCTGTTACGATAGGTAATGGGGTTTTATTGCGGTTAGAAACTGTTGACATAGATCATTTTATTATCGATCGTTTAATACATATAATTCACAAGGTTGCGTTCGTGCTTGGTAATCTGAATTAATTTTTTCGACAACCGAATAACGGAAATGAATGAAGAGAAGCTGCATTAAAATGGCATCATATTTTGGCATCGCTAATGTATGACAGTTGAGAATTATTACATTATTTAGTACTAATTTATATTCTATAAATAAAAATAAATACTATAAAAATAAAAATGTATTATAGGCATGAAAAGAGAAGATTTTTGTACAAATGTGGACCACGGAAAAAGAATTTGTATCTTGCATCGGTTAAAAAATACAAATATATTTTTCTACTTCCGTCTGTACAATGCCTAATTAGACACCGATTTAACGTGCGGGAAGTGTCACTTTACCACGTCAGTTTCGTTTCCCATATTTCCGGGATTTTACCGCACGTGTTTGAGAGCAATCGGATGTTTTCGGAGATTTTAGCGCTTGGTTTGAATTTTGACGTTTGTCAATTCTGACGGTCATGTCAGTGAACGTATTTTAGCGGTCGTAGAAAATTGATGAATAGTGAGGAGTACAAGGTATAAGTTGTAATTTATAAGGAAGTGGTACGCTCAGAATAATTTAAAACGTCCGCCTCTGACTTTTTATATGGCGAAATTAATAGGCATAAGTTGCCAAGTCATTGAAATCATATTACCAATAACGTCAGCAAATAAAATTATTCGGAAAACTACAACTGTTTATCAACTTATCAATCAACGGGAGCACAATTATCTTGATATGGCTACACAAAGATTGAAAGGGAGTCGTATGATGTGTTGCATTATATTGCGTAATTGCTAGAACTGATTGAGTTATGGTGTTTCTTTTGGCCATTGCTTATTGAAGCTTTTTCTACTGGGAGGTGGCGTTCGTATGACTCTATTAAGTTTCTCAATGGATGCTGGCTGATGAATTCTATTATGATGGTTAAATGAGACGTCAATAGCTTTCGTAATAGTACTTTCAATTTTTTCTTAAGCTTCTTTTTGCAAATCTAATAACCCTGAAATTGTAAGATTCAGATCTGGTTATGGCATGCTTGGGACTGCCCGTCTAGTTTTAACTTTAGTCGCCTAAAAAGTTCCATTAAATGGACACAAAATATCGAGGGTGTCATATGTTGGATTTTTTCTTATGCTTACGTAACTTATTAATTTGTTTATTTTGACACTGCCACAAGGTAATAATTTATAACAAACTTTATAACTATTAATATTGTTGTGAAGCTGTTATGTTTGGTATGGTTCAGGTTAATGTCTTTTGATGCTTACAAATGTGTAGATACAAAAATATGAACTAATGATAAAATTATTATGGTTTCCTTAGAAATATGGCACTATTTTTGTTATTATAAAATTTTCTAAAGAAAGTCCTTTATTTTTGTTTCTTTATCACCTATTAACATTAATAACGTTTAACCTGGACCACGCCGTATTAATTCTAAAGAATGTGTCCCCTACTGGAAAAATGTTACTGTATTTTCTAATACGCCTTTTTCTTTAAATAACTAGCAAGTGTATAAATAACACCTGCTGCTAAGTTTGAAATAATTAGGTTGCTCTTTCCGACAAATAATAAATAATCAAATTTAATGAGGTGTTGAGATTCTCTAAGTTTTTCATATAAGCCATTAGCGTCATTTTGTTCAAACCAGTGTACTGAAAATAAGTAATAAATCGGGAAATATGTGGAATGGGTTTGCGAATGTACAATGAAGGTACGTTTTACTTAAATACGTATTTTTAACACCTTAGAAAGTTTCTCAATCAAGAAGATTCACAGGTCTACGAAATTAAACTTTTGACAGATGTTTTTATTTTGAAAACTGATTTTATATCATTTTGATGGACTGACTTCAAAAATCCTATGCATTTATTTGGATCATGTAACGTTATTTTGCAAATATTAAAGAAAAAAAAACGATATTTCTAAAATAATTTATTTTTTATTCAGGAAAAAAGTGGCATCCTAGTTAGAATTCTAGTCAGGATTTTTACACCAAAATAAGCGTGGCATACATATTTCACAAAAAAAGTTATAGTTTGCCTTTGATTTACTACCACATAACTACCAGAGATATAACAAAAGTTATTTGGATTGTTCCATATTTATACGTTTTAGAGCACTAAAAATACGCAACAACGAAGACAACAGTCAAGAATACAGTAGCACGACGACCAATATAACCAAACTGCGCATAAGCAGATTACAACACTGTATCGGTGCTTTTGCGCCAACTCTGTTGCTTTGTTGCTAAATCGCATTTAATATTATCAAAATCGATTCATTTAAAAATCATGCTTGACGTGGAACAAACATATTCATGTCATAGGTAGAGATCTCCAAACGATATACCGTTTTTACGACATAATCCGGTATTTAACTTTGGTCAATTTTTATAAAGGTCTAACCGCAGTCCTATCTCGCTTGGGGTTCTCGTCGTAACCCTCAATAAATAGATTTGCAATTCCACAATGACGTTCCAGAACCGTACTTCGGTACTTCGTGCGGATAATTAGTAGTAGATTATTATTAGTCCATACAGTAAAAAATCCATTCTTACTTTTAAATCTTACTCTCAAAATACAACAGTCCGCACGGCACAGCTCTTGTCGGCTAAAAAACTTAAATGCGGTACTGGCTTCTGGTAGACGTGCTGAAAAGAATGGTCCCATCTTCTTTACAACATACGGGTCTTAAACTCATTCCGAAGTCAAAACCGTTAATATTAATAAAGTATTAATTAATTAAATTAAATTAATTAAATTAAATTAATTAAATTAAATTAGTAATAAAATTTAATCAAATAACATTTTTAAACATCAAAATCACTGTAGACCTATGTTATTTATGAAAACCGACGAAATTACTTTCACTGAGTACCAATTTCTCAAAGGTACTTCCCGGGATTCCTCCTGCGTAGGTCTGTATTGAGTCAAACTTGCTAACGTTTCGCCAATCATCCTGTTGGCTTCTTCAAAGCTGAATTGAAACTAGACAGTTTCAGTTAAGCTCTGAAGAAGCCAACAGGATGATTGGCGAAACGTTAGCTAGTTCGAGTCAACAAAAACCGACGCAGGAGGAATCCAGAAGTTTTGTAAAAGGTTTCGCTGAGTACTATACACAGATCTTCTGGATTCAGCCTACGTCGGTTGTTGATAATTTGAACTTGGTGACGTTGGCTTCACAGAGCTTCACAGAAACAGGATAATTGGTGAAACGTCAGCAAATCCAGAAGATTTGTAAATAATATTATAGTAGTCTGTGGAAGATTCTCTGAAAAATTATTAAGCTAATTAAAAAAGAATATTAAGTGACATCACCAGCTTTTCTTGTTGAAGGCTATAAGAATGTGATTTAATAAGGTTCTCTAACATTTCTAAAAGAACTGCAGGTTCACGTGGTTTCTGCTATTTTGAGTTGCAATTTAAATAAATTTTTGATATTTGGTTGTCGAATTGCTGTACCCGCTTTGTAGCGCGCGTTATTTATCTGACATGCACGAGTTTTGCCGGCTTCACCCGTGTCGTGCATTTGACAATTTCGTTACCACTTTCCCTAGTCCAAAAAATCGCCGTTGGATTGTCCAATTAAACCGTACAAATTTCCTATAAGCGATCACCACAAACGCACTTTTTATATAGAAAAATTCAACGTCGGCGTGTGAGACATTCGTGTTCAGTTTCCGTGTTTAGTAATCGGAATGAATTCTAACGTACGTGTTGACAGCAATCGTTTCATTTTTGCCGCAAAACAAGAAATCGGTTTAATTTAATAGGTCTATTACCGACTGAACAAACATTAACCGTTACTAATGACAAAAAATAAATTGATTGCACGGGAGGTACGCCGAAAACCAATAAAAATGTAAAATGACAAAAACGAAATTAATCGAAAGTCGCAGCAGTATTTAACAAAATAAAGACTTTATTTTACGTGTTTCTCCACTAATTTTACACTTCGTCTCGTCACCTTCCGCTCCTCTTCCATTAATTTTTTGTCGCCTCAGTTATTCATCAGATTAAAGCCGCTTTTTGCCCGGTGCCGATTCGAAAGGCATGAACCATTAAGACAAAAAAATATTTGAATAAAGTATTTAACAATTACCAACCTGTGAAAACTACCGATCTGAAGAAGACGGCGTTTTCTTGGATTTTTTGAAAAAAAATTGGGACACGGTGGTCTGAATAATATTGAATAGTTTGCACGCTGGGTGTCCGTGCAGATATCTCGGAAATGTTATAGTTATATTGTTACTTTTAATAATAAATAATTTTAAAGGCAGAACCGAGAATTTGACAAGCAGTGAAAATGACCTTAGGTTTCCACACTAGATATCTTTTATTTTTTTATATTTTATTTGGCAGAGTGGGAACCGAAAACTTATTCAAAAGGGGGGTCTGATTATAATAAAATTAAGAAACTTTTATATTGAAAGCTTAGAAAATTTGAACCCGTTACACAAAGACTTTTTGTTATTGTAAATGAAGAATATCCTGCTAATTAACCACGTCTTAACTGAAAGTCTTCAAGTCCTGTTTAATATTGTATATTCGAATAAATAAAAAACTCGAAGCAAATATTAGGAATATCCACTTTGGCATAAGAAGTGAATGAGAAGCTCTGTTTTCCATTAACATTTTGTAACAATGAGCTGGGTGAACTGCTTTGCATATACCTGCTTTATAGATTTCAAAAAAGCATGTGGTAGGTTGCAACATCCCAAACTGCTTCAAATATTGAAAAACCTTGGTATTAATAGATTTACGCCAAAGTAGAGATCTATACTTGTTGCAGATGGCGGCTATGTGCGTAGATAATGAAACCGCACACAAATTTACAGTATTAGGGGTAGTTTTCACGGGAGAAATATTGGTCAGGGAAGCTGTCAGTGGAGTAGAAGAGGGCGTAAAAATCATTTAACAAAACATAAACAATTTGCGATATACAGACGATACAGTTCTAATAGCGGATAATAAAATGATCTACAAACATGAATAGACCGCGTATATAGTAACCAGAACCCTTTTATATGGGGTGGAAGACCGGATTTTCGCCTAGACAACATTCAAACGCTTTGAAATGTTGTACTATCGTTTTATGCTGACATTTTCTTACACATCTCATGTCGCGAACCGCGATAGAAATTCTAAGACATGTAAAAGTAAGAAAAATATCATACCTGGGGCATGTGATGCGATGGTGATACAAACTGAAGGCGTGCATGTGACGGAGTACCCCCTCCCGCCCTTTGGAAATAGATTTCATTTAAATGTACCTAAGAATTGTATCTCAAGGGGTGGTGCTGGTTATTTTACAAGTATAACTTTCCTAGTAGGAAACATCTGAATCTCCCAGCGCTATTCATATATGTTTTTTTGGACTATATTTTTGTACTTTCGGAATTTGGGCTATTATTAAACTCGTCGTAAAAACCGTTGCCAAAAACGAAACGGCATCTCCAGGATGTAAGTTTTGCACAACGCTGGCTTTGAAGGGTTTAGAGTGTTTATATTTAGGTTTTTTTCTAATGTCGTTTGAACTCGCGAATTATTTTGCTATAAGAACTAGAAGTAGGTAAACTCTAACCAACACGTTAAAGGCTTCAACATATTCATTATATTTTCATTATTGTAAATAATATTTTAAATTAGGTTTAAGTTATAGTATTTAAGAATATTTTGCTTGCTTCCTTGCGGATATCTGTTGTAAAAGTTAGTTTTTATGAAACTAGAAAGATTATTAAAACGTTATTATTACCTGTTCAAATAGAGTTCAGTAGCCGCATTTATATTTTTATGTTTCAAAACATACATATTGTTTTTAAGTTTTGAAAATAATATTTGCAGTCATAATAACGAGTAAAAGAAACTAAGAAAAGTAATTTGCCAAGATTGCTTCATTTGATATGACTCTATGTTCAAAAAATATAATATTCCCAAAAATGTTAAACTTGTTTTTCGAAATATTTTTTAAAAGCTACAAACACGCTGAATAATAATTATTAATGACCCGACCCCGCAGACTTATTCCGAAAACGCCATTCAACTCCACGCAAATTATGTTAGCAAAAGTACACGGCATTGTCCAATGGACACGTTTCTTCTTTATTTAGTAGAGTGATATGCTAGGTTAATATGTAAGCACAACTGAACCAATACAAAATTATAAATAACATTATTTTTGAAACATCTTTCTGGCTAGCGGTTGACGAGAATCATTCGTTGCAGCACCCACATATATACGATAGGATAAAATTGATTCTACTCAGAATTTATATATTCTAATAAAGTAACTCTTTGACAAGCTTTGACGCAATATATAAAATTTATAATATAACGATGTTTCAGAGCAATGTATGGTCATCCCATTTAAGGTTCTCATCAAAAAATACTCCTAAATATTTTAACTTTTTCGTAGAATTTATGTAAAGATTGTCCAATTCGTGTTATAGCTTGAGCAATCAAAATTATGCATTTTTATTCTTTGAAAGTTTGGAACATCAGCTTTCGCCATGGAATAAGTAATGAATTGAGTTTTATCTAGTAGGCTATAATCTAACGATTTTCTCCATATCGCAAATTGTTTATGTTTAGTTAATTGATTTTTATGCTTTTACTCCACTGATAGCTTCCCTGACCAACATTCATGAGTACACCTTAAACAATGTCGACGACAAAACGCAGCCCTGTGACGAACTACCCCTTATACTTTAAATTCGCGTATAAGTATATCTATTAGTACCAAAGTTCTTCAATACTTGAAGCAGTTCTGATGCCGAAATTCATGTTGCTAATATTTTCTTCGAGTTTACCATTGTTTCGAAACTTTAATGGACTTAGTAATTCTTCAGCTTTTGCAAAGGCTTTTTTGCAAATGTTTTTAACTATAACAGTGCCCAATCATCAGTATAGCCGACCATATCGTCTCTCGATAGAATAGATAATATTATATTCATATGTAATGTGAGTAAGATTTTCTCCACCACCGGAAAAGAGCAGCTCAGGCTGTCAACTATTTTAACTTTTGTAACCTCTCTTATAAGTATGATTTAGTCAGTTTTTGTTACACTGATACCTAAATCTTCGAGTTTCTCCAGCACGCACAGCGTGACACATCTTAAATTGTTTCCTTTGCGAAACAGTAGTGTTTTTTTTCTGCAGATTTTTCATATCTGAAAAATCCTATAGTATTATGCACAGAGGACGATGGGAGTAAGAAAACCGTTGGGTGAAACAATTCATGGAAACTGTATTGTGAGGCTCGGCAAAAGGAAACAAAAAACTACACTTCACGTGCATTTCTTTCTTTTTTAATGCAGTAGAGCGCACCTGTAAGTCCCGAGAGAAGATATCGCCGGTACACTCCGCTCGTCACGTCTTGTCCGCCATTAGACCAATCAGGACCAATAACGCAACAATTTCGCGAGATTATGTTTGTCTAATTTAAAAATAATGCGCCGCGAAACGAGCCAAACGAAAAAACAATGAATAGTTGTTATTCGAAATCGTGCAGCCAATTACTTGATCCTTGTTCAAATAATATCGGACGCAAAATTGCACAGCTCGTTTCCATAAATTCATTTTACCGCAAAAAGACGACAACGGATGTACGAAAAACGCCGCGGACAAAAACTTGAAAATAAACAGTCGGTGCGAGGAGTTGATATTCTCGAGTGGCGGTAATCTTGTCCGTGTTCAATCAATATGTCTAATGAGAAGAACGCGGGCACACGATGTGGTCTGCCTCAAAAACGGTTTCGTACAATCATTGTCATTTCTGCAATTAACTAAATTACTTTCGACGATAATTTTCTTATTGGCTCGTTGAGTACTGATTATTACTTAGGATTGTGTGCATAAATCCGGTCGGTTTGAGAAATTGGATATCGGTTATGTGATGCGTGTCGATTATTTTTATTCTCGTTCGAAGGTCTTCTATCGCGTTCCATTGCGTTCAATTGCGAATGCGAAATATTTTTTTTACAACATGCCAAACGTGTTGCTGCCATCTTGTTCCGTGTTCGCAAGAAAACAAAATGCTGGCCGCCTTTTTAAGATCATCTTAGAGTCATTAGATCATCATTAGAGTGACAAACATTGAAACTCCTGTTCAATTATTATCAATAACTTGGTTATTCCAATTGTGGATAAATGTTGATTTAATTTTGGACCCCAGGCTACGTGCTAAGACCATATTTCCAGCAAAATCGGGATAGCGAATTCAATTTTATTTAGCTACAACCTTTCCCTTGAAACTAAAATGTTGCTTTGTGACTCAATTCCATCGCAGTTTATCCACTACTGTGCTGAATACGGGCCATGTGGAAATGGATTTGAGAAAAAGCGAATACAAATTATGCAGAATTCAGTTAAATTAAAGCAGATTAACGAAAGATATATACGAATCTAACGAGGAAGTGATATTTCGGCAAGCAAACCATTTTGGTTTTCGTGGGAAGAAAATCTTCAATCCCATGATTTCAGCCAATCATTCCGATAGGCTTCATCAATATGTTGCTTAGACGATTGCCTTTTTTTTGTATTCAGGCTAAAGTTAATTAAATTACACACAAAGCAGTTTCGGCAATTTTATTTAGAACTCACATTATATCGAGTAGAATTACCCAAGAGGATTTTCTTTCAGTTTAACTTCATGCTGGAATATCAAAAGCTAGCAATCACAACTGCATCTAGGTGCAAATGTGCGAGTTACTGCGTTTTTTCTTACCAAATGTTCAATAACAATACAGTATAGTGCGATTAGTCCAAGATTTTCATGTATGGTTGAAAGGGTTAAGAAACTTATTAAACAATTATTTAAAAGCTACGCTTTCTTTGATATTTTTTTATGAACCAAGAATGGTGGAGAATTTATTTGATAATAATCTATTGCACGTTTTTATACGGGAGTAAGATTTTCGCCTCTCTCAACCTGGTCAACTGGATTAATTATAAAAACCGGTTAAAGAAAACTTCCTCCGAATAACAACGTTTGAAAATAAATTACCTATCAGCTAATACTGAGTGTAAACACTAATAGTTGGGGAACAGGTCTCTGTGAAACGGTAGCCGGGCATGTTTCGATGGACACCCTGCTGGTTCTTCAAATCACAAACGGGAATGGTCGATGAAACAAGTCTGATGAAATCTATGCTCTTACCACAAATAGAAGCTCTCGATAGCAGCAGACCGTAATCAATCTTCCGCGCTAATGAAATAGTGACTTTCATATAGGCAAAATATAACTTCCGATTAGTCTGACGTATTTTTTGACGTGTATGGATACGCTTTAAGAAGACGAAAATTATTCATTTTCTTGTGTAGTGGATCTATTACCAGAACGCAATTCTTTCTAATTTTTCAAACAACTTAGCTATTTGCTTTTGGGTAAATCGACTATTGTATCGGATGTCCTTTTTGCTAAAATAAATAATAATAATAATAAATATAAAAAAGAATTTATAAGTATTATGGCGCCATCTATGTGTTGGTCTGTTACCCAAATTAAATACGCAAACCGGCATCCTCGATTAAATTCGGTCGTTTTCGACCGATAGCATTCACTGTTTTACCATTTGCATTATCCGATCCAAATGATAAAAATGTGTGGTTGTACGGCGGCGCTTTTTCGAAAAAAAAAGGGTCAAATCAAGAATTCTAAGAAAAGTAAGTTTTAGTTTAGAAATTGACACCGTTACGAAACCAGTATTCAAGAGAAAATTTCATTTTTGTATTTAACATATCCTCAACATGATTTCGTAGCAATGTGAGTAATAATTGAATTTAATGGGCCTTAATAACTTATACATTTTTAAATTTTTCTTTACAAAAATATGGTCATGAAATGTCGTGGCTTGAAGGCCAGTTGGCGGCAGGATATGATGGAAGAAGCACTGTTGCTTCCACGTCAAGGAAAATCCCAGCGTTATGTGGAAACTACATGTGGTATACCAAGTTGAACCCTTAGAAATCATTTGGAAACCGGAGCTTTAAAAAGAATTTTGCGGCAAGGCCTACCTTGAATGAAGTACAAGAAACTAGATGTTGTATACCAAGTTGCACCCATTTGAAAGCCGGAGCTGTAAAAAGAATTCAAGAGGCAAACTGATTTAGTTCTGAAAATCATTAAATTTACAGACATAGGATTTCCCATGACACCAAATTCACTACTACGAAATTTATTCAAGTATGTTGCGAACCAAGGCATTTCTAGTCGTTTCAACATTGAGACAAAAATTGCTGGATGTAACATAAAGCGACATCCCTCCTTATCTCAACGAAAGGCCTAGTCGATGAATCCTCCTCGGGCGGCAACACTTAATCCCTTCATTATGAACGACTAGTCTGAAAAACTTGATATTCTCGAAAACATGGCTTCATACATCAACCGGCAAAGGTATACAATATGGATGAAAATGGATGGAGACTAACCCTGCATTAACAGACAGTTATTGCCAAAAAAGGGAACAAGCGAGTTCACCTGGTTGCTCCAGCATTAGGAAGTGGTATCCCACTCATGATATTGTTTAAAGGGCAGAGACTGAAACCAACTTTCAGTGACAGATTACCACCAGGATCTGAAGTGAAGATGTCTCCAAAAGGTAGAGTGACCACCTGATATATTGAATGCTGCGTCACATCTCCACGTTTCAATTGTTGATGCTGTCGAAATTCACTCATTATGCCTTAATTCATTTAATTAATTTAAATAAATATTTTTTGCAAGATTTTTGTTTATGGTGGGCCTTAATACCCCCGGAGACCTTATTATTTTTTTACTAGTTGTTAGTGACTCACTAACCAAAACTAAGCAAAGTTTGTTTAGTTTCAAGTATACCTTTGCCTTAATTATTGAACCCGACCGTAATTTGCTTAAACGATGGTGTTATCACTACTTGTTTGTTTTTGTCTTCGGATTGGAATTTCATGAAAAACTCAGAGATAATTGAATTTAGCAATTTTACGTTATCTCGACGATTATTAATTACAGTTTAATATTTTTCTTAAATTTCACGGCTATAGCTCCTATTATTATTAGCTCATTTTCTTAGTCGCGTGGAAATTGCTCCGGTTAATAATTATTCATTACTAAGATTTATATCGTTAATTATCAGACCTGCCCGCACGAACATTATATATTCATATTTTTTGCTATTTATACATATAGGTACGTCCAAGTTAAAGTTAAGTATTTCAACTTATTTGGCATTTATTGCTTTTGTTTATACCAACTCTAATGCCTTTTCAATTTTTGATTAATTTTAAAAATTAGAATTAATAGCGTATTACTTAGAATCTACAAATATATTAAAAGTACATTCAACCGGTAGGTCAGTAAACAACCGAATCAATTGAATAGGGAAGAATAATTCTGATTATGACTAACTGGAATAGGTTTGAACAACTTTAACATAATTGTGTCATTAGCACGTGTGTTTTTTTTTGTTCTTTTTATTCTTTTGAACAAATACCATGAGTTTTATAAATAACTCTTAAATGTTAAAATTGAGGAATAAAGAAAGAGAATGAAACACTCGTATTCCGGTAGTAACAATCAAGCCGTTATAATTATTAATTATGATCATAAAAATGTCTTATTGGTTATATAGAGATATTGTTTGTATCCTCAATTTTAGTTAAATATTTGTTAAATTTTTATTTAATTAATTTTTATTTGTTTTTTTAATTTTTCACAGTTCAGTGTATACATAATTTTGCTTTTTTTTAATTACATTTTGATATATTACAGTATAATTAGAGCACTGAAAGGCTAAAATCACTATCACTTAGCAAGGTCGTCCAAATATTTAGCTTTTGGAGGTACCATAATTTGTGCGCTGAAAAATGAACCTTTTAATTGTCCTGTTTATTTTGGACTGATTGCTGCCCTTGTGACGTGTTCTGGACAATTCTAAGTTCTAAACAATACAACTTCTCACTTCCGAACAGCTTTAATCACAATGATCACAACATCTTGGACAGTGCGCTTCGTTTATTAAACAAATATAACCCTTCAAGGTTCCCGTGCACTTTTTTACATTACCAGATAACTAACCTATGCTGTATTTTCTTTTCAATTTATTCGATTTGTGAGGTAAACCTTCATTATAACCGGACCCTTTCATACCCTCTATTACAATTTTCTGTGGGCTTTGTATTGAACGCTGGGGTTAATTTGACATTTTTCCCGACGTTCAAACTGATCACCTATTATCCAGCTTCCTTTTAAATGTTTGATGCAATTGACTGCTGAATAGAACGCGCTGGCCCGACAAAATCACGACTGAGATGTGCTTTGAATGCGAAAGGCAATTACCAGAAATTTGGAGAATATGTTTAGAGATTAAACTAATTTTGGCCAGAATAAACGGAATTTTCAATAACTTCAAATAAATTTTTTAAAAATAATTCTTTATTCTGTCAGGCACTGCATATAAATATTATAATTGTATTGTAATACACTATTATGCTATCTAGAAATGAATTAAGATAACTTTCTAAACAATGCATTAAGCATTGGTACTGAAACCATTTTAACTGAATTTTCTAATCTAATACAATAGGTTCGAGCCTTGCAAGAATGAAATTAAGGATTATCATTTTCCACAATGTAGTTGTAGGTTGTATGTTTCTGAGGCCGCACCTATTAGATTTTACAATTCCTTATTTGTTCTGGCACTCCGTAACTGTATATATCAGTATCATTTCTTAAGTTGTTTGAGTGTATTTCCTTGATATGGGTTATTTTGGTGTTGGTTTGGCTTGGTTTTAGTTTTGTATTGTATGATTTTAAAGATGAGTTTAGATTATTCAAATTTTGCTAAGATGATTTCGTTATATATACAAACATTGTAAAGTTGAGGGTCACAAGTCAGGCCAATTTGAAGGTTCGAACGAGATTTTTTCTCCTCTAGTATTCCAGTTAATTTTAAATTATAAGAAACATAGTCTTAAAAAATACCAAGAAAAATATTACTGCGATTGATACGTCATTACAAATATTTTTCGTTGTACCCGCAACAATTTTCTTCTCTTCTCTTTTTCTTTTTACCAAAATTTACCTATGTGGAATACTAAATGAATACAGAAAAAAAAAACATTTGTTTCAGTTAAAACAAATACGAAATCGGAACCGATTTTAGAGTGAAATATTTTGCGATTTCCCTATATTTATACACCTAACAATTATTTGAATTGCAGTTACGGTATTAAAATTAACCACTACACAATTATGTCTGAATCGATTTAGCTAAAGTTAACGATTTAGGTACATAAATCGTCCAAAAGTTAACGATGGTTGCATTGTTGTATTCTTAGCAACTACTTAGCAACATTAACGTGATGTTCCAAATGCATTTGCCGATTCCCTGTAGGTGTGGCTCGTTAGTTATAATCCGATTTATCTATTCCTACCGGAGAAATAGTTTTAGGTGTCCTTTATTTAATCCGACGCCTTTGAGCCAGACTATAGGATAGATTAAAAATTTCGATAGTAAGTTTCAAATTTATATTTCCAAATCGTTGAAGGGCTTATTTAAAAATTGGCAACCCTTTGTTTAAATAAATGCGAATAAAAGTCCAATGGCATTTAAGGACTAAACTCGGGTCTAGTATATATGCTCAGACGAGTAGATCGTACTCAATTTGTTATTCAACGCTATAATGAAGCGTGTGTTTGCTGTTTCGAAATGCCGTTTTGAAAATTATGTATGAAGACTAAGAGCACTCGTGTTTATTTTCATCAGTAGGTATATTTTCCAAAATTCAGTAAAAAGAAGGAAAGAAATTAATGAAAATAGAGGAACGAAATATTTTGTGGAAATGATTGATTTAATATAAAAAAATTAACAATTACAAAAATAAAATGCTATTCACAAAATCTAGGGAACCTTCAAACTCCCAAACGTCAGAAAAAAGAAAATATATTAACTAAAATGAAGTAACGACATGTTATATAACAACGATTGATAAAAAAAATAAAAATTACAAAAATAAAATGCCATGCACAAAATATAGGGTTCCTCCAAACTTCCACGTCAAAATTTCCAAATCGTTCTCTGCATTACGCCGTTAAATACTCATGGCCAATCTTTGCAAATTTTGTAAAAAACAATGGGTTTGGAGTCCACTCCTGCCTAGTGAACGCTGCCATTTCAATGATGGCTCACAGTTTTGAAGTGGAAATTCGTAAATTTTTTGGCAGATGTTTTCACATTACCTTGAAAATTTTGGCAAAAAAAGGAAATGTGCGACGTGCGACTAGCATTCATACTTTTGCATTTTCCAAATACATGGATGGCTGAAGTAATTAAATTAAAAAAAAAACGCAATGTTCAAGTACGCTGAAACAATCGAATTTTTTTATTTAAATTGGTCCTGATATTTATTTAGCTTCACAATTCCCCTGAACTTAAGCGATGTTGCGTGGGCCATCTTCTTCGGATTTTTGACATTTACTACCCAAAGCAAGAAAGAAAAAAAATGGAGGTTGAAAAACGTTAAAGAGATCGGTAAAGAATTAAAAAATGTAATATAGAACATTTCAGATGCGATGAAAAATATAGTATTATTTTGATATAAATAGATCAAAAAGATCAAATACCAGAGGCCATGAAAGTAGTTCAAAATATGTGGCCTGCGTGGAAAAATATTCTCAAGATAAATATTAAGAGTAGGAGAGAGAATTAGTGCAGGTAGTCATTTTATAAAAAAAAGTTTTTTAAGTGGACTTTATTTAAGCTTGTGCTGGACAACCAATGCAACTGCAAAATATCATGCCTAGGCAAAAGTCACCGAAACCAGTTTCCAAGCGGATAGAATAGAGTCAAAGCTAATTATCGAATTTATTGCAATATCCTCTTAACTATAATCGAGCCGTTTATACACATCACTCAATATATATAAGGCAATTAGGGAATGTTTACAAATAATTAACTACCATAATAGCAATTTCATATCTCTGCCTTCCATTATTTCGAACGATCGTCGACGCCCAGCCCATTCATTGGTCAGACGTCGGTTCCCGGTGTACGCCCCTCGCGATCATTGGCTTTTCTTGATTAAATGTTCGTAAGGTGATATCCGATACAAACCAGGGAAACCAGTTGCTTACAGAAAGTAGGCCTAAGCGTTACGTTGTGGTATCGGGAGTTTCCATTGTTTTTGAATTTCTTTTTTCTTGCTCTTTTTGTGTTGTTTTTTTTTATCAGCGGCCCTGGGTGAGTGTTTACTTGTACCGGATTACGTGTTTGTGACGGAAGCGTTTTATTAGTGCGGCGATTTTTGGCATGAATGCGGATAAGGTATAGTACGGGTTGCATTATACCGTTGATATTTTGTAACTGCTACAAAATTTCCCAAATTTAGAGCTTTTATCTATCGGATCGGATGGTGTGCCGATTACACAAAACGGATCTGATTTTAAGTAAGGACAATATAATAAAAGTAAAACAGACTTATTCCGATGTATAGGTTATTTTTCAGCTACGAGTGCAGCAGGTTCTTCTCTAGGTTGGGTATTTCCGACAATTTTTTTAAAATCTCGATGTATACTTAGAAAAGTTTTCTACTTCCTAGAGTAGATCTCGTGATATTAATGTGGCACCAAATATTAGAAATGACGATACTTTTTTTACATCAGTGTATTAGTATGAAGATATAAATGTTTTCAAGCCGACTCTGCATTTGTTAATTGCAGTATGAAGATCTCGTAAACCGCCCAATAGGGGTTTAACCCGACGGTTAATTTAATGCAGTAAAGGTCAGCGGTATAATGTAAACCATATCATATCCGTGACGGGTTATTTGAATAATGGCATTGCCGTTTCGTAAAAGGAGGTTCTACTCCATATATTGAACTATCTTTTTGTGAGTTCTGTAGTGATAATTGTCGGTTTTGTAAAAATTTTAGCATTAATTGCAGTTGAAATTATAGTTAAGCAAATTTATAGTGAAAATTAGGAGACACCAACTCTCGATCAGAAAACGAACCTTCTTAAATTTTATTCGTGAAAAACTACTAGGTATTTATTTGTTTATTGTGTTTTCTGATATTATTATGAAATATAGAACCCTCGTTTTGAGATGTAAATGCATAAGTAACATTGTAGTTCCCAAGACGTAATATTTGCCTTTTTTTCTTCCGCACAGCGCATGCTTAATACACATATAGAATTACATTAAATCCCTGGAAATAAAGATAAATTGAGCCTTAAACATTTTACTGATTACATAGATGAGACATGACAATGATGAATCTTAGTAAGCGGTATTTTACTTTTAGAATAGCATCGAATTTTGAACTAACAATTTATATACTTAAAATAATAATTTTTGCATACTTTAAATTACATTACTTTTAGCGTCTCGCAAACTTTTACAGAATAAAGTTAACACAAAGAACATGACGTGAAATTCAAGTTTTGCAATATTTGCAAAAAGCTCATTTTTTCACTTGAATTTTTTTGATGTGTGCATAAATGGCATAAATTAAATAAAAACATTAAGATTGAATTATATCGGTTAAATCGATTGCAGGTATACGTAGGCAAAGTAAAGCTTCTATATACACTGTCTTGGTTGTACTTTTCTGTCGTTTTTTTATATGATTTAAAATTATTGCTTTCCCGTGGCTGCTATCGTTTCACTAAATAAGTGCAGTAAGATGTGTAGAATCATTTATTTAACTATTTAACACTTTTTAATATGCGAGTTGAGATTATTTCTGCTAAAGAAAATCTTTACCACTGACAAAGTATAAACGAGTCGATTGAAATAGTCTTACGCTGGGAAGAGCAATATTTTTTCATTAATTCGAACAAGAACCCTATAAGTGTCGTTTTTTCACACGCAGCACGAGAGAAACCCCTTACAATTCCATACTAACTCAAATTAACCGTAAACCGCATTCAGCACACCTGATGGGATTTACTGAAAATTGTTAAATTCACCAAAAAAAATTGCGCTTGTGGGGTGCTACAATATAACCCTGCGAAATGGTGGGCCTATTTTAAATGTCAAATGAGGCATAATTTTTAGTTTGAATTCAAAAGATCAAAGCGATATACCGCTCTAAGCCAAAACGGTTTTGTATTTAGAGAAGATAAGGGGAGATTTTAATATATATTAATTTAAGATGCGTGGGCGAATTTCAAATTTGCTCAAGATCGGATCGTGTGCTCAGTTTTAACGTTTCAGGCTAAACCCAAAATTAACGAGTCGCCCACAGGGAATTTTTATGAAGTTACTTATTGAGCAAACAATATAATTTGCAACTATTTATAATACTAATTTTATTGGTTCATCGATCTATACACTGAATTTTTTTTGGTTAAGTCAAATCTGACATGTTTTAAAGGGCTTGATGATATAATTGTCGAGTATGCTCACTATTTATTACCTGACGTTTTCATTATAATAAATTAATGGTAATGGCATCTATAGGTAAGCCTGGAGCATATTCGACGCTTCTTTGGAAGTTTAGAAAGCACATTGCTAATAATTTGGGCTTCTATTGTTGTACCGGGGCTGTTTCCTAAACCGAGTTTTCTATTTTAATACATTATTGTAATCGTGAAAAACGAACACATATATTGATCTGAAAAATTGTCCAGTTGTACGGGCCTGTAATACATTTGTTTGTTTAGTTAAATTAAATTAATTAAAAGTTAATCTTTATTTTTTTTACCCGGCAGAGAGTTCATAACTTTCGAAACAACGATGTGTGGCTGTAATAAAAATGCGAAAGACGTGAAGTTATCCTACAGTCCCGTACAAAACATTTTGAGATAAAATTTCAAGTCCGTGTGCCCAATTACCAAATTATTTTTCAAATATAAAGACTGTAGTCAGTTGTTTTTTCAATCTGCAAATATGAGTATGAACCGAAAGCAGCCACTATAGTCTTGTTTCTAAAATCTAGTGTCTACAAATGTCAGCCCTTTTCTTGCGAAAAAAGTTCGTTGATCAAAGAACTTGGTTATCTGCCAGTAGGTCTCATTTATATTGCATTTAGAAGAATTACTTAAATGTTCACTACACCTATGTGATTGTTGATTTGTATAATGCTGCAAGTATATAGTTGCCAGTCATTGTCACATAAAAATTACCGTTGGATTTAATGGTATTTTAGCTTGTTAACACACAGTTAATTATAAATCGATTAAAATACAGATTACTTAGTTACATTTCACCTGCGGCCATTTTCCGTTGGTTTTTGTTTATGCATTGTGGTTGGAAAATGTCTTTCGTCAAATGGAATTGATAGAAGATCTGCCTTTGTTATAATAATACAATGTTAACAATTTGTAATAATATTATAATAGATAGCAGAGAAAAATAAGAGATACCTTACGTTGTCTAATATAAGTTAATATTATTATTATAAAAAAATAACGAATTTCAAACCTTTTGGTAAAATTAATAAATGCAAAGAGTACATGACAACAAACAGAATTACTGGGTTGCTTTAAAGAAGGTGTGACAAAAATTTATGTTTTATGTCCGTAAAAGACCTATTTTAAGGTTATCGTTGGCCACAGAATGGTAGGTATCAATAAAGGCATCCCTTAGAAAAGAAAAAAAAAGAAATACGAATACGAATTTGCTAAGTGAAAAAACGATATTCAATACAAACAATTACGGTTACAGTTACAGTGTTATTACTAGTAAATTAAAATTCTATAAATTCGCCTTTCGAAAAAATGGCGGCAGCGCTGCGATAAATGCGACATTTATAAATTAAATGGAAGATTATTACTGAACCTTTTAAAGAAATACGACTCTATATGCGCTACACGAAACTTATGTTCTCTATTATTTTCAACAAAACACGCAATTGCCAAGGTCTAGAAGTTACTAGACAAAGATAGGGATTAACAATACGGGAGCAATACATGAACGAACAGATTTAGTTAATTAGTTGACCGGAATATTACCCAAAAGTGATTATCGAACAATAAACGCTAAATTAAAATCGATCTAGAGTGCTTTGTAACGTAGCATTGTTGTATTGTCATCCAGTGGCGGAAGCGGAATTAAATTTTAAAAGGTGCCAGAGTTGTTTAGTCATTGGTTAATTGAATTGACTTCGACCGAACGAGAATTGGTTGTTTACGATAGAATGGCAAACAATTTAATTTAAAGCGTAGAAAGGTTAATTAGTGGGCATGAAAGTGCGCGATTTTTGGCATATTGTTTGTAATTCAATGTTCGACTCCGGTTCACAACGTTGATAATTAACGCTAATAGGTAAAAGGCTGTAATTTTTTGTTTGATGTCAGGCGATTATAGTTATCGTAGTCGTATAGATACAGGTAGCGTGTTCGTAGTAACATAAATGTAAACATACTTCGGAATATGCATAATATTGCATGAAGATGAGAGAATCGTCATATTTTCAGCTTTCGCTGAAGAATTGTCTTCTGTTTCGTGCTTGGTCTCAATTGCGTAAAAAAAAAGAAATAGAATAGACAGCAATTTAACAAACGACGTTAAGAAAAATTTGTTTGTTATGTTTTAATAATAATATTATATATATCTATATAAAATCACGGAGTGCGCATATATTTTTTAAATATATTTAGAAAAAGGCGAGGTCCCCGATCGATTCAACCTCCTGAAATACTTTCTCCGGCAGCATTTAATTTTAATAACAATAATATTGACTTCAGTGCAAAAAAATCACAAAAGGTGAAGTTGAAATTTAGATTCCTCTATTCTATTCTAATTTAATCCAGCCTAAAATTGTGGCAAGTTGTTTACATGATAAGGGAGATAAGTCTTCTAAAGAATCTTTCGGTTGTTTGAAGGTGAAAAAAAAAGAGAAAAGAATCTTTTAAACTATTTGTTACTTTATTGTAGCAGCTATAGCCCTAGTAACTAAATGATGTTTTATATTGGGCCGTTCTATGTAAGAGAGGTGATATTTATTGTATAAGATGCCCAAATTTTGTGCGAAAAAAAATTCTTTCTCTCATACCTCCCTATCATATTTTCTCATTTCACCAAATACCCTGCACCTCACAATAAGACACGGAAAGTCGTATGCACTAGGAAGGTATATAATAGTCACCGAAACATTTTACTGCTATTGAATTTTTTTAATACCTTTCGCAAAATTATTTGTTTGTTTGAGAATATGTTCCGAATAGTTCTATGGAACAAACACTCTCCATAGAACTCTCTTCTTTGAACCATATTAAGTCAGCTAGATGCAAGCAACTTCGCAGATATAGCAATATTAACGAACGAATGGACATTGATTCCGTTTAGTGATAAAATTTTTCGGAACAGACGTGCTGACAAATTACCCAAACCTGCGCCTCTGGCCTTTACCAAAAGCGTGTTCGATATATGCACTTACACTATCTCGACTTTCTGTCTCACTAATGGAGTCTTTATCAAAGTACGCCGTAGACAAAAGCTCGCCCCAGCCAACTTCCTAAGGTTGTCGGTTAGCATTCGGATTTTTTATATCTCGTATTGGCTTTTAGCCCGCATTCCTGACATTTCTTTTCAAATAAGATTTTGTTTACGGCCATCAAAAACACCAAAAATTATTGGTGTTTTATGTTTGGCCGAGATTATTGTTTTAAAGTGCTGCTGCCGATTTTAAATAGGCCAATTAAAACAAATGCGGCGCTGGTCTGTATCAGATAATTTTAATGCAGAAAGCGACCAAAAGCTCCGAATTACTTAGTTTAAACTGTTGCTAATGTTGGTAGAATTTTATTTTCGTTAATTTTATCTCTTTTATTAAACACCTCTGATTGGGTTGCTCGTGAATACAGATGGAAGGTTTTTCAATTTGGGACTCCATCATATTTGTTGTGCAAAATTATTTACAGACCGTCCAAAATCGTATTAAGATTAAACATATTCCTACACTAAGGTTTTCGTGCTTTTGAAATATATTCACTATTCAAACTTCATAATTTCTTCTTGAAATATTCGAACATATCCGTTATTTTGTTGCCCATATTCCTTTATTCCATCTATTTCTCTCATCTTTAATATAATTTTTCTTTCTGGGAGCAGCAACTTTCTCTTTATTGAATTTTAAACTGAAACTCTTTAACGTATACTTGGAACTTTATTGTAGCAGCTGGATCCCTAGTAACTAGGTGATCTTTTATATTGACCTGTTCTGTTCAAGAGAGATGATGTTTGTTGTATATGGTGTCTTCAATCTAAACTATGGGCATCATGACTAAATAATATTTTTTAAAAACTACCTGTGACAAGGCCGTTAATCTCATTGTTAGTTTAATTTTTCAATATTTTAATGCAAATTATATTAAAGTTTCGTTGGAACTGTAAATTGTCTATTCATATTCTTAACGGTCTTTGCACGGTTTAACGACAGAAAATTGGTAAAGGAATGGCTTGTAAGAGAAAAAGGTTGATTTAAAAAGGGAAGCAGATGTTTAATGGCCATTTGCGGTTTTATGTAATGGTCGAAGGCTCATCATCAAGGAGGAGTTTAAAATAATTATAAAACACTAAAGCCCTGACAACTTTGTAAACAGTAGATCATTTACGCAGGTTGAACCTGAAATGCTATGCCATCAAACTTAACTGCAAAGTAATCATAAAAACTACACAAAATTCAAATCTGGAATGCCCCTCAATTAATGCCTACAGCATAATTATTTTTGAAAATATATTGGGTCATTCACAATCAGTAAAACTTAGTAAAAATCCGTTTAGGTTATATGCGCAATACAGAAGATGCATATTTTTGTGAAGAATGTACGGCTGGACAAATAGCTCCTTTTTTAAATTCAAATTCCACCTAGTGTTTTGCTTTACGCTTGAGTACCGCCCAGATTCCCTATTATCAAGTTTCTTTATGGTATTTTAATAGCTTCGTGCTAGATTAAAAAAAATTAGTTGTGTACAGAGTTGTAAGTTGAATTATTCCTTCAATACAAATTATAAAATAATCTTTTAATCGCAATTTTAAGCTTTCAGTATGAGATAGTGAATTTTAGAGTTAATTTTTGGTTCTGGTATATTTTTGAACTATAAGTTTAATATTATTTACTGCCTTGGCCTTTGGTTCATTAAAAACGTTAAACTAACTCCGATCTATGTATGAGAGAGAGCATAAACGTTTTAGCTGTTCACTTACGTTTTTGATACATCTGTGAAGTTTTATTATTATTATTATTATTTTATTATTGCTAAATGGAAGTTACTTTGTTCATTTTTATTTAGTCGTGCACCGTAATGCTCTATGTGTTGTTACGTAAAATATAATTTGTTAGTAGTCACATTCAATACATAAATTTAAATCTAGATTGGATGATCGATCGTTTTTTTGTGCATTCAAAACTGCGGCGCATTAGGCTGCAATTAAATCAAGATAACTTTCGAGATTCCGCTCGATACGTGGCAAAAAATAATATAATTAAGGAATTTCTGACGGCTCGGCATTCATAAATTGATAATCAATTTGCTAATTCGATGTCCGTTTATAGGCTTAGCTCAAGAACGAAATCACTCATTTGGTATGTAAATTGTCCTTGATAACAACGAAGTTAAATTGCTCTCGTGATATTAATGCAGACTTTATACGGGTTGTCGTCTCAAGCATTAAATCTTTTCATAACGCGCGTTAGTGTGATGTATTGAAAGGCGTAATGAAGATGTCAAAATAGTGTCTGCTGCAATACGCTGATCTCGTACACTATGCCATGAGTTAGGAACTCAAAAAGTACAATAATGGATTGTTCCCAATGCCTTGTAGGTCTGAAAATTAGAAGTAAAGGAAAACTATATTAGAGAAGTGAATTGCGTGCGAAATATGAAGGTCGATGAAAGACCAAGTCGGTATAGCAGGAAATTTCATACATCATTACTTCCCGATGAGAGGCGGTTGCTAACTGGTATTTTTATTACATCGCATGGTTGTGACCTACATGCACTCTTAAGTTTTAAGTATATATTATAGTTTGCATTAACTGATAATAGTAAAGACTGTTACATATAATTACCGTTCTCTGTTGTGGGAGCGTAAATATATTTTTGACTGTGACACTAATCTGATACTTTGCTGACCTACTTACTGAAAACGTTGGCACTTATATAAAGACTCTGTTTCGATCAATAATTAAGTCAATATACATAATCATTAGCAAATATTAAATAGTATTTTGCCTCAATTTTCAGTCCAATATATATTTAACGCTTCTTTATTGCTTAGTATTTTATTTAACTTTTGTGGATTTTTTTTAATTCCCTGTAACTACTTCTATGGGATCTAAAATGCATGCAATGCATTTCAGTGGTATAGATATAAAAAATTACACCCCTTAATTTATTAACACAAGTTTAAAGTTTTGTATTGATTTTGACAAGTTGATATGACTTGACTTAAATTTAATTGATCAATCTATACTTAAAAAATTTTCAGCAGTAAATTTTTCTTTCGAATTTCCCGCGATTTTAAATTTTTTCTCGTGTCGTAGATGAAAACTTCACATATCATGCTAATGAATGTTTTAGTTTGATTAGTGGTAGTCCCAAATAAGTAAAGCAGATAGCATAGACTTTCGTTAACATATTTTTTCTACTATTTTCTGTAAAAGGCCTAATTACACACCGATCTAGCGTGGCGGTCACTTTACCACGTCAGTTTCCTTTCCCACGGATCCGAGCCACTTCGGATATTTCCGGGATTTTACCGCACGGGTTTGGGAGCAATCGGATGTTTTCGGAGATATTTCCCACGCCTTGAATTTTGACGTTTGTCGATTTTGACGGACATGTCAGTGAATGTATTCGTGTTGTTTTGCGAAAATGTACCCAAAAACTAACGGTCGTAGAAAAAGTATAGTATGCAACACGTTCGGTAAACTTTTTAACTCACTCGTTTATTAAAAACTCGTGATTCAAATGCCGTTTACCGCGCTTGTTGCATAATATACTATATACTCACAGTGTTCTTTTAGATTAGATTATATCCTAGGCTAGAGTCTATATTAACTTTCTTCTTTTTATAATGTGGAACTATTCTGCAAAGTCTCTTTTCCGCATTTTTTTCTTGCCATTGGTTTGCAACAAGATAAATATAAATTAAATTAAATAATACCTTTTATTTTGTTGCAAAATTACTCGAGAAACATGGTTAAAATTTTGAAAACAATATGTCTAGCTTGTACTATATGGTTTAATTAAGATTTACGAGCCTTGAATACAAATCAAATTTTGAGTGTGGTGTGTGGTAGAAAAACCAAGGCGATTCAAATTTTAATACTACTCGTACCGCATCCGAGTTAAAAGACATGCCCCGTAATAACGTAACCGTAACAATAATTACCGTGTTCGATCAATTAGTTTCCGTAATTACATAATAAGTTTTTGTTAAACGCGAAAAATAGGTACTTTCGTGGAAACCGCAGCAGGAGGATTTCTGAAATTATCTGAAACTAACATTAGGCCGAAGACTCGACCGTATAACGAAATTTAGCTAATTATATTTTGGAACTGTAATTGCCGTTGTTACGGCGAGCAGGTGTGTAATGATATACTTCGCGATGCATTTAACCTCTTTAATTTTTGGCGATATATTTTGGTGGGAATGACTTCTGGAGTTTAACGCATTTCTTCTGAGCATATGATTGTTGTTCGTAATAGTGATTCGTGTTTGAGCTTGAATATGCAATTTTCATCAAGAGGGTATAATCAACGACGGCTTTACGGGAAATAGGTACGCATGTGAGCTTTGATATCGAAATCGTACAAGCACTTACGTTCTTAATATTTATTTACTGATGAAAGTTATATTTTATCAAAGAATATGACGAATATAAAGAAACTGAAGGGTACATAGATGTTGCGTAACCATTTTACCGGTTATCTCAATAAGAAAACGAGAATCATTTTGTTTTGGTTAGTGCTCGATATGTGAGAGGAAAATATTTGGGGTGTTGGAACATTAAATGTCGATAACTCCGGAATGCTTAACGCATTTTAATAAACTTGGAAGTAGCTGAAAATGACAGGTCTTTGTCTACCAATCGTGCTCCGACATAAGTTGTGATCGGGCACTTTGTCATAAAAAAGGAAATGAATGCAATGATAATCGACTAAAAACCCGTTAACTCAAAATTAAAAAGAAGCATTTCCACTTTTTTTTACATTACGGTCGAAGGGGCTGATGTCCTTTCACGTTGTCGAATATCTTATATTATCACTTTTTTAGTAGTTTAGTAAAATTTAAGACCTAGCAATTTAATTTCAAAAACTGTGCACAATTTAATATTTTAATCGAAAACGTATTCTTGGACTTACATAAGAAAAACTACAAAAATGTATCAGAAAGTAGTCACGAGTGGAGATACTCAAATGAATTTAAATAATACGGAACTAATAAGGCAATAATAGTAAATTATGCAACAAGTGCGATAAACGGCAGTAAACGGCATTGGACTCACGAGTGAGATAAAGAGTTTACCAAACGTGTTGCATACTATACCTTTTCTACGACCGTCACGAAAAAATCACAATTTAACAAATTAAAAATAATAACATCGAATTACTAATTTTCGTACCATTCAAATAAAATATTTACTGGTTGCCATTAAACCTATGAGTTTATAGTTCCGATCGATTCTGCTATTGTTGTCTCCTTTTAACTGGAACGTTAGACAGAGGGAGAGAAAGATGAATTATGTTATATAAACAATTGATCATTAAATAGTCTATTTAAAGAAAAAGGCTGTAATTGCAAGAAAAATCATCCAAGGATAGAGCCTTTAAGAGGATTACATTTTTTAAGTTCCTTCAATTTTGTTTTATTTGTAATTATGAGAAATAGATATTTGAAAATTGTACATTTGGTCTTGGCAAGATATTAATATAAAAACTGTAAAAACCACTAAAGTTCATGCTAATGGTGTGTGAAACTTAAATTATAAATGTCACTTTGCTTACCGAATAGTCCACTAAATTTTAATTGTAGCTTATAGCACGTAGTATTTAAACTTTCTGATATATTGCATAACATTTTTCTGTGTATTAGTTTTTGGGAACATTTTTGCAAAACAACACGAATACATTCACTGACATGACCGTCAGAATTGACAAACGTCAATATTCAAACCATGCGGTAAAATCTCCGAAAACATCCGATTGCACCCAAACCCGTGCTTTAAAATCCCGGAAATGTTCGAAGTGGATCGGATTCGTGGGAAACGAAACTGACGTGGTAAAGTGACGCTTCTCGCACTTTAGATCGGGGTGTAATTAGGTGTTTTACAGACGGGAGTAGAAAAACCATTTTGCTTGTATTTAACTAATCAAGTTTTCTGTAGAACTCACTCGCGACAACAAACAACACCAATTTAAACAAACATCACATAAAGGTTGACATTGACGAATACCTCTTGGTCTGTGCAAAGTACAGTTAATAGGGCATACAGATTCTATTTTTCATTTTTAATATTATTATGTATTAGATTTTATATTTTATTCACATGTTCTGCAGCCCTGCAGCTCTGTTTTCTCCGATGGTTCATGGTCATGTACCAAGATATGTTATTCGTAATTTAAGTTCCATACTCTGTTGCAAAACTGTCTTTATATGAGAGAAAAGTTTTTTAATAAAAACATTTTAAGGGGAAGCGCCGGCCGCCCTCATAGTAAACATGGCTATATAATTTTTTTAAGTTTTTTTCTGGTATATTCGTATACTGTATAGCTATAAAGTTACAACCAATAGCTGAAATGCGTCATATTTTTCGATAATAGTTATTAGTGACGAATAATACGAAATCTTACATCACTTGGCACAACTGCATTTATGCTCGATTTGGCTAGTGCATAAGATTTATTCGCCGTCCATGGTTATAAAATTTCTTCATATGCTCGATATTTTAAAGGTGATGATTCTTAAAATTAACAGAAGTAGGCCGTCGCATGCTGTATAAGGACAGGACCCTCGCGTGGGACATTAATATACCTAATAGAGAGATTTTAGGCCACTCGTTTGAACAATTTAAAATTAATTCTTTACCTAATTCCATATTTAGGTTGATATATAGCAAATCCTAATAAGTAATAAAACTTTGATATTTTAGTGGTTTTAAATATTTAACTTAAGGAAAAAACACTTTGAAGTTTTGAAGTAATTGTGGTCGGGACAGTTAAAATTCTGTTGTAAATATTATTTATATTATAGTTGCTTTAACAACTACAAGACTATAATTTTAAGCTTAAATCAAAGAAATTGCGCAAGGTTAGTATAAGATTTAGAAAATAAGGTTTTTAGGTGGTTTGAAATGTTTCTTTCGTATAATTGACCACTCTTCGGCGGGGTTCTCAGGGACTTGAAAAATCTGAAAAAATCAGAACATTGCAATTGTCGAAAAATCAAGGATTCAGTCTTTACATTAAGAGTCAGGACTGTTTTATTTTCAACTCGAATTATCCCCGCACTAAATGGCGGTGATTCCTTGACCGTTTCAAGTCCATGCTTCTATTGAGTTTATACTTTTTGTGTGGGTATACGTATGAAAGTTGTATTAACCACAATGTCTCAACTTATTATTATTGCTAAATGAAATGAATTGAAAAAAACATTTTTTTTTCCTTCCTACTATAAGGTACCCATGCGCTCAAAATATTGTCGGCCCAATGTACTCAAAAACTAAAAGCCGTTCAGGTTTTTGCGTAATGTACCATTTTGAACCATTATTTTTTATTTAACTCATCGAAGTTTACCTGGAAAGTGTCACTCGCAGATCAGTAAAAAAACTGGTTCAATTTTACTCGTAGTATGGGTATTCATCTCGGACTAAATCATTTTGCCCGCACGCTTTTTTAAGTAGTGACTCATTCTATAAGTCGCAGGTAAAAAGCGCCGTCTTCTTTCAAATTCCCAAGAAAACTACCACACACAGTAACTCGAACACTAATAAAACTAAGTGACCACCGCACGGGTTACCGATAACGCTAGATAAAAACAGCTGACGTCGTTATTAGAAACGTACTTCTGATGTTTTCCCTTTTAATTCGTCACTATCTTCTTCTGGGCGTCGCTCGTCTGCCTTCGAGATACTTTATCACACATCTTAGTGGAAACAATTATGTGAGGCCGCGGCCAGCTGATGGAAAATTATAGACGAGCGAGATGTACATTAGGACGTAATGAATTGCTCGGAAATCGCTTAGCTATCACGGGATGGGCGCCTTATGGGGTCGGTAGTTAAAAGCGAAATAACCATCTTCGGTGTTTGAGTTCTGTCAAATCTGTTAAAGAGGAAGTCCAATAAATTTGCCACCGTTTCAGGTGAAAATTGACTACAGAATTACAAATCTCCCAACCAGAGTTATTTATATTTTTGGTCGTTTTATAGTAAATATTTTAATCAATTTAGTGAAAGACAGATGGGAAAATAGTATATTATGCAACAAGTGCGGTGAAGGGCATTTGCGAGTGTTTTATAAACGAGTGACTTAAACTTAAAAAGTGTACCGAACGTGTTGCATACTATACTTTTTCTTCGACCGTTAGTTTTTGGGTACATTTTCGCGAAACGGCACGAATACATTCACTGCATGACCGTCTGAATTAAAAAGTCACAATTCAACTCTTGGGAAATATTTCCGAAAACATCCGGATGCTCCCAAACCCGTGCGATAAAATCCCGGAAATGTCCGAAGTGGCTCCGATCCGCGGGAAACGAAATTGAAGTGGTAAAGTGACGCTTCCCGCACGCTAAATCGATGTGTAATTAGGGATTTTACAGACGGGAGTAGAAAAATATATTTTTGTAGTCCATACTTTAAAATAGCCAATTATCCACTAATCGAGCGTGTCAAGTGTCGTTTTAAGTTGGTTACGTTTTGTAGATTTTAGCCACTGATGGTGCTTTGACGTTCTTAATTCAGACGGTTATGTCGTATGCAACTTAACAAATATATTTGTGCTATTTTGAAGAAATGTACCCAAAAACTTATGTCAGTAGAACAAGAATCGTATGCAACATGTTGATGAATGTGGCGTTTATGAAATTTGTTGGAAAATAATAATAATAATAATAATTTATTAGAAGAAGCAGAATCAATCAACGTATTTCCTCTAATGTAGTAAGGGTATTACAAAAAAATAAAATTCAAATACAACGTATGTAATATGTACACAATTGCCAGCACTAAATTTTAAAAAAAACTGGATAATTACCGGATCTACTAAATTTCGTTTAATTTCATTGCGGTTTTAAAAGTTAATTGCAGAGTGTGTCCCTTTTTTTGGGGTACTACTACTGCTACTTTTCCATGAGATAAACGGTGGTACAAACACGGTTATCTTGGATTTTTGGAAATTTTGCATTTCTAGAGACCCCCTTTGCACCGCGGTTAAACTCATTGAAACAGTGAAAACTGGTCTGGAAGGGTTTTTGCGTAGGATCCCGAGGCGTAGTCAGTTTTATTCTTAAACTCACAAATGGTTTTTTTTTAATTGAACGCCCTATATTTTATTTTATTTTAGTTATATATAATTTTATTAATCGTTTTATTAGCTTTTAAAAAATATATCTCATGAGAGCTATTTTAAATAAAATGCATTTTTCTTTATTTTTTTTTATGTCTAGACCATGGAAAATACGTTTTTTTTATATAAATTAAATAATTTATTACAAAAAGTTAGTTTCCTGTCAAAATAAACTTGTAATTGACAACTATACTTTAGTTAATTTTTCAAAGAAACTTTCACCCGCTACTGTAATAATTTTTATAAAACTTCTGGATTCCTCCTGCGTCGGTTTTGTTCGAGTCAAGAAAAACCGATGCAGGAGGAATCCAGAAGTTTTGTGAAAAGTATGTTATATCTTGTTTCTGTAGTCTACTCATAAAAAAATAAAATTATAAAATTAAAGATATATGCTTTGTATTTGTTGTGCTTATGTATTACATATTTTTTAAGAACTCATAACAAGCCTGATAAAATAATTAAATGACATATAGATTGACTACTTTTTTTTATATTGTCCAAAGTTAGAAGCCATTGCCAGAGACCGATTATCTTTCTCTATTCAGTATGTATATACTAACCAGGGCGAATGGATTCTGGAATGGCTTAACTATCGTGCTTTATAATGAAATTTTCTATATTAAGAATGAATTTATTATTTAAGTAACTCTCTAACGTGATATTTGCAAAATTTACAACAAAGCAGTTAAAATTTTAACTTATTTAAGATGCGATTGAGATTTTTTTAGAAGTAGTATCTGGTCATTATAAGCTTCTCAAATCACTAACCGGTTTCTTTTCTTTGGTGATCTAGAAAATGTTGTGCCTCTTGAATGTATATGTTCGTTGATGGTTGTTATGGGGGTATGTGCTGTATAACAATCATCAGAGGTATTGACGGTAATACTAAGTTTCGATTGAAAATTTCAACGTTTCCTGGTATTGAATTCAACTGTGTATTTGGACTTGTACCAGCAACTAACTTTATAGTTTTAATTAACATATAGGCGAGTGAAATCCACGGTGACAGTTTTCTCTCTTTCTGGTCTATTTGTTTTTTTCACTCGCTTTGTGTTTTGGTATTTATCTGTGGATATATTATGATAGCAGCTTTTAAATTTATGAATAACTAAAATTGGATATCAAAACCTATTCCGACTCCTGATGAAACTATCGTCTTCTAGTGGGATAACAATCTATCTATGTCCATAACTTTAAAATAACGTAGCTATTTAATTAAGCTGCGCAGCTTGCGCCAAAATATTTTGACGTTGAAATCATACCAGTGACTATTATATTCCTCTCCACTCCTTGAGCTTTATCAATTCAATAGTTAATTAAACGTCTTTTAAGAGCGCTATTCAATTTCGTTTTCTGGCGGCGAGGAAAACTTGGTTTGCAATTAATTCGCATGTAAAAATAACGAAAAAAGCATTTCGATAGCGCGCAGTGGCGCAGTGAGAATTTAATTAAAGCGGTATTATGGGGAACCGAAGAATGATAATGACAAATTTCTTTGGTAATTATTGTTAGATAGACACGGCTGTTAATTGTTACTTAATAATTACTCCACTTCATCTGAACGGATACTTTCAATTACGTTTCAAATGGCCGTAGATTAATTTGAAGTAGGAAGTATTTAAAATTACTCCACGTGTATTGGCTAAAAATCACTGTGAATTTTATTTCTTATAAAGAACTTTTTCTACAATCGGTAATTGTAATTATGCAGAAAAAGTAATTATTTTCCAATTAGGCTAATTAAAAAAAAAGTTCCTTGGAAAATTATGGTTTGTGAGCATAACTCGTTTGCGTGGCCGATAATAAATATATTTTATTTCGCTACGTATATAGCTTATTTCATGCTTGTTTTTTCTGTACTTTGGTCACGGGTTTTGGGAGCTGTCGAAGGTATAACTCGTGAATAAAGTGTCGTGTATTAAGCTTGTAGCAGTATGTACTACGTAATTACATTTCATTGATGTAAATATTCGTCAACAATGAAAATGTGGATATGGATTGCATAATATTGCGACAAACCGAGGGTAAACCTGAGAAATGAAAAAAGTCCTGACCCTGTTATTTGTTTAAACTACCTATCGGTGTAATTCAGACACAAATTATTGTTATTAATAAATAAAAAACAAGGTACCGATTTTATCTGGAACCAGAAACCTTCTCGGATTCGGATTCAAAAAGACACTTTATTCATGTACGGTATCGCTTAATGGTATAATTATTTAAATGTAATACAGCCGATATGATTCGTAAAACTTTTAAGGAGTATTGAAGACAGTTACAAATCCTCCGATATGGAAAGTTGTTTGTAAAATCAATTAATGTGAAGTGTCTGTGCACTACCAAAAGGAGTTTTGACTCTTGACGCTAAACTTCCCGCGATGATAACCTTTTTCGCACTGTGTGCATATGGGGATACTTTTGCATTTCCATAAGAAATACAGTGCATATAAAATTGATTGAACTGATTCTAATTGTTTAACATACACGAACAAAAATGTTGACCGTTATGAAGAAAATATTAAAGAAATGTGCTAGTTGCAAATCAAACTCGTGACTAAAATTCCATTGATCAAACTTGTTGCATAATACACTATTATGAAATATTTCTTGATGTACTTGTTACTAGTTACTTAGTTATACATTCAAGGTTCTTTCTAAAAGCCGCGGTTGAATCAAGTAGCTAAATAGCTAGCTTAGAATTCTTTTAGGATCCTCGAAATTTTGAGTTAACTGGCGGGTTAACTCAAGAAAACTCTGAAGTAATTGTAAGTCAAACTACAAAGTTACTGCTGTTTTAAAAAATACAATGCGAGTTTAATGTTTACCTACGTCTACGCTAATGCGTCTAGCACTACGTAGACACTGGCACTACAATATGCAAATCTGTACTTAGATTAAACGAACTGACTCAACAATATTTACAATTCATATTTATTACCTTAAAGTGTCATCACTCATACACATTAAAAGTATTAGATCAAGGCACAAACCCAAGATAATTTTATTATTAATTGTGGACATGTTTATCTCATGTTTAAATTAACTTAAAAGTAATTTGCATCTTTAATGTTAGACTTAAATTAATTTGACGGCAATAATGTAAATGAGAAGTCGCTCCAGCGCAAGTGAGGCGCCTTCGGGCGGTGGAATGAAATTCCTGCAGCAAACGAGATTTTCGTATTTTTAAACAATGGGCTTGATTGCAGGAATTAAATTGAATCGCACGTCGTTCTTCTTTTTTTCACCACGCAGGCAGCGAGCGCTATTGTAGGACACGTAAATGTCAGAGTTGTGCGCTTTAGGGCCGGAAGTTTAGGACCCACAACGAAGCTTGTCAAATTGTCTTCTTGGATTAGATTAGTTCAATTGGTAGGCTTATTTTCCTGTTCTATTTGTTTTTCTCCTATTTCTAATTTTATGAGCGATAAAATATGAATCGTCGAATTTTAATTTTCCAAGATTTCATTATTTGATTTTTCAAAACAAAGGAAACCCTCTAAATCCAAAAATAGAAAAAAACAACCGTATTTTGATCTATATAGGCATGGAAATTTGAATCAATCATTTCAAACCTTTTAACAGTTTTACAAAGAAAGAGTTTATCAAAAACCATTTTTTTTTTCATGTAAAGAATTACAAGTTGATGCCAATTCCGATTAAACCAGGCATTAAACAACCAAGTTTGTGAACACTACGTTATAATGAGTTGGGATGCAGTCATAGAATATATTAGAAGTCTTGAGGTTTAGCAGAATTAAATCGAACATGTACCCTTCAAATGAACTGTAAAAAGATAAAAAAACACTAGCATAAGCTGTATTTTTAGCAGTCATTATGGAGTTTTAGATATTACATGAATATTATTGACATTTGCTTAAGACGAAATATAAAGGATATTACTACTGATTGGCTAAGAAGTAAAAGTGGAAATTAAATTTTAAACTTATCAATTAACTTTCGAAATTAATAAAGCATGTGTGTAATACTGTTAATAGCATATCTGTGAGAAATTATCTGCTCGATATATTTTACCTTGAGACGGCTTTTCCAGTAAATATAAACAAAAAAAAAAGATGAAAAATGTGAAAAATTCATTCGTTGAAGTCAAAAATAAACGATATGTGTGGGTTCCACTTAACGATTGTGTACTAAGGTGAATCTCACAACCACAGAACCACCCGCTTGATTAGGAAACCAAAACTAATCAATTACCAGGAAACTGGGGTTACGGGTAAAATTAAATCATATTGTTCAGATCCGATTGTTGTATAGAAAAGTATTTAGAAGAATCACTTAAGAACGGAACCTTTTAAATTCTTTGTTATGGTTATGGTTCGATTTTGTTTTTTTTGTATTGGATTAATATCTCAAAAATGCACTAAAACCTTTTTTTGTTTGTTGCTTCATCTAAAGTCATCGCCAACTGGGGCTTATGGCTGTACATCCTTAATTTTGATAAAAAAAAATTGTTGGATAGATTTCTCAGAAACACACCAAAACTTGCCGTTGTTTATTGTATAACTTGAAGTCATGGCCAACTGGGGCTATTTTTTTATGTCAAATATGGAGAAGGGCTATCAGGGATTTCTTTAGCAATAAAGGGTCCACGAATTCTAATTCAGGACTATCTAAAACGTAACTATACTCATTTCCATGAAGCTCGAATACAGGGTTTAACCATTACCCTTGTAAAATGTTTGTTTTTTTTTTTATTGGATAGATCTTGCTAAAAGTGACACAATTTTTTAAATTAGAATATCGAGAAGTACTTTTATTAATTTTTTTAACTTGAAAATGACAACAGATTCGTATTCAGGACTGCCTAAAAGTAACTAGACTATATCTCGGACACTTTACCAAATTTCATAAGTTATTCCTGAATGGTTTAAGAGAATTAGTACTACATTATACCTTTCGATTTCTAATTCTGTTGATTTAAGACAATAGTAAAAAAAAATGTTCCTTAAAAATATTTCAAGTCTTTTTTATCATTGTTTATGAATTCTTAAATTTTTTTTAAAAATTTTGGTCATTGGTCTAGTTACTTTTGGGTAGTCGTGAATATGAATGAGTAGTTATTTTCAATTTTGCCGCTTAAATTGTCATTTGGAAATGACTTTAGTCGATGCTATACGAAAAATCCATTTCAGTGCCTTTTAGTAAAATCTATCCAACAATCGGATTGGGAATTTTCATTATAATAAACAATAATTATTTGACTTAAAGGAACAACACGATTGCGATGTTGGCGAGTTCACCGACAGTCCCGTTCTTATCAAAATGCCTATTGATATTGAAAAACTATCCAAAAAAAGAAATATCAAAATCAAAGGTTCAACAAATATTTTACAAAGGTCGGAACTATATTTCAAACGCCATGAATTGAAACATAATTGAAAATGGGTTAGTTGGGTTGGATTCCAAGTACTCGTGAATTGGAATTCGTTGCCAATTTATTCTTTAAAAAATCATTAATAGAAATTCTCTCTTCTTTATCTTTTGTTAAACAGTCCCAGTTGACCATGACTTTAGGTTGGAGCAATAAGCAAAACATGGTTTTGGTGCATTGTTGAGATATCTGCACGAGAACAAAACAAATCAAAGTCCAACCATTACCATAATAAAAAAATTGCAGTTCTTAAGTGGGACACACTGTATATGTCATTTTTATTATGGTTCTTCTAAATACTTTTCTATACAACAATCCGATCTGAACAATGTTTTAGTTTTACCCACAGCCTCGGTCCTAGTAATTCAAGGGTTTTTGTTTCTTCGTTAATTGCCTGGTTTTTAAGAATTTATAACTGAGGTTAACCACTTGCTCAATTTTTCTTTCTACATTTAAACGACTCATATTTGATCAGTTTCCTAAATGCAGCTAACAGCTTGTATATAATTTGGACTATTTTTTTAAATCCAGAGCACTTTCTTATTCCTCACACAGTGCGTTACTCTGTGTGTTATTGTAAATGCTATTTTATGATATGATATACCTACATTTTATTACATTGCAACAGAATTATGTGTTATAATGAATAAATAGCATAGGTACACCATTATTGGTCCGCAGAATTCGGTCTTTGAATGGAAAATATGCACTCGTTTGAAACAGAAAAAAGACGTAAAATGTAATGGAAAAGTTAATAGACCCGTCTCGGTTAGTGTCGTTTGAACAAAATTAATAGTGCTCGGGAAATTCCAAATTAGCATTTCTTATTAAAATAACTAATTGGGTGTATTCGTTTGGCCAAATTGCTGAGTAATAACTGCAAATTAAAAACAATTTACATTTCATATTTTAATAAACCAAAGTTATTTTGCAACGAACGGTCGGTCACTAATTGATGTTGCGGTATTAAAAAACGATAATATTTTAATATAACGCATAAATTCACTTGTATCGGGTTGATAATTAACCAGTAAAACAGGACCGCGGAGCTAGTAGAGTGATTCCCGGAAAACGTAAGCGACTCTCGATTCGAAACAGTTTAAAGGTAATGTCCGGAGACCGTTCAGAGCACGAAATAAATAACCGTTTTTAAAAATATTAATCTTTATTGAGATACGCGCTTATGGAATATTGTAAAATACATTTTACGTGTAATATGCTAATTGAAGATACAACTGTCACCTTCTCAGAAGGATTGCCCGCGGCTTTCTCTCCTGCGAATGACGAGTTGTTACTAAGGCCAGTCTTAATAATAAAAGAAATTGTTATTAATATCATTTTATAGGGGGAACATATTAATAATAGTATTTTATGAGCCATCAATAACAACACATAAGTTGGTACCTAATTATTTTGAGTTTCATATTCAATTTATAAAATCGGAATACTGGATGATTTATATCGAGTGTCCTCTTAAAACTATTCAAAATAAAATAAACATGTAAAAGTTTGTTTGCCATTTCTTTGTGGAAAAAGAAAATGCTGTTATTTATAATGACATAAACAATAATATCCCAAAGAAATAATATAGCAGAAATTGTATTCACCGAGTTATATCAGATTTGTTCGCAATAATTGCCATTGGAATATTCGTGACAGTAACAAACGTTGGGCTGCTTTGCGGATTGTTTTCGGGACTGTCAAAAGGCCAATAATCCCTATCAATGCAAATTATACATTGAACATGATGCAGCGCGGTGCTATATATAATAAGCATGTGATCTCTTTTAAAATCCTCAAGAAGGCAATAAAATTGCCGAAACGTCGACCACAATAGAAATTGTTTTTTTAACCCAGTCCAAAATCCAAAAATTGTTTAATAGTGAAAGTGAGGCCGTTAAATTTTTGCTTTTTACAATGGATAATAATTGTTTTGGTTTTCCTTTGTGATTATTGTTCAATAAGTCGATTTTTCCTGAAAACACTGGTCGCTCTTTCCTTAAACATTCTGGATTTTATTTTTCAAAAAGCGAAACCCAAACGATAAATAAAATGTTTAGTACCTTGTCTATAGCCTGTCTATAGCTAAAAAGATTAATATCGGTTATTTGAGAAATTCGGGCAAATTTGTAAGTGTTTGGATGAAGATAACATCGACCAATTACTTATATCAACTTCAATCTTTTTTAAAGATAATTGAATAAAAAAATTGGGTTATGAAGCGTATAAAATCATAATATTGAACTATTCAACAATAGATAGGCAAGTATTTGGAGAAAGGGCGAAATTAACTCTAAATGACAGATGAAATCGTCATTAAAGATCAGTAACTCAAGTTTGGTTGGAATATAACAAAAATTTCTTCACTTTGATGTAAATGGTTTCTACCTGGCTAGGGGACTACCACAGAGTGGTTTATTGCTAATGTTTAACGTTCCCTCACTGTCGAATCGTAGGAGGTACCTTTCATTTCAGTTTTTATATAAACTTTGCAATTCATTGGTGGATGTGTCTGAGTTTCTGAGCCAGCTGAACTTACATGGTCCTTCAAGGCGTGTAAGGGCATCAGCTGTATTTCACCTAGTAACTCCAAGTACCAATTTCTTAATCAAAGGTCCTCTCTAGTAGTTGATGAAATTATTGCATGACTTCTGTAATGATATTGACGCTTTTTGTCTTAGTCACTCAGAGTTTATCACATTAATTATATATATATATATATATATATATATGAATATAGTTGAATACTTATTTTAGTAATAGTTTATATTTATTAAGATGAAATTGTCTTCTAAATGGATATTAATATGTTAGAAAATAAAGATTATTATTTTTAATATTGTTATTATAAGCGTGATGGTTCAGTTGTTCGGCTGGTTAGAACAAACTTATTATATACAACATTAAAAAGGTATTCGCCGTGGAGGAAAGATTGTTACTTTTATAACCGTTAGTCTTGCGTCGTACATCCCGTAAAGTTTTTGTTTATCAAGCCTCTAATTTTCCGCATGTTTTATAAGCAGCCCCGCGGGACTATCATCTATCAATTAAGAACCATCGTTACGGTTTAATATTCATTGCATGATAAAACATGTCAATAATTTATTTATAAATGCAATGATACATTTCGCCAGTGATCCATGGGAGATATTTTTAATGACAGCAGATCAATTAAATTGTTCCGCAGTGACTGAATGCTACCGAGTCGAATATAGAATCTCAATAATTTCCGTTTCCATTGGCAAATAAAACTTGTATATGAATATTAAGTAAAAGAAGAGAACAGAATTATATTTATATTATCACAGTTTCACAAAAATACTTAATTGCATTTTGTTGTAAATTTTTGAAAAGTGCATCGACGTTTATAGCCTGTAGTAGTACTTACATATATAGTTCTGTTACTTCCAGTTTTGGTAAGAACTAAATTCGCTGCTTGATAATGTCCAGTTTATAAAAATGCACATTTTTATATTAGAGGATTATGATGTTTTTTCAGACCCCCTGTACAAGGGTGTCTCAAAAAATAGGTCATAATATACGTGGTGTCCTAATTTGAAAAATATGTCCGAAAATATTTCTGACTGTAATAATATATACGTAAATAAATAAATAGTATCTGGGAAGGTTTTGATGATAATCTGAAATCAAGTGGAAAATTTATTTATTAGATTTTTCGGCGATTCCTTTTACACTATCGAATATTTCGATAATTGTTCTAAATAATACAGTGAAAAACGAAATTATATAAATCGATATCAATAGTTAATTAATGATCATTTAATTTAGATATAAAATGCGCGAGTTACCCGCGCAAAAACATTTTTCCACTACGGTTAAAATAACATGTTTATTGCCCAGTCTAATAGAGAACAAGAAGTATCTAAGGCGTAGTAAATGCACAACAAATATAATTAACTTTCTATTACACATTAATAAGAAACATTTTTTCGTATCTATACAGTTCTCCGCATCGCGTTTCTAATTAAATTAATGCCGTTCTTGCGCATTATTTATAACGGTCGATTGTGGAGCTATAGATATCATTTCGATAAGCAAAACGATTGCAATCTCGCACCCCATTACTTAGCAAAGTTTTTCTTAAATAAGTTGACGATGTGGAAATTTAGGCAGAAACAAAATAGTAATAATACATATTGAAAATAAAATATCTGTTTTCTATAACAGAAATTTTACCATATACGCCTAACTAAAAACCATGACTAATAAATAAAATCATATTAGCAAACTGATGTTTGAAGCGTGTTTTGCAATGTTAAACATTATGTTGTTAATAAAGACACAAAAACGCTGCAACATTTGCATTGTTAATTAATACGATAACAACTTTTTACCGATTAAAAAATATACTTGGCGTAGCTACGTAATACCATGTAATTAGGTTAACCGAGTTATAAAAAGTATAAAGTTTATTGCTGAGGTGGTCTTCCACAAAAAGCTGCCTAAATGTATTTGCAATTTGCGGCAAATGCATGGCAATTTAAAAAACATATTATGAAACAAGTTTGATGAACACCATTTTAGTCATGAGTTTTATCTGACACGAGCGGAGCGACAAGTTTTTTGATATATAGTAATCAAAATAACACTAATGCATTCACTCGTTTATTAAGCACTTGCTACGCTCTTGCTAAATGAAACTCGTAACTAAAATGGCGTTTATCAAACTTATCGTATAATATACTATAACCTATTTGTTTATTTCCAAATAGAGAATAACATACATATTAGCATTTACAAGCAAATAAACAGTTTTGAGGCGTTGATGCAAATAGGGCAATACTTATAATTAGTAATTACTCTATCGACATATGCGGCTGTATTTAATAACTTATATATTTTGGATATAATTTTCGGAATTATTTAATTGAAAATTTGAAAAATAAACATAAACTAATTTTAGAATGTTTTCGAAACTTTGTTTACGAGTCCCGGTAATTGAATTGTTTTTTTTTGCAATTAGTTTCGATTGCGGAGTATTTATTATTGCATTACAATGTTGATATTATAGCGTTATTGAATCAGAATCTTGGTTCCGCCCTCAAAATGAAAATGATATAGAGTATCTTTATTTTTTAAAATGCCCATTTGGAAAGTTCTGACTACTGGTAATTTTTTGGTTTTAAAAGTATTTATCACCTTTTACAGATCAAATTATAGATATAAATTTTTTTTAACCAATATTGACTTAAAAAATGCATAACGCACTTTAAAGAGAATTATTCACAAAACAAAAAACGGTAAGTGAACGTACGTATTCACTTAGGCAGTAACGACTAATTTGTAACAGCAATAACCTATTGCTATTTATATTAGCGGTTTAATCACATTGTCGGTTGGTCAAAGTTATTTCATGTGTGCGAATAATTTGACCAACGTAAGCCGTATGGTTATTTTATGTTTTAATTAAATTGAAAAAGATAATAGAGGGACGTGTATTTCTCTGGAATTCCCTTTTTGTCATCGCGAATACATGGAATGAAATTGTCATTTTCATTCCACGGATTGCTTAGCATTTACTTTTTTGTACTCGCAGGCAGTCATGGTTCAGTTAAAGCTTAAAACGGATCATTTTGTTGCCGATACTGGGTGTATCATCTGTATCATTAACGTTTGAAATTTGATATATTTGGTTTATAATAATCGTATCAGTATCAATAAATATTTTCCATCTTCATACCTAGGTACCTATTTGGTATGTAGAAATGTTATTGCAAATTGTAAAGCAGGATTGTGCAAAAGATGCCGTGATAGATTTCAGATGTGTAGCACGACCTTCGCATTAACCTCGACCTTACAACCAATATTGAAGATTTCAATTTTCGAATTGAAACCTAGATACGAATTTAGGTACAATACCTAATTATACCCCGATCTAGCGTGCGGAAAGCATATTATATTACCGCAATCGGATGTTTTGGAGATTTTACAGTACGGCTTGAATTTTGACGTTTGTCAATTCTGACGGTCATGTCCGTGAATGTATTCGTGTTGTTTTGCAAAAATGTACCCAAAAACTAAAGGGTGTAGAAAAAGTATAGTATGCAACACGTTCGGTAAACTTTTTAAGGCAGTCGTTTATTGAACATTCGCTGCGATGCGCTCCGCTCGAGCCGAATAAACTCGCGAGTCAAATGCCGTTTACCGCACTTGTTGCATAATATACTATTTCATTTCGTTGCTATTATTATGAGTCACTAATGATAATGTAGTTCCAAAATAGATTCATTAATGTCTTTCTAGTTTAAGTCATTTAAGTCATTGTGTGTTTTGAAAAAAAATCATTCTCTTCAATGCCTTTCTTGATTCAATTGAAATAGATATTATTATGGATACAACTAAGTCAATAAGCACGACGATTTACTGATAAATGAAAACTTCAAATGGTGCAAAAACTCATTAAAATAACCACTTTAATTTTAGGTAATGGCAAAATACCTTGATACATTATTTGAAAAATAGTTTACATTAATTATTTCTCTACGCAATTAACAAAGAAGCAGTAACATAAGAATCACCCTGTACTTATAAGACGAACAAAACCGTTTACTTTAATGTGAACCGATCTCTAAATCTTTCTTCTCGCGTTGATCGTGGAAAATCGTTACAACTCGGCATAAGGTTGCCTTATTCGCCCCGTTTTAAACACTCAAGATTTGCCAAACAATAAACTTTATATGGCACAAAACGCACTGTGAAATATTTCCGACAGAATGCCTTGAAAAAAAAAGCTATCCGCCGGCCTTTGCTGCATCTTTATTTACCAAAGCATCCGACAATTAGGTCATTTACCGGACTGCGATGAAAAAACATAATTAAATAATCTCCTTTGTTGCGGTTGTGAGAATTTCTTGTCTTTGGACGATTCGTTTGAACGTGCGTGTCTTTTAGAAACCCATAATTGCGGGCGTGTTTGAAATTGAAGTATTCCGCTGGGCCATTATTGGTCTTAATAACATTTCTATGCCTTTGTTCATTTCTGAGATTCTGCACTATTTGATTTTTGAGTCATGAGTTTTTATTAATTAATTAATAACTTTCACACAGATTTGGTCAAAATTCATTCTGCTTTTTGTATCGAATCATTCTCATTTTCTTAGATTGATTGATGCAGGAGCTTTGGGACAAGCTTTTTTGTCATTAATATTACAGGTGCGTCCATAACTATAATTTCGACATAGTTAATCACGATCAATTCCTTTAAAAGCAATAAAAGGGCCCGTACGTCAACTCCCCATGCCTATCGCGTCGGTAATGGTCACAAATTTTTATCACTCTTTACAAGTTGTTAATGTGTTAAGCTTGTTCTAATATTTATACCGATTAATTACCTGTGCAGCTTTCACAGGATATCCGCACACAGAATGCTTGACGAATATAATCGCATGCCGAAAAATGTACATAATGCGGCAAAAGCGGGTAATTATATATATTAAACAACTAGAACTTATGCTAAACAGTCTAGGAAGGATAGGTACATAATTTTCAATAGCACTTAATAATTGAGGAATAGGCTTTTGGTCAAAATCGCCGTTATTATCTCTCGAAAAGTTGTAGGTTATGATATTAATTTAGTTTTGAGGGTAGATGACCTGGTTACAGTTTCTTAAATTATTACTTACCTTTCCAAGTATTGGAATGGAAGAATATATTGTGCAACAAGTCTGATAAACATCACCTTAGGAGTTTATTTTGGGCGCGAGTGGAGCGAGTGACTATGTTGAATACAATTTTTTTTGTGCAGCCATTAGTTTTTCCATTAGTTTTTCGCGATCGTCAAAATCTACAAAAAACATGTGATTGCTCCAAACCCATGACTAAAGTAGTGAAAATTTCAGAAGCAGTGTGGTTAACGTATTAATTTATTAAAGTGATAATTTCCGTACATAAGTTTTTAAGCATTCTTGATAAAAATTGTTTATCATGGAAAAATTATTCAAGTTATTTAGCTTAAAAATTAAATAATATTTTAAAGTGAAATGAATTTTTTATGACGATTTTCAAAATGGCCTCCAATTTTTGTGTGTCAATGGCATGTTTTTGTAATTTTCTTGATGTTATTAAAAATAATGGCATTGGAAGATTTTCGTTAGTTGGTTAAGTTAATTGCTTTACTAAGTTTCACTACATGTTCCAACATTTTTTATGTTATTTTGCACAAATCTTAATAAAAAAAAAATTAAAGCAGAATGTCCGCTTTACTATTTTCAATAGATTAACGTTTTTTAAACAATAACTTTCAGAATTTAAGTAGAATGTTATTTTTATATCGATTTAAATTGATTCGATTTTTTAAAATTAAGGAACAGTGTACTGTTATTAAAAGAAGTGCTTACATTTTTAATTAGTATGACCGCTGGGTTTTACCATTTTAAAAAATATGACCTATTTGTCAGAAATTTATTAGTGGCTCGCAACTTAGAATAATTTAATACATGGAACTGTGTTTCAAATTCCCTGTTCCCAATTTTCCAAATTTGGCCTTTTGATATAGCAAAACTCAAAAAAACATTTTAGCTAACGCCGCTAAAATCGCACTTCTGACGCAAGACGTCATTAAGTGTTTAATTAAGGCGGCAACTCAATCACAAATAATTGGCGAATAATTAATTTATAATAAAACTTTTTCTAAAACGTTCATAAACCCACTCTCTAAAAAATTGCACTGCACAAATAAATTGGTAATGGTCTTTTTAATGGTGGCCGCACTTTATTACTAATTAATTTCTTAATTACCGGCATTATTCCGCGTTAATTCTATTACAGGAAATGCGATGGTCAGGCGGCTGTTATAAATATAATTAGCATAGTTTTATTCAGACAAAAAAAACACGTGTGGAATCGAGGAGTAAATTAAATTGTCATGTAAAAACCGTTTGTCCGCAATTGCGAAGGCATTACGGATTTATTAGTTTATTTCGCTAGGTCAGCTATATTGAATAATACGCTCAGCCTTCGGTGCCTAATATGCATAGCATTGAAACTAATTAAAATACGCAACCCGGGCGTTGTAAACTTGTTACTATAAATAAAATTTGTTCTATGTCTATGCGGAGCGGAAACTAAAGTTTTTAACTCATATATAGGGTGATTCACAGTGGCAAGCAATTTAGGTTAGGCAGGTCGTTTATATGAGCGATCAACTTTGATATTCTTTATTTATTCTTCTTTATATATATATATATATATATATATATCCCGGAATATAGTGTCATCATATATATATATATATATATATATATATATATATATATATATATATATATATATATATATATATATATATATATATATATATATATATATATATATATATATATATATATATATATATATATATATATATATATATATATATACGTAACTAGAGTTCCCTGGCAATAGTGTAACTTACATTTAGATGTCTTTATTTTTTGTAAGATCCATATTTAGGGGCTGGGACGACAGAAATACATGATACTTCCAGTTGTATCTGCAATTGTTTATGTTTCTATACACATGCCTTAAAAAAAAATCTAAACACACAAACACAAAAAATTGAGGTTTAATTAGCATATGGGAAATTACGAAAATCCTTACTTGATGAACAATGAGCATATATAAATATAATAATGTTTGTGCGTAGTCCTTCACGGATGGAAGTATGTGTAAAATAAACTTAAATATAAAAATATATATACACGCGTATTCCGGTGAACCAATTGTCAGAAACAATTTAAATTTTAAAATCACTCCCATCCATATCCATATTTTTTTGTCGTCGTGGGTGTTTCCAAATTGTAGCAGGAAAAGTTTATTAATTTACTTCAAAAAATGGTCCAGTGCAAATGCTCAAAGTGCATATTAACAAAAACCCGACGCGACGGTGAACGAAAAATCGGAAAAAAATCCGCGGAGTCCTAGGTGGAACAATTACATTAACGTCTTATATTCTTATTTTATGTTTGTTATATATTTTTATGGCACTCTAAATTGACAGTGCAACAAGGACCCCGCGGTGTTGTTCCAACATTTTGCCGGGCGCTATTTAACATGATGCGTGATCGAACTGAGCAGGTGGCAGGTAAAACTGGCTGGTCGATTCCACTCGTTCGAAACGGACTCGACTCCTTATGAGGGAATAAGCGGACAGTGGCGTACCTCACTTATGTCCGAATCAGCGGATAAAACGGGTTATATGCTATTATCCTAATATATTCATGCACGAATTTTGAGTAAAACTTTTTTTTTGTAAGGAGTGTTATACGTTTTTCACTTCCACAGGCTACTGTAATATTTTTTATAAAATTTCAGGATTTCTCCTGCGTCAGTTTTCGTTGACTAACGTTTCGCCAATCATCCTGTAGACTTCTTCGGCGCTTAACTGAAACTGGCTCGCATTTTACTGTGTACCTGCTTATATATTGTTTGAGGGGGGCGGCGCTAAATGAGGGGCATAAACACCGTCTCGGATGACTGATTCCCATATTGGTGACAGGCAAAGCCCTGAGTAGCGGTTAAGATTGCTAGGTTGTTTATAGATTTCTATAGACTCTCGGATTTTTCGCTGGTAAATGCACATTAAATTACATGGGCGGTTTCGTGATTAAGTTCCACAACGAAACGTAACCAATATGGGAATCGGTCATCTGAGATGGTGTTTATGCCCCTCATTTAGCTCCGCCCCTCTCAAACAATATATAAGTAGGTGTAGAGTAAAATACGGGCCAATTTTAGTCATGCTCTGAAGAAGCCAACAGGATGATTGGCGAAACGTTAGCTAGTTTTATAAAAAGTGTTATAAATGTTTGGTTGGGATTTATACAGGTTAGTAGAAATGTCTGAAAAGGTACCAAAAAACAATCCTAGTTTTAAGTCCGTTCCAGCCTCAGTTGCAACACCAATCTCTTTTACTAAAAATTTTCTAATAGAAAAATACGATTTTGCGGTTGACCGTTTGAAAAGAGTACCTAGACATTGACATAATTTTATTATGGGGAAATATCAATTTTCGATACGAGTAGAACTAAAAAAATAATTACAATAGTCTTTGCAGTGGCGACGCCAAAACAATAACAGTTAAAATTGGCCACCCTTATTTTCAACCTATACTTGAAATCTCCAAGTGATTGTGGAATTGGCATTCTATAAGCAAGTCCGTGGCATTTTTTTTCAAACACTCAAAATAAAGTTGCAATATATTTGTACGGCTTTTCTTGTGGGGAATAAGGTACACTAAAAAAACTGAATCCAAGCGATTGGCGTTTCATGTACCACATTCCACTGTGTCATTTTTGCAATGGTTAAAACAGTACATTACAAGTAAATATTGAGAAAAAGCAACGAAGAAACAAAAGTTGACTAATCAGTGCTTAGAAGCATACAAAGAATGTTTACAGTTATCCTTCATTATAAATTAATTGCTTATCCATAAAAAATTAATTCTATATATAAATTTCGGTTAAATTTTGCATTGTTTCGATATTATACAATTATCGTCATCAATATTTCCTCTAATTCTTAAAGTTTGAAGGATTAGTTGATTTCAGTCGATATATGAAAATGATTCTTTTAAAAACCTTGTGAGAAAAGAAAATAAAAAAAAATTAAATAATCGTCCGTGGTGAAATCAATTATAGAAACATATGAATCCAATGAAACTTGCCACTAATAAAGTTTGTGGGGAAAAACCTTATTCTTTACTATTACAAGACTTGGTCAATACTGCACCAATGCACAATTTTGACAACGTAGCACGAACGACATGCAACGAGACTGTCAGAATTGACGAACGTTAAAATATTATCCGTGACTAATATCTAAAGACGACTAAAGCACCGGAAATGCCTGGCTCGCGAAGCTGATGTCTTAAAGCGATACTTTCCGCACTCTTGATTGGTTATTATTATGTAAGGAGCAGATTTTTTTTGTACGAGAAATTATCCCTGAAACGGTTTGCACGGCACTGAGATGGACCCACCTTTTTATATTTGGGGTGTTACCGCAGTTAATAATTAGCCAAGGTGGTATCTACGTTAAGTACCCCTAAAAATAAACTTGACATTAATCATATACCTACTTGCAGTTTAATTAGCTACTAGCTTGTATTTTAAAAGGCCAAAGCTCGCTTTACGAATTCATAATGAATAATGATATGGCTAGCTGCGACGTTAATACACGTCACACCAAAACGATCATAAATCTAGTATATATATATATATATATATATATATATATATATATATATATATATATATATATATATATATATATATATATATATATATATATATATATATATATATATATATATATATATATATATATATATATATATATATATATATATATATATATATATATATATATATATATATATATATATATATATATATATATATATATATGCTCGTTTTGGGGGGGTTGCATGAGAACAACTATGTTGGAAGGTGCCTCCACAGTTAGTTATATATGTTGTAAGATATCTTCAAAATCGAATAAAGGACCTTTATTATTATTATTATTTTAGTTGAATAAATTAATATTGGGGTTCTTTTTGGTTCAATAAGTTTTTATGATAGTAAACATACATTTTCAAAAATTTGTAAATGCAACGTTGTCAAATCTAGACAAAGTCAGAGAAACATTGAACTTTTAAATGTCGCATTTTTTGTTTTTTTTTTCACGGGCGATTGAATTTGTTGCCATTCCTATTGCATTTATACAAATTATTATTTTCTTTTGATACTTTTGCCTTTCTTTTCCAGTATATATGTGAGTGTTATATTGAGTCCCGATCTCTAATTTTTTCAATTATTATTACGTCAAACTTAAATTTTAAATAACTCTACCAATTTGGTTGTAAACTAACCATTACGATTTACCTGCGTAATTTTTAGATTTAGATACAAGTCGTTAATAATAAGCAACATTTCCCGGCAGAAATTACATCCGAATTTTTCCCATTGCGCATGGGCCATGTCCACGTTACCGTAAAAATTCACATTTACTTAATGGTTTAATCGCATAAAACGACGTTACTGTCACGAAACATCCCAAGCGTAAAATTAACTTTTAATGATTTAGAGAAATTAAAATACTGTTCTTGTTCGGGTGAATTAAAACCACGCGAGGATAATATTTATTTGTTTAATTATTCCTGTACACACTTCTACGTGTAATTAACTGAAACACTTCCGTCAATTGTACTTACAACTTTTATAACAATTTTTGCCAGGTTTATGTAATTATTATTTTGTTTGTATCGTTGCCGTTTAATTTGGAACTGACAAATAAGTCAATTTATAGTCGATTACGGAAGCATTACTATATTTTTTTTAATAGCATTTTTTCCTTGAAAATCAGCTTAGTCAGTGTGATTTTTCCACACAATTTGAACGTATTTTTATAATGCCTAAGTCACCGTGAGTTTTAGAACGACTCGAAATAAGTGTTTAATAGTAATTATCGGTGTCGCAATTATTTTTCTCTTCTTGTCAACGTTTGATTTGATAATTTAGCTTTAATTATTTCAATCGCGGCAATTCTACGATTGATTGTAACATAATTTATAATATAGATGCCATGATTGTATTTCTCATTTGACCTTAAATCCAAAGGATGCCCCACGGGCAGTACTTATTTAGCCAACATCCAAATTACATTTTCAACGCACATTAATATAATACTTTTTGAAAAACAGAAGCCTTTAATTTGTTGATCTTGAAATATGACTCGATATATTTTTTTTGTTGAAAACTAAAACGTTTTTTCCAAAATAATAAAATACAAGATACACTACTACATTACTAATATTTTAAGAACTATATCTAAAACTGGATTTTTACTAAATGTATGATTCGCTAACTTTTTCATTTTTTGCCTAGGTTTAAATAATTTTCCAAAATTGTTAATAATATGTTTTTATAAAATTTAAAATATTTTATAAATTAATTTGAAATTTGAAATAAGTATGTGAAAATGTGAAAAACTTTTCGGGAACTGTGCAAATCAAAATATTTGGACGAATTTTCTTATATTTCTTTAAAGAGCAAATGCATATTACTAATATGACAACCGGGATAACTGAACTATCTCGAGCTGATATAAAATCAACGTTTATTTTATCAGTAATTATTTTAATGGGAGCAACACTTATGTTGCAAATACGACATCGTCGCCGAAAAGCTAAAACTGAATCAGGCAATACGAATTTTGCGGCGAATAACAATACAGTATATTGTTATTCGGCAACAACGGCTATGATTGTATTTGGAGTTTTTTGTGGAATTTTTAAGTCACGTAATGTTCAAAAGTGCAGCAAGTTTTAACAGGTAAGACCGAGTCCATCGATGTGTACCAAGAAATTTTGAAAGGTTATCTTTGCCAACACAGTTTTGCTTAGTTATACATAACATAACGTATTTGAAGTATTTTGGGTTATTTTTAAGTCACGTTATAGTTAAAAGTGCAATAGTTTTTAACACGTCAATAGGCTAACAAACCTCAAAAATCTGTGTGACTCTAAACGTCCGCAAAAAATGCTGATATTAAGATGTAATATGATGACCTCACTCGACTTATTTCAGTGGAAGTTAGAATGATTTCTGATACATTTGAGACTGTCAGGTTTTGAAATAACTTTTTTGAGGCCCCACACATCTAACTATTGTTGAAAATTTCTTTTTATCCAACGTTTTTTATCTAAAATTGTTAATAATTGACTTTATGGCAGCAGTTTCTGAAATATTGATATATAAAACAAATTGAAGCAAATGCGTTTGGTTTTATTCTTGTGGCAATGTCAGAGTGAGCAAGAAATGAAATATTTATAAAATATATAGTAGTAGCGTCTTCAAAAATCTGCTTTTACCACGTATATACCAAGTTTAGTTAATATGAGTATAATTTACTAACGGTGGTTGCGCAACGAGAAATTTTATCTCACAATTAAATACAGTATTGCCCAAAAAATATGTCAAAAGAACCTTTGATATTCCGGTTTCTATAATTTATTAATGACTATGAATATAGAGCCACATTTTTAAATTTCTTTTCAAAAACATGTGTGTTTATAATAATAATAATAATAATAATAAAGATTTATTGTTGTGACAAATATACCTATTATTACACTTAAAAATATTAGATGGTGCCCATTTTAATGTAAACAAAAGGCCTAATAAAACGCAGACATTCAGAAAAAGCACACACTCTTCAAGCCTTAATTTAATGTATACTAAATTACCCCAAAATTAAATATTTAACATTAATTATTAGATGTCTAAAAAAAAGAGAGACGTCTTAGGATAAAGAATGGGGGAACTGCAGAGTGGTTTTCCGATACAGAAAAACCGAAAGATATTTTTTATACCGATTTTTTAAAGTTTTGGTTGATATTGTTAAATCGAAAAGGCTTAAATTATTTATTGATAATGTAATGATCTTTTCTTTTCGGTGTTGTGGTATTCCCAATATAAATTTGTTTCTTAGATTCAAGTGGTGAATATCTACACGAAAAGTGATTTTATTAAACAGACAATCGGGATACTCATTCTTAATTAATTTAAAACAGATTGTAGCACGGTGTAACTTAAATCTATTGCGCATGTCAAACCAACCCGACACAGCCAAGTATGGAGGAATATGATTCTGCCGCCGCACTCCGTAAACAAGCCGCAAACATGAATTTTAGTATTTGTATTAGTCAACAGCAAGAATGAACTTTTTAAATTATTAAATTAATTCAATCAAAATTCAATAGCCTTGCTCTTTATTATAGCTGTTCAAGCTTTAAATTAATTTTGGAAACCGGACGGATAAGTTTTGAAGCTTGGTCGACAAACATGAAATAACAATTTGACGTAATTAAGTGCTGAACGGCGACTTTGTAATAATATTTTCCGCTAATAACGTGTAATGCAGTTGGGGACTGACAGTAATAGCATGGGCGCGCTATATAATCAGTGTCATCATACATTGCATTGGTGGTGCAGTAATCGAACTAGTTTACAGGTTCCCGATAAAACAATTATTTATTTAATATCCGACTTTACTGTTAGTTACGAAAAACATTAAGTTGCAGAGAAGGAAGTTCTAAATTAAAGTCGCCAATTTGACATTTCTGGAAAATTATTCAAGCTCAGTTCTCGCTTGATGAAAGGTTAAAAAAACAACGGTCTTAGATCACTGTCTCCTCTAAAAGGGCGAATGGAGTTAAATAATATTACATGGTAGTCTAGGCTATGCTGAAGAATGCACTTGTGGTATTTTTTGAAGCTTGCATTGAAAAAATACTTTTCTACCATGGTTTTACACATTATTTTTCTGCCACAGCCAATATAATGGTTTTTGGTAGTCATTTCAAACTATTACACAACGCGTTTGTTTTGTGGTTAAACTAAAAAATATTTTTTTTTGGCTAGCCATTTTCGATTGTTTTGGGTTATGAATAATCGTAGTTGAAATCGTAGTACATATTTACAGCCCCAAAGTCCAGAAACATCAATACATACTTTACACATTATTTTTTCACTGCCACTGTCATTTTGTGTTCTCTGGTTTACTGAAGTCGTTCTGTATAATGTTTTACTTTTTGTGATCGATTTTTTCTCTCTTTATATTGTTGCATTCCTTGTTATGTTACTTTAAAATATTGTAGGTGTTGATTGATTTCTGTGACGAGATGAAACGCGGGTTTTTGAGTAAAACTATCAAGAAAAAAAAGATGGAGCCGGTTATACTTTTCTTCCTAAAACTACTACTTACGTCAACAAAGGCAGGAAAGCGTTTATGGGTTAATGATCTAACTTAGAATTGCTAACATATGTTTCAATGAACTCTTTGTGGTAACGCTGTTGCCATCGAAAAAATCAGAAATGGGAAATGCAGTTACAGCCGAAGATAGCGAAAAGCAAGAGATTAAGCGAACACAAATTGTTCAAGTTGGGAAATGAAAATGTGAACCATCGTCAGTATACATTGTATAACTTGTTTATGGATCAATTTTTTTTGTTGGATAGATCTCTGAAAAATGCACTTAAACCTTATTTTGCTTATTGCTTCAACTTAAAGTTATGGCAAATTGGGACTATTTAACCAAAGAGAGAGAAGAAAGAAGTACTATTAGGGATTAAGTATGCCCACAGCAAACAATTTTGATAGTTCTGTTATTGTCGTTATTAGATGAGAATTAAAAATCCCTTTTTAATTGAAAAAATCGGCGTTGTAAAGTCTGTTTTGTTTATATCTAATCCTCTCTAATCATATTTAATTTTGCAAATGTATCCAACAAAAAATAATTATCAAAATTGAGCCATAAACAAACATTCCACGGGAGTAATGTATTCGAGTATTTATTCTTAAAGAAATCCCTAATAGCCCTTCTCGATATCTGATAACAAAAATTAGTCCTCGTTGGCCATGACTTAAGGATGATGATGAGGTTTTAGTGAGCTTTTGAAAAAGCAATCCAAAAATCAAAGATTTTACAACAATGCGCAAACGAAATTTCAAACACTCTGTATTGAAACATTATAAATATATGTATAGTTGGGTTTTAATTACTTGTGAATAGGAATTCATTGCCATTTTTTTAAAAAAAACCTAATAAACCTATACTCTCTCTTTTGTTAAATAGTTTCAGTTGGCCATGACTTGAATTTGAACCAACGAGCAAAATAAGATTTTAGTGCATTTTTCAGAGAACTATCCAACAAAAAAAGATTTCGCAAGACTGTACAGTTCTTAATTGGGACACTCTGTATAAGCTGCAGGTTCAGACTCGCGGGTGTATGTGTAAGATCAAATTTGAGCTAACGAAATGCAAGTCGACAGTAGAAACCTTCCATTCATTCATGGAAAGGTTTATTTTTTCCTCTCAATATATTTGCAATATTTTTCATCATTAATGTTCGTTTTTTATCTGTGGTGAATATCTATTTTTTATTTGTAATGCCATATAACATTGTGCAAGTCGTGTTGAAATTCTAACGAGGAAACGCGGGCTCGAAAACAGCTTTGGCAACAAGTGTGGATCCGGTGTCTGACAGAGATGTCAAACCATACAAACGCCGTAATCTTTGAGCTCTTTACCCGCCCTAACGGTCTGAAGAGATCATTATAAACGTAATGCCACGACCAAATAAAAAACTCTTCGCAAAGGGCGTTCCCTTATGCGCGCCACATGAAAATTTCACAATACGCGCCCAGCACAAAGGAGCTGTTTATACGGAGCGATGTTTTCCGCAATAACGCGTCGGCACATTTGAAAGATTATATATGGCGACGCCGCTTGTTACATCGCGAGGATTCTTTCCTCACTTTGTTGTGATGTGTAATAACAATAGAATTCAGCCGCCGGCACTTAGACCGAAACCTAATCCGGGGCCTGTTAAGCAGTGTAATGATTCGAGAGGTCCCTTTGTCGAAGATTTTCAACATAACCAGATCATCGCAGTATGACTTCTTTATTTTCTTTATGCACCGGTGCTCGAACCAAGATTTTGTCGAAAAGATAATCCGCTATTTGGAGGCCTAAGTCTATTATTTCGAGGTATCGGAGAAAATGGTAATAATGGAATTGCGGCAAATTGGTTTGTTTGTTGAAAACGTGTTGGGTTCAAGAGAATTGTGTACAGGAACCCGATACCGGCGACACAAGACGCAACACCTTTTTTGCTATTCGATTTTTTGGACGGGTGGTTCTTTACTTTATCCGGTGCCCACTTGTGAAGTATACAGAATACAAGGATCACAATAACAAAGTTTGACGTGAAGTTTTAATTTTGAAAAAATCTGCAGGCTTAATTATTATTCATAATGTCATTTGAATATTGATTTAAATGTTTTGTACCAATTAGAATTTTTTTTATAGTAATGTATTTATTTAAAAAAAAAAGTGGAATTGGTCAATAAAAAAAATAGTTGCAATTTTTGAAAAGACGTTAAATAGCGTAGTAAGCTTCGGTTCGGTTAGGTAAACATTAGTGGAAACAGCATCAAATTATGTCTATCCATTCTCGGGTTCTAAGAGAAATTGTTAAATTGTATCAAGAATATTTTGGTGTTATGGAAATTTTCTAATTTCCAATAGAAGCTTTTCCAGGGTTAGAATTGAAACAGCTCTTTTTTTTGTAGTTACAACCATTTCAAAAGTTAGCATTACAATTTCGAACAAGACTATGAAATTAGGACTCGCTGGGTCAGAAACGCATCTCTCCTTAAACCATATTATCCCAAGCATCAAAAAAAAAAATAAATAAAAAAACACTTTTTTGCTCTGAAATTATTTATTTTATTGCACTTAAGAATCATGTGACAAAAAAAATAAAAACTCGAAAAATACAAAAAAATACTGGTGCGTAAACGAACCACTGGGAAAAAACATTAAATAATGTTTTGGGGCACATAAGATGTAACATATAATTTATGCATAAATATACAAAAGAAAGTTCAAATTCGACAGAAAACAACTAAAAGTAGATTGTTTTCCAAATAGAACCTGATTTGATACAAAAAAACGTATAATATTTTATGGTGCGTGAGCGCACCACTGGTTTCATTTTTGGTAAATTGTGTGGCTGTGGCAGATTCTACATCTCCTTCGGGATTTATTAGCATGAACAATCACGAGGTGACCTTGATTATCATAACGCACTTCATCCATGACAGGTGCAAGATTTCTTTGAGTAATTGTTTTATCAGTTTTTCAAAGTCGCAAAGCAATGTAAGATATAAAATGTACCTGGGAAATTTTTTGTTCGTTGACAATATTATACAATTTCCGTGTATTCACTACTAAACTGAGTTACGAAATAAAGGCCACCATCATTTTTTTCCAAATACCTGGCACTTGTAATTAGCAACTTCGTTGTCATGTAAATCTACCCCGCCCATATATCTATTATATTGGGCAATTACATAAGTTTGGGGTATATTTACATCTTTCCGTTCTTTTTTATTATAGCGTTTTACATTTTGGACAGGATATACACTAGAAACATTATTTGCTACAGTTACAAGTGAATTGTAGACCAATAATGCTAAATATATGGCAAGAAATGATAACCCGAGAACAATAAAATGCCTACATATTTAAAAGTATCATTTTTTGACAACGAGAATTCATGGCGGTTATTGTCTCGGGCATATTTTAAAACATAAAAAATATTTCAAGCGTAGTTTTTCCAGAAAGAGAATTTTTTAGTTCCTCACATGATCTAAATTCATCGGATATAGGTGTGTTAGTGTACTCAATCTGACCTTTCTTCAATTTGACAGTAGAAGCAAGCCTGTCGTTTGCAGAAAGCATACATCTTCTTTTGAATTCCAAGGTTTCATCATCTGATGACTCCCATTTAGGTTCAGTAGTTGATGAATTACAGGACTGTCGAAGGACAACTGTATGATTCGGTGTATGTAACACGAAAGTTTCAACGATTTCAGTTGGTACCCCAAACTCTTATAGATTTATGTTATTGTTCATATCTTCTTCGTCAGTCAAGGTATCCACGTCGTGTGGAATATAGACCCCGTCAATATGTTCTGTAAATATTTTTCCACGTTGTTTTTAGCATAAATTTACAAGGAATGAACTGTAGCATTCCATTCCTTGTACATAAGAATACATAAATCCAAATAATACTAACGACTTTCATTGTTATTGTCCTCATCCAATACCTCGGAAATGCCATATTTTACGAACTGTAACGTTCATTGCACAAGGCACAAACTAATACTAAAGAACACGCTAATTATTGGATGTTTATTCTATATGCGCTGACTTGTCTAGGCTTGCAATCACAAAGTTTGGTTTCACAGATAACACCAGTGGTGTATTCAGGCACTTGAAAATGTGATACAAATGTATATACCGCTTTTGTCAACTTTTGAAGTCATATATAAGATCTTTTTTTTACACATAAATTAGCGATTAGTGATCTAAATGGATGTGCAAAAATATTTCCTGGATGTGACAAAAAAAAATCATAGGATAGGTGGTGCATTAACGCACCACTGGGACAAAATAAGTTAATAGGAGATGCAGAAACATTGTTATAAATAAAGGATACTTATTTAAACAGGTCTTGCCAATGTGTACCGTAATCTAAACCTCAAATATTCAAACAAGATATTTACAGCAACTAAGAGTAAGAAAAAAGAACCCAGCTCAGATAAACTGAAGATGTATAAAAGTAAAAAGTTTAAATTTTGGTAGTTACTATTAAACCGTAATGGAAGAAGCTGATATGTATTCGAACCGTAGATGGACTGAGCCATTTTTCGACGCAATTGTTGATAATCGATCGCAAATATCGATAATGTTTAAAGGGACGAAATAAACTGCATTAATGACAAAGTTAATCGAAACTCCAAATCATATTCCACCAATTTGTAGTCTCGGCTAGTGCCGCTCATTTATATTCTAAATCAGTTAATAAATAATTTGTCCGCGCGATGAATGCAAACTTATTAAGCAAATACACGCTTCCTAGCTCGTCCCTATATTAATCATTCGAGAATTTTAACTTTTGAACGTAATCGTCGTCAGACAGGTTCGAGGCAAGGACGGAACTAGTTTTACCTGTATTTATGGCAAAATAAACCTATATTTTTAAATGAAACGCGCCAGATAAAATTAACATAATCAAAGTAATAACATTATCACCGCCTCATTTATTATTAAATTAATATAGCTGATGTATACAGGATGTTTTAAAACTTAATCTTTAACCCTTACGATTGGATAGGTTATAAATGAAATCTTCTTCGAGTGCTTTGACCGTTTTATGATCTCAAGTTTACTTTATTCACAGCACCGCACTATGAGCAAATGTCAATTTCGCCATGTTCGTTTCTCTTTTACTGAATATATTATCTAATTCTCCTTATTTCGTCTTTTCCTTCCTTCCTTTCCTTACACTTCCGGTATCGCTTACTGCAGCCGTGATGAGAATCCGGACTTCTCATGCAAATTCTTGAGCCAGGATACTTAGAACTTGCTTTTTTTTGCTTCAGTGATAATTTACAATTCTATTTTTAATGAATTCTATCATGTATTACTGTGTTCATTTAATATACTTACCTATTTCTTTATTAAAACGCTTCTGCATAGGTTTCAAGTGTGTAGGATTCTACAACTTACAGTCGTACTGAGAAGAACTTGCATTGCCATTTCTACTTCGAATCTCCATCGCCCAGGAATTAAAACTGTTCGCTTTTTTAAATTATAAAGGTGTGTTAAAATAGACGAGGAGTAATTTTATTTTCATTATCAGCATAAACTTTGTTTTTTTTTTTCATATTCATGTTCATGCTGAATGCTAATTCATACTATCCATATTCTTAAGCGTCCTTTGTAGATTTTCAAAATTTTCGGCCAATTATGTATTATATTTCATCGACTATATGCAAAATACTCCAGGTGTTTCTTTGTATTGTTTCAACCACTCCTCTTTCTTGATTTATCTGGTTTAATACCTATTTGGTATAAATTCAAATCTAAAAGCTTGTAATAAGCTTCGAAGCATTGGGTTTAAGATTTTCGCATATAAAACTAATGAGAAGAAGACACGCTTTAGAATCACTGATATTTCTATGGCCAACTTTAGGGAACGATCCTAATTCTCAATTAATATTTACAAAACTTCTGGGTTCCTCATGTGCCTGTTTTTGTTGAGTCAACTTGCAAACGTTTCGCAAATCATCTTGTTTGCTTCGTCAGAGCTTAACTAGTATTACAGTAGTACATTTCCGGTAGGCAACACTTTTAAACACGAAAACATGAAACTGATTATTACTATGAATTGTTTAGTTCCAAGATCCAAGATCTTCTTGAACAAACTTTCTTGTTATTTCAGAATCCGTTTCACCCGAGACCAACTCTGAAGACATGGGCGTATCAGAGGAAGTGACACCAGCCGCTGGAGTTGAACCCAGAGCGGCGGGTCAAGAACATAGTGATGGAAGTGATCCTGAACCCGACGAATTTGCACCAAAACGCAAACAAAGAAGGTACAGGACCACGTTTACAAGTTACCAGCTGGAAGAGTTAGAAAAAGCATTTTCTCGGACTCACTATCCAGACGTATTCACCAGGTAACATTTTTTTCTTGAAATTTATGAATAGTGTTCGATCCTGCTAAGTAATAAAAATGAAAATGATTATTTATGCAAAATGACAAAAATCCTTTAGGATTAGAAAATTGCTTGATTTTATATTTAGTTCACTTCTATTATTTCAACTTAAAGCTTGCATGCTTAAAAGAATATTGAACTGTCCCGCGATTTATGGAAGGTGTCTCAATCTATACGTAGATCTTTTCGTGGGTCTAAATTGCCGAGAGCGAGTTTTTATGAAAAGAAAGGAGCCGCCATCGGACAAATTGCAGACAAGCCGGAATGTCTTGCCGTGGACATTCGATTGCTTTATCGTTAGTCGCAGAACCCAAACATGATATACACATTTTGCTTATTTAGATAACGGTGATTTGTGGACGCTTTTTGTGCTGTTTTTTGTTACAAATAGAAAGTTCTCTTCGGTATCCGCGTAAGCCACTGAACAGCCAAATTTCGTTTCGGTTGACAAATAAGGCGGCGAAAATGTTTGACAGTATAAGTAATTAGTTAAGCTATATACAAGCAAATATACTTCCATCACTTGAGATATCCTTCGTCTCTGAACGCAATGAGATAAGAATTTTCGTTTTTGACTCTGTTTTTGAAGCTTGTTTGCATTAAACTACTGTGTTTACTTTAACTTAAAATATTGTAGAGAACGTTAAAAATTCTATGAAATAAAAAATTGAGTAACCAACAGGGGGCGATAATACAAGAAAATCGTGCAACTAATTTTTAGGACCTTGCAAATTTCCTTACTCGTTTAGTTAGTTCTGGTTGGTTAGGGCAGACGTTAGAATGACGGTATTATTTCTCCAATTTCACACGATTGATTTCATGACATGTATTTATTTTGCGATGTATGTATTTGCTAATGTTTCGCCAATCATCCTGAGCTTAGCTGAAACTGCAAATCGGATAGCAGTAGCCTGCGGGAGCTTCCGTGAAGAATTACATTAATTTTATGGATATTTTAAAACGTGCTTTATATTAGTCTGTTGCTATCATAGATTAATACAACAGATTCTATAAGAAAGCTATAAATTTCGAATTAAGAAGCCATAAAGAAGTATCCTCAAACCTTGCTGCATTGTAGTCGAAAAAAATTAAAAGAAATTGTATTGGTTTAGAAAATATTTACATTTATTAGGAGAGAGCTCAAATAATGGAACGGTTTTTTTTGGTTTACTTATACAATTCTTACTACTTTTTTGTTCTATTGAAATGAACCAAAACATAAAAAAATGATTTTACACAAAAAATGATTATACATACTACTTAACATCGCTAGTTAATTTGAGGATCTGTTGTTGTTGCTGTTAGATTTTTGTCATTTCGACTAAAGCACCTGCCATTTCTGTTTCTCTCAAACTTTCGCATGCGCATATGTTTTGGGCGAGACTTTCACTCTAATTATTCCATTGTCAACGTTTGAAGTTTATTTGCTTGAAAACTTTTGCGGGTTTGCTAGCTTTGCACTTCCAATTAGATGTTTGCGTGCGGTGTGCTTGCCTGCTCCATCATAAATTTGCTCTTCAAGATCTGCTTCTCCATTAATAAAAGCAAGAGAACTGCGATTTTAGAGATAATTTAATGAATAAATAAATGAGACGCTAATCGAAAACTCATAACATTCGCACTTATGTAACTTTTTTGAAAAACAATTGCAAATGTTTTATTTAAAGAATTATTTATTTGTCTTACCTATAAACTACTATTTTTTTTTCTTTTGCAGAGAAGAGCTGGCAATGAAAATAGGACTAACGGAAGCCAGGATACAGGTAAACAAGATTGATGTAACTAAGCTATTAAAATCACAAATTCAATTGAATAAATTACAGAGCAGCGAACGTTATTCAGCGTAAAATTAAATAAGTAAATACTAGTTAGGTGCGACCTTCGCGCCTATCAAGATCAAATAATAACCACAACAAACGGAGAAAAAGGGAAATTATGCAATTCTCATTAAAATCACTCGACTTAGATAAGTGGATAAATTAAAAGCCACATTTCAAGTCCGAAATCGATTAAATTAAGTTCGTTGCGCGCGGGTCCAGTTTTTCTAAACGGAAATTGAATTTTAGTGGTTTGCAATTTATTGGCTGAACGTTTGTTATTAATTTTTGACTGCATTTTTATGGCGAAATTTTTTTATGCCTTGTATACCGAGTTGTGAAGAGAAAAAACGATTCTCGTGTTTATGCAAATATACAGGACGATTCAGAATGAAACGGAAACGTAGAAGCGTAAAAAATAAAAAAATAGTATATGTTGAGATAGAGATAGAAAATCGGTGAGATAGTTTCTTCATATTCGATAACCAAAGTTCATTTTGACATCAAGTGAATAATACAATGGTCATAAATTTGAAAAATTCCACTTGAAAACGCCAAAGTGGAATTAAAAGAAAAAAGGTGTCTAAAACATGTTTAGTGGATATTTTAAAGTTGCGAATAAATAAAATTCCGATATTTTACATTTACACTGCATATAGTTTAAAAAAGTAGTTGCAAAAATTTGAAAATTTCATATTAAACTAACCTTGATGGGGGCTAAAATATTTTCAAGATAGCGTCACATCGTGATATACCGGAAGTGGGTATCAACTTTCTTTTTTTAAATAAAACACTTATATGTTATTGCTTTTTTGGGTTCCCCGAAAAATTGTATTTCTGTGATATTTAACAATTCATGTCCGAATAATGATAATAATAATAATATAATTTATTTCCAACAAAATTAATTACAACGTTCCCTATCAAAAATATCGTATTATGAAGATCACAGTCAGTGTGTGCACATAACATGGTGCTGAAAATATTTTTGCAAATTATGCGGACTATATATATTGACAATTATTTTTTGTTTTAAATATTATAACCTTTATGATTAACTATAAGAGATACAAATGGAATGAGCATTAAAGAACGTGTAATGACAATTGGCAGAGACTATACCCAACGTGGTGCAATTCGTATACTAAGCATAGAACCAAGTTATTGTTTTACTATTTATTAGGCACTGCTTGATTCTATTTTTTATTTTATGAAATGGTATATTCTTAAATTAAATATGTTTGGTATCGTATAAAAAATATATTTTTGTTATTTAGATAGATAGTTAGCCTTTGGAATAATACAGTTATTTATTATTTTGTGCGTGTCTCGTGATATTTTGCGTTCATTTTTGCAAGTATTTTTGATTTTTTTGGGAAAATCTTACCGCTGTTTATATATAGAATTGATTAATTTGTAATGCTTTTATAGATTAATCTTCTAATTTTATTAGAGATGTATTCAGTATGCTCTTAAGTAGAATGTCTCCAAGATATTTAATTTTATTAGTGTTATTTATTTTAAGAGTACAATTGGAGTGTCGGTAATAGTGGGGTCAATCGCTTTTGTTATTGAGCAGCAGGGAAAGCTTGATTTATCAACATTTTTATGATACCCACTTTTTATGTTTCATAGCCTCTTCGGCTTTTATTATATAACCTCAGAATAGTTTTCTCCACTAATGACTATGGCGGTGTCATCTGCAAAACAGTACATGTCTCCCTGTTCCTTGGATATTAAGCTAAATAGCTCACTAACGAAGATATTAAAAAGCCCTGGGCCAAGCAAGTTTGAGAGCTACTGAGGGCAATATTAATTTTTTCACTCTGAGTTCTATTTAATATGTAAGATTGGAACAGTTTATTGCCAGGACCTCTCACTCTCAGCTTTTCCATTTTTATTAGCAAGTTTTAGTGAGTCACTGGGTCCCCGGGTCGAGTTTTTTTTCTACACCGCTCCAGTCAAACTGGTGGTCATGGTTAAGACCATTGTTAACGGTAAATAAGATACAATTATGAAAATAGATGGTTTCAATTTTAAATAAATTGATGTTTTTTCAACATCCTGCTTTAGTAATAATTGACATGGCTAACTAAATAAATTTGTTCAACAAAACATGTTGGACAGGGTTAATTAATAGGGAGAAATTTTAAGGAATTGAAAAAAATTTACAGATATTGTTTCCTACAAACGTCATTTTTGACATGAAATTTTAAATATCTCAGAAAATAAGAAAGTTCCTCTACCGCATCTACAGATCGACAAAATTCCCGGTGTGACACCCTGTATGATTTTACTGATTTAAGTAGCATTATTTTCCCGTACCATCGACCGAATTAATATTGTCGACAAATTTGGTCGAATTCAGCTCGATCCGCATTCCCTCTGAACGATGAATCCTACTAAGACAGCCTTCGCAAACCGCAATTCTTGTGAAATAGAGACATGTAATTTATTTAATTAAACCTAATCGCTCAAGTCCGTGACTGTACTCGGTGTTCGAAAAAAAAACGCATCACTGAAATGAGCCTCTTCCTTTAGTACTGTGTCATTTCAACGCAACAGGTGCTTTAGAGTTTTTTTATAATGAGCAGTCGAATTATATGTCTATAGATGTTAGTTATGAGCGCCGGACTTTATTGTTTTTCTTAAAATCTATTACGTTCTACCAAATTTTGTACCGGTTAATGGCGTTTTTATATTATGCAAGCCCGTTAATGTACAGGGTGGCCCGCTTATTGTGGGATGGTATCTTTTCTCAGAACCTGTTCAATTTATCGGGAAAAATTCCGTTTAACCGAAGTAGCGAACTGCGAAAATGCATCATTTTGATTTTGCCGACTTTAGAATATTCGAAAATTAGTTACATTATAATATAAACTAACCAAGAACGAAGAAAGAGAAAATAATACATTTCCGCAAAAAATGTCGATAAAGGCTTCTAAAAGACAGAAGTATTATCCTTGTTATGTAAATGATTTTGGCTAAACGAAAGTTAGCCCAAAATCTCTCTGTATTCATTTATACTCCTAAAATATTATATTAGTAACTATACAGGGTGTTGCCATTTTTGGTGGACAAGTATCAACGTCATTATTTTAAATACGTTTTAAATAAGTCTTTTTTCTGACATATTTTGAATTTTATGTGAAAACGTATATAAAAATATATCTATCGTTTTTTCCAACTGAAAGATTTTGTTGATTTGCGAGGGATTTATTCTACATATATTCTTCTTTAATTATGATGTGTATTAAAATACCATCAATTTTTGCCTCTTTTGGAAATATTGTAGCATTCAAAACCAAAATAGTATGATCAAAATATATGCAAAAATATTAGTACCTAAAGTTTCGGAATTTAAATTCAGGTAAAATTGTGGTCCGTAATAGAAAATCATTTTATACCTACCTGTGTTAAATATTCTTTGGTTTGGGATACCACTTAGTTTAAGTTTATTAGTAATCATTCATATTTCGTGTGTTGAATCGTGTGCGAATTATGCAAAATATGTGCCAGTCTAGTGTATCTCAGGAGATGCTCCCGCCCAAAAGTAGAAAACACCATTCTATTGAGGCTAAGGACGTTATAAACAATGATGATTTTACTCTCATTCAACGTGGTGCCAGCAAGCAAGCATCTTTAGAAGAAAAGGCCACATTGACGAAAACTCCAGCATAACTGTATGGAAAATTGTGAATAATCCCATTTCAGCGAAGAAAAAAGAAGCGATGCTGACATTTTCTCGAGTATAGATGAAAGTGATCAAGATATAATACGGCGCAAAATTTACCAGTTATACGAGGAACAAAGCGTGCCTACATTAGATATCTTAATTAGGAGACTTGAAAAAGATGAAACCGGTGTTAAATGTGGCAGAACTACCTGATGAAACACATAGGTTTTAGATTTTAAAAAATTGACAAAAGGCAAGTTTTAATGGAATCTTTTAGAATTCGGAAATGGCGACTGAAATATCTAGAAAAAAATTGCATTTACCGAGAACAACAAAGGCCAATTATTTACTTGGATGAAACCTGGTTCGACGCTTATGATACCCCGGAAAAGGGTTTGGGTTGACTCAACTGATAAAACAAACGCGCTATCAAAAAGAGGTAAAAAAATAACTATTTTGCATGCTGGCTCTAAAGATGGTTGGATGGATGGACTTTCTCTGTCTGCGAAAAATATTAAAGATTCTTCTCTGGATTACCATGAAGACACCACTGCTGATTTATTTGAAAGTTGGTTTAAAAACAAACTAGTTCCAAACATTCCTCCTAATAGTGACACAAAAGCAAAAATCCAAAACTACATGTATAAAAACGACATTTATTTTCACGAAGATTATACCAAAAAGCAATTAATTGAAGTTCTACAAAGCTTGAACTTACAAAAGGAATAGGTCTGTGATAATTATGCAAAAAATCTACGGCATACAGTTTTAAGGCTTCCTCCACCTTACCACTGTATATTTAATCCCATTAAACATGTTTGGCACCAACTTAAATCTGCCATTTGTCGTAACAATGTTTTTCCCCGTGTTAACTCCAATGTTCTCAAACTTATAGAAACCGAAGTTTTTAACATCCCTCCACAAACTTGGGCAAATTCTGTTAAGCATATAGAGAAAGCAGAACAATCGTATATCCATCTGTCAAATAATATGGAACAAATAATAATTATGTTAATAATTTTAAGTAATTTAAGTAGGTAATAAAAATAATTTGTAATTTTATTTTAGATTTAAACATAAATACATAAATAAATAAATATTATTTAGTATCTTTTCTAACAAAACCCCAGATAATTAAATTCTAAGCAAAGTACGGATCTGTTCGGCCATATTTCATTCTTACAGCTTGTCCAGGTCTTTCCTTAATTCGTATCAGTTAGTCACTTTCTTATATCTATGAACAGACTTTACCTTCTTCAAGACTTCGATGCCGGATTTGGCCTCTGGATTTCCCATTCAAGATGTGCGACAACGGCTTGAAATACTGTTTAAGCGTAATTAGCGTATCCCGCTATTGAAAGCGTAGATTTTGTGCGGCAGTTCCCAAAGTAAATCAATACGATTTACATTGGAATCGTCTTATCCAAATCAATCACGCTCGCGTTGCCTACATCATGTAGTTGTTATATCATTTTAATTTTATGCACACAATGGCAAGAAATATAGCTTTTTGCCGATGCGGTTATAGGCTAAACCTAATCGAAAATCATGACGTTAACTATATTAAATGCTAACCTTTTGTAGCACACATTGTGAGAGATAAATGAATATATAAAAATATAAACTATAACAACCATGGATAAAGTTTAACAAAACACCGCTTATAATGAGACGAGGAACGCCTAATTTTCCACTGATTGCCAAATTTCACGGTCGTATTCTTCGTTTATAAAACTGACAATGGTTCCCGGTGGTGAGCGATGAATCAAAGAAAAACGGCCGAGACTACCTGGCCTTAATATATCTCGACATAAACAGTTTCGTGATTTTAGAAAAACACTTCGAAATTCAATATTTAAGCCCATTTATTTTTTAATTTAGGAACGCCTTTCGGTTGTTTGTGGAATAGGATTGGAATTGATTAACCTGTTGAAATGATTAATCTATTTCGTTAATGGGCTATAGGGCACTACTTGTTTGCCGTTAAAATTGGTGTTATAAATTAAATGTTTTACTACGTGTGTATTAATATCAATTGTGGTTTATAAAAATGTAGTCAAATTAAATAACATTTTGAAGGAAAGGAAAAATTATTAGATACAAACTTTTATCAAGCAAAGTAACTAAAATCAGGTTAAAGTTATGTACTTAGACTTGGTCAACGATTTCAAATGACTTTTGAATCTTAACCTATAATCTACTATTTATGTCTCAAATTACGTACTTCCGCTGTATTTCAACTTTTTTTTTGGAATAAGAAAATGGGTGGAAATTAATGTCGTACCATAAACTCTAAAAAAATTACTGTTCGTACAAGCACTTTGAAATCTATCAAAAATAGAAACATCCATGAAACTTAATCGAGATTCGCAGTGACAACAGGCCGTAAATACTGTAAATTACCTGAATTGACTTTTACACAAACTGGCACTTTGCAGTTTTTTTTTTAAACAGCAATCTCCACACTTCGTTTCTTCGCCATAAATTACTATGTACACTTCGTCATGTCAAAATATATAATTTCGTGAAAATCTGAACTTTTAGTTTTTATTTATTTTGATAAATGGATTTTCATCAAGTAAAAGCTTCCTCAGTTCAATCGTTTCAGTAAGTCTCACACCATCCTACACAATCACAAAAAAAAAGACAAAACTGTCTTGTCGGTTGAGAAAGTGATAGCAACTGTTTAGAGAAAAAAGGAGCATACTACGTGTTTTTATTTGTCAAAGTGAAGGCACATTTTCAAAAAAAGAAAATGTTTTTTTCCAAAACAAGCGCCGTCTCACGCCTCAACGCTTCCCATTGGGAAACTCCAAAAATTACCCCTCATTTAAAAATGGTACTGGGGGTACACATTTTCGTCAAATGAGGAAGCTATCGTTTTCGTGGACAACAGAGGAAGATGCTAGTAATATTAAGACGGGCTAAAGAGATGGGAGCATAACTGGAAGTAGTGTTTGGACATACAAGGAAACTATGCAGAAAAAGTAAATTTAAGTTTGTTCGAAAACTTTTTAGCCTTCCCTCGTATACCTTCCAATGCTCGGGTATTAAACTTATTAAAACCGAAAGTATAAAACACACCTCGCTGCATTGACTATAAATTTGAATATATTCTATTCCAGTAATCATTCAAGTATTGTTATTGCTAATGATTCTACTTGTGATTTTACGTTTTACACAAAATTTTGCACTCCGTCTTAACAAGTATTTTACGTTTCTTATCTTTGTCGTGTGCAGCGCCTGTAGACAAGAGCCTAGTACGTAATTCCACATTTATCACATTTTACCGAAATACTCATTCAAATGGTTGATTGATTTCGGTTTGCCTATCCGATAATAGTAATTTCTGATTTTTTTAAAAATATTTTTAAGGTATTTGCAAACATTGGATATTGATTGATTCGCGAGTGGATATTTTATTTCTGGGGATCGAAGTATTACGTTGCCCTGCAACGCTTATCTGAGACAATGATGGCGTGCGCAAAAGTGGCACTTTCCGTACTTAAAGTGATTCCTGATTTCAAGTAAACGAGAAAAAAATAATCGGATCCGATGCACCTACATCATTTTGAAACTGCCAACTAATATTTTAATTATTAATTAGTAACATATTATTAGATAGGTCCGAATAAATTAATCCATTCAAATGTTATCTTCTTCCATTTTGCTCTGGCAAAAATTTAAACTAAATAAAGAATTTCATTCTGTCATGTTATGCGACAAGTTTGATAAACGATACTTTAGTCACGAGTTTCTTTTGGAGCGCAGCGAAGCCAGTGTTTAATGAATGAGTGTCTGAAGAAGTTTATCAATGCTTTGAATACTATATTTTTTCTGCTACCTTAGTTTTTGGTTACATTTTTGCCAAGCAGTATAAACACTGAGTGGCGTGTGGCATGACTGTCAGAATTAACAAACTTTATAACAATATTGAAAATATCTGATCGCCCCCACACCTGTGACTAAAGTACCTCTCACGCGCGTAGTGACTGCCGACGATGTTTAACGATGCCTTTTAAATTGCCACTTTGTATATTCCAGGGTAGAAAAACTAAATTTATACTCCCACACACAGGACGATAAATAACGTGGTGTTTGAAACATTTTTTTTCCTAGATTTAATGCCACTTTAAATTAAATTGTTGGTGCCTCGAACCGTTGTACTGAATTGCAGCTTTCCCAGCATTCCATTGCAACATTACGTGGCGGAAACTACAAACAAATTAATTATCTTTTTCGATTAAATACCTTCAAAGAAAGAATATTAATTAAATTTTATATTTGTCCATTAACTAATTATCGTCATTAGCGGTCGTAAACCATATCATTAAGGCCTAAATAACATGCCGTTAATATAACAAATGTCCCAAAAGGAATTTTAACTCCATCGACAAAGAGACGTTAAAGAAAATTAAGACGCTTAATTTTTATTGGACCGATTCGCGTGATTTGCTTTAAAGGATGAAGATAAACATTCTTCAGCACTCGTTCAAATTCTCAGCCTTTAATAGATAAGCGATGTAACATGAGAATTTGCTGTTTTATATGTGGTATACAGAAGAAACAAACTTAAAAATTTAATTTGATGAAATCTTATCAGTTGGAATTTGCAAAGACATAGTGCAGGATCGAACTTGCAAAGCAGTTTGTTTTTGTTTTTCACGGATTGTAACTCACAAGTAATAGAAAATTATTGCTATTCGTGGTCTTGAAGTTTTGTAATATGACGAGTATCGTCTATCTATATGATCCAGGTAATAAAATACTTATGAGTATTTCAATTCAAAACAATACTACAAGTTGACTTGTATTAGGATTGGTTTCTTTCAGTTATTAAATGAATGATTTAATTTTATTATAAAAGTATTTTATACTCGTTATATTAGACAATTTGTTTGGTTTCTTGTGTAATAATTATTATCTTATATTTAAATAAGGAAAACAATTATTCCGCTATTATATGGTAAATTTAAAAAAAAGAATGTTTCAGGACGTAGCAATTTTACCTTTTTGCCTCACAACGTATATCCGCAAGCAAATCAACATGTGGTAGTAGATAAGGAAATAACAACTTTTGATTATTCCGAACATGCAGCTGCGTAGCAAATAAGGATTAATTAGATTAGTTAAGGATTAATTGAGCAAAATAGGAAAATAAACCTGCTTTTAGATACCTATTATAAAACTTTGGTATTTGCAAATTTGCGATTCAACCGAAGTACCTATCTCTCTAGCCGGGCCCACTATTGTTTGGTTAAATTAAAAAAAAAAGATGGAAGATCAGCAAACATTAATTAGAATAAGTATTTCTTTATTAATGAAATAAATCTCAACAATATAAAAATTATGAAATTTACTTGGACAGTTCTAAATAATTATATACATTTTTGGTTAGTGTTTTCAAAAACTATTGCAATAACCATTTGAATTGACCTTGTGGGAGGCGTTAATTAATAACATAACAAAAATGTTAAGTTTTCTGAGACGGAGTTAGCCAACAGCTTATCAATAATTTTTTGTTTAAATCTATTATTTTGTGTCTAAATATCTCAGAGACATGTGTGCATGCAGAGCAAGAGCATAATACATTTTCTTAACTTTTCGGATAAACATTATCTTAAAACCACTGAGACCGAAGGAAATAAATTCTGTCTGTTAGTTCCTTTTCTTATACAGAACATTTTAGTCTGAATAGAGAGGTTAATCAAGGACAATAAATTCAAAATTATGAAATTTATTAGTTTATGTTTTTTGTGAAATTTTTATTTTTGTTTAATGATGTGTGAGGGCCTTTCTAATAAAAATTCATTTTTAATAAAATACATCATTTACCCGCTTCCCTACATCCGGGAGAAGGTTCTCTTGTTGACCACTAGTTCCGTTAGTGTCCTTCAAATTTAATTATTTAAATTAGCATATAAATAATAGAACCAGCAAAACCATCCCACCTTGCCCGACACAAAAAAACATCGTTGTGTAGACGAGAGAGATGATGGGTCTTAATTAAATTAAAAATTCTTAACAGGCCATTGAATATTTTGTCTACAAAAGAAGCCGAGTAAATTTGAAACAATATGTTAGTTTGTCTTTAATGGGCACACCGTAGAGCCCTTGTCTGCGGGACACCATTGAACTAATTTCGTACGCAGCGGGTCACTTTTCGTTTGGCCCGCCTCGGTTGTTAAATGTGAGGTCAGTATAATCACACATTTGTCATGTTTACACTAAAGACGTTTCGAATTTAAAGGCCCCGAATACTGATTAAAATTAATTAAACACGATATCGTAAATGGGCCGAAATAACCGTTCCCCATGAGAGGGATGGACTAAAGCTGTTTTTTTATTAATGACATTTTTCTAGTAGGGGTTATTTTTTTAGATTTTAACTTGGGTTCCGCTTTTCATCGTACTGGTAATCCAATAATTTAAAAAAGAGAAATTGTTACTTTTCGACACTGCGGTTTAGAGTAATTTCGCTAACAAAGCGAATATTTGCGCAGGTATGTAATAATTATTTATGATGTCATGATAGTGCTATTTTATTTTGTAATAGGCTCTTGCTACACAAGCCTCCGAACAAAATAAAAAACTCTTTTGACATCATTTTTCTACAAACAATGTCAAAAGATCATAGAACTCAAAATCACATTAAGATTGAATAGTACGTGAGTTGTGTGAAATAATATGATAACAAATATTTGTTTGTTTTCACATACATAACAATCGTTTATTGCTTTTAGTTGTTATAAAGATTGTCATAGCTTTTAATGGGACATTTTCAAGACAACTGGAATAAATGAGCAGCGATTTAGTTACGAAATTCATCATCCATCCATCATGGCGAGTTGTTTGCAACATTGTAGCACTTCTCGCATCCCCTACTCCAGCGTCTCTTGTTATTCCAGTCTCCTTCGTTGAGACTTCCATTTCGGTTCGAATGTTTGTAATCCATTTTTTCCGTGGCCTTCCGCGTTTATTTCATTGTGGTGGTGTCCAGTTCAAACCTTTAATGGTAGCATTTCTTCTCTCATTCGGCGCAGGCGTCCATATTATTTCAATTGTTTGGCATTTATGTGGTCCAGTATAGTATTTTCGACTTGCATTCTTTTTCGGATGGTCTCCTTTCTTACATAGTCAAGTAAGATTAAACCGGAAAATCTTCTCCAGTACATCATTTCGGTTGAAGGAAGTTTCTGAGTAATGTTTTTCTATGGAAGCCACACTTCTGACCCATACGTCAATACAGGCTGAATCATAGCCTCGTATATATTTTATGTGCTTTTTTGTTATGTTATTAGTCCACAGTGCTTTAATCATTTTCTTTCCTTTTCCTATTTTTTTTAGCATGTCCTTATTGTCCCAGTTTATTATGTCCTGTTGGTCTTCTGCCAGTATAACCTGATCGTCCTCTATATTTATCCCCAGGGGATTGCATTTTCTTATCCACTGCTTTAAAGTGCTGCTGAGATAAACTTTAAACAGTGTTCTTTCTGGACTTTACAATCGCTTGGTTTTCTCTGGACTTTTACACTGTTTATATTAGCCTCTTTCATTGATATCTACAATTTCTGTAAGGGCACAGAGTCGAACGCTCTAAGAAAGACTATAAAGACAGCATGAAGGTCCATTCCTCCGAATGAACATATTGTCTGTGCAGGATCGCCCTGGTAGAAATCCATTTTGTTCTTTCATTTGTAAGACTTCTTCTATTCGGGCTTTTAGAACTCTGTCATATAGCTTTCGGATGGACGATGTAGTGTTAATACCTCGGTAGTTATTACCTTCGCTTCTGCTTCCTGTTTTATCAATGAAGTTTATGTAATAATTTCTCCAATCTTTTTTAACCATCTTTCCTTTCAGACATTTGTTTAGGATGTCGCGCAGTAGTTCGTACTTTCTTGTGGTAGCGTGGAGATTTATTCTTCATTTTTCGTAATGCTGCTTGCATCTCTTCTAATTTGATGTCATCTACTTTTTTTACTATTGCTTCGTTTATGTTCAGTTGTCTAAATACTCATCGAGTTTTTCATCCAGTAAGTTGCAGTATTCTTTCCACTGTTCTGTTTTGATTGGATTTATTTTTCTTCTTTCGTTTGTGTTACTTTTGCGATTATTTATAGTTCTCTAAGCGGCTCTAGACCTCCTCTACCATTGAAGTAATTTCAGTACATTTATTTTCCCACTATTTTTATTTCTTTTTTTACAATGTATTTATATCTGTTGTAGTTTTTTCGTTCTTCATTGTCTTTTGAACTTAAGAATAGGTTTTTGTTTTATTCTACTACCAGAATTAAATCGTTTGTCCACCAAGAAGTTTTGTGTTTGGTTTTGTCTTTAACGCCAAGTGCATCTAATGCTGCTTCGTGGCTTTTGCTTTTTAAGATTTCATACATTTCTTCTGCTGGGCCGTTGATTTCTTCGTCTAATTTTTGTGCTAGCCGCAGTTTGACCAGGGAACTAGTGGATTCATCTCTCAAACTGTCTATGTTGTATTGTTTTGTGACCTCCCTCTTGTTATTTTGTTCCTGATGTGTGTGTGTGGTTGTTATTGTATGTGATTTGAATGCGTGCTTTTACTAATTGGTGATCTGAACCATATTCAGCACCTTTCCAAGATTTTACATCATAGGGAATTACTACGTAATCAATTATTGATTTTAATTTTTTTGTTTTCTGTACTCCTCTTTGTAGCTATTTCCTTTACCTTTCTCTTTTGTTTCACTGAGTACAGTTATATCGACATCGTATCTGTGGAGTTCTGTAAATACTTGGTCGTCCTTTAGTCCTTGTATGTTCCAGCATCCAATATTCATTTGCTGCTTTCTTTGTTTTTGTCGTTTTCCAAGCAATCCGTCAGAGTTCCGAGGCTGTCTAGGGGAATATTTAGCAATGGTTTTTTTTCACATGGCAGAGAGCTGGCCTACCGCTATAACCCTCCTCTTTTTTCCGGGCTTGGGACCGGCACTGGGCTACTCAATCCATCCAATTTCTATCAGAGGAGTTCCGAAATTAACGTACTTCATAAAAATTAAAAATATATTATTTTAAAATTAAAAGTAAGTAATTTCTAGCACTACCTTTCTCGACGCTTAATTCTTACAAAAAAAAATCAATGCTTAAGAAATTATTAGTTTTTTTCATTATTATTTACTATTTGTATAAAAGTAGGTTCTAAAAATGATAGGTAACGTTTATTAGGCCAGAGGTCAGCTATTTTGTAGCAGCAACCCTACGTCCCTTAGTGCAACTGTATAAATTAAATAGTCACCCGTTTAAGTGACTCACTCAGTATATAAAGAAAGTAAAAAACAACATTTATTCCCAAGCACATCTGCCCTACCAACGTTTTTGACGCTTCTTCCTTTATCGATACAGAAAACACTGATAATATACTTGATTAGCGTATTTACGAGTTATAAAATCACAATTAATATTACAGGCTGTGTTTGTTCCCACACTAAAATTAACTTTATTATACTCCTAGTTTGGTGATTGATCCAGTAAACGTAATATAAATTTAATAAAAACGTGTAGATTACTTATTGCCTTATCTAATCTTTATTTAATATAGTTCATAATGTTGTGAGTCTATCCGAGTTAATTTGTCGGTCGCCTTTAATCTTTTGTGAGTCGTTTAATTAAATTTGGCTAGTATTTATTAGGGAGTTTTCTCGGTACTCTTTTCTGACTTACCGCGGTACTTTAGCTATTTTACCTCTAAAAAAGGTATAGATTTTTATGTTCATTTGGTTTGAGTTGGTGCCTTTGCGAGCCCAAGGGTCCAGTAGTTATTGCAACAGAATACAAACTTACCAAAATCAGAGTGGAATGTATTACTATGTTATTATTTTTTTCTATAGTCTTTTGACATAAGTTTTTATTTACCAAACAGTTACCAGTTTACTTGTGATGCTTTTTTTACTCTTTATTCTGACTAGGTGTTCAGCTATAGTCTTGACTAGGTAAATATTACACAAACTATATTTAATTACGATTTTTGTTAGCTATATGGAAAAATACATTTTATACAAGTAAATATAGTTTGTATTTGTTCTTATAAGAAGTTTTCCGAATTTTGGATAGTTATTTCTACCGCAAAATCTATGCACAAAAGGAATAAAGGCAAATTGATTATATCTTCGGCAAGAGGTTTTAAAAAGGAAAATAGAACAGGATTGCTTTCGAAAAATCGTCACTGGGCGGGGCAACTTCGTGGCGCGTAGCAGCTTTGTATTTTAAAAAAGAAGTCGCTTCGCGTTCTTTGTGCTAGAGGGATTCATTTGTTTTTCTATTGTGCTCCTGCGGACCACTATGGGACTTTCGCAACATCGATGTAATTATATGTATGTAATGTAAACGTCACATATCACTGAATTTCAAAGTCATGACAAACTTTGATAAATATAAAAAATTGTACAAGTAATAACGATTTCCAATGATATTATTCTAAGTATCTCGCGCATCCTGTATGATAGACGAAACCTGAAACTGTCTCTCCATGCTGTGCGCCGTAATAATCAATAACGTCATGGCCATGGCGTCTTCACTGATCCCGAGGTATAGTGATTTTCATCTCGATTTTTTCAAATATCTAGAGCAGCGTGTGTGATAGACGAAAACCGTAAATATAAAAATTGTAGCTCTTGATGCGACATATGACACTGTTTGAACCGATTGGCTATACTGTTTACAATTTTTGATTCGCCGTTAATAATTTACTCTAGAAAAAACACTTTTCTTGGTCTTTTAGATTTTTGTCTGTGATTGGGAAACCCTGTATATAATAGAAAAAATGCCTGAAATAAATGTTATAGCACTGGATCTTCCGCGTCTCTGGGCTAAAGAATTTTGACCATACAGTGAATGGTTACGGAGAGAAGCATGTTTTTCTGGAAGGCAAAATACCAAAAAAAAATCAAAATAAAAAAAAATACTTGCTGAAAATTGATTGCACCCAACTTCCACTGTTTAATTTTGAGCATAGACTTTGACTTCTCTGACACTTAGGACACTTAACACTTAACACACATACACACACAGTAGGTGAAAACCTTAAATAGAATAGTTTTAGCTGTCTATAAGGGCTATATCGTCATGTAAAAGAAACTAACATCTGAAACACAGTCTTTTAGTTAAAGCCAATTTTCACTATTAGGGGTACCCATTTTTCAGTTTTTTTTACAATGCGCCCCACCCTGTACATTCTTGAAAAATTATGAAGATCGGAGCCAAATCTTGTGCGTGTTCCCATTCAAGAATTTTTTCGGTTGCATAAAGGGTTTTCGAGAAATTATTTTTTTGTTAGACCATTACAAACGCAATTTTTTATTTTTTTTAAATACTTCCCGATCCGCCAACAACCCCAATTTCAATAGGTTCCGTTAGGGGACCGAGCGCTATTGGCCTGCCAATTTTGAAGTCGATAGCTTCAATTTTCGAACACATCGTGTTTCATAGCAACGTCCAAAAATCAGTCGAAAACCAAAAAAAATATACGGACGCCGAAGCTTGACCACAGAAACGTAGAACGGACAGACAAAAAAATTTTTTTTCGACGTTGATCATTTCTGTACTAATGGGGATCCCGCAGAACCTACCGTTACCCAAATCTCGAGTTTAGTGAGGAGCGCGTATACTTTCGAAAAGATCGATTCCAAGGGACTTCTTAGGATGAATTATGCAACCCAGTAATTTTTTGTAACTAAGATTATAATTAACTTTTAAAACGGAAATATGTAAAAGCAGATTCTTCCAACAAATCGACACAATATGTAGCACTTTAATAGTATTAAACTAATAACTTATCGATAAACGACGTACAGTAACATGAAGTAGCATTATTTTGTTAATACAAGACGCCAATTAATCGGAATTTTTCCCGAACGGCGTGCGATTTATCCCGGCAATTTAAGTCGATAAATAAAGTATCAGATACGCGGCCAGTAATAACCTCTTTATTACGCTGAGTGGTGTCAGAGGAATAAATTTAATAAGGCGAAATAATAGCAAGATAGGGAATGAGAAAGCTAATTACAGGTAGTGGTACTACTGGTTAACGCCGGGAGCGTGAGTGGGCACATTTCTTTCGGATGTATTACTGCTCATCTTAATCGAATACAGTCAACGATACCACTGATGGCATCGATAACGATTAATTGGCTCCCGATTACCCAGCGTTATTGAGATTGGACCGATTGTCGGTTACCGGGGCATTATACTTTATCGAACGAGCATTAGCGGTCTTATTTAGACGGTGACGTTGCTGGATTTAACGAAACGGAGCGCTGCTTCTAAAACGCAGCGGGTGTACCATTATTTTTAGTTTCGTTACGTACTGTGAGGCACAGAGAGTTCTCCGGAGTTACTGACAAAAGCGGTTTCGGGATGAACTGAACAAATAATTGCATTAAGTGGTAAACGTCCGAAGTCCAGGGATGTTTGAATGAACTGGCTGCGAAATTCGTCTTGTGCGTCCCAATATTCTATTTATATTCTATTCTGTCTGCGGTGCGTCCACTTATTAATGGAGAAATAAGGCTTTCACTGCAGGTGGACTTGTTCCCGCTAGATTTGGTGCTATCCGCTTCAATTTTCATCCTTTAATCTGTAATCCTGTTCCTAATTCATTTTACTCATTGCGTATAATTCAGAAAATGTATGCACTGTTTTGTAGTTCCAAAATAGTAAATGATTGAAATGAAAAAACTACCGCAATATTTTGAAAACAGCCACAGCTGAAACAATAATATTCAATGCGTTGGAGTTTTAGAACATTCAGATTTACCACTGTCAATAAGAAAAATTCTTAACATCTCAGAATTTCGGAGGTTTTTCAACATAGGAAACTGTAAAAATGTATCAGTGAAAGGTTACCGGAATTATAAATATCATCGTGAAATCTGATAACCGTTTTGGATTCTGCATGTTTAAAAACTCTTGGGTATTGAATTTCATCGTTCCAGCTTTGACAGTTTTAGAGATATTTAGACGTCCGGCAATTTTAACTAACCCGGTATAATATGGCAGTCACATAATGCCCATGGCACGCAACTTTTGAATCTTCAAAGCACGGAACTGTAAACAGAATGACGTTGCCATAATCAAGAAGATAAATATCCCTAGAAATCTAAAAATCTTATTTGTCGACGCTATCGCGGGACGGAACTAACATGCGACACACATTTTAAAATGATTTTGCAATTCCTATGCAATTCAAAAATAGCACATCCATCCAGAGTTCTGCGATTCTGGAACTGGACTTTGATATAAGACTAATACATTGACGTGAACTGGAATAAAACACCTTCTCTACATTTTTAATATTTTTTTTTAAACAAGATTATATGAACAGCCCCAAATCATATAGCTGCTGGATATATAGAGATATATATGCTGATAGTACAGGCAATTTTAAAACCGACTTCAATAAAACTAAGGACCTTGAACCGCATGCAATCGCTTTAAAACTCGCAATAACTTTGCAAACAGCGCAGTGAGATTTTGAAATTTGGTGTACTTAAATAGGCTGAAATGTCAAAATATTCTTTATAACTGAAGACAATCGTCAGAGTAGTAGCAGAGGTGTCTAGAGAACAAATTATTGAATCTCAAAGGTTTTTAGCCAAAAATGGTACACTCGTTTTGAAGATGCTCTAGTCACTTTGGTAACCATTTTTCGTGGCAAGTAAATCTAGATTATCTCGCGTCCACCAAAAGCAAAGAATTACACCAAGCAACACTAACTTGATAAAGTTTTCAATAGATCATCTAGCTCAGAATAGTCACAACAGATTATCTAGCTCACAGTGATAGGTAAATGGCTAACTCTCCTAAAAGTAATCTGGAGTAATTTGTAACACTTGTCAAGGGTTTATGAGGATCAAATGGGTACTTTCCAATTATACCATAGCATTGTTCCGATTCCGAGGTAATGGTGCTTTGTGTTTAGAAAAGCTGGAGAAAAATTAATATATAGGTAGAATTAGCATAAAAATGCCAGAACTTTACTGCCAAGTATACTGAGTTGACTGACAGAGCTAATTTTAATAGTGACTTATATGGAATAACTCGTGCGCTTAATAAAAAATTATAGCTAACAAACTTTGTTATATTACCGTTTTAATAATAAATAAAATAAATAATAAAACGTAACTCACTGGTGAGTTATCACATATGAGTGAATGGTAACTAACTGTGTCGAGTTATAAGTTAATATTATTATGAACGTGTAGTGTCATTACATGCAAGTGTTGGATGAACGTATTTTGTTGTTAATACCCTCGGCCTTCGACAAATTTACTATAGCGATATATCTTCGCAGATCGGTTATAATTAGATTTCAGTCAATTAATTAAAGTATTGAATTAGACCCCGCTATGGATATTCTTATTAAGGTGTTTTGCGTCGAACGCGTTGTTTGGCATAATAACGGTCTCTAATTAACAATTTAATATTTTTCAAATAAGAGGAAGTCGATTATTAAAAACGACCAGGTGAGCTCATAAAGTGTCTAATGCGGGTTTGGAAACATGTTATTACTTAATAATAAATTGTGTCTTGGGCAAAATGTTTTCATAGGCAATTAAGGAACGATGAGGTGTATTTTGCTCGATCGATATCGCTCGTGAATACTGCGCGAACACTGGCGTTTTCTTGGGAATTTGGTCGGGTTCCATTTATCGTAAAGCGAAGAAAAATTTGAATTTTTTTTCATGGTACGTTTCAAAGCATGGAGAAAATCGGACACAAAAGAGTCCTTACAAATTACTTGCCCACTATATCCGACAGGCGTTCTTAATGTATTAACTTCAATCATATTGCTATTGTCTTGGTTAAAAAGCGGACAACAATACATTTAAAAAATAGCTATTTGAATATTTGTACATTAACTAATGACCCCTCCTTTAATACGTGGCTAATGAACGTATATTTTAAGCGCGTAAGAGTTGTTAAAGGCCTAATTGTTTAACGAAATTTTAACATTGATTTATGTCGGCTACTTTCTACGGTGTTAATGGACGGTGATCAATAATGCTTCTTTGGAAGGTAATTACTCAAACAAATTACCTAACAATGAAATATCGTCTCTATGTTGTCGTCGGTAAAATTCAAGATAACTTAAAAACGAACCGGAGAAGAAGCTTAGTTCGGTGTACTAATGCCAAAGTCATTCAAACAGGGCAACCTGGAAATTTTTACTTGAAACCCCCACATAATTTAACTTAATTAAATTAATTCTTTAATTTCATCCTGAAATTGAAATTTTGACCAATAGGAGCAACATTTTATTCTGTTGTAGACTCTTAATCCTGATATATTTTACGTAAATTAATACCTATTTGGGGATAATTGTTTCTAAATGTATCGTGACGATATTCGTCTTCTTTTAGAATATGGTTTTGCACAATTCAGTCTCCTTTGTGAATAAGTGTTCCAAACTTATATGAAGTTCCAAGAAAAAGTAGTTAGTTCCATTTGTTGTCCTACCGGGAACTGAAAGAAAATGTATATTTATTTGTTTTGGCCATTGTTAATTGTTAAATGGTTTTTTGACCAAAAAACATTATAAATTCTTTCTCATTTTAACTAGTTTAGATTGTACTTCGAGTTTTTTTTTCTTTAATTATTTTTCGAAAATTGAACCTGTGGTGGAAAATCGAAAATCGACGTAGGGGTTAGGGGCAGGTGTGATTGATTTTTTGGTTTGCAGCAAAAATTATTTTAAAGGAAGATTAAGACTAAGATTAAGAGTACGATTTATTCTAGAAAATGTAATTTTTTATACATTTCTTCAAAGTAAAAGTACAGCAGCAAAAGCGCAGTGTCTTACATTAAACCTTCCGGTGTACGTTGAAAATTTAATGCCCGATTGCATTAATTACCTACAATTTTAATTGGCAGCGGTATTAATTTACCGATTCGCCGATAATAAGTTTATTGCAGTTTTAATTTAGTGCGCTGACTTTAACATTTTTCCCCTTTAAGGAACCCGCATTTTGCCAAAGACATATTTAAGGCATGGCTTATTTAAGGTCGCCGTTTGCGAATTTTATAGGGCGATATAAATTGAATTGATGTTTGCCGTATGATAATTAAATTCCACGCAAAAATTAGAAACTGCCGTCGACGTTTTTTAGAAATTTATTTGGATTTTTGTCTTTAGAGATGGAACCTAGTCTTTTATTTATCTATCAGAAAACTTTTCTTTAAATTAGTTCGCAACAGTAATACCAAAATGCAAAAAAAACTGAAAAATGTTTGCAGTGCTCCCCTTACTAATTTTTAAAGAATTATGGAGAATATCTTATAGTAATAATTTACTTCATTCATATTTTGTTGCCAAAATTTTTAATCAAATAATCCCACATTAACTGCAAAGTGAAGATTTTGCAAGAATACATCGAGTAGAATAATTCTCGTATAAGAAAAAATCTAAAATAGATTGTGAGAACAAAAATTTTTCAATTGATCAAAAATTTTCAAATTCTACTGGTTTTGGATATTATTGTGCTTTGCTGTTTTTAGTGGTTATCCATAGCTAACTATGTATTTATTTAAAAATGAATTAAATTATTGAATAATGCTAAATAATTCTGAGTTGGCTGTTATAGGGGAATCTATATTTTTTATGCTACATCAGATTAGACATGTACGTCGGGCGTATTGATTTATTTCCGGAGCTATTGTTGTGGCAAAATTGCACAGTATGAAAAATGTAACCGTGTTATTTAATTTTACGATTTTAAAGTTAGGACTTCGAGCACGCAATTTGTTTCGTAGAAAAATTCCCTGTACCGCATTGATTGGTGACATGCACTTTGCACGGCGTTTTTAGCGTAAATTTTATTTTTAATTGAAAATGATTTGACTCGCTATTAAATTTTTAGAGCGTTTAATTTAAATAAATTTTATAACTAAACATATTATTATTTTATTGCCTTAATGGTTTGGTAATTTTATGATTTACAGTCGGCTGATATATAACCTGAACTATTTTAATTGCGTTCGATATCAATCTAACTTTTTTTTTGTCCATTTTGCAATTTATTACAGAAATATTTCTAATTATATTTCATTGCCATTTAAATCTTGGTTCCCTTCGCCTTTGCAATACGTTACATTAAATTTTTATTGAACAATGCTCCGTCTCATAGTTTGATAAATTTTTTCTACAAAGTTTCACAAAAATTTGCTAACCTTAACAAGATCTATTAATACTTCTTAAAATTACTTTCATATCATACAGGTTTTAAAAATATCAAAGTGTTTATTTTTTGGAATTTTATTATTGCTCGTTTAAATGCTACGTCTAAAATATGTACATGTTTTAATAACATTTGTGATAACTAAACCTTAAGTTAAAAAAAAAGTAAATATTTTATTGCATCTTGCTGCCTCTCTATTAATTGGTTGGTCTGTGAATTTAGATATTTAATGACTCATTGATCACTTTTTCTGATACATTTTTTTTAAATTTATTATCCAGGCTAAAACGGCAACTAACTAATCAAAAGTACCCAATAGTAAAATAGAAATGCGGAAAACATGTATTCTACAATAAGTTTTTGAAATATGGATCTTCCATTACCAGAAAATGACCGATTCTTTTCCTGAAACGATTGTCTAAGTCTAGACAACATTTTCGGGGTTACAGAGTTGAAAGCGTTTGTAATACCCATTTTCATATTCAACTAGTGTTTTTGAAAACAATACCTTTTATGTATGGCTATAAAAAATGGAGAATTTTGAAACCAATGTCTTCTAATCCACCTATTTTCAAAAGTGATAATGTAACCAGATCGTTCTTATAATCTTTAAAGGAACTTCTTACTACCAGGAAATTTTCATTACAGATAATAATTCCCTTAAAGCGAAATGAGACAGACATGACAGCATTAATAAATCATCTGATATTTTCAAATTCCACAAGCAAAGTGATACAATATTTTGTTTAGAAAACACCAAAATACCTTACACTATCGATTAATTGATTGATAAATTTAGCAAGTTATAGCCACTTGATATTGTTGGATAAATCCTTGAGAATCTTTTATAAGATGAAGGGAAGTTTTTGATAGTTGGGATATGGTCAATTGTTACACTCTACTGAAAATGTCGCTGACACAATTATTAATTAAAGACCCTTATGATTTAGGAAACACTTTTGGGACAACCTGTCAAGAAAATGTAATTTTTTGAAGACCTTTGTTAATAATTACCAACCTTAAACCTTCTAAAGTGTTCGTTCGTTAAACATATTTTTCTTTTTCAGGTATGGTTCCAGAATCGACGCGCCAAATGGAGAAAGCAGGAAAAGGTCGGACCCCAAGCTCACCCTTACAACAACCCCTACTTAAACCCGAGCGCGAGCAGTGCTACTCCTTCAGTGGTGCCAGCGTCACTCCCTGCTCCTTTCAATTTACCTTTCGGTCTTCGAAAACCTTTCGATTCTTTAACCTTTCGGTATCCGCCACACGTTTTACCCGGTTATCTTCCAGCACCTCCTTCTTACCATAGGGGCGGACCCCCTCTTCTACCACCTTCCGTTGGACTATATCCGTCGGCAAGTTCGTTCCAGACGCTACTAGCTAATATATCTGCTGCTCAAAGGCCAAAACAAGAGTTTACAACAACTCCACCTCTATCACCTGGAACTTCCAGCGCCGTGACGCCACCAGATGTCGATAGAAGAAGTTCTAGTATCGCGTCTCTACGATTGAAAGCTAGGGAGCACGAACTGCGATTGGAAATGCTGAGGCAGAGCGGTGATTTGATCAGCTGAACGTATTTTTTATCGAAACGTAATTGTAAATAAGCTGGGATGAATGGACTTGTGAATTTGTATTGGGTTGAACCCTTTGATAAAAAAAACGGGTAGGATATTATGAATAACGTAGGCAAATTTAATTTTCGTCATCATCTTCTACTCACCATGTGGGTGGATAAGCACGCCGAATGAACGATCTGTATGAAAAAGGAATTTCTCGAATTGAACGATTTCTAAGTAAGCATGATGTAAAAAGATATCGGAATAGATATTTATGGAATTTTACATAGAGTCAACCAAATATGGCGTTCACAAGAAAATTTTTAAATATGATTGTAATGCTAAGAAATGCCTGAATTGACATAGCAATTATTATTTATATTTAGTAAAGAGTGTATGAATTAGATGTTATTATCTACTATTAAGATTAAAGCTATTTAAATTCTAATTATTTGCAAGGAATCCAGAATGAATTTTTCGCTTAGCAGTCAAAGTAAGTCAAGCGATTTCTGGTATTGTCCATTTTGGTTTCATATTACGACCAAATATTTGAAGAAAATGCCTTTAAATTTATTATTTCGTAGTTAAGCTGTACTTATAATAATACTTTTGAATCTTAGGCATCGTTTTTATTACAGTATTTTCAGTTGTAAAACTGTTTAGATTTAGTTATTACGCTAGCAAAGTTTTAGGTTGTGTGACTGTTTTTTCTTTTGTTTTATGTTGCAATCGTTTAGAAAATAAAACGTTTGTATTCTTTTTTGTATTATTGTCATTTTTATTCCTAGACTTTTGCCAAATTCCCATCTATTTGATATAGGTGCTTGACGACCACTGAGTTTTACGTCACTACATGACGCAGGAATACGAAACCAAAATGGACGGTTTCAAAACAAGACAACATTTTCCGGAAGTTTTATTTAATAATTTGGTATTCGTCTAATAATACTTAACAATTTGTCACCTCCGCAAGTATTATTCCAAGTAGTGTAAGAAAATGTCGCCTTATAAAAGACACTTTTATAATATATATGTATATAAACTTTTAGTAAATAGAATTATGCTAATTTTGTTCGATTTTATTGCAATAGTAATTTATTACACGATGTGAAAATGGAACGGATCCGTCCAGATATGTACATTTTATATGAGTAATAAATACATATTTTGAATTGCGTTTTTGTGGTTAATTAATACGCTTCGGTAAATGGAAGCGAGACTTTGTGGCATCGCGATATAAATTAAATTAACAATGAGGCAATGGAATAATTACTACATATGAAAGTTACTCCACAAGTGACATGCCGTTGTTGTCGGTGATAAAATTTCACACGACCTGGGAAACATTTGGGGTGTACTGTGTGATAAATTGACGTTTCGCCCAATCACATGACTCTTCTGACATTTACTACTATAAATGTCAAATATTTTGACGAAAAGTAATTTCAAAAAGTCTTTATGCGCAGTGTTTATATTTTAATCAAATACTTCTTTTAAAACCGTCTTAAAATTCAGAACTTAAATTGTTACTAAATATACAAATTACCTATAACGGACAACCAACGTGAACATGAGTAGGAATGGGTTTTAGAAAACTGTATACAGTAAATTTCAGATCGCATAGATGCATTGTTCTTAAAATGTTAATAAACATTTTAAGAACAAGCAATTACAATGTTAAAACCGGAAATACGAAGAAAATTGGAAATTTTTGATTGAAAACAACGTCGCAACAAATGGAGTGATCTGAAAATTTTTTCAAGTTATATATACAAAAAATATTACTTCCTTTGTGACTGTATCTAATTCGAGAACAGGAATGTTACTAAATGTTTCAAACATTCGATTGGTGTCGATAGTAAATTAAAGTTTAGCCAAGTTATGCTTCTGAATCCACTACATTTTTAACCTTAAGATCTTTGCATCTAAGCAAAATAAACATAACGTCATAAGTAAAAATTTGTTATTCATATAAAATATTTTATTTTGTACGTTAATTTTCTATACAGCATTGTGATTGTAATTCCAGCTATGCCTGGGAATAAAAATATCGTTCAAATGGTTGCATGAAAGACGTTTTTAGAAATATTTCATTCAAGCTAATCTTCAAATATGATAGGACTGATATATAGAAAGCGAGGTAAGAACCGCCTGTATTAATATATCGAGATCAAATTGGCCTAGCGTGAACTATAGAATAGTTGCTACTTTGTTTACTTTGTATTTATATTGCTTCAAAAAAAAAGAGCAATCCGAATCTTTCCCAGTTTTGATTGCCTTTTTTTTTTACTGGTATTATTATCAGTTACTTTTGCTTTACAAGTTTATGACAAACCGATTGAGCGACAAAAACAAAAGCGTTATATCAAAAATCTCTCTCTACTCTGAATATTTTACAAATCCAAGAACTCCTTAGAATTAAAGTAGGTCCTTATATAAAAACCAATAACTCACAAATGGACGCATAATAAAAATATCCGACGATTTTATTGTATACCTGACAACGTGAAGAGATAGATGGGATTTTTGTCGAACACCATTAACCCTTTTTTTTAATAATCCGCTAATAACCGAGTTATGGTATGGTATATATTAAAGCGGCGATATGATAAGAACTTATTATTTATGAACTAATATAGTTAGCTAACGAATCGGTCCGTTTAGGCGGATCTACTTCCATAAAATAGCGGTACCAATTAAAACATTCTTTTATCATATAGAGATCAGCTATGCGAACGATGTAAAGTAACCATCGACTTTAATTACTGCCGTTTACGATTTTAATTATTCTTATCTCGAATTAATATAATAACACGGTATAAAAGTTGAAAAATGCCACATACTTCGCGAAGATGTGGCTCAAGATATTAGCTTGGTGAAACAATTTAATAAGGTATCATTTTACGACATCTACATTTTCGAATATAGGCAGTACTTTGTGGATACATTCTGAGTAAAAAAATCATTATTCTATACCAATCAAAGCTGCAAGCAAATTGTTATGTTATATGGTGAGTGTATATCGGTGTACTAATCTGTAGAATTTATTTTTTTGTTTCAAATCTGAAGCCACGGATTCCAATAAACCAATAAAATTTTCACAACTATGCAAAATCTAAATAAAAATATATAGGGCGTTTCTATCTGCTTGGCGTCATAAGTGAAACTTTGTTATTCATCTTAATTATTTTGTTTGGAATTTCGTTCTTCTATAGCAACTTCTTATAAAACTCCTGCGTTGGTTTTGGTCGTTGGATTCTTCAAGTCAAGCTCTGAAGAAGTCAACAGGATGATTGGCGAAACGTTAGCTAGTTCGGCTCAACAAAATCCGACGCAGGAAGAATCCCGAAATTTTATAAAAAGTATTACAGTAGGCTGTGGAAGTTTCTTTAAAAAAAAATTAACTATTAAACATGCAGTTGAATTTCGATAATGATCGAATTTCAAGTCTTCTAAAAATTAGCAAATAAAAGTATTGGGATTCTGATTATCCTCTCTTGTTTATTTAAAAATTGCACACAAAGCTTTTTCATACTCCTTAAAACGTAAAAAGAAATCAATTACCTAATTATATTTAAAAATAACCCCCTTATCGATTTTTTGTCTTATCCAATTTAGTAGTATTTTTGCTTAAGTCTTTGGTAAACACACCTGGTAACCTATTGTTTTCGACTATTTTTCATCTTGCCCAATGACTAACGATGGTTACTTACATGACTTTTGGTTCATTTGGTGCAAGATTTTTCTTTTTTTGCAAAAGTATTTTTATAACTTTGTGATAACGCGAAATTGGTTATGTCGATTAATCATATCAGCGGTAAATAAATAAATATTAATATCCTACATTAAGATTTTTTCTCCTTTAACCCCTAATGGAAGTCAACTATACATGGGATAGTAAAGCATTTAGGTTCTCTTTTTAGTTATAATCAAAGGTCCTTAATGATAGCTAGAACTCGCTTTATTTAATGAGTTAACAATTTTTGTGGCACGCATTAGATTATAACAATAAACCGGATGGTAATTAAAATAAATATAAACGTTTCATATATTCAGCGGCATCGAACGGATTTGTCAATGTATGTAACGTTCAAATAATAATTGGCTCTTAATTTCCCGTGGCTGTCAACTCCGATTTCGACCCCTGTTAAACCGACATGTATGTACGCTACAAAAGTGGCTGAGAAAAATGGCCCGGCTATTAGGCGATCCTGTTTAAATTAAGCTTTAATTGTCGATCCACTCAAAAAAGCAGGGGATTTCTACATTGTCAAATCTGCAATCTCCCTTGTTAATCTGAAACAAATTGTTGCCAGCTTTTGTTCGAACGAATGCTAGATTACGTTTTTTATCAATCGTTGAGAGGATTATTACCTCTCTGGGTCGGCTGCTGCAGTGGCGTGCACATAAAAGCTCGCTTTATCCAGCTGGTGACGCGTTAACTTTTTTCGAAAATGTTCATTCTATGCTACTATATATACCGAAAAATGACCATAAAACTTTAATTAATGTTGTTTCGAGAATTTAAGTTCAATAAAGGAGAGGTACTTAAATCTAATTAATCTCCATGGCTTCCAATAAATTTAATTTTCTACTTTTTGTGGATGTATGTAATATATAGAAAGCTAGTTTACAGAATTTTGGGCCAATCGTAGGAAAGTAAAAAGCAAAAATTATAGTTTACCGCGTTACCTTTAATGGTGCAAATATACTGAGAAATAAAAAAAGCTCTTTCCTATTCAGTAGTAAGCTGTGTAGCTGTAGTAAGTACTAAACAAAATAGCGGTTTTCAATGGAATTTATCTACTTATACTTGTATAAATCCGCTGTTTGATCAGACGCGACGCCTATGCGGCATTTAACGCCTAATTAAACCCGGCTTGCAGTTTATACAAAATCAACAAAAGAGATTATGGTAATGACTGGCCCTTAGTATTAACGTTACTAGAGGGTATTGAGACCGAAATTAAAATTCTTTCAATAGACACGTAAATATTAACCGTTATTCAATGGCAAAGAATAAGTACTTCATTAGCTTTAATCCCTGACTTTTACTCGCTACTCATTAAATCCAAAATAGGTTTACGCCGATAATTTTCAACAAAATCCGGATTTTCTTAAAGTTTTAGGAAGCAAATGATGTTCAAAATTAAATTAAGTAGTGGTGAAACAATTTTTACAAATTTTTTCAATGTGACCACTTACTTCAATTCGATGTTTTCTATTTTTACGTCCCGGCAACCAATCACATATTAACAAAAAAAAAGTATTAAATTACCTGGATTTATATTTTTGTGGGTAAAATCAAAATAAAGTCATAGATACAAAAATTTTCAACCCACAACAGAGAAAACCAAATATATTAAATGGTTATCCTCATACTTTTGACAGAAAGTTCTTAACCAATCTTATTATGGAAAATTTTTTACCTGTAGTTTTATAAATAAATTGTATATAAATTTAATAATTGAATTAAAACATACTTTTAATTATAACCAATAAAGATAAATTACATTATTGTTAATAAAGTTATTTTTCTACTCCCGCCTGTAAAATACCTAATTACCCACCGATCTAGCGTGCGGGAAGCGTCACTTTACCACGTCAGTTTCGTTTCCCATGAATCCGAGCCACTTCGGTGATTTCCGGGATTTTACCGCACGGATTTGGAAGCAATCGGATGTTTTCGGAGATATTTCCCACGCTTTGCATTTTGACATTTATCAATTCTGACAGTCATGTCAGTGAATGTATTCCTGCGGTTTTGCGAAAATGTACCCAAAAACGCACGGTCGTAGCAAAAGTATAGTATGCAACACGTTCGGAAAACTTTTTAACTCACTCGTTTATTAAACACTCGCTCCGCTCGTGTCAAATAAACTCGTGAGTCAAATGCCGTTTACCGCACTTGTTGCAAAATATACTATTTTAAATTTATCGAAATCTAAAAAACTTTAACGTTTTGTTATTTCTTTCCATCATTGCAAAGAAATTGTAAAATTATTAAATACAGTCTCTTAAATCCACAAGAGAATCAAACTTTTGTTATTTACCGTCAGCGCTTGAAGTTGTGAGAAAAAAATGATTGTTGTTTGGGGTGAACATCAATTAATGCATTACTTCTTTAGTCTCACTATTTGTCGCGATAGAAAAATAATAATCTTTTTGGTTGCTGTTATTTACCTTTATATTAATCAAACTTTGTATCATTTCATAGGCTACTGTCGCGTATTCTGCGTCTTAAGATTTTCTCTCTATCGTTGTGATGTTCTGAATCAAAAAATATGAATAGTGATAGCTCTTCGTGTTGTCTGTCAGTGGGTGCAAAATGAGCACAATTTTTACCTAACCAAATATTAAATATTACAAAAACATCTCTCCAATTTGCAACAAAATAGAATTAAAATATAGACAATCGTATATCATGCAACAAGTGCGGTAACCGGCGTTTGAATCACGAGTGAGATAAAGAGTTTACCAACGTGTTGCATACTATACTTTTTCTACGATCGTCACGAAAAAAAAAACTAGTCATTAAACTTATTCGTTTATAGTTCCGATAGGTTCTGCTATTGTTGTCTCCTGTGAACTCTGTACGTTAGACAGAGAGAGATGTATTATTGGATATGTCATATAAACAACGGAATAAACACAATTTTAAAACGTTATGTTTTTTATTGAACGTTTACAACTGATCATTAAGTACTTTATTTAAAGAAAAAAACTGTAATTGGAAGAAAAGAAGAAATCTAAATTACAAATGTCACTTTACATACCGCCTAGTCCACTAGATTTTAATTGTAGCTTATAGCACGTAGTATTTAAATTGTCTGATATATTGCATAATCTTTTTCTGTGACATGACCGCCAGAATTGACAAACGTCAAAATTCAAACCGTGCGGTAAAATTTCCCAAAAGATCCGATTACTCCCAAACCCCTGCGGTGGCTCGAATCCGTGGGAAACGAAAGTGACGTGGTAAAGTGACGCTTCCCGCACGCTAGATCAGTGTGTAATGGGGTATTTTACAGACGGGAGTAGAAAAAATATATTTTGAGGTTATAATAGTTGCATTTACATGAATACATTCTAGTTTTCATCTCGATAGGATTCCATTGCTTTTCGAATCGAATTTGGACTAAAATATCCCTCGATACCGAAGAAAATAGTGTTTTTTATGGGACACGTAGTAAATGTTTTGTTTCAATTGAATCTTCAAACCAATTAGAGAACGACCAGAATTAGAATTTGGAATAATAGTAAGGACAAAATAATAAAAATAAAAATAATATAAAAAGTTAATTAAATATTATATGGCATTATTAACTGTGTAACAAATTTTGTAATTTGTTAACAATATCGATTCCTTTTTTACTAACCAATATTTTTGCCCAACACTAATTATTAAACTGCAGCCACACATTTTACACTATCGATGTAACGGATTATATCGTCGCACCAACACGGCAGACGAACCAATTTAACGGTCACAGGGAGCTAATAAAAAAATCAAAAATCACAAGCGCTTTGACGCTGTTACGCAAGGGTTGTCACAGATTTTTAGAAGCCACCACGGACTAAACATTTTGCACGAATGCTTGCATTACTGGTGGCCGACTTAATTTCGGGTTTCCCTAAATTAAATTTCGTGGCAGACTACCTAAAAACACTTCTATAATTTGATGCGGAGTCGAATTATGCAAAACGTGTGTCTAAAAGTGGCTTTAGCCAATTTAAGAATGGCTGATGCCATTATAAAATTATATTAATATCGTATCCCTTGTGATGTTCGATACCTACATGTTCCGCGCGGTAATAATATTGCTTAGAGCTATCATATTAATAATCTAATTATGAACTATGACCGTAAAGTGGCGGGTCCGGTAATCAGAAACTCAGACGGTAGCGGAATGTAACTTATCAACCCCCTCCTCCGGAACGGCATTTTAATAAAGTCAATCTCGCGTCGTTTCTCTTCGCATCGCATCTTTCGTCTCCTTTCTGAAGGGAGCTGCAGGTGGGTGAGACTAGGATGCCGCGAGATGACGTGCGATCAATTACAATCTGCATGTAATTTAATTTCGTCAGGGTAGGACTGGGAGGAGTCCAATGACAGGCTGATTACAGGGCAGTCCTGGTTCGGTCCAGCGCACGTCAGTATATAAACTTTAGACGTGCCACAACTGGAACTTTCGATTAACTTTTTTTTGTTCCGCGCCTCATTTATCGAAATTTATACTTGAAATGGATGCTGCAGATAAGAAATATAGGGTGGTATCTGTTCGGGCAAATAAAGTGACTTCGAGAGTTGACCAAGGACGACACTTTCATCGAGCTTTAGGAAGAAGATAATGTTGTTGTCGATTCGTCAATACTGAAAACGCAATTCTTTTGTGTGTCCAAATCTTAGCATCATAATACAGAAAATTATGAGTATTTATTTTATGAATATCTTTAAAGAAATTTTGCTTGTAACATGTAAAAAAAGGTAAAATAATATACAGGGTTATTCAGGGTGAGTGTCCTATTTGACGTTTTTGGAGAATGACTTACGGTAGAAACCTGAAATGTTAGTTACTTATGTAAGCGAATATGTGCTACCTACGTAAAATATTTTTGTCCATGCGGTGTTGCCAGGTATTCTCCTAACGTATATCAACTTTCATTTTTTAAATGGAACACCCCTGTAAATTATTACGTTTTTCTGCTAAACATTCTGGAACTGGAAGGAAATACATATGCCGACAAAAATTTAATATTCATAGAAATTGTCATACACAAAACTAATGTTAAAGACTAATAAACTGTTCTAAATTGTTTTTAATTACGCACAACTAGATATTATGCTCGAAATGACCTCCACATACTCTAAGATATCTATGGAAGCCTGTCTGACACGGCGTTCCAAATCTTCTGTTGTTCCAACTGGAGTTTTACACACTCTTTCTTTAATAGCGCATCAACCGGTGTAATGTGTCGAACCCGGAAGCCAATTCCATGTACCTAGAAGCCTTATCCGTTGGTTTTCAAACATGATTGTAAATTCTTGACTTACTCTATTTGTGCAATGAGCCGGACCTCCATCAAGTTGGTACCAACATCTGCGAAGTAAGTTTTTCAGATTCTCGTTGTAGATACAAAAATCTATTTTATTATTTATCATCAAACACAACACGTTGAAACTAAATATATGTTGAAATCGCTTTTCTTGTACAAGTTTTCAAAAAATTTCAATCTTCTTGTATTCTAATCAATATCATGCTTTTTACAATGGACTTTTATATTCTTAAAAAGTATTTTTTATCTCTGAAAATATTAAAGATAGGTATGGTACATTTGACACAAAAAAGTTGCAGAATGTTTTACAGAATTTAAAAATGTAATAATATACAAGGTGTTTCAAAAACGAAACATATGTTAGGAGTATATCGGGCAACACAACATGACCAAAAATATTTTACATAGGTAACCTAACATTTCAGATTTTTACGGTAAGTCATTCTCCATAAACGTGTAATAAGACACTCACCGTGAATAACCCTGTATATATATTTTTTATATATCGGTTCATAACGTTCTCCGCCGACTTCCGATACCCAATCGCCATTTTTCCCTATCGTTCCGTAAATCATCGTCCAGTTCTCTCTCTGTCATCACTGATTTTATCCAGCTTCGCCTTGGCCTTCCTCTCTTCCGTCTACCATGAATTTGTTTTGGTAGTTTTTCATTACTCAATCTAATCATTGTACATGGCTGTACCATCTGAGTTGTTTCATTTTTATATCATCTATGATGTTGTGTGTGACTCCCATTATTTCCCGTATTCTTTCATTTCTGATTTATTTCCTTTAGCATTCTCTCAATCAAGTTGCAATTTTTTTTTTAAACCCATAATATATAATTATAACATTTAATATACAGTGCGGTCAAAATCTATAGAAATATGCTAATATACTAAACAATACAGTATGGCAAAACCGTCATAAATGTGGTTCATTTTATCTGAAAAGGGTACATTATATCCACATGTCTAACTTTATTAGTAATGAAAAACTATTACTATCAGTGCAAAATTCTATCGCGCTATTGTGCTTTCAAAATTGCAAAAAACATGATCAATAGTTAAATTATTTCTTAATGAAATTTATTTATTTCATAAGGGAAAAAGAGGAATTAAAAGGAGAATTTCATGAAAAAAGTTTTATAAACGGCACTTTATTCACCAGTTTATTTAAGCATGGGCAAAGTGCAGTGGAGTTATTGTTTAATAAACACGTGTCTCAAGAAGTTATAGCTACTGTTTTGCCGTTGACCGTTTCTTTTCGGGTACATTTCTTAAAAATAGCAGCAAAAACGTTGCACCTGGCCCCACCACCAGGAAACTTTCGGAAGAGGACGCAATAATGTTTAATGAAGCTGACGTATTAAAGTGCACACACGCGTGATTAGGTATTTTAGAATAAGGAGTGAAAACGACTTGGGCTGAGGAATCCAAAAATGCTAATTTAAATTTTATATATTTTAAAATTTTTTGTAAATATAAATACGAAAAATGTTTCAAAAGTAAAAAGTATTTTAAAATTAAATTGCTTATTTATAATATTCGATAAAGCTCAAGCATTCTTTTTAAATTACCGTGCGTATAGTGTGCCTATTTTAAATTTGAAATAAAATTACAAAAATTTAATTTTGATTGTTTTTGACGAAATTGGGAAAAATATCACTCCTACTACTTCTTCTGGTTGTAAAATTATCCTCCGCCTCAACCTTATGGGTTAGTTTACTATCTGACCTGGATGAATATATTGCTCCCCCATATTAGTAGTGATAAAAAAATAAAAAGATATACATATAAGTAAAGGTAAAATGAGACAAAATTTGAACATTTTGGAAAGCGGTACCTTCAAGGCGACGCGACGAGTCTCATGAACGAGACCGGGAGAAGCGGACTCGATCATTATCCAGTGCAAAATTAATTTTAGAGGGGAACGACGGTGGTAGGGCATTCATTATATTTAATATTGTTTTACCGGAATCTGACCGGCCTCTTTTACGCACCTGCTAACAAGACCATAATATATTTCTCATTATTTATTAAATTAAAAAATCCATCACGGGCATCTCGATACATCCGTGATTAATTTACTCCGCGGGCCCATTCTGATGAGTTTCAGCTTTAAACGGGCATTAATTTTAATTAGATAATTGTTCAAAGGCAAAGCAGGTATACTCGGCTCGATATGGCTGACAGCCCGTAAAATATAGTTGCCGTGTTTGAACGTCCGCCATCGACGTTTTGTGCTCTTATTTTTAAGGGTTGCTCACGATTAAGGCCACGTTATACGGGTATGTTCATTTTTAAGTCTTAACTTATGAACGTGTTTTTATACAAAACGATTGACCTGTTGGGAACTAGTTACGTATAGTTCTTTAAGATCAAGTTTAAATGGTAGAAATTTGGAATAAATTTACCATATATGCGTACAATATGTCTCATTTTTGATGGTTCGTTTTGTGCCCCAAGGCACAAATAAAATAAAAGGGTGCTTTGGAAAATTTTGAATTTTTAGTCACCGTTTGTAGCTAGGTTATGTCAGGTTAGGTCTGGATAGGGTTTTTTATGTAGGATCCAGTGGCGTAGTTAGTTTCCTTCTGGAACTCAAAAATTTTGATATATAAACTTAACTTGCGTTGTTTTTTAATATATTATTTTAAATATATAACACAAGAGTTATTTCAAATACAAAGAATATATTTTTAGTTTGGTTTTTTCAAGTGTAGGAAAATTACAGTTTTTTACATAAATTAAATAATTTATAATAATATATAATATAATCTATTACCTATCAAAATAAATCTGGGTGTGTGGTACATAAAATGCGCATTGATAATATAATAATATTATGGGCAATGTTTGTATAATAGTCGTATTTTGTGTTAATATGAGTCATAACGAAAGAAGAGAAGACAGAAATTACAATAATAATTATTAGGAAATGTTATAACTGTTAGACAATTTACATACAAAAATACATATTTATAAAATTTTTAATTAAGGATTTTAATATCTTCACCCGTTTTAAAACTATTAAAATTTTAAAAGTCAAATTTAGTATGTTTGTATCAACGTATTATTTATTTTTTAGCACAGTTAACATTTGACAAATCTATTATAAAAGTACTTCAAATATTATGTAACAGCAACATTGCTTAAGTGTAAATGCAATTTGAATGACAATTTTTAGAAAAATAAAAATTGGCATCGCTTCAATCCTGTTGAAAAAAAAATTATATTAATATGTTACACAACTGAAATTGTAAATAATTTTAATTAAAAAAATATATATAATATATTAGATATGAGATTAAATTCGTTTGAAATAGAGCAATTTCGCAGTCAAATTCTGATTAACTAATTGATTAATAAATTAAAGAAATTAGAATACGATAGTTGAAATTTTAATTAGATATTTGGTAGGATTTAGATCTCTGTGATGCATCTACTGCCTTGACAATTTATCTTTTAGTTTGGTTATAAATTTTGAATATGAATTGGTTTTATTCGTTTTGTTTTGTAGTAGATTTGTTTCGATATTTTTTGTAGAAGAAAAAATGCAAAAGCTAACCCCAACCCCAGCTTGCCACAATTGCAAAAAATGGTTTTTGCTTAGTTTTAATTATAATGTGCTCCGTTCGTACCTACTGGAGTTAATCATCTGGAACAATTAGTTTTCTATTTTATTCGTTCCTTCCTTTCGAAGATAAGGTATCATCTAAAAACGTCGCGAAAATTTGGAATGAGTTTGCGATCCTTTATTTTAATATTAAGATAGAACTGTTAATTTTTCTATCTATTTGGTATCTCAAATTCAATAAATATGTAAATAAATATAATATTTCATAGTTAACAAATTGACAGACAGTTAAATATTTTAGAAACGTGGTATAGAATATTAACAAATTTATTCTAAAATTCACCACGCTTGTTTCTGATCGGTTTCGGCAAGATTTAATAGACATTAAAAAGTCTTCGATTTTAGTTGGCCTTACTCTTCCCGACCAAATAAAACTCCAACCACCACGTGATTTACAATCAAATTTCATTAGGCTGTGGGTTATATAAGCAGACAAATAAACCGTCGGATATAATGGTAATATCTGTCGTATCAGCTGGTCTATAAAAGTATAAACAAAATTAAACTCTGAAGGAGACCCAGCGGGCGCCTGGCGCTAATCCATTGTGTTCTAAATTTATGACAAAATCGGTTTTTATACGAGCGCATTAAATGCTTAATAACTGGGCGGAACAATTCCGACGGACAAAAATGATATTTGTATTCGCCTTTTCAGTGGTTTTAATGACGAAAATAAAACTGTTCCTTATTCATTGGCTCAGATATCAAACGCAGAGAAATATATCCGTTATGGATTTCTGAAGCGAGCAATAAGAAGCAACTAACCTATACCGTATTCAGTTTTTAAAAACGAAGTTTTTAAAGCAAAGTACAAAAATTAAATGTCAAAATCAAAATGATTTGAATAATTGACAACAAAAACTCGAAACGATTTATGGCTATTTTCTCTATTAGCAATTAACTGGTAGCTTCAACTTTCAGTATAATTTCATCAGTCCGCTTTTTTACTCGATTTGCTTATTTATTACGGGCAACGTCGAACGATCATTAATCAAATAGTTTATTTATTAACAAAACGTTAATAAGAGCTTTGTGTGGGTTCGTAGTGGTGGGTATGTATGACATGCGAAACAAATTATTTATTTTACGGGTTGCATAAAAAATAAACGAAAATTTTGATTTGCAGGATGTCGCTATTTTTAATTAGTTTCTAACACACTGAACGGTGAATGAATGAAAATTTGGCAAAATAAAGTGTTAGGGATGGATTTTTATTGTTTCATGACAAGTATTTTCAAGATTTCTCCTGCACGCACCAAAAACGTTTGTACCAGAGGGTTTAGTTATGGTAAGCGCATCTTTGTAGAGTCACATACACAGTTGTAAAGGGTTCCTGACAGCTTACACGTATTGATGAAATTCTGCAAGATCTTGTCACTTATTACTGTGATGTATGAAGTCAGTATTATAGATAAAATTATAAATAAAAAACAAATCCAAACAACAGTAAACTCTATTTATCCGAAACCTAATGCAGAACACGAACAATTTAAAACAATTACATACATAGGAGAACCTGGTGAAAAAGTTTCAAAACATTTGTCAAAATGTGGTTGAAAAATAGTTTTCAGAACTAACAACACAATAGGAAAATATTTAAAAAACCTTAAAAATCAGATGTCTACAGGTTGAAGTCGGATCTTGTCCTAAAATTTATATTGCACAAACAGGTAGATCCTTCAAGAAACGCATTAACGAACATAAAAGGGCGTTTAAAAACAATACTCTATATTCTAATTGACACTTGACACTTGAACACAAAAGAACAAATTTTTGACGACAATTTTGATATTTTACATACAGCCATAAAAAGTAGAAAATTAAATTTTTTGAAAGTCATGGAGATGAACAAAATGAGACATTCAAATGTATTGCTTAACGAACAATTAGATTTAAATGCCTCTCCTTTATTGAACTTAAATTCTCACAACATTAATTATGGTTTTATGGTCATTTTTCGGTATATGTAGTGGCAGGTAGTTTGTAAATATTACATTCGATAAAGACACGATGTTATCGAAAACGATTGTCATGTAAAAATATATAATTTCGTGAAAATCTAAACTTTTAGTTTTTATTTATTGTGATAAATGAATTTTCATCAAGTAAAAGCCACCTCAGTTCAAAAAAATAAAACAACATATTTAAAATCGGGCTCAATTTTCTTTTGTGGAGGTGAGTTTGTTATATTCAAAATTGAAATAAATTCGATAAATAGAAATGCCTGTTACAGTTTTCCATTACCATCAGACTTCACTAAAGGTCTCATGCCTTAAGATACGCATTTCCAATGTTTTATCAAATAAATATTTGTTAATAAAAGACGAAAACAATTCGGCTGACATTCATTCCCTACAAATTGAAAGTTATGTAGCGGACGTACCACCCACACCTACTCCACGCAGTGTACAAAAGATCTTCACGCTGTGATATTATTACTGTTTAAAACGTTATTTTAAATTCGAGGGATTTGCATTTAAAATTTACACGAACCGAATGCATTGATGTGGTGGTATTCTTTCTAATTTTTATTTGTTGCTCGGCTTGGTATCAAGTAGCATTAATTATCGCATTGTTGAATTAATCAAACCATTAACAACGAAGAAAGCAGAAAAAAATCCATTAGCGTTTACTCGACAATCACGGTTGGTCTGTGGTAGGTACGAATTACGGAGAATAGATTTAGTCATTATTTATTGTATCAAAAGAATTTGATTTGTGAGCATTCACAGTGCAATTAATAACAATTTGGTTGTTATTGTGGTTAGTCTTGTGAAAACCCATATATTAAAAAAGAACATAAATTCAAAGGATCCAAAATATTATGAGTTCGGTATGCCGCTAAGTACGCACTATTCCTATAGTTACAAAGGTCTTTTTATTTGAAATTTTTTATACCTCCTGCTCATTCTTCCACCACTCTGATTTTTAATGAAATGAATATAATTTTACGACTGATTTGCCGACGGTTAAATTTTTGAAGTATGCTTTTAGCTTTCAGTAATAATGTAAGTTGCTTGGGAAAGGGTAGTGTTTTAATTGTTCGTGAACTGTTTTGTAAATGTTGCAGGAGTACGCTTCCAACTCTCAATAACATATGGAGTTTTCAAGTAGCGATATTATAGCTCGACCAATTCGGTGTACAACTCTGGATCAATACACACCAATTGTGTGTGTGTGTGTGTGTGTGTGTGTGTGTGTGTGTGTGTGTGTGTGTGTGTGTGTGTAGCGTCAAGAGACGGGACAATGCTACCAAGTGTGGACCAATTGAACGGCGAATTGAGGAGTAATTAGGGGCAAATGCAGAACCCATTCAGACTAACTAAGGACCAATTAGGAGCCGAGCCAGTGCTAATTAGATATTATAAAGTTGACTAGGTATTTAGCAGACTTAATCTCAGCTATTGCCAAACTAGACATTTTAAAAGCATTAAATAAACCACAAAATCAGATAATTTGGCTTCAAGAAAAATATGGTTCTATCAAAGCTTTTAGAGAACTAACAAAGGGAACTCTTTCAAATTCCTAGAAATACATTTCAGAATGCCTTGTTTTGTTGCATTTATATATCCGATCTTATGAAAAATGAGAATGAAAATCACAAATTTTCTTACAGCAATATTTCTTTGGTATATTGCTACTTTAAAAACCTCAGAATACCAACTATTTTTTGTTAAGAAGGTTCATTATACGGTATTATCACTATGACTTCAAATCACCAACCGAAAATGTAATTGTAATGTTTTAGTTTTATTACAATTTTTTTAGAAAATCACTACGTAAATAAAATCTATTCGTGTATTCCTGGATTAGACAGTGAAACAATTTGAATAATGATCATCTTTTTCAATGCACAACACATAACTAAAATGCAATATTTCAAATAGGCTACAACCGAATTAATAATATAATAATTATTGATGAAGACTTTCTATAATATATAATAGCCCATCTAAAATAATTCTTGCTTAGCTAAGTTATTTACTAAGTTTATAATGCCTTTAAGAATTAAGAAAATGCGTTTGATTAAATTTAGGGCAAGAATGCACATTTTTGGGACAGAATTACTGGTATTTAGGTTTTATAACATGTAGGGACATTAATTCAATAACAATTCCAGTTATAAGGAGTTTATGAACAAATGAGAGCCAACAGATCAATTCTAAGGGGTATTAGTGGCGACTTCAAATACCAAATACCATTGGACCAATACTAGAACCAATGAAGACCAATTATTGACCAATGTTTAATAAAGTGCATATAATGTTGAATGATGGTTCAAGCCTTGATTACTTTCAGAAAATTGGGAAAAATAAAAATAGGAGACAGTAATTTTATCTTCACTAATGATGAACACTTCTTCCGATAAAACAATAACTAAACTGCAATATTTCCATACTAAATTCAATCGTTTTGCAAAAGGGCTACGACCGAATTAAAAGCTATGAAGACTTCCTATAATATATAATAGCTAAAGCAAAACAATTCTTGCTTAGCCAAGTTGTTTGTTTAGGGGTAACTACCCCTAAACAAACGCCGTTGAAAATAAGGAAATTTAGGCCAAGTTTGCAAATTTTTAAGACGGAATGACTGATATTTAGGTTTTATACCATGTAGGGAAATCAATGGAAAACAGATCAAGTGTAAGGGCCTTTAATGGCGAATTCAAATATCGTTGAGCTAATGTAACGGCCAATGAAGACCAATTATGGACCAATGTCCTACGCATTGGTTAAATTGGGAAAATTGTGAAAAATAAAAATAAGGAACACTAATTTAATTTTATCATCATTCATGATGAAAGAAACGGAGACAAAAATGATATGCTTGCCTTTTAAACAAAATAAAAATCTGTTTTAATGAAGTATTTTAACTAATTTTAAACGATTTTTTTGGAAATCGAGTTCGAATTTATTCTGCGATAGTGACCAGCTTATTGTACCCGAATAAGCTCCAGCAAAGCACTATTCGTGGTTACGTTAAGAGTTTTTGTGGAAAATAGCACCAGAACGATATATGACGATAAAATCTGTTTTATTTTATTTAAATTGTAATGTGTACCTTAGAACTAGCAACACAAAAGCACTTCTTATGAAATTAGAGGCCAATTAATATATTGTAGAAGGTATCGCGTTTCTTGGCCGTTGTGACACTGATTTATCGGGAAGTTGCAAATATAGTTCTGCATCCCTAAGTTGGTTTAAAGAATAAAATTTTTACATCAAAAGTTCTTATTAGGATGAGTGTTATTAAATGTTTCTTGAGTGACATTCATCAAAAGAGCGATTAGTGTTGCGTTTGGATTTCAAACCGGTAATATCATCAACATGAATCTCATATTGAGATATATTGAGATATCTCATATCAACTCTCCTAGTTATTACAAAATGTATAGTGATATATCTTTATAATTATGTATTGATTTGTATTATTCTCTTTTTATAACAAAAATAATTTTTTGAGGCCCTTTTTGAAATGTTTTTAAATTTTGAGCAGTTATTGTTTTTTTTTCTCACATCAATTTTACAAATAAAGTGCATATTTTTATTTAAAAAATCTCAATAAAACAGTAGATCAAAGTTTTAACATCGTTTTATAGTAATATTTATAAAAATATAATACTTTAAAAAAACCTAAACCACTAAAAACTATGCCTTTATAAACTTTGGCACGTAAACACAAACTACAAAAAAACATTGAAAAGCTATGGCTAAAAAACATGTCGAAGTAGGTATTATTTACAAAATAAAGGAAACCACTATCAGATTAGTAGTCTTTTAACACGTAAACAATAAAAAACAACGGACCTATAATTATTGATAGAGAGCTACTGTTGTTAAAATTATAAGAAACAAGAATTATAATGGTAAGTAGACAAAAGCTAAGCTATTCTACAGTAAAAGCAACAACCAACTGACCTGGTTTTTGGAAAATAAACAAAAAGTACTATTTTTAAAGTAACTAAAAAACCGTTACACTTCAGTCTTTGCCAGCTTTCAGGCTATTATAAAAGTGACTGACATTTTTTAATAGCATTCAAGATTCACATTTCCCAAAGCTGTAAAAGTTGCACCTGCTAGCATTTTTCTTTGCGTAATGCGTATGCTTCTGTGGTCAGTTTCACTAAAAGATATTACATACAAAAATATGTCACGAGCATCTTTTTTTACTTTCAAAACAATGTGTCATTTATTTTGACAATATCGTCTGAACTGTACCAATGAAAATTAAAAGAAGTTTGAATTAGTTGAGTATTTTAAAATCAAAAAAATCATGGTAACTCATTTTTTGGAATTTATAAATAGTTCCAGTCTTCTCATAGACACACTGGGTTATGTGCCGGTTTTGAGCGTAAGATCGTTAAAAAACGCGGGAAATTCAATTGTGGCACTAACTCTTTCTAGCGGAACTGAAGTAAGATAACTATGGCCCGATATTGTTCGTTGTTAAAATAGAAATGTGCGAGTTTTATGGTACAATTAACTAAAACTAGCTATTTTTTGATAAGTGCCATTATTAAACCCGGTGAGCGATATGAAAACAGCGACGCCATTCGCAATTTTACTTTTGAAGTAGTTCCAAAAAAAATTCTGTCAGGTGTCATTGAATTGAAAGATCGCAAACAGTCAAGTTTTGATAATTGCTTGACCGGATTCGTGTACAGACGAAAAGCGAATTATCCGTTGTTACGAATTGCGTTTCTCGATAAGCTCGTGGGTTATTAAAAAGCGCTAAATCTCTCTCTGCAAAGTTTTCCCGCGCGATGAGCGTTCCCCCATAAATAATGCCTTTGGCAAAAAAAGAAACTGTTAGTAAATCAAAAGTTGCCGGTTTGTTTACACACACCGACAAGTTTATTGGTTTTACGTGAGTTATAGCTCGGTATGTTCAACAATATGCTTTTATTGTTACCGGGTTAGGGTTATTCCTTGAAGAAATCAAAACGAAATATTAAAAAATATAGAATACGCGACAGCGGCGTGCGAAACGACCCCGTTAGATTTCGTTTTAAATATTTTGACCAATCATTTTTACAGAATTAAATTTGGAGACCACGATAAAAAGTCAAGTTTGCTGTAAAGTTGCATTGATAATTCCGGGAGAGAAGTCCCAGTCAGACTTATCTCTAAAAATTTTAAATCAATGACCACTGTTACTTTAACTCTATATTTTATATATATTGTATGTATTGATGCAATATTTTTAAAATAAATTGCCTCATTGCAAATAATTTTTTCCACATTTTAACCGCTGTTTTATATTATTACTCACGTTGTTTTGCTTGGTTGACTGAGAGGAAGGGGGAGAATGCAGAAATAGTGATAATAAAGAGTATATATCACAGATATTGAACATTTTCAGCACGGGTAATTTATGTCACAAAAAAAATTTTATTTTAAAAGTTATTTTTGCATCTACTGCGCGCAAATGCTGGGTGATCCAAGCGCAGCCGGGTTACAAAATAGTAGAGATCTGTCTTATATTTAAGGAAACGATTATTATACTTCAAAGTATCGTATTTTATAAGGTGCTTCTTAAGTGGATATTAGATTTTTTGGATAGTTGATGTCGAATTGATAACGCGTACTTGACGTCATAGTATTCACGTTAACAAGACACATTAAAAGAGACGTTTTTTAAACATCTCATTGGAAACTTTTTTTTTTGGTAGGCGCTTCTAAAAAATAGTTTTCTGCAAACACTTACGTGCACTCGTAAAATTTTAATAATTAAAAAATATTTTTGAAGATCATTGCCATAATTTAAAAAAAGGTATTTTCTTAGAATCCAAACTAGCAACACAAAAAAACATGTTGTTCGTAGACCAAAACAAAAAATACATAAATTAACTTTTTGCACCCGCATGTCGCCATATAGGCGGGTTGGCCGGTCTGTCACCCCCTAAGCTCATTTCTAATATTTCTAAATTGCTTTCCTGAACCTTTGTTGAGGACACGTTTATGTAAAAATAAAAGATAGCATGATATTTATTTTATACACGCCATCGTAAGTTGTTTATTTTATATCTGTTGATCTATATATTTCAATCACTTCAGTTCACATGTGCAAAAAAAAATTCAAATGCCCAAGCAATTTTTACAAGATGAAATTGAAAATGAATTGCAAAGTAGCGACGATGAATTTTATATTGACGCGACTGTAAATGATACATTGGATAGTGATAATATTAGTGACTTTAGTAGTGGTAGTGATATCTACAAAAAGACAGAGAACCGTACCTTTATCATCAAGTTCTAGCAGTGGTGAAGAAAACAAGAATATAACACAACCAGGTAATTTTGGTCCATGGCAGGACGTCGCATGCCAATCCTGTCTGGTACCTGAAGTACCAGACAGGATTCTATTTACTTATGAGAATAAAATGGTAGGACCACAAATTCCTGATACTTGTACAAAACCCATAGATTTTTTCAAGCTCTTTTTTACCAATGAGGTAATAATAAAAATAATGGAATAAACAAATAACTACGCTAGACAAAATAGCACAGAAGAGGTTGTCAAAACGTGGGTAGATACTACGGTAGAAGAGTTTACCGCATTTATTGGGGTTGTCCTGCATATGATAATCTTATCTAATTTCCAAGAGTTTTGGTCACAACATTCTAACACCAAAAAACCTTTTTTTAGTAGCATATTTAGAGGAGAACGAATGTAGCGGTCAGTGACAATAAATTTATAGGAAGCGTCGACCGCATAGTTTGTTTAAGGAAGTCTTTAAAATCTCGAAATATTTAGTGTCAATGCATATTTATTATATAAAATTTTACAACTAGACCAAAACAAAAAATCAATGACACATCTCAAGTTTGTTCGGGAAATGGTTGAAGAGATGACAAAAAACTTTCGGCAGGGGTTCAAAATTTCTAGCAGACCATCATCTGTAGAACGGCTAAATGGTAAATGACATATTTTATTCGAAATTCATGGAAAGAAAAACTGTGCGGTATGTTCTAACCGTAAAGTACAAGGCAGCAGGCGGGAAACTAGGTATGTTTGTGACACTTGCACCCGTACACATCGGTGACTGCTTCGAACGGTACCATACACTACATTATAGGATGTAATTTTTGAATATTGTATATGAATTTATTTAATAATAATGGTAGTGATTATGATGACAATAATTAAATATTTTTTTAAAAATCCCATAGTTTCTATAAGTCGATATTTTTAAATTAAAAAAAACAATATAAAAAAATTCGAGTAGACAGATAATTGGATAAAATAATAGTCCGAGCTTTTTTACACTTACCAAGGATAAATTGTAATATATAATTTAAATTATTTGTATAGGTAACCTAAGTTCCAGGCTTCTTTGACGACAGGACGAGGTTTCGGAGCAAGGAAAAAGATTTCAATGACCACATTCGGGCCGAAATTACTGGGGGGTAATGACAAACGCCAGAAATCTCCTTGTTCACTGTACAGTGGACGCGTCACCTAGACGACGAGATTTTTAAAACTGTGTCAAACAAAATTTTACACATGTACATTTAAAAAAAAAATAAGAAATTTCTCTTCTTTTTTTTTCTTTCTTTCAGACAGTCTGCACTTGATAACTGGTAGTGATACATCTGCCCGAAATGTGTAAACAAAAAATAAAGGCAATGGCAATGGGATGGATATGAACCTGTTTGTATGAATTGTATCGAAAGTTGCCTAGTTTAATAACAAAATAACTGAAATTGTCGAATCCTGATGCCAACAACCATATAACTTGCTAATGCGGGAGGTGATATATATATATATATATATATATATATATATATATATATATATATATATATATATATATATATATATATATATATATATATATATATATATATATATATATATAATTTGAAGCAATACAAAGGATGGATAGACTTTCAACCCCCAAAAACTTCTCTATCACGAGCTGGACCCCTTTGGTTTAGAAATAGGTGAATATTTGATCATGTACTTTCTGTGTTATTAATGTTAAATGAAATTATGTAGTGCAAATTTGTCATACTTTGAGTGCTAAATACTTATAAATAATTAGAAATTAATGATTTCTTGAATTCATGCTATATTGAGGATCACAAACTTAAAATACGAACATTTCATATAGATTTTTCATATTGATATTCTTTAAAAAAAAGAGTTCGTTTGGTGTCCTTTACGATTCGAATGTATTCAACATTAAATCCCATCACCACAATACTATATTATGAAAAAAGTGAGGTAAATGGCATTTGACTCACGAGTTTATTTGGCACTAGCGGAGCGTGGCTTAATAAACGAGTGACTTGAAAAGTTTACTGAACGTTTTTTTTACCTTACTTTTACTTTTTGGGTACATTTTGACAAAAACAACACGAATATATTCACTGAAAGGACCGTCAGAATTAACAAACGTCAAAATTCAAGCCGTGCAGTAATATCGTCTCCAATATCCTCCCAAAATGATACTTTCCGCACTCTTGATCGATGTATAACGTATTTTTTCGGCTCCTGTATGTAAAATACCTAATTACACACCGATCACTTTATTTCGTTTCCCACGAATCCGAGCCACTTCTTTTTGGAGATATTTCCCACGCTTTGAATTTTGACATTTGTCAATTCTGACTGTCATGTCAATGAATGTATTCGTCTTGTTTTGAGAAAATGTACCCAAAAACTAACGGTCGTAGAAAAAGTATAGTATGCAACACGTTCGATAAACTTTTTAAGTCACTCGTTTATTAAGCACTCGCTCCGCTCGTGTCAAATAAACTCGTGAGTCAAATGCCGCTTACCGCACTTGTTGCATAATATACTATTACAAAAGCTAGTAGAAAAAATATGTTTTGTTCATATGTCACTCAAGAAATGTTAAACAGCTAACAATCCTCTTACTAAGAGTTTCAATGTAAAAATTGTATTCTTTCAACCTACCTAGGCACACGTTAGCTACTGTAAACAAAGCTATGTATGTATTGTCGGCTTATTACTATGTTTAGTCGGCCTTTAATTTCATAAGGAGTGCTTTTATACAATGCAAACATATTTTTATGATTTTTCAAAGTTTTAAAATGAGTTTTTATTGATAAAGTTAAAGATATTATTTGTAATAAAATTGCATCTGCTATTCATATTTAGTTCACACATAATACTTGGCATTTTATTTATTTTTTTAACTTGTTTCCTCATGGTCTTCTCTTTTTCTTTCTTTTATTGATACCTAGTTGCTTTTGAGACTTTTGACCTTGTCTGTTGGGAACTAGAAACTGGTTTCCGGCCGTTAAACAAAAACGAAAAACAAAGCAATTCATGGCATATTATATTGTATAAATATATAATTTAATGTCCCCGCACCCTATATTACACTGCATTTATATTATGCAATATTATATTACATTTATTAACTTAAATTATATTAAAAGTTATTACTATTTGCAAGCACATTACCACTTAGCACTTTTATAAAATCACGAGAAATGCATGCGATCAGTAGGAATGGCAAATGCCTATTAATTCAATAAGATTTTTTAAAGAAGATTGGGAGGTTAATTTGAATGTTACGCATAGTTAATTGGGAAGGTGGTAAGGAACTAGATCCGGTCGGAAAACCATGACATTAACCCTTCTTGTGCCATTTTTACAAACCACGCACAGCAAAAACTGTTGGCAGAGCCTCAAATATTGCTTCATTGTCGCTTATGGAGGTAGAAAGAGCCAACCAAAGCTTCAAAGAAAGGGCCAGCATTGGGAAATACTTCCAAACGACCACGTTTTTTTACTATCAGCCATCCATCGGGAAAAATTCTAGAATAAAATACCCAATTATGCAGTAACCAGATGCGTGTTAAGTATTAGAAGTCAGCATACGAGCGACGTTGAGCGTTTCCTATACTTTTATTATGTTTATTATATTTTATTTAAATTTGAAAAAGTAAGTTTAACCCCGATGTTGCGCCATTGATTTGTATAACCCTAATTAAGATTATTAATTGGCAATCAGCGGTTACGGTTATAAAATATTTTTATTGGTTGGCCGGAGGCAGCGGCGCTCTTTTAAAAGAACAAATGTAACCGAGTTGAGCCCTAAGGGCAATAAAAGCTGATCGGAAAAAACAAAGATATTTCTATACGCAGTTAATTATCAGAGTACATTCTTTAATTAGTTTGCAGTCAATTTCCGGAAGCTAGTGAAATTTATTTCTAGTTTACTATGTGGATTTAATGAACTTTTAGCTAACGTCGCCATTTAGAAGTCGTTTCAGATAATCGTTTTTACAAAATTTTATAAATGAAAGCTTGGAGTAATGCAATATCTCGAAATTGTCCAAATAATACTTAAATTAAAATAATTTTTATCTCACTAAATATATTTAAATCTAATATGACCATGTACTATGCTTTAATGTACTCGGGTTCATTCATTGTGCTTTGAGATTTCTGAGAAGTGACAATAATTGGATTTGACATTTTGTTTTGCACGATTGATCCCGCAGATTAGTTGCCTTATTTTAAAAACTGTTATTTAAAAAAAATAGATAGAAATTTAAAAGCAACAAAGGAACAAAATCAAGGTAGGCGCTGAAGATTTCATGAACAGTAAAAAATTGTCTGATTCGACGAGCTTTAGAATTTAATTCTTTATTATATAATTCCTTTTTTCTTTCTTAATTTCATTGTCTTAGCTATCGTACTACTTTATTTTACGTAATAAATCACGTTGTATTTGAATTATGTGGCGCTCTCTGGTTGGCACTAGCTGCAGTTCTGTGCAAATGCGGAATTCGGAAATCTGTCAATTGGTTCTACGACAACAGGTGGAGCCATATTACACAAATTTGACCAAGTGAATGCCTTGGGCATATTTCATTTTGGGTTTTTATAATAGTTGCAGAGATATTTGGGTGTTGATAATAATTAAAGCTATTACATTTTTACTGTCTATGTGACGGATTAATTTTGGATTATTGCTGATAGTCACCGTATTTGTCGGACTACACATTTAGCATACATAATTACCAAAAGAAAGCAGATTTGTTTCTATTAGAAATCTGTATTTGGTGGCGCAGTCTAAATATGGTGTAGAAATCAATTATCCATTATTTCGTATTTTGGTTATGTTTGGGCAGAAGCCGCTAGAGGGTGCAACTACCAAAAGCGTAGGTGTGTATAAAATACCAAAGAATGTGAATTACCTGTTGTCCAGGATTCTGTGATGCTTTCTCTGCCAAGTCTAATTATGTAAACCCTAATTTCCTTTTCTACTCTCGTCTGTAAAATACCTAATTACCCACCGATCCAGCGTGCGGGAAGAGTCACTTTACCACGTGAGTTTCGTTTCCTATGGAGCCGAGCCACTTCGGATATTTCCGAGATTTTACCTCACGGATTTGGAAGCAATCGGATGTTTTCGGAGATATTTCCCACGTTTTGACTTTTGACGTTTGTCAATTCTGACAGTCATGTCAGTGAATGTATTCGTGTTGGTTTGCGAAAATGTACCCAAAAATTAAGGTCGTAGAAAAAGTATAAGTATGCAACACGTTCGGTAAACTTTTTAACTCACTCGTTTATTAAACACTCACTCCGCACCGCCGTTTACCGCACTTGTTGCATAATATACTATTAAAAAAAAAACATCCAAATCTATTAGATATAATATGTATAGGAAAGATGTTGACGGTATAGTTCTAGTTTTAATTTTTTGATTCGGCTTTCTTGACAAAAGTTATATGGCAGTGTCTTTTCAGAGTTTAAAATAGCAGGAAGAGGATGTTCTACTTGCGTATAGCTGTTTTCATATGAAGAGTTTGCTGCAATGCAAAACTTAAGGAGGTACCTGTGGAAATTTTTGTCAACACAAATATGCTTAGTATTTTTCTCGATATTTTTTAATCCCACTTATAACACTAGTAATAAAAAATAGTTACTTATAAGTTACTCGATATTTTTTCATTTTTATTAAGTACAATAATTAGCAAATTAAGGAGAATGTCAACTTTTTTGCCATCAAATTGAAAGCAGCTTAGAACAAGCAATGTTTGCTATTATGACATTTTGCGACAATAAACTTTGTTATTGTAATGTTGAATTCCTGATTTATTTATTTCACACAGTGCAGTGACAGGATGTTTGATAGCTGTAGCACATTTTTTCCGGATATTATTGATTGGGTAATCGTAACAAATAACACCAAACAACCACGACAAACGATAGGTATTTGAATGAAAAAACACTTAAAAATTGCCCGATTTCAGTGAAATCGAATCAATCAATCACGAAATGACAGAAATAACGTGAAATGTCCGAGGTTTCGGATATCAAAGATTAAATACATATTTTTCTTGAAATTTATTATCGTTCTAGGATTTTTTCCCTCCTGCGGGCGTTTTAAAAACTACTCCTATAAACAGTCTCCAGAAGGTTGAATTTAAATCGTGAATGCTGTTTATTGTCCAAAGGAAGTAGTGACCGCCAATCTGATTTATCGAACTCTGATAGCCATTTATTTGCAAATATTTTTGTTCAATGCTATCAGATAAACACATGTATATATAATCGTATATAATCAAATATATTTAACTCTGCCATAATTATTCTTGCTAAACAGATTGAACGCGCTTAAAATGAAGTTTTACATGTCAACATTTTTGGGTATATTTATCGGTAAGTACTATTAGTGAAAACAAATGAGTAGTATATAATTCACGTCTACCGCACACAGGATTCTTTCACTTACCTGCTTAACTTCATTGTTACGCTTTAATGGTTCCACATTAATCTTTATTTGTTTGATTATGTCTTTTTTTTTGTTAGTAAGGAATGCGATTTTTTTCTATGTAATGGCTACTGTTATTTTTGTTCGCTCTTTTGTATACAGCTGCTAAATATCATACTATGACACATTTTTATAACCGACCCTGCATATGAAATGATAATATAGCATATATTATGCGCATATATTTTATACGCAAATTTTCTTACATCTTTATATTTGGTACAGTATTATTTATCATAAACAATAAAGTTTATTATATTATAATTAATATATTATTCATTCTTTTTCAGCAGCGGCGGTAAGTTCATTGGAATCCTCCGAAGGTAAGCATAATTTTCAATATGAAGTGAAATTTAGGTAATTTTGATAATAAGATGAAATAAATTGGATTGTAAAGTAAAAAAAAAGAAACATTACGTGGAACTTTCTGGACTCCTTTTTGATAGATTTCAATAACCTAATATTCATCTGCATCATTTCTACAAAAATCGCTTTTGCTATTAACATTATTTATAACCACATTCTATGTGCGTCAATTTCGAATTCCAAACTCATAGACACGCACAAATCGTTATTTCACATAATGATTATTGAATTATTTAAATAAAAATCAATAAAAAGCAAGGTTAAGACGTCAATTTTCAACTCATTAAAATCAATTTAAGGAAAAAAAAAAGAAAGGAATTTGTCAAATCAGAGTTAAAGGTTTAGCCTTACATTTTTTGAATGGAGCTGTACAGACACATTTTGTATGATTTCAGAAACAATACGAACCCCTGATCGTATTGTTTCTGAAATCATACAAAATTTGTCTGTACAGCTCCATTCAAAAAATGTAAGGCAAAGAAAGGTTTAACTCTGATTTGACAAATTCCTTTCTTTTTTTTCCTTAAATTGATTTTAATCAGAGTTAAACCTTTCTTTGCCTTACATTTTTTGAATGGAGCTGTACAGACACATTTTGTATGATTTCAGAAACAATACGAACCCCTGATCCCCTCTGTCCATATCCTTCACACAATGTAACCTTCTATCCAGATCCTAATAATTGCGCCCACTACTTCGAGTGTTACGAGGGAAACAAATATAGCATGGAATGTCCTCCAGACTTGTACTGGAATACCGTTAGTGATTCCTGCGACTATTTGGAATATGTCGATTGTACAAGGGGTAAGTTAAATCTGCTCGTAATCACACATATGGCGTGTTTCATTTTGATTGCTTGAAGTTCGGTATTTATTTTTAAATAAAAATTATAATCAAAGTTTGTATTTTCAATTATTTAAAAGGTAATAAAGACTAAAAGTAACACCGAATTTAAGAAATAATTTTATTTTGTATATTCGGTATAGCCTCAGAGGTCTTCCAAAAAACTGCATTTCCGTACACGTGCTAATTTTGTTACTCTAAGAGGGTATTCAAAAATTAATATCAGGTATTAATTAATTAAACTGGTATTGTAAATGTCTATTAATGAATTATCAAAACCAAATTTTAATAAAGCACCTGTGTAGGTAGAGCTTTGTATAATGCATGTTTTAGAAAATAATGTGTATTAATAAGAGCTTTTAGATTAAATGACATCATTAATACATTTCTCGGCTGTGAGAAATGAAGAAATGAAGAAACAAACATAGTAACGAACTGCTTCCAACGCTTAGCAAATCACTGATTGTGAAATTTATATTAGACTCATTTAATTTTCGCATTCTGATAATTGAACATAATTATGGGCTAACTTCAGAGTTTTACATAAAAAAATAATTGACATCGAATTTCGGAAATAATTTTTAGTTTTGGAGGTCTGATTTTTTCTTTTAAAGATGATGCGGATGCTACTTAAAAAAAGTAAAATATTTTGGAGCAAAAAATGCCATTTGATGCTTTCAACAAACAAATAGAAAATAGCATTAAAATTCATGAACATTTTTGCTCTTTACATGACATTGAACCTGGAAAACCATGCTGTATTAACATTTCACAATAATTAAGACATCTTATAAAGTTCCGATTGCCATATGTGCAATTTTGCTGTACTTCTAATTTATGTGCGACGAGTATAGGTATAACAAGCTCAATCTGATTTTAGCTCAAACGGCCACAACTGGGAAGAGTACAACACCGACAACTGGTAATTGTGTTTTTCATTATCCAAAATCCACTTCCAGTGGCAACATTTCTTTAATTATATTTTCTATAAACATATTTCATATAACCTTGATAATTTTGAATTTTAGAAGGATCTTGGGCACCTGACCCGTTGTGCCCATATCCATCCCACAATGTAACTTTCTATCCAAATCCGAACAACTGTTCCCAATACTATGAATGTTACGAGGGAAACAAATATCTTATGGATTGTCCTCCCGACTTGTACTGGAATACCGTTAGCGATAACTGTGACTATTTGGAAAATGTGAATTGCGGCGGATGTAAGTTATCTTTATCGTCGTATTCAAATGTACAGTGTATTTAAATTTGACCTTAAAAACCCTCAGTAAATTTGGAGAGAGCTCCATAATTTTAATATTTCTCTGTCTCTCTTGACAAACTACATTACCTTTTCAATTGTATCTATAATACTTCACACTCGATAATTTGAGTTCCTGGTACTTTTAAGCTGATGTTTTCGTGTGGTGGTGAGTATTGATATGTGTTGCAGAGATATTTAAGAAGCATTTAAAACTATATCAAGCTATTTTTAGTAAAGCAGATACTTTATCCATAGCAACTTTTTGGCCTTTTTTAAACACAGGATCATGAATTTTGATTACAATTTCTGCTACTGATATTTGTTGCAAATTCAATGCGCGTATTAAAAAATGGTTGATATCTTGCAAGTCTTTCAAAATTCACTGGGAGGTTTTTAGGTATAATTTTGACAAGTATATTATAATTTTAGCGGCAACCAAATCCAGTACAAGTCAATCAACATCATCGACAACAACTGGTACGTTATACAATAGAAACATAGAGTAGTACTTGTTAATTTGAATTTGTTAAATCTAAAGCTAGTTTTTTTATTATTTTAGCGGTAACCAAGTCCAGTACAAATCAACCGTCATCATCGACATCATCGGGTAAAACTTTTTTACGAGAGCTCCTAACATAATGTGGCGTATCTACATTTTTTAAAAATTTTGTGCTAGATAAACATTCTTCATATTCAGCGAATACCAGAACCAAATGTGAAAAAATTTTCATTTTATAAAAATGGTATGTTTAATAATTTGCTTCCAAAGCATTTTTAAAAATATTTTCAATTCTGTTCTTCTTTACTCTAATTGGTTTCATTAATTTAAATATTGACCATGGCTATAAGATAAAATATATAAGGCGTGTACAAAATTATAACACGTATCCTAATATCCTAATATAAGGCCAACAGTGAAATAAATTGTCTTTTTCTTTTTATTTGCCATCACGTATCTTGGAAACGAAGTAATTAAATCTGTTTATTTTGTACAGATCTTCTTTAAATACGATAAATTGGCATTTTTGTTGTTTAATCATTGTCTGGGAATTTAATGATATAATGATAATAATAAAGCAATTTGTAGATACAGCGCTTTCCGTCATACCTAACCTCCGAAAATTTCATTATCTTTCTTTCTAGCATCACCTACAACCAGCCGGAGCACAACGGCATCTCCAGCAGGTAACAATTAACACTTTTATTTTTCGCAAATGTATACATAAATTGTATTTTGCATCTATTCGTCGACCTTTACACGTCAAAAATGTTTTCTTTTTTTTAGATTCAGTTTGTCAAAATAAACCGGACGGCACTTTTGTTGAAGATCCCAACGACTGCACAATATTTTACGAATGTAATGGCGGAAAAGGTATTGCCCAACATTGTCCCAGCGGAACCTACTGGAATGAAAGTATCTTATCGTGTGACAATGCAGCAAATGTTCAGTGCTGAGAAGTTATGAAACATATATTCCAAATGTTAAGAAACTATAAAATATAAAAGGTTTTCATTCAAAAAATAGTAGAATTTTTAGTTTTCTATTCCAATTAAATTATTCAAAAACTCTGTCATTGCACTTTTAACTACCCCAGTACAGTTATTTCAAGCACAAGAATTTTGTGAGATTTTTTTTTAATTTTGAGAAACTTTCAAAACACCTGGTAAGCAGACAATTAGATCAATGATATAAACAGGTGTCTTTAATGTAATTAGATAACTTTTTAACATTTAGGGGACTAGAAAAAAGAAATTGTTGTCGACGATACAAATAAAATGATAGTAAAATAGTGATAGTATAAAAACATATACAAAGTGTTATTGAATATTGATATAGAAAGTCTCCCAGATTCGCCTCTCCGTACTGGGATATCTGCTACTACACCAAAGTTTAAATGCGGAAAGTTTAACAGGAACCATAGTGCATTTGCTAGCCGACTTAAAGTTGATTATTTTTCTCTAAATTTACTCTGTTTGGTAAAAATAATTAAAAAAATCATAGTATTCTTTATAACAATGTTAAAAAAAATAAAATTTTATTGATAATCATTAATAATAATAAAATAACACAAATAAAAATAAAATTTGTTTTATAATAATATTTTGTATTATTATATTAATTTTTCACTGAGAAAACCTTTAATGCAGTTCAATACGCTCGGCAGTGCGGCGCTTCCGCGGCGCCCGGCGCGCTGTCATAAATAAATTCATTTTGTTTAAACTAATGACTAGCAATGAAATTTCTTAAAAAATCTTAAACTTAAATGTGTAAAGCATGTGTTAATTTAAAAGTTAGATAACAATACGAAAATAAACAAATAATTTTAAGTCGATAATATATTTGACCATGGATGCTGAAAACTTCATAAGTTTATTTAATTAATTAACTTATTTTTTTAATTAAAAGTGCTTAAAATTTTTATTATAAAAAAATGTTGTTAAAATCAAAATTTGAAAAAATCGTTTGAGGGGTCAATTTTACATCATAAGTAGTTATAAAAAATATATATAGATTAATTTTTTATGATCAAGTGGTAAATGGGGGGTCATATCATCTAGGACCACACACAATAATTCCTCAGATTTCCCTTCCGAAAAATTTAAATTTGATGAAAACATTAACGACTGAGCTTTAACTACGTTTAATTTTAGGTGATTGGCTGTAAACCACTGATTCGGGTTTAATGTTTCAAATGTTTTTTCACTATTGCAAAAACCCGTTTTCTTTCTATCAGAAAGATAAGACTGAGTATAATACTCAGTGCAATGGATTTAAAAACGTAAATATCTAGTTTTTTCAGCAGTCAGACAATTTTGAAGGGAAAACA